>NC_092502.1:57402287-58652287 GCF_047511675.1 Marmota flaviventris
TTACTCCTACTTTTAAAAACATGTCAAGTCACGGAATTAAGTTTTTGGCCTAGAAGTTTTAAAAATTAGGTATAGCAATTATGTGATTTAGGAGTACTTAAAATACAGGCAACATTGCTTAACTGCACTCTTCTTGCCATTAACAGCAGAAGGATGACAACTTTTAACTCATTCAAACATGTAAGAGAAATACTTGGTCCCTCTTGCATCCTTTGTAGGAGATGGGGGTGTCACTCTTTTTATTACTGGTTTTTATGATTTGGGGCAGTTTATAAATCTCCATTCCTTTCTGTGCTTGGTTGCATAATAGAGATTAGAAATAAATCTCATTTTGCATAAAAATGATAGAGAAAATACTCATATATTAGCACTTGGTTATTAAATACCTACTCTGTGCTCAACAGGGTTGCACATGTACTGCATCTGTGGTCACTGTAACACATTCCATGAGGGTGAGCCCTTGAGTCAATGACCACAAAAGTAAGGAGAGAACAAGGTGCCAAATGCACTTAACTGATTCTGTTTCTGTCTCTTTAACAATAAGAAAAGAGGCAAGTCGTTGCTTTAGGATGTACTTTCTTCATAAAAAGCACTTTTCCCTTCTGTGAAATTATGTAATGAGATGTTAATGAAATAAAATGTCCAAAGTATCCGAGCCAGAGCAGGGTATGTGTTGACATGAATAGCTTCCACACACAACTTTAGGATTTAGTGTATTTTAAACGGCCGCCCCTCCCAACCACAGAACAGACTGGGTACAAATGGACTGACCTCTTCAATAGAAGGGTAACTGCCTATCTCTGGCTGATCTTTATTTTTAGGATCCCACCCATCTGTATTGCAGCCAAGGAAAATTTAAAGAGCCAAATAACTTATAGCTTTTCAAATCATGAGAGCTGTGACTACTAAAGTGCCATCGTGACCCAAGCTAGCTATGATTCTTTGAAACAAGATCTCTTTCTCATACTGGGTCTGACATCCCAGTTCGACTGAATGACTTTTACTTCCCCCACACCCCCGTCATTGTATCAGTTAGCTGGCACCTTGAATTTTGAGTTCAGTTCTCTGGATTTTAAGGGGCAGAGATTTGATTCAGCCTATCTTCAAAGAAGCAGTGACCCCAGAATGGCAAGCAGTTCTTCAAGGAGCTTGTTATTTAGTAAGAGGAAGGTGTTGTTTAGTAAGAGGAAGTGACAACTCATCTAGACTTGTCACTGATCAATGCTGCCCGAGTGTAGGAAATCTCTGGAGGCAGAGCAGGGAGCACCCCATCCTCTCTGAGGGGGATACATAAGATCCCACGAAGGAGCGGATATTTGGTGACAACTCAGAAGGAGGGGGAGGACCCCCAGAAGTGGGAAGAGGAGGAGGCAGTGAGCACTATGAGGTGGGAGCCTGTAGGTGTTGGAAGACCAGCAGGTGAGATGGAGCCAGGGAAGGGGCAAGATGAAGCCCTTCTCCTTAGGTGCCCCAGAGTCAATTACATATACATTTATTCTCATCAATACTTTGGTCATTTTACTGGACACCATATGTAATTTGACATTTGTTCCTTTTTAAACTTATGAAAATAGATTAACATCTTAGAAAACTCCATAAGAGTGTGTCTGCTCAGTGGTCCTGGATACATCAGGGCATCAGGTGCACAGCGGGTTATTGGGCTATGGACACTGGGGCACATGGGTCTTCTGGAGGAGGAGTGGTAAGATCTGAGCTTTGGACAATGGACCAGGATGCAGTATGTAGAAAGTACAGGCAAAGGAAGAGGAACACACTGAAATTACTGAAATTAAAGCAAGTGGCTAAGAGAGAGAATGGCTACGGCAAAGATGAACTGCTTACACGGGGATTCCTGAGTAATTCAGGGTGTTTCACACTTTGTCTGTATTGTGGAGTCCACAGAGCTTGACTTGTGAAAAGAAGATGTGTTTTATGATTTTTTAAATGGGATCTTTTAATTTAGGTTTTCTTGGTCCAGTATTAAAATTAGACTTTATTTCCTGAGCACACACAAATGGACCCAGCCAAGGGAAGACACAGATGCACTGCGTGATGGGCAAAGCCAGTCAAGATTAAAATACTGCCGTGAGTAACTGTGGTCCTTCTTTATACTTTAGAATAACTGCCATTTGTTATTAGCAAGTCTTATGATGGTCATGTCAAAATCTTTTTTGAAATGATTTATTTTCACTGTTCATATAAAAGAAAGATTTCATTATTTAGCTAAAAACAATCATGAACATTCTCTAAGAATCATTTTTTTTATCAAAGAGAAACATTTTACTTTGAGACACATTTTTAAATTTATGTGTCTTTGAATGTTTTCATATTGTGATAGCCAAGTGATTAAATTTATTTCTTTTTCTCAATCTTAATCTGATGCTTCCTTTAACTTGAACATGTTGTTGAGCTTTCTAAATTTGTAAATTATTCACTAGCTGATTATAGGTTTAAAATCAAGCAGACTCTTCCAGGGGTTTCAAATAGTCCTAAGCAAAATTGTGAAGAAGTGGCATTTGTTTCTGGATCTCTTTATCCTTTTACCCATCTTTAACCAGCTCCTGGTCATTTCTCTCTTTCTACCTGTCATCTTTCATCTTCCCCCAGGTCTCTCCTGTTGGGCCACCTGCTCATGGTACCCATGTCTCCCCCATCCTTCTCCTTTCTAGCAGCCCCTCATTCCCAACAAGATCTTCCTTTTATCTACTGTATTTCCTTTCTCCAGTCTCCTACTTACCACATTTCATAGTCCTCACTGACAAATCCCTGCTATTATGTTAATGTGTCACTTTCCTTGGTAAAACACTGCAATTTAATAGGAGGCTTTGATTATTTAACCAAAAGAAGTTATTTTAGTGAGAACTTGAGCACCGTGGTATACCTGAAGGAGGAGAGGTTTACAATTCACAGTGTGCTATAGAGTTTTCAAAATGCTCAATTTGGTTTATCTGGAAGGGGCTAGGGATGAAAGAATGTATTTATTAGCAGGCTTCTGAAAATGTGGTCAGATTGCAAGGAAGGCTTAGCTATACTTTCACCTCTTGAAATTAATTGATTAATTAATTAAAATGTGGTGCTGGGATTGAATCAGGGTGTTGCTCATGCTAGGTAAGTGTTTTATCATGGAACCATATCCTCCCACCATCTCTTGCCTTTTAATAAGCAAAAGGTGGTAAGACTGCATATTAAAACTGATTTTTAAATCATCCTGATAGTTGGCATTCCTGTGAAGAAAGTAATTTCCAGAACGTTCTAGAGGAAACCTGAAGAGGGAGATGTGGCAGATGATCCAAATCAGAACAATTGGGCGGTTTGCTGGGGCCTCTGGATTGTTTGCCAATCATTGTAGCCCCCAAACAAGTGGTGTATAGACTCCAGGTCCTGAGCTATGGGCTAAGCCCAGAAAGTATGAGAGTTGATCTAGGAGAAAAGGGTTTGACATTTTGTCCTGTGTGCAGGAGGAGGCTGGGAAAGACTGCTCCTGGATGTCAGGGTGGCTCTGATCACAGAGACCAGGGGTGGGAAGGAGGGACTGAACAAGGTATTACAATGTGAGTCAGCTAGCTCATGGCTGGGGTCATTCTCACGGGCCCTAGAACTCTGTCCAGCTCTTCCCTATTTTCACTGGATTCCACAGATCCCCAAATCCTGATATTATAAATTTATATAGTTAATGGTCTTTGCTTTTCCTGCATTTCCTTTTTGGATTATGTAGTTTATTTTTCTCCCTTAAAATCTGTCTGGAAATGCATACCCATCTAAGCTCTGTTCAGAAGAGACAAAGGAAAGGTCTTTGACTTCCTCTGAAATGAAGGAAAAAAATGGACATAGAATGGGATTCTTGTAAACCAACAAGGAGAGCAGGGTCAAAGTGAGGTGAACCTTCATGGGACACAAACAGGCAAGAAGGGACATGTTAGGGATGGCTGAGGCTTGAGCACCTCCCTTATCAGATGGCTTTCCCTTGTGCCAGTCTTTGGAGAATCTTATAATTGGAATGATTAAGTCCAGCATGAGTATTTTTGGTGGCTACAGATGGCCCTGGTCTGATATGCTGAGGAAGCTGCATTGGAGGGTCTGGCCACCTTTCCTGCTCCTTTCCTTTCTAGCCCAGTGGGAATCAATACCCAAAGATAGGAGGATGCTTAAAAACAAGAAAATCTGAACCAAACCCCATTTATAACATCCTCCACATTCTTTTTTTTAAAAAAAAAAAAGATTTATTTTTTTAAACCTTTATTTATTTTTATATGATGCTGAGGATTGAACCTAGTGCCTCACATGTTAGGCAAGCGCTGTACCACTGAGTCACAACCCCAGCCCCATCCTCCACATTCTTAAGAAGCTTAAAAGTATCACTAGTTGGCAACTCCTTTCTCCCAGATAGGGGTTGATATCCCTTTGGTAAATTGATTTTTAAAGTGTGATTCTATAGACTTTGAAGAGTCCACTTACATGCACACTGTAATTGTGATTACTATTGCTGTACGGAAGACAGTGATTCTAAGTTGATGGAAGAAATGTTTTCATTCTTTAGGTCATAATTTCTTTCTTTATTTGGTTGCTTACTTTCTTTGAGCATAATTTCTTTGGACACCCATGTTAGTTTCTATAGTTAACTCTGTTATGTAATTTTTCTCACAGATTCATAATAATTATGTCCATGTGACTTTCTATATGATAGTGTCTAAAATGAATGCTTTTTTCTTACAGAATTTAAGTTTATTTAGTTCAGTACCTTTTAATGACTTTCATTTATTGTTTTATTTGTCTTTAAAAACAAATAGGAAGTCAGGCACATACTTGTAATTCCAGAGACTAGGGAGGCTGAGGCAGGAAGATTGCAAGTTTTGAGGTCCACTTCGGCAACTTAGCAAGGCTCTAAGCAATATGGCAAGACCCCACTTCAACAGAAAAAGTAAAAAAAAAAAAAAAAAAAAAAAAAGCTGGGGATGTGGCTCAGTGGTAGTGTCATCCCAGGTCCAATCCCCAGTAACACAAAACAAACAAACAAAAACAAAACAAAAAATGCAAAACCTAGTAATATCCAAGTGCCTCATTTTTTTTCCTCCAGTTTTTCCTTCTCTCTCTTTCTACCAGATGGACTTAAATGCAGGAAGCCACTGCCAAGAAAACTGTCCTTTTAATAATATTCAGTCGATTAAATCCTTTTCCCCAGCTCAGTTCTCTAGGTGCTTCCCAGGGTCAAGTATTGAACTTGGTCTTTGTTTTTGAAGAAGAAAGTAAAAGCAGCAGTAACTTGATGGTTTGGGAGTCTGAGATGCCTCCTCCCTTGGCTCAGGCAGCAGAAAGCAAAGGAGAAGCATTGTGGATTCCTTAGGGCTGCCTTAGTGCAGGGGAGACTTTGTTGTCTTTTTTCTTCTTCTTTGTACACCTTTCAAAGGGTTTCCATGGTCATTCATTTATATCATAGCACCATGAGATATGAGGCATTTCTAAATGTTTACAGCTTTGTGACCTCTCCAAGGTCCCAAACTCATGTAGCAGTGGAATGGAAGCCAGAGCCCAGAACCTAGAACACAAAGCTCCCTGAGAGAGTTTCCATATGAAGCACTTCTTTTTGCCTCTGTTTCCTGATACTTGGAAATTATACTTGAAAACAGAAGTCTCTGCTTTCAGGGAGGCTGTAGTAGAGTGGCTAATATATGTTGAGTTTAGCCACAGTCCTAGCACATAGCTGGTGCTCACTTAATAGAACTGTTATAAGAAAGATTTGACAGTAATATAACTGGGGGGAGCTAGGGGATTCTTGGCAGGGTGGCAGGGTTTGGGTGTCAAGTTGACAAAGTTGACAGAAGACCCGGAGGTCAATATTAATTTTCACATTTCTCATCTTCGATATTATAGTTGTCTTCCATGCCCATCTGTCCTGACCTTAGGTGGCCATTCTGAGGACAATCTGGTAATTTCATGTAAGAGGAAAATATTCTTGCCCATAATTATACATAATTAAGCATATCTGGTGAAAAAGAAAGCTGGTTTACAGATTTATACTCTGAAAAACATGACTGTTGATATATAAAATGAAGTTGCTATTTGATAGTTATTCCCTCTCCTTCCTTTTCCTTCTTCCTGAAGACACCTCAGCCTCGCCAGAGTGCAGCCACCATGATCTCAGCAGACTGATGATGGAAGAGAAGGGAACCAGGAGATCCTGTGCTTGGCTTTCTGTGGACAATGGATGGAGGGCAGCCCATCCCCTCGCCCCTAGTGCCCCTTGGGAACGTGTCATCAGAATCTAGCATGTCTCTGGAGCAGAAAACAACATTTGTTTTTGTGATTTTATTGTTTATTTTCTTGGGCATCCTCATTGTCAGGTGCTTCCGGATTCTTCTGGACCCATATCGGAGCATGCCGACCTCTACCTGGGCTGATGGACTTGAAGGCCTGGAGAAAGGGCAGTTTGACCATGCCCTTGCTTAGCAGGGGCAGAGCAAGATCTTCTCCTGAGAAGAAGAAGAGGTGAAGTGCTTCATATCTGCGCAAAGATTCCCTTTAGTCAATGTTCTGAACAGATTTTAACAATATCTTATCCTAGGACCACCACTCATTATTTCATAAGCATGCCATTGAGTTAGTCTTATTTGAAGATATTGGAAATGAAAGTTTGTATTGATAACCAAAAATAGGAATGTTTAAATATCTGTGTTTTATTCAATGAATGTATATTGTTGAATGCAATTGTGAAACCCAGGGCACCAATACTGATATAGACTGCTATGAAATAAAGCCCTACTGAGCTGAACAGAGAGGAAAACTAGAGAGGTTCTGTTAGGAACCTGGTTACAGGACCAGGAAGAGACTGCCTTGCTGTAATCATGCCTCTCAGTTTCTTACTTCATGGGCATCTGGGTCCTGTGCAGAGGGAGGAAGACACTGATGAGAGGACCCCAGATGGGTATTTGTTTCCTTCTAGAGTACAGCCCTGGGAAGCCACGGGATGCTCAAGCCAAGAGATGGTACTGTCCTTGCAAAATATGAGTGAGAATGATAGCACTTTATTTTTCAAATAAAACTGAATTCATAAGTTATAGAGTTTCAAACAATATTTACCAAAGTATGTTCTCTATTCATATTAATAACATGTGAAGCTATACATAAGACGAATTTCCTTTCTTTACACTGATGATTGAATTAATAGGTTGCAAGTGCTGCTTCAAGTTTTTTTCCCTTAATTAAAAGCTAATTATTTAGAGAAAAACATTTTTACAGCTGTAAGAGGAATGTGCATTTACGATTGCATATAGCCACCAAATAAAACTTTTTAAGAAGCAGCATCGTCTCCTCTCACTTCACCAAGATTAACACATGGGTGGAGAGCCGTGCTGAACGCTGAGGACTTCACATTTTTCTGAGAAAGAAGAAAGAATGAAGAGCATGAAACATCCTGTAATTCATCCTTCTCCCATTTCATGAATGGCTCCCACAACTCATTCCGTGTGGATAAAACCTCTTCTAAATACTGCAACAAAAAGGGAGATGTGAACACTTCTCATTCTAATTTTTATTGGTAGAAAATTTTGTATCTGAACTAAACCCATTAGGCTGCATTCATAATCCACCTTCTAATTTTCTCCTCAGCTACTTATCATATTTTTATTTAAAAAAACTTTAATAAGCTAACTATGTCCAAAAAAGCCACCCTTGTCAGGTGCCATGGTACACACCTGTAATCCCAGTGGCTTGAATGGCTGAGGCAGGAGGATCTCGAGTTCAAAGCCAGCCTCAGCAACTTAGCAAGGCCCTAAGCCCTTGGCCCTGTCTCTAGATAAAATATTTTTAAAAAGTCACCTCCAAAACTCCTTTTCTGTTTCTTTCTTTCTTTTTTTTTGGTATCCTGATATCCATGTTCCCCCTGCACTCATATTACTCCTTGATTCTTTTCTTTTTTTGTTGTTAATAAATGTTTTATTTGAATTATAATTTATATACCATAAATTTTTGCCTTTAAAAGTATTAATTTAGTTAATTTTTTAGTATATTCACAGATTTGTGTGACCACTCTATCAAGTTCCAGAACCCTATACTTACTAATAGTCACTTCCCACCTCTCTCCCCTAACCCCTGGCAATTGTTAACCTACTTTCTGTCTCATGGATTTGCCCATTCTGGATATGTCGTATGAGTGGAATCAGACAACCTTGTCTTTTGTATCTGGCTTCTTAGCATGCTTTCAAAATATATCCATGTTATAACATTGCTTTGTATGGCCAAATATTCTTTCTTTCTTTTTTTTTTTTGTACAGACCACATTTTGTTTATCCATTGGTTGTCATGGTCGTCCATTGGCTATTATGAATCATGCTACTGAGAACATTTGTGTGTAGGTTTTGTGTGGACATGTGTTTTCAATTCTAAAAGTAGATTGGGGGGGGGGGATCTTATGGTAACTGTTTAACATTTTGTGGAACTGTGGAGACTATTTTGCAAAAACAGAGTACCATTTTACATTTCCATTAGCAATGTGTGAGAATTTGGATTCTTAACTTTTTCCAACTATTCAAATTACTTCCTTAGCTGTACAATTTGTAACTGAAGAACAATTCAGATTAAAAAGAGGGAACCCGAGATTATTGATGCCTCCAAATATCTGAAGCAAAAGGCCAGTGATTTGTGCTCACCTTGTGATCCTTTAAGCCACTTGTTTTTCTGTCTTACTAATACATGATTTAAGTTTTCTTTTTCCTTTAAATATCCCATGTGTATCCTTATAATTTTTTTCTAATTTTCTCGAGAATCTATCTAATAATTTAGGGAGACTTTGCTGTAAGTCTGGTGTTGCTAGCACTGGAGAGAGAGGAAAAGTTCAGGGTCAGTTCTTGCTCTGGATACCTTCCTACCTTGTTGGAGAGAGAATAAATGAAAGAAGGCATATGATTAAATCATTGTTCAAATGATGAATAAGGACCTCTGACAACCCACATCATCAGAATCATCTGGGGAGCTTCATATGCATACTAATTTTTATTATAAACTTTGTACATGTTTACGGTCACATCATATCAAACAACATGGAAATATATAAACACCAATGGTCAAAATCCTAACACTTTGGGTCGCCCTAACTCTTCAGTTGCTTCTGAGGAGCTTGGTGAAAATGGACTTTACCCCAGCCTTCCATGCCCAGGGTTTAATTCTGCAGAGTTGGGCTAGTGAACAAATACTCCAGGAGGTGGGCATGGTCACTATAGTGAAGCAAAGATTCGAGAAGACATGGCTCAGTGTGATAGTGCATGTCTAAGTGCTTGGTAAAATTTATGAAATAAATTAGATCTTAACCTAAGAAGATGGAGGTATTTTAGATACATGCAAAGGAAGACAGGAGGGAGAATAAGGAAGAGGCAGTGTGGGTGTGGTTCTGGGCTGGGAGGGCAGCCTTCCTGGAGTATGTAGTTGGAGAGGTAGCTGGCACTCATATAAGAAGGACCAAGTTAGGGCTGGACATCAGAGGGTCCTAGGCCAAAGTGTAAGAGTCATCACTGCAGATTCATGAGCAGGAAAATGATAAGCAGACTGATGTGTCGCTCCAGTTTCTGCACCCTTCTTCTGGACAACACCAGGTTCCACTTCTATAATGGGCTTGGACTGAAATAGCCATCTGCCCTCTATGAGGCCTTTGAGCCCAGGCCTTGCCAGTAAGTGCTAGGGGGCCTCCCAAAGCCCGGTCTTCTTTCTTTCTTCCCTTTATTGCCCACTCTATTTTTGTTTTTCCTTCTCAGATTACTGCTCCATGTCCAGCCTCCCATTTCTAGGTCTCCCCACTCCTCCCCTGTGAAGACCAAGAATACCATAACAAGTGATAAAAAGCTTTAGGCTACTCAAAGTAAATTGATCCCCCCTGTGGGAAGTGCCAACTCTCTGTTATAATTACTCTCAGCTCCTTGGGGTGAACATCATATTCTCAAAAGGTCACGTAAGCCCTCTTTTTCCTGGCTGTTGGCTACAGGAGTTACAGTGCAGCATTTTGCCTACCTTACAAGATATTTATAATGAGGGCAGCTGGCATTTATCGTGTATATCTGCAACTCAGGATGAAAAAAACTTTCCCAAGGTCACTCTCTAGAATAGAGCTGCCTTTTGATTCAGAAAAATATGGCAACCTCCTTATTTGTCTGAACTCTGAATCACAACCCCCATGGCTTATGCCCTTCAAGAGACCCCCAAGTTTTAGATAAACATCTTTCCCTCCAAGAGATCACTTAACATATCTTAAACACTGAATAAAGAAAGTTTAACTTGGAGTGTGAAGGAGATTAACTTGACTCCTGCTGTTACATTAATAAACATTCTAAGATGGAGAATTCTTTTGCTATTTTTAAGGGTTAAGACTGAGGCAAAATAAACAACAATTTCAGGAGACAGAAGTTAGGTACCTCAGATGTTTATGTATACAGAAAAAAAATATGTATTCAAATTTCTTTTTTATTGGCTTCATTGTGCACTGTGATATTCTAACATGAGGATTTTATATTTAAGAGTATTGATAAATTTGGTGTGATTAAAAAGTTTACTTGTCCACCATAAAGCATTATATAAAATCCTGTAGTTTACAGATGTCAATTTTTATAGTGAACATATGTTAGAATATATTTAAACTTAATTATTTATAATAAATATTCCCAAACCAAAAGCAGTGAATGAAATCTGAGATTTAGTATATGTGAGATGTGTGTCATTTAAAAAAATTATTTAAGATGTGTGTCTTGTTTGTTGATTTTTACAAAATTGTAGAGTTGAGTCAAGATCACTAGAAAAACTGCCCAAATCATTATCTGTGCATGCACAATCCAGGATCAAACTGGCCCATGTCAAAGATTATTTATGCTTGTTTGGGGATGGAAAAGAAGGGCTCTCTAAGCTTTGTTAGTACCTCCTGTTTCTGAAAAGGATAAATGAATTGTTTGCAGACAGATATCTTCTCGGAAGATGGAGTCCTCCCTGTCTGGAGCTTGCTGTAGATAAATGAGCAAGGCCCAATACTTCAGTCAGCGTGGGGCCATTTCCAAGGCTTCTTTTTATAGAATAGGTTGCCCTTCTGGATTTAGTATAGAGTAGAAATTTTGGGTCCAGTTTCCTGCTCTAAGTAAATACTTATGTCTTGTCCTAAAGTGCCACATGATTCTCCCAGATCCCTCCACGCCATTGCCTTTCCCAATATCCTGATTATTGCTTCTACACTTTGCTTTAGAGTAAAGGGATGCCCGGTAAGCCATCTTTCAAGAGATTCCCACCCTTATTCTCTTTTAAGCCCTATTATCAGCTCTAAGCTCCAAGCTTATGCAAGTTTTGAAGAAATTAACTTTTCTTGGATTCTTTGGAGTTTAAAAAGATGGAAAGAAACTACTGTCATGTATGTTAGCTGTCTCACTTTACACATAAAGAAACTGAGAAACAGGTCATATGGCATGACCACAGTCACTGCTCTGCTCACTGGTTGTAGCTGAACCATCTTCCCTAGGTGCAGTGCAGGTGAATTCAAACAGAATGACCAGTTAATGAAGCTATGAGTGAAAATATTCATTTGCTAATTTAATAAGAGTTACAATAATCTTAGTCTCTTTTGGTGGTGGTGGTGGCCCATGCAAGAACATATACTATTTCTGAAAAGCCCTCTTGGATGATGTACTTTGTTTTGGAATATTAAGAAGCTTCAGTTTAAGTGTGTAGGAAGCCAGAAGTATTTCCAGTTAGATTGTAGAGGATTCTTTAGCAAAGATTCTCAAAATACAGGATAATTGATTTAGGATAAGGCTTCAAAGTTTCTTTATTTCCAAACAGAATTTTGAACTGTCTTTCTTAGCTTTCAGCACAAGAAGGGAGATTATAATTTGTTTATAAAGGCTGGATACCATCCTGTCCGTAGTTCATCAAAGAGGTGCCTGGATCCTCTTGGGACACAGACAGAGCTAAAGAAGACACATAGTATGATGAAGTATCTCAAGTTTGAAAGTGCACTTTATCCTTTTCTGTCCCTGCCTTTGTTCCTAAATACAGCAGTCCCCTCTTGGTTGTGGTTTTGCTTTCTGCAATTTCAGTTACCTGCGATCAACTGCAGTCTGAAAATATTATGTGGAAAATTCCAGAAATGAACAGAGAAACCACACTCACATAATTTTATTACAGTAAATTGTTATAATTATTCTACTTTATGAATAGTTATTATTGTTAACTTCTTCCTGTGCCTAATTTATAAACTAAATTTCATCACTTTTATGTATAGGAAAAAATTTCACCACAATTTCATATCATATATGTATAGAGAAAAGAACAGTGTATGTAGGATTCAGTACTATCTATGTTTGTAGGTCTCTCTGGGGGTCTTACCATATACTCTGTAGATAAAAATGGGACTACTATACTTTGTTTCTTCCTTTGCCTCTATTTTCTGATCATTGTTGTGCTGGTAGAAGGCTAATCTACTATTAAATTCATACTCTTCTTGCATATGAGTATTTTCCTTAACGGTCAATAACGTAAGGCTGCCTGGTTTCCATCCCATTTTGAGCTTGTGTGTCTATATAATATATATACACACATACTACACACACACACACACACACACACAATAATTCCTTGTCTGGGTCAGAAATTTGTCTTTCTGCAGTTCTTACCAGTTGGTTCTCATGTTGTCATCTGGACTAACAAAGATTTCTATGCTCTTGAACCTGACAACTCTCAAAATGTAGTTATTATTGGATTATCTGTGGATCTCTCCCATTTCTGTATGTCTTTTTAGCAAAAGCAGTGACAACATTTTGTTCTTTTGAAAGAGGTGTGTTTAGCAGTAATATCTCCCTTCTCCTAGGAAAATGGTTCAGCAGATTTGTTTACAGCATATTATAACAGACTAGGGTCTCCTAAGCCTAAAGTTCCTCTCCTGTAAAGCAACCCACAGGGTATACAAGTGTCATCTTGCCCTTTTTGAGTTGTCCTATGAGAATTAGGGCTTAAGAAACTGCTGAATCTGTGGTTTCTGTGAGTAACAAACCATCTTTTGTCTCTGACCCAGCATCCATGTGTCTTATGTCAGCATCCATGAAACTGCAGCAGACTGACATGTGAGCTTGCAATTCTTGACAGTTACCATGCCTCCCTCCAGACAAATGCTTCCAGTTCCTTCAACCATCCTTTACATTGTCATATGTTTTGAGCTATCTCTTATTCTTATCAAAAATTCTGGTTACTCATCAGAATGACTGTGACCTTGGTATCTAGAAAGGAAAATAAAAGTCCATATGTATTCTGGGTAACATGAATGGAAAATTGTCACTTCTTTTGTTCTAAAAACCACACGTTGTAAGTCTGCCCAAGATGAAATGATCTTTCTGGCATTCACATTACAGTTGACTCACATAAAACTTCATGGTCAGTCTAAGCCCTCAAGCATTTTTACTCATGCCAGAGTTATGTCAAATATTCCCATCTTATTCCTGTGAAGTTTTTCTTTTGCACCCAACTCCAAGAATTTAAAATTCCCCTTCTATAATTTCATTATATTCCACTCACTCCTTTATTCCAGGCTCTTTATAACTTGATTTCCCTATTATCATATTCATTGTGCTCCCATCTTTATGTCATCTCTAAATTGAATCAGCAAGCCATCTATATATTTATTCATGTTAATGATTAAATTTTGAACATATGAGAGAGAGAGAGAGAGAGAGAGAGAGAGAGAGAGAGAGAGAGAAAGTTTTTGGCTTTGACACAGAGATCTCAATGCATTTAAGGAGTCGGCTGGCTGCAGTAATTACAGGCAGATTCTCCCCAGGGAAACTCCATGGAGATGCTCCATGGAGATGCTCACAGAAGGGAGATCTATGAAGCCTGAGGACTCTTTTAAGTCATGCAGTAAAGCATCAGAAGACAAAGAAAGAACCAAAGTGATATTTGTGTAGCTTCCAGAGCTCATCTAAAACATTATGGATTCAAGTTGGCAAGTGGGAGACAACACAGATGGCAAGGAGGGACTCTGCCCACATTAGCTTGGCTTAACCCCCATCTCTTTGCCCCATGCTGTAATCTGCTTATACACAGAAATAATCACACAGTAGCTGCCCGAGGAAGAACGCCGGTGGCAGAGATTATCAGTCATATTTTAATCAGTATGAGATAGCTTGGCAGTGACAGAGCACATGCCTAGGACTCCGGGACGACCTGGGTTCCTTATGGTTTATTACTGGTTCCACCTGGAGCTTGTAAAAGGCAGACTTTTAAAAATCGCTTATTTCTCTGGGTCTCACTCTTATCATTTGTAAATTGAGAAGTTTGAATTAACCTCCAAATCTCCTTTTACTTTCTAACAAAACATTTATAGCTAGAAATTTAGGAACCATTTACTGAATACCAATATGAAAGAATCTTGAAGAAATTAGATAAGGTGCCCAAGGTCACATGACCCACATGAGGCAAAGTGAGGATTTGAAATCAATTTGCCATAAATGCTTCCCTATCTTTAGACTAGTACCAGGGAATCAAACCAATAGAGAACATTATAGGAATAAGGTAGAAATAACAGCAGGGTTTTTTATACCAAATTGAATTAACATTTTGTTGAAGTTTTTGTCAATTATTTTTGTCATTTTTAAGACACTACCTGGAAAGGAGGTTTTATATGCTAAAAAGTGGCCTTTGAAAGGGACATGAGGTTGGTTTGATACTCTCTTGTTTGCTTTGGATGAATACTCAGTCTGTTTGCATTTGGCCTCCAACCCTCAATGTTTCTGTGACCTTGGGAAAATGATTGAAATTTTTAGTCATTTCCCTCACCTGCAAAATGGGCACAACATAAATAGCATCTCCCCTATATAGTGTTTTATAAGAACTAAATGAGAAGGTGAGACTAGTGCCTAACAAGCTTTCAATAATATTGGCTCAATAAATATTACAATGTAGGAGGTGCCTTCTACCTTCAGTGAATACCTAACTTAAACTCTAAGTGATTTAAATACATGTACAAACCACAAAACTGTCATTGAACATTAGACTCATAGATAAGGGTAAATTTTATAAAACTGTACTTTTATGCTTATTCTTTTTATTTTTCCAAGTTCACAATACAATAAGGAAAATGTCCAGTTAAAGGCAGATGACTATGAGCTCTGTATCTAACATAAAAGCTTTATCTTTGGAACTAGCATAGACCTCTAGGCATTGAGAGACAGTGTTTCTCTGTTTCATTCCCAGAAGTACTCTTTCATCATACTTTTTTTTTCATTATATGAGCCAACTTTCAAATATTTGGGAGCAGAAAGGATTTGCTCTCAGGTTTCTCATCATTGCTGATGACCTTGGTAAAGTCAATTAAATTCCTGTATGTTCTCCACAAAATGAAAATAACAAATGGGACTTCTCAGCACATAAATTGATGATCTTTTAAGTGCTCAAAATCCTGCAAAAATATTAAATACAAAATATGAGTATTTGAACATAATGTATTTGTTTGTGTTCCCAGAAAAGTTAATCACACAGTTTCTCGATAAAGCAAGCCACATTGCACATGTCACAAATGGTACTGCATATTCCCTGAGTAACATATTCAGAACTGAAACCCTGCAGAATGTATTGTGGATATTCTCTAGCAGTACAATTCCTGCCCCTTTGCCAGTCTTGCTCCCCCTCTAAGATAAGTCCAGGCTGTTGCAGTTATTTTTAGTTTTAAATCAGCTTTAAATAGGGAAAAACATTAATCTGTGATTACCCTCCTCAAAGAGTTCCAAGCCTGAGCTTTCCTGGAGGTCATGCTGTTCTGAGTGATCTGTAACTGAAGTTTCAAAGAATCCCCAGCCAGTGAGTCCAGGAATGAAACTGTGTGTTTATTTAAATCCCTCACCAAGGAGGGCAAAATATGAGAATGATATGTCCTCTCACTTTTGCAAAGGAATCTTTGGCAATAAATCCTGTTGACTCTTTGGAATTGGATAGCTCTATTTGGTATTCTGGACAGATTTCTAGTATATCAGGTTATTGGTTACAGCTTTTGGTGAAGTGTTGATACAGGAAACACCTCTGGGGAAGTATCCACAGCTGGCTCACCCTCTAGGATATCAGTGGAAGGTCTAGTGGAGTGAGCCCTAGGATCAACTGCTCTCCTCCTCCAGATACCCTCCTGTGTTAGCCAGGTTTTGTTGCTTTGACAAATACCTGAAATAATCAACTTACAAGGAGAAAAGACTTATTTTGGCTCATGGTTTCAGAGGTCAGTAGGCCTTTTTTACTTTGGGTCTGTGGCAGCACAGTACAGCATGGCAGGAGCACATAGCAGAGGAGGCCTGTTTACATTATGGTGGCCAGAAAGCAAAGAGAGGCAGGGATGGGCCAGACCTGACATCCCCTTCCAAGGCATGCTCCCAATGACCTAACTTCCTCTAACTAGACACCCCACCTCTTAAAGTTTTGACCACCACCCAATAGCACCACTGGTTGGAAGCCATGCCTTTATCATGGTCTTTTGGGGACATTTAAGGTCCATACCATGACATGTTCTCAAAGTACAATTTCCTGTTTGGCCCTGAGAAATACCTGCTTGTTTTCTTGGGTAATTCTACATTACTGAGTCATTCTATACCTTTGTTTAACTTTCTGGGTAATTTAAGTTTTAAGAAGAGAAATTTTCTAAGTGGTGCAAGACCACATTTTTGCTAATTAATTAATTCATCAACACATATTACTGAGTGCCTAATTGGTACCAGGAACCATAGTAGGCCTCGTTAGGTTTACAGAGATAAAAAACAGAGTACTTCCCCTCAAGGAGTGCTCATTCTGACTGGTGGTAGAAAAGATTCAGCTTCCCACTATTGACTACTAAGCTTTTGAAGAAGCTAACGTGTTAATGAAACTGGGTCCAAGATGCCTTTAAGTTTGATTTGTATTTCAATTTACCTTCCAGAAACAAAATTGTTCTCCATTCATGTTTCAGTGAAGATAATTTAGTGACATTTCATAGAATTCAGTAAGACATAATACATGAGTAAATGTTATTGAAATGTATACATGGTTTGAATAGGCCTTCAGATCCCAGAACTACACAAAGTTTCATTTCTTGAAATGTCTTTAAGATGGATGTCAGGTAAATGCTTGGATTTAGGCCAAGTTAGGAGCAATAATTTCTAGGGAAACAAATTAAAGGAGTTAAATGATGAATGGTTTATCCTGGTAATTCAGAGCCCTTCCTCTCCCAAGAACCAGTCTGTAAATGGGGAGGCATAATATTCAGATCAACTGATGTATGAACAGTCTCCACAATGATTGAAACTTATGGTTAAGCTGAGGATAGAAACTATTTGTGATCGTCTTTAATCACCTTATATTTTCTGGTCAACACACTAGACTTACATATAATAAATATTAAATACATTTTTGTTGCACAGCATAGAAGTAGATTGAATTATGTCAAACGTATAGCTACCTACTTATCTGGATGACCACTAAACACTGGCTGTGATAAACATTCTTGGTCTGACTTACAATGTCAAAAGCATGGAAGTACTATTACTGCCCTTTGCTCTCTTTCTACTCACCCCTTCTCATTTTAAAAATCATTAGCAGACCCTCAGCTAGGAAATGTGTGTGTGTGTGTGTGTGTGTGTGTGAGTGTGTGTGTGTGTGTGTGTTTAGGGATTTTCCTTAGGACTACTTTTTATTTGGCTAAGTTTTACTTTTCCTCTGAGTACTATATAAACAACTTATTTAAAAATAGAAATATATTGATGGTTTTGTCCTTTTAAAATTAATCCCATATATCAGATACATGAAATTCCTGCTTTTAAAAATCCACTCCCTCCTCTTCCCTCCAGTTTAAAATGGAATTTAGTATAATAAACATTTACTTAATAAAATACTGGAATAGAAGAATTAGGGTGATGGATCATTTTAAATTTAAACATCCACTAACAAAAACTAGCCAACTCTTTTTCAATTTAACTTGACTGGCTCTCTGTCTGGAAGTCTTTCCAGACAGCTCAACTCAGCTGACTGGTACTCCTTATGTTTTAAAGAGGTACATGGATTTCTAAACTTAATTTTAAAATACCTGATAGCTTGGTCTCTACTATAATTTAACAATTTCTTCTCATTAAAGAAAAAATTTAAAGAAGATGGGTGAAATTATTTTTTAAAGTCAATTAAAAAAAAAAAAACACCCTGAAATGCATGTGTAAGCTTTTTATTCAAGGAGAGTAGAAGGCACAGGATCATGGCTGATATTTTTAAATGTTTTCTTGTATCTATTTTTCTCATATTGATTTAATGATCCAGGCTCCAAATCATTATATCTTTTTCTTCTATTTAATCATTTATTTGACACATATTCATAGAGATTTTTCTATGTGGAAGGAATTTTAGTGGACATATGCTATATCAGGGAGCTTCTTTATTTTCAACCCATTTAAATCTAAGAAGAATCACAAACACCTGGCAGGTTACAGATTGAGCATTGCAAGCAAACAGACTAAGTGATGGGTGGCTGCTGGCTGAACATCATGGAGAAGGTTCCACTTATCTCAAATCTTAGTGAACAAGTAGGAATTTCAATATGCAAATTAAAAAAAAAAAAGAAGGAAAAAAATGATTTGATCGAAAAAGCACAGAACCAGAAAAATGGCAGATCTGGGTTCTGTCTCTAACAGAGATTCACTTCATGAGCTCCAAGACCTCAAGATCCTCATTTACAAAATAGGGTAGACAATCTCCAGCATCCCTTCCAGCTCTAGGATTCTATGATTAAATGGCACACCAAACAAGGAGATGGCCTGGGGGAAAACATGGAACTATTCTGAATGGTTACAGAATGAGCAGTAGCCAATCCTAAAAAAACAAAAGCCCAATGTTTCTCTGATATGTGGATGCTGACACATGATAAGGAAGCAGGGAGGGAAGAACAGGAGTTCACTGGATTAGACAAAGGATAATGAAGGGAAGGGGGAGGGGAAGGGAACAGGAAAAGCAGTAGAATGAATCAGACATAACTTTCCTGTGTTCATATCTGAATACAAGACCAGGGAATCTCCCCATCATGTACAATCGCAAGAATGAAATCCTAATTAGGATAAGTTATACTCTGCTGTCATATATATCTAAAAAGAACAAGTAAAAATACTTCAAAATTTAGATAAGAGTAGCTGGTATGTAGGGTTTATGTTGAAAAAAGTAATAGTAGTGTTTTATCTTGAATATCAAACTGAGGAGACTATTTTGAAAGACCTAATACTAAAACATTATTCAGTTGTAGTTTGGAAGAATAAAACCTTTATGTCTGCTCCACCCATCATTTGACATTTAGAATATGGTATGGAATGGCCAGATATATGCATGAAGTTTTGTTTCCTGGTATTTCCATTTGCTCCAATGAATTGTTTCAGAAAAGTCTTGCTCTTCTCAGAGAGACACTGCTCTCCATGATAAGTAAAATGTAGGTATCTTTAAGACACAATGTTATCAATCTTGGCATCTTAATGAAGGAGTTCAGCCCCTTCGGTAGCATCAGGAACCTCTCCTCCTACCCTGTTTGTTCTTTACATTGCTTGTTTTTGTCAACAGTTTGGTAGCTTTGGAAATTCATGAAAGAAGTTATTTAATTTCAGTTATAAAATTTTTGTAAAGGACATCTTTCTCAGAACCAGACTTGATCAAATCAATCATTGGGAGATGCAATGTGACACCCTCAGTGTGCACACACACACACACACCCACAAGCACACACACACATGCACGCGCACACACACACAAACAGAAAATGTAAGATTCTTCCATCTAAACAGAGCTTCGTCTTGCTTTGCATTTTCTTGCATCCTGAATTATCAGAGACAACATGTGAAGTAGCAAAGAGCTTGGGACTGTAACAATTTGGATATTATTGGAGGGACAGAGACAAGTAATCTTTTTTTTTTTTGAGTAGTGAGTGTTTGACTTGAAGTTCTCATTAGTAGGATTGTTTTGGAGGCAGAGTGCAACATGGATGAGGGATATTGGAGTAGGAAGAATGTATAGGCAGGGAAATCTCATAGTATGCATTGTAAGAAGTTTCAACTAGATGATGACTGTAAGACTGTAATGGAAGAGAATTAAGAAATGTTGAGAAGATGAGAATGATATAGTAGAACAAGGCTGTTCAATAAGAATATAAAATGATACATACATGTAATATAAATTTTCTTGTGGTCACATGAAAATAAGACAAAAAAGAAATAGGAGAAAATAACAATATATTTTATTTAACTCAATATATCCAAAAAATCATCATTTTCACATGTAATCAATCATTATAGTTTGGATCTGGAATGTCCCCCAAAGGTTCATGTGTTGAAGGCTTGTCCCTGCTGGTGGTGCCACTGGAAGGTGGTAGGACCTTTAGGAAGTGGAGCCTAGCTGGAAGAGGGGTCACTGAGTCCTACCTTTGAAGGATATATTTATCCCTGGACCATTCTCTCTCTCCCGCTCTCTCTCTCTCCTCTTCTTCTTTTCTCTCTCTCTCTCTCTCTCTCTCTCTCTCTCTCTCGCTCTCATACACCATGAGGTGAGCAGCTTTGTTCTATAATCCCCTTGCACCATGATGTAAGTCTTATCACAGGCCCAGAAACAATGGATCCAGCCAATCAAGAAGTAAAACCACTAAAACCATGAGCCAAAATAAATCTTTCCTTAAGTTTTTTTGTCTCAGGCATTTTGTCACAGTGACAAAAAAAGCTGACTAATGCATTAATGTAAAAGGCATTCATGAGCTATTATATATGCTTGTTTATTTTAGTGTTCAAAACTTGATTGCACGGTGCACTTACAGATCTCCATCTAGACTACCCACATTTCAAGTACTCACTAGATGCATGTGATTAGTGGTTACCATAATGCTCGACCCAACTTTAGAATGAAATAAATCATACATGCGTTGGAGCCTGGAGGGAGGGAGGGAAGAGACTGAAGGATTGGGTCTAGAGGAAAAAGCAAAATGAGTCCTTTACTAAAATTGGAAATGTCAGAGGATGTGTGTAATGGGGGAAAAGACTGGGGGTAGAAGATGAGTAAGCAATTACTCTATCATTTTGACTAAAGGTACCAGTAAAACATCTGTTGGGAAATACATATAAAGGTAGGATTAAAATTCAGCATGGAAGACAGAACTCAGAATGAAGATACATTTCTGGGAACTCATTCTAAGGGGTTAAAATTCAGTGGTGGTATTCAGTGTGGTTGCAAGTGCAAGGAGAGGAGAAAGCCTTGAGCAACCTCACAACTGAAGGGCACAAGGAAGAAAGCAATCTGGTAAACCAGGAAGGGTCACAGTCAGAGGCGGGGAGCAGAACCGGGTCTGGAAATGCTTGAAGGAGGGACATTGTGTGGGAGTCTACCCAAGACCAGAAGGCACAAAAGACTGAAGGGAAATGAAAGCACAAGAAGAAATGGCTGTTTCAAATTTGAGTTTTATTCTATCATTAACTGATAAATAATATTTTGAATCTTCATTTTCTAATTTTAAAAATAAAATAAAAACATATATTATTTGCTTAGTTTCCTATGTGTCAGACACTTTGTGAAGTCCTTCAAATATATATATTTTTTTACAAAAACTTTGTGAAATATATTTTAGGAGTTTACTGAGATTTATTATTAGACTATGATAGAGCTAAGGGACTGATTTATAACTTATCTTATACACCTCACATCTTATTAAGACTCTTAAGAGGTGGACAGATGCATACAGAACATGAAAAATAGATGATGTGGTACCTCCAACCTGAGCTATTTTTCTGCTCTGATCCTCAATTCAGCACCCTAATTTAAAAAACTGGAATGTAAGAGTCTTTATATTCTCCCTGGTGAAATGTCCATGACTGTTTCCCATCCAGATGTTTAGAGGGAACATGGCAGAGACAGACATACTCAGGTACGCTTTTTTTTTTCTTGTGCAAAATGACTTGTTGCTCTTAAAAATGAGCCAATAGGTGACCTGTTTTTCTAACCAATTAGATTAGTTGCAAGGGGGAAAGAGAAGTGACAAGGGAGGGGTAGAGGAATTAAATACTATATAATATTTTCCTTGAGACCTTCAGAAAATTTTATTGTTCCTATTTCATAAATGAGGAAATTGAGGTTCAGAGAGGTTAAATGACTTCACAGAAAAGCAGAATTCAAATTCAAAGGGAGGCCTGCCTGATTCCTAAGGTTCTGAATAAATAAATGAATCCATTACCTTATGCTTCTGCAAGTATTTCATTAGAAGGTGGGATTTCCATCAATGATCTGGAGTTTAAAGAATGTTATTTTGATTACAGTCACTATCTTTATTATGGCTTGCTTTATTTCTACAAAGAAAATTAATTTAGTTATTGCACTGACATATGAGAACACACAGGCAGAGGTCTCAAGAGAAAAGCATTCTAAGTCACACAGTTATTTGGAATAATTGGATAATAAGTGGATAATAATTATAATAATAATTGGATAATTCATTTATCTCAGATTTCAAATTATATATATGTATATATATATATATATTTCAAACAAGAATCATCAAGACTAACCTGTGCTAAAAGCCTAAAATGTAATATCATATATATATACATACATACATATACAATATGTGTATATACATATCACACTTCATAAATTCAGCAGCTTATGAATATATTTCACATAATTATATATAATATTATAATTACTATATTATATGCATACAGATTTTATATATATATATATATATATCTCCAAGATAAACATCATTTCTTCCAGTCTAACATTATATTTTCTTAGGCTGTTGCTAATATAACTCCAGAACACCCAGTTATTATATTAGTGGGAATTGCTCTTAAAATCAACTTTGCCTTATCAATCTGATCTATACTGTCTTGGGTCATGGATCTAAAAAATGTCAAGGATTGGGGAAAGATATTACATTTTAGGCTTTTGGCACAGGCTAGTCTTGATAATTCTTGCCTTGTGTTTGGAATAAAGCCCCTGTATATTAATTCAGACCTTGCCTCCCCACTCATCTCCAATTGATTATTTAGAAACTGAGCTTAAAACAACTTTTGGTTTTTCCAAACTAATTTTTGTGCAAATCACCAATTTAGAAATCTAAACTATGATTTTCATTTAGCCATAGCAAAATAGTCATCATACGTAGTGTTATTTCTATGTACTGGGCATTGGATATGCTATTCATGAACTAATTCACTTAATTATCACAGTAATCTAGGAGATGCTATAATTATCCCTATTTTATAGATAATAAATCTAGGAAGAGAGTTTTATATTACTTGCTCAAGATTACATGACTAGGATTTTGGAGAGCTGGGATTCAAAGACAGTGTGGCATTAGTAATATAGCTTAGTAAGCTATATTATATTTCAAAGAGAGGACATGAGTGTCTGGAAAGCTTGGAAGTATTCTAAAAAAATTTAGGCCCTGATTTTCAGAAGCAATTATAATTTCTTACTCAAATTGACAACCTAAGTGGAAACTTTGTCATTTCAATCTATCATTACTCATTTATTTAGTATCCATGATACAGCGTAGCAACAGAAGATGTGGTCACGCATAATGATAATTTAAGAATCCTTACCCTTGAGTCATTTAGTCAGCCAGAAAAAAGTGACACAGAACAGTCAGGGAGTACTAAAAGTGTGTAGTTAAATGCTAAGTCTTGTGGTGTATTAAATTGTATAGTAGAGGGGCATAAGGAAAAAGGATAATGCAAAGAACTGCACAGTAATGAATATATATAGCAGCTTATGAATGAAGACTCAGAAAGGATCTTAAATGTCAGGGAGAAATTGGACAAGGACGGGGAGAGGAAATGCCTGGCAAGATGAGCCAGAGGAAGGTGATTCAATGCTCAGAGAGGGGAACAGGAGCGGTATGATCATTTCTGTTCTTTTTTTTATTAATTTTTTTAAATCCATGACAGTAGAATGTATTACAATTCTTACTACACATATAGAGCACAATTTTTCATATCTTTGTATAAAGTATGTTCACGCCAATTCATGTTTTTATACATGTATTTGTTTTTTTTGCATTATAATTCTTATTACATATATATACCACAAGTTTTCATATCTGTTTGTATATAAAGTAGGTTGACACCCAGTTCGTGTCTTCATATATGTACTTTGGCTAATGATGTTTATCACATTCCACCATCCTTGCTAATCCCCTGCCTCCTCCCTTTCCCTCCCTCCCCTCTTCCCTATCTAGAATTCATCATTTCTGTTCTTTACTCCTTGTCACCTGCCTCTCTTTCCCTCCTCCCTCTCCCTTTGTACACACACATTCATACATATGTGCATACACACACACGTTTGTGGCTATATCCAAGTGTTCATGGAGATTTATACACAGCTTTGCATCAAAATAATGTTTGTCTTGCACCAATATTGATATGCTTCTGATAAACTCAGAAATATAATGGGTAGCTGGAGTTGATAATTTATAACTTTTAAATTTCCAATGGCTAACCATGAGAAAGAAATGACATATTGACTGTCCTTTGACTATATCCAGTAAAACCATCATCCTTTTGGAAATCAAGACCAGGTCAATACTTAAACCAGGAAGATTTTTTTATTATAAAGAAAAAGAACTCTGTTTATAACAAGATTGATTGTTTTTTGATTGACATCATACTTTATTTCTACTTGTACATATTTTTTGGTTTATCATTGCTGTAGGCAATAGAAAGGAAATTGTTCTGTAATATTATTCCTCTGTATTTGACAATAAAATTCAACAACAACAAAAAAATATTTCTCCAGTACAGTGAGTTAGATGATGAGGATGAAAATTCCCAGTTTTATGTGTTTAAGGTACAGTTGTGAATCTTAAACTACTACCAAAAACCTAGGCGTCTAAGATCAGGATAAAGAATTATTTTATAAAATTCTCACTGTCCTTTACAAATTTGATTATTTGAAATAAAGGTACCAAAATTCCTCTCATTTTCTTTTTTCATATTTCAAGTCATAATAAATTGGATCTGATTTGTGACAGGATTTCTACAACTGATAAAGTGATATTACTTTAATGTAATCCTTATTTAAATCTAAACTACCAGAATCTGCAGACTGAGATTAAAAGCTATCTCTTTTCATGACAATCAATATAATATTTTTGTTGCATTACTTTACCTTTAACTATCCTCAAGGAGCAATTTGTGAATAAATAGTCATATCTGTATTTTGCAGATACACTCAAACTGGACCAATTATATTTTGGGCACCATCATATGTGAGAGTTAACTAATACAGCAAAACCAGATGGGAAAATTTATTCTTTCCTCCTTTCCTTTACAAAACTCATGACAAACTTATAGATATTTTAACAGGCATCAGTAGTAATATTGCTCCTGATTTCATGAATAGAAAGTGTGTATTAATTTGTTTCCTGATATTATGATTAAGTACCTGAGGCTAGATGCTATCTAAAGAAAAAAGGTTTATTTAGCCCACAATTTTGGAGGTTCAAAGGCATGGTGTCAACATCAGCTCTACTCTGGTGAAGACCTCATGGTGGATGGCATCATAATAGCAGGAGTGTGAGTGAGAAGGAGAGATCACAGGGCAATACAAGAAGTCAGAAAAAGGCTGAGGTCCTATAGAACTACATTAATCCCTTTTGAGGGTTAACCCCCTCAAGGACCTAATGACTTCACACTAGTTCTCATCTCTTAAAGATCCCACAACCTCTTAAGATTGCCATACTAGAGACCAAGCTTTCAACTCATGATCATTAGGGACACATACATAAACCATATGCAAATCAAAGCAAATGTCCCTGTATATGAATCTATGCATCTGGGTGTGTGATCACACATACTCTAGATTCCTAGAGTCATTTGGTATTAATCATTTAGTCCTTTAGTATTTAAGCAAAAAGTTTCTTGACTCTCGACTCCTCAGATATTTTTTGGAAACAGCATGTTTCCTGATTGCTCCCCTGATTCCTGTTGGACTTGGTTGGTGGGGACGATGTCACTACATTCTTCCTGATCACTTCTGGCTTCTAACTTTCTCCATCAGATTCTCAAGTTCTCCTCAGCCTTTCACTTCCTGTCTGTCAGGCCATTTTTCTGCACCATTTCACTGTACTTCACACATCCAAACTCCTTACTACCACCACAGTTTCCTGAAGGACTTGGGGTCTTGCAGGGAGTTTTGCAAAATATTATTGGGTGTCATCTAACCTTCAGTGATAGACAGGCTTGCTCCTGAAGGTCACTTGAGCCTTCCCATGCAGTTGTCATCATTGGTTACACATCTGACTTTGACCTCAGCCTATTGCTGTGTTTGCTGGATTCCTCTAAGTTCCTTCAACTGTGTCCCCTCTCTCTTCAGTTTGCTAATCTCTGTCTCAAAATTCCTGTTGTGTGTGTGTGTGTGTGTGTAATGTTTAATCTATCTTTAGAAGAAGAATATTACCTGAATGGCTACACTTGACTACTCTGAATTTCTTATCTCTACCAGTAAAACACAATATGGATGTGATTTCTGTGGTCAACTCATAATTTTAAAATTATTTTTTAAAAGGTGATATTATAGAAGAAATGATACATCTGGGGTTTGCTTCTGAATAATCTGTAGAAGAGGAGTAGATATAGGCAGAAAGGAAACAATATTGACTATGAATGTTGAAAGTTGGGCAATGGGTATGTGGGGTCTATTGTTTTCTAGTGTTATTTTGCATAGACTCAAAATATTCTATAATATTTGAAATAAAGGTACCAAAATTCTATAAGGTTTTCTCCTTGATATATATAATGCAGAATTAGTTAATGTATAATAACACACATTATTACATAATTAATAATTAAAATAATAATGTAGATATATTTATAATACACCAATTCAAAAAATGAGTAGACTAAAGCTTGGAGGGTAAAAAGTGTATATTTGATGAAAAGATAAACTTAAGGGCATATTGGAGGTACTTTAAGAAGCAGAGATGCAGTAGTAACACATGTGTTAGTTATTTTTTAGTGCACAACAAATTATATCAAAATTTAATGGCTAAAAGCATCAAACATGCATTCTCCTAAAGCCAAAAAATCTGGGTACAGTTTCAGGTGGGTTTCTCTGGATCAAGAGTTTTCATAAGCCTGCAAAGAAGTTGTTTCCTGGGGTTTAAATCATCTCAAGACTGGACCAGATGAGTATCCACTTCCAAACACAATCAAATAGCTCTTGGCAGGTCTCAGACCCTCATTTGCCATTGGCCAGAGACATCACTTCTCTTCCCGCCACAGGGTAGCTCCACAACATGGGAAAGGTTTCTGTTGGAGGGTGATTGAGAGAACAGACTCAAGATAGAAGCAACATCTTTCTCTAATTTAATCTCTGATGAAGACTATTGCTTCTTCTATATTCAATGTGTTAGCATTTTATCTGTGAGTCCAGCCTACAAAGGAAAGGATTATATAAACTGACTCCCAGGAGGAAGGAATCATTGGGGAAAAATTAGAGGATGCCTACTACAGACTGCACTCTGGGCCCCAATAATTCACATCCTTATCACATTCAAAATGTACTTACTGCTTCCAAAGCTCCCCCAAAGTCTCATTCTGTTACAGCATCAGCTCAAAGTCCAGAATCTCATCATTTACATCAGGTACCACTGAGGCTTCTCAGGTATAGTTCAGATCTTTGAATGTAGTTTCTCCCAACATGTGAAATTCAAGACCCAAGTTACCTGCTTTTCATACATCAACATATAATCGTGGAACAGACATAGCATAATCAGTGCAAATATTTCTGTTTAGAAAATGGGGAAGTAAAATGGGGGTGGGGGGACATAAAGATGTCTTTGGTTCATAGCATTTCTGAAATCTAGCTGAGCATATATTGGAAATTCCTTGATTAGGTCTCAAGGCTTTGCAATAGTGCTCCAAGGCTTTTGGCTCTGCCTTCTGGTCTGGTATTAAATTTTTAGGTTGCTGTAACAATATACCACAGAATGGATGGCTTACAAAACCGATTTTTTTTCTTATAATTCTGAAGGCCAGAAGTCTAAGATCAAGGCATCAGCAGGGAGGCCTCTTTGGCTTGCAGATGGCTTTTCTCTCCATGCTCACATGGCTGAGCCTCCACATGTGCACAGAGCAGGGGAGCTGAGATGGAGAGATATCTAGTGTCTCTTCCTATCTTTAAAGGTGGAAGTCCTATCCAATTAGGGCTCATTTAACCTTATGACCTCATTTAACCTTAATTAACTCTTTACAGGTCTTATCTCTAAATATAATTAGATTAAAGGTTAGGATCCCAGGTCTGGGGCTGTAGCTCAGTGGCATAGCGCTTGCCTAGCATGCGTGAGGGACTGGGTTTGATCCTCAGCACCACATTTAAAAATAAACAAATAAAATAAAGGCATTCTGTCCATTTACAACTACCTTAAAAAAATGTTGGGATTTCAACATATGAATTCAGAGGGACACATTCAGTCCATAATGAGGCTCTTGGTTCTTCCTGCTGAACTATCTTCCCTTTTCAAGAAAGATATCACATCTTTGCAGGTGAGTAGTTTTATCAGCCTACTTTCTGACATTTGGGGGATCCAGCTTCCTCTCTGTGCTTTTGTACTTTCTGTCCTTTAGAACCCAGGGTGGCATTGGCATACCTTTAATCTCAAAGGGCTTTTTGAATGACTGAATAGTTCTTGTTATGGGGAGGCCGCTCAGAAAACACACTAAGCCCGAATTTGAAAGAAATCAAAAAATTTTATTTTGCCAATTTTACCTGGCCAGGGACTGCTTTGGTCAGAGACCAAGTGGCTCTCTCTCTGAAAAAACAGCAGCCCCTAGTTGTTTGTGATGAAAATATTTAAAGAAAAAAATAGGTAAGAAGATCACACCCTGGGGACTTCCCTATGGAATTTTGCAAATTGCAAGCAAACAGAATACAGGGGCTGAAAATGCAGTCAGCAGAGCAAAAACAGAAAACCACATCCTCATTTATGGGGGTCTGTATCCTCATTTGTATAGGTTTACATGCTCATTTGAATGGGTCTACACAAAAACAATTTAAAAATAACATCTTGAGAACTGCCTACGTAACAAGTTTCTAACAGGAACCAAGAAGATGGAGTCCCAATGCTATACTTACTTATGTTTGTCTATAATTATTTTTTATACTTAACTACTGTTCTGGTAACCTATATTCATCTCTATATTTATTTGTAACTATGTTAGACCTATGAGCTTACATGTAACACCTTACCTTATCTATATCTCATTGTTAGCAACTTAAATCTTATGTCTTACAGTGATTATATTTTGTATTGTTACTTTTTATCTTATAACTATGGCAGACTGGAGTAACTTAACATTACTAATTCGGTAATACTTATAATTCTATTATTTTACTAATTAGTATTTCATTAACCTATTATTTCTAACCTATAGTCTATAAGCTATAACCTTTATTGATTAAATTCAGACAGTAACATTCTCTGAGGCACTACCTTTGATCTTTCTAAGGTTTTTTTTTTTAAAGAGAAAGAGGAGAGAGAGAGAGAGAGAGAATTTTTAAATATTTATTTTTCAGTTTTCGGTGGACACAACATCTTTTTAAAAAAATTTTTTATTAGTTGCTCAAAACATTACAATGATCTTGACATATCATACAGGACACAACATCTTTATTTTATTTTTATGTGGTGCTGAGGATCAAATCCAGCGCAGCGTGCATGCCAGGCGAGCACATTACCGCTTGAGCCACATCCCCAGCCCTCTAAAGTTTTAAGAAAGGATTTTGCCATCACAACCTCAGCTTCATCTCTAGGCCACGTTTTCCTGGCAGTGCTTGGAATTCAGTTTTTGCTTGGAAGCCATTTCCTGGCATTGTTTGCCGTTTTGAACCATCAAGTTCTAGGGGTTTTTTGTTTGTTTGTTTGTTTTGCTTAACCATCTTTCCATCAATTATTTATCTAGCTCCCTTTGCATTTTATCTCAGCAGGAAGAAGAAACCAGGTGGCAGTTTTAACACTGCTTGAAAATTCCCTGGTAGATCACCCAGTTCACTGTGCACATTTTCTACTTTCCAAGCTACTGGGTATATGCTAAGTTTCCTGCCCCTGCAAAACAAAGACCTCTCTCTGCAGTTTCCATAACATATTCTTTATTTTCTTTGGACCCCTTGCCAGTGGCATCTTCAAAGTCCAGATTTATCCTAATAGTTTGTTTACAGAAATTTAGGAATTTTCTAACATGCCCTCAAAATCCTTCCATCTTCCACCCACAACCTCGTTCCAAAGGCATTCCTGCATTTGTAGGTATTTATTAGAGAGCAGCATCCACTTCTGTGTACAAACATTCTGAATCAGACAGAAAAATAGCAGGGTATACATATGTACATACACAAAATTAATTGTAGAAAATAGTTAGCCAATCTCTGCATGTAAGGCCACTAATGTATATAAGGCTATTATGTCTAATAATTTAATCAATACCTTCATTTAATATGTATAAGATTGGGGCAGAGGAGGGGACAAAAAATGCTGGAAACCACCAGCATAAATGAAAACTGTATGAATTCTTGTTACCTCTGACCTTGGTGGCAGGAGTGCCATGGATGTTACCCACAGGCTAGGCACACACATGTAACCCAGGAGCTGGCAAAGCTGAACGTGGAACCAGAAGGTAGGGCATGTGCAATAGCCTTACAGAGACCCACTAACTAGTTTCCACAATTGCATGGTGGGTGCCAGCCCCACCACCACTTCACACCTATCTGCCAAACCCACAGATCAGCAATAATGTGCAAGCTACAAAATGACATGTTTCTCAGGTCCACCCCAACCAGAGGTATCACTGTAGGAGTTGTAGTTCAGGAAATGTAACATTGGGACTCAGAGTTCATCCTGAATAAGTTGAAACATATCAAAGCCACCTCAACGAGAATGAAAGAAAAAAATTAAGATAAATAAAGATCTTAACAGAAGATAACTTCTGTTGAAGAAGCAAACAGTAGAATCCTGGGAATTTAACCACAGACTAAGAAGTAAATATAGGTCTTATCTGAATGAGATGGAAAATTGACATCGGGACACTATCCACCTCCTTTAGAAGGAACTGAGTGAGCAAAGGGTAGCAAGGGGTTAGGCACACAAGGATTCCACCTTATTACAGAACCTGGCAGATCTGATCTGCATCAGATCTTGTTTTGGATGACTGAATAGAGGGGAGAAGTCCAAATTATTACTTTTAAGTTGGAATAAGCAAGCAGGACCTGGAAATTTGGGTTGTAAATTCTGTAGTTAGAATGCTCCCCTGGGAAGGGTTTGGGCATTAAAAAACTTGCTTGGGCAAAATGCTGTAAATGGAATTGATATGGCATAATTTTTAGGATATATTGTTAAGTGAGAAAAAGAAAAGTGCAAAAGAATGTCTATCATCTGATGTCTTTGATGTAACAAAGAAAAGGACATAGAAAAATACATACAGGTATAGATTTGTGCAAAAGAGATACAGGAAGGATAACCTGGCGACTAATGAGATTGGCTTTCTACCAAGGGGTAGCAGGGAGGAGCAGCAATGACATTTCTTTGAGCATACCCTTTCTTTTTTCCTTTGTAAATGTAGGTCCAACTTTTAAAACAATGGCAATATTTCATATGCCAACAAAATAAATAAACAATGAAAATCCAGCAGAATGCATACAAGGGGACTCAAAATGGAATATAAATGATAACCAAGGAACTTAACTATATTACAAATGAATAACTGGTGGAAATAAGGACCAACCTATGTAACTGGAAAAATAGTGCTTTGACTAAGTGCTGTAAGGCAAAATGAACTCTGCACAAACATCACACGAGAGTTAATAAATTTGCTTTGGAAAGAAATATGCAATTCCAAATATACCTTCAAGTGTATTCTATGTTTAAGCAAATAAGTAAATATATTTTGAATAATGTGATGCAGGTTTCTTGGGGAAAAGAGTTATAAATGAAGAAAGTAGGAAGGATGGAATGAACACCAAACATTGAAGTACTGGAGTCAGAGATGTAGGTGTAATGCATGAGACAAGTGTACACAGAGAGAGAGACATGTTTGTATGTATATATATGCATACATACAATTATTTTTTAACTTTATTTGCTGAGAGTACAGATGCAATAGCACTTTAATAGCAATGAACATACATGGTACCTGCATCTTGCTTTCTAAATACAATTTTTCAATGAAAGAAACCAAGAGGGCTGGGATTGTGGCTCAGCGGTAGAGCACTCTAGCACGGGCGGGACCCGGGTTCGATTCTCAGCACCACATAAAAAAATAAAGGCATTATGTTGTGTCCATCTACACCTAAAAAATAAATGTTAAAAAAGAAAGAAACAAAGAGTCTTTGGAGAAATAGCTGATTCCTGGAGTGGGGAAAAGAAAGTACAAGAGGAAACTGAAGAATATCTCATAGGGCCAAAAAATGAGGATGTGTTCAAAAAACTGATGATAACATGTTATAAGGACTCAGAAGCCAGATTGAAAACATTTCTGCTGCCCAAATATGGAATAGTTTGAACAACAATATGAAAAACAATGAATTATAACCTACAGAATATCCTAAATATTCATGAGTCTACTTTATAATTAAGTAAATGAATGAATAATAGCTGTAACTTAACAATAAATTCCAATTAATAAACAGAGAAGGAATGAAGGGAATAAAATAATAATCAACATTTGGGAACAACACAGTAATACTTGATTTGGGCAGGAATCATCAATGGATATTTAAAAGAGTGAAGGACAATTTGATAAGAAATAGGATATTTATAAAGTCTCAAATATCTCCCTGAAAAATGCCTTTTAATTACAAAGGGAGACTAGAAGCTCTATGGTGGAGAAGATGCTGTCTTATAAATGTTTAAGGTTGGCATCACCTGTAACACAACTTATTGGCACCTCCTATATTCTACGCTGACAAGGGCATAGTATCTTATATATGACAAAAAATGCATAACTGAATTTAATCATGTGGCAACATCAGAAAAACTCAATGTGAGAGACATTCTACAAAACAACTAGCCAATACTCTTCAAATGAGTTAAGATTATGAAAGATAAATTCTGAGGAACCATCTCAGGTTAAAGGAGACAAGGGAGACATGGTGACTGAATGCAGCGTAGGGTTGTGGGTTGTATTCTGGACCAGAAACTGAGCACTAGGGAAAACTGACAAAATTTGATCAAGATATGTAATTTATTTAGTAATATAGTAATTTGGGGAAGCTTAGTGAAAGGAATACAGACATAATACAGTAGTATTTTCAAAACTTTTTTGTATGCGTGATATTCAAACATTTTTTAAACTATTAAAGCTTTAAATGATTATCAAAGAGCATTTATAATAAGAATATGTAATTTTAAGAATGCAGGTCAGGAAGTAGACTAGAGAAGAGGAATTGTCTGAAGAACAAGCTAATGTGTGGAACATATCATAGCCAGTCCCAACCATTCCAACTTTCAGGCCTCTAAATTATACTACCTGTAGCCATGAAAACTTGTACTATGTTGAGCATTGCATAGCTATGTTGAATTTGCTCATTTTTATATAGATAGAGATTTAAAAATAGAAACAGAGAGAACATCAAAATCTCTTTCCCATCTTATCAGTTGGATACCAATTCAATATACCTAAAATTGGGTATAAATTAGTCATTTGTAGACCACTTATTTTCATAGTTATTAAATACTAGACTGATAAGTATATAATATCACATACCCAAATAAAAAGTGATAGTATATCAAAAGTCTTTGCATGTTTGAACATTGGAAAACTTATATGTTGATACTATAGTCTTATATGAAATTAAATAAAGTAAAACAAAGAATAGGCAGAACTGTTACAAGGACCACAAATCCAGGCTCAGGCCAGCGGTGTGGGTAAAGGAGTCTTGGTGCAAAGTGTAAATGGGGGACAAGAGGGAAAGGTGGAGCTCTTCAAATTAAAATTTTAAAGAAATGTCTAAATAGAGGTATAGTTTAGGTTTGTGTCGATATCCAAGGATACAATTTTGTTCCAATCTAGTGATTCTACAAAAATCAAGGCATTTCTATAGTCCAGATTCAAAATTAGAATTATATGATTTAGAGCAATGTAGTCCCCTTCAGTTCAGTAATGATCTTTAGCCAATGGGTGAACATGTTCATTATTGGTGAATAATTAATGAATAGGGTAGGCAGAGGTAGTGGAGTACAGAATATTAGCCCATTTCATGTTATAACAAAAATATCTGAAGTTGGGTACTTTTAAAAGAAAAGCAGCAGGTTTAGCTTACAGTCTGGGGGGCTACAAGTCCAAGATCAGATGGCCCCTTCTATTCAGCTTCTGACGAAGACTGAGTCACAACGTGGTGGAGAAAATCTAAAAGGGAAATAACTGTGTGAAGAAGAGACCAACTACAAGGGTGACTTGCTTTTGAACAATTCACTAGAAGAAAACGAACTCATTCTTCAAGACCAGCATTTAATTCCTTCCAAGGGCAGTTCCTTCAGTGACATAATAACCTCACAATAGGCTCCACCTCTTAAAGGTCCCACTACTTCAAAACCACCCCACTGAGGACCAAACCTTCAGCATGAACTCTAGGGGACAAACTACATACAAACCAAATACCCAATAGTCAATCAACAAGAGAGTCTTTGTCATCGGATAGATTATGGCTCTGCTTCTTACCTACTATGGAATGTTAATGATTAATTCTGATCTTTGTTTTCAGCATAGTAAAGCCTCCCTCATAGGGTTTTTATGATGATTAAATGAGAAAATGTAGGTCAAGATCATGATTTAATAAGTAGCAGGCTTTGTTTGCATCATGATCATGGTGGTGATGTTTGGGACTTATCTAGGCAGAATGGTGTTTTGGGCAGAGTTACTCCCCAAATCTGCTATAAAAAAATAATTTTTTAAAAGTTGAAAAAACAGTTGTGACAATTTGTCAATATTCCAAGGATTAAAGGAAAAGCTGTATAGCTTGATAGGCCTTGGAAGTTTCAGGATTCCATTCAGACACTGCAGATTCTTGGATGAATCCAGAAAAATTAATTCTGGTCTTTGTACCTATGAGGAGAAATGTAAGTAATATGTTTATTTTTATAGTTCAAAAAATGAAGATAATTTTGCTACAGCAGAGTTTATCAATAGCTGCACTATTGACATTTGAGGTCAGATCATTCCAAACCATGGTCCCCCTTAAGGTGAGTGGGTGGAGAAAATCACATGGGAGGATTAACTCACTGGTGATTGAGGGAACCAGAAGATAAATGTTTCTGGCTCATATTTCAAGGACATGGACTGAATTTCAAAAACATAACATTATTTTCTATAATCAGAACATATTTCTTGGCTTCGATCCTCCATTTGTTCATGTACATAAACATAATCATAATTTATTCTAGGTAAACTTGGTAAAAATATGGTAATTTCTCAGACAATCCTAGTTTATATTCCAAACACATTCTGGATAAAACTTCTTTTGGCTTTTATTCCTTTCCTTTTTCCTGAGTTTAGTCCAAATTGGAGGAAAGGGATAAACAGGTAAGGAAATTTACTCAGAAGCCATTTGCCTCTCAGTTTTGATGTGATTTGATCTCGTCTGATGGTCTTTGAGCTTTAGCTAATCTAGTTTTTTTTTTTCTTTTTCAGGCACATCTTACATTTTACCACCTGCTAAAATGCATAGTCTCATAGACGTTAGAATCAATCTCCACCCAGGGTTTATTAATTTATTAGCTTGGATATTGTCATACCCTCTGGTTGTCATCCTGGTATTACTTTCTCTTTTCTAAGCTCTTCTATACCATCCTGAAATTTAGGATTGAATGATTCTGAGAAACTGTCACTATGTCCCTACCTACCTTCTCTTTGCCATCTCTGCTCTATTAACCCACAACTTTCTTCTCTGGAAAAAACATTGGCTCAGTTGCCAACTCCTCCAGTTCAGACTGGACCAGTGAGTTACTCGTCCACAATACCCTACTCTCTATTATTATGATGGTGTCATGGACTTCTCTATGCAGATTGCTCACTTACTGAATTGCCCAGGATGCAAGCAGCATATTCCCTTTTTTATCAGAAAACAAAATTGAAATAAGAATTCCATTGGATCCTTCCCCATCTGCAGGTGTGAGATGAGTATGGGGAGTGTCAGGGTGAGCACACAAAGAGAAAAAAAGAGTCTGTATGTACTAATTTTCTTCCAAATCTGCTCCCTTTTCCTTCAAGCTCATAGGATTTTTCTGGTTCAGGGTCAGGGGTAGACAGTGGATGTGCTTCACCAGATTGCTTGTCCTCTTGGATCTTTCTGATTGGTACATATAGAATGTACCAATGGTTTTCAATGTAGAAGCCAAGAATTTTGAGTCATTGTTCTCCAACTCCATCAGAGAACTGGTGCTGGGTGAATCGCAGTCCCATACCTTGTGATGCACCAGGGACTGGACACAGGAATAAGGAAAGAGCAAACTGATACCTCAAATTATCCCCCTGACAAGTCAATATTGTTCAAGTCTAACATGACTTTCACTCATATTCTACTAATGGTAGCTTGTGGGTGCACTAAAAAGAATTCTAGGGCACCATGTACTGCTCTCATGAACCACCCCAAGTTCTCAACAGGGCAGAATTCTAACTTCATTCCTGCCATATGCATCTCCCTTTGCTGCCTCACTGGGCTGCCCATGTCTGCTCCTTTTCTTTATTCTTTTGGATCTTTTCCACAGAGCACAAAGTCACTTTCCATCTTCTCAAGACATCCTCCCAAAGCATATTTGTTCCCAAACATTTCTGTTTTGAGTTATTTAGTAAATGCTTCATGATTGTTGTGTTGTATTTTCCCCTATAAGAAATTTGTCATTTGAATGTATTCATGACATGCACACTCTTTATGTCCTGTCAAGTGTCTAGCATAATGCTGGAACATAACAGATATTGAATATTGGCTCACTGGTTTTCTACATTAGTGTAAAGAGAATATAAAAGTCCCAGCACTGTTGTAAATTATTTTCTAACCTGCAAGAACAGTTTAATTTTACTATGCTAGAGACATAAAAGGATTCTGAGACACAAAAAATGAATAAACTTGATTTTCCAAATTTTTACTGTATGATTTACAATGAAATGATGATCACAGATTTGACAGATTATCAAAAGTGCCAAGTAAACAGTCTGGTTTGCTTCTGTATATTTGCCATTCCTGCTTCCCAGCATGTTTTGCTGTTTTCAGAATCAGTTGTCCTCACCATTTAAAGTTCCTTTTACAGAGATGACTGTATTGGACACAGAGATTAGAGGAACATAATTGTATATTTAAATAATATACCAACCATAATAGCCAATTTCCCAGAATGTCTTTCTTTTTGTTGAAGACAAATCTACTCCAGCACTTAAAGAGAGATATAAATTTCTTTATTCTTTTGGATCTTTTTCACAGAGCACAATTATTTTTATCCAATCAACAAGCCCTTGATTTTTGTCAGTATTCTATCCATCTATTAATTTATTCAACAATTATTAACCACTTCCTACTTTCTAGGTATTGAGGTTACAATGGCTCCCACCATCAAAGAACTTGCATATTTTAATTTCTAATTCTACTGGATGATATACTTTTCTGTGTAAGTATGTACCTTAACTAAAGTAAGAATTTTTTTCAGGTGTTTTTTGTAGAACTCCATTTTTGTAGACCATTTCAAAATAATTTTTATGAATATGTTTAAAAGTTAAAGGGGGGGTGCTGGGGATGTGGCTCAAGTGGTAACATGCTTGGCATGCACAGGGTGCTGGGTTCGATCCTCAGCACCACATAAAAAAATAAAATAGAGATGTTGTGTCCACCGAAAACTGAAAAATAAATATTAAAAAATTCTCTCTCTCTCTCTCTCTCTCTCTTTCTCTCTCCTCTCTCTCTCTCTTTAAAAAAATTTTAAAAAAAGTTAAAAGGGGAATACAGAATTTTCTGAATCAAGAGATATTCTTGATTTGGATTTTAAATATGTATTTGCCTTTTCACTTCTGGCAGAGAAGGTATTTGTGATTTGTGCCAGAAGAAGTCACTTGATGTTTTATGCTTTCTGAAGGTAACTGCTCCATAGAAGACTCCACAAGAGGAGAGACGATGCTCAAAACCCCCCTGGCTTGCTGGTGCCTGAGTCAAGAGCTGCATTTTAATATTAGCACTTAGAAGATAAACACTCGCAGCCTCCAACGGAGGTGATCCTCACTGAGTATCATATGACTGCAAGTGGGAGGACAGAGAAACTACTCAGCTGTTGACAAGTAGAGGCAAGTAAATATTTATGCCAGAAATGTACACACTTGCCATAATCACATCACTCCTACTCAGCCAACCCAGTAGATAAACAGATATTTTAGATTCCTCCCAGGAATAAGCCAATTGCAGGATATTCTTTACTTCAAAAACCTTTTAGTATGATATTAAAGAGGATCTCTGTACAGATAAAAAATCTTCCTTGGATAGTTTAACAGAGCCCCACCCAATGTTCTTTGCAGTCAGAGACTGTCATTTGACTAGGCTAAGATATCACCAGCAACTCTGTTCTTGTCAGCTCTGCTAATGTCAGGTACAGAGTGTTGCTTTGCTGAACTGGGATAATATTACTGAGTGTTAGGAATAACTTGATATTCTACTTTCATTCTGACAAATGAAATATAGTCCTAGAGGAAAGAATGGGCCTTTTGTGGTTCCATCTTCCAGGCAGTTCCCGAAGCCATGGTGTACAGAAACCCAAATACCTCTATTCCCTTTGCTAGAAGTGGCACATAAATTGCCATTTTTACTTCCAAAGTTCAAATGCGGTCCAACAATTAAAATGCATCCCTGTTTAGAAAGTGGGAGAGCCTCGTAGCTCAGCATTTTTTCACTTCAAAGCTGAACAATGTATTTTCAAAAGCATTCTCATTACAGGAGATTTTTGTAAGGTTGCTTTGATTCTGTCTTTGCCTTTGATTCTTTGAATACTAGGTTGGGTCTTGGTCAGGAGAGCTTAATTTGTTTGGTAAAGCCCATATAATCATTTTTTAAGTGTAGATAAAAACTGCCAGTTAATTAAATCACATTCAGGAATTGAAACTACTTCAATTATTTTTGAGAACTGATATAACAAATGCTTCTTTAAAAATCACATTAGATGTGTTCTTAGTCAATGAATGCTAAACCATCTGAAACATAACTAAATGAATGAGGACTGTATATCACCACTAGGAGGCTGAAAAATAGAGAGATTTTCTTAAATTTATAATTACTCACTAGGTGGTTTAGTGAGAAATGTAAAATATCAAGCTACAGAAGCCTTGGTATATCTAAGAATCCTAAGCATTTTTCTTTTTTTGGAGCCCCACAAGAACAAAGAAGGAATTCCTAATTCACATGGGATTCACTCTGCATTCCTCAGGTATTTGAATGGAACCACTGGTGATTTTTTCCAATCAGGTCTTCCATTTTTTCCAGGTATCTTAGAATAGAAGAAAATCACAGTGCTAGCTAAGGAAAAGGAGAAACCTTTGAATAATCATTTCCCATTGTAAGTTGCCACAAGATTCTCTGCTTCCATAAAAAACGCAATTTATCAGTGAGGTGAATAGAGAGCCTACATTTTGAGAACAAATTTTTACCATACACACATCAGATAGAGCACTAATCTCTAGGATATATAAAGAACTCAAAAATCTTAACACCAAAAAAACAAAACAAAGAACCCAATCAATAAATGGGCCAACTGAACAGACACTTCCCAGAAGAAGATATACACTCAATCAACAAATATATGAAAAAATGTTCAACATCTCTAGCAATTAGAGAAATGCACATTAAAACTACTCTAAGATTTTATCTCACTCCTGTCAGAATGGGAGCTATTAAGAATATAAACAACAATAAGTGTAGGCGAGGATGTGGGGAAAAGGCACACTTTTACATTGCTGGTGGGACTGCAAATTGGTGCAGCCAATATGGAAAGCAGTATGGAGAATCCTTGGAAAACTGGGAATGGAACCACCATCTGACCCAGCTATCCCAATCCTCTGTCTATACCCAAGGACTTAAAAACTATATACTACAGGGACACAGCCACATCAATGTTTATAGCAGCACAATTCACAACAGCTAAATTGTGGAACCAACCTATATGCCCTTCAGTAGATAAATGGATAAAGAAAGTGTGGTATATATACACAATGAAATATCACTGAGCAATAAAAGAGAATAACATCATGGCATTTGCAGGTAAATGGATGGAGTTGGGAATATAATGCTAAGTGAAGTTAGACAATCCCCAAAAACCAAATGCCAAATGTTTTCTCTGATTTAAGGATGCTGATTCATAATGTGTTTGGGGGTGGGGCGTGTGCATGGGAGGATTAGATGAACTCTAGATAGGGCAAAGGAGAGGGAGGGGAAGGGAGGGGGCTTGGGGGTAGGAAAGATGGTGGAATGAGATGGACATCATTACCCTAAGTACATGTATAAAGATACGAATGATGTGTCTCTGCGTACCACTGGAAATATGAAAAATTGTGCTTTATATGTGTAATATGAATTGTAATGCATTCTGTTGTCATATATAAGAATTAAAATTTTAAAAATATATTTTGAAAAAACACTACTTAACATACCATAATTGGGAGAGAAGTCACCAAGAGTGTTAGAAGATCACCTCAGGAACGAAGATGAGGAAAAGACTTTTAAGAACTCTACTAATTGGTCTCTGAAGACCAAAAAGACAATAACTTATATAGTTTAGACCTACCGTTCTGACCCTATTTGCCTTTTAGCACGTCAATGGAGTTCAATAGTCAATTGGTTTAAATGTTGCCAAGAGACATAAAGTCCAGACACGGTTGTCATAGTGACACTGGGGACTGGCAGATACCACAGGTGGGTCTTTGTTATGTCTAGGACTGACTCAACACCAGAGGAAAACCATAGAGGAATCAAGCTAAGAAGATAATTGCAGGTTGAGCCTGCCTGGAGAGACACTGGAAGGACTATTAGACTTCCATGTTGTCTTAAAGCAAGTTTCTGGATCTCCTCTATCATCAATTCCCTTCCTGAAACTTTCAGAGCAGCCCACAGTCAAGGACAAGACGCTGGGTAACAACAAGATTTAATTAGGGACCCAGGAGGTGGCAAAGATTTAGTGTTATGCAATCAAATTAAATATTCTTCTGCAGCTTTTTGTTTTCTTAACAACTTAGCAAAGTTACTAAGAAATAAATCTAATGGAGAATAAACCCAAGCGATTAAATCAACAGTGGCAAACTCTGTGACCTTTTCAGAGGGCACCTGGTTTTCCATTTTTTGACTGATCCATTTCAAGATGAACTAACTTCAAAAATCAAATGGGAAATTATTTCACCCAGTGTGTAAAATTCAGGTTTTGTCAGAGAGAATCAAATCATGCCATTATGTCGAAGGATTTAGTGAATACTGTTTCAATGAATCCATTGCCTCTAAACATCTTCTGTGGAAAGCTGGGAAAGCACTGGGTTCTCATTCTGGCTTCACTCATTCACTTACTCATTTAACAAGAATTTGCTGGAAATTTCTATGTGTTAGGGTCTGTGCTAGGCACTGCTAACACAGTGTTGATAAGAACAGGACAGACTTTGTCTTCCAAAGTTTATTAATCTGTTGAGGAGAAGACCTCAGTTTCCAAACAATTCTTATACCATAAGTGCTTCTAGGGAACATGGTCCTATAAGAGGAAGACTCAACCTCTCACCTATGGTCAGTTCCTTAAAGAACCAGATTTAAGCAGCAATCTGAAGAATGCACAGGAAAGTTCACAGTGTGAAGAGAAGGGGAACATGCTAGGTGGAGGGAACAGTATACGTGAAAATCATGAAGCAGCAGACAGCAGTACTTTGGAGACATTTAAAAAATAAAAAAGTCACTGGGCTTGTGAACAGAAACACTGTAAAGACAATAAGTAAACCCAGGGTCCAGATCTAGGTTTCTAAATATCATTTTTCACTAAAAAGAAACAGGACTTCCTAGACAAAAGTCAAAATCCACCAGGAGATTTTGTTTTATCAGAAAGTGAGATGGTGCTGAAGGAACACAGGAACTTGGAACTTGTCAAAATAACACCAAAGCAAATTCATCTTGGAGGCTCTCCTTTTGGCAGAATTTCTGAAAATTTGAATATCAAAAGAAATTCTAATAACAGATTATAAAGCATTGAATAAAACAGGAAACCATGTGTCTATAGTGGTATAGTTGCTGTACATGAACGAATTCAAAGCTTGGTGACAAACAGGATTTTTCATGTAGACTCAAATTATCTTCCTTCAATATAGTTATTAATTAAAAAGCAAAAAAGAATACTTTGCCATGGAGAACCCTGACCAATATCACCTGAAGTGATTGCCATTAACATCATTAGCACTGGTGCAAATTGAAATAGTATGCTAATTCATAGCAATCAGTAAGAAAAACACAATGATTTTACTATTCCTACCAAAGTACACACAACTGTCACGAAGAAGCATCCAAATGAAGGCACATTGTCCAGAATGATTAGCCTATAATATTCAAATTTTGAGGTCATAATAGTCAAGGAGAGAAGGAGAAATGGTTTCGGCAAAGGAGACTAAACAGACATTAAGACTAAGTACAATACAGGACTACAAACTGGATGGTAGATGAGAAAAGAAATCATTTTGGAGACTTTATAGAAAATGAGGTCTGAGAAGAACTGACATTAAGTTCCTGAATTTGATAGCTATATTATACGCATGCAGGGAAATGCCCTTGTTTATGAGAAATTCACTGAAGTATTTTTGGGTAATCCTCTTAGTATGTCAGTGATGTATGCACTCAAATGACTCAGAGGGCAATAAAGTTCTTTGTGCTATGCTCTCATGTTTTCAACAAGTTTCAGATTATTTCAAAATAAAAACGAATCAACTCATTTTAAAAAGAAAAAATAAAAGGCCATTATGGCTAGAAACCTTGGATCTCAATTTTCCCCTCTGGATAATAAGTAGGATGATTGTAATCCAAGCTTCTCAGCTCTAGTTATATTGCAGTGTGATAATTCCCCTTAGGAGTAATATACAAATGAAAAAGGATATGTGTTACTTTTCTATTGCTGCATAACCAATTATAAAACTTGTTAGTTTGAAATAGCAACAGTTTATCATCAATATGCCAGAAAGAAGTTCAAGGTGACATGACTGTGTTTTCTGCTGAGGGCTGAAAACATGGTGTAGACTCACTGCATTCTTTTCTGGTGTTCAAGGTCCTCTTCCAAGGTCATTCCTATTTACAGGCAGAATTCAGTTCCTTGTGGTTGTAGGACTGAAGCTAAACTTTATTGCTGGCTATCATCTAGGGACTGCTCTCAACTTCTAGAGAATCCCTCAGGTCCTTGCCCATGGCACCTCCAGTTTAGGCATGGAGAACCATCTTGGGTTTTGAATCTCTCTACTACCATCTACAAAAAACTCCCTGCTTTTAGAGGGCTCATAGGATTCAGTTAGACCACCCATAAAATGTCCCTTTCTTAACGTCAAGTTATTAGTAGCCTTATCTTTATCTGTACTCCCCCTGCTTACCATATAACATGACATAATCATAGAAGTCAAACCCAGGAGCAAACATTATATGGGTCCTTGAAGAATTCTGCATACCAGAAGGCAGAGTAGAGAAATGAATCCAAGTTCTCTGTCAGACATTACAGGTGGAAAAAGGAAAGGTAAAAACTTTGCTTCTCTGAGTCATGAATTGAGGGTTGGAGAATTCTGGACTACAATCTCTGAGGCATCTCCAGCAGTGATTTGTTTTTATGAGGCCATATGAGAAGATACAGTGTGTTTCTGACTTACTGTTGCATTTCCAGCACTTAGCTCAGTGCCTGGCACTTTGTGGATGAGGCTCAAATAGGAAGGCATGAAAAAAAAAAAATAATGTGCAAACGATTATATATGACAACCAAAGATTTATCTTCTTACTTAAATAACCAAAATCTTCAGTGCTCTTTCCTCAGTGAGTTATTTTTCCAGAATAAGCCAGGCTAAGGAGAAACCTGACAGTTAATTTCCATTTCCCTTTTGATTGATGATATTTGTGTGTTTAGAGAATCTGGAGGGTTTGTTTTGTTTTTCAAAGTAAGTATAATTTGCCAATTTGGAACTTTTCCATTTATCGATAGAAGCAACTAATACATTTAGCGTGAGAGGATTTTATAATGTTATATTGTTCCAATTAACAGATATGATGAGAGCTTAAAACATTCCAATATGAGTGTAGGAGGAAATCATTTTAAAGATTATTTTGGAAATAGTTTTATTGATTTTTAATATTGTAAAATGTGAATATGCTCAAGGTAAAACATTGAAAATGCAGAAGAATGTAAAGAATAAAGATCATCCAATGACCCCACAACTCAAAGATACTCAGTATTAATATTTAGAAAGGTAACATTTTAGGTATTTCCCTCACAGCCTTGAACAACACACAGTATACACATGCAGTCCTATATAAATAATACCATATAGGTTTTATAGTTTTCCTTTTTTATTTAAAAAATAACATAGACACATTTTATGATAATTAAACATCATTAAATAAGTAATCATTTTAAGAGCTATAAGATATTATGTTTTATAGTTATCTGTTAGAGTCTGTAAACAAGTCAAAATAACACCTGGCATTTTGCCAGGGGAATGTTAGAGTTCGTAAACAAGTCTGGATGGTGCCTGGCAAAATGCCAGAGGGAGTGGTTTGAGAAGTAACAAAATCGAGCCATTAAGTGTGGAGATTCCTTATTGGTTGACTGATGTATCTAGTTTATGCTAATTAGATAAGCTGTGTGGAATGTATAAATACTGCTTCTGTCCTGCAATAAACGGCTCCCACTCCTGCTGTATCAACGTACACAAGTTGTTCGTCACCCCCCGGTTATTTTGCTGCAGCCGGACTGCGGCAGTTATCATATTTTCTATTTAACCATTTCTATTTTTATTTTTTAGGAGCATACACATTGCTTCATTGAATGTCCTGGTACATAAATCTTTAACTTTTTATTAGTTATTTCTGTAAAATAAACACCTAAAAATACTACTTATGTCAAAGGGTATACAAATATCAATATTGTCAGACTGCTCTCAAAGATGTTTAATTCCACAAGTAGATTATAAAGTACCTGTTTACTCTTGCCATCAAGGGGTGTTATCAATTAAATTTTTAATATTTTAATATTTTCCAATCTTACACATAAAAATAATATTTGTTTTAACTTACATTTCTTTTTATACAGTAATATACTTCTTTAGTTATCTTTTGAATTTTAAGAATATTTTAAGGTAACGTTATTAAAATGGTTCTTAGACATTGTTTTTTATTATTTTATTGCAAATTATATTTTTTACCATTGGCCATTTAAATGTTTATCACTTTCTAAATCCTTTTCAAATGCATTAGTCTGATAAGCAGCCTCTAAGACAGTACTCAAACTAGTTCCATAGTTTTCAAAGTCTGTAATCTCCCCCCTTTTCATATGGCCAATAGAGTGTGGGAAAGGGGATGGGATGTTACTTCATTAATTGGTTTATAAAATCTCATGACTTTCTCCTATTCAGCTGATTCTCTATGCCTTCTCAGTTTGCATGCTTTGATGAAGCAAAATGTATGTTGGAGAGACTCACCTAGCAAGAAGTGAAGACAGCCTGAGACCTGCAGTCCAACAAACCATGAGGAAATGATTCCTATCAACAATCACATGAGTCAGGTCTTCAGGTGAGACCTTAGGCCTGACTAACACCCTGATTACAGCCATAGCCAGATCCACTCCTTTGTACATATGTCTCATAATGACTTCCTCTGTGGCACATTCCATGTCCAAAGTTACAATGTAAAGTTTCCAATGCATAAAAATGTGAATTTAATATATTTTATATCTTACAGTATAGGAATCAAGTATGTATTTTGAAATTGCATGTAACAAGTTATCGTGTATGGCAATTTGGAAATTTCAGTGGTGATCAAAAAGGGAATTGGGTCCCATATTTGTTAAACTTTGATGAAGAAAGGTGATAGAAGCTCTTGGTGATGAGCTGATAGTTTTTAGTTTGGCAGGTGATTTTTGGACAAGAATAAAAAATATGATATTTACTTAGCATCCTCTGTGAAAAAAGAGTTTTTCTTTACAATTGCTTGATATATCTGTGCCTTGTTTTTGTTAAAGAATCTATTAGCTACCCACTCAATATTTTACACTCCAATGAACAGTAGGATTATTAAGTACTCTCCTTTTTTTCTGATTTAGTAATAAAAATTGGAAATGTTATAAAAATTTGCATGTCCTCATTTACATGGATTTGAGAATCTGCTTGCTGTTTGTTCTTATTCATCTTGGTTCTGTTAGAAATAAAAGGTAAATGTCTTATTCCTTGATTCTGCTGTGCATAATTCCCTGGGGTACGTTTCTTGAAGAGGACTGGGTATTGCATAAGGGCACCCCATTCTTCCTGAGAGGATTTGAGGACAACTCTGTTTCTTCCTCAGGAATGACAATATTTGTCTCAGGATTTCTGTGTTAATGTGTGTGGAAGTAAGGATTTAAGCCAAGTATTAACATAAGGAATTCATCAATCAATGTCTGATTCAGTCCTCTGTTTATGAATTCCAGGATCTAGAAATTGTGATTCAGGGAGGAGAGAGGAAGCCCACATTCCCTACCCCTCCTTCACTACTGGACTCTACCTCCCACACATTAAATATCTCCTCAAGAGAAAAGTGAAGTACATATACAAAATGGAATGTTATTGTATAAAGGAGAATAAAATCCTGCCATTTGCAGCAAAATGGATGGAAATGGAGCACATTACTTTAAGAGAAACAAGCCACATACAGAAACATATGTACCCAGATGTTCTATTTCATGCGCAGAAGTTTTTTTTTTTTTTTTTTTTTGAAAGATAGCCTGAATGCAGAATAGTGATTATTAGAGGTTGGGAAAGGAGGAAGGTGGATAAAGAGAGATTGGATTTAATCAGTGCCTGCTGTGTTCATGTTTTGAAATATTGCCCCAGAACTCCATTAATATGTACAATTAACACATATTAATCAAAAAGATGTCTCTTAAGTTTAAAAATTGATTCCTTAGGAAGGGGAGGGTAACATTATTTTCTTCTACTCATTTAGATGAATATTATTCTGGGAATTAGAGGAAAATTTAATAAAACCTTATCGGGATTTTATTCATACCATGTTTTCACAAAATGATGTATTCAGTGGTGAGCAAGATAGATTCACGGATTTACCTACTAAGTATTTTCTTCTCATATAAAGTAGGGTGACCATCCAGGAAGTTGAAAATGAGAACTGAAGATAGAAGTCGTTTAGAGAAACGCCCAGGAGTTAGATGGGTGGAGAAGAGGAAATGGATCATCTCATTCAAAACTGTACTCTGGACCACCACTGTGCCTAGAGGTCCCACAGATCTGTCTCTTGCTTTAATATTGTTTGGACCAAACAGACCCAGGGACTCCCTTTTCTTCCAGCTTTCAACAGTCTCCCCATCTGAGCTCCATTTGCAATCTCCTGAACTATCTTCTCATCCATCTCCTGCTTCCAGGACCAGTCAACCCCCCCTTTTTTTTGGTGAGCTCTTTAATGATAGTCTTAAATCATGACTTCCCAGATTCATCACAATTATTCCATCGAGGTGGAGGCTGCCATCAACCACCTGGTCCGTTTGCATCTGTGCCATTCTTACACCTACCTTTCTCTGGGCTACTATTTTGACCATGATGATGTAGCTCTGGAGGATGTAGTCCACTTCTTCTGAAAGTTGGCAGAGGTGAAGCACAAAGCATTGGAGCTTCTCCTGAAGGTACAAAACCAGAACAGCAGCTGTGCCTTCTTCCAGGACATGCAGAAACCTTCTCAAGATGAGTGGGGTGACACCCTGGACACCATGGAAACTGCATTGGCTCTGAAGAATGAAGGAAGGCATTTTGGATTTTCATGTCTTGGGTTCTACCTGCACAGACCCACATCTCTGACTTTCTGGAGAACCACTTTCTTGTTGAGGAGGTAAAGCTCATCAAGAAGATGGAGGACCACTTGATTAACCTCCACCATCTGGCAGGCCCCAGGCTGGCTTAGGCAAGTGAGTATCTCTTTGAAAGACTCACCCTCAAGCATGACTAGGAGGCCCTGGAGCACAGTGGCCTTTGATGAGGCTCCTTTGCATCTCCTGGCATTGGGGCTTTGGCCTGAGCCTCTCCCTCCAACCCCTAGGCTGGAGACCCTCCACTGTGGATACCCTCTCAAGCCTTGAACCAAATGAAAATAAAGCTTTTTTTCCAGCAGCAAACAAACAAAACCTGCACTCTGGTCAAGCCTGTTTGAGTGATGACTATGGATGCTGTTCTAAACAAGAGTAGTTGTTTCTTCTTGTGCCCAAGTTGTGATTCCTCTTCCTATTACACACTTTGCCATCATATTTGGACTAGTTAAGAGAAGTCCAAAACTCTGTGCCAGGAACATGTCCAGTGGATTTAAAGATATGATGCCTCTCAGAAAGGAGATGAGAGAATTGATCTACTTTCAGACTAACCCAGAGCTTAGTCTACTTCTAAGAGTACCAAGGGAAAACTGTCTCCAGTGCAACCTAACAGAATCCACATCCTAGTAAGCTGTGGAGCCTAACCTATTAGATGGCTCCAGTCTTTATTCAGAGAGCATGTAGGTAGAGCACACACTCTAATCACATGGGTAGAGTGGTTAACCTGAGAGAACTGCCTTCCAGGATTTCCCCTGAAAAGTGATTGATACCTAAGGACAGATAACTGTGGGTTTCACCTCTACCTCCTCCATTTGGGGGTCCTGCAGAATAAACAGATACACTGTGCAGTATGATTAGGACAGAGGCATCATTTGGAATCAGAACACCTGGATTCCACCCGGAACTGCCACCTATATGAGAAAGGCATTAAATCTCTTTAAATCTCAGTTTCCTCATTAGTAACAATCTCACCAGGTTGTTTTGAAATCCACTGAGAGAGTGTGTGAAATATGTTGTTCCACACATCACACTTGTGATTTTTATTGCTTCATGTGTGTGTAAATCCCAGAACATTCCAAGAGAAGCAGCATGACATACTTGTCCAAACACATATGTGTGACAGCAATGTAACTCTACTACTGATAAGCTGCATGAAGGCTTTGAATCTTCATTCCATTTCTTTAGCGTATATCCAAGGTGTACCTGTAGAGTGAGCCCCTGGAGAGTGTTTTTCAATTGACAAGAAAAAAATTTTAGAGATTCTGAGGATTGTTATGTAAATTTTAAAAATCAAAAGAAATAAAATAGAGTGATATTTTTTAAAAATACATTTTATTTAATTGTACCCTCTACACACACACATCTAGCCAGTATTGATATATAAACGACAACTCTTTTTTAATAACGTGAGTTTTAAGAGAAACCAAGCCTTAATTGTTACTATCAAATTCAGTTGCTATGACTTTTATATCCAGTAGAAAGTGAATGCAAAATAAACAAATAAATAAAAATGAAGTTTGAGGTGATACAACTAATAGATGTTCTATTTATTTCATAGAAGCAGCATCATAGCTGCTTCTCCAGTTTCTACAAGAATATGTTGTGATTATCAGGCTTCTGGTAAGACATTCAGTGGAAGAACTTGAGTACTCCACATTATGATCTGTAATAGCCAAGATGCCATTTTGAATGGGGGTGTGATATAGGAAATAGATAGAGTCGTAAGGAGACGGATTTTAGTTTTAAAAGTTCATGGATTTGAACCTCAGTGCCTCTAATTACTAGCTTTGTGATCTTGGAGGAAATTATTTAATTTCTGTAAGTTCTTCATAGAAGGAGGCTATCATCACAACAATTGTCACCAGAGTTGTAAGAGTTAAATGAAATAAATAGAACACTAAGTCCTGAGCCACGTTAGAGCTCAATAAATGATAGCTCTGCTCAGACTGCTGGCTTCCATGTACTCTTAAATTATGCATAAAAATGCAGATGAAGTACTATATGATATTCCTAAGGTTCTGAGTCCTTTCATCCTCACACTCAATATACTCACAGATATTTCTTATTTCACAGCATCTTTTTTCTCACACATTTTATTTTTGTAAAACAGGTGTTTTCCTGACAAAATGATGACTTTTACATAATGACTTTTAATGAAGTATCTTATATAGAATTGTGTGTTAAATGCCATCTGAAATGTATGCATATGCCACAATGTTTGCTAGTAAAATTATTTTTAATCAAGGCTTATTAACTATGCTGAACCTAGCAGTTTTGTTTCCAGTGACTAAATATATTATCAATGGTACTGAAATACCATTAATATTAGTGTCAAAGTGGTAATATCAAATTACTCAGTCTGATTAATTTTCTCATGTACTTTTCCTGAACCAAAGAACAAGTATACATGAGGATTTTTTTTTTTCTGGAACACTTCTTTTTTTAACCTCTATATTTTCAATAAGCTTTTCTAGAAATTTCTATAAATTATTTTATCAGCATATCAAGATCTAATAAAAAATATAAGGACATTTGAATCTTAAAATGAAGCAGTAAAGTGGTAAGTTTACTATTAAACACTTAGTTCTGTACTCAATATTGTATTAAAGTTAATGAATTGTAGTAGATGTATTTAAAAATAACAAATGGTTAATACACTAAAGACTTCCCTGTCTGCAAAAGCTGATATTTCTGCTAATAAAAATAAATCATGAAACCTTCTGAATATATGCTTAAAACTCAATTTCAAAAGATTTGAAAAGTCTTGGGAAATGTAGTTCAGTTTAGACAACTTTGAAATTTAATTTCTAAAGTGTAAACTAAACAGGAAAATAACTTGCTCCAAGGAGAAGTTGCCAACCTAGAAGAAACCAAGCCACTGTCTTACTTCCAATTTTTTTTTATCTCTTTTGAGTCTCCAAAATTCAACTAATGGAGCCTGATTGTTTGCATTTTTTTTCTTGATCTATGAGATTTTAATAATCCATTATCCATGACACCTCAATGTGAGATTTATGTCTGCTGCTGCTTTCAATGTCACTAGGTAAATCAAAAGGCAAAAGAAAGCTGTTCACAGAGTGGTAAGGAGAAACAACCTTTGCTGGCAGTTTTGTTTGGTTGCTGATCTGGTGCATCTGCCACATGTAAAGGGACAGCAGGATCATTCAGGAAATTCAATATACCCACAGAAAGAAGCGAAACATGACAGCTTATTTTAGGAGCCATTCCATCATGAGGATGTGTTTGTTCTTGGAATAGCCTCAGAAAACCTGCCTTTTAGTGAACTCTCTTGATTAAAGGGACAGCTGATGTTTGTTCAATAGAGAATGCTTTGCTCTTGATAAAGTTGTCCATTACTATTGTCAATATTTTTCTTATTACAAGGAGTATATTTTATTGCTAAATATTTGTCTATTGTCTATCCAGCAGTGAAGATTGGAAAATGGTTCCTGGAAGGCTGGGCACAGTCATCCTACAAATTGCAAATTGTAATTCCTTATAATAATTCATATGACACTTTTATCATATAGATAATAGCTTCTGAAGGAGACCTGGCAATATTACCACTATATCTGTACAGTTTAAAATTTGTAATCTTTATATTAGTAGTATAGTTCACCAAAAATGATTTAGCAACTAAAATTTAAAAGTGAAATTCTAATGCTATTGTGTTTTTACCAAAACATCTAGAAAACAAATCATGGTATATTAATTGTGATTAAAAATTCATAACAATATTTGTTAGGGTATTTTATCATGCATTTTCTCTTTCATTCTCTTGACATGTTTTTCCTCCTTTGCCTATAATTTCTTCTCAATCTTGGGATTGCTGTTCATCTGACTTCTTTTGCTAATGTGAATCAGGATGACCAAACTGTTTCTTTGTATATGATAAATGCCAAGTATGATACATAGAAAATAAGTGGGTAGTTCTGTCTTACTGCTTTCTGGGACTTAAATCTAACACAGTTGCTTTTGGATTAAGCAAGCATCTCACAAACCTTCTCATGCAAAATGAAATAATCATCAACACCTTCTAAGGACAAGCAATGATTCACAGGTTGAGATGTGTCAGGTAGGTAGTGAGTATTACTTCTCCATGTGATGTAGGTTGGATGTTCTTAATTAACACTAACAACTCTGATGAAGCTGCCTTTTTGGAGTTAATTTGTTTTGAAAATTTTTTGTCTTTTAACCTGTTTCACATTAAATTCTCCAAAATCAAATTTCCTTTCTTTCCAATAAATTGCAGTTACTAATTCATTTCCTCCTCCAAATTAAAATTACAAAGACAACATTTCTCAACAGTTTTAAAGTTGTTTAAGATGGTATTATTTTTAAATACTTTCCATATGTTTATGAGGCAAACACTGCCAGGTGCTGAGATGAGCAGGTTCGTAGAGGAATTGTTTCTTCACATTGCATGGTGTTATGGTTTGGATATGAGATGTCTGCCTAATGCTCCTCTATTTAATGCAGGAATACTCAGAGATGAAATGATTAGATTATGTATGAGAGCTATGACCTGATCAGTCTTTCCTATTTTGAATGGACTGAGTGGTAACTGAATGCAGGTAAATCAGGTTAGAAGAGGTGGATCACTGGGAGCATGTCCCAGAAGGACTCAGCTGCCATAAGCTCAGCAGCTTTCCTCCACCATTCCCTTCAGCCATGATATTCTGTCGCACTTTGGACCTAGAGTGATGGAGTTGGCCAACCATGGACAGAACCTCTGAAATCATGAGCCAAAATAAACTTTTCCTTCTCTAAGTTGTTCCTGTTTGGTCACATCAATGAAAAACTAACACATGTAGGGTTAAGTTCACAGTTAACTTTTGATGATTTATACTTTTAGAATAGTGAAACAGTCCAACTATCAAGTTCTTCAGATGGTGTTGATTGTCTTTCTATTGTCATTTCCTTTTAACTCACTGCACATTGAGTCCTGAAGTGTTGTTATCTTGGAGGAGGATAATAACAGAAATGTGACCTCTCCAGGTCAAAGACATGACTTGTGGTTCATGTTCAGACTCTGGTGTTCAGAGTTGAGAACCCTTTCCCTGCTACTTAGTGGCCTGCTGTTAGCACTTATGTAAGAGAAATAAAACGTGTACCTTTATCACATTCCTGATCTCTCTTTTTTTCCCAACTCTGAATCTTCAAGCATCTCTCTTTGTTCAATGTGTTTCAGGAAGGATTGTAGAAACCTTTCTTGTGCAAGCACCACACACATGCACACATATATCTAATGCTTAGTAGAGTTTCTAGCAGACAGTAAGAATTAATGAAATGTGAATAAAAGGATGAAGATATAAATAAAGGAGTAACCTATGAAAGGAACTACATTGATATATAAAGGAAGACTTCAGTGACTTTTGGAGCTGGATCAAGATGCTTTGTCTTGTTGCTTCTATCAAAGCGAGATGAAGATTCAGCATTTTTGGAGAGAGAGAAATTAACAAGGATGTCCTTTCAGAGTGAAATAAATAAATATGTCAATAGACATAAACATTTCAAAATAATTCCTAAACTACAACCTCAGGGTGATTAGCAGTTTTATGAATAAAATAAATGATCACAAAGTCCTGTAACATAATTATTATATTCTAAAAACAAATTATGTATTAACCATTCATTAATTATTGTTTATCAACTTCATAGTTTTGTCAAAGATTGTTCTCAATTTAAATTGTGCTTATACATAATATCTTGTACTGTGAGATAATCGTAAGTGTTCCCAAACAAATGTGTGATCCATTCTCAAGAAGTGAAAACTACGTTAATCAATCATAAATATGTACTCACCAATACAGTAGTCATATTTAAAGAAAACCAATCAATGTAAACAGAAGAATGAATGAAGATTTTGCTATGAATTGAAAATTGTTTACCTGGATGAAGATCAACAATAATATTTAATACTTAAGTGTGCTTTTTTAAAAACTCTTATTGATTGAAATCAATCACAAACAATTGTAGCTAAGGAGAAAAAAGGGAACTAGTTGGCAGCATATGGAATCATCAGAAAGCTAAGTTAGGGTTAGGAATGTGCCCAAACCAGAACTACTCTGGAGACTAAGAAGCAGGAACTGAAATAGGAAAAGTTGGGTGGGAAAGCAGCTGTTCAAAGGAAGTGATGAGACAGAGGCTGTTGGCAATCCGAATAAAGGCCTATAGATAATAATATCTATATTCCAGTGGAGTCTATGAACATTTGATTGGATGAGACTGAAGGAAAAAAATGGGAAAAAAAAGCCATTCTTTTGAAAAAATTTCTGTTAGGGGAGCCCAGGAAGACACATGTTCAAGGGAGGTTTGTCTGTCTTTCAGATGGCATGGTTTTTATAATGATGGGACTGAGTCATTGGCTACAAGTGTCCCATGGCTGGATCCTTCCCATCCTTCATGCTCCAGCACTGTCACCTACTGGCCCTAGTCTCATTATGTTGTTTTATTTTTGTACAGTGCTTGTTCCTGTATTTAATGACCCTCTGTATTTGTTTGTCTTCCAACTGAAGTATGGGACTCATGAGAGCAGCAGCTTTGTCTTGCTTGTCTCTGTGACTCTAACATCCAGAAAAGTTCCCATCACATTGCAGGACCTCAGTATTTGTGGGATAAAAAACACAGGGATGCCTAGAACTTCAGCTGTTTCCATGGATTGAGATTCAATGTCCCAAGATCCAGTTTGCTGAACAACCAAGTTCTGATGCCATTTAGTCCTTTATCTTGACAGGCTCTGTTCCCCCTTAGGTTATGTAATAGAGTTAGGTACCTAAATTTACTGTCCCTCCAAAGCTACATAGAAGGGAGAGAAGACTTCCAAACAGGGAAATCAAATACTGCTAGGGATCCCCACTGACAAATGTTCATTGCAAGAAAGGACAGTAAGGATGGAGAAGAAATGTTCATTTCTTGACATAAACAAGCCATAAATGAAGAGTTTGCATTCCTTCTCATTTAGTTTCATCCCAACAAAGGCTTTAGGACCAAGGGTTGATAAGTCTCTCTGCTCACATAGATAAGCATCCCATTATGGTTTGGATGTAAGGTGTCCCCCAAAAGCTCACATATGAGACAATGCAAGAAGGTTCAGAGGAGAAATGATTCAGTTGTGAGAATCTTAACCCAATCAGTGAATTAATAGGGATTAACTGAAGGGTAATTGAAGTGGTAGGGTGTGGCTGGAGGAGGTAGGAATTGGGTGTGTGGCTTTGTGGTATATATTTGTATCTGGCAAGTGTATCTATCTCTGTTTTCTGATCACTATGTGAGCTGCTTCCCTCTGTCACACTCTTCTGCCATGATGTCCTGCCTCACCTCAAGCCCCAAGGGAATAGAGCTGGACTTCTATGGACTAAGACCTCTGAAACTGTGAGCCCTCAAATAAACTTTTCCTCCCCTAAAACTCTTCTGGTCAGATCCTTTAGTCACAGCAGTGAAAAAGCTGACTAAATCACATCCCTCTCCATTAAAACAGGCTGGAAGCCTGGAGATAATTAGACCCACTGTGTCCAGCAGTTAGCAACACAGGGAAGAAACAAAAAGATAATGACAAGGGGCCAGAACATTCTTAAGGGATGCAGAAGGGCAGCATTTGCAATCATTTGGAAGATGTTTTGGTGATTGTGCTTCATGGACCCCACTGTGCTTGTCTGTGCCACGTTGGTTACTCTGGATTCCCTATCATCTTTCCCCTCGCCTCTTGTCTTCCCCCCACACAAACATACTTCCCCAGACTCTCAGACATGGGAACGGTTGCCTTGCATTCATCACAATGGGAGTGTAGTGAACAGCTGTAGGCCAGCAGCCCTGTTCTCTGTTTGCTTTATTTTTTTAATTTTTCAATGCTTAGAATCTGCTAAGTTAGAAGAGCCTTTTGTAAATCCAAGACCTGCTTCATTTATTTATTTTTCCAACAGGACCATTATGGCTTTTAGAATGATAACCTTGGTAGAACAGCTCCATGGGGGTTGGGACAGTAGTGGTATTTTTGTGCTACTACTATGACTAGCACAAACTGGTATTTCACTTTGTGTTGGGAGAATAAAATAACAAATAAACAAAATAGAAGATGAGTGGACAGATGAATCAAGCAGAGACTCCAGAAACCTCCACTGCAGCTTTCTCTCCTCTCCTCATGTACAATGGCTTCAGATGGTGACACCACTTCATGGAAAATTCATTCCATACTGTTTTGCTCTTTTCTCATTCCTACGTTGTTTTTCTCCTATTATTCTTTATGATCCTATTAATACTGACTTATCTGAGTTTGAAAAGACGTTCTGATAAACATTAGCAGTAGAGCATACAAAACATGCATACTCCTTAAACCCATAAGCCCCTCCTTGTTACATGTACATGTTATTCCTTGTATTATTATTATTATTATTACTATTATTATTATTATTATTATTATTATTATTTATGGTGGATTGAACCCAGGGGCACTTAACCACTGAGTCACATACCCAGTCCTTTTTATTTATTTTTTTTATTTTGAGACAGGGTCTCACTAAGTTGCTGAAGCTGGCCTCAAACTTGTGATCCTCCTGCCTCAGCCTCCTGAGTTGCTGGAATTATAGAAGAACACAAGGCTGTACATATGTGATTTCTGATCCTAAGAAAACCTACATATTTGACAGGCTACAAAGTAAGATTTTTACTCGTTTATAAGAGCCACCGTAAACTTTCAGTGTTTTTCCAGTTTCAAATAATATCAATGATGGCAGTTCCAATGATTGACATATATCCCTTGAAGTTCTGTTATAAATCCTTTTTTTCCCCTTTAGACTATTTTAAGAATAGTTTTCTTAAATTTCAGCTTAACTTTTAAAAATAAGATTATTTAAATGATTTTCTTTTATAAGTACTTTTCTTTAATATCATAAAATAGCAATACCATTCATTCATTAGTTAGCCTGTTTGTTCTAGAGTCCTGTAGACCAATACATTTTCAATAAACCTGATAATTTCTTAACCATCTCCAGAAAACCTTCCCATGCAGTATTTCTTCATGAAGAAGTGAGAATGGAAAAGTCAGTTCATTTGTTTTCAAGGACTTTTAAAAGTCTGTTTGTACCAGCTATATCTCTTTTCCTCTCTTTTTCATCAGTGAGATGTATGATAAGATTAATAATCATTATAAATAATCAGTGCCTACAGTGCCTTTCACCAGCCACTGATGACCTTCTTTTCATAAAATATTTTAGACCAACATTACTCTAAAATGCAGGAAAGTATAACCCACTCTGGATTTTTAATAAAATGGGTTAAGGAAACAGAACCAAATTTTAAATCTGGATGTAAGGAACAGTTCAAGTAATTCTTTTAAAAATAAGAAGACTAGGGGCTGCGGTTGTGGCTCAGGGGTAGCACGCTTGCCTCGTACATGTGAGGCCCTGGATTCAAGTCTCAGCATTACATATAAATAAATAAATATATTTTAAAAAGGAAGAAGACTAAAACATAGAGAGATGAGATGATTTTCTTATCCACTACAGGCTGCTATCTAGATGAAACGCCAGTAGCCCAATCTTTTTTTCCCCACACCTACCCAGTTAAGTGTCAGCTTTTTCATTCAGAACACCAACTGCTAAATGTTCTTAATTTTACTCATGTAAAATTTACTCATGTTGTTTTACCAAGAGGCTACATGACTTGCAGTTATATTAAAGGAGCAAATGCTAATTACACTCTTTAATGGAGACATTTCAGTTATTAATTCCTACTGCTGTGGTAGTTCTTTGATCTATATGCTCCAATCCTAGGGAAAAAATTCTGTGATTAGACATTGCTGTCATACCCACCCAATTTATTTTGATAAAGGCTGTGTGAGTCAGTTGGGTGAACTCAGGACACAGGAGTGGTGCTGATCTGTAGACCGTGCAAGCTCCTATGGGTACTTCCTGCCAGAAGCAGGAAGCGGAGTTGTCACAGGCTTACTGGGGGCCACCAAGGCCTCCAGGGAGAGGTAAAACAACTGTCTAGGAGAAAATGACCTAAAACAAGCCACAGGGAAGAAGGAGCAGTGGCTACAGATGAATGATAACCATGAGCAGAATACCATCTGACCAGCACAATGGATCACCTCTGTAAATCCTGTTAGAAAAGAAGCTTGAATAGGAGGATGGCTGGGTGAGGTCTTTCATCTGGAGTCTAAGCTTCCCCGGGAAAAGTCTTCACAATAAGAGGCCAGTAGGGAACCTACTGCTTGCTTGCACGCCAACCCATTTCTGAGTGTGCACTCCTTTCAGACAGTGGTGTGACCATTTCCTTAGCACTGGTTCTGGATGTAAACATGTCCTGGTTTGAGCACAAACCCACTGTCTCTATTCCACTTTGAGTGGGTTTTCCAGAAATGATGACTGTGTGATGATTCTTCATCTGTCCTCATGCCTGGATCTGATTTGTGAGATGTTTCAAGGCCTTACTGTGGCTTTGTAACTGATTTTTTGCTTTGGAAAATTAACTGTCCTTACCAGGGCCATTGTGGTTGCCTAGCAACAAGGGACAGCAGAGCAGTGGCAGGGATTCCAAAACTCTAAGGGATGGGGATAGTTGATGTCTGTTCCATGGATAGGGTATCCCAGTGGGCCTGGCTTGAGATGGGAGAATGTTACAGCAAGACATCTGTAGCCCCGGGCTCTGAATCCCTTGAGACATACAGGTGAGTTCTCTGCTCCTCCTGCCTCAAAAAAAATCATTTGACTATGTGGATACAGCAGCCTTCACTTCAAACATAACCTTCCTTTAAAGTCTGTGGGAAAATATCAAACAGACTTTTTTCCTTTCCTGGAGAGTGACTGGTTTTTTTATTATTATTATTATTTTTTTCCTGAGTGCTGTTGTCTTTCCAGATCATGGGGCAGGGTCTGACACACCATAGGTCTCAATAAATATTTGTTAAATGAATAAAATGTCCCCTCATGTGCACTTCTGAAAATTATACTCACCCACCCGACCCCTTTTACCCATGTGGGAAGGGCAAAGATGCTGAGCCAATCTTCTTTCCAAACTACTGAAATGAAATGTCACTGACACACTGTCCTGCCAGGACATACACATACCAAAAATGCTAATCATTCTTTCTCTCCCAGTTCCCCAAATAAAACACAAACCAACCCTGGCTCAAGTATGAAAGTATGCTTCACCCCTATAAGTGATTTACAGTCAATCACTAGAAAACTTGCATGTTGGCTCTATATCTGTTTCCCCTTCCAATGTGGAAATAACTTCTATTTAGAATTTTCATTCAAACCTTCAATGAGAGACAACCATGCTTACTCTGTAGAAGGAGATGTCTCCTGGAGGGTAGTATCCTGGGTGGGGTGTTCACATGTAAACACGCTTCTGCTTGCTCCGTTTTAAAACATATTTTATTTATGTCAATGTGGGAGCCTCACTTTTAACCTTGGGTCTGTGGTTCATGCATGATGTGAGAAATTCATAAGTTTCCAACGATTTTATGTAAACTTGTTGGTTACTATATGTAAAAGAGTCCATGACCCTCAAAAGATGTTTCTGGGAGGGAGAAGGTGTTTTTGTTTGTTAAAGCAAATGAAATTTAGAAACACTCATTTTCTTCTTATTTCCCTCAAACATGTAAGCGAATATGCAGACAGTTGGAGAGGCAAATGTAACTTTACCAAACATGGGGGGCTTGGGGAGCCCTGACCCTTTAAAATGACTAGCCCAGTGTGTAGTCACCACAGTAGTCAAGTGAAATCAGGACAGTACTCTCACTGTCAATTACCGTTAGTGTCTTTGTTCTCCTGGCACATGGAGCTTGTGTGCAGGCGGAGGCTGGGCTTTTGAGGCCGAAGACAGGGGAACACCAAGCTACCCTCTTGATCCTTAGGTGGGTTCAATTTAGCTCCTTCCTTTCTGAGCAGGAACAGACTGATCTCGTGTAACTTTGCCTGACCTTCTCCTTCCGCTTCCTCTTCTCTTCTCATGCCCTTGACACAGACCTTCTCCACAGTTTACATAAACTGAATGGGAACTTGCTCCTAAATTGTCTAAGTAAGGGAGGGTTAGGCCCAGATGCAATCAACCTAGGGAACAAAAAAGCATTTTCCCAGGACATCTGCTGTTAAGAACTGGGTGCTCAGTAGCAGTATGTCCAAACCCATCTTAATAAAATCATCTGTTCACATCGACTCATTAGCGACTACTACTCCAAATTGACACAGAAAGCATGGAGTTAAAAGGTCAGAAATCAGATAACAGTATATCACTGAAAGGAAGGAAATTTTTACGATCTTTTAAAGCACTGAGAAAGAAAGAAGATAACAACAACGACAACAAAACTACCATGCTGTTATGTCATATTGTTAGTACCTGTCAATAGAGATTTAACGAACTTTTTCCAGTTTTCTTCATGAACCTGGAAGTAAGAAACAAGATGCAATAAAAGCAAGCTTCATAAATATATTGGCTAATTCTAATTTGTTTTATCTCAGGGCTAATAGGCTTTCTGAAGCTTTTCTTAATTATTGTTCAACATGATTTCTCTGTGTATGCTGAGTTACTATGGTTACTCTGAGGCCTGGACTCATGACCTTTAAATATTGCTGTCAGGAGGCCAAAGCTCCCTAGTTTTTAAATCAGTAGTTTTGTTTCAGGCATTATTAATAGAGGGTAGTTTCAAATAGCACTTTCTGGGTGCACTTATGGCCTTGGTGAAATGCACCTAAGAGTGTTATACTCACAATGTTTTGTTTTGTTTGGCTTCATTTAGTGACTGAATGTTCATATCTTGTTTGGAATGTCATTGGATGGGTAAAAAAATAAACAAAGCATAGTCCTCCTTCTGTATAAGAGAGTCACTGAGAAATGCAAAAACATGGTAGACAAATTATTATTATGTATATCACAAAACATTAAAAAGGGCAAGAAGAGAAGATGTCCAAAAAAAATTTGTGCAATACAGAGGCAAGTAGCACTTCTGACCAGCAGGGTCAAAGAAGCTGCAGGAAGAGGGAGCATTGAGATATGATGTGGAAAAAATGGGAAGATTTCAACAAGCAGAGAAGAGGGCATGCACATTCTATTCAGAGGAAATGACTTCAGAAAAGGACAAACATCTACTCTGGAACCATGAGTTAGCACAGCTTGGTGGAAATGTCAGTTTTGTGAGGTGCACTGATAGAAGACAAAATTAGTTCAAAGGTAAGGGGAGCCTGGTTTATTAAGGTTTTTCAAAGCTGTTTGTTTATATTCAAAGCAATTGTGATGACCCAAAAATTGTTTTCCATTTTGTGACAGAGAGGTACTGTCAAAGCTGATTTTGATATGATGTAAGAAAAGCTATTATGTCTCTCAGAAACAAGTGTTTCCTTTCACTAAGTGAGAAATTAATTAATTTTGCTCAGTAGCCATTGATTATCTTGTGAATATTGTCAGTGGCTCTAAATGTATTAAAAAGTGGGTAAAGCGAGACATATGCACAGAAATATGGAAATAGAGCAATATATTGATTAGAGAAACTGTGGTATAGAAATACCTAGGAATGTTAAAGGCTTATTGGTTGGTAACAACAGAGTGTAATTTACTAAAATCTATGAGCTTTATTAAATGATTTAACAAATATTTATTGGCCATCCCATCCTTCTTCAAGATGCTAAGGATACAATGATAAAAATCAGAGGAAAAAATACACTGTGTTCAAGGAGGTTTACCTTTTAAGTTGGGAGGAGACACAATAAGTACAACAAATAAGCAATCTCTGTAGTAGTATGTTAGAAATCAGTAACAGGCAGAGAAAAATCAAGTAAGATGATGAGGTAAAGGGTTCGATTTTAAATATGATGCATATGGTAGGTCCCACAAAGGTGATTTCCGAGCAGAGAAAGGAAGGAAGTAGGAATAATTGAACTGGATAGATGTGAAGAAAGTATTCCTAGGACCTCAGGATGCTCTGGAAGACAAGTGAAAACAGTATTTCAAAGAGGACAGATGAATCCTCTCAAAAGCTGTTAAGTAAATTGAATTGTGACAAAAGTCCAGTGGATATGGTAGAGCAGAAGAGCTCTTTGGTGATTTTGCTAAGTGCAGTTTCTGTGGAGTGGTACAAGTGAGCATCTGATTGGGTGGCTTTAGCAAAAACACAGAAGGAAAGGATTTGGAACTTGTGAAAATGTGGTTTTGTCAGAAGGGGATCAGAGTAATCAAGAGAAACTAAAGGAGCAAGAGAATTCAAGTTTCAATAAATATTACGTTCGTATGCAAATGATTCAGGAGGATGAGATGGAAAAGAAAGGAGAGGGAGAGAGAAGGAGAGAGATAGAGGCAGAGAGAAAAAGAACTCCCTAAATCTGCTGTTTGATAGAAGGATAAGCTTTTCTCCCTCCACTTTTTTTTTTAAGTTGAAATAAGAGATTCTGCAGGTTTTCAGAACAGATTGTTCTGTTCAGACTGCTTATTCTCAAGAGAGCCTTTAAAGGCTATTTTATCTTCTGCAAGTAAAGTTTACATTCCATTATTTTTATTTCCTCTTGAAATGTCCAGAAATTGACATTTGGAGGAAACACTTAAAAATTTTATCTCACATGTTAGAGTTTAAAGATCTATTTGGTGTGAGGTGTGTGTGTGTGTGTGTGTGTGTGTGTGTGTGTGTCTGCCTGAAATATAATTTTGTAATTCTAAATTCTTTATTTCAGCATGATATCTGGAAGTTCATTGTCAGAGACACAATCAAAAAAATTAACGGTAAGAAATAATTTTTGTATGGTTATGTTTTCTTAAATAAAAAGGCCGTATGGCTAATGAAAGTATAATTTGATTACTAGTGAGGTTTTGTGGCTATAGTTCACATTTTACTAGTAAATATTTTTTTTTTTACATAAAACATGGAATGTTCTTTCCCAAGTAGAAGACAAGTAAAATGGGGAAGAGTAGCAGCTCAGGGATGCCCTTGGGGCCCTAGGAAAGTTAGGTGGATGTGCTGTGGCCTTTCTTCTCATTTTAACATGAAATAAATGCCACACTGCTCTCTGTGGCCCTATGACATTATAGGCATCCTGGGATATTTTGAAGTATTTGTTTATGTATTAGGTCATCCTGGAATGCAGGCATAATATAGATCCTGCACATCATTCTTTGGTTTAGCTAGACTGGGATTTAAATCACAGACTCTTCCAGAAATATCCGGTTTCTTTGTCTTTCGAGCCAGCTGACAGCAAGCCCAGCTTTGACCCTTGAAGCCTTTCTTCTTTTCCTCCATGAGCTCTGTGATTCCCTCCCTGGGAAAGCTGGATCCTTCCTACCTAAGCATCACCGTGTCCCTCCCCTGACTTTGTTGACATTGAGGAGATTGTTAAGAAGCCCCCTGGGTGACAGGTACACAGAGGTTCATTCTACTTTTATATGTTTGAGAATTTCCTTTAAAAAAAAAAAAAAGCAGGTTATCTATATTTTCCTTAGGCTTTCTTGATTCAATTGAGAACCCTCAAGACTCCACCCAGGGACATTTCTGGAACAATCCTTTCAGTTCTAGGGTAGAGGGGATGTGGTTTTTTTTTTTAAAAAAAAAAAAAAGTCACAGAACTAGGATTCAAAAGACTTGGAGTCATACTCAAAAGACCCAAAGTTCAAAAGACCCATAGTTGCTACCTGCAAGCCTGTAACAATGGCCAAATTCTTTAAACTTTCCAAGCCTCATTTTTCATCTATAGAATAAGGATAATGCAACTTAAATGACCTACCTCAAATAAGATATTTAGAAGGTGAAAATGATTGGTCAAGTACCTAGACATATATGAAACTATAGCTATTTAGAATTGACAGCATTCAAATGGGCTCCTCTCTGTGCCAGGGGACTTGGCTCTTTTATTTTCTGTTTCTTTAGGATTTGGTGGTTCTTATCTATTACTCCCTCTATTATGCCCCAGCATCACCATCTTAAAGCAATCAATTTTCTCATGCACACCCAGAACCTCATATTTGCACAGTTATTATAGTTCATAAAACATGAACATCTCTCTTCTTCAGTGTTATTTCAATTGTTGTGGCCCCAGACAAACTGGACATGGCTCCCAAATCCATAATAATTTTCAGAAAGGGAGCTTTTGTTGGAGGAATATAAGTCCAGGGAAACCAAATAGGATTGGTAAATGGTTTCAATTAAAATTTTGTATTCTAATTCTAGTGATAATTTAATCTTATATTGCTTTTTTTTTTGCTAGAAAAAGAGAATCTAACAATGAATTTTTTATTTTATTTCGTACAGCTATTTATGATTTTGTTGCCCAAAGAAAGAGTGACCCTCACCCATATCATATGAACACTATCGTGGTGCTTATAAGTGAGCATCCTAGAGGTAGTCTTCTCAGGGCCAGCATGAAAAGGTCAAGGTGCCAATTACCACATTCAGGATTTCTGCCTAGGGCTCCCAGTTAGCTTCCTGGAGTTCAGAACCCATCCCTTTCCAATTTACAGTTGGCGTGGTTGAGAGCCCTGGGGCTGGTTCTGCTTTACTTTCAATCTTTTTACATTTCTAAAAGAATACATTGATCTGGAGGGAATTAGGATTAGAGACCTCAAGGCCAGAGCACATCCACAGTGACTGCAGCCTCCTTCCACCACACAGGCCTTTCAAAGTCTTGGAACTTGTAGAAATAGAGCTCAAAGGAAGAGATTCTGCTGGGTACCATGAGGCACCCAACTACAGGAAGGTTGTGATTGCCTCTTTTAAATAATTATTTTGAGTTTTGATAGTGAAGATTGAGATGAAGGACAAAATCCTTTTTGTTATATGGTGACTTCTTGACCACCATGTGGATTTAAACACATTCTACCTCCGAGGCACCACTGAACTGCTAGGATGGTTCTTTATTTTCTCACTGCCAAGTGATTGAGCTCTGCCCCTGGATCCTGATAGCAGCATGGGAGGGTGGGGTCCAGAGACATCACTATCATATGGAGACTTTTCTTCTTTATTATTACTATTATCAATTTAGAAATTAAGAAGTTGAGACTGAGGGAGGCTCAAGGAGCTTTCAGATGTTGAGATCAAAGAGTATATATGTTCACTCCACACATAGGAACCTTATAGGGTAACCCAGTGAGTAAACTCAGATCCACTTCTCAAGTGCCATGTGGTCCCTATGTATTTCAACCCTGTTCCTTTGGGCTATGTAAACTGTTACTTTTGCTCCATTTTAACATCTTCTGACAGAAAACAGCTAGTGCATATAAATCATCTCATTTGAAACTGTTTAGGAAATAAAAATTCTATTGCAAGGAAGTTTGGCCTGAACAGGATCAGGATTGTTCTTCCTGAACTGCACCTGAGAGTTCTGGCACATAGAAATGAGCCATGTAAAGCACGTGATGACATTGGTTATGTCTAGTGGCACATCCCACAACAAGGAATGTGGGTATGAATCTGTCAGCTAGAATATGTATGAAGTAGGTCTCTTGTTGTGCAAAAAAAAAAAAAAAAGGCCTATAATAAAACCTCATAAACCATTTAGCTTTCAAGTTGTTGTCTGGTAATAACTTCATTAAAGAATCATTATTTTAAGTGCTAAAGATACAAAAGCACTTTTTGGTTTATAATTTGCATAGGTCATTTTCATAGCATACTATATAGAAATGCAGCCTTACAAAATTACTTTTAAAGTAGCTAAAAAGCCTATAAAAAGATTGTATAAATCAGGAAGGTAAACTATGCCTTGTGTGAAATCATAAATTCTGCTCTTTCTTTAGCACTCAGCATAACATACTATTTATTAGTTTTGCAGGAAACACTTATTTGGTCATATTTCTGATGTCTCTAAATTTTAATATTTTAAGATGGCTTTTAGAAAATTCTTCTCTTTAATGAGCAAAGTTTTACATCTTTTCTGAATCAAGGCTATCAATATCATTGTGCTTTAAATGAATATTTCAAGTACTTTAAGTATATTCCTATTCTTTCTTAAAATGAGAGTGACACATGTATATTTAAATGTAAAGATTTGTTGCTGTTGTAGAAAATAGATTTTTTTTATTTTACCATTTTAATAAATAAGAAACAGTAACTCCAGGAGTTGGAAATAAATTAATGTTTTAGTCAGATTTCTTGCTGCTGTAACAAAAATACTTGACAAGAACAATTTTACGGAGGAAAAGTTTATTTGGGGTTCACAGTTTTAGAGTCATTCCATAGACAACTGGCTCCATTCTTCAGGGCTCCAGATGGCAGAACATCATGGTGGCAGTGTGTGGTGGATGGAAGCAGCTTCCACAATGATCAGGAAGGAGAGAGAGAGAGAGAGCACTTCCACTCATCAGAAATAAAATCTATACCCCAAAGGCATGTTCCCAATGACACATTTCTTCTAGCCACACCCTCCTTGCCTTCAGTTACAACTCAGCTAATCCCCATTAGGGGATTAACTCAGTAATGGGTTAAGGTTTCACCTCCAAGCCTTCTTGCATTATCTCACATATGAGCTTTTGGGGAACACCTCATCCAAACCAAAACAAGAAACAAACAAACAAATAAAGAATGGATGAATAGGGAAGGAAGGATGGAAGAATGGAGAACTTTTGCCTGCCCTCTTCCTATTTTTCATCCACCTTTACTGAGTCATAATCCACAAAATTTAAAATATACGAATTAAGTCTGGACATGCATTCACTCACATGAAGCTATCATCACAATCAGGATAGTGAACTTATTTTATTCATCAGTCCCAAAGTTTCCTCAGACCAATCAGGAATCTTGTGCACCTACCCACACTCAAGCTTCTCCTTGAAATACATGGAGCCATATATATACAGTATATACCCTTGTTTTTTTCTGGCTTCTTGTACTCAACAGTTATTTTGAGATTCACTCATGTTGTAATACGTGTCAGCAGTTTGTTTTTACTGTGGAGGGGTATCCCACTCTATTAGATGGACCAATTTGTTTTTCCCTTTGCCTGATGACTGACATTGGCCTGATGGTCAGTTCCAGTTCTGGACTCCTGTGGACTTTGATGAAGTCTTTGTATGGGCATATGCTTTCTTTTCTCTTGGGTAAATACATAGGAGTGGAATGGTTGAGTCCTATGGTAAATGTTCTTTTAACTTTAACAAAAAATTCTGTTAAACTATTTTTCAAAATGGTTATATCAGAGCTGAGGTTGTAGCTCAGTGGTAGAGCGCCTGCCTAGCATATGTGAGGCACTGGGTTTGATTCTCAACACCACATATAAATAAATAAAAAATAGAGGTCCATCATCAACTAAAAAAATATTTTTAAAAAAATCATTATATCATTTTTACTTTCTCACCAGCAATAAATGAAAGTTCCATTTATGCACATTCCTTCCAACCCAGCCTTTTAAATTTTAGCCTTTCTGATAGGTACAATTGTATCTCATGGTAGCCTTAATTTGCATTTCCTTAAATAACAATGTAGAACATCTTCTCATGTGCTTATTTACCATCTTTCTACCTTATTTGGAAAAATAGCTATTTGAATATTTTGTCCATTTGTAAGTTGTGTTGTTTGTGTCTTAGTATTTGGTATTGAATTTTTTTTTTAATGTATTGAACTAAAGGGAAAGTACCTAGGAGTAAATCTAACCAAAGAGGTAAGAGAGCTCGACAGTGAATGGTAGAGCACTTGCCTAGCGTTGTGAGGCACTGGGTTCTATTCTCAGAATCACATAAATAAATAAAATAAAAATAAAGGTCCATTGACATCTACAAAAAATATTTTTAAAAATTTTTTTAAAGGGCTGGGGTTGTGGCTTAGTGGTAGCGCACTTGCCTAGCATGTGCGAGGCACTGGGTTCGATTCTCAGCACCACATATAAACAAATAAATGAATAAAAGATCCGTCAATAACTAATAAAATTTTCTTAAAACTTTTTTTTTAAAAAAGAAAAAGCTATAGAACACTGAAGAAAGAAAATAAAAAAGATTCAGAAGATGGAAAAACCTTCCATGTTCATGTATAGGCAGAATAATATTAAGTGACTATACTACAAAAAGCAATCTACAGATTCAATGCATAAGAATAGTAATGACATTCTTCTCAGAACTTAAAAAAAGTATTAAAATTTATATGGAAGAATAAAAGACCCAGAATTGTCAAAGCAATTCTAAGCAAAAAGAGTGATACTAGAGGCATCATAATACCCAATTCTAAATTACACTATACAGCTATAATAAAACAAACAAACAAAAAAAAAAGCATAGTACTGACATTAAAATAGATACATAAACCAATGAAATAGAATAGAAAGCCCATAGACATGAACCCACACAGATATAGTCATCTGATTCTTGACAGAAGGGCCGAAAACATACGTTGAAGAAAAGGTAACCTTTTAAATAAATGGTGCTGGGAAAACTGAATATTCATATTTTGAAGAATAAAACTAAATTGCTATCTCTCACCCTTCACACACAAAGTCAACTCAAAATGAATCAAAGACCTAGGAATTATACCAGAAGCACTGCAACTGCTAGAAGAAACATAGGGTCAACACTCCATCATATTGCTGCTGGCACAAACTTCCTTAACAGAACCATTAAAGCTCAAGAAATAAACCCAAAAATCAATAAGTGGGAGGGTTTTAAATTAAAAAGCTTCTGCACAGCAAAAGGAAATGTGTAAGAGTCTGAAGAGAGAACCTACAGAATAGGAGAAAATCTTTACCAGATACTCTTCCAACAGAAGACTAATATTTGGAATATACAAAGAACTCAAAAACTTAACACCAGAAAAACAAATACCTCAGTCAATAAATGGGCAAATTAACAAAACAGACACTTCTTAAAAGAAGAAATACAAATGGGTAACAAACGTAGGAAAAAAAATTTCCACATCTTTAGCAGTCAGGAAATGTATCTCACTCCAACTAGAATAGCATTCATCAAGAATACAAATAATAAATGCTGTCAAGGATGTGGGGGGAGAGAAACAATTATACACTGTTGGTGGGATTATACATAGTACAACCAGTAGGGAGAGTAGTATGGAAGTTCTTCAAAAGACTAGGAATGGACCACCACATGACCCCAGTTATAGCACGCCTCGGTATTTTTACAAAGAAATTAAAGTTGACATATTATAGTGACACATGTATAGCTATAGTTATAACTGCACAATCACAATGGCCAAGTTGTGGAGCCAGCCTAGGTGTCCATTAACAGGTGAATGAAAAAATTATGTAATTTTATTCAGTAATAAAGAAGAACAAAATTATGTTGTTTGCAGGAAAATGCCTGGAATTTTCAATCATGTTAATTGAAAAAAGCCAGATTCAGAAAGTCAAGGGTTGTATTTTTCTCTCCTAAGAGGAAACAAGAAAGAAAACATAAATTAGAAGACAGACCAATTGAGTAGAGGAAGGGGAGCCGGGGGAGTGAGGAATGGAGGGAATGGGAGACACTAGAGAATGAAATTGATCAAGTTACATTGTGTGCATGTGTGAATATGCCACATTGAATTTCACTATTATGTATAATTATAATGCACCAATAAAAATCAATTAAAGTAATTGTATTTTGGATATAAGTAGCTTTTCAGATACATTTTATGTGTTTTTTTCCAAACAGAGGTTTTAATTTTGATGAAATCTAATGTATCCTTTATACTTTCATGGCTTGTACTTTTAGTATCTTATTTAAGAAGTCTTTGCCTGAGTCACAAATATTTCCTCCCAACATTTTCATATTTAGGTCAAAGATCCATTTTGAGTTATCTTGACTCACAGCTAAGAATCTTTCTAGGAATTCCTTCAGCTGAAGGAAATCCATTGCCCACAAATTATCTGCCCCCTTCATGAGATTAGCTTGCACTGGTTGATGGACTGGTGCAGGGCCATAACACCTGGCCCCAGGCTGTAATTGGAGATCATTCTGTAGGACTAGCCCAGAGCCTGAGGAGCTGAGGCCCTTTGAATTTCTGTTCATTTTTCCTCTATAGGTATCATCTCCAATAAGCCCTCTGCAGCCAGATCTCTCCTTCCAAGACTGAGACCCTAACCTAATGCAATCACAAAATCAGAATGGGACATAATCTAATGAATGAGGATTTACGAACGGAAATTCATAACAAAAGCTAAACAGCCATTGTGTTGGCACTAAGATCATTTTGACTGCCTTACAGAGAAATACTTCTTTGTGTTTTAGTGGATATCTGTCAAATTTAGGGAAGTAAAATATTCCATTTAACAAGTAAGTCCAGATATTCAATCTAAAATTTTTATTTTTCCCATAGAAAAAAACGAATAATATATAAATTGAATCTTTACTTCTAGGGACACCTGCAAAAGAGGAATAATGTGTTCCCCCTGATCTCGGAATGGAACATCAGTTGGAATTTCTATCCATTGCTCAACTTCCTATGTAGCTACTTTTATGTTGAGATTTTTCAAAACATGAGTAGCTGATCCATATCATACCTCCTGCCTTCATTCCTACCCCTGCCCCTATTTGGCCATCTCAGTCTTACCCATTTTAAATCATATAGCCTAAATTCAATATAGAACAAACTGCTGCTACAGAGATTGAAGGTGAAGCGGTTTATGGAAAAGTAACAGTGGAGCTATCATTGTGATTGGTAATAAATATTTTCTCCCTTTGGCTAATATCAAGAATGATAAAAAACTTCAATTGATTTCAAATTAGTATGATTATTTTTAAATTTCGGAAGTTATCAGTTACATATCAGTTAATATTTTATTTATTTGAATGATTTATTTCTCCATCACAAAACCCACCTAAGGTAGAGAGGCTCTAAGCAACCTTCTGGATGGATGCTTCCCTGGGCATGTACTTCTACAATTGGGGGACTAGTTGTGTCCAGCAATTGCTACACCTCAAAATCACACTTTATTGACCAAAGAAATCACATGGCCCAAAATAACTTTAAGGGGGTGGGAAAATGAGATTATGTCATGTGCCTGGAAGAAATTTCAGAAGTATTTTGATAGACAGAAACATATAGCAATATAAAGCTAGATTTCAAAGAAAGAATTAAACCTAAGAAATACTACAGAGAGATGAAAAATAAAGGAAACTATAAGCTCCAGAAATTCTCATTTTCATAATAAGTCCTTGTGTTAGTCAGTTTTTCCATTACTGTGACCAAAATACCTGACAAGAACAACTTAGAAGAGGAAAAATTTATTTTGGGCTCATGTTTTCAAAGGTTTCAGTCCAATGTAAGCCAACTCCATTGCTCTGGGTCTAACATGACACAGAACATCATGGCAGAAGGGTGTGGTGGAGGAAAGCTCGGTTCATGGCAGTTAGGAGGAAGGGAGAGTGACAAGATATAGTCCAGGCCACACCCCCATTGACAAACCTCTTCCAACCATATCCTGCCTGCCTAGTTAATCACCTAATAGTCCATTCAAAATATTAATCCATCCAATAGATAAATCCATTGATTTGGTGACAGCCCTTATAATCTAATCACTTCATCTCTGAATATTCCTGCATTACTTAACAAATGTGCTTTTGGGGGACACCTCAGATCCAAACCATAACATCCCTATTTAACTTGAGAATACAGCCCATAAAATAAGACTGAACAGTTTAAATTGGTGTTGGTCAAAGAACTGAGGAGTGTCCTTTAGAAAATGACACTTCACAGGCAATGAAATGAGATGACCCATTTCATTTTAAAGTCTATGATAGACTCAACTGAACGTGTAAGAAACAAAAGGTCCTGCCTTCATGCAAATGTGTACTTTTAATTTTTTAAAAAATGTCAACAGGCAAGAAATTTAGAAAACATGTGGCACTGGAACAGATTGTTTACAGATAGAATGTTTCTCAGAATTCCCCCAAGAGGCATCAGTGGCTCAAAGGACCTTTATGAACTAAAACATTTGAGTGTCTGCAGAATTGTTTTGTTAGGTGCCTGTGACATTTTTTTTCTACTTGGTTCCTTCAAATGGCAAAAAGTTCCAAACACCTGGCATTATTTGGGGAAAGCATGCTAATTTGTGCTGTGAAGTGCTGACATGTTTTATTTTCTGCGAGGGTGGGAATGTTGAGAAGGCTGTGGGTATAGAAAGGAGGAAATTGTGAGATATAAAAAGGAGACAGAAGTTATGTATCCTTAGAGATTGAGGGTTATTCTTTATTAATATTTTGGATAAAAATCAAGTTTCATGTGCAGTTTGCTCATCTTCCGAAACCTGAATGTTTAGATTAGAAGAGCGAAATTGGGCAAGAGGCAAGTGTGTTTGGGGAACCATCCAGTCAATCAGCCTGATTTTAAGAGCACACTCTGTTTCTATGATCTGAAGAAAATTCTAAACCATTGAATTTCCTTGAGAGAGTATATCCTTCTAAGATTTAGGACTGTTTTCCAGTTCAGCCTTTTTCCAAGTGTAAGAGCCCCTTTGTAAGCACTCTCTGGATGCTTAGTGAAAATCTGGGAGAGTCTGGGTGTGGGCCTCATAAGAACTCATAGACTCTCAGGGGTAAGGCACAGCCTCTGGCTGCCCTTGGTCTCAGAAGGCCAATTGGATCGCTTAATTTATTTTGATAGTTTTGTTAAACAAAAACTAGCTGCTGGGAATGATAGCCTCAGGTTGTCTTGCCAATAACTAAACTATTTATCTTAGATCAGGTATCAAAGTCAATTGGTTATTTTGAAATATATCTGATAACGTCAATTAATGTGTGTGTTTTCTGTACTGTGTGTTTTCTGTACTGAGGTTCATAGAAATTAAGGGTTTCTCCAAGATTTGATTAATTTGTTTCTCCAAAAAGTTATGCATGATGCACAAAGATGACATGACAACTTAGTCTCTGAAAATTCTCTCTCTTTTTTTAATTGTAGATGGACCCAATATCTTTATTTATTTATTTTTATGCGGTGCTGAGGATCGAACCCAGTGCCTCACGCATGCAAGGCAAACTCTCTACCACTGAGCTACAACCCCAACCCAAAATTCTGTATCTTATGAGAAAACTTATCACTCTATTTCAACCCATTTAAGGAACAGTCAGAAATGTTCAAAATAAGTAAAAGATAAATATTTGACATCTATTACAATAAATATCCTAATACATTAAGTTCTTACATATATAATGAGATACAGACTAGCAATAAATTGGATAAAGGGCACAAACCACAACCTACATAAGAAGATACACAAATAGCCAATAAGATGTTCAAATTTGCAAGTGTCAATTAAAATGTCCAAATGCAATAGAAGACAATTTTTTTTTTAAAAACCTATGTATCATGTTTACCTAAAGTTCAACAGAGAGTAAAAGTATTAAGAATGACTTTACTAACAAAGGTGTAAGAAAAACAGGATTCTCATCTAGTGTTGTTGGTGGGCATATTTAATTTAGAGATATAATCTTTAATACTAAGTATATTCTCTTTAAAATTAACCATCTTTTCCAGTTTACCTTAAGAAAATAATGAGACATTCACAAAGATACACACACATATATGTATATACCTTTTTCAAAGCATATTATATATATATATATATATATATATATATATATATATATATATATATATATTACAACATATACTATAGGGTTGTCCAACAGTAGAGAAAATTGCACAGGCATGTAGAAGAATTTACTGTGACCATAAAAATTATGGTGATTTTTTAAATTAAAAATTATAAGAAAGTATGTCTATTATTCAAATATATATTATGCTTATAATATTGCTAATTGAAAATTATCACAATTAACTCATATACTATGAATCCACATTTTATATGTTATGCATCTTGTAGGTACATGTACAAGTCTAGAAAGTAATATACACGAAAAGTAGTAATTTGTAGTTGGTAGGATTTTAGATTATTTTCATTTCCATTTTTATATTTTTATTTCCTGAAATTCTGTGATATAAAAATGCAGAATATCTATGACACAGAGATGATGCTCAACACATGTTTTTTATTTGTTTCTCCCACCCGTAGATTATCAAAGTCTACTTTCTCAATATCTACTCCCTTTCTCAACTTTCATTATATTGTGAGCTCACAAAGGGTGGGGAATTCAATTCATTTTTCTTCTCCATAGCTTAGCTCTGAGCCTTACATATAAAAGGTGTTTGACAAATATATGAATGGTTCTTATGCATTTCTTAATAAATAGTTAGACACCATTGTGTTTTTTAGTTAGGGAAGTAAATTTCTTGAATTATACACTTAATGCAAAGGATAATTAAATTGTAGGATTTTTAAAACTTAAACATGGCTAGAAAATATTGTTTGGAAAGATATAAGTCCTGCTTTGTTTTTTTTCAAATGCCAAAGGAATATGCTATAAATTCTAGAACAACCTGCTTTCCTTAGGGGTTATTACTACTTGGAATCTTCCTTACAATAGAAGTATCTATGTCCCTGGAGAATATATTTTGAATCCTATTAATATTTCCTCTTCTACATAGAACAGCAGCAGGAGTTCTTGCCTCAAGTATGTTCTTATATTCTTTTCAGATAATCATGTTATTGAAACCTAGAAAAGTCTCCCATGATAATCTTCTTTGTGACAATCCATCATGTAATTCTGAAATTAAAATGGTCATAACTAGTTGGTGATTCAAAAAAATTAAAAAGACAGTCTAGCACTCACAGGGTAACTTTTGAATACCTCTCTCTCTCTCTCTTTCTCTCTCTCTCTCCCTATATGACAAGTTTTTATTTTTATTTGTATCAAATTACAGAGTACCATAAGTAAGCATAAGGTCATATCTATCTCTATCTCTATCTCTTCTTTTTCCATACTAGGGATCAAGTTCAGAGCCTCATGTACACTAGACAAGCATTCTAACACTGAGTTATATCTGCAGCCTTAATTCTTAATCCTTACTATACTGGGAAAATAGTCATCATTGTTTCCAGTATGAATCAAATAAACTCTTCTGTATTTTTTTTCACTTTTTCAGATAATTTACAGAGGAATAAAGGCATAGCAAAACCAAAAAACCCTCATTATATACTTTAATAAAATTTAAACATAGCAAATTTCTTTGAATTAAGTGAAAAATTTGACACACAACCTTATAAAAGATGGAAGAATATAGTTACACATCCTCTTAGCAGAGCAGAAGGTCTAAATTCTTATCACAAAATACTGCATGATATAGTATGTCCAGGATGAGAATGAGAATACCCTGTTGTCTTTTTTGTCCTTAGAGACAAGTTATTCACTCATTGATTCATGAGTTTAAGGACATTTATCTAAGTCTATAGGAAATTGTGATCTGAAGAATCAGTCTCTTTCACTTACATGATTAATTCACTGTCAGCATTAGGATCTAAAATAGTGCTGTTTAATAGAAATATGCTGTAACTCATGTAAATAACTTTAAATTTTGTAATCACCTTGAAATGTTTTAAATAAAGGGGTGAAATTAAATTTTAATGACATATTTTATTTAGCTCAGTATAACCCGAAAACTGTCATCAATATAAAAGTGTGTCGATGAGATATCTTACATTCTCATTTATTGTACTAAGTTATCAAAATCTGGTATGTACTTTATACTTACAACACATCCCAATTCAAACTAAGCACATATCAAGTATTCAAAAGCAACTCAGTTGTATTGTATAACTGGTCTGGGGTACCTGTTCCTGCTTTTTTCATTCATCTTCTATGTAAGAATTGTGAATTATCTTTCTCTTTCAATTTTCTTCTCTTTGGGCATTATGGATGAAAAGGCAAAAGCTAAATATTCTCAACTGTGCTCAATGAAAACTAAAAGCAGACTTTAAAAATGGTTTCTCCTCTTGAAAGAAACTGTAATACTTTGACAACAATAAGAAATTCAATCATGACTAGTAATATCATTATTTATTTCCTTTATAGGCTTTCCCACTATTTTTTGGTTTTATTTTAAATCTTTATTAAAGCCATGCTTGATTAATGATATAAAATAATTTCTAGAATGACCAAATAAGACCACTAAGATTCCACAGTGTATCTTAGATTTATAAAAGGCAACAGTCGACCTGCATGATAATTTCAAGATAGAATTAATTTTATTCTATTTTTTGAAAATAAATACACACAATCTTTGTTATTTGTAAGAGTGCCAAGAAAGGACAAAAGTTATAAAATATCAATTTTTACAAATGGAATTGCTTTAAAAAGAATGGAAGCTGTAATTGGATTCCATGAACTAAGATACTATATGAAGGGTTAAAACACAATAACACTAGGTGGGGGAAATTTTCAGAGACACATATTTTAAAATCTTAATTTCCTTTCCCATATGGTTCCATCTCACATGGTAAGTTTTACCAAGTTTTCTCTGCAAAAAAAAAAAAAAATTATTGAAAACCTTTTCTTTTTGGTTCTGTTTCACTGCTCTCTTGTTTGTCTTCAGTCTCCCCTCTTATCTCAGTAGCCCAATGAACATGTCTAGGAGATGGAAGGGAAGAAATGAAGCAGATCAAGTAAAAATCTTCATTATCTGGCAGAGGTGGATATAGGCTTGTGCCCTCCCTGATTGCATTTTTAAATTTTTGCTGGTAAATTATGCATTCTGTTTTTTGCAATGAGAAATATTGCAATAAAGAATAACCAGGCTAGGTATAGTTGCACAATGTCAAGATCAGAAGAGTTTCTGACCCTTGTAATCAGCTTCCATGACCTCTCTAGACTGAGAACTCTCAGAAGTTACATCACAGAGATGTAAAGCTTAAAAAGATTATTATTTTACTTAGTACTACAGATAAGGCATTATCTTAAGCATTTTTCTGCATTATTACATTTAAAAGCATCACAGCAGTCCCTGAAGTTATTTCCTCCATTTTTAAGGATGAGGAAATGGAGGCTCAGCATAATTAAATTACTTGCTTAAAGTCACACAACCAATAAGTAATAATTACTTCAAGGACTCTGGCATCAGTTGGATTCATGATTGAGATCAAGGAAATCCATTCTAGTTAATAATGAAGGGCAAATAAACGCTGAAAGGATGTGAGGTATTTCAGGGATTCCTTAGGACAGCCAGGGAATCTGGTTGGAGACTATAATTCCCTGCAAATTCCATTGAAGAGCCTATGACTGATGTTACTGGGCAGACCCCACATCACTTGCCGTTTTTCCTGAGCATGAGATATACTTGCAAATCTTACATTATTGCACCTTTGGACACAGGATGACCCTGTCCACCTGGATAGATTACATTCCATTTGACATCTTTTTCATATCCTTCTAATCCCTACTGGAGTCTCATGCTTATATGTCTAACTGGTGAAGCCTAAGTCACCTGCCTACACTTTAGCTGCAAAAGATATTTGAGAGGGAGTTCCTGGTTTCTAATTTGGGGTTAACATTCATGAAATGGGAAATTCTCCAAATAAGGAAAGATACTGGGTAGTCAAAACAGCAAAATCATGGCATTTTCAGGTAAATGGATGGCGTTGGAAAAGATAATGCTAAGTGACGTTTAGCCAATCCCCAAAAAACAAATGATGAATGTTTTCTCTGATATAAGAAGGCTGACTCATAGTGGGGTAGGGAGGGGGAGCATGGGAGGATTAGATGAGTTCTAGATATGGAAGAGGGGTGGGAGGGAAAGGGAAGGGGCAGGGGATTAGCAAGAATGGTGGAATGTGATAGACATCATTATCCAAAGTAGATGTATGAAGACACGAATTGGTGTCAACATACTTTATATACAACCAGAGATATGAAAAATTGTGCTGTATACATGTAATAAGAATTGTAATGCATTCTGCTGTCATTTATTTTTTAAAAATCAATTAAAAGAAAACAGCATGACAAACAGCTACCCCAGAGCTCAAGATGGATTAGGTGTAATGATTTCATTTCACAGATGAAAAACTGAGGTTCACTGAGTAGCTTCTGTTGGATGTGCTATACCTTCTTCTCTGGTATTCTGGCCATGCCTCTTAAAAACATTTGCTGGGAAAACCTTAAAAGAAGTGGAAATTTACAGCAAAAGTGAGTTCTCCCATCTGTCCTCTGCTTGCCTTATCATACTGGAATGTACTATGGAAATTATGGCTGAACTTTTATCTGATATAAAAGGATCTCCTTTAGATCTTGGTAAAAAGGAGAGTCTGGACAAATACCAGGTAGTGGGGGCGAGTTCTCATGGTACATCAAGTCCAACTAAGAATTTTCTTGCTAAGTTTTTGGAACATCATTGGAAAATGGACATTCTTACCACTGCAATTAAATATCTTGGATTTTTTTAAGATTATCAATTTAGAATCTAAAGATCACTGGCAAAAAAAATTGCCATCATTCGAATACTGTCATTAATAAAACATTCACTTTTGATTATTCATAGTGTAGCAATAATTTATTTAACAAAACTAACTGAAAAACTACAGTCATCTTGGACAATAAAATTCTATCACCTTATTCATGAGCTAACTTGAAAATCCTCCTTCCTGTGTATTTCCTAAAACATTGGGATTCATAGTGAGAATGAAAACATTGCTGGTCAGTATGCCCAAGTACTCAAAATTTAAATGTGTAAAACCTGAGAGAAAATAAGTAATCCTGTCACAAAAAAATCTTAACTATTCAAAGCATTATCTTTACAAATGGGAAAAGCATTTGCAGTGTTTTATGTCTTGCTTAACTGGAATTTTTATTTAAAAACAAATGATACTTTTGGGGTATAAGCAGATAAAATTCCTTTCTTTCAGCAAGATTACCTTGTGGCTTTTTCCTGTCTTTATTTAACAGTTTTTATTATGTTCAATCTTTTTTTCTTCTTTGTTATCACAAAAGTCCCTTTAAGTAGGTTTAAAAAAAAAGTTGAATTTGTTTTAATATAGACTAATTTTCTCACTTCAGAATGTATCTGATTTATGTTTGTGTTATAATAAGTTTTTACTTTGTATATCTTGAATTTATATGAATACATATAAATTTTACCATTTCAATTATTTTTAAGTCATTTTGTTTCATAGGGCTAAGTATGCCCTCATGGTTGTATGCTGAATTCTTGCAGAATTGAGACTCTATACTCATCAAATACATCTCCATTTCTCCCTCTCCTTTATTTTAAAAAGAAATAAAAATGTTTTCTAATGGCAAGATTCCCTTGCTTTGTCATTTTTCCTTTTTTTTTCCTTATGAAGAAAACATGTTCTCATTAGAAAAATCTTCATTTCATGAACAAGATGGGTTAATACAATTTGCTGTGAAGTTTCAGTCCCCCTGATGAGGCCTGGGAAGGCCCTCCACTTACTCTATTGTTCACAGAGAGAAAGGAGTTTTCGTCTTTTGGGTTCTGGATATTTTCTAAAGAAGAAAATATCATTCATTTTTTTCATCTGCATTATTTATAAAAGAGGCAGTAAGAGCATATCAATGGTCTTATTCATCAAGATTTCATATTTTGTTTTAGAATAAAAAATTAGAAGCGACTGAAATATAATATTCCTTCTGAACAAGGAATTCTTGGGCTACATGGACAGGACCAAAAAGAGTGCTTCACATCCTGAAAGCATATGTAACTCTGTGCACATATGTGCCTAGTGTGTGTATCTGTGGGTAACAGAATTCACAGATTTCATCAAGTACTGAAAGGAGTTTTGTGATGCTCATAAATCACAAGAGTAAGGCTATTTTAGGTCACAAAACAAATCCTATAACAGATGTAACATAATGTGAACTCAATTTCAGGTCTCTTTGTAATCAGAACCTATTAACTTTAACGAAACTATGGAAGATACGTATGGTTTAGAAGGTCCCTTCAGATTCTGTTTGTACAAAGTTTCTGAGAACCTATAAAGTGATGTGATTTGGGAGAACTGGAATAGTTGAAAGCAAGTTAGCACAGTCTCTTGCTACTTTCTAACATCCACCAGAATCTTCATCAAAGAAAAAAGAACAAGGCCCCAAAGCACAAAGCAATATATTATGAGTCAGCATAAAAGTGTTAAATTAACCACTAAAATTTGACATTCTTCTGATTTTTACATAAAACCAAATCCCAGGATTTTTGTTTTTGATAGAACTTCTAAGCTGACAACTCTGGTGAGAGTATTAATCGTGCCTGTTTTCTCACCATTTATTTCCCATCTGTTTAGCATAGCACTTGACCAATAGTGAGCTCTCAATAAATATTTTTTGAACTTAAGTGAATTGAATTGATTTAAACTGAATTAAAATAAGAACTGGCATATTAAGAGTTTGGGGAATAATTACTTAAAGGCATTTCTGAAGCGATTGAATGTCACACAGTCATGTCAACTTCTATGACAACAAAGTTTTTATAAATTAAAACCTGAGTCAATAATTCCTTTCCAAAATTTCTTTCATCTATGGGTGATGCAACAGAATGAAAAAAATAGTCAAGTTTTTTTGCAGGATTAAATAAAGGCTGCCCCTTAACAATGTACTTTTTTTTCCCCCTAGAAAAATAGTATCCTGGACTCTTGCTAAGGCAGACAACTTGATTGACAGTATAGGACCACCTTGGACTAGGTCCAGAGAAATTCAAGGGCCACAGTTCAGGAAATGACACCTGATAATCATTTTATAATTAACAGAGATCACTTAAATTGAGGTGGGGATTATTCTTTAGATTTTGTAAACCAGTAAAACTTTTCACTCCAAAATTATCAGGGTTAGGTCTCATAGGACTGCCAACTTTTCATTTCCCTTCTCTTAAAAACCAACAAAACACAGGGGTTTCCATATACTACCATCATCATTTATTAAAGAAAAATCCTCTTAATACCAAAAGAGAAAAAAGAAAAAAAGTAGACCGATCATAATCTCAGAATAAAGAACTGTCTTATAAATGAAATAGGTTTTGCTTCGTGAAGAATTCACAATATTGTCTTTCAAATCTTAGTTTTGTCCTGACCATTGAAAATGTTATCACAAACCAACACTGCTCTCTGGGCTGGCATTTGGGAACCACCAGTAGGATTAACCCACGTTGGGCTGAGGTTTCTTTTTCCCCTATCTCCTACCCACTCTCCACCCTTCCTCCTCTCTGCTCTTCTCAGGAAAAGCTAGTGTCTCTGCACCTTTTATTCAGGTTCTTTTGCCCTTTGGCTTCTCACTGGGTTCAGCCCAAGGTTTAGCCTAGGCAGGAGAATGGAGGGTAAGAAGAGAGAAGGTGGGGCTATTTATTCCACTGCTTGGGCACAACTGGCAGTGACTGTATTCCCCTCCTCCAGCTCTCCCTCTGGGTCCATCAGTGATGCTCCCGTTCCCCAGCTGCTTCAGGTCAAAGTAAGGCAAAGGGCACCTGCACTTCCAGAAGGTGCCTAACTATCTTTTGTTGATGCCTTTAACAATACCCACACCTTTGGGAATGGTCCCTCATTTAACTCTCCTCAGTTCTCAATTAGTATAGCCATCTGATTCACCACTAGAAAATATGTTCTTTGTTGAGAGGTGAAAATGCTGAGACCCAGACAAATAAAATAGCTGACCCAAAGTCACATGGTTACTTAGAATCAAGTCAGATCCAGAACATGGCCCTCCACACAACAAGCAGGGTGCTCCTTAGTGCTCACCAGCATCCTCCCATGGCTATCTTCTGCCCAGTCACATTGATGGACGTTCTCTACAACCTCTAGTGATAGTTTGTTTTGTATTCTAACTTGAACACTTTATTGGGTGGCTATTAAGGTAACCCCAAACACAGAGGAGTGCTTTTTTTTTAACCAGGAAAATTAAGTTTTAAGTTTTTGCCTACATAGAAAGAGACTAGGAAACTATTTAAAAACCTAAGCATGAAAGCATATGAGAGTGATGAAATTTCCCCCATGCAGTGAATTCTGATCATGAAAGATGAAAGGGGAGGGATGACATAAATCTGCCCAGCATAAGGGGCTGAGACATTGGGGGGCAGGTAGAGCAGATGATGATCAACTGGGGAAAGACTTGAATCTTCACGAGAAATATAAGTGGGTTGCAGAAGGGTAAGGAAGTCTAGGCACATGGGTGTCTGTCAAGCAGGGGGAATGAGAAACGCACAGCAATAATGAGCAGATGAGATATCAAACAGGAAGCCCAAGCACTGAAAATTGTGTTGAAAGCTCATTTTATCTAGCAGGAAGTTACTGCACCTCTGAGGAGGGACTGCTTCTGAGACCCTGGCATATTAGGGGCCTCAGATTGTTTGAGACATTTAGTTCTCTAAAACTGACCTCTGTTGAAATGTTCCTCTACAAAGGTGGACTTTGTTGTAATAATACTTTTATTTCACAATCTTGTTCTTAAATAATTGCACACACACATATTTACTACATTTACTTTTCTCTTAATTACATACTTGACTGAATTTCCCAATTTTTTTGGTCACTTGATGTCACACACTCGGTGTCCCTATGGATATTCTGTTTTACAATAAGCTAGAAAGTTTAAATATCTAATTATCTTTAAAGGAATTGGCATAATTGAATTATTAACATTTATTGAACACTTAATCTGTTGAAGTATTTTCCCACTCTACTTGACTGATTAACATTCAGTTGTTATAACAACCCTATTATCACCCAAGCTTGTGGCCATCTCCTCACCCTCTGCTGTGCTGCCTGGCCCCTGTCCCTGGCAAGCAGAACTTCCCTGGAGCTCTGATCCCTGTCAGTGTCCCAGGCTTGATACATGGAAAGTTTTGCACAATGAAGTCACTGTTTCAGCTTCTCAGCATGAAGGACGGTTCCTTCTGATACAACCACCCTGCCTTGACTTTTGACCTTTCAATCAACAACAATTATTTATTGGGCTCCTATAAAATGTTCTGCAAGGACCCATCTGGCCTCTGCACACAGGAGCTATTCTAGGTGTGGAAAATGCAGTTAGATCATGGAGACCTTGAACTGGTTCACAAGGATAGGAGGAAGAAGAAGGAAGTCATTTGAGGACAAAGAAATAAAGGCTTAAAAGCAAGGAAGGGAATAATGGGAAGTACTAGGATAGGTTTGAGAAAATGTAAATTTTCCCCTAACTTATCAAGTGGGAAACCTTTTTTAGTCGAAAGGAAGACCACTCTTATAATTTCATATATGATTTGTTCAGTTAGTAAGCTACAAACCAAATACACATTCATTACAGTGTCTAGAGTCTTTAGTTTGTTAAATTTTTAATATTATTTAGAGTTAATTTCATCATGTTAGTTACATGTATTTATATTATTGCATTGACACATAGAAAATTTTAAGACAAAAAATAGTAATTAAGTATTTGTTCCATTGTGTACATGTTACAAGTAGGTAACAACAGATCCCATCAATATGTACAACCATAATGCATCAATAAAAAAAAAAAGGTGGGGAAAATAGGAACTAAAACTGGGAATTGTTAAGTTTCTGAATCCCCAAACTCTGATGTCTCCTGTATTTTCAGCATTTTGATGTCATGGAGGACTATTAATTAATATAATTCACTCATACATTGCTTTACCACTAAGAGAATGTTTATTTTTATCATTAAGACAAATTGCATCTACATATACCTGGAAGCAGCATTATATTAATGGTAGAAATCCTATCTGTCTATTCTTCTGCCACTTGTAGCCTCTAAAATGGGACCTAACTTTTTTGGGGGTCTTTGAAACCACACTTATAACTCCATGTTTTACTTATTTCTAAAGATCTTGATTTAATTTTGATATCTTGGCTTATTGGGGTTGCCTCCTATTGAAAAGTACTTATCCTTATATAAGAACTTTCTCTCAAGAAAGTGGGGAAGCAGCGGGGGATAGCCCTAAAAAGCAGGGAGGAGGGATAGCCTTAGAGCTGGGAGGGAGAGCTTGAATCTGGGGTGAAGGTGCAGAAGACAGGCTGTATTAAGAGTTTGCTTAGGTCTCTAACACATGACAATCTCCTAAATTTACCTATATAAGAAGTCCTATGTTAAAATTGTGGAACCAACCTTCAGTAGATGACTGAATAAAGAAACTGTGGTATATATACACAATGGAATATTACTGAGCATTAAAAGAGAATAAAATCGTGGGATTTGCAAGTAAATTGATGGAATTGGAGCATATTATGCTAAGTGAAGTAAGCCAATTCCAAAAAACCAAATGCTGAATATTTTCTCTGATATGAGGATGCTGATCCATAATGTGGAGGGCAGGGAGCATGGGAGGAATGGAGGAACTTTATATGGAGCAAAAGGAATGAAGGGGAAGGGAGGGAACATAGAGGTAGGAAAGATGGTGGAATGAGATGGATATCATAACTCTAAGTACACGTATGAAGACACAAATGGTATGACTCTACTTTGTATACAACTGGAGACATGAAAAATTGTGTTCTATATGTGTAGTATAAATTGAAATGCATTCTGCTATCATGTATAACACATTGGAATAAAAAAAGAGTCCTATGTTATTTAACAACAGTCTATTCTGTTAAACTGTTTCATTTGGCCTTGCATTTACAATGTTTTTGTCTTATTGGAAATGGTTGTCTTTCTTGGCTGGGGAAATTTTGGGTGTTTGGAGAAATAGGCCTAGAAGTTTCTTGCTGGATTTTGTTTGTACTGATTTTTAAAATTTCCTCTTGAGTTCAAACATCAGACAAATAGATTCTCCCTGGAAATAGCAGTGCAGATCAGGAATTCCCAATCTTTTGAAATGACTTAACCTTTTGACAATTTTCCCTTTCTGCATAAAATGTTTTATGGCATATATTTATTTCCAAGTAGAAACTTCATTTTAAGACTTGTTTCAGAGGAATTTTTAGACCCTATCTTTAAATTACTGGAATCATCCTGGGATAAAGAAGATCATTGGTTCACTTAATTCTTAGTGTCACCATTCTGGCCCCAAATGCTTATCCTATAAAGACAAACCTTTGGGGGTAATTATGCAGCTGTGTATGACAGAGCTTGACTTAGGAGCAGGTTCTATGTTGGTCTTAGCAACTATCTATGCCCCTCATCCCATGGAGTTCCATTTATTTCAGAGGGCAGTGTCAGAGACACAAGATTCAGCATACAATGTGAACAACTATAGGAACTGTATGAATGCTTTATTTTTATAGCTGGTCCATGTACCACCAGATGGCTCTATTGTATCACCAGGAAATGCACACATGTGTAAAATCGGTAGTGTCATAAACCAAAGGGAAAAACAAAGCAACTGGGAGATCTTTAAAATAGAGTACTGTTCATTCTTTATGAGGTTAATCAGAGGCAGCTGTGCCAGCAGGAGCATTTACCAGGAAGGAGAACACACCCAGGAGGCTATAGGAAGGTTGTAATGCTAAGGCGTATAAGGTTTTCCTTTCTAAGTTTTCATATTGCTCTGTAAATATTAATTGTCACATTAGCCAGAGAAAGAGAGTACTTAGAAGTGCTCTCATATCAATGGAGCTTGTTACTACTTCCATACCAATTTTACATACTCTGCCTGCAGCTCAGTAAAAGTAACTTTGGAATAATTTTGAGAGGCAAGGTCTATACACATCTGCTGATTTGAGTTATATCAGTCATGCTCTGAGGAAGAATGACAAGATTCTAAAATGTGGCGTCTTTGCTTTAATAAATTGTGATAAGAAGGTGAAGATCAGAGGGAACAAGGGCTTCTCTGAGTTTCAATGATTCTTTACCTCTGACAGGTAAAAATGAAACACACAGGTATTTTGGTGACATCTCCCATTAGGAATATGAAAATTTGACCCCAATCTCTTGAAGTTAGAACAAAAGTTTTGGATTAGTTAAATTCCAACATGAGTCATCTTATTCTAACTTGCTAAAACTGTTTGTTATTACGTAATTTTTATTCTGCCTTCAGTCTGTAAATTGATGTACAAGACTATTGGTTTTATAAGGTTTTGCCGTTTTAGCACTTTGTTAAGGGGAAGATCTGTGTGAGTTTATTAAGCCTATCCTTAGTCCATAAAACAGTTCAAGGTGTGCTCAGGAACTACTCCTGTCAAAATTAATACTCAATTATTGTTTTAAAGAGAGAGTCGCTGGACACTGGACAGATGGCGTTGACTTTGGCCCAACTTGAGACCTTGGAACTTTGCCTAAAGGAAGCAGAAGAAAAGACTAAAACCTTATCGGAACAGGTAATACCTGTTGGGGGAACTGGAAATATATGTTCCTCAGTGTGCAGTATAGCAAGTGTGAATCTAACACATTTTAACCACTGTCCCATTGACCCCCCTCTCAAGCACACACACAAGCACAGGCCCAGCGTTTCATTCAGTACTTATTTTGACCTTTTACTTTTCAGCCTTTAATACTTTTTCACACTTATATCTTATTTGATTTTTATTCACCACAGGCCATGAGTTGGTCAGGACTTCCTTAAGCATGTGGTTTTCTTGAATAAGCAAGGCATATTTGCATTATAAACAGATAAGTCCCAAGATGAAATAAAACCTATGGAAGCCACACAGAATAATTTTCTTGAATTATGTAAAGAAAGTTTACTTGGAAGAGAGATTTTCAAATATTGACTTTCCTCTTGAGTTTTTGAAATCCACAGAGGCAATACAGGTCATAAGTGGAGCCTGGCCTGTGCAGGTGACGTGGACATTCTGTAGGTGGGTGCTTTCATGTGTGACAGGTCCTTGATTTCAGATTTAGTATCAAAAGAGCTCCTACCAGGGACTGGACTGTTTCCCAATAAGATTACACTTTGCAAGCAGTACAGAGCAACATGTACTACTGTTGTTGATGGCTTTTCCCCACAGTAGGGTCTTGGCCCCTGGGAGCAAATCTCCCTGAAGCTGGGTCACTCCTCACTCTCAGTTCCAGTCAGTGGAGGATCAAATACAGAAGAGACCTTGAAACGTTAGAAATACATATTAATTTCTCATGAATTGATACATTTGAGACTATTTTAGAAATTTGAAAAAAAAAGTTTTATGAGTTTTTTTAAGAAACAAAGGTATTATATTTGTACACTAAAATCTCACTGTATCAGAATTTCATAAAAACGTTTTTCCAGAAATTTTGGGAAAGAGGCACTTATGAGAAAAAAATGTATGATTAATATGTAATATAGTAATTATGTGTCAATACACAAATTGTCTCCATTTTTTTTCCAACTTACAAAAAAGTTATATCCCTTACTTTGGCTTGTGTTTAATATTTACTGATTCAATGCAAGTGGTGCAAGTGGCTCACCAGGGGATTTGGGGTTTCCTGTAAAACAAATAAAAGCAAACCTCAAATTGTGGCAAAATTATGAATTATAAAGAACATAATGATGAATATGAGGTACCATTTCAAAGAACTCCCCCTCCCCCCCAAAATAAACCTAAGAATTTCAGAGCCTGCAAATCAGGAAGAATTTTAGCTTACTAAAAGAGATTATTCCTGCCCTAAGATATATGTTGATTTTATATTTGATTTGTCATTTAAATAAGTAAAACTCAATTTACTTATAAAAGAACACTTGTACTTTGTTCTTTAAAAATATTTTTATTAACTAAAAATAGCCCCTAATATTTAAGATTCTTCACTGGATGATCTCTTTATGTAACACCAAATAATTAGATATATTCATTTTTTCAGTGTTTAGAAGATTAAATATATAAAACTGGATTTCACTCAGCTTCTTTGTTTCTACCATAAGTGAGGAGTTGGTTAGGTGTTTGAGGAAGAAAGACAAAAGCCAAAGCTTCTCTATCCAAGTAGCTCACAGACAACAGAATGATTGGAGGAGATGGAGAGTAACATGAGCTGCTTTTATGACTCCAAGATGAACTGTACAATAGCATTAAGTTGTAGGGTCCATGTATGTTAATGTCCTAAAGCATGGTTCTTGAAGTTGTCAGATTTGCAAAGCCAAGTAAATTTAATTGAAATTTGGCAATGGTTTGAGAAAAAGGAGAGTATGATGTGTAACAGTACATTACAGCATTTTCAATATTACATTTTAAATTAAGTTGAACATTTTATTAGATTTGGCTATTTCAAAAGAGAGCAATTAAATCAGACACTGTTCTCCAAGGATTTAATCCTGAGAATTTTTTTTCTCTCTCCAGTGTTTTAGACTTGTCTTATCCTTGAAAAGATAAAAACTAATAGCAGCCCCCATGTGCCCGATTTTAAAACTTATTTTTTTTAATTAGGTGAGAGAAGGATAGGGACAGGGACAGGGGTGCAACTGACCTTTCTCAAGGATGTTCTTCAGAATATTTCAGAATGGAACAGAATGGACATCTGTCTCAATCAAACATTTGTCCACTGGGTGCCACTGTGTTCCTACTAGGCGGTGCGACTAAGCAATTGCACAAAGAGAGATTATCTTTATCATTAAAGACAAAGATTACCGTGTGTGTGTGGGGTGTGTGTGTGTGTGTGTGTGTGTGTGTTTGAAGGAATAATTTCACCTACTTGATATGTTAAGGCTCTTTTAAGTGCCATGTATTTAAGATTTGTTATAAAGATGTTGGGACTGCTAGCTGCCTTTCACTGTTAGTCATGAGACTGAGTGCTGGGCAGATGGGCTGGCTTGGTGGGCTGGAAGGGATTTTGAAGAGCAGAATAAATAACAAGAACAAAGGTTTATGTGGGAACAAAGGAGTGGTAGCTCTCAGTATTATCAGCCAGTGGATCTTGCCTTTGAGGAAAGAGTAAATTTCATTAATGGCCAATCTCTACCTCCTGGCTTTGCCTCTTAGAGAAGAATTAGAATTAACTCAGAATAGAAGGTAGAGACACCTGGGTGTTGTCCACATTAAGCATCAATCAGTCCTGGGCCTCAGTTTGCAAGGTCTCTCTTGGCTCATGTTTCAGTGAGTTTTCACTGCTGTGACTAAAAGATCCGACCAGAACAAATTGTAGAGGATGAAAAGTTTATTTAAGTGTTCATGGTTTTAGAGGTCTCAATCCATAGACAGCAGGCTCCATTCATTCCTCGGGGCTCGAGGTAAGGACATCATGGTGAAAGAGTGGTGTGGCAGAAGGAAGCAGCTCATATGATAATCAGAAAGCAGAGAGAGAGGTCTCCACTTACCAGATACAAATATATACCCCCAAAGCCAAGCCCTCAATATCCACATCTTCCATCCACACCCTGCCAGCCTTCAGTTACTGCTCAGTTAATTCCTATCAGGGGATTAATTCATTGGTTGGATTTAGGCTCTCACAACCCAATCATTTCTTCTATGAACCTTCTTGCATTGTCGCACACGTGAGCTTTTGGGGGACACCTTACATCCAAAACATAATAGCTCACTATGAAAAAGAAAAACAAATATGCAGAAATATGAAAAAATAAGGATATTGCACCATTTCCTCTGGTGCAATCACACATTGAACAACTTTGTTGGGCTTTACTCTAGTTAATTATTCTTTATTTCTCTGCAGTCATGTCATTATTGTCAAAATAAAAAAATATGAGATCAGAACAATTTGGAATTAAGATTTATAATCTGAGCTAGTCAAAGCTAAACCCCCAAATAAAACTAGTGACAGGGTATTCCTATGTCTTCGCTCAGTGGCTTATATGACCAGTTAGGTGATATGCAAAGAAAATTACTTCCCCTTTCTCTTTTCCTGCCTAAGGTTCTCCCTGTCTTAAATAACAACAGATGAAATAATGGAGACCAAGCAGAGAATGGAGTGAGGGGAGTGTCTAATTCACATCATACAGGAATGCATCCCTAGGAATGGAGCCCTATAACACATTAGAAATGGTGGATAGTGAGGGGGAGGAATTAACATTTATTAAGCATCTACAGTGTTCCAGGCACTGTGTTTCATTTGATCCACACAATAACCCTATGGAAGGTTCTATTAGGTCATATAGTTAGTATGGTGAACCTGATATAGGTACCCAAGTATTTTTAAAATTCAAAACCCCAATTATTAAGAGTATGTGGTCATAGGCCTTAGAGACGCAAAAAGTTTCCTACACTGTAACACTGGACAGGAAGAATTTCCCTTGGTTTCCAGACTGGAATGTGGAGGCCTTGTTAGGCAGTTTGTGTACCCCCACACCCCCAGTTCCCCCCCACACACATTACCAGGTTTCCTGATACAGAGGATCTGGGGTAGAGATGAAGAATTTGTATTTCTAACAAGATCCCATTTAATTTAAGCACCAGAGCTTTGGGCAGAGGATCCTTGTCACCTTTGTTTTGTGCTCCATAGTTCAAAGGAGTGATATAATAAGTGAGCATTAGGTTTGAGTTCATAAAACAGACAACTCAAATAAAATTGACCTAAAGAGGTAGGTGTTGAATTTCCATTCTTATAAAATCAGTCTGGACACAGATTGTTAAAGGAGTGAGCACTATCCAAAATAAACCAACAAAACTAACAGAATAGGAGTGGTGGTTTCTCAGCCCTCGAAGGCCAGGGCTCTGCTTCTTTTGCGTTCACAAACAGGGCTTCCATCCATCCTCAAGGTCCCAGATGGCTCTGCAGCTATAGGCTTCTTATTTACATTTCAGGCAGCATGGGGAAGAAGAGGTAAGGCAAGAAAGACCCAGAGGGGCAACCGCAGCCCTTTTCAAAGGGTTTTCTGGAAACCTTGATTCTTATATACTACTGAACCCTTTTATTTGTAAATAAGAATCCCTTATCCTTATATAAGAGAGGGTTGCCTTTCTTATCCCACCCTGTGACCATGCTATTGTACATAGTGCTTGGTCCATGCTATTGTACATAGTGCTTTGTCCTGGTAAACTTGATGTTTTGGATGTAGATATCCAGTTTTCTCAGAATCACTTGCTGATGAAAGAATTCTTTCATGATCCTGATATTGTTGACAGAATGAATGAATGAATAAATAAGTTTGTCGTAGATGCATTGATTTATCCCTGAACTCTTAATTCCATTCCACTGGTCTTACTGTGATGTTGGCAGGTACTGTTGATTGGTAGCCTCAGTCATCAGGTTGGTGCCTAAGAAGAGGCTTGGACACTACATACAAAAGAGAAAAATATGGGATGTATTTGTTTTAGCATCTCAAACTGAGGCAAATGAAATGAGGTCTTCTTCATTTGGTTTCTCAGTTCTCCAATCCCTGAAACAATGACAATGCCCTGTAAAGATCCATTAGAAACTGGATGCCCTTTTAATATAGAAAAGATGTAGGAAGTATGATACACACACACACACACACACATATACAGTTCTTGTGTCTATATATATATATATATATATATATATATATATATATATATATATATATATAAATGTATGTGTGTATATTATATATGTGTGTGTGTGTGTGTGTGTCTATTTTGACTGGCTCCCCCACATGCAGCTCCCTACAGACTCATTCTGGCTTATTGCATGAACCCAGTTTGGGGGGCCAGTGGCTGTTCATAGTCAAGACCAAGCCACATTTAGCTAGGGGTTTTTGTTAGTTTTGTTGGTTTATTTTGGATAGTGCTCATTCCTTTAACAAGAATTAATTGGGGACAATGCTGAATCTTAAATTCCACTGAGAAGTCTAGTTATGGAGAATAACCATTAAGTTCGGCTTTTAGAAAATGGTGATTGGAGGTGTGTGTGTGTGTGTGTGTGTGTGTGTGTGTGTGTGTTATTCCTATGGTTTTTCAAATTAAGCAAGGAAAGCCAAGGCCAAGCTATTGCCCCAAGTTAGCTCCAGGTTCTTGGGACAAGGTTTTGTCTTCAATATGAGGTTTTTAAAGAAGTTGAGGCTTTTCTCCTTAGAATTGCTTTGGCCCTAATGTAACAAGAGAATGCTATAAGCAAAGAAATAAAGCCCAAGTAGCAGCTGGTGGGGGTGGAAGGAAATAGATCACAGTTACAGAAAAGGGAGGTTTCTGACAGCTTACTTTCTCCTGGGAGTTATAAATAAAATAAAGTTATAATGCTTGAACCAGAAACAAACAAAAGGCTCCCCCATGCCCCAAAAAACAAACAAACAAAAAACCAAAAAACTATATATTGTTTGATTCTGGTAACCAAGAAATTATTAATCATTTCAAATAATGGAGATAAAGTCTCAATATTTTCCTTTGAGGACATTTTTTCTTTAATTTTAAGAATAGGAGAAATGTGTACTGAGTGGCAAAAAAAAAAAAAAAATGATTAGATGCATTCTGAGATTGCCCAAAAAATGTTCTGGTTCCTCTTTATTGTTCAAACGCAACAGTGGCTCCCTTGATGTCAGTTTGTTTGAAGTAAGTAATGTGCCCTTGGTAGGAGTATTCATTTCTGCAGACTCTCCGAAATTATGCTTGATATGCCAATCTGAAATCATGAGGTTTTGTGAATGAGTTTTTGTTTTCTCATCTAGTTTGAACTCTACTTTAATGCCATAAAATCACAAGCATACTGTTTGACCTGGAATGGATTTCCTTGTCACCATGAAACTTAGTTATCAGGAACTTCATTAAAGAATTTTGTTAGAGTTCCAATTGATTTTAAAGCAGGAGTTCCCTCTTTAATTAAAAAACCAACAACTTCCTATCTTAGCAGATGTCAATTCCGCCCCCCCCACCCCCACCCCCATTACTGGGTTGTTGGGCATAAATTGGAGAATGAAAGGGAAAAAATACAAGCTGCTGAAATGATGTGTTGATTCAGAGTTAGGCACAGTGACAAATCAGCTTCTGTTGTTACTGTTGTCACAGGCTGGATGTGTGGACTGCTGGCCTGTTACATAACTAAAGGCTTCCTTTTGCTTGTAAATGTCAAGATCAAACAGAGGTCAGTTTAAATAGCTGACCCGGTGCTAATTAATGTGATTTTCCAATATAAGAAAAATCAAAAGGCCTTGTCCCCTAAGAGTCATGGCTCTGCTGAAATAAGCAGTTGTCTTTGTATGCATTTTCTTCATAAGGTTTTCTCTGAGATGGTGAACTCACTTTGACTTTTCATAGTGTTTAAAAGTAAAATAGAAAGTTGGTATCTTTGCCCATTTTGTGTTGCTGTAACAAAATACTTGAGGGTAAGTACTTCATAAAGAAAAGTGGTTTCTTGGGGCTGGGGTTGTGGCTCAGTGGTAAAGTGCTTGCCTGGCATGTGTGAGGCACTGGGTTTGATCCTCAGCACCACATAAAAAAAAAAAAAAAAAACCAAAAAAAAAAAAAAAACCAATAAAGGTATTGTGTCCATCTACATCTAAAAATTTATTTTTTTAAAAAAGTAGTTTCTTTAGCTCACAGTTTAGGAGGTTCAAGAGCATCTGCTTGACCATGGTGAGAGCCTCATGGTAGGTGGGACCACAAAGGCAAGAGTGTATAGGAGAGTAACAAGTGGCATGTGCAGAACAGTTATTCTGGGAAGGTTCTCAACTAATTTAGAGCAAGCCATTTCAAAGAGAACTACCACTCCTACACAACCTGACCCACTCCTGCAATGCAATATTACTCCATTCGTGAGAGAGGTATGAGGAGAGTCCTAAGTATATTCTGCTAGGCTCCACCCCTCAAAGTTTTCCCATCTCAACACCGTGACACTGGGGATCAAACTTCCAGCACACAAACAAACCGTATTCAAACAACAGCAGTTAGGTACATGCTCGTATTCAATTATTCATTTATTCTTTCTGTAAATATTTATTGAACCTGTATTTTGAGCGAGGTATTCTGCTACTCCCCTGTATTTAACTCATGTAATTCTCCAGTTCTGGAAAACTGTGTTTGCCATTTTGCAAATGATGAAAGTTCCCCTGTGGGCTTGCAGTCCTCTTGTCTGCTCCTTTTCTGCACCCTGGCTTTAGAGCACACAACCTGCTGAGGATGACCAAGTCTTCCTTGTTAGTCCAGGTCTTCCTGCTGCCCCTGGACCTGATGATATAACTGCCCCCTGAGCAGTCCCACCTTGGTTCTTCCAGTCAACTCAAGCTGTCCTCCAGAATTCAACTCGCCAACTTCCTGCCCCAAACCTCTTTCTTCTCTCATATCCCCTAGATCAGTAAGAGATCATGAGTTACCTTATGGGCTAAAATCAGAAACCCATGCTGCTTTGATTCTTTGCCCTTCCTTTCCCCACATCCAACCAGTTGCTGAGTACTACAATGAAGGATGCCTCCCAGAAAGTTCTCAAATCATTGACTTTTTATTTGTTTTCTTTTCTGTCTTCATCATCACCCTTATCCAGGCCACCATTTCCAGCAGCTACTTCTCACTTGACCCTCATTAGGACTTCTCAGCAGTTAAGCCAGGGTGAAGATTTTATAGTACATACTACACGTTTCTTCACAGCTAAAAATCCTAACTTATCCCCCATTTACTGTCAAGGTCAAACCTGCAATCCTTAACAGGTCTTATAATGCCATTTTTACTGACCACCTGTTTATTTCTCTAGCTCTGTGTCACACCACACCCTGTCTCACACACTTTTAGTCCTTGATTATGCTACTTTTATTAAGAAATAAACAAAGGCATTGTTCCTTGGAGTCGAATTTTAAGTAGTATATTTTCCCCTCTGCTTCTGCCCAGAATGTCTCTGCTCTGCTCCTACCATCTCCTCTCACCCACGTTCTCGTTATTTAAAAAAAAAACAAAAACCAAAAAAACCCAAGAAACTCCTCCTTTTCAGATCTTCAATTAGATAACACTGTCCCCCAAATGCTTTTATTCCTCCTTCAATTAGGTTTAGATGTCCTTCCTAGGTGCCCTCATGAACTTTCTCCCACTTCCCATTCTCCACCAATTAAAATTGTGTGCATCTCCTAGTATACCATACACCTCATGGAGGAAACTCAGATACCAATACCCCTGAGGTCCCAAATCAAATTAGAGTTCATCCACTTCTCTCTGATGTCAAAACCCATGTCCTTTCCATTGTCACACTTGGAGTCCACCTGTTGGCAATGAGGAGCTATGGGAAGGTTTGAAGGAAACCAGCTTATACAGATTTGTGTGCAAGAGAGAAAACTCTGAGGATACTGAGAAGAACATGTTTGAGAGATCAAAGCCAGGCATTTAAATGTGTGGGCTCTTGCAAAAATCTGGTTCAGAAATGGGAAGGGCCTAGATCAATGTTAGAAGAAGAGATAATATACTTAAGAGTTGGATTTGGTGATTAAGTGTAAAGGCTGAGGGAAAAGTAGAATTCGAGATTGATCCTAAGTTTCAGGGGACTACGTGATCTATGATCATCCCAACTATCTAATATTTAAGTCATTGGATTTTAAAGATGATTAATTTCCTAAGGGAGACTCCATGTAGGCTCAATCTACCACTTAGTTATGGAGTCTCCATGCAAGTTTTATCATTTGGATTTCTTTATTTAGGTCTTCTGAATCCTGTAGTCCAGGGCTATTACTCAGATCCTGTTGTGAGAGTGCTGTATCATTAACATAGACCAAACATTTGTATCTTTCCACAATGTTAGAATTTATTGAATAACAATAAATTCATAGACTACATCACTTTCTTCAGTGGCCATTCACTGAATACTTTTGGGTCATCTGGTATTCATAAGCCAGGCAATCATAGGTTCTTTTATTCTAATCTTAATTTCTAATATTTGTAACACTCATCACACTTTACACAAACATGTTTACATGTATATGCAGATTACAGAAAGGCTAGGAAAGGGTTAAGGCAGCCATAGGGGTTCAGGAGGCTGAACTGAGAGCAAAGGCAGAAGGCAGGGATGAATGCAAAGAGTCACTGTAGGTGATAAGATTAGGAAGCAGCCAAAGAACTCACTGAGGGGCAGAGCCCTCAAAGCTCAGAAGCTTGTTCTAGGCCAAGGTCCTGATGGTGGCAGTTTCAGGGTATCAGTTTGGAGTGTCAGCATGAAATGTCATGTTGGATTGACTTGCATGGTGGTCATGGGCAGGAGAAACTGCACTCTGCTAAAGCCAAGAATAGAGATTTGGAGGTTCATCTCTCTGGCAATCTTCCTGGGCAAGGCTTCTGATAAGTGACTTGGTGTTGGGGTCAGGGTGCTACCTTGTCCAGTCTCAAAGTGCTTCTCCTCTTGTGAGCCTCCAGGGAGGGAATTCCATCATTGGGTGGTTGATGTGTTCAATAAGCTCACAGGGCTGGTTTTTCCCATATGAGTTTGACACACCTATGCATCCATGTGATTCTGCTTAATCTGATAAGTTCTTGGGTGGTTTTTCTTATGAGCACAATTAATGTATCAGTTTATTCCTTAAGGTTGCACCAGGCAGATGGTAGTTGTTTATTTGTACAAACAAGGTGTGGAATCATTCCACCTCAGCACTTAAATGAAATAGCTCATGGCAAACGCCTGCTTTACAAAATGAAGTAACTCAGGTTTAGGCACAGCCTGAAAACTGCGGTTCATGGAGTAACTCTCCAGCACACAGTCTGCTCTCCACAGATCCTTAAACCCATTTTTCAAATAGGTTTTTCTTCTAGCCGTTTTTCAGTCCTGGGAACTTCAGGGAGAAAAATTTGGATGACCCTGTGTTTTGTGAATAAGAACTCATTTATTAGCCCCAGAAACAGTTTAATGTTTAAATTTGGAGTTAGACAAATGCATTTCTCTCCAGGATGCTTAGTGACAAACAAAGGTTTGCAAAACAGGATCTTGGGACCTCTAAGGCTGTGAGCTTTAAAGTTAAAACTCTAAACAGTAATATCCACAAGTTATTAGCATTTTTTCATTATTTGTTATTTTTAGATATACATGACAGTAGAGTGGTTACTGACACGTTGAAATCTCTTTCTAATCTCATGAAAAGACTGATGCTTTTCAGATTCTATATGACACTTGGAATACAGAAGCAGATATGAGAATCCAGCTCCCCTCTATTGAGCCAGATGATGCAATTTGCAAAATATAAATCAAGAGCACTCTTCTAATTTTCTTTTTGTTTTGTTTTAGAAGGGAGTGTTTTTTAATTAAAATGTGCTTTTATGTTAACATATATGAGTTTATTGTTTTTAAGTGGATTAATAGAAGTACTTTTTAAATTTCTAAGTTTTGATTTCTAAAATAGTAAATGACACTAGATATAGTCAACATAAATGAAAACTCTTTAAGTCCTCAACAATTAAGAATATAAAGATGTCCTGAGGATGAAAAGTCTACAAGCTGTTGATCCAGTGACTGTACACGTGATTTAAGGACAAAGCTCTTTGGAAACATGAATCATGACGGAAATCACCATCACATAAAATGAGCAGTAATTTAAAATGTTTGGTTAATAAAACCAAATAATGAGTGCTAAACAGGACCCTTAAGGAGAAGAACCCCCACAGTTGCTGGGATACCTGGACAGTTGGTCACTATATCATTGAGCAGAAAACATCCCTCAGTGAGTGAGAGATAATCAATAAGATGACAATGTTCCTAATTCATATCCACATGAAAGAGAATTGCCCACACTGAACTGACAGACTCTCCTGTCATCCTGGTCTCCTCCCCCTAGTACCTGTTGCCAGAGGCTGTTTTGTCCTTCCTTGTCATTGAACTTTCCTCCCTACATCCTGTCTTTATCTTCTTAAGCCCATTTCACAACCCCAGCCCACTCACATATGCCCTGCTTTTCCCAATCCTGATGGTATTGTTTTTTTTTTTTTTTTTTGAAGGGACATTTTTATTTTTATTTATTTTTTAATAGAGCTTTATAGTGATGCATAGTAGTTGGGTCCATCTTAACAAACTCAATCACTCATGGAAATCGATTTCAGTTCATGATCCCCTTTTCCTTCCCCCTCTACCATCTCAGCCCCCTTCCCTCTCCCATTCTCCTTCCTCTACTCTATTTGACTTCCTTTCACTGGCCTTTTAATTTACATTTGATGGGTTCTTTATGTTATCCTCTCCTTCCCTCCTCCTTTCCTCTATTTTATTCTAGCTTCCTGGTATGAGAGAAAACAATTACCCTTTGAGTTTCTCAGTTTGGCTTACTTCACTTAGCATGATATTCTAAATTCACAGCACATTGGGCAGAATTATGCCTCTCTCAGAAATGCAAAAGGGAAGTGAAGACAGAGGCTGACCTCTGGCTGTGCCTGCTATGGCTGCCAGTCTTGGTTTCAGTGGACTGGTTTCTATCTACTTAGTCAAGGAAAAATACCTCTGGGGAGTGTTCCTTAACCTGGTGAACACTAGAGAGGCATTTGTTGAAAACACCTGATTACTCAGAGTGCAATATGCAGATGCACTTGATAAAAACTCCAGAGAGGATTTGCAGTAATTTATAAAACCAGTCTTTATTTCTTCTTTTCTAAAAACTTGGTTAATAATAATGACAACAACAAAAAAATTACTTGTCTGACCAATGGAGAATAAGGATCTAGTCTGGACTTTTGACTTCAGATCCTGGGACTTCTGTGGATTCCATGCTGTCCTTGTCCTACTTCACCCAAGTTGGGATGTCTGCTTCTTGCTTCAAGATCCCTCACTATCTGTGTTTGTGCTTTTGAGATATATATATATATATATATATAAATACGCACAGACTCTAAAATTTCACCTCTTTGGCTACCCTTAAAAAGTTCCTCCGAATGGCTTCCCTTGGAAACACAATGGGCTTCACCATCCCGAGCTTTGGAGTGTGGGGGTCCTCCCCACCCACCTTTTCATATTTGATTCCTCCATGCTTATCTTGAATGTTCTGTGTTTTCTTTGGAACCCCACTGCCATGAACACACTCTAAAGAACCAATACATGGAATTTTAATCCTGTTCTGATGGGAACAACTACTACCTGTTAAAATCCATTTGGAGAGGCTTGGGAGATTGAGGTAGGAGGATCAAGAGTTCAAAACCAGCCTCAGCAAAAGTGAGGTGCTAAGCCACTCAGTGAGAGCCTGTTGTCTCTAAATAAAATGCAAAAGAGGCTGGGGATGTGGCTCAGTGGTTGAGTGTCCCTGAGTGCGATCCCCTGAACCCACCCCCCAAAAAAATCCATCTGAAAATAGTTACCTTCCTCATTAGAAGGTTGCAGGGGATTCCGTGTTTTCTAATTTCAGGGGATTGTTTTTCAGAAGTTTCCTAATTTTTGTTGTCAAAAACCTAAACCCATCAAATAGGTTTAAAGGGCTTTGCAGAAAAAGGAAGATGAATGAGAGAAACTCATAGACAACTGAAAGCATTTCTCCCAGGCTGAAAAGTGAGGTGCCAACTCTGTGAATCTCACCAGCAGGGGAAGCCTGGTGCCCTGTCCCATGAAATTGCTCTCCAAGCCCAGAGAGACTGGCTACATTCTAGGAATGGGTCCTAGGCCCTAGCAGTGAAACCACACAGTGAGCACACCTGCAGGATCTATGCCTGGGGAAAATGGGTTTCTGAGGGATGAACAGGTAGGAACCAAGAGCCTCCCCCAGGGCCCTGAGGATATACAAGTCTTCCAGATGGATGAATGACATGTGGATGGGGTATCCTCAAGAATGATTACCTAGTGATGGAGGCTTTGAGTTGAAATAAATAGGATTTACAGAAAATGTTAAATGTGGTATTTCTTGCACACTCAAATTTCCATATTGAGAGCAATTCCCATTGTACATGGCAACAGTAGTTCTGCTTCTTTTCAATTACTTTACATCCAATATCAAGCTGACTTTAATTTTTCAAAACCTGACATGATTGCTTTTCGACTTTTATATCCCAGCATTGACCTTTCCCTCCAAGTCAGTGATTAATTGCTTCACCTTTTCCCACGTCTCAGTACTCTTATCTATTCATAAGGCTGAGGGAACTTTTTTTGGAGATTAAAGGAATCTTAGGAATTTGCCTTGACCTCTTATTTCATATTTCAGTTATTGATTGACCTTTGGGTAAATATTTCTATTTTCACTCAGAGCTTAAAGTTCCTTTATTATTCAGGGTTTGCCCCCCAAATAATTTGGCGGTGTTATGAGTTGACTTGTATCCTGGTAGAATTTATGTGTTGATGTTTTAACTTCTAGTAGCTGAGAACATGACTTTGGAAATAGGGTCATTTTATACATATTAGTTAAGATGAGGCCATACCAGAGTAGAGTGGGCTCCTAATCCAAGATAACTGTTGCCTTATAAAGAGTGGGAATTTGGACACAGAGGGAACCCCATGTGAAGATGAAGGCAGAGACCAAGGGCTACCTTAACAAGCCAAGGAATGCCAAAAACCAGCACAAACCACCGGAAGCTAGAGGAACATCCCTGAATACACTTTCCTCACAACCCTCAGGAGGAACCAGAGCTGCTGACACCTTGACCTCATTTGTAGCCTCCAAACCTGAGACATGGATTCTTGTCGTTTACACCACCCAGTGTGTGGTAGTCTTTTATAGGAGCTGTAGCAGCCTATTTCAGGGTAAGGATGTTTCTCAGTTATGGGCCTTTGGAGGTCTATTTTAAGATGTACATGAACACAGAGTGGATGGAAATAAACTGTTAAAAGCAGAAATATTAATAAACATCAAAGTCTGTTTTGTCTAGGATAGGAGTAGGATGAGGAATTTGTTGTTTGTTTTAACTGTTAAATTGAAATGAAACCAAACAAGTTTTGTGAGCTAACTGCACCTTCAGACCTAGAGGTTCCTGTCCATTCTGCAGGTAACATAAGTAATTTTAAAAATGTTTGCCTCTGTTATTTATTGCCAGGAGTTTTATAATTTGTAGTACTAGTTCAAATAAGCTTGCAAAGCATTTAGCACAAGGGAAACCTTTCTTTTTTGAAGTAAATTCTTCTTTTTTCAGTAGGATGAGCTCTGCATGGTTTGACAAGACTATTTCTGTGTGTGTGTGTGTGTGTGTGTTTAAGTGACACTTGAAATTTATTCTACATACATATATATGCAGCAGTATTACTTGCTGCATATATATATGTGTAGGTTGTAGAGCAGAAAAATCTAACAGGACAGATAATGAGAGGAGACAAGTGACTATGGAAAAACACATTACATAATGGGCTGGTTTTCATAATTGTACTCTGAATGATCATGGAAAGAAAAGTCTTAAGTATCACTGTGGCTTAAACATTTGGATAGGTAGTGCCATTTGAGAAAAGGAAATCTGGGAAAGGAATAAGTTATGAGGAGTTCATCTGGAACATATTAATTCTGAGAGTGTGGTATGCATGCAAATGACAATATTAAGTAGGTTGTTAGATACAACAACATGTATAAATATCCTATACAATTTTATACATATAAAAGATATGGACTGTATATATATGTATATCCTATAGAGAGATATATAGGATATATATATATATCTGATATTTATATACCATGTGTATGTGTGTGTGCATGTGTGTATATATATATATATATCCCATAGGGATAGGGATATCTATCTATCTATCTATCTATCTATCTATCCATCCATCCTTTCTCTTTACACACACACACACACACACACACACACACATGTGTACATACATAAGGATGTCATTTTTCTGAATATCCACAAGATATGTTGCAATTGGCTCATTTTTGTGTCTACCTTATCTGGAGAACTCCTCCTGTCTGACTCTGATCTTGTAATAACTCTGTGGCCACACATCACAGTATTCCTGGACAGAAACAGTGACCATAGAACAAGTGGATTGGATGGTGGAGTGCAGAAGTTACAGAAGCAAAAATTTTGTTGGAGGAAGAGGTGATGGAAGGGATTTAAAGCCTAGAGAAAGGACTGACCATTGATAATCAGAAGAATATCTTATCCATTTGTTCAATAGGGATACTTTTATCTTCAAGCAACAGAAAATCAATTAAATTAATGTAATAGGGTCAGCTGTCATCTCACAAAACAATAAACTTAGAGGAGGGAAGTTTCAGAGTTAGTTAATTCAGTGGTTCAACAATGTCACCAAGAACACAAATGTGATCCATCCTTTGCTCTATCATTCTCAATATGTCAGCTGGGTCATATTTGTAAGATTTGCAACAATTTCAAGCATTTTATTCAGTGAAGATACATTCCTGTTGAAAAGACATGTGCTTCCCCCTTTATGTCTTTTCAAAAATCTGGTAAAATCCTTCTTGAGCCTCAGGAGTCTCTACTTTACTGTATGCCCATTCCTAAAACAATCTCTTATACCTGGGAATGAGACAAACATGGCATGTCAGTTCAATCATGGTTCAAGCCCTAGGGCTGGACTAGGCCAGGCTCCTTTCAGCACACAGCTGTTAGCAAATGCAAGTTGGGTTTCTGTTAGAAAAGAATAAACAGAGAAACCATTACTGGAAACAGGTAGCTGCTGTAGCAATGGTTCTATACATTTCTCTAGTGAACTATTCTTTAGTGAATTATCCCTTTGGCATAAGGGATGGAGGTAGAATATTGAAGAGGAAGAAAATATGAAGTAATATTGAGGAGGAGTCAAGAGAAATAGTCATCTCAGAGAAGAGAAAAGTCAATTTACTAGGAGAAAAAGACAATGGTATTTAGATTTCAGGGCAGAATTAATTAAGTACTAGATTTTAAGATGAAACCAGTCAATCCATTTTTGTGATTTCCCCCCCCCCCCAATAGCACTCACTGAGAGGATACACTGCTAATAATTTTCTAAACCGGAAAGCTGATTTGAGATTAATTTTATTTAATCTTTATTTTTTAATGGAGATAAAAGTCATAGTAATTCAATTAGCCATTTAAAAATATATAGTCCAGTGACATGAATTCCCAATTTTGTATAAGTACCAAACACTCTCAAGTTTCAATGTTTTTCATCAATCCCAAATACTTTATACCTATTAAGTAATCATACCCATGTCCCTTTCCTTCAATTCCCAGCTTAACCTCCAATCTTCTCCCTTCTGCAGATTTTCTTATTCTGGATATTCATACAAAAGAAATCATATAACATATGTCCTTTTATGTGACTTCTTTCACTTAATATGTTTTTGAGGTTCACTTAAATCATAACAAGTATCAGTTATTCATTTGCTTTTTACATTTGAATAATATTCTATCATATATAATGCAATTTGTTTATCTATTCATCTGTCTATGGACATCACTTTTTGCCTTTTAACTATTATGAATAACCCTGCTATTGATATTTTTATATAAGTTTCTCTAGATATGTAATTTCATTTCTCTTTGGTATATGCCTAAGACTGGAATACCTACATCATATGATAACTCCAAATTTAACTTTTTAATGAGCCAACAATTTTTTTTTCCACAATGACTGGACCATTGTACATTCCTATCAGCAGCATATAAGGGCTTCTATTTGTAGCCTCACCAACACTTTTTAATTTCTATTTTTAAAATTATAGCCATCATAGTAGATGTAAAGTGGAAGATCACTATGGGTCGATTAGCATTTTTTAAATTACTAATGATGGTGGACATCTTTTTTGTACGCTTTTTTTTTTTTTTTTGGCCATTGTAAGGCTATTGTGAATGGATTTTTAATTTTTTTTTTCCTTTTTGGATTGCTTATTGTTGATCATGTTCATCATCCCTTTTTTATCCCTGTATTTCTGATTCTTTGGCACCTCCAACCTTGCTGACCCTGAACATACTACCCCTTTTAGAGCTATCCAATTTCCAGAAATAGCAAAAGACTTGCCTGGAAGAATGCCTTTTATATGCAAACTAAATTTAATGAGAATTACTTTGTGAACTAATACATGGTCTATCTTGGAGAATGTTTCAGGCATTCTTTAGCAGAATGTATATCCTGCAGTTCTGGGGCGGGAGTATTCTTTATATTATGTCTGTTAGGGCTAATTGGTTTATAGTATGGTTCAAGTACATTTCCTTGTTTATTTTCTGTTTAGATGTTGTATTCATTATTAAAAGGAAGTATTAAAGTATCCAACTACTCTTGCTGAACTATTTTTCCCTTAAATTTTGTCAATGGTTGCTTCATATATTTTAGGACCCTGTTGCTTGATTCCTTTATAATTTCTTATCTTCTTGATGAGATGACATTTTTATCCATATGCAATATTCTTTGTCTGATAAAAAGTTTTCATACAACATTCATTTTGTCTGATATCAGTATAGACACTAATTTCTCTTTGCTGGTATTTGCATATAGCATTTTTTCTTTTACTTTCAACATATTTATTTCTTTGAGTATCAAGTGAGTCTGTTATACTCAGCATATAGTTTGATTTTTTTTTAATCCTTTATTCTCTGTCTTTTAATTGGTGGGTATAATCCATTTACATCTGAAGTATTACTAATAATATTATCATTCATAAGGTCTTGAGTTTGATCCCCAGAACCACCAATAAATAAATAAAGTATTTACTAATAATGAAAGATGTGCTTCTGTGACTTTGCTATTTGTTATCTACATATCTTTTGCATTTGATTATATTTTCCTGGTGTATCATTTTGATTTCCTCTTATTTTTATGTGGCTTTTATAGTTATTTTCTCCTACCATGTTTATTAACACACTTGATAGTGCCCATAGGTCTTTTAGGCTCTGTTCATTTCTCTTCATCATTTTTTCTTTCTGTTTCTCAGACCTGCTGATTCTATTTGCCCTATTGTAATTTTTATGGACTGTTTATGCCAAATGTTGAATCCCTAATCTCCAATGTGATGGTATTTGGAGGTATAGTCTTTGTAAAGTAATTAAGTTTAAATGAAGTCATGAGGGGGAAGCCCCAGGATAGGATTGTTACCCTTATAGGGAGAGAAGAAAATAAGAGGTCCCTTTCTTGACCATGTGAAGATATAACAAAAAGGTGACTATCTGCAAAAGAGGAAGAGGACCTTCATTATGAAACTAACTGGAACCTTGATCTCAAACTTTTTAGCTTTCAGAACTATGAGAAATCAAGGCTTGTTGTGTAAGCAACTCAGTCTATAATATCGGCTATACAGTCCAAACTGATGAAGACCAAACCTGGTACCAAGAATTTGGGTGTTATAATAAATGCCTAAAAATGTAGAAGCAGCTTTGGAACTGGGTGATGGGTAGAGGCTAGAAGAGTTTTAGGGTACTTGAAAAGTAGACATTGCATGAAGGGACTGTGAAGGGTGATCTGATGAAGGCTGAGAAAGAAAAGAGAAGAACTGGAAAGAATGCCTTTGTCTTAAAGGAAACACATAATCGTGATAAGAATATTGGTAGAAACATGAAGGATAAAGACTATTCTGATAAAGTCTCTTATGGAAAAGGGAACATGTTATTGGAAACTGAAAGAAAGGCAATTCTCATTATTAGGTGGTAAAAATTTGGCTGAATTGTGTCTGTCTTCTGATGTTTTGTGGAAGGTACAACTTGTTGGTAAATAAATTGGATATTTAGCTGAAGAGATTTCCAAATAAAGCATTGAAGAAAAACCCTGGCTCCTTCTGATGGGTTATAGTAAAAATATTAGAAGAGAGAAATTAAAAAGTACTATTTAAGCAAAATGAACTTAAAGATTTAGAAACTTCTCAGCCTATCCATATTGCAGAGAATATCAACAATGCGTTCCACCACTGTTTGTTAAGGAGATTGGTAAGAGTGTGAGCCACAGACCTAATCAGCACCCTTACCAGGAACACTGCCAACTTGAACCAAATCAATGGAGATGGGATGGAATCGAGGAAGGTTCTCAGATATCTTAGATTTTATAGGAAAGATGATAAATCTATTCAGGAATAAATTTGTACTTATTCTTCAAGGGAAAAACAGTCCCAAAGCAATTAAGAAATCATCAGGGCCACCATCCCAGTTTTAATGGGATAAACAGATTCTAACTGAAGCCATGGGGTTGGGGGACAGCCCTGCCTGACAAAATCATTGGAACAAGGCTCCCATGTAGTAGAGCACCCAAGGTACAGCCCCACCAGGCAAAGCTCTGGAGGTAGGACTCCCACATAGCAGAACCATGGAGGTTTGAGGATCATTCTCAAGCCTTAAAGGCTAATGAAATTTTTCATGCTAAGTTCTGTGCTTACTTAGAACCTACCTTTCCTTTCCAATCTCTTCCTTTTGGAATGGGAATGTCTATCTTATGCTTATCCAACTAACAATAGTGAGAATCATATAATGTGTTTGATTTCACAGATTCTTAGCTGGAGAGGTGTTTTGCCTCGAGGTAAATTATACTTTGAGTTTCACTCATATATGATTCAGACAATTTTTATGTTAGCCATTATGCTTTTCAATTCCAGAATGTCTTCTTGACTCCTTTTTGTAATCTCTCTTTACTGACATTTCTCCTTACTTATACATCATTCTGATTTCTTTGACTTCTTTGCCAAGGTTTTTTTTTTTTTTAACCTCTGAACATATTTAAGACAGTTAATTTAAAACAATAGTTAAATCGTTATCCAGTAAGTATGAAAATTCACTTTTTAGACTTCCTCAGACATGATTTCTGTGTTTTGTTTTGTTTTGTTTTTGGTGAATATGCCCTACTTTACTTTGAAGGCTTTTGATTCTTATTTGAGCACCAGCATTTTGAATATTGTAATGTGGAAAGTCTGGAAGTCAGATTCTAACTCTCCTTCCCCAAGAATCATTGTTGCTGAATTATTGGGGTCCAATATTGCTGTATCTCGTTTGTTTAATGACTTTTTATAACTACTTTTGCAATTCTATTCTACTTTCCTTGTTAGGTATGGTCACTAAAGTCTCAGTTTCATTATTTTTGTAGTGAACCAGGGGCCTGACAGAGACTTTCCTGAATACCAGTCTCGTTCTTTATCCAGAAACTTCTCTGGAAAGGGAATTGTTCTGCTAGACTCTAGAATTCTAACATGTTTATTCTGATAGTTCTTGCCATCTCAATAATTATTTTTGCATTAGGATCAATTCTTAACACTCCCTGCTCTGTCATTTTCTGTGATGTCAAATTCATTTTATTTGAACCATTACTTAAATGTGTTTTTAAAATATGGCTATATCCTTTCTTGACTAAATTAATATGGTATAATGGATATAATTTATCTTTGTTTAACTTCTAATATGGTATAATACTTTTAAATGATCATTTGTTGAATATTGGCATTAATACTGAAAACTAAATTCTTTAAGTGGATTTATATAGCCTCAAAGGTATAATTTAGAAGATTTTACTTTGCTTCACATAATTCTTAAGATGAATGTTGTTAATGCTTTTTTAATAATCTCCTTCCTAACTGTTAGGACTATGAAGAGAGCAAACAGAGGTCTTATGTTCAAAAAGAGTCAGAGTTAGAACATTAGCCTCCCAACATCATGGGAACCAAGGTGTACCACCAAAAGTGACTAATTAGGATAAAGAATAGATGCATTTCTACTCTTTTTTTTTTTGTAAATAGATACCTGATGCTAAGTTAAAATGAGCTTTCCTTCAATACAGACACACTGTAAACTAAGCATTTCCTACCAAAAAGAAGAAGGAGGAGGAGGAGGAGGAGGAGGAGAAAGAAATGTTCAACATCCCCAGAGTTTAAAAATTCGGCTGTGATTGTGATACTCCTGCTTCACTTTTCTTGCTAAGGATTTCTTTGGCTATTCTGGGTCTCTTACTTTTCCAAATGAATTTCATGATTGCTTTTTCTAGTTCTATGAAGAACGTCATTGGGATTTTAATAGGAATTTCATTAAGTCTGTATAACATGTTTGTTAGTATGGCCATTTTGACAATATTAATTCTGCCTCTCCTAGAACTAGGGAGATCTTTCATCTTCTAAGGTCTTCTTTAATTTCTTTCTTTAGTGTTCTGTGGTTTTCATTACAGAGGTTTTTCACCTCTTTTGTTAGGTTGATTCTCAAGTTGTTTTGTTTGTTTGTTTGTTTTTGAGGCTATTGTGATTGGGATAGTTTTCCTAATTTCTCTTTCGGAGTATTCATCACTGATGTACAGCAATACATTTGATTTACGGGTGTTGATTTAATATCCTGCTAGTTTGCTGAATTCATTTATTAGTTCTAGAAGTTTTTTGGTGGAATTTTTTGGATCCTCAAAGTATAGAATCATGTTATGGAGGCATCACAATACCAGACGTTAAATTATACTACAGAACAATAGTAACAAAAACGGCATGGTATTGACACCAAAACAGACCTGTAGACATATGGTACAGAATAGAGGACACAGAGACAAACCCACATAAATACAGTTATCTCATACTAGATAAAGGCACCAAAAACATACATTGGAGAAAAGACAGCCTAATCAACAAATGGTGCTGGGAAAACTGGAAATCCATATGCAGTAAAATGAAATTAAATCCATTTCTTCCCTGCATAAAACTCAACCCAAAGTGGATCAACGACCTAGAAATTAGACCAGAGACCCTGCACCTAAGAGAAGAAAAAGTAAGCCCAAATCTTCCTCATGCTAAGTGAAATAAGCCAATCCCCAAAAGACAAAGGCCCAGTGTTTTCTCTGATAAGTGGATGCTGATTCATAATGGGGGGAGGTAAGACAAGGGAAGAATGGAAGAACTTTGGATTGGGCAGAGGGGAGTGAGGGGAGGGGAGGAGGTATGGGAGTAGGAAAGATGGTGGAATAAGACAACATTATTACCTTATGTATGTGTATGATTGCATAAATGGTGTGTACCGCATTGTGTACAACCAGAGAAATGAAAATCTGTGCTCCATTTATGTAAAATGAGTGGAAATGAATTCCACTGCCATGTATAACTAATTAGAACAAATTTAAAAAATTCAACTGTCATATCTTCCAGCTATTAACTTGGATTTCCTCTTACTTTGATGCCTTGCGTCCTATCCCATAATTGAATGTGAATTTAGGCAGAATTCCTAAGTGTTTCCTGAATTGAGAATTAGATTTCGAAGGGCTCTAAAAGACCCATCAAGATACTATAGTGAATTCAAGATGGCAGCTAACATCTTATAATTTAACAGTAGAGCATAATCTTTTATGTAGTGCTTAAATTAAAAAAAAATAAATCTCAGATATATAATTTTATTTATAATCTTACTTTTATTTTAACTCATTTCTTTCTCTTTCTTCTTTTTGGACTATCCAGCCATTTTTTTTCTTTTGAATGGGTCATTTGCAAAGGGTCTGGGAAATACTAATTGTCCTGTGGTAATAAACAGTTTTACAATTGTATAGTGGAATCCAACAGTAAATCACCAGTCCTTGCCACAACATGTCTACATGAGGAAGGAGCAATCAAATCCCTTTGTCTTGCTTTTGTGAAGTGATTATACATATGAGAATTAAGAATCAGAGTTCAAAAAGTTAATAAATGGAAAAATCATAGCAAAGATTGCTCCTGGACAATTTGATTGTCTTATTGTAATTTTTGACAGAATTCTCTATTTATTCTTCTTGGGAATTTAGAATCTAGTTTGAATGTGTGTAACTAGAGTATTACCCTATAACAATATATCAAGGTAGCACAGTAAAGTTCAAAATGGGTACCAAGGGTATAGAGTCAGTGAATCATAGGGTTAAAACTAAAATATAGATCTCCTGACTCCTAGTCAAGTTTTCTTATAGTTAATTTGAATCTGATTTAAACTTTTCTGAATCAAAGGGACATTCAGTTAGAAACTGTTCTAAGAAGAAAGGAAAGAGATGAAGTTGCTGTCTATATAAAAAAAGAAGCAAGGCCAGGCATGATGGTGCATGCCTATAATCCCAGAAGATCAGGAGGCTGAGGCAGGAGGATCATGAGTTCAAAGCCAGTCTCACAACTTAGTGAGGCTCTAAGCAACTCAGTGAGATTCTGTTTCAAGAAAAAAAAATGGCTGGGGATATGGCTCAGTGGTATGTGTCCCTGAGATCAAACCCTGGTACCCCCCCCAACAACAACAACAAAATTAGGAAGCAAGATGGCAAAGCAGAGAGCTCTCAGTCTTAGAAAAAAAAAGAAATTCCTTCAAGTGGATAAGTCAACATGCTGAAGTCCACTTAAATAAGGCCCCAAACATCACAGGCCTCATTTTGGCAGGTAGCCTCAGAGTTAGGGTGTGAATATGATATGGAACCCAGCAATTGAGGGCAGACCAATGTAGGTCCAAATCAAACTCATGCCTAGCTACAGGGTCTTACGCTAATTAATTTACCCCTGAATCTTTAAAATCCACCTTCAATCTTTAAAATTGCAATAACAAAAATATAACCAAGTCTACATACAGGGTTTTGAGCAATGAAATAAGGTAACATTTGTAGATATCACCTAGCAGGATGCCTGATACGGCATAGCTACCAAATAGGTGAGTTGCAGTTGTTTTTCATGCACTTTCCTCACTTGTGGTCAAGCGCATAGAATTTTGGAATCAGACAATGAATCAGTAGAATCCTTACAGCAACAAGTAGTAGGAAACTTGGCTCATATATGCTAGTCACAAGTCAGGGTGTACTTCAAGGTCAGTGGATAAAGCACTTCAAGAATGCTCTCAGGAACCCAGGGTTTCTCCAGTTCACTCTTCCTGTCTGAGTGTGACTTCATCAAATGCCTGTTTTCCCCAGTGTTTATAGGATGGCTACAATAGCATTCACATCTGGTGGGTAAAAAAGAATGTTTCTCCAACTCATTAAAATTCCTCCTGTCCACTATGAGTAATCCAAATTAGGTCACTTTCCTTATAGAATAATTGTTGCCAGAGGAAAGCCAGACTCAGATTAGCTCAGGCCTGATTTTTTGAGCCAATCATCAGCAAAGAGGACGAGAAAGGCTCACAGAGGGTCTGGTACATAGTACATACTCAACAAATGTTAATAGTCATTAATATTGTTCTTTATCCATACAGTTTCATATTGTATAATAGTTACTTTTAAAGTGTCTTGCCTTCTACATAAATTTTTTTTAAGATATGAATATTTTCAGTTTTTATCTTTAAATTCTTACTTATTATAAATTTCCAAATTAGTTCTTTAACAAATGAATAAAATATCTCAAGTGAATTAATAAAGACTTGAAAACAAGAGACAGTAGATTTAAAGAAAGACAACATTGTAGAGACTGGATGGAGTACAAGTCAAACAGGACATGGGGGAAGAAAGGGGCCTGAATGAGAGAATATATTTGAAAGAAAGTATTTCTAGACAAGGAGGTGTTCTCTGAAGACTAGAGGTGGTAGCAAGTATGCAAACCAAATGCAGTTTGAGTTGAGGGTGCCCAGTTTACTCAGTTTATGGAGGCTATGATGCAATTTGATAAATAATATTTAAATAAAACTCATATGAATGCTCACTGTGATTTGAGAAGGAAGAAGAATAATTAAAATAACCACTAAGTACTCAATATGTTCCAGGCATTGTCCTGAATGTTTCTTCTTTTATAAACTCATTTAATCCTCAAAAACAACTCATGGGTTAAGAAACATTCTTTTCATCCCCAATGCATTTATACATAAGAAAATCAAGCCCAGAGAGTCTTAGCAACTTGCCCATATGCCATAGCTATTAGCAAAACTGAGATTTATATTCAAAGAGTCTGACTCAAGAGTCTGTATGTTTAAACATTACACTACTCTGCATCTCTAATAAAATAGAAGGGTGCTCAGAGAAGCCAGACTACATGCCTGAACCACCATGCACCCCAGAGCCAACCATGCCAGTAACTATGAGGACCACAGCAGGTCTCCCAGATCACTGAGAGCCAAAAGGCATAATAGGAGTTTACAACACATGAGTTTCTTCTGGACCTCAGATTGTCCTTTCATAATTCCCAGCACATAACAATGGTGGTAGAGAGTGCCGACAGAAGAAACACTTGTTAAATGAATGATTGTATAGCTGGAGCCACAGATTACAATATGTACGATGTGCTCACCTGTTTCCATGACAAACTGACCTCTTCATTTGGTAAACTGTCTTTTAAAAACTTGCTAGGCTTTCAAGATGAAAAATTCTGGTTTGTAATGGCATTCAGAGTAGTGCAAAAGAGACACGGACAGATCCTCTGTGTGCAGAGGATGCATGGTGGGTTGCAGTGATTACAAAATTGAGTGTCTCTTTCCAGGGACTTTCAGAAGAGTTGCCAAAGGTAGAGGAAAGCACAATCAGCTATTGGGGAAAAAAGGGAAAGTCTAGTAAGGAGGATCTCCAAGGAAATTGAGGGAGGAGGGACCATCAAACTATCCTTTCTTCAGGAGGAATCTACAAACAGTAAAACAAAGACAAAGACATAAGTAGGAATTTTTTGGGTTTGGTTTGCATAGATCTGATTTTGATCAAACTTAAAGTTGAAATTCTAGCATTTCCCTTTAGCTCCAACCACCCTGCTGCCTCTATGGTGAATGTTCAAGAGAATAAGACCTCCCATGCCTTCTAGAAGGCTGTTCTCCTTCAAGAGTTAAGTTTCTAGAACCACATGTAAACCACAATACAGGTTTCAGATTCAGCTGAATAAGTACAACCTCAAGACACAATGGTGAGTGTTGAGATCCCTGCACTGGAAATTTCTCTGTTCATCCTAACAATGTGGTCTCATCTTTTACCTAGAAAGATCTTACTCATTATAAATAAATTAAAACATTATTTTCCTTCATTCTCAAATCATTTGTCATCTATGAGGAATGTTCTAGAAGGTGTTTTCAAATGTAATAGTTATCGATGAAAGGCAGTTCATTTATAAGTTTATCTCTAAAGGGAGTTTTTAAAATATCATTGTGCTTACATACTCTTATAAGAAAATATCTTCAGCTTGCAGTCTCTGAAGGAACAAAATCAAAACTTCTCGAACAAATTACTTGGCTGGAGGAAAAACTAAAGGCTCTGGACCATAAGGAAGCCATTTGGGGACAGCATGAGAAGATGCTTCTTTTGAAAGACCAGGTATGTTGTGGAGGAAAAATCATCTTTATTTCAAAAGTTACCTAATCTTGTACAATTCTGCAAAGCATTTCTGGCAATTGACAGTTCATATTTAAAATCATGATGATAAATAACAACTTTTGTATTTGATAAAAGTAATTTTATTCCCTGGTGAATACTGGCATAAAAATTAATTTAGTTAGCTCCATTTTAAAGTTTGTTTGGTTTGTATTCTTTGAAGATGTTAGCTGAATTATATTTATTTCGTAAATGGTATTAGCTGTATAATTGTTTCTTAGGTTTTGTTGTTGTTGTTGTTTTTTGTTTTTTGATGTTGAAACTAAGCAAGAAATAGTTTCTGTGTACCAAAACAAGTGCATCATAAAATTTGGCATATGTTTTCAATCAGTTATACTATAAGAAATGACTAATCTCTGGACCTTTATATATTTATCATTATATCATTTGCATCTTGTTTAACCCAAAGGATTTGTGTCTGCTTTTGAAATATATGGACTTTTTTAATGTAAAGGTGTATATGTGTGTGTTATAATATAAGTATTGGCATTAATATTAGCACAGTAAGCTAATATTTTTCCCAACCTTTTCCTAGTTCTTAACATTTTTGTGTGTTTTGACATCAGGCTCTTCCATAGAATGAACAGAACAGGTGCAGGGGTGGAAGGGATGATCTAAAACATCTAGCTAAGATAATAGTGCCACCACTATTACTCACAAGACTTAAGAACTAGTACATATTTATATCTGGAATGCTTTGAATATTTATATTGATTTCTAACCTTTTCTCCCTTTCAGTGCATTGAGAACCTGCAAGCTGAATTAAAAGCTTCCGAGGAGCAACTCATAGCCTATGTAAGTGTTTTTCTCCTTTTTCCATCCCTTTACTTATATTACTGTCATCCTGAAAATGACAGAAATTTACCAGAAGCTATAAATAAGGTTTGCCCACTGCAAACCAATCATAAGACTAAAAATCAATACTTACACTGCCTCTACAGAGCTGCCCTCCATAAATAAAGTTCTCATTTTTGTCGATGATAAAAATGACAAACTGAGTTCTTGGATGTAGTCAGATGGTTTAATCAAGTCTATCCTGATGGCCTCTGAGGAATAAGACAACTGGAAACTAATGGTAAAAATGGATGCCCAGTCTAGGTTAGTGAGCAGATGGAAGGAGATATTATGGCAATTATTGACACATTGAATTTAAATAAGTCTAGAGCAATGTTTTTGAAGCTTTCATGTATGTAAAATTTACCCAGAAATATTCTTACAGCAAGTTGCCCACAGATTCTGTTTCCTGGATACCCAGGGTAGGGCATGAGGATTTGCACATGTACATGATTCCAGATTCAAGGGACGCTGATGCTTCCAGTCTTTGGATCACACTTTGAGCAGCATGTCATCCATAATACTCCTGTTCCAGTCTTGCGAGTTTGAGGCAAATGACTCCATAAACCAATCAGAGCACAGAAATGTCCTTTTTCTCCTGCAAATGCTCTCCTGAGTGAGACCTCATGAATTTCTAGGGCAAATTTTATTTATACTTCAGCCTATATTTGCTAAGAGGACAACTAGTGAACATCCCCTGTGTTCTCATACTCACAGGCCAGTCACCCAACCTAGTGTCTTAAGAATGTCTTCAAAGACTTGCTTGCCATCCTATTAGTCATATCCTCCAACAATCTTGGCCACTGTGGGTGACCTTTTGATTAAATGGCCAGCCATGTTAAATGGGCAATCTTAAGACCACACGCACCTAACACCTAAGAGGCTGCAATCCAGAAAACATGCAGAAAAGACTGCAAAATAACAAATTCTGATGGCCATCCTATACGGTTTGAAATGAACTGACCTGGAGAAAATCTCAATAATTTTCCCATTTTTGTACTGGAGAAAAGAAAGGCTGATTTGCTGTGGCAGTTAGCAGAAACTTAACTCTAAATTCAGAATCATCTGTGGCCCATACGCTCACTTGACCAATACGAAAAATGACTCATGCCTGCATCTGTGGCATGGTGACATATTCTAACAGAAGTATGCCTCATTAGTCCAAAATTCTGTTGCAAATGCCTCTCCCTTGGCCGACCCCTGAGAGTGCCTGGTAATGACTATTGTCAGAGGAAATCCCCAGCTGACAGAATGTTACCTATAGCCATAGGCATGGAGGTTTGAGCTCAGAAATTTTAAAGGAGAGCAGATATATTCACTAAGGTTCTGATATTATCTTCCAGCAATCATGAAAAACAGGAAAAAAAATGTTGTCACTGGTGCCTTGGGGGAATTCCTGTGGTGTCTTCCTCTAATCACCTGGTTTCTATGGATTTCTTTCTCTGTCATGTAGCTGCTGTCCAAGGCTTGTCTGAACTGGGATTGCTTCCTTGTATGGTGTATTGAGATTTTGCATATATAACTGTCCAACTTCCAGGCTTCAATACAGCAGTGTATTCATTAAGGTTTTGCTTAAATTCATCAAGAAAAATTTAAATGAAAACCATATTAATAGTATCTATTAAAAGTAGACTATCTTCCTCTATTATGGAAATGTTTCCTATATTATCTATTTTAAAATCTCACTACAAGTCAACAAGGTGAGCATTATTCTTCAGATAAAACAAAAAAAAAACGGATCTTAAAAGTGTTAGATTAAGCCAGACACGGTGGTGCACACCTGTAATCCCAGTGGCTCAAGAGGCTGAGGAAGGAGGATGGCAAGTTCAAAGCCAACCTCAGCAATTTAGCAAGGCCCCAAACAATTTAGTGAGACCCTGACTCAAGATAAAATATAAAAAAAAAGGACTGTGGATGTTGCTCAGTGGTTAAATGCCTCTAGTTTCAGTCCCCAGTACCCAAAAAAGAAAAGAAAGAAAGAAATATTAGATTGCTTGTCACACTATGAAACCCATGATTTTGTGATCACAACTCTTCAAGTAATATTCTCTACATGCCATTTTTGGTGTCAAACAGAGTTTTCTAAAAGTTCTATCTCCAAACTTCTTTTCACTTTCTATTTACTCTTGGTGATTCATCAGTTCATAATTCTTCAGCTCTCACTTCCACGTAAACAAACAACCACCCCCACCCCCACCAAGTTCTTTCTACCTTAATCATCTCCTGATTACCACTTCCTAAATGTTATAATGAGCATTTCTTAGAACGTTGTCTCTAGAGAAAACATTCCACAGGATAGTAATTGGTATTCTAAAACAGGGGAGGGGGGCCGGAAACAAAGTTAAGTCAAATGGGTTTATTTCCTACAGGATTTATCCATGTATAACCAATCCCCAAAGGTGTTTTTTTCGATCCTGAAAGATGTTTTACAATACACAAACTTGGAGACCGCTAACAAAGTGTATTAAATTGAAGCACTGTGCTTCTTAAACATGACGGAAGTATCTTGCTGACACCTCAGTTCAGCAGACACTAAGTCAACTTTATGATTGTCTATTCCCAACTCCAGGATAGGTCCCTTTGCTTATATATCCCAGCCATGGAGATTACTATCACATTACTATTATCTATTCTATGTTTCACCTACAAAACAGCTGTGAAATCCCATCTCTCTGTGCCTCCATCCTACATGTAGTTGTTAACTACAGTTAGTTGTTAATCCTTCAGTATATTTCTGCAAGTCCTCTTACTTCTATGTCTTTTATTCCATTATACTGCTACTTTCCTGGTTCTTTCTGATCATCTTATTTTGACTGGCCCCAAATAATTAATGTATGTGAATTCATAGCTTCTTATTGGTTGCCCCCCAGGAACAAGTGGCCCACTTGTTCTGACAGTACTAGGTCCTGTTTGCTAAGAAGATAAAGGATAAAAATCCATGTGTAAAGATTTGAAGTGAGGGTTTGGGGTGTAGCTCAGTAGCAGAGCACTTACTTGACATGCATGAGAACGTGAAGTTTATCCATAGCACCAAAGGGGGGAAAATTTGAAGTGGGTACAGAAAACCAGACAGAACCAAGGGATGACATTCACAGACAGAATGTGACCTACTGGAATGGCCAAAAAGCATTAAGAAACCAAGGTGTTTAGAATGGAACATTGTAGGCAGGGTCAGATTAAAAGGCCCTTGGAAATTCTGGAGGTGCCAAAGACTAGGAAATAATAATAATAAGGATTAATAAGAGTCGACTAGCAGTATGTACCTGAACTCCTGTTTGAGTGTCGTGTTAAGCTTTGGAATTCCTGTTTGAACTGTACTTTCTTAAATGTAACACCTGTAGGACTCGACCATTCTGGTTTCCCTGCCTCCACTCTGGATGAAGTATCCAAACACAGCCTCTACCTCTCATCTCCTCTTCTCCTTCCCTCCCCTTTCTCCACTCTAGTAAAACAGAGTTTCTGTCCTTCTTTATACATACAGTATCATATGATGCCTTGTGATGTTGCTTGCAGTATTCTTTCGATCAGAATATCCTCCCCTCTCCTCCTTGACCAAATAACTCTTAACTCTCCTTGCAAGAACACCATGCTGGGTCAACTTGAGTCCCCGGATTACTTTCTCTGGGTTCGTATACACTTTGGATATAATAGCTATTAAAGAAATCTTTAGACAAATTAAATTGAACACAGAACAAGTCAAAATTTGGGTAACACTCAAAACCAGAAGAGGTCCAGAGGGCTCCAACCAGCAGCAACATGAGCAGCAAGGTTTTATAGGCTGAACATAGAAGCAAAGTAGAAAAATCACCTGATTAATGGCAGCTAGACTTTCATGTTATTTGAGCTTGGAATGATGAACATTTGCCTTATATGAGCATGGTGTGGTCATTTTCACACCTGTGATTGGCTGTAACCCAGCTATTTGTTCTGAAAAAAAAAATGGTCCTAAGGAAGAGAAAGGGGATCGGTGGGAAGTGGTAGAAGAAGAGGGTCAGAGAAAGCAAGGGGGTGGGGGGATAGGATAAATAATATACATGTTATTTCTATGTTATGAATATGCCACACACAATGAAGCTCATTGTCCTGTATAATTAAAGTGTACTACTAAAAATATATATACTCCCAAGTTAGGTTTCATTTTGTTGACATACTAAGCCAGGTTGCAGTTTGTTGCAGAGAAACCCAAAGGGTGGCCTATTGCTTGTTTAATAAAGCTCAATATCTCCATTTTGTTGACAATATCTGTTCATACATCTAACCTCACTAGACTTGAAGATCATTGAGGGCAGTACCAAGAATGTGTGTTTGTATCCACTACACCAGCTACAGTGCCGGGTTCATTGTAGCCACTCAATGGCAGTTGTGGCATTTATACATTCTCATCTGTCCATTCATTCAACAAACTATCTATTCAACATCTTCTTTGTGACAGGAGTAGGTATGAATAAAGCTAAGTCCAGAACTTGAGCAACTGAGCTGATGGAATACAATAAAGGCTAAAAAAAGAGATCCATAGGATCTGCATTAGAGGAAGAGACAGCTATTCCCCAGGGGTCAGAAACACTTGTCACCTGGGGAAGATGAGCACCAGGAGTTGAAACGCGAGTGGCCCCCTCTGAACCTGGAGGTATCCTTAGTGAATTTCACGTCAGCATCATCACTGGGTACCAAGTGTCAGTAAAGGGCAGAGGGAGAGTATCAGGAGATGATGCTGTGTCCAAATAGCAACAGGACACTAAAATAACTGAATGTATATGCCCCCCAAAAAATTCTTAAAAAACTGCTCAGGCTAAATATAGCCTCAGTCTGATCCCTTTTCCCACCTCATATCCATTATGTATCTGTAGCCCCCAAGGGAGTCAAGCATTCTTGTCCCTGGAAGCTTTGAGTAATTCCTTTCCACTTGGAATGCCTGTCCCTGCTGCTGAGTTTGCCACATTTTTCCCATTCTTGATCAATATCATTTCTTCTAGAACCATCAACCTAGAAGTTATCTCTACTTCCTCGATATTTTCATGACATTTCTCTGCACCTCTTTTCAGTTATTTGTTGCACTGTGCCCCACATCAGAATAATATGGTGTGATATGTTTCTTCTACAAGAATGAATTCCTTGGAGAAGAGAGAGCAAGTTTACCTTTTGCCTCTCATAGTATCTATTCAATGTTCGTACAGATTTCATTGAAATGAATTGTTAAACTGGGTGCAGTGGCACACACCTATAATCCCAATGACTCAGGAGGCTGAAGCAGGAGGACTATAAATTCAAAGCCAGTCTCAGCAACTTAGGGAGGCCCTAAGCAATTTAACAAGACCCTGTCTCAAAATTTTAAAAGGGCTGGGGATTTGGCTCAGCGATAAAGTGCTCCTGGTTTAATCCCTGTACCAAGAAAGTAAAAAGAAAGAAAGAAAGAATTGTTAAAATGGCCCAATTAAAAATAAAATTGCAGTGACATTTGTAGAAGCATACTTCATATATCTAGAAAAGTTTGTGGAAAGAATTGTATTCCTTAAAGATGCCAGTTACATAAGGCATCACTTTAATCCTAGGCAATACTGACAAGGTATAACACCAAAAGGACACAAGATAATTTCTTGGAGTAGAAATACAAGGGAAAAAAGAGGAGAGAGAAAGTAAACACAGTTCTGGGAAACCCCTGCTGTAGGTGAAGTAAGAAAGTGTCTAAAGGAAACATGGTCTTAACATGAAAATGAATAGCCCAATGTCTAGTCTTGCTCTTATTCAGTTCAGTCATCTAGAACCCAATAATTGAATCATGTTATTGTATAATTAACTTGATACCTATGAAATGGAGAGAAGATGCAAGCCTTAACATTTCAGTTTTCATTTGCTAATATTTTGAAGATTAAAATATCATCCCATTAACTTTACTGCACCTAGTCACAGCTTATACTTTTTGAAATATTTGAGTAGCCCCTCCCAGTGCACACAGGAGTACCCACACTGAACCACCCACGGGGCTAAGCTGCCCCAGGCATTTGCCACTCCCTCCTACATGATTACTTATCTACTTAAGAGACTTACATAGGATAAAGCAAATATTTCAAGAAAATGTTTATAACCACTTGAAGATAATTGTGTTAAGGTAATTTGAGTAAAGACTAGGTTACCTTAAGGAGAAAATCATTTTAAAATTAATGCCTTCCAAATGGCTGAATCCATACCTTGCTTGTTTTTAGTAATAGTTCTTTGTGTCTCTACTTTGTATTAATGATCTGATTATCTGCAATAGTCCACAGGTCTATCTTCCCAATACTCATCCATCTCACCTAGACATCTCTGGGTATCTATCTCCCACAAGACCTGACCAGGACCAAGAGTTCAGTAATATTCAATGGTATTATTTCAGAAATGAAAATCTGCATAATTGAGTAGTAGGCACTCAAGGGTTGTTATTCTTTATATTGTCCTGTATGTTTGAAGTATTTAAAAAAGAGCTTAAAAAAGTTAAGTAAATCTGTATGAAGGATTCCTTCAAATGAATTGCATAGCATGCTTCATTCTGCAGGATAGATGGATGTGTCTTTCAAACCAGAAGGTCCTGAGCCACAGTTCCAGGGAATACTCTTAGACTTAAAAGCTCAAGGTGAGGAACACAGGACATGGGAGGGATCAGCATTGATCCCCATGAGAGTTTTCCTAAAGAATTGGTTTCAAAAATGTCCTCTGATGCTTCTCTAAAGAAGCTATAAACTGCTATTTTCTAAATTAGGAATTTACAGGAGTAACAGAATAGAGGATGAGGAGATTCTCCCCATCCTAAAATTCCAAACCCTCTACTAATTGATCTTTTCCTGCATGGGCTATTTTATTGGGTTTTATTTTGTTTTGCTATCTAAGTATCCATTAACATACCTTAGCAGTGATATCCAGATTTCCTTTTCAATTGTTTCTTTCTCATTGTGTGCAGCCATGGAGGATGTTAGGGTTTAGATATGAGGTGTCCCCAAGAAGCTCATGTTGAGACAATGCACAAACTGTCAGAGGTGAGAAGATTAGATTATGAGAAATGTAGTCTAATTGGTGAATTAACCCACTGATATGGATTAATTGGGCTTAACTATAGACATGTATGGTGTGGGTTGAGGAAAAGGTCACTAGGGGTGTGTCTTTGGGGTTTATATTTTGTCCCTGTTGGGAGCACTTTCTCTGTTTCCTGGTTTCTGTCCTGAGCAGCATTCCTTTGGCATGCCTTTCCCCCACCTCACCTCAGGTTCAGAGCTATAAGTTGGCCAACCATGGACTGAACTTCTGAAACCATGAGGCACCAAACATCTCCCTCTCCACATTGTTCTTGTCAGGACTTTTGATCACAGTGATGAAAAGTTGATTAAAACAGGGATCTGTAATTCAAAGGACCCTGTCAGCTACTAGCTGGGGAGTGGGCATATGCCCTAATCCAATTAGACCCTTTCTGCAGGGAAACTGCAATTAATTCAGGTGATACAAGAGAGGAGTAACAGTTGGAGTTGATTTATTCTGCCCGTGATGCCCAGGTACCGTGGCAAAGGAGTTTACTCTACTAGACCAGAACTGTCCTGGATCCATTTCTGAATCAGGTTCCCGTTGCTTTGGGGAGTCACCCAACAACCCTCCCCAAATTCCTTTTTCTTGAAGCTGGTCAGAACCAGATTCAATTGTTTATATCTGAGAAGCTATAATTCTTATATTCTTCAGGTGGTTTTCAAAGTGTGTGGCCCCTGGGCCACAATCTTTAGTATCTCCTGGGACTTGTTTGAACTGCAGATTTTAGGCCTTCATTCCATATGCCCTGCATCAGAAACCCTGGGGGCAAGGATCTCGAAATGTGTGATTTTTAAAAGTCCTCCAGGTGGTTCTGATGTTGGGTAACACCTGAAAAGCCCTGCACTGTCCAATAAAGCCCCTACTGCTTTCAGCCTGGACCCTGCATTCTGACCAGAACATCGTCCCTGACCGGTAGGTATCCTACTGATGAGGGCCTGCCTTTGGAACCTCTTGCTTCTGCTCCTGGGAAACCCTCAGGACTGATTCTTAACACAGAGCGGAGGTCATAGCCATCTCAACACAAGGTACACATTTGTTCAACTGATAAACTAAAAATGAAATGATCTTCCTGCCCTTCCTCTCTAAATCCCACACTTCTGTGTGCTCTAGAAACATCACTTCATTCCTGAAGCTTGTCATGACTAAGTCTACTCTAACGTGACAGTAATTAACACCTTGGCGTCACCTAACAATACAGTTTCCTACATGCTCTCACCCACATTATGTCATTTACTTTTCACAACAATCTGTGAGGTAAGTATTTATCTCTTCTATCAGATGAGGAAGTGAGAGTTAAAGACACTAGGATCCCTCCTCACAGCAAAACGCTTGACTAAAACACTAGCAAAAGTCTTCAATACACTTATCCTGACACTAGAGCCCCGATTTCTGGGTTTGATTTCACTTACCGTTCAGAACTTTTGACACACATATATGCTGGCTGTGACAGTAAATTAATTTGTATGATCTTTTGATCTTATGCATGATCTGGAGAGTTTAAAAATTATAGAAAAATAACAGAGATTTTCAAATCCTCCTGGCGATTATTGCTGCCTAATTTTTCTGTGAGACTGAAAGGGTGTAGGGTCTGAGCTGTCACTTTATGTCAGCAGGTCACTCATGACCTAGAACCAATTATTTTCTGAACATGATCCATGAAACGGTTCCTGTCCCAATCAATAACTAATTGATAGCACCTTGATGAGGCAATATTCAAAATAAAACCATGGAGCCCCACCAGGATCATATTATCTCCCCTGCCTCCTACAAAATCAAAGAAAGGGCAAAGCCACTGAGAGAAGGCTGAAGACCAGGGAAGAAAAGAATGAGGTGAGTCATTTATATCACTCAAGCCTGGATTTTGCTAGGCACCAAAGAGGCTCAGTTTCCCTTTTCTGACCAGGTTTGAGTCTATTTTCTTCCCTAGTCTTCAACCTGTTCTCAGTAGTACATCCAACAACTCAGATTAAAGGCTCCCAGAGCAGTTTATTGTGCTTTGCCCTTTCTTTGTTTATTAATCAAAGACTCAAGATTATTTTTCTGAGGGAAATTTTGTCATATCCTATCAAAACTTCTTTTGGGGGAGAGGCACTGGGGATTGAAACCCAGAGGCACTTTACCATTGAGCTACATCTTTGGCTCTTTCTATTTTGTTGTTGTTGTTGTTGTTGTTTTGAGACAAAGTCTCACAGAAGTTACTCAGGCTGGCCTTGAACTTGTGATCCTCCTGCCTCAGGCTCCTAGGTCACTGGGATTACAGATGTGCACTGCTGTGCCCAGCTGATTAATCCCTTTCTTCGCCTTGCACAAAATTGTATTTTTGTGATTTAATTGTTCGCTCCTTTGTATTTGTCACTCCTTAGATTTTGAGCTTCTTTGGGGTACAGCTGGGGTCTAGTTCACTGTATCTCCCCAGTAGTAGATTTTTGGGGAAGTATTTATTGAACCAGTTAATGAATTGATTAGTCAGTAAATCATCAGGTGAATAGATTAATGAATGTAGGCCATCTTTAAATTCAAGAATATCAGTTCAGGCCCCACAGTTCCAAAGGAGGATGTCAGTTCTAGCCCCAACCCAACTAGCCATTTGCGCCAGAGAGTTCTGTGCTTCACTTCACTCCAGCAGCTGACCAGGAGATACTATTTGGGCTCACTACTTAGCTTTTCAAAGCTTAGATAAGAGGAAGCATAGGATGGAGGACAATCCAATGTAGGCCGTTTTCTTTCAGACAGCCAGCCTAAAATCCTTCCTGAATTAAGTGAGATCAGCAGAGAGCTACATTCCTAAACTCCATCAAGGTATCCTAAGACTGTTTTTATTGAATGGTAGGGGACCATGCTAATGACTTAGTGCATTAGGATGTCTATGTCCTAAGAAGCTTGGTACTGTGTTTACCATCAGAATATTATTTGAGGTCACTTATTATTTTATCAGATGGTATGTCTTTATGTACCAGCTACGTTGATGATCCCATGGTGCACTGGATTTGATTTTACTTTGTAGATACCATTTTTGGTTTCATAAATGGTATTTTGACTGCCAGAAAGGTTATGGTGAGTTTGCACCTTACTTCTAATACCTGATTATGTTATGTTGAGGCACAATTTGTGTGAATCAATCTTCCCATTTGTTCCATCTTACTTCTCTGCTCTTAAATTCTCCTTACCACATCTTTCAGGTTCTTATTTTAATGGATCCTCAATTTCCCTATTCAAGCTACACTAAAATCTTTTGTGAAATGTATAATACAAAATTAAATCAATGTTTCATAAGGGAAGGAATCAGACTAAGTTCATATATGGCCTTGCATAGTTTTTCCAGAATTGTTTTCATAGACAATACATTCAGTTATGTTAGTGTCTTATTGCTCTTTGGCCACATCATCATTTCCTAACACTCTTCCCCACCCTCTATTGATAATTGGTTCCCAGTGATGGTACTGACTTGAGGACTTGAAATTCACTAAGGATACCTCAGGGTTTAGAGGGGGCCATTCTTCACCCCCCCACACACACACACACAACTCACATTTAAATACCTGGTGCTCATCTTCCCCAGGTAACAAACCTTTCTTGACCCCTTAGGGAGAAGCTAACTCTCCCTCTAGTGCAGATCCTATGGATCTCTTTTTTAGTCTTTATTGTACTCCAATAAAGTTGCCCAAGTTCTGGACTTGGCTTTATTCACACCTATTTTTTTCATAAAGAAGATGTTCAATAGATGACTTACTGAATGAATGGACAAATAAATAGTAAAATGTGTAAATACCACAGCTGACATTTAATGCTAATTTTGAAAGTCAAGGAAACAACAACAATTAAACATGTCTCTCTCGTTTATATCAAATAATTCAGAAAAGAATCTAAGTGATTGTTTATATATAGTTTTATCCTATTTTTAAAAGGGAAAAAACAAAATCAAATACTTTATGAATATTAAATTTTAGCTGTTCTCTTGATGTAATTTATATTGTTATTAAATATTAACTATAATGTTTAATTTAACCATATTTAGTTATTTATATTCTAATTTCACAAAGGATTTGAGATGGCTTATAAGATATGCATGTACAAAATAATTAATTTTTTATAAGTACATAAATAACACTAATTGAGAAACATATATATTGAAATAAAATGGCAATATTGGGGAAGAATTAGGATATGCCTGTGTGAGTCATAACTTCCCATTTGATACAGTTGAAACAGAAATAGAGCTTTGGTCTTCCTAATAGCCAGAGTTGAAATAATAGGGAAAATGATTTGATTAATAACTTTTATTGTATTGGGGAGAAGAGGATGCTCTCTTACTTGCTAGTGAGTTAATTCTGATATGAAATTTTATCTTTTATTTCATATAGGGAATATTGAGGGACAAATTGGGAGGAGGAACCTTCAACAATCTCAGAGCAGAAAATGTAGTAATGGATTTTTAGATGACTGTTTCTATAGTTTCCAACAAAAGAAACCAAGGGCATAGCATGTAAATAGTTAAAAACAAATTTACTCATTGCAATTATAGTCTAGCTGGTATTGCATATTTTTTTAAATCCCTAGCTATTGATGATAATCCACCAGGCAAGTATAACTGCAGATAAAAGCCAAGTAAATAATGTTGAAGAGGGAAGAAGGCCAGAATAAGTCATATTGGTCTGGACAGATCCTGACTCACAGAAAGAGGAGAATAAAGTTCCAGGTGGCCAGATTGTCCAGTTTTTTTTTTTTTTTTTTTGGAAGATGAAAGTACAGATATCTGTACTTTATAAATGTTGGCAACTAATTAAATACAATGGAATTTTTGCTGAACAAATGAAACCTAACTAGAAGGTTTACCCTGGATTTTATTTTATATTTTTTAAATTTTTTATTGTTGGTTGTTCAAAACATTACATAGTTCTTGATATATCATATTTCACACTTTGATTCAAGTGGATTATGAACTCCCATTTTTACCCCGTATACAGGTTGCAGAATCACATCAGTTACACATCCATTGATTTACATGTTGCCATACTAGTGTCTGTTGTATTCTGCTGCCTTTCCTATCCTCTACTATCCCCTCTCCCCTCCCCTCCCCTCCCCTCTTCTCTCTCTACCCCCTCTACTGTCATTTATTTCTCCCCCTTGTATTATTTTTCCCTTTCCCCTCACTTCCTCTTGTATGTAATTTTGTATAACCCTGAGGGTCTCCTTCCATTTCCATGCAATTTCCCTTCTCTCTCCCTTTCCCTCCCACCTCTCATCCCTGTTTAATGTTAATCTTCTTCTCCTGCTCTTCGTCCCTACTCTGTTCTTAGTTACTCTCCTTATATCAAAGAAGACATTTGGCATTTGTTTTTTAGGGATTGGCTAGCTTCACTTAGCATAATCTGCTCTAATGCCATCCATTTCCCTGCAAATTCTATGATTTTGTCATTTTTTAATGCAGAGTAATACTCCATTGTGTATAAATGCCACATTTTTTTAATCCATTCGTCTATTGAAGGGCATCTAGGTTGGTTCCACAGTCTTGCTATTGTGAATTGTGCTGCTATGAACATTGATGTGGCAGTGTCCCTGTAGCATGCTCTTTTTAGGTCTTTAGGGAATAGACCGAGAAGGGGAATAGCTGGGTCAAATGGTGGTTCCATTCCCAGCTTTCCAAGAAATCTCCATACTGCTTTCCAAATTGGCTGCACCAATTTGCAGTCCCACCAGCAATGTACAAGTGTACCCTTTTCCCCACATCCTCGCCAGCACTTGTTGCTGTTTGACTTCATAATGGCTGCCAATCTTACTGGAGTGAGATGGTATCTTAGGGTGGTTTTGATTTGCATTTCTCTGACTGCTAGAGATGGTGAGCATTTTTTCATGTACTTGTTGATTGATTGTATGTCCTCCTCTGAGAAGTGTCTGTTCAGGTCCTTGGCCCATTTGTTGATTGGGTTATTTGTTATCTTATTGTCTAATTTTTTGAGTTCTTAGTATACTCTGGATATTAGGGCTCTATCTGAAGTGTGAGGAGTAAAAATTTGTTCCCATGATGTAGGCTCCCTATTTACCTCTCTTATTGTTTCTCTTGCTGAGAAAAAACTTTTTAGTTTAAGTAAGTCCCATTTGTTGATTCTAGTTATTAACTTTTGTGCTATGGGTGTCCTATTGAGGAATTTGGAGCCCGACCCCACCGACTGTAGATAGTAGCCAACTTTTTCTTCTATCAGACGGCGTGTCTCTGATTTGATATCAAGCTCCTTGATCCATTTTGAATTAACTTTTGTGCATGGCGAGAGAAAGGGATTCAGTTTCATTTTGTTGCATATGGATTTCCAGTTTTCCCAGCACCATTTGTTGAAGATGCTATCCTTCCTCCATTGCATGCTTTTAGCCCTTTTATCAAATATAAGATAGTTGTAGTTTTGTGGATTGGTTTCTGTGTCCTCTATTCTGTACCATTGGTCCACCTGCCTGTTTTGGTACCAGTACCATGCTGTTTTTGTTACTATTGCTCTGTAGTATAGTTTGAAGTCTGGTATCGCTGTACCACCTGATTCATACTTCCTGCTTAGCATTGTTTTTGCTATTCTGGGTCTTTTATTTTTCCATATGAATTTCATGATTGCTTTCTCTATTTCTACAAGAAATGCCGTTGGGATTTTGATTGGCATTGCATTAAACCTATAGAGAACTTTTGGTAATATCACCATTTTGATGATGTTAGTTCTGCCTATCCATGAACAGGGTATATTTTTCCATCTTCTAAGATCTTCTTCTTCTATTTCTCTCTTTAAGGTTCTGTAGTTTTCATTGTATAAGTCTTTCACCTCTTTTGTTAGGTTGATTCCCAAGTATTTTATTTTTTTTTTTTTGAGGATATTGTGAATGGAGTGGTTGTCCTCATTTCCATTTCAGAGGATTTGTCACTGATATACAGGAATGCCTTTGATTTATGCGTGTTGATTTTATATCCTGCCACTTTGCTGAATTCATTTATTAGCTCTAATAGTTTCTTTGTAGACCCTTTTGGGTCTGCTAGGTATAGAATCATGTTATCTGCAAATAGTGATAATTTAAGTTCTTCTTTTCCTATTTTGATGCCTTTAATTTCTTTCGTCTGTCTAATTGCTCTGGCCAGTGTTTCGAGAACTATGTTGAACAGAAGTGGTGAGAGAGGGCATCCCTGTCTTGTTCCAGATTTTAGAGGGAATGTCTTCAATTTTTCTCCATTGAGAATGATGCTAGCCTGAGGCTTAGCATAGATTGCTTTTATAATATTGAGGTATGTTCCTGTTATCCCTAGTTTTTCTAGAGTTTTGAACATAAAGGGATGCTGTACTTTGTCGAATGCTTTTTCCGCATCTATCGAGATGATCATATGGTTCTTATTTTTAAGTCTATTGATGTAGTGAATAACATTTATTGATTTCCATATATTGAACCAGCCTTGCATCCCAGGGATGAATCCTACTTGATCATGGTACACAATTTTTTTGATATGTTTTTGTATCCGATTCGCCAGAATTTTATTGAGGATTTTTGCATCTAGGTTCATTAGAGATATTGGTCTGTAGTTTTCTTTCTTTGAAGTGTCTTTTTCTGGTTTAGGTATCAGGGTGATGTTGGCCTCGTAGAATGAATTTGGAAGTTCTCCCTCTTTTTCTATTTCCTGAAGTAGCTTGAAAAGTATTGGTATTAGTTCCTCTTTAAAGGTTTTGTAAAACTCTGCTCTATACCCATCCTGTCCTGGGCTTTTCTTAGTTGGTAGTCTTTTGATGGTTTATTCTATTTCCTCAATTGATATTGGTCTGTTTAGGTTGTCTATATCCTCCTGACTCAATCTGGGCAGATCATATGACTTAAGAAATTTATCGATGCCTTCACTATCTTCTAATTTATTGGAGTATAAGGATTCAAAATAATTTCTGATTATCTTCTGTATTTCTGAAGTGTCTGTTGTGATATTGCCTTTTTCATCCCGTATGCTAGTAATTTGAGTTCTCTCTCTTCTTCTCTTCGCTAGCATGGCTAAGGGTCTGTCAATTTTGTTTATTTTTTCAAAGAACCAACTTTTAGTTTTGTCAATTTTTTCAATTGTTTCTTTTGTTTCGATTTCATTAATTTCAGCTCTGATTTTCATTATTTCTTGCCTTCTACTTCTTTTGCTGTTGTTTTGCTCTTCTTTTTCTAGGATTTTGAGATGAAGTATGAGATCATTTATTTGTTGGTTTTTTCTTTTTTTAAGGAGTGAACTCCAAGCAATGAATTTTCCTCTTAGAACTGCTTTCAATGTGTCCCATAGATTCCGATATGTTGTTTCTGTGTTTTCATTTATCTCTAAGAATTTTTAAATTTCCTCCTTGATGTCTTCTATAACCCATTGATCATTCAGTAACCTATTGTTCATTCTCCAAGTGATGCATGATTTTTCCTTCCTTCTTTTATCTTTGATTTTCAGTTTCATTCTGTTATGATCAGATAAGATGCATGGTATTATCTCTACTCCTTTATATTGTCTAAGAGTTGCCCTGTGACATAATATATGATCTATTTTTGAGAAGGATCCATGTGCTGCTGAGAAAAAGTGTAACTGCTTGATGTTGGGTGGTATACTCTATATATGTCAATTAGGTCTAGGTTATTAATAGTGTTATTGAGTTCTATAGTTTCCTTATTCAACTTTTGTTTGGAAGATCTGTCCAGTGGCGAGAGAGGTGTGTTGAAGTCTCCCATGATTATTGTATGGTGGTCTATTAGACTCTTGAACTGGAGAAGAGTTTGTTTGATGAACATAACTGCACCATTGTTTGGGGCATATATATTTATGATTGTTATGTCTTGTTGGTGTATGGTTCCCTTAAGCAGTATGTAGTGTGCCTCTTTATCCCTTTTGATTAACTTTGGCTTGAAATCTATTTTATTTGATATGAGTATGGACACTCCTGCTTGTTTCCGAAGTCCATATGAGTGATATGATTTTTCCCAACCTTTCACCTTCAGCCTATGTATGTCTTTTCCTATCAAATGCGTCTCCTGTGGGCAGCATATTGTTGGGTCTTGTTTTGTGATCCATTCTACTAGCTTGTGTCTTTAATTGGTGAGTTTAAGCCATTAACATTTAGGGTTATTATTGAGATATGGGTTGTTCTTCCAGCCATATTTGTTTATTTATGTTACTAAACATGGTTTGTTTTCCTCTTTGATTATTTCCCCCCCCCTTTACTGTCCTACCTCCCACTGTTGGTTTTCATTGTTATTTTCCATTTCCTCTTTCTGTAATGTTTTGCCAAGGATGTTTTGAAGAGATGGTTTTCTAGCTGCAAATTCTTTTAACTTTTGTTTATCATGGAAGGTTTTAATTTCATCTTCCATCCTGAAGCTTAATTTTGCTGGATACACAATTCTTGGTTGGAACCCATTTTCTTTCAGTGTTTGAAATATGTTATTCCAGGATCTTCTAGCTTTCAGAGTCTGTGTTGAAAGATCAGCTGTTATCCTGATTGGCTTACCCCTAAATGTAATCTGCTTCCTTTCTCTTGTAGCTTTTAAAATTCTCTCCTTATTCTGTATGTTGGGCATCTTCATTATAATGTGTCTAGGTGTGGATCTCTTATAATTTTGCACATTCGGCATCCTGTAGGCTTCTAGGATTTGGGATTCTGTCTCATTCTTCAAGTCTGGGAAGTTTTCTCGTATTATTTCATTGAATAGATTGCTCATTCCTTTGGTTTGGAGCTCTATACCTTCCTGTATCCCAATGACTCTTAAGTTTGGTCTCTTAATGTTATCCCATATTTCTTGGATGTTCTGCTCATGGTTTCTTAACAGTCTTGCTGAGCTGTCTATGTTCTTTTCAAGTTGAAATACTTTGTCTTCATTGTCTGATGTTCTATCTTCTAAGTGTTCTACTCTGCTGGTAGTATTCTCAATTGAGTTTTTAAGTTGGTTTATTGCTTCCTGCATTTCTAGGATTTCTGTTTGTTTGTTTTTTATAACCTCTATCTCCCTGTATAGTTGATCTTTTGCTGCCTGGATTTGTTTGTGTAATTCATTTTCGAAGTGATCTTTCATTGTCTGATTTTGCTGTCTAATGTCTTCCTTGAGACTCCAGATCATCTGAAGCATGTATATCCTGAATTCCTTATCTGACATTCCATCTGCTGCAGCTGTTACCTCTTCTAAAGTTGAGTTGACCTGCATTGCTTGTGGTCCTTTCTTTCCTTGTCTTTTCATATTGCTTGCGTTTCTTTCTGCTTGGTGAAACTGTTATATTTTTGAAAATTTTTCCCCCTATATATTTATATTGCTCTTGTATAGTTGAAAAGTCTCCCTTGCAGGGTTGGGCGGCGGTCTGCCTACCTTGCAGGCGCAGGTGGTGGCTCTGCTCTGCCCCTCCTCCAATTGGTGTGACGTGTCTACCACGCCCGCGGACCCCTCGGCCTGTTCCGGGCGCGGGCGAAGGCTCTGCTCTGCTCCTACTCCAATTGGGGTGACGTGCTTACCACCCCGGCCGGCCGCTGGGCCTGTTCCACCGGTCGGTCGCAGGTCTGCCTACCTTGCAGGAACAGGCGGCGGCTCTGCTCTGCCCCTACTCCAATTGGGGTTACGTGACTACCACACCGGCGGGCCGCTGGGCCTGATCCGGGCGCGGGCGAAGGCTCTGCTCTGCCCCTACTCCAGTTGGGGTGACGTGTGTACCACGCTGGCAGGCCGCTGTGCCTGATCCGCTGGTCTGTTGCAGGTCTGCCTACCTTGCAGGCGCGGGCGGCGGCTCTGCCCTGCCCCTCTTACCACGCCCGCGGACCACTGGTCCTGTTCTGCCGGTCCGCAGGTCTGCCTACCTTGCGGGCGCGGATGGCGGCTCTGCTCTGCCCCTACTCCAATTGGGGTCACGCTGGAGGGCCGCTGGGCCTGTTCCGGGCACAGGCGGCGGCTCTGCTCTGCCCCTCTGGCTTGATGACAAAGTGAGAGAGACTCGGGTGTTTGTGACTCACTTTCTTTACCAGGAGACCAACTGTTTCTGTCGCCGCTCCTCCGCCGCTTTCTGATGACATCAGATCTCTGCCATGTATGCGAATGGCAGCATTTCGTTCCCTTTGCTGGGTGACCAAAGCAACGGGTAAGTCCTGACCGGCCCTCACAAGCCCCGTCTCAGTTCTGTTGCCACTGCCTATGAAGGCTTGGTTGGTCAGCAGGACCCGGACCGAGAATACCCTGGATTTTAAATTCAGGTCACTTACATCTGTTCTGCAATTTGAAAGGTGTTCTTTAGAAAGTACAGGAATACGTGGCAATTGTAGGTAAGTGGGGATTTGATTTGTTTTGTGGTGGTTGCTTCAGCCACTTTGACTTAGTTAGGTTAATTCTAGCTGTTGTAACAAAGTGATCCCAGAATTTCAGCAGCTGAACACAACAGAAACCTATCTCCTGTTCCTTCAAGAAATAGTCTATTGGGAGCATTCTTGTCCATGGGCAGACACTGTTAATCAGTATTATTCAGAGATGGAAATTGAAGGAGACTTGACATTTTCAACATGTAGAACAGAAGGTCACCTTGGGACCATTTCTATCCCAGTAGTCCAGAAGGGAAGAGATCACAAGGGGTGTGCTGGAAGTTTCTAATGAGCCATCCTGGGAAGTGGTGCGCCTCACCTTTGTTCACATCCCAATGGTTAGAACTCAGTCATGAGGCCATGTCCATTGCAAGGAATGCTGGGAAAGGGTCTAGCTGTGCACAGAAGAAGAGAGCATGGATTTTGATAAGTATCTGTCAGATTCTGCCACACCAGTGTTTATGTCATTTATCAGATGTTGGATTTATAGGTCTTCGTAGTTTGACTCCAGAGTGAAGGAGATTAGAAATTGTTTTATTTTTAAGTAAAACTTAAGATTTAAATTCATTTAGTAAATACCATATGTTCAAAAACTGGGAAAGAGAATGCAATATACCTCTCTATCTTGTTCCATGATATTTAAGGGATAAAAATGTCTCATTCTTTATTTTATTTTTTAAGACAAAATCAAGTCAGACTTAAGACTCAGTGTCACTGTTAGCAGAAAATTTAGTCTTGGTTAATTTGGTAGGAAGGGTGGTTCTCTCTCAACCCTGGAAATTTTATTATCCAAACTTTGAGGGCTACTAGCTTCTAATCAATGTGTCTGTTACCATGTCCTCTGCTCCATGGCCATTCCGAGATCATGGGCCCATTTAAAGACTTGTGGGCTCTTTTGTCCAGAGCCAAGATTTAGCAGAGGACTTATAGAAGCTCCTGATCTATACATAACCAAGCAGTGAATTCAGTCTTCCAGATACACCGTCTGATATGGGTCTTATTACCCAAAGGACTTGGTGGCATGTGGTTCCTGGTATCACAAGAACCCCCAAAACTTGATCTTGTCTTTTATGGATGAATGGACTTTCTCCCCTTAGGTTTTCCTACTTTCTTTTCCTCCTCAGAGCACAGCTCCCATATCTTCCCTACTGAGGACATTTTCAGGCTCTTTTATTAGCAAGACCAGGCTCACAACTAAAGGATTTCCAGATGCTCAAACTCCATTAGCAAAGGTTAACTTCCTCTCTTTGCACAGGAGTTGGGGGTGGTATCAGTAGCTATAATTCCTTGTTCAGAAGATGTTTTCAGATTGGGCTTTTTAGAAACTTAAGGGAGTTCTCAAAAATCATATGCTTTGAGGATAGAAAGGCTTAAACAGAAATGTACACCTACAAAGTTGAGTAGAAATTTGTTTTGTGGTGCTTTTGTTTGTTTATTTGGGGTTGGTTTGGTTTGGTACTAGGAATTGAATCCAGAGTCACTTAGCCACTGAGTCACATCCCTAGCCCCTTTTTAAAATATTTTATTTTGAGTCAGGATCTTACTAAGTCCTGAGGGCCTTGTTAAATTGCTGAGATTGGTCTTGAACTTGCAATCCTCCTTCCGTCGTCTCCCGAGTTGCTGGGATTACAGTCATGAACCACTACACCCAGCTGTTTTGTGGTTTATTTCATTGCTAAATATGAAGAAAGACAGATATTAAGAAAAATGAAATCTGAGCTGTCAGCTTTAGCTGCTAGCACTGAAGTTCACTTGGACTATTCTTTCACATATTAGACACATATTAGATAATCTGTTGATGGTCAATAATCATTTTGTCATCATTACTAGGTTCCCTAGTATCCATAAGAGGAAATGTTAATCATGATAATTTGGTAGAGTCATTCACAAAGTTTGAGGTAAAGAAAAAAGAGAGACACAATAAATGCCTGTCCCCCCTTCTCAGCCTCTCCTCACACTTCCCATGTTCCATACACATTTTTTCTGGCTCTAGTACATTGGATGAGTTAACTAAATATTTTCTAAATCCTTGAGCAACAACTGCATGTATAAAACATTTTCCCCTCAGAACATTCAAAACAGACTATTGAGGTTTAAGCCCAGCTCTACCATTTACTAGCTCTGTGTCTTGGAGTAGGTTTCTTCATCTATTAGAGGCTTAATTTCCTTGCACACTGCAAAGTGAGGATACTAAATGCATCTTGTTCACAGAGTTGTGATGATTAAATGACTTTATATTTATGAAATTCTTTGATCAATATCACTGACACACGTATTAAGCTTATATAAATGTTTGCTAAACAGTGAAGAATAAAATAAAACAACATCAAAACCCAGTAAACAAACTTTCATGGTTGTATCAGTGGCAAGCTTTCACAGGATTCTTTGTGAGAGAAAGCTCTGAGTTCTCATTATTATGAATATCTGTGGAATGGAATAATCACAGAACCTACTTCATCGAGTCATTGTGAGGATTAAATGAGATAATGCAAAAATAAATGAGATGATGCAGATAAGGGCTTAAAGTAGTAGGACATAGCCAATATTGGTTAATCATTAATATTGATAATTATTAATATTGCTGCTACCACTACTATTGTTCCTTGTCCTAATCATAGTTTGCAAAATATGCTTTAGCATTTGGTAAATGCTAAAGATAATAGATAAATGCTAGATAGCAGTTTAAAAGCCTATTACCAGATTCCATTGTATGGAGTTTAACTCTTAATTACTTCACTGTCTCCAGAACAAATTCACGTCCTTGTTGAGCCCAAAGAATTACTAGCTCATGCTTTCTGCACATGAGGGTATCAGTAGAAGGCCGTACTTTGTCTGCCACAATAGGCATAGAGGAATGAGCCCGGGCATTCTGCTCATTTTCCCTTGAGTAAGAACATGGTGACTGTGTTAGGCAGATGTCAGTGCTCTGGGGAATGGAAAGCTACTGCTGAGGAGTTTTGCAAGTGAAAAGATCATCTTTGATGCTTGAGGTGATTCCGACCACGCTCCTGTCCTTTTAGCTTTGCTTCCTAACCTTTTCCTTCTCAGGCCCCTGGAGAATGCTGTCTTACCTGTTCCTCTCCAATTCTTGCTTCACCCCATAAACAAATGTCCCAACTGGGAACTTTTATGACGTATATTCCCGTGCTTAATGCCAAATGATTGTGGCTGACTTTGCCAAAGTTCCTTTGACATGCATTTCTGGAAGCCCATTTCTGGAGACATCTGTGTCCCTTTCATATGGAAGCCAGTGCAGGGTGGTGGAGGGCAATAACACAAAGGGGTCATGAGACCTTTTGATGTTACTCTTCACCTTCCTAATTCCAGGGCCCAATCTAGGATTTAAATTGTCCCTATTTTATTTTCAGTTCTTTTTCTGTTTTGTTCTTTCCACTTTCAAATTCTCTGTCAGGAATTGCCTTAGATTGGAAGCATTTTTTAATCAAATTGAATGAGAAAATTTAGAATTGTTGAGAATTTACTTTTTATTTTTTTTTATTGGTTGTTCAAAACATTACAAAGCTCTTGACATATCATATTTCATACATTAGATTCAAGTGGGTTATGAACTCCCATTTTTACCCCAAATACAGATTGCAGAATCACATTGGTTACACATCCACATTTTTACATAATGCCATATTAGTAACTGTTGTGAGAATTTACTTTTTAAACAAGTACATTTTAATACTTATTTCCTAGAAATCATGGAGGATGTCGATCTTTCTTGCCAAATAGAAAAGGGAAGTTGCTTCTAATTTTAAATGTTAATTTAAGTAACTGCTTATGTGCAGATGTTTATCATTTTTAGTGTTTCAAATATAAATAATCCTATCTTTGGCCCAATCTTTTCCCTTTTAAGTGTCATTTGTCACGGGGCTGATATAAACTTCACCAGGAGACCTTAGGGAGGCAAAAGGAGTTCTCTTGAGCCTTGATAAATGAAAAGAGCTTACCATAGCCTTGGAATCTGTAACAAAAATCAGCAACCGTATAAATAAATGATTTAGACAGGCTTGTTTAAACGAGTGTGATTTCTCAAAAGAGGATAACCAGGTCAGAGAGTCAACAAATGGTTCATGTATGAGTCATCTTAAAAATAAAGTAAAACTAAAACAACTCCACACCTTTTAATGGTTTTTTATTAAAAACATGGCAATAGTGTTGTAAGAGCTAAGGAGGACTTGAGCTTCTTGTGGAAGAGGTACAAGTAAGTCCCAAAATTCCAGGAAGGGGCAAAGGAATGTAAAATCAAAAGAAAGGGCTATTAATTGTTCATTCTTCAACAATTTTTGCTGATCCTAACAAGCCAGTCTCTTACCCTTCGGGCTTAATGGGTGCGGGGAGCTTTGGTTGCGAATTGTTATTGTCTGTCCTCATGGAAGAACCGGTTAAGAGGAAGGATTAAGTGGAGGAGGCTTGCAGGATCAAACAGGGAGGCTGCTGCAGGCGTGGGGCGAATGCAGAGCACACAAGGGTGGGAGTGGGAGCAGGAACAATGCAAACAGTCACGGTGGAAGTTCAGAGGAGGGAATAGACAGAAATGAGAATAGGAGGCATTTTTCTGCTTTGTGGAATTACTAATGAGCACACAGCTAGATGTTTACGTTAAGCATTAAAAACAAGTTATGTCCAGTTGGAGCTCATGGGAGTGTTTCCCCCTCAACACACACGGAACACACCCATCCCCAGAGAGAGGGCTTAGAAGGTAACCAACGTAATTAAAGAGCTCTACCACAGTAACCCTTGAAGGGATGCAGTGTTCCATTAAAGCCATTTAGTGGATGGAAACCTAGAAGTATGTTGGATTTCAGCCCAAACAAGGAGCCGTTCCATGCTCATGCTGCGTAGACTTGAGTGCTCTGGGGTAGTTCAAAGTTCAGTTGCAAAGAGATTTAGTAAAGTTTTGGAGGATCGTTCTATGACTTCTTGAAAACTGGTCAGTTCATTTTGCCTTTCAGTCATGAATTCTAGTATAAGAATTTAGACTTCAGAATTTGTACCCCCCAAATTATCCTTTACTGCTGGATCTCATATCAGAGACCTTTGGGGATTCATGCCAATAAAACTATGATGCTCCTTGACTCCTGCTACTCTCCTGTGCATGGCTTATGCATCTGTGCTGGTTTAAACATTGTTAAGGGTAAATAGTTGTTTTTAGAATCTTTCTTTAAGTATAACAATTTGTTTTCCTAAGTTTTCATGGATGGGTTTTTGTTTTTATTTTTATTTTCAAGATTATATATTTGGGCGAAATTTCTAGCCTCAAAATATATTTCTCTGCACTGCTCATGAATAGATATTATGACAGCAGGAATTCTGTTTTTTAGCAATAACCATGTGTAACCTCTAAAATACACAGTAGTAAAACTCCAGGTTTCATTTCTCAGTATAAATCTGTAGGTCCCAATGTGTATTCTCAGGTCAAATGGTATATGTACATGCTGTGTGCTTTGGAAGCTATTGTATGCATCAATTTTAGCATGCTTTAGAGAGAATCACTTGATATTTATGCTATTTTCTGTGATTCGCACATATCAGAGTTAACCGAATGTGAGGTAGATAAAGGTGAAATGGGAGCACATCATGAGAAACTCTTCCTCTTTCCTGCTGGATTTCATTTAGGAGCAAGTGGTCAAAGAGATTCCAAGCCTGGTGTCTTGAGTCAGGGTCTGTGCTGTGGCCTGTTGTGAGTGGATAGGTTGGTGTGGGCCATAATCAGATTTAACATGACATCTATTAATTCATATGTTCTTACATGGATCAGAGAATAATTTCCTCTTAGGAGCTTCCAGATTGCCCAAGGAGTCAAAGGAGTTTCTTTTTTTATTTTTTATTTGTTCTAATTAATTATACATGACAATAGAATGAATTCTGACACATTATACATAAATGGAGTACAACTTCTCATTCTTCTGGTTGTACATGATGTAGAAAAACTCCGATTGTGTAATCATATATGCACATAGGCTAATAATGTCCAGTTCATTCCACTGTCCTTTCCACTCCCAGAGCCCCCCTCTCTTCACTTCCTTCTGCATAATCCAAAGTACTTCTGTTCTTTCTTAGCCCCTCAACTTATTGTGAATTAGCATCTGCTTATCAGAGAAATTCGGCCTTTGATTTTGTGGGTTTGACTTATTTCACTTAGCATGATATTCTTAGGGAGTTTTTTAAAATAGGAAGATATAAGAAACAATAAGTCAAAAATCAATGATTGAATACATCCTAGATTAGATGTCATTAAATATACATTATATATATATATATATATATATATATATATATATATATATACACACACACACACACACAAAGTACAAACATCACAGAACTATTCTTTTGTCTCTGAAACTTTCCATCCATCATTGATGCTGAGATAAAGCTATAAGATAGTGTGTTTTAAAGCTGCTGTGGTATATGCATATGTGTTAGAGAAAATTAGTAGAGTGGACAGGGCAGCTAAGAGATAGGACCATCTAAACTTAAAACCTGATGGACATAGCAAAGAAATGGTAATTCAGGTTAGTGTTCTGGAGAGAGTACCTTAGAAATCAGCACACTGTTGTGTGGATAAATATTTTTATTATCAGTGTTAAATATCACAAAGAGTTCAAGGTGCATTAATGAAACTTTTTATACTTGAAGTGAGAGAATTTGCCAAATTGATCCCTGAAAAGGGGAATTTTTCTGAAAGAAAAGGAAAAAAAAAAAAGCAGGCAGCAATTTTTCAGGACTCATTAAACTAATTAATAGCAAATTTGGGACAAGCTTATACCTAAAGATCAGCATCAGTGGGCTTCTAAGGTAGAATTTTGTAGTATCAGTCACCTTTGTGTTTAATGGGAATATATTCTTGCAACTTAAGCAGAACAGGCATTGATTAAAGGTCATAGGTAATTCCCAGACTCTCCAGGAGGGTAGAAGATTAAACCTGGAAATTGCAGTTGAGAAAGACTGTCAAAATCACAGCACTGTGGAGCCTCCCACTAGGTCCTAATTCTAGCTGATACCTCTGATCTGGGCTTGGAACCTCCGCTAGATCCTCTGCTTCCAAACAGGGTGTTTCTAGTGCGAGCAGAGTGTACCCAGCAACTATTCTGATCTGAATTCTGGCATGAGTGCTTCTGACTGGTGGGAGGTTTGGTGCAGGCTCAAGATGCCTGCACTGAGAATGTAAGGGGGGGCGGCAAGTGAAATTTAGACTTCTACTTTGAGAAGGTGCAGTCTCATGAGGTGGGGGAAACTCCTAAGCTTAGGGAAAGTGTTCAAAGATGCTTGGCAAGCAAAAAGAATGGTCATCACAAATCAAATCCAAATTCTGGTTCCTAGGGGTAGCCTAAACCAATAAGATACTTGTTCTCAGACAAAGAAAATCAAAGCAAATTCAACTGTAGTCTGGAAAAAATATCAGACCTCTTAATGATCTGCTTTTTCTAAGATATTTGTTTTTTCCTATGAAATATCTAGATTTAACTTTGTCAAACAAAGGTGATAATGCAGCATGATTATGCAATGTTAACTTGGTAGTTACCTTTTTAAAAAAGAAAAATGAATCAGAATTGATTGGGTGCTATGGTAATCTTCTCTCTCACTCATTACCAAGAACAATGTCACACCTGTGGGCAGTTGTTGGTTTGCTAGTACAGTGCCTAGGAGGACATAGTGAGTCCCCAGGAAAGTGGTGTTCAACTTTAGTGAGTCTTAGAATCACCTAGAAAAGTTGTTTAAAATATATGTAGAAGATTTAAAATGTGACCCAGCAATTCTATTTCTAGATATATACCCCAAAGAATTGATACTCATCTACACAGAAACCTTTACAAATATGTTCATAGTAGCATTATTTATAATAGCCCAAACTCAGTAACAACTCAAATGTACATCAACTGAGAATGGATAAACAAAATGTAGGGTATCCAATCATGGAATATTATTCAGCCATAAAAAGGAATCCTGGCTCTTAAGTCAGTCATGGTGGTCACACCTATACTTTAAGCTACTTGAGATACTGAGACAGAGGATGATACATGGAGTTTGAGATCAGCCTCAGCAACATAGTAAAATGGTCTTAGTTTAAAAAAAAATTCTGGTTCCTGGTATGACATCGATGAACATTAGAATGATTTTGTTAAGGAGAAGAAGTTCAAAACAAAAATCCACATATTATATGATTCCATTGTTATAAATCTTCAGATTATAGGTAAATCCATAAAGATAAAAAGTAGATTACTTGGTGCCATTGGCCTGCAGGGGTATAACAGATAGGCAGTGCCGGCTAATGGGTAATGGTTTCTTTTTAATTGGTAAAGATGTTCTGGAATTACATAACAGTGATGGTTGCACAGCCTTGTGAGCATACTAAAAATTGCTGAATTGTACACTTACTTTTAAAGTGTGAAAATTATATCTTAATATTAAAGAGAAGAATGCAAATTTTTCCCTCAACAAGTCTAAATGCAAATCTGAGATAGGTTTGGAAACATGTATTTTTATTTGGATGAAGCTGGTCTGTGAACCACACTTTGAGAAACATTGCATCTGGTCCTTCCATAGATAAATCCCCTAAGCAGAAGTATTCATCCACCAAAATTCTTCAAAGTTCATCATCCTGTCTTAGAAAATAACCATAAAAATAGTATTAAATACTATCAAGAAGAGTCTTCAGAATATAATGTATGAAAAAATGCACAATGGCTTCCTCCCAAATTGTTGCTGTAAAATCAATGGATTTAATGATTTTTTAATCAATATAATATTTGTACTTTTTTTTTTAGACCTAAACTGCTTGCAGTCTGGAATAAACAAATTACCACTTCTTAATGTTATTTCGTGAGAGTCTAAAATACTCCAATTTGAATTGTATCCATTCATTCATTTAGCAACATTTTGGTATCAGATTTGTGCATTGAGAGAATGTACTGAAGACCCAGCCTCTAACTCTGATACTTTGCCATCTAAGGCAATGGTTCTTGACCTTGGCTACACTGAAATCAACTGAAAATCTTTGAGAAATACTGAATCCTAACCTCCAGAGATCTTTATTTTATTTTTACTTCTAAACTTCAGAAGTTTGGAGCTATTGTTATAAGGAAGAGATGAGCCATACAGAAGTGCTATAGCACTTTCTGCCAAGTGGTATCAGGGTAGCCTTCATTACCATGGAAATGTGAAGGAAGTGTCACTAGCCCAGGCTGGAGATAGAGGCTGCCCAGGGAAGCCTTTGTGGATGCAGCTCACTATTAAATCATAGGAAGGAATTGTCCAACTGAGGTGGGGGTAAGTGGGAGTGATCCTGGCAGGTAAAGCAGCCTGCCCAGACTCTGAACACTAGCAAGAGGAAAGAACTGCAAAACAAAAGCCCAGCACTGCCGCAGTCTGACTGGGCACAAAATCACGAGCCACTCAAGCAGGAACAAACTTTATTTTTGAAACTGCCGCCAATGCCCGTACCCTCTGGGAAGATTGCCCACCGACCCTCGAGGTGTTCTCCCGGACCCCCACAGGAAGTCCCTCCTCCGGAATTCCCTCCTACCTAACTTCCCCAATCAATGGGAACTCTCCAGGAGTCCCGTAGCAGGCCGAGGTGGACAGCAGGAGTCCAATATCCATATGAATGCAGATCTTAACATAATCATATCATCTCAATGGCTTGCTGGCGTCACCTTTCAACCCAAAATGCCATGCATCATATTACTTGGCTGTGGCTCTTAGCATAGCACACATGGTATTGAATTTCCTCTGAAACTAGCTTGAATTGACAATGCTGGGACTCTGATGTCATGGCATCTTCTTGCTTTCTTGAGCGGTGACAGTAACCTAATGCCCTTTATTATGGACCCACAGCAGTGCTGGTTTTCCGTGAGCTTATCAGCTGTTGAAATGAATCCTAGTTCATTATTTGTTTTTAAACTGTTTCAAACTTTTCTTCTTGGATCAGTCTGAGTCCTTGGTCCCTGGTAAAGATCCTCTGCTGTCCTTAAGCTAAGTAACCCTTGAAAGCCGGGACAGCATGAACTAGGCAAGTGCTAGGAAGCAAACTAATGATGACTCTCTTCTATCCTTAGAAGAACTCTGGGGAATGGATAGTCCCCACCTAATTATGTCAACAGACCCTGCTTTAGGTTCCGAGCCCTGTACTCTTACTATCTTTACAGTCTGCTTGACACACAAATACAGGTGGTTCTCAGCTAGGGTAAACAGTCCCCGTGCTATTTCCACAGAAATATTTGAGGTTGTAGGGAGATTGCCAGTGGAATCAATGATATGATAACAAATGTTCTCTTTTATTGAATCTGAATTGTCACTTCAATAATATGAATTTAAATAACAGAAATGTACATCTTGGCCAGCATTTAATACCACATTTAATACCACAATGAAAGTTAGCATGGGGGCCAGACCTTCTAATGGTGTCTTTTATAATATGTTAAGAGATTATTCACTTAACTTGCAATATATTTTTTACTGTCATTTGTGGTTTCCCTTTCTAAGGTTTTAGTTGCCTGAGATCAAGTATGGTCTGAAAATATTAAATGGAAAATTTCAGAAACTCATACATCTTAAATTGCATGCTGCTCTAAGCAATGTGAAAAACTCTCACACCATCTCACTCCATCCCGCCTGGAATGTGAATCATCCCTCATTCAGCACATTCACACTGTGTATGCCCCTGCTTGTGGTGGCTCTATAGCCATCTCAGTTATCAGATGGACTGTCACAGTGTCACAGTGCTTGCACTCAAGTACCCTTACATGGTAGGCAGATGCTATGTCGCACACTTATGTCACTGAGCTCACCTCATCACATCACACAGGACTTGTATCATCTCACATCTTCACAAGAAGGGTAAGTACGATACAGGAGAATATTTTGAGAGGGAAAGAGAGATTATTCACTTAACTTGCAATATAGTTTTTAAATCATTCTATTTTATTATTAGTTATTGTTAATTTCTTACTATGTTCAATTTATCAATTAAACTTTATCATAATATGTATATATTGGAAAAAACATGGCAGGCATAGGGTTTGGTAACTCATTTCAGTCTTCCCCTGGGGGTCTTAGAACATATCCCCTGTGGACAAGAGGAACTGCTGAACATTGTATCTATTGTATCATAGCTTCCAAGATCGTTCACAATAAAGTGTATGCTTTCCTTGTTTCCCTATCACAATTCCTATATAATAATTCATAGGCAGATTCAATGGCTATTTCAAGGTTGAAGTGCCATTGCTGTCATACTTGGAATAGGCAGAAAGACATTTAGGTTATTGCTCTCTGGACTTATAGTCCATTGTCTATAAGGTGCTTGTGTCTGGGCAGACCACCTTGGTCTCAATTTTTGGTGTAACTTCATCCTTCTTTGTTTTCACCAAGTGCAGTATTTTAAGGCACACACACACGCATGCATCCCTCTAACATTTTAAACTTAACACTTCTTCTTCTATCCTTACTGAAGTGTGTTATTTTTAAATGTTCCGATTTGGAATCAATAATGCTGTGAATTCCGTATGTAGGACTGAAGACAATTTCTCTCAAAACTTTTCATGTACACCTACAACATTTCATTCATGCTGCATTTCAAATTAAGTCATTCTTTAAAAGCATTTTGCTCTGCAACACCAAAACATAACCAAGGAATATCTGGTAAAATGGTCTATAATATAAAGGTATATGATTTTTAAAATATCTTTCTCCTGTTTCCTATTTTTCACCCCTTATGGCAACAGCATGAAATTTCTAATTTATAATGGAGAACACAAACACATGCATGTATACTTGTTTTTTTTTTCCTTTTAGGTTGAGATTTTAAAATTTCATTTTACAAAAATATGATCACCTATATGCATCACTTTTTAAATATATGTATCATCCACCCCCCTGATCAATAATATAGACATGTTTATAATATATAATTTTAAATGATATACCCCTTAACTAGTAAATTTTATACCAAGAATTGTTTCAGTTTAAATATATTTTTAAGGTAAAAATGTCTCAATTTTTAGATCTCACTTCCCATTTTCCCATCCCCATCCAGCTAATATTTTTTCAAACATCCTGTTTTGCCTCCCATCCTCATAACATACACACACTGAGCACATACACACATGCACACACACACATACACATACCAGAAGCTTAAGTAGTCAAAGAGCTCACAGTAATGTTGAGTGATATCTAAAGGTCAGTGATGTTCTGGTAAATACTTGAAAACCAGCTCATAGTGAAGGGAGAGCCCTTATAGTGTATGCCCATTTTCATAGTTTAAGTACCCTCTCCCACCATACACCGGTGTAGATCATTTGGCTTCTAATTTTCCTGACATTTTAACAAGTGGCCTTATAATTCTGTATGAACTAGCACCAGGTTACCACTTCAGGGACTAAGTCTATGTTGCCAACAGTAGAAGATACTATGACCTCTATCAGGTATCCTGGGTTTGTTGGAGAACTCACCTAAGGGACTGCCTCTTTTTCAGGAAATCAAAAAAGTCATTTCGGCCCACTTTCCATCCAAATTTCCATCCAAATTTGCAAGCGATTGGAGAACTCATCTTTCTAAGGATGCTGTGAGTTCCTTCTAAGTACCCTAATGATCTTTGATATGGATCCCAATCTGAGATTGAGAAACCATGGCAGCTTGACCATAGCCACCACAAAAACCCTGAGATTCAATATGGTGCCCAGGGATTATGGGCCAGAAGAGCTAACACAAAACTCAGTCAATTAGAGTTGTTTCATTCAATTTAATTATGATGTGAATGACAAATATCTCACAAACTCAAATGGCTACCTTGGTTTCCAAAAGTTAAAGCAAGGAACAGTGAAGGAAAGATTGAAAGAAATTAGAATCTAGAGACAAGTGAATAGCTATTGAACTCTGAGATTTTCCTGGGCCATTTTTAAATAAATTGTCCTGATTGTTTTCTCCTGAGCATCAGGAAATTGTGACTTCAGGGACAACATTCTAGACATGGAAGATCCCTACCTTAGAAATAGAAATTTCCCCTCTTCTCAGAGCAAAGGGGCTTTTGCATCCTCTTGAGCACACTAAAACTAGTGTGTCATTCCCATTAGAGTCCAAACTGTTGTGGGTCTCAGGAAGGTGAGAAAGACTAGAAAGTGAAACTTTGCTCATTCATTTATTTCTTAAATATTGATTGTATCTTCCTGACATTTATGGGATACAAATGTATGGTAGGATATAACAGTAAATAAAATAGACAAAAATCTCTGCCCTTGTGGAACTTACATTCTGGTTGAGTAGGAAAGTCAATAAAATATCAGATGGTGAAAAGGGCTTAAAATAAAAACAGAGTATGAGAGGGACTAGGGATGTTAGGGGAGGGTGGAAGGCTATCGGCAGAAATGATCAGGAACCTTCTCAGAAGGACATTCCATCCTAGGCTTCAAGAAGGACAGAGGTCACGTGATTGGTTTCAGAGTACGGATCTCTGCATATGGAGTTCTAAAGAAGAGCAGATATAATAAAGGTGCTCAAGCATGAGGTTGTATTGCTGCATGATCAGGAGCAGTGGCCACCCCTGAGGCACAGCATGTCACGCCTAGTTTCAGGGTTAGGCTGTATCTGCACTGCCTGGTGGATCCCTTCCCATGGTGCCACACCTTGGTTCAAGATGTTGAAAGAGAGAAGAAAATAGTGCCCCCTGAAGGCTCCTCAAGAAATGTCCCAAGCCCAGTAAGTATCCTAGCATTCTGTAAAAACCCTGCCTATCAGGTCACCATTGCAAGAGGGCAATCCAGGCCAACCTGGCTCTCTCCTAAAGGTATCTCCCACAATGTCTTATTGATTTTGCTTGTCTGAGCACTTACTGACAGCAATGTAGTGACAGTAATCCCATTGTACAGGTGTCTTTTCCACACCCTGTATGGGTAGAGCCCATCTTTTCAAGTCTGTGGGCACAGCTGATATTGACAGAGCCTGGGGCTGTTTGCAGTCATGACTCTTTCCTTTGCCATCTGTCTTTGGTCAGAAAGTGTCCCTCCACTTTAGACTGCTGAGTGTCAGGTTGATCCATTTGCCCTTGGGATAGTCCAGAATTCTCCATTATGTCACATTTTTGGTCATCACATTTTGTTTCGTCCTTGCATATACTTCTCCTCTCTTCACTGATTTTACTAATTCAATTCCCCACACTGAAGTTTATTTTACTAGTGAACTACCCATTCTCCACCATATGCACTAAATGCTGATAAATTGTACTAGACCAACATATTCCAGTGCTAATCAATAACCATCTACTCTCAAGCCTTGTTGGGGTCTCTGCCTGACTTCAAGAAGCCATCAGAACTTGTAGAACTGTTCTAATTGGAAAGAGCAATCCCCAAACCTCCATTCCCTCTTTGACCTCTAGGGTCACCTTGAAAATCTCCATGTGTTCCAGAGAGGTTATACTACTTTCCCCAGTGCCTCTCTACAATCATGTTTCAGAGGTTTTATTAAAATTGGTGAAAGGTGTTCTGTTCTAACTGTGCCTGCACACAAAAGAGTCATTATCAGTTTCTTTTTTGGCTAACGGACCAATTTTTTCTCTGCTGATAGAAATAATACTCAGTCCTCGTGCCACCCAGCATGACAGGTCTACCAGGTTGCTATTGGCAGCAAGATTCCTAAGCAGGAAGCACACCCAGGGGAAAAACTGAGAATAAACTAAAGGAAGACCAAAAAAGACTTTCATTCCCACCCCTTGCCCTTTGGGAAATGGTTGTTAACCTACAAGAACCTATCTTCAAGGACATGACCAAAGTTCAAAGATGTGATTCACTTCAGAAAAAAATTAGCAGCTGTGCTTTCCCTTGAAACATTAACATAATATCAACAACCTCCTTCCTAGCCACTAGAAAGAAAAGAGAAATGATAGAGGGAATAATATAACCTTTAGTTTTGATTGAGAAAGGTACCGGAATTGCTCAATGTCCCATGAAATCCATTTGAATGGATCCTGTTGAAGTGTGCCAGCTGGAGGAAATATTATTTATAAAAGCAACAAGCAACATTCAGTGAGGAACAGAACCTCTGAAATAACGTGGAAAATTTTTATTTCAGAACACACATTCTTAATACTCTCCTCACAGGGGTTCTTATAAATTAAACACGTTTTGTTTGAATATTTCCAAAACTGCCCAAATCTTTCACTTAATGGAGTTCGTTCTGTGTTTGTTCTGACCACTTCACTCATGGAATTCCACAGACTCAAGAACAAAGTGTATGCAGCTGCACAGATTTTGGATATTATATAATTTAGACACTGCATCGTAGAACAGATGAATTCAAAGCTTATAGGAACTCTGTAGCCTCTCTATGATTCAGGGCCACCATGTTACAACTACAGCCCCCCACCCCTATCCCCACCCCCAGGTCAGATCACTCTCTCTCTCAGGAAGTTACAGAGCTCCTTATGAAGGAGGCTATTTTTCACCATCTATGTTAAGGTAAATGAAGTTGTATTGTGCTGAATCTTTGAACCCAAACAAACTTTTCTCTAGAGAAACAGAAAAGTCTTTTTATTAAATGTTTTCAATATGGGAGAAGACATTTTGGTAGTTGTTCAAGCCCATGAGCTGATCTTAAAGGTTGTCTGTATAACTTGATGTCAATACCACAGCAGAGCGTCAACCTCTTTGAATTTGGTAGCCTTAGAAAACTAAAATTTAAGTACCTTCATTAAGTCTTTCCTTGAAGACTCTTGCAGAGAATTGACTAAGAATAGATAGTCACTCAGAAAGGCATCAATGATATTTGCTTATATTTTTATCCATTGAAATCCATTCCAAGTTTACAATTAATATAAAAACAAATCACCCAAAATAGCAACAGATTAACAGTTCAGGGACATAGTCCAGAAGCTAATAAGTCATGTTAGTGGTATTGTTTCTGGAACATCAAGAGTACAACTATTGACACAAAATGTACAGGAAAAACTGAGCAAAAATATCTGTAATAATATCACCAGGTAAAGCAGTGACTCTCAAGGTCAAGAGGAGCCTTAGAGGCCTTCTGGTTCAAAGTTCAGGAAGAAAATGGAACCTCTCAGCAATTTTCCAATACTTGAAGGATGACTTGAAGGATGACATTCCTGTGCTGTGTCAGGAATGTCTATTGTTCCCTTCATTAAGGCATCAAGAGGCTGCAGTTGCCCTTTGGATGTGACTCTTGGGTTTCCTGAGGAATAGTCAAACCCACAGGTGTTCCAGCTGACCCAAAAGTACATGATCTTTCTTCATTTGTAATCAATAATGTACTTTTTCATATACATTCATTTTTAAGGAGGACTGCAGAGTTTTTACCAGCCAAATAGAAAATGAGCTACCATGGATTATTAATATTTAATATTTATAAGCTAAGCACATTATTAGAATTGCTAAAAATTATATACAATGTATCATATATGTACTCAGTCTAATGCAATGCTTGGCAATACTGGGGAGCTTTTACTATGAATGTAAAACCAAAATGATTTGTTCTAAGGACCTCATCAATCTCATGAGTTAATTTGGGGTTTCAATTGTCGCCTTTTTTCCTTTGCAGCATTTGTTAGTTCACACTTATTTTCAGTTAAATCAGTTAGTTATTGAGGGTTGGTAAGTTAACAACTATTTGTATATTTGTTTGACAAATATTAAATTATGATATTTTGTGCTTATTTCTTTCAAGTAGCTAATTATTAAGGTATGCATATATTCAGATTTAAATAGGAATCATCCATGTCACTAATGGTCATCATCCATGTCACTAAGAGTTGCATACATCTGTGCAACCCTTCCCCCCCACACACCAAAGGGCTAACAGCATGAATCCTCATTGGTGAAGTGTGCTAACTCAATCTGTACAGATGAAGTGCCAACATACTGTCAATAGAAATGTGATAAAATTAAGATATTAATTTTTGTTCATAGGATATTATTTTATAGGACAATATGTTTATAAGCTCAAATTCCAAGTTCTTTCTTTCTTTCTTTCTCTCCTCCTCCTCCTCCTCCTCCTCCTCCTCCTCCTCCTTCTTCTTGTTACTAAATTATTTTTCAATTGAGAAAAAGGAATGAATTGAGTAGATAGGATTAGAACCTTTATTTTCCCTCTATTTCTCATAATTGAAGTGAACTACAATACAAAGAGAGAAAGAAAAAAGAACCATTGCTTTAAAACACAGCATGCTCCACAGTGTGTTAAAGTTAGAGAGGTGTACACATAAGCTTTACCAGAGGAAATAGTAGGACTGCCCCCCCCCCAAAAAAAATTAGCAAAAGGGAAACTAAATGAGTAAATAACTTCTTTTTCTACAATTCTTATTGGTTCATTATAATTTTACATAAGAGTGAGATTTGTTGTTACATATTCACATATGCACACCATATAACTATAATTTGGTCAATTGCATAGCTTCCCTCTCCTTCCCTCCTCCCTGCCTTTACGCATTCTCCTTCCTTTTCAGGCCTCCCTGAGGAAAGAACTTCTTATCTACTTTTGGCTGTCATATACTCAAACCCTGCATTTTGTGAACCACAGATAAAATGTGCTGGCCATTTATTTTATAAAAATGTCAAGAGTTTAGTAAGGATTTGATTTCAAGTAAATCTGAATTTTTTTAACAAATGAGTATCTTTAGCTATTCTGATATTTAAACTCAATTGTTCTTCTCCTGGCTGAGGTTAGACTCAAAGTAACCTTGAATTCTATTTTGTAGTGACCTTAGAAATAAGTCTCTTTGACCAATAGAGTAGAGGAAGTAGACAGAGGGAGAGAGGAGGAGAAGACATGAGAATTATTAGGGAATGAAACCTACAAAATTATGTGATATCTATGAACCAATATACTGCGATGAATCCTACTTGTATATATAATTATAATCACTAATTAAAATAATAACAATAATAATTATGTAAGGGAGGTCATTAGAGTAAAGCAATTGAATAAGGGGATTGGGAGGGGTGGAAAGGGGAGATACTGGGAAGTGAGATTGATCAAATTATATTATGTGCATGTATGGATATGACTTAATGAATCTCATTTTTATGTATAATTACAATGTGCCAATAAAAGGTAAATAAAAGAAATAAGTTCCTTATATTGGGGAATAAAACAAAGACTCTCTCAAGTTTTTCTACCTCCAATGTCCTGACAATGCCCTGGTGATAATTTTAATTAAATACTTTTTTTAAAAAGAGCCATGTTTCAAAAGTATGTGCTTTTCTACAGATCATTTGAAATAAAATATTAAAACATGCATACTCATTTTTTAAATATGACAAATCAAGACAATATGGAAATGCTGAATAAATTATGATTGATGTTGTGGATTAATTAAAGTTAGGTCTCTCTAGAGCCTGGGTTCCAAGATGTGGGCCAGCAGAGCTGAGTAGGCTCTACAAAATAGGAAAGTCCTTAAAGGAATGATTTTCTTCAGACAAGCCTACTTGTCCTTCATTTCTTCTAGTAAGAGTAAAAGGTCTGCAGGTTTCTCTGCTAGCACCAAATACCCATTTGACCTCTTAAGAGGGTAGATCCTAGCAGCAGCCTTCAAAGAGCAGTTTATAGTGTGTCTTATAGCATCTGATTTTGGGGGGCATCACATGTCATACACTATATCCTCTGGAAATAAAGCTCTGAAAGAAAAAGAATTGATTTCAGTTGAGAAGATCAGCTTATTTCTATCATCCTTATGGTGAATAATTAGACTAAAGTCTTAGCGATGTCTGACATTTTAAAGACCTTTTGATTTAGTTTCGCATGTTTACAGTGTACAGTGTCTTTAAATACAGAACCTTGCTGTTCTTAAATATTTAATCAGTGTTAAAAAAAAACTTAGGTGCGGTCTGCAGGACTCCTTGTGCCTCTGATTGCCATTAACGGTCTCCCTACCCAGACAACAGCTGCTCAGCGTGCAAGGGCTGCCCTGGAATACTGCACTAAGGTATAAATGTCAAAACAATAAAGGAACACTCTCCTCTAATGTGACTTGCTGTCAGGTAGTAACTTCCTACTCATTTGGAGTAGTCCCAACAGTTCCTGGACAGAAAAGTGAAAGGCGTATACCTGGACTCTCCCTACGTAAAATCCTTGACCAACATTGATAATTTCCCATCCATTTATTTGCTAAGAATTTACAGGCATGGCTCATCAATTCATTTTTTTAATTTATGATTTTTGTTTTCAAGTTAAGTAAAGCATGCTCCACTTTCTATATGTGTAATCTGGAGTAAAAGCTAGACTTCTCTTGGAGAGTTAAGGAAAGCCTTTACACTTGAGAAGGGCAGTGAGTCATGCCACTTATGTATTTATTTTATTATTAAGTAACAGGAACGGCCTAATGAGTCACTGTTTTGATCTATTTGGGATCAGTACCGCTTTCCCTCCTGCCAGCAAAATGCCCTTGAAAGTTCTATGAGGAATAAAATAAAGGTCCACCTAAGGGAACTTTAGAATTTTTCAAGACATTTGAACCAAATTATGAGAATATTTTTTAAAAGACAAGAGAAGAGATCAGAAATAAAATAGGCTTTGTTTTCTGATTACCATCGTCTATTTAATACATAGTGATCATCTATCATGAGCCAGGATTTGCACTCTTAAACAGTGAACAATACAGAGATAGTCTCTGCCTTCCTGCACCTTCAGACTGGTGAAAGATCCCATCAAGTTAATAGACTTTTGCAGTCCAGTCCTAGAAGTGCTAAAACAGGGTCAATACTATCTTTGTGACAACATCTGGAAATAGCTCCTGAGAAGGAGAGCTGGTGTGATGGTTTCTCAGAGGAAATCACAGATAAGTTGAAACACGAAATACATATAGGAGTACTAGTGAGAGAGAGTGTCAATCAGAAAGCTCTCATTTAAGTTTCTCAAAAAAGAGCATGGGCATTTCCTGGAACAGGAAAACATCTAGAAATGGTGTTTTAGAGGTAGGAATAACCAAGAGCAGCTTGTAGCTGCTGAATTTAATATATATATATATATATATATATATATATATATATATATATATATATATATATCACCCCAGCACCACTATATATATATGCTTTTGTCCGAGGGAAGCCACCATCACCTTCCACTCAAGTTGTTGCTGTACATATCCTTGGTCCATCTTTTCCAGGCCATTCTCCATGGCCCACAGCTTGACATTTCTAAAATACAAATCTAGCTGGGCCCAGTGGTACATGTTTGTAATCCCAGTGTCTTGGGAGGCTGGGGACTGAAGCCAGGGATGCTCTCTACCACTGAGTTATATCCCCAACCCTCTTTACTTTTTATTTTGAGACAGGGTCTAGCCAAGTTGCCCAAGCTAGCCTTCAACTCTCTGTCCTCCAGCCTCAGCCTCCCAAGACACTGGGATTACAAACATGTGCCCAGCCAGATTTGTATTTTAGAAATGTCAAGCTGTGGGCCATGGAGAGTGGCCTGGAAAAGATGGACCAAGGATATGTACAGCAACAACTTGGGTGGAAGGTGATGGTGGCTTCCCTTGGACAAAAGCCAGGGGGGCTGGAGAAAGGAAGACGCAGAGGTGGGACCATGAGGACAGGAGGTGTAGGGGGCAGGCTCTAGATGACCCTGGATACTGCAACAGCACAGGCAGGGTATGGAAGGTGGTGCCACTGGCTAAAGAAAGGAAAAAGGTGAGCAGCTGGTAGAGTAGCAGGATTATTATGATTTTGAGCACAATGCCTTTGATTTGCTTGTAGGACATTTAAAGTGACCACAATCAGAGTAAATTGAAAATGCAGATCTGAAGCTGAAAAGTGAGAACAGAGTTGGCAAGGGTTTTTAATACAAGTCAGGTAACAAAGGGGAAATTGAGAAGCTCTTTTACATTTTTTTTCCAGAATTGTTTTGTGATAATTAACTTTACAAACTTCTTTTGGAATCTGCTATGGAGAAAACACAATCTCCCACCTTTTTCTTTCAAATAGCTGTGACAGCACTATAATTTCTAATGAGTTTTTGTGTTTATTTTTAACATCGTTGCGGGTATCCAAAGGGAAAAGACAGCAGAGAACAAAATAAATTGTTATAGGAGTCAGGTGAAGAACAGCCACCCTGTGAAATGTATTTTTAATACATGAAATGCTTCCAATGTCATAAAATATTTGCAATAAAAATTAGATGCAAGAAGAGGTACAATGTTGTATTGGGTTTCTACTTTTCAGCTTTTTAAAGGTTAGTTATTTTCACAGTCAGTGCTTCTGTTTTGTTGTTGGTCTATGCAGAGGCAATGGCATGGCAGCTATAACCCCACAGCTGGCCTACTAACAACAGACACAAGACAAGGATTTTGACAAGTGAAAATATTATGCTGCTGGCCTGACTAATAATTTTGGTAAATTATTCACTTTCCTGAAAATTTGTATTATAAAATGAAATGAAAACTAAAATGCCAACTCTCTTTTTTTAATCTATATTACATTCATTCCAAATTTATTTTTAAGACTTAAAACTGTTCTTACATAGTCATAATACATCCTACATAGTCAAGGGGAAAAAAAATAGGGCAAGGCTCACATATAAAAAATAAACAGATGCCGCTTGCATTTTCAAGAAAAAAAAATGGTGATTTAAGGATTCTTTCTTGTTAATTTTTTATCAAGACTTTAGTGGGCATTCTTGTCCTAACCAGGCCTCTAAGGTCAGTAAAGAAAATGAACTCTGCCAGTGGTTTCCCTTTATCCCCACAGACTTGGAAGAGAAGGAGTGATTTCCCTGCATGTTAGTCTATAAGGGCTGCCATAACAAAATGCCACACTGGGTGGCTTAAACAAATTCATTTCCTCACAGTAATGAAGGTTTGAAGTCCAAGAACAAGGTTCAGCAGGTTTGTTTTCTCCTGAGCCCCTCTCCTTGGCTTGCAAACTTGCTGTGTGCCCACGTGGTATTCCCTCCACTCGCATGCATGTCTGGTATCTGAATTTTGTCTTCTTAAAAGGACACAGTCAGATTGGGTTAGGTTTCACTCATTCTAACTGAATTACCTCTTTGAAGACTTTATGTCCAAATATGGTTACATTTGAGGGTACAGAGGGTTAGGATATCATCATATACATTTAGGGGGACACAATATGGCTCCTAACACCCTATTTTCCTTCAATTAGCAGGCAGTTCAGGACTAAGAACAACTCTAGAGGTTTTGGAAGTAAAAAGAAATGGGAACTCTTTCTTCCAACCCCCATGACTTTATAATTGACAAATGAACTAACACAACAGCCACTTATACTTCTTCATAGAAGAGCAGAAATTTAAACTTATGTAAATACAGAATGATCAACAATAGCTTAAGGACATATTTTGGCAACCCGTAGAAATCATAATTGAGCACCTGTTAATGCACTATTTTCATCAGACTCACCTATCAAGTTTGGCAAAGAGACAAAACCTCCAGACCTAGTGAGCTGTTTACAGTTAATTCTGAAGGATGCCACTTCTATATTTACACAAGCTATAGCTCATGGTTTTTTTGTAAATAAGTGGCAGGAGCTTTCTAAATTCAATTGATACTTTGGAAAACAAGCACTAAAAGGATAATAAAATTTCTTTCCTCAAAAGGTCAATTATTTCTTTTTTCCTACAATCTTGTCTTCCTTATGCTGTCAAAAATTTAAGAATGCTTCACCAAGCATTGTGATACATGCCTGTAATTCCAGTGATTTGGGAGGCTGAGGCAGGAGGATCACATGTTTGAGGCCAATCTCAGCAATTTAGTGAGACCTTGTCTCAAAATTAAAAAAAAAAAAAAAAGTTTTAAAAGAGTTGGAGACATAGCTCAGCAGAAGAGCACCCCCTGGGTTAAATCCCCAGTACCAAAAAAATAAATAAATAAAAGAGAGAAGCATTTTTAAAAATATTATATTTTTAAAGTTCATACATTATAGCACCCATTGTAAAATATTTAATAAATTTAAAATAAAATATATAATTATCATTAGGCATAATTATGCTTTAAAATATTCAAAATATTATGTGTCTAATCATCAATTTAGCATGCTCTTTTGCATATTAGACATTTTTATAGTCTGAACTTTCTCACTTAACTTTTTTCCCATCAAAATTCAACACCAATTTTTTTTTCTAGCTACTTGTTATTAGAAAACAATCAGATAATACCAAAAAGGAAATGATTTATTTAGGCATTATTTACTGATTATTACATACTTCTGTTTAAGAATCTTGGAAATGAAGAAAATAAGCATATAAAAATAATTCCCATTAGTAGAATTCTAATTATTATAACATAATGGTATAAACTATGTCTTTGGCATTCTTTCTAAGCAGTAAAACTTGTCACATTTTAAATTTCCTATTTTTCTGTAGATTTATTTTTACTCTAAAAGGATACTCAATTATCCTTGGGCGTCACCCACATGTAATCCCAGTGAATTGGGAGGCTAAGCCAGGATCATCTGTTTGAGGCCAACTCAACAACTTAATCAGACCCTCAGCAACTTAGCAAGAACCTGTCTCAAAAAGTAAAAAGGCTGGGGATGTAGCTCAGAGGTAAAGCACCTTTGGGTTAAGCCCCAGTACCAAAAAAGAAAACAATTATTCAAATGGGCATATTATGAAATATGTAGAAATGGATTCTTCCATCTTAAAAGTAATTCCCTTAGCCTACCCCAAGGTAAAGAAGCAGCATGGAAACAGTAATGACCTAGAGTTTCCAGAATTTTTAGAAGACTGTTCCATACAGGAAATCTCCTGAGCTGCTATATAGACATTGAAATATTGGGTGATAAGTAGCAACTCTCTTACCCTATAAAAAAAAATACATAGTTCAGATTGAAACCAGAAAATGGACATTCTCAGACTCCAAGCATGAGAAGCAACTCAAAATGAACATGTGGAGTCAGAGTTGATGCCAAGAAGCTCAAGGAAAATTAGGAACAAGTTATTGATTAACAGCTGGAGGCTTGGACTTCATAGAGGAAAGAAAGTAGACCTCAGGACCCTGGGATCCAGAACTGAGCTTCATGCACAAGCTGCAGCTCAGGAGAAACTGGGCCTAAAATGAAATGGGAACTATAAATAGTTGGGATAATTGGAAGGAAGTTGTTAGCATCTGTTGAAAGATAACTACAAGAAATTGAAAATCTAGACCTGCTCTGCTTAAGGTTATAAGATCTGAGTTCCAAGCTGAGGAATTAACAACAACAACAAAAAAAGCCAACAGTAATAGGAGGAGACTCCTAAAAGAAGAGTTTCTACAGTTCTACAAGACAACTGTTTGAACTTTTCAAAATGTCAAGGTTGTGAAAGAAAATAAAGGGCTGAGTCTGCTCTGGATGAAAGGAAACTAAAGAAATATGACAATGAAATATAGAGCACCATCCTTGAGACACGATGATTCAAAAAAAGAAAGTTGTGCAAGAACTATTTTCAGAAGCATTGAATAAATTAGACTGTGGACTGGATGTTGGATAATGTTCTTGTATTGATTGATACACATGCCTCAGATGTGCTGATGACATTGAGGCTATATGGAAGGTCATTATTCTTTGAAGGTGTTTCCTGAGGTGCTCAGGCCTAGGATGCTGTGATGTCTGGCACATACCTGAGAGACCAAAAGCCAAAGTCGCAAAATGTTAACAATTGCTGAATCTCAGCAAAGGATACTCAGGTGTTTGTGGTGCTGTTCTTTCAAAATTTACCAAAATTAAAAGTTGGTTATAGATTAAACTAAGATAGAATTATCAGTTTAGACAATCTGAATGTGAATGGTTGTGGACACTGGAGGTAGATTTGAGTTAAAGAATTCTAATGTCCTTGAAACATTTGGTTTAGGATGTAAAGATACTGATTAATTTTAGACTCCATTCACATGTTTAAAAATGTAAGATTTAACATAAAAATACAGGAAATAGAGGATATAACTTCCAAATTAGTAATGAGAGAAAAAAAGGAGAATCCTGAGAGAGACAGAAAAATAGAGAAATAAACTAGATTAATCTAGCATAGGGAATAAAAAGGAAACAAAGATAAAATAATGAAAAATATAAAATAGGATGATAGTAATAAATTCAAATATGATTCACAATAAATTTAAACATATTAACCTCACCATTAAAAGTCAGAGAAAATCATATTGGATTAAAAATCTAAAACCCAGGACTAGAGATGTAGCTCAATGGTAGAGCACTTGCCTAATATGCAAGAGGTCCTGGGTCCAATCTCCAGTACTGAATGAAGAAATCTAAAATCTTGCTCTGTATGCCTATCTGATATATGCTACAGCAAAATAGCTTAGAATGAGTAAAATGAAGTATAAGGAAACACTGGGTGAAGATAAGACCAGAATTAATGAAAGAATATGAAGCAAAATATAACTTAAGGCAAAACATTTTAATTGTGAGATAAAGAGCCAGGCATGGTGGCACATGCCTGTAATCCCAGCAGCTAAGGAAGCTGAGACAGGAGGATCTCAAGCTCAAGGACAGCCTCAGCAGTTTAGCAAGACCCTATGTAACTAACATGCAACTAGGTAACTTAGTAAGATTCTGTCTCAAAAAAAAGAAAACAAAAATTTAAAAAATTTAAAAGGGCTGGGGATGTGGCTCAATGGTGAAATATCCCTGGGTTCAATTCCCCATACCCCATCCAATCAAAAAAAAAAAAAAAAGTGATATAAAGAAACACTGTTAAAGATATATAATCTACCAAGAAGATTTTAATATTTATAAATACTATTTTTCTGTGATAAAAAAATGTGTTGAGAGAGGTGTGTCCTAATAAAATTACAACGAGAAAGAGATAAATGCACTATTACAGCTGAATATTTCAAAGTCACCCCTTTGAAAACCAATAGATAAACCAACAAAAATGTGTTAGAAAAAGAATAGAATATTTATTTTATTTATTTTTTTAATATCTTTATTTATTTTTTATGTAATGCTGAGGATCAAACCCAGTGCCTCACACGTGCGAGGCAGGCACTCTACCACTGAGCTACAGTCCCAGCCCAAGAAAAGAATATTTAAAAATACAATTGAGAACTTTTTTTAATATGTAGAATCCTTCATCCATAAATTAGCAAAAATATGTTCTTTTCAAGCATAAATTAAGACATTGTCAAAAACTGGCTATTGGTCAACTTCAAAGAAAGGCTTGATACATTTCAATAATTCAGGATTATAAAAATGACAATCTCTTGGCAAAATGGAATTATTAATAAAAAATAGTTTGAAAACAAAATACACACACTTCTGATTAACATGAGTTAAAAATCATAATTCACATTATGAAGCACTTAGAAGAAGTAGAAAATAAGAATACTATATTATGGGCAGGTTGGGATCTAGATTAGGGGTAGAGTATGCCTAACATGCAACTAGGTATAATCTCCAACTCTGAAAAAGAAAGAAAAAAAAGAATTTTTAATATGACATTAAAAAATCTTGTAGAATGAAACTTAAACTGATATTTAGAAGGAAAATTATAACCTTGACTATATTTTTTAAACTGGAAATAAATTTTATTTTAATTAATTAATTTTTCAATATTGGGGATTAAACCCAGGGACCTTTTACTTCTAAGCTGCATCCCCTGCTCTTTTTAAAAAACTATGGAGGTTGGCCTTGAATTTGAGATCCTTCATTCTTAGACTCCTGAGTCACTGAGATTACAGGTGGATGCCACCACTCCCAGCTAAATTGTTAATTTTAAAATGCTACATACAAAATAACATAATAAATTCAAATAAATAAATGACATAAAGGATTAAAAACTGAATGGCTTTTATAGTTTAAAAAAGAAAAAAACAAGTCAATAGCAAAATAATCAAATATATAAAATAGGACATTTTACAAGTAAAAACAAATGGCCAATAAAAATATGAAAATATCTTTAATCTCACTAGTAATCAAGAAGACCAAAATTAACATCATGAGGTACAATTTCACACATGTCTGACTAAATAAATTAGAAAAGGCACAAATGTTGGAGATTATGTGAAAAATTAGGAAATCCTACAAAATGCTGTTCAGAGTTTATACTACAGTAGTCACTCCAGAGCTAGCAGGAAAAACCCAACATGGGTGAAAACACACATGTTCTTACCATTCTGCCTCTAGGTACAGTAGCCCTTATCTTCAGGAGATACATTCCTAGACACCCCATAGATGCTTGAAACCAAACCCTGAGTCTGCTGTCTTCTCCGATGCACATATATCTAAGATAAAGTTTAACTAGTAAATTAAGTACAGTAAAATAGAACCATTATATTAATATACTCTAATAAAATTGCCAGCATCACTACTCTTACACTTTAGGGCCATAAGTAAGTAAAGGTTATCTGAACAGGAGCACTATGACACCATGATAATCCATCTGATAACCAAGACAATTACTAGGTTACCAACGGTCAAGTGGCATAAATAGCACGGATACACTGGTCGGAGGGATGATTCACATTCAAAGCAGGGTGGAGCAGGGCAATGAAAGATTTCTTCACGCTGCTCAGAATGAGGCTCAACTTAAAACTTATGAATTGTTTATTTCTGAAATATTCCATTGGCAGTGTTTGACCACAGGTAATTCTGGGTAACAGAAATGAAGGAAAGTAAAATCTCAGATAAGGGAGACAAAGAAATTTCTACACAAGAGAATCCCTCAAGAATGATGGAGACAGTACAATAAGATTAAAGTGAAATTTTTAGAAGGTGCATGAAGCAGTAAAGGCACAACAAATGTCTACAGCAAAAAAAAAAAAAAAAGTAAAAAGAATCAATATTACTTTTAATATTGAATAAAAATGTTTTTTAAAAAATTGTGAAAAAAACTGCAAAAGAATTCAAAACAGTAGCTGCCTCTAGGGAAAAAAATAAATTTAAAAAATAAACCTAGAAATTGAAATAAGATTTCAAATTTATTGGTAAATATATATGATATATGCACATGAATGCATATATATATATATATATATATATATTAATATGTATGGTAATTTATACAACCTTTGAATCAAATTGCTGAATCTGAAATTCCATATTTACGTCTTGTTCATATCTAGCTAAAAATCAAAATGAACAAAACAAAACAAAAAAATATCTTGGAGCCTGAGCACCTTTGACTTGTCTTAAACATGTCAGCAGTCCCCATTTCAGCCCTGATCTGTGGGCCATCTAGGAGCTTGAGCCTCCTAATTGTTGAAATAGCTAACCTCTTCAAACATCTATTCTCAACTAAGCCAAGAAAAAGGAGTTATTCTGCAGACTGTTAGAATTTGAGGGAAAGAATTATACCATAGTCACATAAAAGGTTTAGCTCTTGCCTCCTTCTTCATAGAGCATCTTATTCTTTGGCTTCCCAAGTGTAGCTCTTATTCAGAAAATGCAGTGTGAAGCAAAACTCAAGCATTCTCAAAGCCCCTTTTTTCCTTCTCAAGTCACAGTCCTGCCTTGTTCTCTATCATTGATATGTTCATAGCAGATTATCAGCTAATTAATTCTGCCTTAGCATATAAATTTATACCTCTACTCTAGCACTTTTATTATTTGAATGATTCTATTAAAATTTTGTGTCATTAGAATTATTTTATATGTTCATCACTTTCAAAATTATTGAGGGTTCTAATTCACTGTGATAGTATCTAATGTCACATGAAGTTCTCAGTATATAACATTCTGATTTGAACTACTTTGAATTATTCCTCTAGTTTCTTTCTACTATATTATAAACATGAACTTACAGACTTCCCAAGGGCAAGAGCATTGTCTTCTGTGTACTTTCCTTACACTACAAGCTACCATGTATACAGCAGTTTCTGTTTGAATGATTGTTTAGGTAAAATGGTATTTCTTGTTTATTTTTTCCCTTTACCAAAACTATAATATTTTGGAGTTCCAATGCTTGAAACCAGTATTTTATGCAGTTGGCCTATTGTTTGTGCTTCTAGAACTAATAAACCTATCAATTATAAAGCTAACCTTCTATCTGTACAAGACCAAATCACCGCAGTTAGCAATAATAGTGATAATCTGTATAAAAACAACAAAATTGAATTCTATTAGGAAATTTCTCAATTACCAACCAAGAGAGAAAACCTGAAAAATTCTATCACACACGAAAACTATACACCATTTTTACTATGTGCCCACAATTTAAGAGACAATTAATTAGATATAAGGTTAAGAAAATGGAAAGCATAATAGGGAAACAGAATCTGCCTCCCCAAATATGGTACTCTGACATATGCATTATATTGAGCTGAAGGCAATTGAGAAAAAAGTAGATACCAAAATCAAACAAACAAACAAACAAACTATTTGCCCTTCCCCCATTTTTCCTAAAAGCAGGCTGTAAATTTGTAGAGATGACCTTCCTCCCACCTCTACCAGAAGAGATGGGAGTTAATCCCTGGAGATGACTCTAGTACCCTGTCAATCCAGAGAGAGCACCAGAAAAACCTGCAAACTCTACTCACTGGTCTTTAACTTCCATTAGTTCCCCTATATACAGTTGTCACTCAGTATCTTTGGAAGGTAGGATCCAGTACCTTCAATGGATACCAAACTCCACATGCAATCAAGTCCCTCTTTAGAATGATTAAGTATTCACACACAACATGTGCACGTTTTCCCATATACTTTGATTACTTCTAGATTACTTCTAATACCTAATAAAGTAAATGCTATGTAAATACTTGTCTGTATTGTTCAGGGAATAGTGACAAGGGGAAAAACTGTCTGTACCCTTTAGCATGCACATGGTTTTTTCCCAACGATTTTTGAACTGAGGTTGGCTGAATCCATCCAGACAAAACCCACATATTCAGAGAGATGACTGTATTGACTTTCCCACAATTGCCTGCCCTAGAAACTCAAGTTCTTTTCTTTTGTCTTGTCACTTCTTGAAAAAATGCATTGTTCTTTTGTTAAGAAATTACATAAGCTCAAGTTCTAACCATCTCTTTGAGGTTCCCTTCACAAAGTACTCCCACATGCATATACAAAGCACATGTTAATAAACTTCTGTTTTTCTTGAGTTGATCTGTTTTTTGTCAGTCTAATTTACAGGGCCATGGCCAATGAACCTAAGCTGAGTAGAAATAAAATGAAAAAATTTCCTCCCCTACCACAAAAAGCAAAACTTTAATATCGATTATTATAGTACTTAAACAAACATTACAAAGCAAACCATTTTTTATACTACTTGTTGTCATCATAGTAGCTTTGCAGGCAAGGATTTCAAATTAAAAAAAAAAAAATCCAAAATTCTCACGAGGAGACTCTTTTAAAGGGAGTAAGTGTTGTGTGCAAACAAGTAGTCTCCTGGGCACAGCCAGACAACATCATCCCTGAGGGTCAGCTGCTAATTGCTCCACTCTCCAAAGAAGGAAAAACAGCTGTGAACATCTTAGTCCTGTAAAAACATTATCATCTAATGAGTGAAGAAAATGTAATTGCATGAATAATAAGAAAGGGGCAATTGTATTATTAAGAGCAGCAGGAACCTAAGAGGTCAATGGATATACTTCTTTCAAAAAGCAGAGAAAAACATATTTTAAATTATTGGTAAATTTGATTATTAAAAAGTTAAAACTAAGTTTCAAAAAATACTTTTTTTCTCTTCAGGCAAAGTCAAGTGTTTCAGAAAGCATCTGCAGCTTGAGAGAAGAAATAGTGATCATGTCTCTCATGAATACGGAAGGAAGATCAGTAGAGTACAGAAAAGGGACTAGGGGAAGAGAAGAGAGGAAAGAAAGAGGAACTACTCAGGAATGATATTGGTTAAATAATATTGTTATATTGTGTGCATGTATGAATATGTAATAATGAAACACACCATTATGTACAATTATAATGCCCCAAAACTAAGGAAAAATAAAAAAGAGGTTGAAGGGATGAGCCTTGCCCTTCTGCCCCTTCTGACTCCCTTTAAAATAGTCTCTTGCAGATAGATCAGCAAGGTGCCATCTTTGAAGGAGTAGGCTAGCCTTTGCTAAACACTGCATCAGTTAGTGCCTTAATCTTGCATCTCCCAGGCTATAGAACTATGAGACATACATGTTTATTGTTTATTAAAAAAATAAAATAAAATAAAGGATGATCATGCCCTAAAATCCTGTTTAACAGTCATTAACAGTCATGATTGAAAAAAATAATAATTTGTTTTGTTCTTTCCATTTGGTCCTATGGTGTGTATTAGATATGCAGATACCGCATCTTGTTCCACAAAAAAAAAAAAAAAATTCAGAGGGATTCTCAAGTAGGCTGTATATTTGTTGAAATGAAATGTTAAGGAGAAAGTTAGTCTGGCTTATGCATTAGGAAATATTCCATATGGTTCAGCAGTTAACCAGGACTGCAGAGTTTCCCAAATTCACTCCATTTCCTCCTCTGGAGTCTTTTCTCAGCATTTTCCTTTTGCCCAATTCTTAGGGCTGAATTCCTAATCAACATTTACAGTGAAGTCTCCCCTGAGACTGATCAGAGTTTTTTCTTCCCTTGGTTACTGGATCTCGCTTCTGATCCTTCTCAAATGACTTGGTGGGTTCTGGTGATTGAGGAGAAATCCCTCATCTTTTATTAGAATTTAAATGCTTTGTGCACAGGGATTATGCTTTAGTGATGCATGAGAGCCAGCCTGGAAAATGGCAACTATTACTCACAAAACAAATATTCCTTGTTTCATACCGAATAGGCCAGGTTCTGTACTAAAGTTTCTGACATGTGCATTCATTAGTAAGTATTGGTCATACAAATCTATATTATCTGTCCAACTCCCACTGTTGCATAGGTAAGCACCTTTATTCATTCTTCTGTTTCATCTCCTTGTCCCCTACAATACCTTAAACTTCACCCCAGTGACTAGCCTCTGGGAAAGCAACAGGCCTGGTCTTATGCACACCTGGTAGTCCCTACAAAGCCTAGCATAGCATCACACAGGCAGTTGGCTAGTAGCAAATATTGACAAGGACAGTTGAGATGATGGAGGGCTTGTTTCACCTAGAGAAAGATGTGGTTATGGTTACTTGGAAAGTTCTTGTTCAGTTGAAAACTAAAAGATGTTGTGGAGATTTTTCATTGGCTATATGGAGAAAATACCCTTTTGTCTTTGAGACATCGATTTTCAAGACATATTTTCATCATAATAGTAAACAATGAATGTACCCAGGAAATAAAAGCCACAGTTGACAGTGGCTGTCTTTGGAAGGTTGACTATGTACAAAATATCTTTCTGGAGATTAGTGGATGGGCTATCAGGAATGTGCATGACCTACCTATGGGCTCCTTAACCTTCCTTTTCTTCAGTCCACTATGGCCATTGTTATGACTGAGTTCTGCTGTGCTTGGCTACATGTTGATTTTCCTTACCTGCTAACAGTACTGGGAAGAGGCAAAAAAGAAATGAGGCCAAGATCAAGAGCCCCAAAAATGTTTACCTCAGATCCTCTGGTCTCCCATCCCTATGGCCACCATTTCTGGCTATCCTGTGTTCTGTACCCCAACACTGTGAAGGCAGGACCATTTGCAGCCTCTGCCTCAGTGAGGTGATCAGGCCCTGTTGCTAAACTGACTCAATCTCAAACACAGGGACAGCCTTGGCCTTTGCTAATGAGGAAAATTCCCTCCCAAAGAGGCTGAATAATGCCAAGGAGAAGCTTCCTAGGAAGCTGCTGTTCTTTTCTTTGTTTCCCGTATAAACCCTGGATTTGGGGGACACTCCAGATTACAGTTCTATTCTCTGGGGAGCACTTACTCCCAATTCTACTGGTGAGCTGAGCCTGATAACTTAAAAAGAGGAGTCCTAAGATATTAATAAGGCTGTCCATCATATGTACTTGAAAACCTGAGAACAATCTGAGTGTTATATAGTACAGTTCCACAGCGCAGATGGGGGTTCAAAGTCATGTTCTCACAGAACATACAGTTGTGTGGGAAATGCTCATCACACAGTGCTGAATCAAAGGAGAGGGATGCAGAGAGTCAGTCTGCAGCATGTGACCGGCACTGTGGTAGAAATGTATCAGAATGTGTGTAACATTCCAGAACATGGAATATCACATGGGGTCCTTATCTGTGAAATACTCAAATAATTGGGTAAGAAGTTAAATATATGGGGTTGAGTGAGACAGAGAGGAAGAGGAATAAAATTTGAGGTTGACTGACTTAAGCATTGTGGTCTTCATATACATAAGGGGAAAAAGGAAGAAAATATGTCACATGTTGGCAATAGTGGTGTCTTAGTAGAAGTTAAGGTGATTTTATTTTTCCTTAAATTTACTGTCTTTAAAATTCTTAGAAACAATCTATAAGCTTTCAAATTATAAAAAGAAAACTATCATTAGTTATTTAAAATAATATCTCAAAAAGGAAATATATCATGAAAAGAAAATTATGGAGAGGAGAAATTGCAAGGTTTGCTACACCATACTGCAAAGGGTGGTCATCAGGAGATGGGCTCTGAAATTAGACTGTGTGGCTTCTTAACCTTGGGCTAAACTTTCTGAGCTCCGTTACCTTGACTATCGAATGGTGTCACTATATCTCATCAAACTAAGGTTCTAAGGAGATAAAATATAGTCACCACCATTTTATTTACTGTGCAAATACAATTTTTAAAAATACTACCAATACTCTATTTTAAAGCACATTCCTATTTCAGAGATGTGAAAAAATGTCAGAGACTTAATAAAATGTAGTAATATTTATGCCTACTTTATAAAGTAGTTTTGTAGTATTAAATAAAAATAACCTATGTAAAAAATTTTAGAAGAGCATATAAAAATAAATGCTTAACAAATGTGTATCATTACTACAGTCTCAAGAAAAACCCTGAGGGTTAAGGTGGGGATTTCAGTTTGGGAAGTCTGAGGAGGACACAGAGATTGACAGGGGTATATGGGTAAAAGTGGCTGAATGCTAAAAAAGAGTGGCTATAGCCATGAAGACTTAACACCAGAGAGCCTACCCTTGGCAACTACATATGGAACCACAAATAGAAAACACAGCAAAGATTCAGAAAGTTATATTACATAGGGTCCTTACACTACAAATCCTCAAATACTTGGGTAAGAATTTAAATGTGTAAAATGGTTAAAACAGAAAAAGAGGAAGGAAGTTTGAGGTGGAATGGCTTAAGTATTATAGTCATCATATGATCTCATTTATCCCTATTATCTATTGAGTAACTACAAGACACAGAGAATCCTTCAGTCTAAGGAAGTGGAGTTGGAACTGCAAAGAAAAAGAAAACTTTGATCTCTTTTCATGAACAAATAGACATACATGTAGGAACATGTATGATTTACAGGCCTCTAATAATGTGCATAAATTTCAATAAAACATAATAAAAATAAATGCAAAAACAGAGCCATGCCTAAAAGTATTTGTATTAAATTATTTTCCATTTCCTGAACTATAACAAGGCTATAGGAAATTAATGATGTTCTTTAAGCACTTTTTAGAAGACTATTATTGTAACTGTACTCACAATGATCTTGGCACAAGAATAGTAAAAGGTGAAAGAAAAAGGGTTTAAGGGGTTAAGAAGCAAAATGTTTCGTCATATTGTTCAATTAAGGGATAAATATATTATGTTTTTTATTTATAAAAGTATTAAATATCTACCAAATATTTATCATATATGTCCTTAAGTAAAATAAATGCAAAAGCCCTGCCAAAGGCTATAGCTAGGAGATCAGGCAAAGAATGTTGACCAAGTGGGAGAAGTCTGGCAGAATGAATTGACCAGAACCCTGACTATTGAACCTTCTCAGGCTTTGTGCAGAAACAAGACCTGGCCTGGAAATGGTCCAGAAAAATGAAGTGTTCTGTGGTGCCAGGAACCACATCAAATCAAACAAAGGGGAAAAGGAACTGGTGCCAGAAAGATATTCCTTCTATTTTTTATGTTCTTTTAGTGGGAAAATCTATTTTAGAGTATAGGGCAATAGCCACAGTAGGGTCTGGAATAAACTTTAAGGTTACAGTGAATTTTGAGGCAGTAGAGAATATAGCACATCATTTTAGACTATACTATATTCAAAATGATCTGGGCCCTTCAGAAATCTCCTAGATATCCCCCAAAGAGCATGGTTTCTTTCTCTCAGGACAAAGATTCAACAAAGTGCATACAGTAAGGTCACAGAGAGGGACAGATATTTAGCACTTTATATGGAGTTAATGTGCATAAAGTGAATTTTTTTTTGATGAGTGCTTGCCAATTTTAAAAAATTGTTTTGGTTTTAAGAATAGACTCTTTCAGCTCAAAAAATTAGACAATAAGAGAACAAACAACCCAATCAACAAATGGGCCAAGGACCTGAACAGACACTTCTCAGAGGAGGACATACAGTCAATCAACAAGTACATGAAAAAATGCTCACCATCTCTAGCAGTCAGAGAAATGCAAATCAAAACCACCCTAAGATACCATCTCACTCCAGTTAGATTGGCAGCCATTATGAAGTCAAACAACAACAAGTGCTGGCGAGGATGTGGGGAAAAGGGTACACTTGTACATTGCTGGTGGGACTGCAAATTGGTGCAGCCAATTTGGAAAGCAGTATGGAGATTTCTTGGAAAGCTGGGAATGGAGCCACCATTTGACCCAGCTATTCCCCTTCTCGGTCTATTCCCTAAAGACCTAAAAAGAGCATGCTACAGGGACACTGCTACATCGATGTTCATAGCAGCACAATTCACAATAGCTAGACTGTGGAACCAACCTAGATGCCCTTCAATGGATGAATGGATAAAAAAAATGTGGCATTTATACACAATGGAGTATTACTCTGCATTAAAAAATGACAAAATCATAGAATTTACAGGGAAATGGATGGCATTAGAGCAGATTATGCTAAGTGAAGCTAGCCAATCCCTAAAAAACAAATGTCAAATGTCTTCTTTGATATAAGGAGAGTAGCTAAGAACAAAGTAGGGTCGAAGAGCATGAGAAGAAGATTAACATTAAACAGGGATGAGAGGTGGGAGGGAAAGGGAGAGAGAAGGGAAAATGCATGGAAATGGAAGGAGACCCTCAGAGGTATACAAAAGTACATACAAGAGGAAGTGAGGGGAAGGGGAAAAATAATACAAGGGGGACAAACGAATGTCAGTAAAGGGGGCAGAGAGAGAAGAGGGGAGGGGAGGGGAGGGGAGGGGAGGGGAGGGGAGGGGGGATAGTAGAGGATAGGAAAGACAGCAGAATACAACAGACACTAGTATGGCAATATGTAAATCAATGGATGTGTAACTGATGTGATTCTGCAATCTGTATATGGGGTAAAAATGGGAGCTCATAACCCACTTGAATCAAATTGTGAAATATGATATATCAAGAACTATGTAATGTTTTGAACAGCCAACAATAAAAAAAAAAAAAAAAAAAAAAAAAAAAAAAGAATAGACTCTTTCAAGTTTTCGTAAAATTATGGAATTTTTTTGAATCCTAGAGTGAAAGGGGCTTCAACCATCTTCTCGTCTTATATTATTCCTTATTATCCCCCTGGAGGAGGAAAGATATCTTGAGGTCATGGAGAAGGGAGTCCTCTGTGGGTTATCTGTGCTACTTCCTAATATGTGCCCACTCCGGATTATACTGTCTTAGAATAAAAGGAGTTGTCTGGTCTGTGTGCGGGTGACCTCCACTTTCAATTGGCAATAAAGACTGGTAGCCTGGTCACCATCCCCAGAGGATGATCAATAAGCATGCCTCCTCTGGGCAGTTGTAACCTTTGCAACAGAGGGCACAGCTCTAATATCTACACAGGCCAGGCAGGTTGTGTAAATGAGCTCAGCAAAGCTGGGGTGAAAAATCAATTGAGCAAGTGCAATGATGAATGTTGACTGACATTTGGCCTCAATGAGGAGAGAAAAGGGAATAAAGGCAGCCAGGCTTGTTTTAAAGGGGCAGCTGCCACCCAGTTACCACCAATTTTTGTCCGAGGAGCATGGGCCTAATTGTCAGTTCCTCTAAACTTTCGGGCAAGGCTGGCTTCCTGGGCATGCAAGCAACACAGTAGCACAGGTTCTGCACTTAGAGGCTTCATGTTTGACTTGATGCCCTGCTCTCACTGTCTTAAAATTCCTAATAATTTTTGAACAAAGGATGGGTGGGCTTTTTATTTTCCACAGAATGCCCATAATGATGGAATCCACCCTGTTTCTTAGAGCAGCTGTACATCCATATTTTTTGGGAAAAAAAATTCCAATTTTTAAATACTGGTATAGGTTAATTAATTTTTTTTAACAGTGAATGCTTTACATCTGTAGGTTAACTGACCAAAGAGTGACCAACAGATTGGTGATAATTCTAGAAACTTAGAACTCAATCTCTTAGATGCAACCTGATCGATCCCCTTATGCTCTAGGTGAAGAAACAGTCAAAAGAAATGAGAACAGAAATAGAGGTTGTCATTTATGACTCCCAATATATGGGCCTGTTGGGAGCAGTTTTTCCCAGACATGATGCTCACAGCAACAAATGCAAGGAATCTGTTTTATGGCATCTGTGATAGTGTGCACTTTCTGCTTCATTACTTCAATTTCTTGGGCTGTGTTTTAGCCAAGAAAGTGTCTTTTATCTTTTGCTGACATGTTTTGTTCCCAGGGAATTTAAGCTGCTGTTGATCTTATTATCATTTACACGGTAATTATCCAAGTAATATCTTCTGACTTAGCCAAGGCTTAGTGGGTTGTAGGGCTAGGTCTACTGCAGAAGATTCTACTTGAGGGCTACAGGCTTTTGTGTGAGGACTTTCTTTCTTTTCCTTCCTTACTTCATGCCACCAACTTTACAAACACTCCACATGATATAAGAGGAAAAAAAATAGCATAAACAAATGTACAATTATATTCCAGTATGACTATTTGAATGCCCTTTGTTATTAGCATATTGTAACAGTGTCCATTCCTGGATCACCAGACATTATAAGGACTGTCTATTTTTATGGACTTTGTTATATAGAAAAGTGTAAAACAAACAACATGATCTCTTTTCAAGAGTTCCCCTGTATGTCATTCTCTGCCTTTATGCCTGTATTTCTGCACCCTTCTCTTTGTCCCTTTGCATGGCATTCTGTGAACTGAGAGAACTCTGGTGAGCGATTAGCAATTGAACATGTGCTTTGACTATTCCTGGGTGAGGGAATGGATATATTCCTAATCGTGAAATTCCACATCTGAAGCCACTAGCTTAATCATTTCATCCCTATGTGCCTCACAGTTTCATTTTCAAGTAGATTAAACTCTTCAGTGGGGCAGTATGATTTAAAGATGGTTTAGTTAAAAAATTATAATAAGGAAGACGGGTGTTTTTAGGAATAGATTTGACAGAGAAAAAGGGAAGTGACAAAAACAACCAGCTTGTTTCTTAGAATAGAGCCCTAGTTACAGCCAGTTTAAAGGTTTTATTTAATTTAAACAGTTTTACTTTGGAATGCTTACCTCTGACTTGTGAGGGGGGTCTATACCCACCCAGGTAACTGTGCTATCCAGTGGATCAAGTCCAGTGCTAGAATGAGGACAAATGTTGAGGAGGAAGGAATGTGTGGCAGATGAACAAGATGTTTTGGGGACACAGCAGGATGTGGATGGTGTGGCTGCTCTTTGTGCATTCATGGTGGCAGCTTGCCGGGTGGCCTGGCCATCAGTGCCCTGTGTTTGCTCTTTTATTGTTTCATACCATTTGGTGCCAGTGATATTCTGGCAGCTGACACCATCAGCAGGTGCTCCTAAAAATACCAAGCAACCCTGTGAAGACAGGAGGAGGAAATAATGTTTGTGACCACCTAGGGCCTTGTGCTACCATTTCACAGGACATTGGCTTTTGTTATTTGTTTATTATTTTTTAAACCAAAGGGTGCCACCCTTCTCTTGGTGGTTCTTTGAAGACAGCAAGATTCCACTGCTATTCTCTGTTCTTAAGAAGGGTCATGTGTGAGAGAATGCATAACCCTGAGATAATAAGAGGGAGCTGGACTGACTTGAAAAGGCCACATTTGGAATAAAACAAGTCAATACCACTGTCCAAGCAAAGCAAGGAAGACAAAGTTTTCATATCAAAAATTGACTTTCCAGGCTGGGCATATGGCTCAGTGGTAGAGTGTTTGCCTGGCATGCTTGAGGCCCTAGGTTCAATCCCCAGTACCACAAAAAGATAAAAATAAAATATATTTTTAAAAAAATGGGGATGGGGTTGTGGCTCCGTGGTAGAGTACTCACCTAGCACCGTGAATCACTGGGCTTCATCCTCAGTTCCACATAAAAATGAAATAAAGATTTAAAAAAAAAAGTTCAAAGCCAATTCCAGCAATTAAACAAGGCCCTTAGCAATTTAGCCAGACTCTGTCTCAAAATAAAAATTAAAAAAAATAAAATAAATAAAAAACCTTCCAAACAAACCATGCAAAATGTGTAAGAATTTTTGGTTTATATCCAGTGTGTTCTTCCTCAAGGACACATGATATTCACATGCAGATAATAAGAAAGATGCATTCTGGATCCAGCCACATTAAGCAGACCTGAATCATTGTTCACACGACCAGCAAATTTTTAGTATTTACCCATGCTTCGACCTGGTTGAACTGTGGTTCAAATCAGGAGTGCTTTGCAGGCATATCTGAGATAATGGATGACTTCTGCTGGGGTGGTAATGGCTTCAGGTTCAAAGCAATTTTACTTACTGAGCACCACACACACACACACACACACCAAAAAAATAAAATAAAATATATTAAAAAATAAAATATATAAATAAAAATTATATATATATATATATATATATATATATATATATATATATATAAATTTTTAAAAAAACAGGGCTGAGGTTGTGGCTCAGTGGTAGAGTGCTCATCTCCACATTTACTTCAAAATATTGGGTCTGTGAAATGGAGTCATCTTTCAGGCAAAACCTGGCATATCAAAGGGTAGTACCCCTTTTTTTTTTTTTTTTTTTTACTAATTTTCATTAAGCAATCAGATCCTAGAGAAGAAATGTTTTACATCAAAAATAACTCATTCATTAAAAACTGTCCTTAAGAAACTATATTGTCCTTACACATGTCACATGGAAAACCTTTATTAACTTAGAATATTACAAATTATTTAAAATCTGCAAGTGACCCAGAATATTTAATTTCATTCAATCAGTCAAAAGTATTTTCATTTGAATCCTTCAGGTCAGTTGGAGAGTCAGGAGCTGTTCTGAAGAGGGTTGAGCAGTGAGTGGGAGATGGCAGATGGAAATAGTGAGAGTGGACACTCTTCTCTTGCAAAGGAATCTGACTATGAACAAAATAGCAATAGCCAGAGAGAGATGGAGGATGAAGGTGGTTTCTTTGGTGCTTGTTTTTAAGAAAGGGCATTCTTAAGCATATTCATTGTTGTTAATAATAAGGCCAAAGAGGGGCAGTCTGTAGATATAAGCAAGGATGATGAGAAGGAAAAGTCTGTATGAAGGTGGGAAAAGATGGAACCCAGGGCAGAGAAGGGCAAAGGAAGGAGTGAGCCACAGGATTATAGGGAGTGTCTCTTCCATTGGGACAAGAAAGAGGGAAGAATAGACCTCAAAGCAAGTGACTTTCTGTGGACTTAGGGCTGTGACTTTGAGAGAGCTCTTGTCTGAGCTGTTTACTGGAGTGAGCACTTTCTCTGTGTGGTAGGTGACAAGGTCCTGTATGAAGAGTGAAGGAAGATTCATTAATCTGGGGGATTTGTGAATAGTAGTGAGGGTTGGGCCTGTGGCCAATGTGGGAAATGAGAGCAAGCTATAAGAGAGCTTCATAAGGCCATCTGGAGATTTGAGACCAAGACTGTATAGCATCATTCAATACATGATTGTGAGGTTTTTCTATCACAGAACTCAGCAGCAATGATGGTGGTCCTGGGGTGAGGCAAGGAACAAGGGAGGTAGATTGGGATGAGGGACAGTAGAGGGATGATGGAGAAAAACTGTGGATGATATTAAGAGGGTTGAAGTGACAGGACAAGGAAATCATGATGGGTAGACTCAACAGAGCTTGGGAAGGTGGCATCTGAGATCAGTTCTACAGCCCCCTCTGTTAACAAATGAGGAAACAAACGTTTGGTGAGTTTACATTTAATCACTGTTTTTTTCTGATGACTATGTCACCCAGCATGTCATTATAACATGTTTGCTAGTTTCCCATGTAAACTTTGTAATAAATGGAGATTTCATGGTTGAACAAGGCCCTGGATCATAGACAGAAACAACAGTATACAAGAAAAGGAAATAAGGCTTTGAAGCTTATTTACAAAATTATGCTGAGTCAAGAGGCACATATATGAGCTATGCATGTTAACTGTGTAAAAGATTTCCACATGCCTCAATGTACCCAGAGAATAAACTCATACTCATACTTCATGAATTTTGTCCTGAAAATAATATTTTAGCTTCTTTCAGTAGAATTTAAGGGCTACAAAGACCAGGATATTGTCTTCCCTACAACAGTATACCCATGAACCTAGAACAGGGCCTAAATAATATAATAATATAATAACAGGGCATTCAATAATATGAAAGTATTTGTTGAAAAAAATGAATACATGAAACTTCCTCTTGGCCTCTTACAGGTACCTATGAGTTAAAACTGAACTTATTTTGCACCTACCCAAAAGAATCTTGTCTTTCCTCGTATTATTTATTTCAGTTAAAAAATGTTTTCATCTGACTGGTCAATATAATGTAAAAATAGGGAAATGTTAATGTTTCCTCCTTTATCCCCATTTCTAGAACTAGTTGGTCCCATATCTTCTCAACTCCATCTTGGAAAAAGTGGGTCAATAGTTTCCCTGCCGCACCTCCCACTCCTTGCAGACCTTCCTCACTTCTCCAACTAGATTATTGGATTAGGCCCATATTTAGCTTCCCTTTCTTCATTGATCCAGTGTTATTCCCAAACATCCACCCACTGCCTGAAAATATGACCCATCATTCTCTATAGAATAAATATCCTCAGTGCAGGTTCCTTGTAGAATCTAAACCCTTCCAATGTTTGGAGTTCCACCACCTCCCACCTGTCACTTTTTCCATCCAGAATAAATCTATACCTTCGTAATTCCATGCCTTTTTTCATGCTGCTTCCTCTGTTTAGCATGTGCTTGCTTCCTAGATCACCAAAAGTTTTATTTATTATTAGCTTATCTTCCAAGGAGCTTCCTCCCTTGAAATTCATATAGTGATTACTCAGGTACATTTTTTGGTACAGAAAATATTTATTTTTTTAAAAAATTATTTTTTAGTTGTAGGTGGACACAATATCTTTATTTCATTTTTATGTGATGCGGAAGTTTGAACTCAGTGCCTCATGTGTGCTCGGTGAGCACTTTACCACTAAGCCACAACCCCAGACCCCAAAAAATATTTTTTAAAAAAATTATATATTATTTCCAAAAGATATGGAATAATATTTGTGATATAAGGTCGAAAGAAAACAGCATATTTAAATTAATATTCAAATACCATACACTGATGGATATAAAATAGAAACAGATGTTTGACTCCCTCATAATTAAATTAAATAAAAAAAATAACTGTAGAAATTATTTTTGCAGATTCTGATTAACAAAAAACAAAATCTTTTTAGATTATTTTCTTTACTTGTCTAATTCCAAGTAATATATATTATTTAGAAAATAAGAGCATATTGTTAATTGAGATGAACCAAATACTTTCTTCATGAAACAGATTGGAAAAAAATATCAAGCTTTTGATTTATCATATAGAGGAGTTAATTCATTTATGAAAATGAAGCAAAACATAAAATGTGTCACCAATGACTGATTTACATTCTGTTATACAACATTAAAATATAAGAATTTTACTTAAAGAACAGGATAGGTGGGCTGGGGATGTAGCTCAGTGGTAGAACTCTTGCCTGGCATGAAGAGGGCTCTGAGTTCAATACCTAGTACTATTAAAAAAAAAAAATAAAACAGGCTAGGATATAAGCATTTGTAGATATCTGCTCAGTAGAATTTAAGTTGCTATGCCATTTGTTAAGAGGAAATTAATTAACATCCATCAAACTTTTAGATGCATAATTAGTGATTATAAAATTGTTTCTTCTGTGGGCCTGTTTGTTTCTGACTCCTCGGCCCCCCACCCCGCCTTCTTCTGTCTTATTAGAAATTGAGATTCAGACAGGAGTGGGATCCAAATGGGAATGGATATGTGCTTCAGCAAATAAATCTTGTCCACTTTGGTTGTGGGCCATGAATTTGTTTCTTCTGGACAATGTGGCTTGTGTTCCTGAAAAAAAAAGGCCCATTAAGGGTTGAAGTGAACAAATTATGCAGCCAGAGAATTTGAGGGAATGTGGCCAGCATGTGTTGTCTTTAGGAAATATGCCCTGATACATATGTGCTACCCATCTTTGAGATTTGGAGGAAGTGGTTGGGAAGCTGAAGGCATTCCTTTTGCAGTATGTTAATCAGTGGTAGCACCAAAGGGGTAGCTTGGAGAGTGAAATTCCCTCATCCCCAAAACTACCTCCAATAAAAACACGATCTAACTTAATTCAAACAGTGTACTTCCTATGCAAACACAGCCCTGGACCCATGCCCTGCTGCACTCTTCCATCTGGACCATTTGCACTCCAAAAGTCTCTTGTCTGGAAATTCTGGAGCCATTACTAATGCTCATTAAGCCCTGAACTTGACATTCTAACAGCATCACCCAAGGATCAAATCATAGGCAATTGCAAAAAGAAAGGTCTGACCCATTTGGTTGTGTTTCATTTATAACTGCCAATTTTTTCTTAGAAGGAATATAAATATCTAGTATAACTGACTTTCCTTTAATAACTGCACCATCAAGGAACAAATTTCTTTTATTGTTTTCCATTTTAAGCTGATCTTTTTCTTTATGTTGATGGGCAAACTGTTGAGCTGCTACCATTTTCTTTTATTTGCTGCTCCTAAGTATAATCCTGGTTCTTTCTGTGCTTTCAGTCTAGGAAACATTTCCACATCCTCCCAGAGTTGGAACTGTAGTAAACCTTTAACTTGGTCACACATTCTCAATTTTTTTTTCCTGAGGGTAATAAAAATTACTTCACAACAGATGGAATACATAGGAGTTTAGCCATTGCTCAACTCGAGAATGGACTCTGAACTGCCTACTTCCCTGGGTCTGTTTCCACTTCTGTACTTGCCTTGACTTCATCTACATTTACCTCACATCCTTTTGCTATCCAATTCCTGACCTCACTTCTAGCTTTCATCATTTCTGCCTGGAGAGCCTGGTTTGCTCTTCTCTCTGAAGCCAGTCCAGCATAGCATCAGACCTGGAGCCAGCCTTCTGGGGTTCAATATCCATCTCTACCCCTTTCTAAGTAATGACCTCTTACCTAAACTCTGAAACCCTCAGGGCCAATCTTCTGTGCACTGGATTCCTCAACTACAAAATAAGGATATTGATAAGAATCTCTATTACCCAAAAGTTATGATTTCTTCATGAATTCATGTGTGTAAAGTGCTGAGAACAATATCTGCATACAGAAAATTCTAATTATTTCAGAAATGAGCAGTTAGTTCTTCAAAGAAAGGGAAGTACATTTGAATAACTGTAGTTATGTAAATTTTACATGGTTCACTTCCTATTCTGAGATAAAATCTTCAATGTAAATATTAAAAATTATCATCTACATCTTACCTTGGGTTTAGTTGAAATGAGTTAAATGTAGATTGCTTTATTCTGCCCCAGTTCTATAGCCAGGATTCCCACCTATTCCATCTCTATAGCACTTCTTATCTGCAACTACAATCCATGGCCCCCAGGGGTACATGCTGACTGCATCTGACCACTCTCATCTAAGAGGGTCTCAAGAGGTCTGGCCAGAATGGCTCACTTCTGTTCAAGAGGCTTTCTGGAAGAGAGCCTTAGGAATTACAGCATATAGAAAGAGTTGATTTTCCTAGGATGAGAATGATTTTATTCACCCAGAGAGAAATTTCCTGAGCTGCCTACAAGTACCTAAATACCATAATTAGATTTATTCTCTTGGCCTTAGGTCCCTCCAGCTTATCAAAATAAAAATGTTGCCAACTCAGAAAGTTGTATGTGACTGAGGTTAGAGGTCCAGGAAGAGGTGGGGGGAGAGATAAACTGAAGTGTGGAAACAAATGGGCAACTCTCAGGGGCCCCTTCCTAAAGCCAGCTCTGTATCCTAGGCTGACTCAAGACTAATAGCTCAGGACTTTCCAGCTAAGAAAAAATCTTCCCGAGGAAGAATCTCTCAAGATAGTACTCAAAAAACCCCACAGACTTTTCAAGTCTTGAGTGAAAATAGTATCACCTGCATGGATCACACTTGCCAGATTTCACTTACTTGGATTCTTATCTAGAGAATGACACCAACAAAAGAGAAAAGAGGGTTTTGCTGCCTTTGCTGATAACATCTGTCAATTGACTGTAAAGCAATAGTTTATGGCTTTAAGGCTCGTTGTAAAATAAAGGCCTTTGGGACTGTAGAGTTTGGGATCAGAGCTGCCGCCTGAATCTGCCATTTCTTCACGTGTGGTTTCATGATCACATTTAATCCTTTTATTTCTGGCAGGTGTAGAGTCATAAGGAATGTTGTATTGAGTTGGACAAGGACACCCAGCTGAAGGGCAAGTGGGGACTAACATCCAGTTACAATCTGCTTGCCTAACTGAGCACCTTGACTTGGGAAAGGATCTCCCTAGACTGGAAAAAGATGCCTTTTAAACATCTCAGATATTCTCCCATGGTTAATGGACAAGGATGCGTCAAAGAAGCATCTCTTACCAATTCCCACAACATTGATCCATGGGATGCAATAGCAATCTTGATGGATGTTTTTAGCTGCTCAGAATTCTGAACCCCTTAACTATGATGAGGAAATCCTCTGTTAGGTAGGTCTTCAATGGAAGCAGAGCCCACCTTATAAGCCAAGCCAGCCAGATAACTTGCCAGCTTCCCTTGATGCCAAGGCAAAAGTAAAACACCGGTCAGATGCACATTTCTTAGACTGAGATGGAAGTTTGAAATGCACAGAAAAGAGCCCGAAGAATTTTTTGGGGGCATCAACATATTAAATTCTTCAAAGGAGCAGAGGCAGGGGTAGCAGAGCTGCAGGAAGGATCATCCATTCCTGGTGCTGCTATGAAGGCTTCACAAGCCAGGCTGCTGAGATTCAAGACTAATTCTGTCAAAGGGTTTACCGGTTGTAAACCCCTAGGCCCTGTGTTCTAATCTCATTCTCTGACTTTCTTTAGCAGGAAATTCTTTTTGTTAAATCGGCTTTGTGATTTACAACTAAGACCCCTTAGAACATTTTGCTGGAAATATTACCAGACAGGATTATGCATCCCCCTCCCACCATAAAGACAGGTATACTGTCTGGGCTGTTAGCCTGTTAGCCTGTTCTGGGCTAACATTCACCTGGCTCAGGATCTAGTCCTCTCCCACCCTTTCAGAAATCTTAGATTATCAACTCTCCATTACTTTTTTATGTATTTAAACTTCCCTTTCATCCAGATCCTTTCTATCAATATTTCAACATGATTACATCCAGGTAAGGAAAATTATTTTCCTTGAGCCCACATAATCTATCTGGCTGTTGTCCTTCAGGGCTTACCAACTGGTGTGCCAGTGTACTGAGTGTTCCAAGAATGGGTTCTAGATGTGCCGTGATATTTTAAGGATTGTAAATATTTATGGCAATAAAAAATTAAACCAATTTTACAACCATTCAAGACTGAACAGTTGAAATTATATTTGAACACTAGTTTTATGGTTCTTTCTCCAAGTTCTGAAGTCAATAATCATTATTTTGTGCTCAAAATATATGGCATAACACCCAACCCCAAAGTGCAAACATGAGTGCCTCCTCCCCTTTATTTTTCCCCTCCAATTATTTCAGTTAGTCTCATTTGATCAAGGTTTGTTTATCTTCCTCTTGCAGATGCATATAAAATAATACTTGCTTTTGCACTTGATTTAACCTACTCTATTTTTTTTGCAGTTTTTCCCTTTGCACATGTAGAATATGTTTGATTATTTCCTTGGTTTCTATGATGATAGATAGGAGACAATGTGGAAGTAGCTCTTAAGAGGGACACTTGTTCAGCCATGTGAAAGAGAAGCCTCTGAGGTATTTTTCTCACATGCCAGGTAAAACAGGGAAGACCAGTCACTTTTGTACACTCTCAGGGGTCAAGGTATCTCCAGAGCCACAGTTTTCTCTGGCACACACCCTGATGTCTCCATCCCATGTTTTAGGGTCTCAGGTTGTCCCAACAAAGATGTGACTGCCTCAGCTGAATTTTCAGTTGTTTTTAATGCTCAGCAACCCTAATTGTGAAATTCTGATTTTGGTCCCCGCTGTGGCTGTTCTAACATTGTGGGGGAGAGAGAGAGATACTTTTTAAACTACTAAAGATGGTTGGTGGTCCTCACATTTAGCTCTTAATTGTTGGTTACCCACATCAGTTTCCCATCATTTTTCTGTAGACTTCACCATAACAAGCTGATTCCATCGTCTTTGTGGGTGTTGACCTTCCACTGGAATATTCTGCTGGTCACCAGGGAAAGTTTCAGCAATTAGACTCCCACCTAATCCCACAGACTATATATGTTCCACCTCCTGCTAGAATGGCATCCTCAGTATCCCTTAAAAATATTATTTTCTGCTGGGTGCAATGGCACACACCTGTAATCCCATCAGCTTTGAAGGCTGAGGCAGGAGGATTGCAAGTTCAAAGCCAGCCTCAGCAATTTAGGGAGGCCCTAAGCAACTTCATGAGACTCCGTCTCAAAATAAAAAAAATAATAACAAAAGACTGTGAGTGGCTAAGCACCCCTGAATTCAATGCCTAATACCAAGTATTTACATATATACATACATATATATATATTTATATATAAAATTTTCAAGGTTGGAGTGGAGTTCAGTGGTACAGTAATTGCCTAGCATACATAAAGCCCTGGATTCAATCCCCAGCATCACACAAAAAAGACTATTTTCCATATATGCAATGATGGGAAAAATGTTAACATTCTTCCCTTTCTCAAATATGCCTTTATCAACCATTCTTAAAGAGTTGTCTATTCTTCCTATCTTCATTTGCTAAATTCTCAGTCAATTGTTTACAGTGATTGAGCACTTGCCTCTCATGCCTGAAGCACACTGGGTTTGATCCTCAGCACCACATGAAATAAATAAATAAAATAATATATCGTGACCATCTACAACATAAAATAAAAGTTTTTTTTTTTTAAAGCATATGGACAATTCTATCTTCTAACTTTCTTTCTGAGTTTTCCAGTCATTCTCAGACATAAGCATTCCCAGGTGTGTGCACTTCCAGGAGTGTCTGCTGATGTACTTATGCCCACTTTTCAATCAACCCTTTTTGATTCATCCCCAGTTCCCTAAAGACAGCACATAAGTACTAAACCCTATAAGTACTTTAGCCTACATTGCATCAGTCCACAACATGCAGCGTCATAGCTCCCATACCACTACAAACACTCTCTTCTTTGGATTCCATGTTGTAACCCTATCTGGATTCCCTCCCCCCAATGCTCTCACCTTTCCATTCATTCTCTCAACAGCAGGTTCATTCTCCTTGAGTCCTTCATTAAACCTTGATATCCTCAAAGCTCAATACTACTCAGTTGCCTCTTTTCACTCTATGATATATCCACTGGCAATCTCTTCATCAAAATGCCATCATTTATCTCTATCTGTAGATCACTTCCTAATTTATACATCTAGCCTGGACATTCTTGACTGAGAACTTCCACAAAGCTACATTCCTATCCTCATGTTCTCATGGAAATCTCAAAGGCATCAAATATAAATTTAACACTCTTCAAATTAGAGCTACATCTCCCTAACTCCACCACCACTACCCCAGCACAACATTCACCCAGCCCACATCATTGATCTCCTTAGAGTGTTACTCATGTGAGTATCACTGTACTCCTCCTAGTCATCTAAGCTAAAAACTAGGACTTATCCTTCATACCTCCTTCACCTCTACTTCCCCTATTCAAACCATCACCAAATCCTATTAATAGTAACTCCTAAATATCTTTAGAATCCATTCTCTTCTTTCACCTTCTGCCTTCATTATCCTGTTTCCATCATAACATACCTAAGTTACTGAATTCATTCCCTACCTGGTACCTGGTATATGAGAATCCTTTGTGGCTTACCAGAATCTAGTCACTGAAACCAGAGCATATTAGTCAGTATTTCCAGAGAAACAGAACCAATGGTGTAAGTCTGCGCATACACACAAGAGAGAGCGAGAGCAAGAGAGACAGAGAAAGAGAGAGAGAGAGAGAGAGAGAGAGAGAGAGAGAGAGCTGGCTCATATGATTGCAGAAGCTAATAAGTTTGAAATGTGTAGATCTGCAAAGCTGGCTATCAAGGCTTGAAATTCAGGTAAACGCTAATGCTGTAGTTTTTGAGTTCTATATGTGCAGGATAGGCCATCAGGCTGAACACTCATGCAGGGTTTCTATGTTGTGATCTTAGGGCAGAATTGCTTCCTCTTCAGGAAACTTCAGTGTTTGCTCTTATGGCCTTCAAATGATTGCTTGGGGTCCACCCACATTACAGAGGGTAATCTACTTTACTTAAAGTCAGTGATTGTAAATGTTAATCATACCCACAAATACCTTCACATCAACATCTAGATCAGTGTTTGACCAAACACTAGGCATCATGGCCCAGCCAAGTTGACATGTTAAAGTTAACCATCAGGTGACAGCTCTAAGCTTGTTTTCTTATACATATAAGAATATCAAAGAGTATCTATCTCATGAGGCATTTGTGCATGTAAATGAGTTAATAAGTATAAAATACTGGCATCAAAACTAAAGCATATAGTATGCACGGAATAAATGTTATCTGTTATCATTAGTAGTACTAAATTACAAATCTGATCACATTAATCACTTGCATGAATCATTTCAATTATTTTGTAATGGTTTGGATCTTAAATCTTAAATGTCCTTCAAAGACCCATTTTAACCATAGGATTGGTTGCCAGGTTGTGGTGCTGTTGGGAGAGGGTGGAACCTTTAGGATGTAGGGCCTAGTGAAAGAAAGCTAGAGGTTGTGGTTTTACATGTATATTTTTCCATTATCATAGTTTTTCACTTTCACATTTTACTTGGTTCTTTTTTCCATAATGCCTTTTGGAAATATATTTGAACAAATCCTTTCCTCTATTACATAGGTTTTTAATATGAATTCTATTTGTTTATTTATTCTATTCTATTCCCCCCTCTCCCAGCAGTGAGTTAACTTTTGTGCTTTGTAATCTCAGATTGTGAATTTATCTCTAACAGGAAGTGTTTTCCATGAGAATTCCCAGTACTCAGTTCCAAGTTTGCCTCTCCTGGAACCCTTCATGTCCCTATATCAATGCTTATTTAGAGATTCATGGGCTCTGTATCACAATATCAATGAGAATCAGAAACACAAAAAACAAAAATGGCATAGACTTGGCATTCAGATTTCTCCAGGATATCTCCTTTACCACCTGTTTCTTACTTTCTTTCAATGTCTCTGAATTGATAGACTGAGTATTAGCTCTTCTTCCAAGGTCAAGTTTATATGCAGGAAAAGCACTGAATAAGTATTAGCTACTATCCCATCCCTTCATGTTCATGTTCATCATGAACAAGGTCTACATGGTTTGCCTCCAATTCCTGACTGATCATTACAGCTTCACCCTTAAGGTCTATGACTAGTTATAAGGACCATCAGGATGCTGCTTTACCAACCCTATTCAAGACTACATGCTTTGAGTTGCTATTGCATTCTTATTACCCAGATATTTCATATTTGTGCTTTGGAGTATGCTTTTTGTGTGTGTGTTTTAGGTTTATAATGTATTTTGCTGCTTTCCCACATGATTGCTAATGAAAAGGGTATTTCCCCAAATCAATTCAATCTGGAATCTTAACCAATAGTCTAGATTGACATTGTTAACAAATGCATAAGGTAATTCTTATGTGCAAAAAAGTTTGGAAACCACATATGAATTATGGATTCTAATAATTATATTTTTAAAAAATATTCATTTTAGTTATTTATGGACCTTACTTTATTCATTTATTTTTATGTGGTGCTGAGACTTGAACCCAGTGCCTCACACGTGCAAGGTAAGAGCTCTACCACTGAGCCACAACCCCAACCCCAATACTTACATTTTTGAGTCACCCCCCCACCACCACGCACACACACACACTCATCCATCACTCTATCTAGGCAAAGCAATTACTTTATTTCAATTTTCCTTCTTAAACATTTTAGTGCCCCCACTATATCTAATATACTTGGATCATTAAAGGGTTTTCTTGAATGAAATTCCTGCACTTAGACCTTCTCCCTTAAAATTCTACCCACCTTATACCACAAGATTGATCTATTTATGGCATGCATCTATCTAAGCCCAACATTTTTCCATTCCCTTCAAGGTAAATCTCAGACTTCTTAGAACTCTATATCATGACCATTTATTACCTAGCTTACATCTTACCCCTTGCTTTTTATCTCTATGCCTGTACCTCAGGTGGTTTCTTACAAAATGCTATTTAACAAACTCACTCATATTAGAATGACTTTCTCCTCATATCCCTTTCTTCCTAACCTGACAATTTATTCATGTTTCAAACTCAGTTCGTGAAACATCTCCTCTAAGAGACATTAGAGAAAAACACCTCAGTCCTTCTGAGTTTCTTATGTCCCACCCACAACTTTCTTGAAACTCCTTTCAGGTCAAAACAACTAAGGAAAAGTCCCATACCTGTTTTCACATTCAATAAATTGTTCAAAGTTAGTTCAATGACTTTAATAAGCTTCAAAGAAATCTGGTAAGGAAATTCTAAGTCTTTTTCCTATTCTATAAAAGCAGTAATCTGAGGTGAGTACCTTCATGTTTGCTTTTCTCTAGATGCCAAATGATATTTTTTAAACCACATTAGGATTTACATGTGGATGAATTAATTCATGCTTTTTAAATTCTTTGAACCTTAAGTGTTCAAAGTGAAGTGGAGTTCTTCCTTGAACTACGGGCAGGGCAAAGTGCCTCACCTCTCTCCTCCCAAAATACCATATACAGACCCTGTCATAAAACATTATGTCTCATAAGACAAAAGTTTCCAAAGGAAGTTTTTTTTCCTTTAAACTCAGCATATGACTTAGAGTTTGGCACATAGTACATACTCAATAAATATTTGTTGAACAGAAATAAATTATTAAGAATCTCAAGAAATCTAGCTCTTTCCAATGAGCTATATTCTATCTTGAAATTTTATCTGCTTTAGAAAGCTTAACTGGGTGAGAAAAACATGCAAATCTTAGGCTAAAAAGTTTTTCACTAGGTTATGTGCTTGGAAAAGGGAATCAGTTCTTTGGAAAGGTTTTTAACTATTGTTAAATGTCCAGTTAGATCTCCCATGTTAAATAACACTTGTAGTAGAATTTTCCTTATATAATTTATAGGCTTTTCCTCATTTAGTCTATCAGAAAATAGCAATAAAAAGTAAAGTGTTATTGAGAAAAATAATAGAGGCTCGTCTCAAATTTGCAATCCTCCTGCCTCAGCTTTCTGAGCCCCTGGGATTACAGGCATGCACCACCACATCCAGCTCTAAGGCACTTTTAAAAATTTCATTTGGCATCTGAAGAAAAGCAAATGTGAAGACACTCACCTCAAATTACTCTGTTTTGATGGAGTTAGTAAAAAGACTAAGAATTTTCCTGCTAGATTTCTTTGAAGCTTGTAAAAGTCATCGAACTAACTTTGAACAATGCATTGAGTATGAAAACAGGCATGGGAATTTTCCTTAGCTGTTTTGACATGCAAGGGGTGTTCAAGGGAATTGTGGGAGGGAAATAAGATTAGGAAAGACTGAGGAATGCTGGAGCTTTGAGTGATTGGGTGCAGTTTGGTAGTTCAATTGTTATCTCTTCATCTTTACACTAAGAAGGTGATATACACCATAAATCTCTTCACTACACTGCCATGTTCATGATTTCCAAAATTTGAAATTAATTCGTATTAAATGATCCCTTTGTCTCTACACCTGAAAAGTGGCCACCTGCAGAAAAGTGGCAGACATGTCACATGGACCAAGTCCCCATGGAAACCTCCCCATACAACTCTCTGGAGTTGTCCCTACTTCCCAAGCATACACTCATGCTTCCTAAGTGCCATCATCTGTACAACCCATTCACTTCCACAAGAATATTCATACAGCCTTTGTAGCCAGCATCTGGGTCTTATCTCTAGGTATTCCTCTAGCTCACCTCTACAGACCAACCAGAAAACTTAAAAACAGATTAAAGTCCTATGCAACAAATCCCCAAATTCTGGTTGAGTCAGATTGTCAGAACATACAAAGAACTCAAAACTCAACAGCAAAAACAAAACAAAGGAAAAGAACAAATAATCCTATTTGAAAAAACAGGCAAATTATCTGAATATATGTTTCCCAAAGAAGATAAACAAATGGCCAAAAGCATATAAAAAATGTTCAAGGTCTCTAATCATCAGGGAAATGCAAATCAAAAATCACAATAAGATAACATCTCACCTGAATTAGAATAGCTATGATAAAAAATATAACAAATGCTGGTGAGGAAACAGAAGAAGGGAACTCTTGTATACCATTGGTGGGAATGTAAGTTAGTATATCCACTATGGAAAATAGTATGGAGGGCCCCCCCCAAAAAAAAACTAGAAATAGAATTACTCCATGGTATAGCAATTATACTGTTGGGTATATATACAAAAGAAATGAAATCATCATATCAGTAATATCTGTACTTTCAAGATCATTGCAGGATTATTCACAATAGCCCAAATATGCAATCAACCAAAGTGTCTACAAACAGGAGAAAGGATGAAGAAAATGTGATAAATACATACAATGAAATATTATTCAGCTATTAAAAAGAATGAATCCTGTCATTTGTGGCAACATGGATAAACCCAGAGGACATTAAGTGAAATAAACCAGGCACAAAGACAAATACTAATGTTCTCAGGGTTATGTGGAAGCTAAAAATATTGATTTCAGAAATCACTAGTGGTTAGGAAGGGGAGGGAGGACAGAGGAACATTGGGTAATGGGTAACAAACTACTGAAGGAGAAATAGTTTCTAAAGTTCTACAGCATGGTAGGTTAACTCTAGTTCACAGCAACTTATTGTGTAATTAACAAAGAATTAGAAGAGAGAAATTTAAAAGTTCCTAACACAGTACTGCAAAAAACTATTGTGTGCTTCTTTTACCATACTTCATATTGTTGATGAAATTAAAGAATATTTGATAAAATCAGAAAAAAAGTTCCTAACACAAAGAAGTTTTAGTAAGGATACAGAAATGCAAATTACCTGATTTAATCATTATGCATATATCAAATCTTCATACCATATTCCACAAATATGTAAAATTGTTGTATATCAATGCAAAAATATTTTACCAGAATCATGTAATCAGATATGAGATACCTTCTAAATGCTTTCCATTTTGGGACCACTGTGCTTGGTTGACAACAAAAAATAAATAAATAAATAAATATCTGGGGCGGGGGAATGAGACTAAAATATATAACTAAAAGATGAAAAGTTTCACTTCCCCTAGGAAGGGAAAATATTGTAATTAGTGTACTACCATGATCACCATTTCAAGAAATAGCTTTGAGACTCGGGGTGTAGCTCAGTGGTAAGCATTTGCCTAGCATGCATGAGACTCTGGTTCAATCCCCACCACCACCAAAATCAGAAATATCTTCCACACAATAGTCAAGAAATGGAAACAACCCAAATGCCCCAATATTGGATAAGTGTGTGAGCAAAATGCAGTCTGTACCCATCATACGATGTTATTTATCATTTAAAAGGCAGGGAAATTCTAACACATGCTGAAACACAGATGAGCTCATTATGCAGATTGAAGTAAGTCAATCAAAAAAGACAAATACTATATGATTCCACTTATATGAGGTACCTACAATAGTCAAATCTGTCATAGAAACACAAAGTAGAATTGTTGCCAGGATCTAAAAGGAGGGAAGAAAGGAAAGTTGTTATTTCATGGGTATAGTGTCTCCGTTTTCCAAGATGAAAGAATTATAGAAATTAATGGCAAAAGTACTTATATTTAGCACCACTAAACTATACACTTAGAAATAGTTAAGACTGTAAATTTTTTGTTATGCCTTCAGGTTGAAAAACTAAATACCTTTGTGACTCAGAGTAATTGACATTGCCAGTTTAGATAAGGCACTATAGAATTCAATCAAAAGAAGTAGAACTCACATAATATTTGAGCAAAATTAGGGGGCATATTTTCATCTATGTATGTATGTATTTGTTTGTTTGTTTAGCAATACTGGGGACTGCACCAAGGGCCTTGAGCATACTAGGCAAATACAATACCATTGAACTATGCCCCATCCCTTTTTTTTTTTTTTTTTTTTTTTTTACTTTGAGACAGGGTCTCACTAAATTGCCAAGACTGACCTCAGACTCACAATCCTCCTGCCTAAGCCTCCTAATTTGCTGGGAAACCTGTGCATTCTCTTACAAAATCAAAATATTTATTTATTGTGTATCTCCTGAGCTTTAGCTTCATAGAAGTTTGGTTAGCCCTGGGTCAGTCTTGCTCTTATCTAGAAAAGATCAGATTCAGTCCTGGGTATTCCAAGATGTATTTTTGGCAACTGGACTTTTCCATATCTAGATGGTTTTCTGTCAGGCTAGTGTTGCTCCTATTATTACAAAGGATGACTGGGAAGTTCAAGACCAAATTAGAACTGATTAAATATGGCTCCTGTGGGTTTTCTGGGTCAGGAGCAAAATAAGCAGCTCATCATTTGTCTTAGTTGGGAAATTCTCAGCCTCTTATTAATTCAACTCATATGTTTATCCCTAAATCTTACAATCTCAGAGTCTGGGAAATTGTGACACAAGTCACTAGTGAGAGATGAGACAAGTATTCTTTAGCCAAGGCCACACGTTCCACTCCCTCCCTATAATCCTTGCATATCTGAAAAGAGGGTGTGTTGCTGTAAACAGGCACAGATGTCTACCAGTCAGGACTTCAAGATCTCCTTGAAGATCCCTGTTTGTAGTTCAGATTCATGTACTGTCTTCTCAGTGCTGCATCTGTAATATAATTAGAGAAGGCACTTATATAGGGAGAGAATTAACAGAAGAGGCAGACCCTTGAAATTCAACAAATCCAAGAATAATCTGTATTTGATGACTTGTTTTCTGACAAGGATATTTGTTAAGACTTGTTAAAATATGCAACCTGAAACTTGCTAATATCTCCAAAGCAAAAGTTCACACCACCACCACACCTTTCCCTCCCCCTCTGATTCTTGGCATGCTATTTACAAGTGCCAAATACTTCTTTTATTGGGTTATGCTTTGCAACCCACCTGGCATTCATATAACCCATTCGCATTCAACTTCTGCTCTAAGCACTATTAAAACATAGCCAAATATAAATCCCAATATTCTCATCTCTCCACCTGTGAAATTTGGCTTCATGGCATGAACAAATGAACTTCTCACAATAGTGGAAAAAGATAAAAGCCAAAAATACAAATGTAACTAAAGTCACAGCTGTAATGTTGAATATGAGGAATACAAATTTAGGTTGTCAATATTGCTTAATGCTTAGACCTTTTTCCCAGTGCTAACCTATGTCCACAAAGCAGGACAGAAACATTTCAGTAAAAGACGTTTTCAGGTGTGACAAACCACTACTATTTCTTCCATCACCTTTTTAAGATCTTTTTTCATTGTTTAAGAGAATAGTTCTCACTATGTTGCCCCGGTTGGCCCTGAACCCCTGGACTTGAGCAATTCTACTACTTTACTCAGTCTTCTGAGTAGTGAGGACAGTATGCCCACTGCACTAGATTTTCCATCACCTTTAAAGGTTTAGGATCTAGATAGCACCCAGTGGTCAAGAAAAGAGCCTCAGAAAAACTGGATGTAAAGATTAAGTAAATGATTGTCCAATTGTAAGGTTTTAGCCAACAGAAGCGAGGGGTGATTTTGTTTCAGCACTAGGGGTTTTCTTATTGACTAAACACAGATGACACTGTCACCAATAATAGATAAAATGTCATTTATCACATAATTCACATTCAATACACATTCATAAAATAGCACGACTATCAGTAAAACTAAGGAGGGGGGGAATGTTTTGTGAGGAGACTCCCAAAAGAACTTTGTCTTGCATCTCTTGGGGAAATGAATTTTAAGGTGGTTCAGCTTTAAACATTGGGCTAAATCTGTATTTGCCATCATTATATGTGTGTGATTTATTTGAAAATAAACTCCTTTCTTTGCTTTGTACCTATAGCACTCTGAAAAATTTGGTTTCTCTAACTAAAGGACAAGACAGAGCTTTAGTGGCACTTGCTCTTCCCTCTGAGTCTTTTTTATAGTTTGGTGTCCCCTTTTTTACAGTGGACAAGTAAAATGGAACCAAGAAAAGTAAAATCAAGAAATGAGAGGGCTGGGGATGTGGCTCAAGCGGTAGCACGATCGCCTGGCATCAGCACCACATACAAACAAAGATGTTGTGTCCGCCAAAAACTAAAAAATAAATATTAAAATTCTCTCTCTCTCTCTCTCTCTCTCTCTCTCTCTCTCTCTCTCTCTCTCTCTCTTTAAAAAAAAGAAAAGAAATGAGTACCCTCAGGGTAGCAATCATAACCAAGTTGCTGAATACCATCTGAGGTTCTTGATAAAAGCCATTGGTCTCAGCACATGCAGACTATGTGTCATTAGCTCTGCTCCTCAGTAATGCTTCATGGTTGTGACTTAACCAAGGGAAAAAACACCTGCTTTACCAACTTATTCTAACCACTTGGTTAGTTTACTATTCAAGTGAATACTCCCTTTCAATTAAAAGACTCAAAAAGAAAAACTGTAGCTTGAGCTAGGAGCCAAGTTTTATGCTTTAATCTCTGATAATTTCTCCATATGCATTAAAATGTCCTTAGTCAAATTAAATGTCAAACATTGCTTGTGATGAAACTGATGGGAAATTTTTAATTTGTAATTAATTTGAGATTCTTACCCACTGCGAAACTACTTTTGTTTTGAGACATATACCAGATTAAGCAATTGAAAAATTAAATGACTGATGAACTAACTACTACTCATGTAATTGCAGCTATATAGTACTCAACTTACAGATATTAGTATAAAGTAACATCTATGCTCAGATTATCCATTGCCAAGAATAAATTAATATCTCAAAGCACTACTTACATAGAATCTAAATTCTAAAATAATATCAGTAATACTACTAATATCATGCCACTCTGCCATTTTTAAAACACTCAAACACACGCTTATCTTTAACATAGGAAATTCGTTTTCACATGAGCTCTGGTCCCTTTTACTTTAAACCTAAAAGTTCTTCTTTAAAATTGCTTCAACTCTGCAGTTTAAAAAAGCAATTTTTTAAACTTTGCATTTCATGGGAAAATAATACACATTGCAGAAAACTTGCCACTTTGCTGCTTCCTGTAATTTCTCTTATACAACATACAAAGCTATTTCATGCTTCATGAGCATCATTTCTCCTTTTATGATAATTTTTCTTTATCTACTTGGGTTTCTTTGTCATCATGTCTAGTTTTAAGGTCCGCTCTTGTATTCACTGAGCCCAAACCCCCTGTTATTTCACCATTCTCAAGGCAGAACAGAGTCTCTAAAGGAGAAGAATATTTTTTTGGAAAGATTAATTTAATTAGGTTGTATTTACTACACCAAAAAATGCCTAAAGGTATTTTAAGCACCTTGGTGCTTAGAATCTCTATTTTCCAGTCTTGAACACACGCCTTTGCTTTATGATTCAAGATAAGTCACAGATGGCCGATAGTTGCTGATTATCATCTTGAAGGCAGCCTTGTTCAAATTCAAAGAGAGCACTGGGCACAAGCAAAAACAATATCTGCCCAAACAATATCTGCTGAGAAAAATTCTTCATTGTTTTTGTAATCGTATCACAAGGGTTTAGCATCCCTTTCACAAGGCAGATATGGAAATCTTTTCACCACTTGTATATTCTGTCCTCTCTAGTTTCTGTTCTTTTCCACCCACATCCCTTCTTATGGCTGTTTGCTAATGATACCAGCACCTGTAGAGGTGGGGCTGAGAAACTAAAATTGCTTCTTATACAGCTTTGGCCCTTTGGGCACTCTCTGTCCCCAGGGAGAATTGGACTGGAAAACAGCTTTTTATCAGACTCTGTTAGGTGTGAAAACACACTTAACTCTGTTCTCAGGGTGTGATTTGAGATGTAAAACCAAGAAGTGGACTTGGCTTGAGCAGGCACTGCCTACACTGTGTGTGTGCATGATCTCCTTGAGCGCTAGGTTTTGTTCTTTGCTGGACTCGGTAATATAAAAACATATTTATTGTACTATAACTTCTTTCTTTCTCAAAAATCCCAATTGTCAGCCTACTGGGTGAGAAAGATGCATGTTACACAAAGGAAGGAACATACAAAGGGAGTCTCCTTAATCTCAGAACTGAGGTTGTTTTGACATTAGAATACAGTGTGTACCATAATGTTTTATGAAAGCTGCTCAATGATCCAGCTTATTTCTTTTTTTTTCTTCCTTCTTTTTTCTTTTATCCCCCAGTCCTGGGGATCAAACCCAGATCTTTCCCCATGTTAGGCACGTGCTCTACCATGAGTTATATCCCCAGTCCCCAGTGTATTTCTTTCAAGCTAGCAAGACTTTTATCATGTGTAACCCTAGTATGTATTATAGAGAGTGACAGAGTTCTATCCTACTAGTCTGTAAAGATGGCTTTCAGGGAAGTCTACCTGCCTAAAGTCCTGCATTCTAATCCTGGGGCCTTAGATTTGAGGGATCTTAGACAGTACTCTGGGTTGTAGTCATAGAACCATTCCATTGCTTTTTACCTCTTTTGTATTTTAATTATACAGAATAATGGGTTTCATTGTGGCATATTTGTGCATGCAAAATATCATGCACAAATGATAACATCTACCCACCTTCAGCTGTTATGGCCACAGAGAAATGTTCTTCCATTTCTCTCATTCTGGAGATAAAGAGGATGTTCTTCCATTTCTCTCATTCTGGAGATAAAGCCAATCAAACTGGAGAGGGTCAAGGGGAAAGCACTATGAATAATTTGCCTCTTTTTACCATCACAGTGATCAAATCACCTCTCAGTCCCTTTTCTCTTTGAGACGAGGAGTCAGAAAACCTGGCTCTGAGTCCTGCTTCCTGCAGCTTTATTAGCTGTGACAAATCATTTTTCTCTGCTTTTCCTTCTGCAGTTCTAAGATACCGGGTCTGGACAATTTGGCCTCTAAGAGTGCATCCAATTCTGTATCATCTAAGATTTGATGATTCCAACTGATTTAACAATTCTTTCTGAGCAGTCAAGTCCTTGGCTTCAAGATTTCACAGTCATAAGTTATTCATCACTGCACTTGAATTAGAAATGGCTTTGTAGAGTCTGAAATGTCCTTTTATCCAACTTCTGCAATGTGAACACTGGGTATGATTCTGAGGCATTTATCCACAGTGATGGACGTCACCATCAGGAGACAGGTTGCATGCATTTGAATTATGGTTCACCATTTTGCTCTAGAAAAATTACTCAAATCCTTCTGTGTCTCAGTATTTGCATCTAAAAATGGGATTATAAGGGTCCTAATTCATTGGTTTGCTATGAAACTGAAATGAACTAACACACATAAAGTTCATAGACTTATACCTGGGACATTGTAAATGGTCAATAGATATTAACTTCTCTCTGGAGTTATTCTCTCCCAATAATGGGCTCTATGCCACATTAAGGGAAGTGGAGTTTAATGTCTTTAGGGAAGAACATCCTATTTTTAGGACAAGTATATTATTAGAACTGTTTACCTTATCATTGAAATTCACTCCAAATATTATGTTATCTCATTATTTTGAGTTAGTTTGTAATTTTTCTTAAATAAACACTTAGACTAGCGTTCTAGAAACCAGAATACTGACTGGGAAATTTCACTTCTGTCTCTAATAATCATTTATTCAACAGAGGAAAGAAACGGAGATTTGGTTCTGACTATAGGCAAATTCTTTCTTGTAGTGAGTTGTTTGTTTAATTACTGGGTTTTTATTTTCTTCTTAATAGAAACCTCTTGAGTGTGGGATATGATTAAAATGCATCTCTATAGCATTTTTTTAACACAAAATAATGTGAGTTGATACTCACATGGGAAGGCTACTAAAGAACTGGAAAATTTCAGCTTTTATTTCCAAGGTCTGATTATCTTATCCATTAAGCATCATCTGTCTACCAGTGATCATATGGGACCGGGCACTCAGTCAAGGTTTTGATGAGCCCTGAGAGTTTTTTGCATCAACCTAGTTCCCTAAGACTTTCCAGATGAGATAAATCTTAAGCTACATTTTGCAGTTGTGATCAATTTTCATTCAAGGCATTCTGTAGGAAAGTCTCATTTGATCCATTCTTTGTCACGTCAGATGACTCAAAAGAAGGTAACAATTGCCAGAATCAACTCAGGATTTTCTGAGGAAATGAACAATACCTAGCCCAGATTGCTCTTATCTGGGTGTATCAAGACTTTCCTTTATTTCCTAGGCTCTTTAGAGCTACCATAGCAACCCATGCTATAAATGCGACACAATTGCACTTCAAAGCTACACCTTTATAGCCAAGGCTGTTCTATTGCCTCTCTAGGTTACTTTTCAGTAACTTAGATAATTAATGGTGCTGTTGGTTAGTGAGGCTTCATGTGAGTGTTGAAAAGAAAAGTAAGCGAAGACCTTGGGTCAAGTCCATTTGAGTAACACTGCATGACCAGGATTGGGTCCAATAGAACTCTTAGTGGCTCAACTGTTTCATCTGTATAGAAAAATACAATTTTAATTACAGTTGGATTTTATCAACGAGCAGTGCCCACTGGAAATGTAGCGTAAGAACTATAAAGCCAGGTGTGCAATACCCATGTGGAAGAGTCCCTAAATCAAAGGCTGGCAGGGACTGGAAAGGAACATAAATGCCATATATTTGACATCCCTGGACTCTTAAAACATTCTGTGAGGGCACTATGAGTCAAAAAAAAAAAAAAAGAAGAAGGAGAAGGAGAAGGAGAAGGAAAGAAAGAAAGAAAGAAAGAAAGAAAGAAAGAAAGAAAGAAAGAAAGAAAGAAAGAAAGAAAGAAAGAAAGAAAGAGAAAAGGAAAAAAGTAGGAGATGTGAAATTGATTTTTAAGCCAAATTGTGAACCTTTGTTAATTTCATTATAATAACTATTAGAAGAGGAATGAAAAGAGAAACCTAACTTTATCTTCTGTATTCAAACCAAATTCTCTCATACATCCTGGTATGGAGCATTTTATCAGTGGTCCCCTGGAGTGAAAACTTTTATCTTTATCATATATGCTAAGCAAAGAAAGTGGGATAGACAGGTGATATTTCAGATAATGTGGTTGTATTAAATATATTTTCATCACTGGGACCAGAATACCTGACAAGACCAACTTATAAGAAGAAAAATTGATTCTGACTCATAGTTCCAGAATTTCAGACCATGGTCAGCTATTTTCAAGGCAGAAACATCATGGCAGAGGAAAGCTGCTCAGCTCATGCAACCAGGAGGCAGAGAGACTGGAGGATAAGAGAAGATGAAACCTTCCAGAGCATGCTACCTACTTCCTTCACTTAAGTACCACCTCCCAGTAGTTCATTCAGCTATCAATGAGTTAATCCACTGATGAGGTCAGATTCTTTATTATCCAATGCCTTAAAAGCCCCACCTCTGAAGCTTGCTGCATTTTTTTTAGGTTTTATTTTTTATTTTTATTTTTTAAAATTAATGAATTAATTAATTTTTTTGCATTGCAATTGTTAATACACCATTATACAATAATTTATCATATCTCTGATTATATATAAGGTATATTAACACCAAATTCACACATTGAAGCTTGCTGCATTTTGAGACCGTACTTTGAACACATGAACCTTTGGGGGGACATTCCAGCTTGAAATCATAAAAGTGTGAAAACAACTCTGATCTTGTAGACACAAGAAAGCTGCCATGGAGAACTAGAGCTTGGGCCTTGAAGTGCTCCATCTCTCCCTGTAGTCAGCCACCTACTTCACCTAGGCATCAGGCCAGCTTTGGCAGAAGATTGGATCAAGGCTATTTGCATGTCTGTTTTCAGGACATTAAGCTTTGTCTTCCCATATAAAATGGGAAGGCAGTCAACACAATCATGCAGAAAACTTATCTTGGAAAAAAAGAAGACTAAAGTTTTTCTTTCAATAAGTACAAATTCTATTTTCTGTAAAGTGTGATAAAAACAACTTCAGAAAATATACATGTTTTGATGAAGGGTTGAAGTTCTCCTTTTTTGTGATTCAAGGAATGATGACAAAAATAGAAAGACTTTATTATATCGTTAAGCGTAGCACTGGGTGTTATCATTTATATGTTGTATCATTTGAGCCCCCAAACACTCTATGAAATGGACTCTAAAGCTGGAGATGTCAGCCTGACCCAATTTCTCATGGCCAGTAAGTGACAAAGCTCAACTTCATAATCCAAAGCCATGAGTCAAAGTGTGTGGAAATACCCAGAAATGTTAGACAGTGCTGGCAATTCTGCATTGAAACTCTTCTATAAATAGCTCCCTGACTATTTCTGATTCTCATTGACTTAGTATAATGTAAGCCATTCAGCAATATGATACTGATAAATATTTCCTTTTCAAAACATTACACAAATACATGATTTCCTCCCTCTTTCTACCCTGTAGGAGAAGTAGGAAAAAAAACAAGATAATAGGAATTTGCCTCCAAGCTCCAATACCTTCCTATCCTCTTGGTAATCACTGAAGAGAGTCCCTAGTTACTAAGGAGACCATAACAAAATCCATTAGGTTCCAGTACACTTGGGTTGCCTGGCTAGCGAACGCCAAAATAGCAAAGGAAAATATTATCATTGCTGAAATCATTTGATGTCTATGACTAATAAAAAACATGTTGGCAATTTGAATTTTTTGAACTGCCCAAAGGGCTTGGTAAAGACTATGAATTAATAACACACAGCATTCTGTCTAGAGAAGAAAAAGAAAGTTTTTTAAAAAAGCAAAATATTAAACCATTTCTAAAAAAAAAAAAAAATATCTGAACAATCAAAAGGTCCTTACAGAAACAAACATTAGGGAACCACATCTAGGTCTCTTATTAAATTTTTTATTTAAATTTAATTTTCTGACCCCTCCTTTTCCTATAGCTAAATAATAAATTCTGTGAATTCTGAGTCACATTATTCTTGAATAGTAAGAGACCCACAGGCCTTCTTATCCAATTTCTCATAAATACCAGAATTATCTTTAAAGTGTCCCTGACAACTGTACCAACCGTCAAGGCTTTGAAGGCAGAAGTTTCCATTCACATGTGTGCTGTGCCCCTTGAGGGGCTAGTGGAAGACAGAAGTGAAAAGAATTGGGATTGAGCCAACTTCCAACGACCTCTTCACTCCAGGTCCAGAGGTTACTCTGGGCTTGCCTGAAAATGTTCATCAGTGTCCTCTGCTTGACCATTCCAGAGCAGCAGGTCTCTGCCAGGATCCATCCTGTCTTGTTATGGCTATGGCTCTGATTCTTGGAGGCTGTGTTCTCATGTTGTGCCAAAATCCTCTCTCCTCCTGTTTTCTACCTATTGTTCTCTGTGGTATCTCTAGAACAACACTGCTTGACTCAACTTCCTTTCCTCCTAAATAGTCCCTTAAATAACTGAAGTCAACTGTCATGACTGCCTGGTGTACTGTTTTCTCCAAAAGTTGTTTCCCTATTAGATCATAAGGCAAGCATACAAATATAATTTGAAGAGACAGAACACATAATTATCATTAAAAAAAAGACAAAAAGGTAGTCTGAACATTTGATTTTTTTTTTGGTGGGGGGGCAGATACCTTGGATTGAACTCAGGGGTACTCGACTACTGAGCCATATCCCCAATCCTAATTTGTATATATATTTTTTTAATTTAGAGACAGGGTTGCTTAGTGCTTTGCCATTGCTGAGGCTGGCTTTGAACTCAAGATCCTCCTGTCTCAGCCTCAGGAGCCCTAATTAGGATTACAGGCCTGCGCCACAGTGCCTAGCATGAAAATTTGATATTTTTTTTTAAGTTAAAATTCTAAAATAAAAAGTTGAAGGACTGGAGGTATAGCTGAGTGGTAGAATGCATGTTTTGCATACATGAAGCTATAAGTTCATTCACTAGCACCAAAAAACAAAAACAATCAAACAAAAAGAGTTGAAATTCTCAATTGGTATTGAAAAGCAATGTATCTGTACTCTGGGTTTCTGAATTCTGTCAAGTCATCCTGTCAAAATGGAAACAAAGACTTTTTCTTAGTTATAGACATCATGCCAGTTCCTAGTAACATCCCACCAATTCTCACCAAAGTTGCATTTAAAAAAAAAATTACTATTAATGCCTACTTTACCTGCATAAAAATACTTATGACAAGATTTGAAAATGAATATCATCTATTAAGAATTAAAGAAGGGATGATGTAAAGAAAATAGATATTTAATTCTTCTCTCCATCCCATATCTTATTATGAAAAACTTTAAGCAGGTAGATATGTTGATTTTATAGCAAACACCCATATATTCAACAAGTAGAGTCTACAATGAACATTGCACTATCTTCAATATCTCTCAAATCTGTACCTTTCTCTGTCTGTCCATCAACCCACCCTACATTTTTATACATTTCAATATCACTTGTTTGCAGCAGAATACTTTATCCTCACACACCAACATGCATGTTGTTATCAATTCTTTTTTGAAACGTTTGGTTCATGTTCCCTTCTGAATCCCCTTTACCATACTTTTATTCCCTCCCTTTCCTCAATTTTCATTTTTGTGTTCTTCTTCCCACTTTCTGTCCCCAAGATCTAAGAGATAAAAGAAAGATGTAAAATTCTTGAATGTCTAATATCCTTAGAATCGCATCGGGGAAGATCACTGATGACCAGCCAGAGTCTCATAGCTTTTATAGTTGCAGGCATGGGATGGATGAGGACCTCAGGAACAGGCTAATCAGAGAGGAATTAGCATGAGAATTTAATAATTTACTATGCGAAGCACAGCTATTAAATGCCCAGGCATATTTCCTCATCAATCTACTCTCTCTTTGAACTAATGGCCATGGAAGGCCAATTATGAAGGCTTTTAGTAACCGGAGACTCAGAGGAGGGAAACTCAAAAGTCCTGGTGGTCTGGAAGAAGAGACCTCATCAGCTGATGTTTCAACAGCTGGCTTCATGATGAAATGAGGATGGGGACACTAACTATCACTGTAGAACTTCTGGGAAGACCTGCCACTGGGGTCATGGCTAGTGAGTGCACTTCTAACCTGGACTGCATGGGTGAACCCTATCAAATTCTACCCTTCCAACTTCCTTCAAAAACATCCGTTGAGCGCCATTCCTTTGAGGAACACATTCTCTTTTAACCATGCTTATGGCATTAGTTAAGATTTAGTGAAGTCCTGACCATCCTGTGTTGGGTCTGGGGGACAACCTGTCTTTTTGTTTTGTTTTGGTTTTTCGGTTTGTGTGTGTGTTTGTTTGTGTGGTGCTGAAGATGAACCCAGGGCCTCACACAGGCCAGACAAGTGCTCTACCACTCACCTACATCCCCAGCTCGACAACCTGTCCTTAAAATGTGAAGTCTGTGTCTATCTAATTCCACCTTTGCAAATCAATTTTACTGGCTTTATTCTCTAATATGAGAGTGATTATCTGCCTTCTGAGCACTCTGTGTTCAGAGGCCAGGAAAGAAGCACTCTTCTATAGTGAGAAAACCATTATTTTCTCTATCTCAAGATTTATGTCTGACAAGCAATGTTCATTGTTCATTCTCTGGACTTCCTAATTAACAGCCCACAAAGACTTGGCAAGGTGAGATCCCCAGTGAAAAGGCAGCTGCCCAAAAGCAACACAAATGTACAAATGCAACACTTGTCACAACAGACAGCTTCTCCAATGTTGCAGATCAATCTAACTTTGACAAATTAAACCTACTTTGAAATCCATGAAAGGAGCTCTCTAGTCATAAAATCTCAAGGTGAATCCTTTGGTTATATAACCACTTCTTAATGTAGTTCTCCCAAAGGTTTGGACTTAAAATCAGTTTTAGAGCAAGGCTTTCCTATCCTCTACTGCTTAAAAACAATCCTTACCCTTAACCACGTTCCATGTACAGATAACATAGGAAATGCCATCACTGCATAGTAGCACCATATGCTTTAGAGTGTATTTAAAAATAACATTCAACTGTTGCAGAAAACATGACTCAGAACAAGGCTCTGGTTATTTCACAAGAGTCTGTGACAGATAGGGTGCAGGGGGAACCTGATACTTTTAGGTATTAGCACCTCAGTGGTAAATGTTAACTGGCAACTTTAAGTTCTTCTCTAATTGCCTCTGTTATAAGCAACCTATCCTCAGATCCAGATTAAAACTCTTTCCAGAGGGTGAAAGGTCCCATAATGTAGAGAGTAGACTTTTATTGCTGGGAACTCACAGATTCTGACGGTAGCATATGTGCCTTGTGTCACAGACCTCAAGCAGTACTCAATCTACATAAACAGGGAGCATTTCATCTAAGCAGGGCTTCAAAGGCAATGTTTGTTCATACATCATTAGTTTCTTTGATTCCTTTGATGCATCTGTCTCTAGTGATGGAAACTCTTTTTTTTTTTTTAAGAAACTAAAGCACAAAAAGAAAATGAAAAAACTAAAAACTGATTTGGCAACAGCTAAGCAAGAGGCTGCCTTCACAATCATGGAACTCAATGAGAAGATAAAGATGCTCTGTGAAGGAAAGCCAGCCCCTAGAGGTCAGTATTACCACGTGACAATTGCACCCTGGCCCCTCATCTTGGGTGATGCCTATGGTTTCATTGGCAACCAAGCAAAAAGCAAGACCACTGTGCCTGGCAGCGTCCTAGCTCAGCAGCATACTGGCCTGGCCTGACCTCTGTTAGGAATGAACAGAGATGGCACGTGAGCTACTAACTCTGGGCTGGGTTTGCTTTCACTTTAGAGAGGCAGAGAATGAATAAGCTGCTCATTAAGGGGAAGTCTCTGAAAATGAACAACTGGCCTGAAATAGATCTGTGAAGTGTCATTGGATAAGCTGGGTGACTGTGAGGAAAGGGCAGTGCCTAAGAAGGAAGACCTGACACCTTGAGGAACAGGGCTCTGGAGTAGGGCCAGGAGCCTGTCTGAGCGCACAGGCTGGCACGCTAAGACAGCACAAGGAAGGGAGGAGAGTCTTTTTTAACAGCAGACAAATGAAGCAGAAAACCAGCAGGGAAGGCTGGTTAGGGTGAAATCTGGATAGTTTAAAAAAAATTTTTTTGAATAGCAACATTAGTTTCAATTTAAAAAAAAAATACTACTTCTACTAAGAGGCTATAAATACACATTAGGGAAAAAAACACAGGTTGTCATTACTAATAATAGGAGTTAACATTTCACACTATGTGCCAGGCATTTTGCTAAGCAAGATGTGTAAGTATCTACTTAATTCTCAGAATAATTTCTGAGGTAAGTGTACTCATGGATTCTACCAGAATAAGTCGGGGCTCAGATATATTCATTAACTTGCCCAGGTTAGACTCAGACAGGCAATACTTGAGTAGTCAGCACCAAAGCAGTGACTTTTCCTACACCAGGGGAGGTTTCCAGCTTTGATAGGCTGAGGACGTTTTGTCTGCTATGTAGCAGCAATAACAAACTTCACTTCTGCCTGTTGATCTCCTGCAAAGACTTAGTTCCCTAAAATAAATGTCTTCCTTTGAAGTGTGCCACTCTTGCAAAGCCAGGAACATGTCATTGTTCTTACTCTGGCTTCCTTTATTACTCATAAATAATTCTGGAAAAAGAGGAGCAACTTGGAAACAAGTGGAGGAGGAAGAAGTAGGCGATGTGGTGGCTTCAGAAAGGGGACACTCCCAGAATCCTGACCACATGGTGAAACTTCACATGCAAACTTGGTTTGTATTTTCAATTTCCAATAGCACTTTCCTAGGGTTCAAATGGCATCTAATACTGTCACCTTGAAACACCTGCCAAAGGACAACTTTTTTCTTTCTTTTCTTTTCAACTTTTTCTTTTAACAAAATAATATAAAAGCAGTTTATAATGTTGCCTTTACAACCATGAAAACGAAACAAATAAAAACCCACTAGAAAATGTTACCCATTTAAAGATCTAAGGAATCCACGGGCTAGATTTTCCATTGGTTTCTTGGGGAGAAGCTGATGACAATCATGGAACACATTGGAGGTAGTTCTCCAGCTTATTTGAGAGAAGCTTTTGACTTCTCAACTCCATGTTAAACTTAGTGCAAAAAATATTATTGCAGGGCATCTAATTCTAATTATACTTATTTAGGTAAAAATATCATTCATTGTCTAGTGCCATTTGGTCTCTCAGGTATTTGAATAAGTCAAAATTTGAATGATACTAACATGTAAATGGTTTGGGGGAGGCAGAAAATAATAAATCCCATCTTTCTTAGATCACTTTTTCTCAGTATTTTTATTTAAAAACAAAACTACTAGTAAGGGGGTAGTTATGACATACTTATAAATGGATATAAATAAAATTAAATCTAAACAGTTATTCTAAGGTCCATTGGATCAAAATGGTGCCCTTCCTTTTGGAGCTATGCTGCTTCTCTTACTGATAGAGAAACTGAGTCATTGCACCAACAAGGGGTACTAATATCTTAAATCAAATATTTTTCACATTTTTACTCTCCTGTCAGCCCTGTGCAACCTCACCTTGAATTCAATAGTCCAAGAGATTATCAAGGTCATTATGGCCCCAGAGTGATATTAACTGGCCATCTCAGACACCTTGGTCACCTTGCCCTTCCTCTCAATTCACTTCAAAATAAAGCCTCTAACACTTAAGGAAAATAACCCTTATTTACCCTAGAACAATACAGGCCAACTCACCCACACACAAATATTTCTGGACCTAAAACACCATCTCTCCCTTAGTTATTTTGTGTCCTTTTATAAAATGTTTGTTCTGGGTTCTCAGACTCTGTTTGCAAAGGCCAGGTGCCCCAGTCATAATAGCTTAAGGAGAAAGGTTGATTTATTGGCACAAGTAAGCAAACCAAGAAAGGGCACACTATTAGCTTCAGAGTCCTGCAGATTCAGGGTGTCGGATACCATCAGGACATGATGTGTCACTCATCTCTGCATGTCTCTACACTGAGACTTAATTCTGTTTAGCTAGATGTTGGAAGAGACTAGAAAGATGACTATAAAAAGCTATGGGCTTCACTTCTTTCTTATCACCTCTTTTCCAGAGAAGAAAGAAAACATTTTCCCACCAGCTCTAGTTAGAAAAGTACACGAAAGAACTCTGTCTGGCTAGGGTTGGGTATTCATCCTGGGATAGAAACCAAATTTTGTGATCAGGGATGGGGAACATTTTTGGACAAGCTTTGGTCATGCATCCCGCACTGGGTGGCAGGGTAGAGAAAAAGAAGAGTGAGAAAGAGAATGTTCTGAGTGGCCCCTCACACCAGAAGTACAGAACTGGATGGCAGAAAACCACTTCCTTAAAGGAAGAAAAATCCCATAACCAAGAAGAAGAAAAACGAAAGCCATGTTTCCAATGCATTGTCAGCTAGCCAACAAGTTAAAACTTAAAGTAATAGTAATGAATTACCCATCACAAGGAACTAGCACTTTAAAAGTAAATTTCTTGTCAATGAACAAAAGGCCTTCAGCATCCAAGAAATAAATCTCTAGTAGTATAATTTTAGACCCCAAAATAGAAGACTGTGAGCCATTTGGGAAAGAGAGGCCCCATTTGGCCTCCCTCAAGTGGTCAACTATTTTGAAGGTCTGGCTTATTATAACAAATTGCAAGAAGGGGAAAAAAACATTGATTATAAGTGATATGTCATGTTAACCTGGATTAACAGTTACTTCTCTATTATAGTTATGATCTGATGTTTGCAATTCTAACAAGCAAATTCATGAAATATTTCCAAATAAATTAGAATCCTCTTTTACCCAAATGTGTAATTTTTCCATGTTTGGTTCATTTTCTAAACAGTTTATAGTTTGCTGTTCAGCTCTTCTGATCAGAGGAATGTTTCAGATTATCATGAATATTTTTAAGCATATTCATATTCAAATTGATAAAGGAGCCAGCTAGCCAGTTTTTTTAAAAACATAAATACAGTAAACTATTTTATTAGTTATGTGCTTAAATTACGTCCCAGAAAATAAATTATTTAATAAATTATTTAAGTCCATGAAAATTCAGCTGAGAAGAAAAACACCTTTATTATAAAACTAAAGCAACAGGAAATTTACAGCCTGAGTGTTGTTTGTTGATTTTACTTTGTGTGAATAATCACAACCCAAGGGAGATTCCTCCTATCACTTCCAAAGTCTGCACCTGAAGTGTTTACAGCTGTATTTACTAGCAGAAATCAATGAAATGCCTATTACACTCCTTTTTGGAGGGTTGCAGAGGGTTACCAGGGATTGAACCCAGGGGCGCTTAACCACTGAGCCACATTTCCACCCACCCCACCTTTTTTTTTTTTTTTTTGCAACAGGGTTCTCACTAGTTGCTTAGAGCCTCCTTGAGTTGCTGAGGCTGGCTTTGAACTTGCAATCCTTCTGGCTCAGCCTCCCTAGCTGCTGGGATTATAGCATGTGCCACTGCACCCAGCTTGCACTTCTTTTTGAAGTCGGAGTCTACCTTTTGATATAAATCAGTACACAGGAAACTAACGTTAAGTTTCAGGACTAATTCTGCTTCCTTTTGTTTAGCAGAACAAAGTCACTTAGAAAAAGGCTTTACTAGTCCTGCTGTTGATGCATGAGTAGTCTTGTTCTGGTGTGATCTCCTTCCTATCTTTGATCAGAATATAGATTTCAAGTTACTACTTAAGGAAATACACCCCTCAGGATTTTGTTCTCTTTTAATTTTTTAATTCTTTTAATATGGACCAAATAATATTTTAATATACCAAATAAAATATCTAGCCCCCACTTGCCTGTTTCCATTGTCCTAATAAAAGTCATGTCAACTCTTCAGTCGTCTCTTGGTTTTACCCCCATTAAGGCTACACGGCCCAGGTAGCCCTGTTATGTCCCAGGGCAAATGCACCTATGACTCAATGTTCAAATAGTGCCAACCATACTCTGGGTTGGGGGAGAGGGGCAGCTTGTAATAGTGATCTTCAGTGACATAAGAGTGCTTTTAAACATTAGACAACTTACCCCATTAATTTTAAGAATCTATTCCTTTCCTAGATACTTTAGAAAGTCAGGTGATATCTTTTTGCCACCACCCCAGAGCTAACTCTAAACAATATTTTAAAGGGTATTTTTTTTTACCATGATGCTCACTCTTAGGCACTTGGCCCAAGCCTTCTCTCCCTTGAGTATTCTATTTACCTCTCCTTCTCCAAACTTCTTCCAGACCAAAGCTTCTGTTGCAACTAGGTGTTAAGGAAATGGAGATCTGGGGGTGATGAAAATATCCTGGAATTAGATATGGTAATGGTTGCCCAACATTGTTAATAGAGAAAACCACTTTTAAACAATTAAAATTGTGAACTCTGAGATGTGAATTTTAATCTCAATTATAAACAAACCAACAGTGATTAAAACAAATTCTAATATGTAATGACTAACCACCCTGTCTCTTGTATATTTTAATGACTAAGAAGTGTATTTTTTTTAAGTAATGGCTTTTTTTTTTTTTTTTTGTACCAGGGATTGAACCCAGGGCCACTCAATCACTGAGCCACATTCCCAGCCCTTTTATTTTTTATTTAGAGATAGGTTCTCACTAAGTTCCTTAGCGCCTCACTAAGTTGCTGAGGCTGGCTTTGAACTTGTGATCCTCCTGTCTCAGCCTTCTGAGCTGCTGGGATTTACAGTCATGTGCCACTACCCCCAGCTCTGTCAAGTGTATTTTAAAGAAAATACATTGGGCTTAAATAAAATATTGACTTGGTAGAATTCCAAGCATATAGAAGGGGGGCTCATTTTTACATTTATTGGAGTAAGGCAGCTTTGAATAGTGGTCCATTTATGTGTAGTTTTTTTTTGTTTGTTTGTTTGGTTTTTTTTTTTAGCAATGCCACCCTGTCTTTTCAGCATGGTTCCTACAAAGGTTCTTATTTCTCAGAATAGGAAATAATTACTTGACCCATAGTCCTAATGCAACCTTCTTTTACCACTGAACACTGATACTTCTTTTACCAGTCTACCTAATGTTTTCTAAGAAGGTAACAATTCCAGTTTGAGGATCTCACTGTTTGAATTGCTGGGACCTCATCAAAAGTATGTTCACTTACCCATGTCATCAGATTGCACAGGACTCAGTATGATGTGTAATCAAAATCACAAACTGGCAAACTGTGCTCCCCGTTACCAAAGATGACATTGCCTTGACAGAAAAATGATAAGACTAGGAAAATTAAAGATGAAGATTTCTCTCTCCAGAGGAATCATTATCCTGCCAGTTTCAGAAAATATTTTTAAAAAAGCTGATACTACCACAGAGTCTTCAGATGCAGAAGCTACTCCAGAGTGAAATAATTTACATTTAGATCAATAAATCCTACCAATTAACAACAAGGGAAAATGAGAGCATGGGTGTGATAACTTCAAGGTGTGCTTTCTAAATTAACATTTTAATCTTTGGGTTGCATTCAGAGATTGCCTACCAGGTTGTCTCTTCCTTTGTCCACTGATAGTCTTTTCCTGAGACAGAGCCAGCATATCCCAAACCAAAGTCTTCTCACTGATTTCAGAATTCCCCTCGAGGCTGAGGAACTCTTCCAGGAGTCCCTGCAAAATTTAGAGATTTGTTGCACAGAAGATCCCAGGAAACCATTGCTCCTTCCAGCTGGAGACTGTAGCCTATGTACAAATTTAATTTGGTTCTACTTTTCAAAAAGATATTTCAGAGAAGTCTAGGCCTGAAAAGCATCATTCTAAAAAGTAGGCAATGATCAGGACTTTGTTGGTTGCAAGTGACAGAAACCAAAATGAAACTAGTTTTGATAGGAAGGGATTTATTTGTGACTGAGGCTAGCAATAAAGTTAAGGCTGGCAAGGAGGCTGAGCCCCAGGGGGTTTCCAGACTTGGCTCTTCTTTGCCTCTTGGCCCCATCTGGTCTACACAGGCACAGATCAGGACAGTGTCCCCAGGGTGCCCTGGCTCTCAATCTATAGTGACCATATGTTGTTTCTGCCTGTACAGAACCACTTCAGTCTTCTATTAGAAACAGAATCATGATTTTCCTTTGGAAAAAGACTCCTCTCCCATTCTCTGCAGTCTTTTGGGACTGTCAATCAAAGCCTGGTTCCCCCCTCTCCCCTTAGCTCAGGGGAATGCTTAAGACTAGCTGAGCCAATCACATCTGTCCTTTGCCAGAAACTTGAACCTTGAACTAAGTTGAACGAAGAAGGGCAAAAAAAGACTAGGACTGATTTGTCCTGGAGTTTGGCCCCTGGAAGAAACTGTTGGTCTGGGATACCTGTATCTCTAAAGCTCCTTTTGAGAAATTTCCTTTAATTAATATTTTCCTTCAATACTAAGAGCTAGCTTATAGTCTTCTCATAAATTCTTTTTTTTTTTCTCTTAATGTGGTCAGCATAGGTTTATAATATTTGCAAACAAAGAGCTTTAATTCATACCCAACCCTGGGGAACAGAACTTTTTTTTCATACTTCATATTCAAATCTCAGAGAAGGAATTTGATTGACACGATTTGTATCACATTCTTACCCTTGGATCAATTACTATGGCCAAGGCAGGGGGGTTTATCATGGACCACACTTGGGCCATGTGCCAGAGGTCAAGGGTCAGGGCATATGATCAGATAAAAGAAGATGGAAAAGCTTTCTATATTTCTCCCTGTCTCCTGTGATCTGCTTTCTTTAAACGTCATTAAAGTGTAGAAACCCATTCACTGTTTTATCATACTGCCTATCTAGGCCCTTTCTTTACAAAAGATCTGGAAATCTATTTATTTTCTGATTAACAAAAGGTAAGAAGATCCATTTTGCAATTTTTGGTTGGGGTCCAGTATTTTCCAGCCGGCAGCTGTGGGAATTTATGATGTCAAGGTCCCCTCCTTCCTTTGTTTGTAAGACTAATTTTGGAATTATACCATTATCAGGAAATAGTGTTCCTTTCCTTCTGTCCATCCCTTAGGAATGGTTTTTAAAAAGAGAGAGGAAAAAAAAAAAAAAAAGCTTGGCTTCTGTATCCAGAGAGGTTGGATGAAAGGGCAAGCACCAGCTAAATGTCAGACAAGGCACATGGGAAAGGGAATTTGATCAATTTCAAAGGTTTCCTATTTAACCATAGAGACTGCTATGATCACCAGAAGAGTGTGCTGCTTGGGAATGCTGCTAAACATCCCAGGCCAGCTGAAGAGGAAGATGCTTCCTTCCAGGATATTTGCAGAGCAGTCTTGTGCACTCCTTTGTTAAACATCAGCAGATGGACATTTATTTGTAAACATAAGCTGAATTGGAGACTTTGGAGTTTTAAACAATTGTCAGCCAGCTGTCTTTGGTATAAATCTCTTGTTGACAAAGTGCAAAAAGTGAATGGTGTTCTCTCCTGCAGCTCCTCAGGAACTTCTCTGCATTTTATTTAATGACTTGAAGTTTCCTGATAGGTGGTTGATGTTAGAGAACAGCTACACTGGTCATATGGATAAATTTGGAAGAAAGATTGTGTACTTTTGTAGGACATGAGCTCATCGAATTAAATTTTAAAAGGATGCATAGGTTCTGTTGGACAAATCAGAGACCTTTGAAGTCACAAGACATTCCTGGCCTGTGGAAGAGTGATAGATATACACTTTTTAAAAGAAATATTTTTTTAGTTGTAGCTGGATACAATACATTTACTTATTTATCTTAATGTGGTGCTGAGGAACCCAAGGCCTCACACATGCTAGGTGAGCGCTCTACCACTGAGCCACAACTCCAGCCCCATAGATATACACTCTTAAATATTCACTAGATATATATCCTTATATATATTGTGATAGTCTGAAAGAGGTTTTTATTTGTTTTTTTCTTGTTATTTTTTGCTTTTGTGTTTTTAGTTTTTAAGATACACAGGCTTAGACTAGATTATCTTCCAGTACCTCTAACTTTGTAAATCAAATAAAGCCACAATTTGACATTTGTAAAAGAGCATATAACTAAAAAGTAATAAATAAGAAATGGGGGACTGGTAACATAGCTTGGTGGTAAGTGCTTGCCTAGCACACCTGAGACCATGGGTTTCATTCCCCACACCACAAGGAAAGGAAGGAAAAGGAGAAGAAAGGTAGGACAAGCAGCAGAGTTCCTTAGTTGCTTACTGTGCAGCTGGATCCCAGAGAAGTGTGTTACTTCCTGCTAACAGGATAAATGGGGCCTGCAAGACTGAAACTGTTTCCACTCGAGTGAAGGAAGCTTTCATTGATATCATTGATCTCAGAATCAATGGCTGAGATGTCCACACTGCAGTCATCACCTTCTGGGCACACTACTGGAGCATCTTCTCCATGTGGTCAGACAGGTTCCAGAACCACTGTTTCCTGTGGCCATTCCTGGTAAATGAGGAAGGAGACCTCCCTCTTCATCATCTACAGAATTATAAACAGAACCTAGTAAACAAAGAAGGGATGGGTCCCCAGCCACAAACTGAACTTGTACTATTATAAAATAATCAGTTATAAGTCAGAAGGTAAATTTCTGAGGCCAAGAAGAGAGGATGCAAGACATGCATATATACTCTCAAATGGAAGCAAACAAGAATTCTGGAGTCCTTAAAAACAGAACAAGTTCTTATAAGACAGGTTAATAGGGTAAAACTTTTTAACTTAGTTCAGGAGAATCCCTATATTACCTTAACTCTTAGAAAATTTCCTAAATACATAAAGGAATATGGTGGCATTTTTTTTTATCACATGAACTGTCTATAATAGGATTCAGACGTCAAGTAAAAGTGTCACCCTTAATTTAAGTCCAGACAGTACATTGACCTCTGTGACAAATACCTACTTCCGTCCCTTTTTCCCAACTGACCAGAGAAATAACTTTGATGGCTCTTCAGGGCAAATAGGTCTTTCTGAATCTGGATGAATGCCAAAACCTCTGGCCTTATCCCAGGTCATTAAGTAAACTTCTATAAAAATGTAGTTAATTTTCAATATGCTTTTATTTTATTTGTGTAGGGCATGCCACTACCAGACACTATTAATTTTAAATTATATTTAATGTTGATTAGTTCATACACAATTTGTATTTACTATTTTTAAAAGATTAACTGTAGCTTTTAAATGAGAACTCTTTTAAAATATATATATATTTTTTTCAGCCAGACAGAGTGACATGGAACTGTAGTCCTAGCTACTTAGGAAGGATCCCTTCAGATAAGAAGTTTGAGGCTATCCCAGGCAACATAATGAGATCCCATCTCAAAAATAATTAAATTTTTAAAATATGTTTTTCATTTCTAAGCTTTAATATATCATGTATCTTTAGTTATCATACATTAGAACTAAGTCAAGACACTAGCTGATGCTAACTTTTGACATATAAATTTACACTCGTGCTCAAAAATATTTGAAATGATAACCATGTTCCAGAAGTCTAGGTATGTTATCACTGTGCTTGTAGTTCAAATAGGATTGCACAAGAGAATGGAAATGCTGAGTTTATTTAAATGATCTCATTTGTGGATATTAGCTGCTAAGTGTCTTGGGTTCTTAGAAGCAAAGGTTAGTAGAAGGTAATCAACTCCACAAATCTAGGAGAAGGTCAAAGGCATTGAGGGAAATGTGGAGCTGACTGCTCTGAACGTGAAAGTCAGTACTTATCTTTTATTAATTGAATCAGAGGAGAAAATATCAGTACCAGACCTTCTATTTTTATGCTATAAACAAAATTTTCTAATACAAGTGAATAATCTTTTCTTTTTAATAGCCATAACTTTTCCACATGAGTCCTAAGAGTCAATAATTGAATCTGATGCATTTCTTTGGAGGTTGCTTTGATCTAAAGCCAAAGGGAAGTAATTTATTTAGCAGATCTTGTGGGTTCTAAATAAAGAAATGTTTGTGAAAACGTTGGCAAACAAAATAAAGTACCTTAATTTGTTTGTCAATAAGGCAATATTAAGATGCAAGAATTTACAGTGTGGCACTCCTGTAATCCCAGCTGCTCCCGAGAATGAAGTAGGAGAATCCCAAGTTTGAAACTAGCCTAGGCAAGACCCTATTTCAAGACAATATAAGAGACTGGGGATGTACCTAAGTGTAAGACCCTATACACCACCTCCAGAACCACCACCAAAAAGGAAAAAAGTGAAAATTCATTTTAGAATAAAATCTCTAGGAAATGGAAATTTGTTTGAGGGTTTTTTCCTTAATTTCTTTATTTGTTGATGGACTTTTATTTTTATTTATTTATATGTGGTGTGGAGAATCAAAACCAGTCCCTCACACATGCCAGGCAAGTGCACTACCACTGAGCCCCAGTCCAGCCCCTCGTTTGAGGTTTTCTTTCTTTCCTTCCCTTTGAGCACATGTCGATGAACACTCTTATTTACATCATATAAAATGGCTTAAGTTCTTTGGAAACATTACTGAAGAAAATTGATAGACCTACTAAACATTTATTGCTTCAGTGACATCAGCCTTCCTTTTGTCTGATTTAATCTAAGGTATAAGTAAATACCCTGGCCTTTTTTTTAAATGAGCAATTTCACATTCATATTCCTATCCTGGTGAAATTTTATTTGTATCATTCTCAGATTTATTACATGCATCCATTGCATAAATAGTATTTAGTGCTTATTGAGGATTGAGCAATAGAAAAACAATCTTGATTGAAATTCAAGAAAGTTTGGGAAAAAAAACAAAAGAAATGAAATCCACATGAAATGAGTAAAAATTGAAATGTGATGTTAGTTGCTCCTGTCATATGCAATAGGAATTTTCCCCAAAGTGCCCCTCTGCTTGGTGCCTGAAGGCTCCATGTCAGGTATTCTTCTTTCTTAGATCCCTTCATCCTTTACCTCTAACTCCAACTCCTACCCCTTTGCCTTCAGGGCCATCTTCAAGGAAGCATTTTGTGATTACCTCCATCACCACCAGCACCTTTTCACCCTTTTCCTGGCCTTCTCCTGAATCGTGTGTCCATAAACTTGTACACACCACAGTCACATCTATTCTCTTTCCTTGTCTGTCTTTACCAGAAGACTGTAGATTTCTTGAAGACAAACAGAGGTAATGTCTTATCTTTCTTTGTTACCCTCAGCCTAGCACAATGACCAATGCTTGATGGTCATGAAATATTAGGTGGATATTGAATAAAACTTAATGGGATTCTTTCTAATGTACTCTTGCCTAATGTGTTTATTAATTATGAGGTGATGAAGTGAATTTACTTATGAAATCAGAAAATTTAAAGCCATTCAAGTAGCAGATTTACCAGGGAACAGATTGTACTTTCAGATTGCCAGTGATATCCACAGGATCACTAGCACAGTTACTGGCCCTCAAGTTTAAGAAGATTATCAAATCCAGGGACTGGTTTGAAATATTACTGATTCTTCTATACTGGATTGAAATAGACTGATTTCTCATTTATCTCCTTCATTTAATCTACCACAGTCTAATTTTTCCACCCTCTTGAGATGACAATATTCAACTAAAAGTGGGCTTTAATCTAGGGTCCCAACAATCTTCATGATGTCAAACCCAATGTAAACTTTCTGTGCTCATCTTACTTGATTCATAGAATCATACAGCCCTTTCTTTTTGACATATCTCTACTCCTGGCCTATGTCAAATGTCTTCTTCCCTATTTTCTACTCTTTCTCTGTCTTACTCACTGAGCCTACTCAATAGAATTTCAAAAGATTATTAGGAACTACCTAATCCAGAATCCTTATCTTCTGCATTTCCAGATTTTCCCTGGATTATCTGATTAATTCTGATAGCTAATTCCTGCATTTGTATTTCTAGTATCTCTTTCCACTCCTGACTTCTAGGTTCATATATTTGTAGGTTGTCTTATATTTCCTCTTGTTTTTCTAACCTTTTACCCCATCCTGGTTTCAAAGTTAGTCTTCCCCTACCTGGTCTCATTTCAAGCAATGACATCATCATCCAGTGTGTTATTCAAGATAAATAAATTGGTAAAGAATGAGGAGACGGAGGAGAAGGACAAGAGGAGGAGGAAGAGGAAGAAGAAGAAGGAGAAGAAGAAAATTACAGATTGGAATAAGTGTAGTGAATAAAATAAATATAATTCAATGAAACAAAATAATAAGCTGGAATAGAAGTGGAGAACACATTGATGATTTAGGTCTGCAAAACCCTCTTTAAGATGGAGACGATATTTCAGGTGAAACATGTATTTTAAGGAGTTGCATGTGAGGCAAGGAAGAGTATCCTCAAGGAAATATCAAGTATAAAACTATTTAGGGTAATAGTTTGGTGCATAACAGTAACACTCAGAAATATAATATCCCTGAAGCAAAATAAATAAAGGGGAAAGATGTAGATGTAAAGATAGTTGGAGACTAGATCAAATGTGAGTATTTCATTAGTCCAGTGGTTTGGACTTGGGAAAAAAATTGAATTACAGGATTTAATTTTTTTAAAAAAAATTAGAACATCTTTTAATGTAGTAAAATATACATAATATTTATCATTCTAACCATTTGTAGGCATCCAATTCAGTGGCATTAAATACATTTCACAATGTTGTGTAACCATTACTTCTATGGGTAGACAGAACTTTTCATCATCCCCAACAAAAACATCATGCCCATTAAGCAATTATTTCCTCTTCCTCCCAGCTCAAGTAGTCACTATTCTGCTTTCTCTCTATGAATGTTTCTAGTCTATGTATTTCATATAAGTGGAATTATATAATCTTTATTTTTTGTTTCTGGCTTCTTTTGCTCAAGGTCCTTTCAGGTTGTAGTGTGTGTTAGGATTTCATTTTTATGACTGAACAATTTTCTACTCCCAAACCATATTTTGCTTTCCTAAATGGATTTCATCTTTATTTCAGAAAATATTGAAAGATTTAGTCATGTATTAGATGTGGGGATACAGAGATGAAAGTAACCAGGATGATTCTTAAGCTTCTAACTTGTAAAAAAAAAAAAAAAGTAACAATTCCAATCAACAATCTCAAACTGGATTAGATGTCATTACATACTGAATGGAGGAGGATTTCTGAAAGATGTCGCCCCTAAATAACTTTTTTTTTCTTCAATACTGGGGATTGAACCCCTACCATGCTAGATAAGTGCTATACTACTGAGCTACATCCATCCCCAACCCTTGTTCATTTTTTTTAAAATTTTCTTCTTTTGAGACAAGGTCTTGCTAAGTTGTTGATGCTAGCCTCAGATTTTTGATCCTCCTGCCTCAGTCTCCTGAGTTATCAGTTTACAGGCATGAGTCATTGCACCCAACTCTTAAATAATTCTTAAATGATGAATATGAGCTAAACACATTAAGATATAGGTATTGGAAGAGGCTAGATACAGAGGAAAATTCAAAAAGAATGGACCAAGTCATGTCAAACTTTGCTTAGTTCCTTTTGTCTAGAATATTCTCCCCAAATTCCCTGTGTCCCTGTTTAAAATTTCCCTGATATTCAAGTCCAGGTGAAATGCCAGCTGTTCAGATCCCCTGAAGCTCTTACATATGCTCTTGTAATGTCATTTATCATCTTTGAATTTATCTTACCACTCATTGTCTTTTTCCACTTTGTCCATATTGAACCATAAACTCTTTCAGGGTATGAATTACATCTTTAGCATATTTGTATCCTCCCACAGTATCCAGAACTATATTGCCTTGCATAAAGAAGACTATCAACAAATGTTGGGTTTTCAACAGAGCATTCTTATCAGGAGTAGGAATTAAAGATGCGCAAATCACTAAGGCTGAACAAGCCAAGAGGCTATAAAGAATGTTGATCACAGCAATTATTAAAGATTTTAAGTTCAAGTTCTTTATATAAAAATTAAGTTGCACAATTATATGATGGCATTACATTTTTGGAGCAGCAAGAGAAAGACCCCAAATTAGATATGAACATCATAGAAATATATTGTCTCTAAATAGACAACCCTGTGATAACTACAAGGCTGTTGTTTGTTGTTTTGTTACCAGGTAATTCTTATTATATCAGAAAGATGAATTCTTGAATGGATCTAGCAGGACAGAAAAATACAGATGAGATCATTGCAAAATTTATATAAAAATTAATTTAGTATCTAAAATGCTGACATTAGTTCAGATGTAGACAAGATATCTAAATGCCTTAAAACAATCTATGTGGATTTAGAATGAATTCCCATTATAGTCAGAAGTACTTGTAAGGCTGAAGGGTATAGCTCAGCAGTACAGCTTGTTTTTAGCATGCAGAAGGCAGTGGATTCAATCTCCAGCCCAAAAAATAAAAGTGCTTGCAAGTATTGTATGAATTTTAGATATATAGATGATATAAAGAGAATTTTGAATATTATCTTCACTAGCTCTAAAAGCTCCATTGGCAACTGACAGTGGTCCTCTGACATCATGATCTTGTCGTCCAATTTTATGTACACGTGGCATCATTTTACATGAGGTTCTAAAGAGAAAATAGATAATTAAGAACATGAAGTACTCAAAATATATAATATAGTTGGTCAAATGTGCAAATAAAATTTTCATGTATTTTTAAAAAGTAAGAGTCTGGTTAAACATAAACTCAAAACTCAAGGTTACGAAGAGAAACAGCACAGTAGGTTATGTGAAAATCAAAGAACAGAGAAAATAATGCTGCCCATTGTTTCAAGTAACAAAGAATTGGCAGAAATCCAAATACCACAGGAGACAAGATTAATATTAAGTATATCTGTCAACATCCTGTTTGAAAATATCAGCCAGGATCAGAGGTATCTGAAAACATCCAAAGAGGGTTTCTCCTAAGAATGAGTCACATTCTTTGTAGCAGAAAGACATACTGTACCAGTAGAGAATGTTAGAAGTTAAATAGAACTTCATGATCACCTTGTCCCACTCCCATGTTTTACAGATGAGAAAACTGGGGCCCAGAAAACCCTCTCTCCACTCTGCTGCATTGGGAAGCACCAGGAAGTAATGAACAGAATATGGACTATGCGACTGTACAGAATTAGCTTCGGATCCCACTCAATCACCCAATCTCTGAGCCTCAATTTCCTCAACTGTAATATAGGGATCAAAATAGCTACTTTGTGGGACGGTTGAGAGATTAGGAATAATGTATACAAAATATCTGGCACATAGAAAATCAACCAATGCTAAGTCTGATTGTCCAAAGTCCTGGGGTCAGTGACAGAACAAGGACACACACTTCGATCCAAGGTTGTTCTCAATGTATCTTTAGAAATCCCCAGCTAGTGAATCACTTCCAAAAAGGGGGGGTGAGGGTTATTATACTCTTCTATAAATACTTAGACCTTTAATAACCTGGAAATATCAAATGAGTCAGTATTGTATAAAATGTCAAAGGAAGCGTACTAATTTTTCCAGAACATTGACATAGCAAAGGATCGTTCAATATAAGGGGCAGAAATCTAATCACTTGGAGAAAACACTTCTAAATACAGCTGAAGGAATCTTTCTGAACTGAATCTTTCAAACTTAAATATGTGTGAAGAATAGGGTGTCAATGTTGCATATGTGTATGTGAAATTAGATTTTATAAATTATACCATGGATTATCTTTTTAAATTCAGCATGACTGCATTAGACTTGTCAAACATTTAAGACTAAAAAAATCCAAACCTTCAAAGATCAAATGAATAATAGCACAGATGTAAGGATTATTTAAGCAGTTGTGGTTTATAAAAGAGAAGCAAAGCTGAAATATTTGTTTGTCCTAATTAGATACCTCCATTGTGTGTGCGCATGACATGGAAATACAGGCCTTACCACTAACAAGATACATTTTATGAATCAGAGGCAATCTTATTGCTCAAAACTTTTAGACCTGTCTAATTCTAATTCACTCATATAAGCATAGTCATTGGCCATGACATATTAAATAAGTATGGATAATTTAAGTTTCTACAACCAGGCATCTGCTCCACTGAATATCTTCTTAGGATGGTCCCTTTGAAAACTAAGTCTATCCGTGATAACCAGAATCTCCTGGTTACTACCCAAGAGTAGTAGTAACTACTAGTTAGTACTGGTACTCTATTTCTCTTCATTCAACTAGAGTTGCCAGTGTGGTCATGGATCTGAATGGCTGAGAAAGGTTAAGAGGTATATAAGATTTTAGACATAGAAGGATCTTTACAAGGCCAAAAATTAGTCTGTGGGTTAAATTCATCCAGCCAAAATGTTTTAAGTGCTCTTGAATGTATTAATCCAGCAGGGTATTGTGGTACATGCCTATAATTCCAGCTGCTTGGGAGGCTGAGGTAAGAGGATCACAAGACCAGTCTGGACAATTTAGTGAAAGATTGTCTCAAAATAAAAAACAAAAAGAACTGAAGATGTAACTCAGTGGCAGAGAGCCTCTGGATTCAATCCCCATTACTGAAAAAAATAAATCAAGTATCACCCTGTTCTACAAAGTTTTAGGTATTTTACAATAATTTCAAATGCTTAACAATCAAGAAATTTCACATTGCAAGAAGAATTCCCAGTTTCCCTTGCAAAATTGGACAATCTGTCAATCCTAGGCTCAGATTCTTGCCTGGCAACCTTTGGTTACAGCTGAACAGTGACCCCCTTAAATGAAATGAGTTTTCTCCATGGTTGCCCCATCTCCCATCAGTCCTGATGGTGTGCAGGCCAGAGCTGTTCACTGACTTTACCTGAACAGCTCCAGAACAGGTCCAAGACCACATTTTACAGAAGAAAGAAAATCCAGATATCACAAGACTAAGGCTAGCTCTAGAACTCTGATATCTCTGAATCATGCCTTCCCATTTTAGAAAGTCCTTAATGAATATTCGTTGGTTATTTACTTCCTGAAATGAGTAAGCACAAAAATATAATCTAGAGCAAGATGTATAAGAAACTAAATACATGGATAAAAAGTAGTGCCACCGCTGGGGGTAGTGAGTGGCTTATATCTGTAATCCCAGTGACTTGGAAGGATGAGGCAGGAGGATTGTAAGCTCAAGGCTAGCCTTGGCAATTTAGTGAGACCCTGTCTCAAAATAAAAAGTGAAAAAGGAATGTGGATGTAGCTCAGTGGTAAAGTGCCCCTGTATTCAATCCTGGTAACAGAAATAAACAACAACAAAAGTGCCACTTCAAGCAAAATGTTAGATTATTAGAGGCTACTTAACTTGACATACTCTTGAAGAAGCACTGATTGGTCATAGGATGTTTTTTCTTTTTCTTTTTTTGCAGAGCTGAGAACCCAGGGCTACAAGTATGGTATAGGCAAGCACTCTACCATTGAGCTACTATATCCCGAACCCTGTATTACATAATTTTTAAAAAACCCTCCTCCCCTTGCCACTCAGCCCTCATAATGGGGCCTTGCATTGAGCTACATCACCAGACCTTTTTTATTTTATTCTGTGACAGAGTCTCACTAAATTGCCCAAGGTTGACCTCAAATTTACAATCCCCCACCTTAGCCTCCCAAATCCCTGGGATTACAGGCCTTTGCCACCATGCCCAGCAGGTATCTGCTTTTTTTAAAAAAATCTTTTTTAGTTGTAGATGGATACAATACCTTCATTTTATTTATTTGTACCCAGTGCCTCATGCATTCTAGGCAAGTGCGCTACCACTGAGGCACAACCCCAGCCAAGGAATCTGCATTTTTCATGAGGATGACTCTTAACACTTAATCATTAGAGAACAAGGTCACTTTTTTTTTATTATCAGTTTTCAAGTTCTAGACCCGAATTCTGGTACTCTGTTTCCCTTCATTCAGAGAACACAAGTTTCCTACTTATAGTCCCTGACTCTTTTCCTTTGTTTTCTGTGTTTTGTGCTTTTGATTTATTAAGTAAAACCCCAAAAGAGACATAATAAAATGTATAATGGCTGGTACAGTTCAAGGAATTAGTCCTAGATGTAATTGCCCGATCAGAATGTTTTCACCATGGTGACTAGGAAGCTCCTACTTACTCCATTGACATCACACATTTCTCTAAAAGTTTTTTCTTCAAATTGAAAACTATTTCCCTTACAAACCAAGTCTACCAGAAGTTTTTATAACTTTAGCTTGAAACTTCAGGTCAACTTGTTTTTTTGAGTTTCTCCCCTAAAACTTATGTTCTTAAAAGTTTTATACTTTCTCTTTCATGCTTTTAAAACAGACTTTTACTATAACCTTAAATGGTGTTACATAGTAGATGCCTCACATTTGGCCATATTTGACTCTGTCTAGTTGAACTAGATCTCATGTGCTCTAGTACATCAGAATCTATTCAAGTTTATTCTACTTAAAGCTAGTTTAAAGAGAAAAATTGTGTATTCTGTTTTTTAAAAAGAAAAAAAAGATTTCTTATAGGAAAGAGGTTGCCAAAAAAGGATATAATCTCCGTTCACAATTAATCCATATTGAAACTCTGAGAAAGTAATGCCATATTAGAAGAAAAAGAAGTCTCCTCAAACCACCACGTTGGACCCAGTAGTATACTTTTGAATGCAAAAGTTAAAGCTAGCTGGTGAAAGTTCTCATAACAGAGCAATTCTTGATGTAAAAGTTGGCATATCTAAGCTGGCTATCATAAAAAGAGGGAAGGCCTGGGAGGGTTTTTAATATTATTCAATGAAAATAGGCATATGAAAGTATGGAATAATAGTGTTAGAAAAGGGGCATATATAGTATTTTCATTTTTCCTCTTAGAAATTAACCTTTGGAGAGTTTCCTCATTTCTTTCTTTTATTTCAAAAGTTTGTATTAGAATGAATATTCTACTTTTGAAAAAAAATTGAAATTGTGAAAAGATTTAAGAACCTTTCAACTTCTAGTACATTTTACTTCAAAAGTAACTTTAATAATACTAGAATATGAGCTGATTGCTACAGAAGTAATTAATGGAAAAGGTCCTATCCAATAAATGTTTCTCCCTGGTATTAAATGAGAGACTTACAGTCCTGGGAAGTAGAATAGTAAAGGCTTGGAAGAGTTCAATTCAACTATATGATTAACACAGAAATGGAGGAACTGGATATCTTAAAAACATGCTAGAGTATACTTTAATGGCCTAAAAGAGACCCTAATGTAGTCCAAATATTAGATAATAGAGTAGAAAGGCTGGTTTAGTTACTTGTTTCAGAGTTCCCTATATGAAAGAAATCTTGTTTAGAGGTACAGTCATTAAAGAAAAGTAGGGGCTGAAATCTTACCCACTTTGATCAGCAGCAAGTGGTCCTGTTTTGCAGGTTGGAGAAGAGAGGGGAGGAAGGGAGAGGTAGAAAGGAAGGAGCTAGACAGGAACAAAGCACAGCTACAAGAAGTTGCCTGACTCCAAGAAGTACTGAGATAGAGAAGCAGCAGTGCTGGAACCCAGTCAAACCCCAGGAGTCCAATCTTAGGTTGTCCAAAGTGATGAGTCTAGGCCGGATGAGCAGAAAGAGGTCATTCTAAATAAAATAGTTCCAAGAGAAATCTGTAATAATTCTGTACTTAGGATGGACTTATATTTTCCCAAATAGCCCTTGTGACTTTGAGGAGCATGGGCCATAGCTACTGAGGACAGATGTCTCGGTGAATGGGGGTCCCTGGCCGCAGTTTTACCTTGTTTGTGAAGCCTTTTCTGGATGTCAAAGCAGTTATAACAGCTAGAGAGTGAGTTTCTTGGAACCATCTAGCTGTTCAGAAGAAAAAATTTTATGAACACTGAGGGAGTCACACACAGTTGAAATTTAGTTTCAAATGTTTTAGAATGCTCCTAATTTTAACCCTTGGAGTAAAAATTAGGAATTATGTCTTTATTTCTCTGTTTTGTCCAACGTGTGTCACCAAAGAGGACCACCAAAGGAACCATTCTAAACAGACATATGCCAGGTGGGTGTAGTGGTACATGCCTGTAATCCCAGCAACTCGGAAGGCTGAGTGCAGGAGGATTGAAGTTCGAGACCAGCTTTAGCTATTTATCGAAGTGCTAAGTAACTTACCAAGACCTTGTCTCATAATAAAAAATAAAAAGGGCTAGGGATGTGGCTCAGTGATTAAGCGCTCCTGGGTTCAATCAATTTATACTTTCATAAATAAATATTTTCCTAAAGAAAGAAACACATTCAAGAAAAGTGGTGGAAAGGTGAAGGCACTTTCTCCAGAGAGAAACAAAAGCCCTGCTCCAAGGCTGCAGACCAAGTTCCCAGCAGCACAGACAGTGCAAGCAATGTTTGCAGGAGAGGAAATGCTGGGATAGTCTCTAGGACACCAGGAGACTGACTTAGTTATAAAGCCACAATGTCAACAGGCCAGAGGGCCTGCTCCTGAACTTAAAGAACATAAACACTACCTTACAACTGCCAGCCATAAATGTAAAAAGTTATCCTGAGCATCATAAAATAAAAATGACCGAATGAAAAAAACAGCTGCCCATCCAAACCCAATTGCCCAGCAGAGAATCTTCTGATTCAGAGCTCACATATGGGTTTCCAGAAACTCATTTTAAAGAGCCAGGCTTGATCTTGAAGGACCAGACTCACAATTTGTAGTGTGTGTGTGTGTGTGTGTGTGTGTGTGCATAAATATATATAGTTTTTTCCTCAAAACAATCTATACATTTATTTTTTAATATTTTCCCAATACCCTGAATGTGTGGGTGTTTCTTAAGAATGATAATGGGCATAAAGAGAGACACAGGGTCTGAATTCTGTGTGGGACCTCAGGTTCCCTCCGTGGTTACTGGCAATTTATTATCCCATGGATGCTTAAGTAGTGGCTTCAGAGCCCCAGAGAAAACTACCCAACCAGCTTCTAAACTTATCCACATTCACAGGAGTTAAGCATCACGTGCAGATTTAACCATCATTTATCAAAGTCATTCTAACAATTACTGTGAATATTTAGTTCTCAAGGGAAAAGGTACAGAAAAGAATCAGAAAAACTAGGATCTGAATCCCAGTCCCATTAATCCTAGTATTTTGGCTGTGCCTCAATTTCTACATTGCTCTCAGATTGGAATATAAGATTTTATTGGAAAATATATGGAAACTCCCAGCACCACAAGTGTTCCTACAGGTGTCTCCTCTTAGCAATGCTACACCTATAAAGTAGGGCTGAGAATTTTAATTCCTCCTATAGATATATATGTGAAATGGAAATGTGTTTATTCTATTAGTCACAAGAGCATTAAGTAAGGCCAGTGCAGATTCAAGGGGAAAGGAGTAGATTTCATCTTGTGATTGGGTGTGGCAAGTTCATGTTTTGGAAGAACATGTGGGATGGGACATGTTGCTGTGACCAAGTTTGGAATATACCATCTGCCACACATGGTTTGCTACATAACCCAATTTTGAAGGTCAAAAGCTGAGTATAGCTTGTCTGTGTTTTCTTTGTAATAAATTCCATTTCTCCTTGGGCAGATGAATGCTTAGAACGGACTAGTGCAAATGATGTTGTATTCACAAAGTCGAACTAGGAAAGTACATTAAGCATTGTAAAGCCCTATCACAAATGCACCTATAATTAAGAGACAGTGTCACAGTTTCTCAATCATGTTTTCCATGACAGAATGGGTTGGTGCCCTATAGGCTTAGCTAACAAATAAGGGGGATATAGCAAAGTCTTGTATTAGGTTCTCTTTTTTTAATTTTTTTTTAGTTGTAGATAGACACAATACCTTTATTTTATTTATTTTTATGTGGTTATGAAGATCAAACCCAGTGCTTCACACATGCTAGGCAAGTGCTCTACCACTGAGCCATAACCCCAGTCATAATTAGGTTTTCTTAAAAATCATCTTTATTAAAGAGGTTTTATATAAAAGTTGATATTTTTCTGTGCCTCATTTATTACTAAATAGTCCCTCTTCTGAAAAGAAAAAAAAAAAACTATTGTGAAAAAAACACTGCCGAGTTCCTATTAAAACTCCCCCCCCTCAAAAAAAAAATAAATAAAACACACAATTTGGTTAAAAAAAGTTAAAGTCTACATGAGTCAATTTTTAAGCAGAAATATAAATTAAGCCAAACAGTAGGACATGACAAATTATAATCAACTTCATTCCATGTAATAAATTTGAGCACCTATTTATGATAAGCAAAAGGACAAATTCTTTGTTTTCTTGGAGCTCCTGTAATAAAATTCGTTCCATGCTTCACTGAAATATTTCTTGAAACTGTTTTGTTGAATCATGACATTGGTAGGTGTAAGTAATGTCATTCCTAAAGAATAATCATCATCCTTGCTACCTGAGAGGCTGAGGCAGGAGGGTCACAAGTTCTAGGTTAGCCTTGGAAACACACTAAGGCTCTGTCTAAAAAAAAAGAAAGAAAGAAAAGAAAGAAAAAGAATGGAGAAAGGAAGGGAGAGAGGGAGAAATTATCATCAAAAGAGCTATTTGGGATAGGTGGTAGCCAAAGAAGGAAGGCTTAGGAGATTATTAGAAAATTTCTCTCTCCTCTCTCACTCATATTTTTATCAATGATTTGTAAAAATTTTGATGATGAAACAAGTACATTTGAGGTGATGGGCTCCTTGCAAAACTATTTTCAAGTTTGTCCTAAATTTGACTGATTTCGAAAATAAACAAATATAAATAAGCCTGAAAATAGAGAAAATGAGAGTCACTAATTTAGATGTGAAAAGCAAACACAATTAAATTAAAAATAAAACCAAGATTAAATAATTCCTGAAGGAGTGAGAGAAGAGATGGAGGCTGTTTCTGCACTGGCGGCAGAGAAGGCCAAGGGGAAGAGCCCGGCATCTGAGAAGCTTCCTTCATGCTCCAGCTGAGTTGGGCCTTCTCACCATTCATCTGTCTCTTCCCATTCCAACACATTTTTGATGGTTCGTCACAAACTTCAACACCCTGAAGCAATTGCAACCATTCCAGTTCTATTTGACTTGGTCCCTTTCTGACCAACCACAGTCCAGATCATCTGAGCTTCCTATTTTGGCCCTTGATGACATATGATTTTGTATCATTTTCTAATTGTCTGATTTGTAAACATTGTCAAGCCAACTGCCCAGTTCCAGTCTTCTCCAACCACTCTTCCTTGAGCCCCTGCCTACATGACTCTTGCTTAAGATGCTGGAGGCCAGGTGCTATGCCACAGAGAATAGTCTGGAATAGTTTAAGCCTGGTAGCCAGAGCTGACATTTTATTCCTTTACCAGATGAATACTGGAAATTAGTGAAAATCAGAAAATTTATGTCCAAGGGTTCATTCACTATCTTTTAAGACAGTATTTTTCAAAGCATAATCTTAAGACCATCATGAAAATCACCTTGGATGAGGGAGCTGAATTGAAATATCTCAGGTGGACCCCAAGAATTCACAAGTTTCCAATGGATTCCTGTGTTTAAATGGAGTATAAAAACCAATGTTTCAGACAGTTGGGACATTTCAATGTTTGATTCTATCCTGTTAAGGTTTTTGGACTATTGTTTCAATGAAATGAGTTCATCAAAGTTTATGAAAAAAAATTAGCAATTCTGATTTTTGGTTTCTTTGACAAATCAAAAGATCTGGCCAGGCAGGGCTGTTCTCATGTGTGGTGACAAAAGACCAGAGTTGCCGTGGCAGCCTCCTTGAGACAAGGTCTGCTCAGCAGAGTTGACCAAGGTCCTCACAAAACCCCTTCACTGGCTCATGCTGTGCAGAAATGTGCATTGTCAACCCTTGTTGAAAACCTTCAGGACACTGTGAGGGCGGACCAGAGGTCTCTGAAAAATTAGACTTGCTGACAAACATTTCTGGAAACTTCTTCTAATTAATTACCTTAGCTTAGAACAAAACTTAAGTTAGAAATGCAGTAACTCTAATGTGGCAAACAGCTATTTTTAGTTTCATGGAAGTTGGGAAATTTTATGGCCTTTCTAAGTACACCAAAGAGCTGTCAGCAAGATGTGCAGGACTGATTCCCAGAGCCTTATCTTTGTCTGACTGGAACAAGCGGATCAATACAAAATATCTCTATGTCACCTCATCTGTAGCCATGAAGGAATCTAAGAGGCAGAGTTTCTTCAGTTTTTCAGGACTATGTTGATTCTGACCTTCTGGAAACAGAGGTCAGAGAAAAAAATGTATATTTGCATCATCAAAACATATTTTGATAAACATTCTTACATATAAACTGATTATTCTTATGTTTACCAAATATGTATTTAACAAGTATTTCATAAACAATATTAAACAAAATTTTAAACAAGAAAAAAATTGCCCTTAATCTTATTGTCCCACAAATATGTTGGTTTTTGCATATTAGCACTTTCTCCATATAAACGTTTATAAATGCACACCCTTTTATAATCAAAATACTATGTTTTGGATGCTGCTATTTTAATAAGATCTTTTAAATTCAGTGTGTGGAGATCCCAAATATGATGAATAAGTTGTATACGTAAGAGAGAGTAATTGTTGAGGAATGCAAATCTTTCTTTTAACAATAATAACCAAATAATTTAGAGAGAACGTAACAGCCGGAAGCTGTAAAACAGTTTAGTGTTTTGTTTTTTTTTTTCCATTCTTGGACTGGGTTTTGACATTCACAACATGCTTGTTGAAAAAGAGAAAACTTCCTGCCCTAATTCAAAAAGTTTATCAAGTGCTTTTCAATTTACTTTCAAAAACATTCCTTGCTTGAACATCACCCCCAGCTTTCACATAACTCCCATCTGTATGCATTCATGAGATATACATCTAAGTTGGCAGTGAAAGTCCAGTGATGTAGCTCATGTTAGACTCCTCTTCAGCCAAGCAATCAATAACTTGTGCGACTATAAAGTCTAATTGAAAAAAAGTGTCCACCAGGATTGCTGCCTGCTGTATTGTTCTGGGGCTGGCAGTTATTAACCTTAAATTTTAAAGAGAGTAAATTTCATCATGACAAAAAGTAGCTGTTATGGACACTGTTCTCCTAGCCCCAAACCAAGTTTTCCTCATCATAAACCCTGAAATCTGCAAATATGTTACTTACATGGCCAAAGGGACTTTGCAGGCGTGACTAAGGTTAAGAATCTTGAGATAGGGAGATTGTAATGGATTATCCAGGGGGGCCCAATGTAATCACATGAGTCCTTAAAAAGCAGAGAACCTTTCTTAGCTGTGGTCTGAGGGAGATGTGATCATGAACAAGGGTCATAGAGATGCAATGTTACTGGCTCTGAAGTTAGAGCGGGAGGCCACAAGCCAGGGATGTAAGCTTCCAAAATGAGCACAGCCTTGCCAGAACCTTGATTTTAACCCAGGGAGATCCAAGTTAGACTTCTGACTTACTGAGCTGTAAAATAAGCCAGGTGCAGTGGTGCATGCCTGTACTAGCTACTCAGAAGGGACAAGAGGATCACAAATAAAGCTAGCCTGGGTAATTTAGCAAGATGCTATCTCAAAATAAAATTATTTTTAAAAAGAGTATGGGGACGTAGCTCAATAGTAAAGCACATGCCTAGCATGCTTGAGAACCTAGGATAAGTCCTCAGCACACCACACACACACAAACACACACATGTGTGTGTGCATATATACAAATTATATATTTATATTACATATTTATATATTCATATGACATATATTTATATTATATGTTTGCATATATTTGTATATATAACATGTGTGTTATATGTATATATGGTAGATAACTGTAATATAATGAGCTTGTTCTTTAAGCTTCTATTTATAGTAACTAATTAGAGCAGCAATAGAAAAATAATGCAGTACCTTTTCTGGAACCTTAATATATCCCATGGCCTTATCTTTAAGAATATGGTCAGTTCAGACCACTTGGAACTGCTCAGACTAAAGCTCATTTTGGCAAACACTAAATGCTCACTGAATATACATGGCACACAGCTTTCCCAGCCTCTGGGCAGCTCTCTAGGGTCATACAATTTTCTCTGGCCAATGAATTATAAGCTTCAGTAACATGTCATGCCCCAGGCTGAGGAAATGAAAGGCCTCCAATGCAAACCAGTTCTCTCTTTCCCTGGGCAAACTGGAACTCTCATGTTGAGGTGCTTGCTTCCACAAGATGCAAACATTCTAGCTTCCCAGTCTCTGCTAAAAACGAGCTGTCCAGAGGACTGTTGCACATGCAGGAGATTTTGCATGAGTTAAAAACAAGTTATTCAGTTTTAAGCCACTAAAGTTTCCATGTTTGTTTCTATAGACTAACCTAGTCCATTCTAACTAGTACCCTTTCTTAGAATAAAGCAATCCTAGGAGACAAAGGATTCAACCTCTCAAGAACATGGAAACTGCTGTGCACAATGGTGCGCACCTGTAATCCCAGCAATTCAAGAGGCTGAGAAAGGAAGGTCACAAGTTTGAGGCCAGCTTCAGCAAATTAGAGAGACCCTGTCTCAAAATTTAAAAAAAGTTTTAAAAGGCTGGGATATAACTCAGTGATGGAAGGCCCTGGATTCAATCCCCATTACAAAACAAAATAACATGGAAACTAATTTCTACTTCTATCACCCTTGAGGATGGGGATGGAGCTTGGGGGTGGAGCTCAGTGGTGGAACATCTGCTTAGCCTGCACAGACATGGGATTTGATCCCCAGTATCATGACATAAGTAAATAAGTAAATAAATAAATATTAGTCTTATTAACCTACAAAGTTGCTTCTTGCAGGCTTCAATTTCATATAATAGGGAGATATATAATAGTACTTGGAAAAATACTAAATATTGTACAATACTTTATCTTGGGTATTTATATCATGTAATAATAAATTTTAATTTAAAAGTCGTAAGGAAGTTTTTGATTTTTTTAAGAAAGTATTTTTGTTTTTCTATCATTGATTGGTAATGCTAAAGCAGATACTATGCTATCACGTCAGGTTCACAATTTAAATGATAAAAATTGCTTTTTTTCTCAAAATATTTTACATTTAAGACATTTGCCAAGATCTTAATAAACTTTACCAAAATAGCATTTTTATGACTATCAAAAGGTGCAACTGACAAGGAAAAGTAAACTCATAGTTCATGTTCCTTTCATAAGACAATTGGAATGCAGAAAAAGTAATTTTTAATAGAATAATGGCCTCATATTTTCCATTTAATCATCCAAGGTGATAAAAACAGGTCAAGAAAAGCCAAGAATTACCCAATTCCACTTCTTTATGTGACAGAAGAGAAATTGAGATTTAGAGAGTAAGTCCTGCCAATAGGGAAAGAAAGACAATTCCAAAGGGTAAATCTAAGTACAGGTAAGGAGCTATTATTTTGTTAAGAGGATGCTAGATGTACATGTGCAAAAGTCACACATTCTAAAAACTTTCTTGTTGTGGTAAAATATGCATAATTTACCATATTACACATTTTCAAGGGTCAATTCAGAGGCAATAAGTATAAGGGTGTGAAGCCATCATCACTGCTTTTCCCCTATTGAAACCCAAATTCTCTTCTACCTGTTAAACACTAGCTCCTTTCTCTCTCTCCACCTGTAAGTAACCACTATTGTACTTTCTATCTCTGTGAATTTGACCATTCTATAAACAGAATCATACATTTGTCCTTTTGTGTCTATTTCAGTTTGCCTAGTGTTGTAGAGGTTCATCCATTTGTAGTGCATGTCAGCATTATAATTTTTAAAGCTGAATAACTTTCCATTGTAAATATTATCACATTTTGTTTAGCCTCTCATTCATTAATGGGCTACTTTAACAGATGATTATTTCTATCTTTGGCTATTGTCATAGTGGTGCTAGGAATATCAGTCCACAAATATCTGTTCAAGTCTGTTTCAATAATTTAGGGTATATATCTAGAAAAGGAATTTCTGGGTCATCTGATAATTCTATGTTTAATTTTTTGAGGAAGCACTACACTGTTTTCCACAGAAAGATGTAATTTTCATCTCCACTAGCAGTGCACAAGGGTTCCAATTTCTCCACATTGTTACCAACACTTAGTAATTTCCAGGGTTTTGCTTTTTGTATTTTATTACTTTTTGTGGGTGTGAATTGCTATCTCACTGAAGTTGATTTTTAAAAAAATCACATCTCTTTTTTTCTGCTGAGAAGTTATATTATTGCTTTTTTTGGTGCAGGACAATGAATTCAGAGCCTTGCCACGCTAAGCATACATGCTAGTATAGGCCTGCATCCTCCATTGCTTTTCTTCTTAATGTGCCACATCTTTTGAATCTGGAAATGTCTGACTTGACACAAGATAATCATGACAATGAACAAAGTGCAAGGAACCCACAAGCTAACATTCATTTTAATGCTTTTAAAGTAACACAATAGGGTGTACCGGCAAACAGCAACCCAGAGCCAGCCCGATCCTCTTGGTCTCGAACTCCCTTGCCTTTACAAGATTGACACCATGGCCATTCTTTTTGCTGTTGTTGCCAGGGGAACCACTATACTTGCCAAACATGCTTGGTGTGGAGGAAACTTCCTGGAGGTGATAGAGCAGATTCTGGCTAAGATACCTTCTGAAAATAACAAACTAATATACTCACATGGTAATTATTTGTTTCATTACATCTGCCAAGACAGGATTCTATGTCTTTGTATCACTGATGATGACTTTGAACGTTCCCAAGCCTTCAACTTTTTGAATGAGGTAAAGAAGAGGTTTCAGGCAACTTACGGCTCAAGGGCACAGACAGCAGCACTTCCATATGCCATGAATAGTGAGTTCTCAAGTGTCTTGGCCGCACAATTGAAGCATCATTCTGAGAATAAGGGCCTAGACAAAGTGATGGAGACTCAAGCCCAGTGGATGAACTGAAAGGAATCATGGTCAGAAACATAGATCTAGTAGCTCAGCATGGAGAAAGATTGGAATTATTGATAGATAAAACAGAAAATCTCGTGGATTCATCTGTCACCTTCAAAACTACCAGCAGAAATCTTGCACGAGCTATGTGTATGAAGAACATCAAGCTATTCATTAATCATCATTATCATTGTATCAATTGTGTTCATCTATATTATTGTGTCACCTCCCTGTGGTGGATTTACATGGCTAAGCTGTGTGAAGAAATAAGAAAGAAAAAATTATCATTGACCAAGGATACAAGAGAAAAAGGAGTTAAAAGTAATCCATGTAACCCAAGCCTTTCATTACTGGCAGAAAGTGTCTGCCAGTCTCTTCAGCCCTCTTTTCATTGATTCTTTTTTTAATCTTAGTCTATGTCTCCAGATTTATCTTTGTCTTATCAACCTTTATTCCAAAGAACTTCAGATCAAACCAGTCATTACAGTAGTAGCCTTTAAAAAAATAAATAAAGTAACACAATAAATGAAAAATTCATTTATATAAGGGCAATTTATTTTCAAATGTTCCTCTTTTAGAAGAAATTGAACTCCTTCTCCTAACTTAAAACCTCAGATTTAGGCTATAAATTTATCTCAAGCAATTTACATTGAAGATTTCTTTAGCATATTATAACATTTTAGCCATTATAGGTTAGTATCAGGATCAATTACAATATTTTTAGACACAACAAATATTTTAATTATTTTTTCTTGAAAGAAAAACTAATATAGATAGATGCTAAAGTCTGGCATTTATTTAAAATTTTTACTTTGAAGTGGTTTAGTTATTACAAGTAAATACAAAAATTTCAGATCAATTTTACTTCAAGAGGGTTTATGTTTTCATTAAGTATATTATCAGCAACTAAATCTAGTCAAAGCAATTTGACCCACAAAAGATTTAAAATTTATTTAAAAAATTAAGTTATTAAAAAAATCCTATACAATTATAATGCATCAATTTAAAATTTGGGGTAAAAAAAAAATCTTTAGCCTGCTGGGGACTCATCTCTAAAAGGGTACAAAGAAATTCATTAAGAAGTCTTAGTACTTCATAGTCAGTTGAATTCCTAGAACTGATAATCCAGCTATTTGATTCAGTATCCCAGAACACTCTGCCTTATTGGCAGAAGAGGAATGATGTGTAAACTGCAACTGGTGTAATCAGGTTATAATAAACAGGCAGAGTGTTGGTGAAGGAATGTAGATTATTGTCTACTCAGGGCTGGTGCTTTCTAAAACACAACTGCAATTCAGAGTAGTTGGATGTAGTCCTTATGCTCACCTGTATAGAAGCCACCTCATCTGCTACCTACCTTGTACACACACTGATGATTCCCATTTCACAGTTTGTTCAACCCTGGGACTCCCAATTCTATGATTCTTTCTCAGAACAGATGATTATTTTTAAGAAAGACGGAAAATACATTCATAGTTTAAACCTGGTTATTGCCTCTGGGTGTGTAAATTAACAGCTCTTTGATTTGAGGCAAATCAGTTTCTGCCTTAAGAACTTAAAGGTCTGCAGGTTTTTCCTCAGGACTAAATTAAATAACATCACATGAAATTTTTTTAATCTAAATTTTTACAGAAGTATGTAAAGGAGAAAATAAAATGACTTCCCTCTATCCTTCTAGGTTCTTTAGCTGGTTAGAAATTAGATGGATTTAAGACCAATTGGTAGGCAAAAGCTATTTTACAAATTACAGAACCTCACAAAATGTGAGACTTGCAGGTCAGGTGACAGAAGTTTACCTAGCCTCTGGAGCCACAGAAAGGAATAGAGGCTCTGGCTTCTGGGAGGTGAAAAGGGGAGTTGTGGGAGGGGAAGGAGGAGGTGGAGCAGTGTACAGTGAATAAAAGTTGTCTTGTTTTACAGACTTCTCAGGGAATAAAGGTTGTCTCTGAGCAGCACTCTTCCTGATGCTTTTACTAGTGTGCTTGCCTTTATAGATGTCAGTTTAACCAAAGAACAAAAGAAGGGCTACTCCTGTGTTTGCAGTCTCTCTGAAAAACCAGCCCGAAATAGGCCAAAGTGTGTTTGGGGGGGCATGTCCTGACCTCCCATAGTCAGTTGCCTTTGAGGTAGTGTGTTCTGAGCCCCAACAGCTTGAAGGACTATTATACTTAATATGACATTACAAGTCATTCTTGTCTTCCCTTTCACTTTTCCAAAACAGAATAAAAACTTAAATAAATTAGATCAGAAGTGAAAAAAATTAACATCACTTCTTTCTGATAAAATATAGTCATGGTAGTGCTATCCTCAAGGAAAACTATTACTTTGGTTTGTGATTTGAATTTTTTTAGTGATTTAAAAAAAAATAGTTTTCAAATGTCCTCCACTACAATTTCCAGTCTTTTTCATTTAGTTTTATTTTTTACCCCCCTCCACACACCCTACCCCAAATTTCCTTTTGTCATTAAGCCTAGACCTTGAGGCTGAGGCTTATTTCTCAGGTTAAGGAGAATAGAAGCTGTGCAGCACAAAGAATAGCTGGGTGACTTTAACATTCAAATTGAGATGTTTTAGGCTCCACAGGTGACAGTTTTGAAAAACAGGCTTTGAGGAGAAAAGAGAATTTTCTTAGACTCTCAAAACCATAATCTCATAGGTTAGATCTCTTAAAACTTCTAATATCTGATCATCTTTGACCTGTGAAAGTGGAAATCTGTTATTGTTGAATCTATAATATATATCAAGAACCCCAGCTTAGAAAGTCGGCCCTGGATCATACCATAGAGAAGAAAGGGAGGTCATGGGATGTGATGTGATGTAAAGAAAATTCTTACCTTTCTGTTGCTAAAAGGAGCAGTCCAAGGGAGGAGAGAGAGAAAGGTCAAGATAGAAAAATAGACTTGACAGACTGCTTTATGTATATCTTTTTTACATTTTAGGGAAAACCAGAATTTCAACTCATCTCTAAGTTGACTTTTACTGCCTCTCCTATGAAAGATAATCAATAGTAGGATCAAATTTTAGAATTTTCAAAATGTGTTCATTTTAATTTAAATATTTTAATTTCATTTTAATTTGGCACTTCCCCTGTGCTTGCCAAAGACTTATGTTAAACATAAGTCTTTATATTCAACATAAAAGGCTTATGTTAAACAGACAGAACAGGGGAGGGTCTATAAGAAGATGGAAAGAATCAAATGTGTTGCAAAGAAAGACGGATCTTTCTTAGCCTCTAAAGGAGTCTCAGATCTGCATCTTCAGCCTAAAGGTAGACGTTAGACCTTTCTGGTCTTGTTTATACATCTGCAAAATGATATATGCTTTTAAGGGTTTCAAGGTGAAATATTAAATGTGTTTATCTGCCTTTAAACTGGATCACTATTTAGTGGATCACAAGAAGATTTTGGAATCCTGGCTAATAGAAAATGCAAGAGCTTACACACAAGGACCAGCAGTTGCTCTTGAAACTGGCTTCCTAAGGAAATTACGCAGAATTTGTGCCCAGATGAAATCAATGCTCTGCCTTTCTCAGATTTACTAGTCAATGTGTCCCTCTTTAGCAAGTGATTGACGTGGAGTGATGCAACATGAAAGGAAACTTCCAGCTGTGCTTGTCAATGGTTGGGTGTGTAATTGGGAAATCCATACAACAGTAAACTCCTAGTGTCAAACTAGGCATTGTTCAGAACTGAATAAACATACAGGAGTTGTAATAGTTGAAATGTGCACATTCATAATTTCCCCCAAATATTCCCATTGTTTCCCCTCTGCAATAACCATGGGAATTTCTTTTCCCATGCAGGAGCCATAAGAAAGGGGGTGTCTATTAGTAAGTGGTGGACCACTGACTGTTCAGATCACAGCATTTCACATGACCCTGTACACAGGCTAACAGCAGTGTTCTGCCAAAGTATAACCCATAGGGAATAGGCCTTTGAGGTTGTTTAAAGTGGCTGGCTGTGAGAGAGAAGCATATTTCCTCTCTTGGAACCTAATTTAGCTGGAAAAAAGAAGATAGGCAGAATGCGAGTTTCCTGTAGCTTTGTGTATTGTGTAATTTTATTAGATATAAACAAACTTGCTCTGAATCACTTACATTAGTCAACTAAGATATTTACTTTATGTAAGATATGACCTTCAAGCTATATATAGAACATCATCCAATATGAACACTTAGTTCCCCAAGTGCGCCCATCACAATCAGTCCAATCCTGTAACAGAAATGGCTTTCTTCCATTTCCCAGGCATATGTTAAGTCCCACAGTATCAGTGCATGTCTGCAGACATTGGTGGAACACCCTCTGTGGCCCATGGAAGTGTTCAAGGTCCCAAATATATGGGGCCAGGGAACACACTATCTCTATCTCCAAGGGTTTACATACCACGGGAGGGGACAAAGACCAAGACAAGCAAATACTGACATAATCCAGGGTGTTCTGATGGCTGAAGAGAAGCTGGGAGAAAATCTGCTGGTGTTGTTGCTGCTGTATAAACTATGACAAAAGTTCCCACTCGCCTGTAATTCAAATGGACCGTCCCTACATCCTCTCCAAAATAACTGACCACTGGAAGCTCAAAGAACACATGTTATATTCCTGCCAGCCCTACAAGCTGATACATTATATTTTTTATGTATTTATTGGTAGATATAGAGATAGAATATATTTTTTTCCTTTCAGTTCACAGAGGGATGACAACATACAGAACTCAGAGAGGGAGTTAATACTATAATGCTCTTTCCCCTTATCTTTAACCTTTTACCCACTTTTTTTTTCTAGAGTTCTTTACCCACTTATTTAAAACCCTATCCTCCTTGTCTCCTCCACCTCTGTTCAAAATAAAAATTGTTGTGAGGACACAATATCAAGCAAGGAAAGCCACTGAGCTGAGACAGTATCTTCAGGCTGTTCTTTTTGTAGTCTTCCTTAAAGACATAAATTATGGGTTCTTATTCACAGCATACAACAATGTGTTGAATACCTGTTTTTCTCTTATCTTCATGGAGGACAAGATCTGGCTTTAGAAAAAAAAGTAGTTGTACTTTACTTTTTTTTTTTTTTTAAGTGTGGTGTTTAGAGTCTATACCAAAGGGATTTGGAAGGTAGCTACTAGGAAGTCAAGCATTTTGCATTTGCAGAAATCACAGAACAAGGGGGCCCTTTGATGGTGGGAAGCCTCTCAGCAAGGAACCATGTCTTGAGTGGATTGCTTTCAGTGATAATTAGGAGGTATGGAAACTATCATGTCTAGGACATCTGGGATTGTTCCAAAGGAAAGTCTTCACTGTTTAGACGTTTGTTTGTTTGTTTGTTCCATTTTTAACTAACTGGATATTTCTGCTATAGTTTTTCCTCTCTGGCTCAGCTCTTAATGAGCCCCCACAATGCTTCTAATGAGATTCCAAAGGTTTGCTGTGTGGACCACATTACCAGGTGTACATCCAACCATCAAAGAACCACAGCCAGCTCGATTGCCTCACCCTCCACCATGTTAATTAGGACAGTGCTGCCTTGAATTAACACTGCAGCTGGATTCCACGTATAGCCCTGCTACACCCAGTCCTGTTATCTGAAGGGACCGATACCACCAAGGAAAAGAGGCTAGGCCACAATGATCTCTTGGATCCCTACTCCAGACATATTCAAAGTCAAATTAATAGGAAGATATGTTTCATTCAAAGTCAGCTTTAAAGGAAGACAAATGAAATTTATTGTTTCAAAATTCCATCTTCAAAATCTCTGAGGCAAACAAAGTGTTTTAAAAAGAGGCAGGCAACTGAAACAAAAGGCAGGAAATGTACATAATGTAGATTTAGTTAGACTGTGCTGCACGGGCCTGGAAAGGGAGCAGTCTCCACTCTCAGCTTCCTGGACACCTGTCAGGTTGGGGAGGTTGCAGCCCTTCAGCCTCCATGTTCAATATGAGCAAGTCACTCTTAATTTCAGAACCCTACCCCATACCCTCACCAGCAAATTCAGTCTGTTTTTGTCCCATCATCAAAAGTTAAATTATCCAAATGCTTTTGTATTATTCTTGTATTAGCTTCATATTAATGGCTAACTGATGTTGTTTACCAGCAGAGGACTGTTCTGTTTTACATATGAATTTTCCAGAGACAGCATGATTCAAGGACAAGATCAGTAGTTTTGGAGTCAGACACATATGAATCTGAATTCTGTCTCAGTAATTTTGACCCATGACCTGGCGTGATTTTGCAGGTATTATGATACCTATTTTGTCGACCAAGAAACTGAAGCCCACAGAAGCTCTGGAATACCCAAATGAGTGAAAGGTCTGGGGAGAATTCAAACACAGATGCCACTTTATCATATTTCCCTAAAAACTGGGTCTTTACCTTCCAGGGTCTTGAATGTTCCACTTGTTCATGTTAATATCTGTTATAAATGAAGATTTTCCTCTTCACTGTTCTCTACCTTGGGAACTAAGTAGTCTACATCTTGAGGCCTCCCTGACCACAACAGAGAAAGAAAATGCCCCGAGTGTCCTGGAAAAGAGATTTTCAGATTCAGTTCTACCTAGACTGCTGCTTTCTATTAGAAATGGAAGTGAGATCAGATTTATAAATCCAGCTGTAGTTAGCGTGGTTAAATCTGGTGTCAAGATTAGGTCTATTTGGAGAATTTTTAAACACATGAAAAGATTTTAGACTTCCTGGAGATAAAGAGGAAGGAGAATTAGAAGAATTTTCTCCTAGACATCTCTGGAGATCTGAAGCTTAGTTAACAAGAACAGGCCTTTTAGATTGGAATCTGCTGTCCGCTTCCTGAAATAAAACCAGATGAACTGCCTGAAGAGTAGACAGTTCTTTCAACCAGCAGTTTGCACAGAATAGGATGTGTGCTGGAGGGCAGAGTAGAGTCAGGATGCTTGGCAAGACTCAAACTTATTGATTCCTGGACTTATCATAGGTGGAGGTAGGTGGAGAAAGCTTCCAAAGTAGGGCTGCAGAGTACCTAGGCCCAACTATTGGAGCATTTTGACCTGTACTTTATGGTGTGCTTGTATGAATGTGAGTAGAGAGAGGAGGCATAGAGGTTAAGAGAACTGGAGGCCGGGGGTGTAGAACTATTACAACTTGACAAATGTTCCAAAACCAAAATAACTGTTCCTTGGAAATTTATAGCAGAGAGAACAAGTAAGAGGGAAGATTGATCTAGTGATAATAAATGTCGTGGAGGAAACAGGTTTCACATGGTTTCGATCTAGAGCTACAATTGGTTCAGCGTGTTTATAGTTGAAGAGACTCTCATCCTTGCTTAATATATCTGGCCTCTGAGTCAGAGATGGAAATTTCTGCACCATCTACCTTGACTAGTATAGGTCTAAAAATCTCTTGTCTGAAACTGAGGGACCAACTGTGTCTCAGAATGAGAAATTTTTCAAATTTTAAAAAGCAGGATCTGGAACCATACAACAACATCAAATATATTCATCCTTACACTTAATGGGTTGGAAAAATGCTATAAATGACTCCCAATCATTCAGATCAGGCTTTGCTGCCGAATGAATTCAGATCAGGCCAGGTCAGATTTTTGCCAACAGATGAACTACAAAAAAACTTTGAATTTTTAGAGCTTTTAGGATTTTGGAAATAAAACAATAAAATTGTGAACTTTTACAAAAGGAAAATTCTATTTGGCCATTCCATAAAACAGAAACATCAGTTGATTTATGTGAAAATGGGGAACTTTGAATTGGAGAATGTGCTTATAGTAGAACACAGATAATATTGAACATTTCTTGAGCAACTAGTATGCGCCAGGCACTTATCTAAGAGTTTAACATGAATTAACTCTCTTAAGTCTCTTACAACATTAAGAGGTACTGTAGTAATGTATTGATAGACCTATGAACATGAAGAAACCAGACATAGAAAATTTAAGTAGCTCTATAAAGCTCACACAGCAAGTAATTGGAAAGGCCCAAGATCAAACACAAATTGATTCCTCCCTTGAATATTAATATTGTATTTTATTTCTATACAAGGAAAAATGGCACTTATATATCAATCTAGTCACACTCCTCCTGATAATAGGAAATTAAGGGTTATATTTTATATCATAAAGCTACTCTAATACTTCTCAGGACTCTTGCTTTCATCATGGATTGTCTTTTTGTATCTGAGAATATCTGTAAATCTTTATCTTGAAACAGAGCCAGTTAACAGATTATTGACACAGAAAAGCTTATTTTGAACACTATAGGAAATATTGATCATTTAAAGTTTTCTTTGAGACTAAGGTCTGGTTTTCAGTCATTATTTTATTCCCAAGACCTACCTTAGAAGTTTGTGCCTTATGTGCATTATATGGGCTGAATGAATAAGTTCAAATCTCCAAAATCTTCCAGAATTAATGACTCCCATTTGGAAATGCTAACTTGTATGATTTCATTTATTTACTTATGTTTTTCTTTTGGTTAATGCTAATACATTAGAATTATTTATGAAATCAAAACGTTTATGTTGGTTTGGTTTTACATAAAACCATAGTATTGTTGGGGAGAGGGAAGGTTCATAGCCTTGCATTATTAAAGGTATTATCTGAGCTGAACTCTTCTGACTCCAGGTCATGTTTCCATGTACATGTAGGTACAATGTACCTATGCACATTTAATATGTAACACATCCAGACTGGATCAGGCCTTATTCTAGCAGCACTTGGAAAATGATGCTGCTTATCCAGTTTTACCACTCTAGACATTTGACTGCCAGAGTCAGGTGGAAGCACCTGACTCTACTTGGTTCTCATGCCTATCACTAACAACATCTAAAGGGTTCTTTGACTCAGAATGTTGTAAAGATGAAAAGATTGATAATGCCTGAAACCATACTACAGGAAAAACTAGATAGAGCTTTCTAAAGGTTAACTAGAGCAAATTATGTAGTTTTAATGTAAATTTCCAATATTTATTCATTAAGGAATTAATGGCTAAGGAAAAACTCCTCCCTGGTCCTGTGCATATTTTGCATCACTGCCAAGGCTCTGCAGGATTCATGGTTCTGTCTTTTATCTTATCCTTTCCCAAGGTCAGACTAAAGATGGTTGGGTGGTTCTCTTGTATCAGGGTTTCTGTACTCAAAGCAAATTTTCAATTTTCCTATCTGCAATTGTTCAAACTTCTCCCTCAAGCACAAGGTCTTTCTCACAGAGCATCTATAACTCATTCAGCTTTGCTGCTCTATAGGACAGTGTTGGGACTTTAGAGTATCTCTCTTTCCCAAAGCATCCTCTGCAAAATTACCAGATGGTTGCTCATTTCCTCTGGTTTTTCCCTCTACTATACAGCTCATTAGATCTCACTCTCCCTCTCTCCTCTCTATGTTCTCTCTATTCCTCTGTACTTCTGTCTGTTCTTTACTAAGTGACAAGACAGACTATTTATGACAGAGTAATACAAATAAGACTCCCCCATTGACTAGAAGCCACTTACCCTCTGTGTCCACATTATCACACTTCTGCTCTGGACAAATCTTGTACCACATGTAGAGATTTACACACATCTGTACTCCTATCAAGGCGTAGAGATGATCACTTGAAGATATACTGTATTCCACCACATAATTATGTCTCTCTTTTTTTTTGCAAAAAAAGGGGGTGCATTATGTGAAGCTTAAAAAAAAATAGAAAATAAAAATAAAAAACTTCACTAACTCAAAATTCTTTCCACAATTCCATTTCCATGGCTGTTAGTGAACATAATCATTTTCAGCTTGAAGAATAGTTTGTATATTTACCCATGATCAGAAAGAAATGCTGCCCACTTTAATGTATTGCTGGCAGATTAACTGTACAGTTTAGCTACCAGTAAAATGCAAGTCTCAGCATGTGACTTATTCATGGCAGCTTTGCCTTCTCACTGGCTCCCCTTGTGTCTGCAGCTCTTGATTGGGTTGAGAGCCAGTACTAGTACTGCAGTGCTCTAAACAAATCACACAAATCGGCTTTCAGAAATATACTGACAATGCGCCTGTGCTGAGAATTCTAGGCCCATAGCTCCCAGTATGCGAGAAGACAAATGTGCATCCATAAGCCACTGGTGAATACAGTGCTGCTCTGTTTATCTTTAAAGTGGAGTGAGGAACAGAATTATACCATGCAACAATTGTGATGAAAGTTTAAATCCAAGTTTTAGGCTGAAAAAACAGGGTACAAAGATTGCGAGGGGAAATACAGTAAGACATTCTATTTGAAGCAGGGTGTGGTATTGCAAGCCTGTAACCCAGCCACTGGGGAGGCTCAGGCAAGAGAATCACAAGCTCCAGGCCAGCCTGAGCTATTTAGCAATACACTGTCTCAAATTAAACAACAACAACAACAAAAAAAAAAAAAAAAAACAGGGCTGGGGATGTAGTTCAATGCTTGCTTCATATGGGAAAAAAAGTCCTATTTGCTTTTAGTATATTTCTTATACTAGTTGTTAATGCAGAACCAATTTTAGAATTTTTTTTCAGTTTTAATTGAAATTCTTACTTGCTGATATTCTTGTTTTCTGAATTTGAGAGATTGTATATGAAAAACAGTGTCTTTCTTTGACTCTCACACTGCAACCATCAATACAAATTTCTGTGACCCTAAAAAAGGTGTAGAGGTTTCCTCCCACCAGGGAGCAAAAAATCAGTTAATTCTGCAGTAGACACTAGTTGATTTTCCTCTAATTCAATTCCATTCAATTCAGATTCCACAGGTGGAGGCTTAATTCCTAAAACTGCCCCTCCCTCCTTCAGATGCCAGGGGTAAGCACCTGTGCTTCAGACTGACAAGTTATAAAGCAGGGTTCTCACAATCTTCTCCTTGGGTGCAGTTGATCTCCTTGAGAAACTCACAGAGCTTAGGGAAACATTTACATTTGTAGTTTATTATAAAGGATATGACAGATAAAGAGACACACAGAGCCAGATAATGGGAAAGGAGCACAGAAATTCCCTTCCTTCTCCAGATACATACCCTCCAGGAACCCCCCAGGGTCAGCTATCCAAAAGTTCTCTGAACCTTGTCCTTTTGAATTTTTATGGAGACTTCACTATATGGGCATGATTGAGGCATGGAAATTTGTGACAAAATGTGATTAGACAAAAGGGTATGATCTGAGTTGAAACCCAGCAAGCCCTGTCCAGATTCTTCATCATTTCTTCCTTGTTGGATATAGGGTAGGACCACTTCTGAAATGGGGGTCTTATCATCTAGTGTCAGACAAGGGAAGTCAAAGAGTTTATTTATGCCCCAGGGCTCCTAGACAGATTTAGAGTTTCTGTGTCCTGCCTGGAGAAAAGAAACTCTAATTTCTCCAGTCTATATATGGGAGAGAATTATTAGCTAGGAAATGTAGAGAAAAATAAAATATGTATATATTATAATATCACAAAGATTCATGTTTATTTGTAAGTATGTAATTTTGTGATTTATCATCAATAAAGTTTCACAATTTTCAGAAAGCCAAAAATGCTAAAAGAAGGTATAAACTTAATTATTCCTGCCCACCTTTGATCCTTTTGGCCTATATTCAACAAGAATCATGCATATCACATATCCACTATTGGGCCATATAGATACACATATAGATTTGTGTGTACAAAAGAACTTAAATGTCAACATATGAATCAACAACACAATACATTAAGTGACAAATAGTTTAAAATATAGGCTCAGAAGTTAAAAGTTCCTGAAATAATCATGAAACTCTAGAATTGGTGATTTTTTTAAAGTGCTGGGGATTAAAGCCAGGATATTATGCATGCTGGACAAGTGTTCTACTCCCAGCTCAACATTTTTATTTTATAAATAAGGAGGCTGATACACAGAGAATCTGATTTGTTCAAAGTTTTAGGAAATTGTTGTAATGACCATCCATGTGAGTGTAGACTATGACTCCACCCCTAGCTATTTTGGGGTGCTGCTTTCCATCACCATGATGGTTCATATAATTCCCCTCCTGACTTTTCACACTATTAATTTGTCCAAAGGGGTATGTGTGTGTTGTGTGTGTGTTGTATAGGTTTGTGTGTGTGTGTGTTTATGTGTGTACATATATCTTTTTTAGGGGAGTACCAGGGATTTAACCCAGGGGCACTTTACCATGAAGCCATATCCCTAAGCCTTTTTTATTTTTTATTTTTAAATTCCTAAATTGCTTAGGTCCTCACTAAGTTGCTGAGGCTGAACTCAAACTTGTAATCTTCCTGCCTCCGCCTCCAGAGTCACTGGGATTACAGATGTGTGCCACCATACACAGCCCAAAGATATATTTTAGACTTTTTCATACCATAATGTTCATGGTAGCCATTCTAAAAATGCTGACATTTCTAGGATTAAACATAATTGTGCACTAAAAACTTCATGCTACTAACCACATTTCTTCTTATATGTTTTGATTTTTTAAAATTTCTTCAAATTATAAATATCAAAGCCCAATTTGAACCTCAACTCATTGGATCCTGTATCAGTTCTTCAGGCAAAAAATTATTAATTGAATTTTCCCAGTATCAGCATGTCATAATGAATAACTTCTTCATCTTTTTAAAAAACTATTACATTTGAAATTGCTTACTTTTATTGTTTAAATCTTTCAAGCTTTGAATACAATGATCTATAATGGATTCTTACATTTTGTAAAAGTAGCCATGTCCATTGACTGTCCATAGTCTCAAAAATTGTGACCTCCTCTTCCTGCATATCTGTTCCAACTTTATCTTCTTGAAATTGCCTCTTACTCTACTAGAATTTTTATACTGATGTGGCTTTCACTAGTTGTTTCCTATAAATTTGATTTCTATTACTTGCCCTATTTTAAGCTATTTTCTTCACAAAAATTATTCATTGAAACTCTTACTGGGAAAGTGGTTACAACATCAGATTCCCAATAATTGAGAAGGATCTTTATTCATTTATTCATCCACTTGTCTTCCCAATTTCCTTTCATTTTTGTCATAAAGTTATTAATATGAATTGCATCCCTTCAACACATTACAGTGTTGTAAGCTTAAGTAGCAATTGCAATAGCTCATTCATTGATTCAGATATGTTCCTATGATCTAAATGAGATGTGAGAGATGTTTGTTGCAGTTTATGGGAAAGATAAGCTGTCTAATTTTCTGTAGTAAATGCAGGTAGAGATTCTCTTTGACAGACTGAAAGAGGAGGATTATCCTTAGAAGACAGTGGCAACCATTTGGCTCCCAGAACAATACCAAGCTTTGGAAGAAGTTGACATGGTAAAGAAACAACCAAGAGACCAAAAGAAGCCAGATCTTCAGTTACATTATTGAGGTCACTTGCCTGAAGCTAACACTATCCCTGGAGTCAGTGCCTTCTCTTTGTTACTTAAACCAGTTAGACTTGGGCTTTGAGATTGAACAAAAATAGCACTAAATGATATACTTTTATTGGCATTTGCTATAAAAAACCGTTCTGTTCACTGTGGCAGACACTATTAGTCACCTACACAAAAGACACTATTCTTCTTCCTTTTTAACACAATCCTAATTTTATTCATGATTTAGGAAATAATTGTGTTTCAGGGATCCTCCTCACCCACTGAGAACACTAATGTTCATTAGTCTTAACTGACCATGGTGGTTATTATTTCCTATTCAAGACTGCTTCTGGAGTATGATATCACCATGCAGAGTCAATTCTGTTGCAAGCATTATGGAAGGTTTCCTAACTCTTGAAGAGTGGAGATAAGAAAGGACTTTTTCTCTTCCAACTTTTAGACAATGCATGCCTGATGAAGAATGCAGTCACCTTGCAAATCAGAGGGAGAAACGAGAAGCCACAAATGAACTAACTCTGGAATTCCCCAGACTACCTTCTGTGCAATAAACTCTCATCTTAAGTTGCTGAGAATCCTGCATCCTGTTATGTGGAGCTGAATCACCTTTGTGATTTATCCACAAACAATATCAATTTTTTTGAGGCTAATCCCAAGTGAAAAAATCAACTTACTTGATTGATTAAAGCCAACCTGCATCCTAAAGAGCAACAGAGGCTTTCCCATTTTGAGGCATACTTTGTCATCTGAAGGCTTAAGTGACTTCAAGAATTGATTAAAATGATTATCCATAATGTAGATTAAAAGTAATTCCTATATCTTAAGCCAAAGACAAAAGGGGAAGTTGGCCTGCTGAAAATGAATGTGTATGCTAAGTCTTTGTTTATCCAGGTGGTTAGAATCAGAAGACATTGGGAGGGTCATCTTGGGAAGTAGCCAGAACAAATGCCCGCAAGTCTTAGAGGTAACCCTGCTGCCAATTCCTGAGATTCTTAACATTTGCTAGATCAGAAATTAGTAGTACATGGAAACAAAAAGAGTGAGCCACCTGGCCTATTGTTTCATTCTTTAAAGTCAGGAATGTTCCATAAGCAATTGAGAAGTGCTCAGCAAATGACTCCCATGGTATGTTGTGACCCCACATCAGCCAAAGGTGCTGATGGGGCAAAGTTTACATGGACCTACATGGACTCCTGACAGTAGAGGTGAGGTGGGAGGATGTGTAAAGTTGCCTGCATATTTCAGACCTACTCCAATACAAGATTCTGGGAGTATCAATCATAATAGTAGAAATAAAATATATATATTTACTCTACTTTGACATGATTTTTTAAAACAAATTCTTAGTAAAATGACACAGTGTAAGTGCTCTTATGTTTAACTTTCTCATTACTTGTCCTTTCTCCCTCTCTTTTTCTCCTGTCTCAGAAGTATGTGGGGGAAAAGGGGCTGTAGAAAAATATTAAAAAATGAGATCACAGTTATGGAAATTCTTTGATATATCTATAACTTATATATGTATATATAAATTTCTGGTATTATTTATGTACAATATATATAAAAAATATACAACAAAACTTTCCAGTATCAGGACCAAAGAATTTTGTATTTCTCTACAGTACTTGGAGCTGAGCCCAATCTTAAAATAATCCCTTTACCATTATCTCTGATAATGTTCTCAAGAAATATATTTACCTGATAAAGTAGGTAACTAATAGGAAAAACATCTACAAAAATTAACATCTGTGCTGAATACCAGAAGTGTGCCTAAAAAAGAAACACTTGCTTGAGTTCTCTCTTGGGGAATTTCTCTATCATTTTTGAAATATCTTTTATAATTTCAAGATGAAATTACATCCTGAAGTTGCAAAAAATAAATAAATAAAATATAATAAATCTTATAAAACTGGAGTGGCATTCCACAGGGAGGAGAAATTTGAACTGCGTTTGACGGGGTATCTTCAAAAACAGGGATTTTTTAATGCTATCAGTTTAAATAAGCATGGACATCCTTGGCCCCCACCTTCTCCCTGATTCTTTTTCTTACCATTGTCCTATCAGGTGAAATTTAAACTAACAGCAATTTACACAAAATAAAAGTGGAAAGAGAGTTGATAAATATAATGTTAGATACAATCACTTGGATGTTGGTGAGATTGATAAGCAGGCTTCGTTTCTGTGGGTTGTTCGTCTCAGGAGCGCAAAGATCCTCCACTCCGACATCTTTACCCACTTCAGCTCTGCTATTCTCACATGCTTCAACCACTGTCACAACTCCTTCCCTAAAAACAACTTTTCTTCTGATCTCCTCCAAATTGATCCCTGTAGATTCCACTTGGAATAAACTCCAAGTGCTCAAATGTGCCACTATGAAGCCCATTTGATTCATCGAAGTGACCCCCACCAGCTTGTTAGTTCCTTAAGCTACCTATATATTTCCACAAAATGGTGAAAAGAGGAAGCATAGAGGTTGGAAAATATCTTGATAAAACAGTATTGATAACATAATTTTTTGTTGTTTATTTTTTGTGATCAAACCAGGATCTTACAAATGCTAGGCAAGCACTCCACCACTGAGCCCTATTTCCAACCCCTGAGAACATAATTTTTGAATAAGAATTATAATGTCATGGACTTGAAGGAAGTTACAGGAGAATATTACATGACCTAACTGGGATGGAGACATTTAGGCAAAGTTAAGAAAATTCTAAAGGTTTGAATCAGTAGAACTTAGTGATAAGATGAATGAAAATTGGGTTTGGGAGTGTAGCTCAGTGGTAGAATGTATGTTTAGCATGTGCAAGGCCCTGGGTTTGATCCCCAGTACCACAGAACATTTGTTTTGTTTTTGTTTTGTTTTGTTTGTATAAATATGCATAGAAAAGTGCAAAGTTTAAAAAGCAATCCAGCTGGACACAGTAGCACTCACCTGTAATCCCGTTGGTTCGGGAGGCTAAGGCAGGGGGATTGAGAGCTCAAAGGTAGCCTCAGCAAAACTGAGGTGCTGAGCAACTCAGCGACCCTGTCTCTGAATAAAATACAAAATAGGGCTGGGGATGTGGCTCAGTGGTCAAGTGCCCCTGAGTTCAATCCTGGTACACTCTCCCCACAAAATAAAAAGGAATCTAAAGTAACTCCTAGATTTCTGACTATAGCAAGTAGATGATAGCAATACTGTTTTACTTGGCTGGGGAATATTGCTAGGGGATCAATTGTAGAGGTTAAATAATAAGCTCAATTTGGGACATACTGTACCTGAGGTGTTTATGAGATATCCAAACACAGAGGTCCAGGGTCCAGCACTCAAGTCTGACCTAGAGTTGCAAATCTGGGTATCTTTCATACCAACAGTTTGCAACCAAGGCCACAAACATGAGAGAAATTACCTACAGAAAGAAGAAAGAAAGACCAGAAGTGTAAGGATATCCATGTAGTAATTGCTCTAAGAAGTCTACATAATAAGACCAAAGGAGTAGCAGAAAATTCGGAGGGCAAAGTTATGTTGCAGAAGTCAAGGGAAGAGTGTTCTGAAGGAGACTGTTAACAGGCACAAAGGTTTAGAGGTCAAATAAAATGAACTTGAAGCAAGTCCTTTGGATTTTGTGTCATTGATAACCCGGCAAGGCTAAATTTAGTGAAGTAATTAAAAACAAAATCTAGACTGCAGTTAATATGAGCAAAGTTTGAGGAAAGAGGGCCAGAGAGTATAGACCACTCAAAGAAGATATTTTCCTGCTCAGGGGTTAAGGGTGATAGAGTTGAAGAAGCATTAAAGAGTGAAAGGGTTCTATATCCATTTAAAGATAGTAGCTGTTGAGTCTGTTTGCATGTAATTGCTTGGAGCCATTAGAAAAGTTAACATTTACAAGGCAGAAAGACTAACAATGGCTTAAGATACCAGAGGAGGCTGAAGGTCTATAATAAAGACTCTTCTGGACCTGTAAAAACCTTCAGTTGCCCTTAGTTAAAGTCCAAGTCTACCAGTGACATTGCACCTCAATGATCCTTCTGGGTCTCCCATAATGGATAGCTTTCTCATTACTCGAGAGTTGATTAGTTTCCCCTTTATTGATTTCCTATTGCTCTGTGACAAGCTTAGTACCTTAAAACAGCACAGGTTTATTAGTGTATAGTTCTGGGAATCAAAAGTCCAAAACAAGTACCACTGGGCTGAAGTCAAGGCATCAACAAGACTACACTTCTTAAAACATTTCTAGGAAGAAATGTTTCCTTGCATTTTTTCCAGCTTCTATTATTAGCCACTTAAATTTCTTGACTCACAGCCCCTTTCTCTATCTTCAAAGCCAATAGTGCAGCATCTACAGACATTTCTCTGACTCTGATCCCTCATGTCCCTCTTAGCACCCTTGTGATTACATTGAGTTCTGGGTAATCCAGCACAATTTTTTTTCTGTCTCAACTTCCCTAATATAATTACATCTGCATTTGTCATTTGAGGTTACATATATTCAAGTTTGGGGAGCATCTTTGGGGGTGTCATTTAGGACATTTTTGTTGACATTTTAGGGGGTCATTATTCTTCCATTCATATTTCCCTACTTACAAAGTACTCTGAAAAGCTTACTGAGGATTATGGATTCTCAGCTTCAGAGCTTCCTCTACTTAATGTTTTGTATAAATTAAAATCTCAGTAATGAATTTCATTAATGTCATTCTTGGGTGATGGAGTATTCACCACTTGGAGAATCTGTTCTGAGAGTTATGTGAAGGTCCCACTTGGCTGATACTAGTAGCAGTTAATTTCATCATTTTTAGTGTTCAGGGCAAAATAAGTGAACAACCCAAATAAATTCTGTGTGATTCTTCTGCTGCTCTAATAGTTTTCACAGTTTATTCTGTTTTATGTAGATTTTTTTTTAACTTAGCCAAGAGGTGCTAGCTCCAGATTTCATGCCATATCTAGGGGATTAGTAAAGTTCAGTGGCACATCCTTATCTTTCCAGGGCTAATCAAACAAAGAGACATGGGAGATGAGGTGAGATTCAAGGAAGAGAAGAACCACATACTCTTAGGGATAGCTGCATACATCACTCAAACTTAGGCAAGCAAACATGGCTTCATCCCATTATCAGGAACATCTGATAGAGTCAAGTCTGCTAAATCAAAATGACTTACATTCCTACACAATCCCATACCCCTGCACGGTTTGTTTATTTTTTCTAAAAAAAAAAAAAAATTATTGGCACATTATAATTATACCTAATGGCAATATTCATTATTCCATGTATTATGATACAAGCATATATCATAAGTTGATCAATCTCACTCCCCAGTACTTCCCCTAACCCTTTTCTCTTCCCTGCATGGTTTAGAGAAGCAAAATCCTGATTTTTTCCCTTTTTTTGTACTATGGATTAAACCCAGAAGCACTTAACCAGTGAGCCACATCCCCAGTCTTTTTATATTTTATTTAGAGAGAGGGTCTCACTAAGTTGCTTAGGGTGTTGCTAATTGCAGAGGCTGGCTTTGAACATGCAATCTCAGCACCTCTTGAGATGCGGGGATTATAGATGTGAGCCACAGTACCTGGCTAAAATCCTCATTTTTAAAAAATACATATATATTAGATACTTTTTATCCCAACATTCTCAGGGGAGTTGGGGGAACTACTTTCTATTGTCTTCATCACCAATGCTCTTATTACTATGGCATCATTTTGTTTCTCCATGATATTATCATCAGAAATATAATATCTTTTGAAAAAATGCAAACACATTAATTAAATAGTCCTTCTAATTTCGTAATAATGTAGCCCATAAAACTCCCATGCACCAGGAAGAAAAACAGGGAAAAGACTCACTTTTGATCCTCTAGTTCAATGTGCAATCCAAAAGACATAAATTCGTTTGACTTTTATTCCTTCAATTGGCGTGGAGTCCCTACTGATGCCTTTTCAATAAGCACAGAAACAGGCCTTCATCCATTGTCTCCTCTCTTTTGTCGTTTCACACAATCTCCTAGGTCTCTCCCTCCCTTGAATTTCCTGACCCTCCTGCCAGGGTCCATTTTTACCTCTTGACTTCTGGCCAACTTGTTGGTCAGGGCAATTTACCCTTTATTCTCTTTGAGCAAGCCAGCTAGCCATATTATAGGAGGGTATTTCAGGTCCTTCTCATTGGAAGAAACAAGAGAGATTCCAGAAACTTTTTCTTCTACCTAGATAGACTTCTTCGCATAACTCAGGAATGTTATTATACTAACAACATTTGTTTTCTCTGAATCTTTTAAGAACCCCTTCTATTAAATATCCTGAAGTGGCGGGAAAGGAACTCTGTTCCAAAATGTGTGTGATGAAGTCAATCTACCTATGATGTCCTACCCTCACCCTAGTGAAACCCTTTGCCCTGCCGGTGAGCACATAGAAGATGGAATACGGCACTGATCTCTGCCCACTAGTGATGTCTGGTCATGAGGTTGTCCTCCAACCTTCTACCATGGACCATTTTAGGGACATTTTAGATTTACTCTTTTCTCTCTGAAGGCTCTTGTTTGGATCTTAGATGTTCCTCCAAGACCCACATAGTAAAGACTTGGTCTCCAGCTTGGTGCTATAGGGAAATGGTGGAAACTGTAAGAGGCAGAGGTAATGGCGGGGGGGCTCAAATGGAATTTTGAGGCCCAGGGCCCTATTCTTTCTCTTTTGCTTTCTGGCCTTGAGGTGAGTAGTTTGCTGTGCCACATGCTACCACCGTGGTGTGCTGCCCCCTCCCTCTACCAGAGGCCTAGAAGAAGCAGGCTGACCAATCATGGACTAGAGCCTCTAAAACCATGAGCTAAAATAATAAACCTTTGAGGAGTTTTTATTTTGTTTGTTGTTTGTTTTTGTGTTTTGATGGTAGGGATTAAACCCTGGTGCTTCACACATTCTAAGTACATGCTGCACCACTGAACTCTGACCCCAACCTTTCTTCTTTCTTCCTTCTTCTTCTTTCCTCTCCTTTCCTTTTCCTTCCTTCCTTCCTTCCTTCCTTATTGGGTATTGAACAAAGGAGAACTTTACCACTGAGCTACATCACCAACCCTTTTTAAATTTATTTATTTAAATTTTGAGACAAGGTCTTGCTAAATTGCTGAGACTGCCCTTGAACTAGCAATTCTCCTGCCTCAGCCTCCCAAGCAGCTGAGGTTACAAACATGTACCATTATGTTAGCTCTGTAAAACTTTTCTTGTTATAACTTGATTATCTCAGGTATTTTGTTCCAGTAATAGATAGCTGATGAACACTCCCCACCTCCCACAGGGATGTTTTTAATTTACTCTTTTCCCTCTGAAGGTTTGATAATTTTTAGCCTATGAAATAGACTGACAACAGATTAACAGAAAAAAATATCAAATTTATTAATATGCAGAAACATGAGAGCCATACACAAAGCATGAGGCTCAAGGGAGAGCTAGGGTGTTGGAGCTTTTATAGAGTTAAACAAATACATATGGGCTTAGGCTTTGGGGGGAAAGAAGCGGCATCTGGCTATGAAGGCTGAGGAGGGCAGGTGAAGTCTTCCAGGTAAAAGCTACCTGTGGGAGTCTCTGCGCAGGCCAAGTGTCCGACTCCCAATCTCTTCTTCCTCTGGAAAGATCTTCTCTAAGCAGAAATGAGGATAACAAATAGAAAAGTCTGTTTACATTAAGTGGATGTTTACTTTACTAATATATATTTCCTTCATGGATGTAAATTATTTTACAAAAGGACATCCTTTCTGAGTTAACCCTGTTTCTCTGAATAACCATCTTGAAATATGCCAAAGAAATATATTTCTGATGGGCATGTTCTGGGGTCCCACAGCAGCCCATTCTAGTTTTTGGCATCATTTTGATACATTATCACTTGCTATTCCACACAGGCACCACCCACCACTCTTCCTTGTGCTGGCATCAAGGTATTCATGCTTGTTTCTGATATGTTTTTATTGGTATTCTGGAGCATATGCATATCGGCTGAATCCAGAAAACCCTAAGCAGAAGGCCCAAGCTTCAGATCTTCAGAAGGGATTCACTTACTCCCCGAGTGGTGGAAGTAGTTCTTCAACCTTTGTGGATGCTGGAGAGTACCCGTGCCTCCACGTGAGGTGTGACCCTCCTGTCCTCTCCCTCCATTCACCCTCTCTTTTCATCCATTTCTCATGGAAAAAGGAGACTTCTCTGCAGACCAGCTTAAAAGGAAATGGATCCGTTCCTCCACTAAAACAGAAACGGAAGCAAAAACAACAAACCCTCAAACACTCATTTTCTCTGGATGTTCTGGAGATAATTTAGCCAAGTTAGAACTGGCAAGATGTTTCTGGGATATAAGCTAATTAAACAAGGGGAGGGGCTGTGAGGACCATGGGTGTGTTTAGTCAGCTACTAACATTTACAGGCAGAGCCCTTGTCAAGTAGCCAGAGAGGCTTGCAGAGTAGAATAGATGTGATCTCTCTCCTCCAGCTTGGTACTGTAGCCTTGTTAAGAAGAGGTGTGCCTGGATTTCTGGCCTACCCTTTAGGATTTAGCCAAAGGTTGGTTTATAATGCCTCTTGTAAGTCAGCAGAAATTCAATTGTACAAAGTTGGCTGATTATCAGAATTACTAGGGGAAGTCCAGTAAGGTAATGCCCGCACACACCTGTCAATTCCAGCCATTCAGGAGGCTGAGGCAGAAGGGTTGAAAGTTTGAGGCCATTCTGAGTGAGTAGGGAGACTTTGTCTCAAAATAAAGTAAAAAAAGGGGGCACGGGGTGGGGATATGGCTCAGTGATAAAATGTTTTCCTAGCATGTATGAAGTCCTGGATTCAATCCCCAGTACTGCAGCAACAACAAAAGAATTATCTGGGAATTTTTATGAATATATGGATTCCTGGGCATTTTTCTACATTTATCAGAGGCAAGGCCTTGGGTTCCCCATATTGTCAAAGCCTCCCAGGGGCCAGGTTTGAAGTACCATGTTTATAGCTTATAGAACATAGATCTGGAACAAGTCTAGGGCATCCCTACTCTAACTTTTGCATTTTTTATCCAAAAAACATAAACTCAAGAGATGTTACATGCATTGTTATGCAATCACAACAGTTGTTTATTATTATTGTTGTTATTATTATTTTAATGCAGTAATGAAAAGCTTTGTTTGAAGAAAAAAACATTCCCAGAGGGAAACCTAGGTATCATCCTAATGATACACCAATTGATTGACCCTTTCTATGGTGATTTTGAATTATATTTGCACTTAATTTTCATACATTTATTCACTTGACAAATAAGTACTTGTTTTAGTCAGCTCTTTCACTGCTGCAACTGAAAGACCTGACCAGAATAACTGTAGAGGAGGAAAGGTTTATTTAGCAATTCATGGTTTGAAAGGTCTCGATCCATAGACAGCTGGCTCCATTCCTTGAAGTGATGCAGGACATGATAGTGGAAGAGTGTAGCAGAGTGAAACAGCTCACATGGTGATCAGGAAGCAGAAAGAGACTGGCCAGATACAAATATATACCCAAAGCCATGCCCCAATTCCCACCTCCTCCACCCACATCCTACCACTTCAGTTACCACTCAGTTAATCCCTATCAGAGGATTAATTCACTGATTGGGTTAAAACTCTCACAATCCAGTTATTTCTCCTCTGAACCTTCTTGCATTGTCTCACATGTGAGCTTTTGGGAGACACCTCACATCCAAACTATAACAGTACTACTATACTCCATGTGCTAGTTTAGGCACAGGGGATATAGTACCAAACAAAACATTCAAGTAGCTTTGCCTTCATGGGGGTAAAAGTACAAACAAGACAAAAATAAAATATAAAAGGGGTCAAATATAGTATCTCAGTAAACTTAAAGCAGGAAACAGGGATTTAAAGTGTTCAGCCATGGGGGATGGGTTGAAACTGTAAGTAGGATAGCCAGGGAAGATTTCATTGTATGAAGGTAGCTTTGGAAAGTGATGACCCGAAGGAATTGAGGCACCTAACCATATATGCAACAGGAGTATAACTAACTGTCCAGGCAGAGAAAATAACAAATGTAAAGCTCTGGGTCAGGAACATGCTTTGTTATGAATAGTAATAAGGGTGGTGGCAATGTAGCAAAGTAAATGCTAGATTTGCTCTAAAGAGGAGGAATAGGAGACGTGTCAGGGAGGTAAAGGGGAACCCAGACCAAACAGAGTCTTGAAGGTCATTGTAAGCATTTGGGGTTTTAGTCTGTTTGAGATGAAAAGTCATTGAAGGGTATTAGGAAAAAGTATCAAGGCCTAACTTATATTATAATGGGAACTGTCTGTATAAGAATTGAAACCAGACCAAAGTAGCAGAGAAAAGATGAACAGATATGAAGATATTACAAAACTTCAACTCTATATATGGGGAATTAGTATTCAATAAATGATAAGCATGGACATTGAGTTGATTACATGCCTCTGAATATGCATAAGAAGGAAGATATAAATCTGTAGTTCCCACTGGGCATTCGCTGGAGTTCCATATGACTCAGGAGGCTGAGGAGGATCTCAAGTTCAAAGCCAGCCTCCGAAACTTAGCTGAGGCTGAGGTTCTAAGCAACTTAGTAAAACCTTGTTTCAAAAAATAAGGACTGGGGGATACAGCTGGGTTATATATAGGGATGTTTTAAATTTAGTGGTAAAGTGTCCTGGTTCAATCCCCAGTACCAAATAATAATAATATTCTGCAGTTCCCTTGGTCTGTTTAGCTCTTGCATATCTTGCAGAGAAAGCCATCTAACTGCCACTTGAACTTAAATGATACTTGCAGTTTTAGATGAGTGCTTTTCATCCTACATGGTACCCTCACCACTAACCAAGTCCTCAAAGTGTCCACACATCAGTGAGACCTCTCACTCTGGTTCTGGAGACTATATTATACTGCTATGCTCTGAATGTTTATGTCCCTCTAAAATTTATCTGAAATCTAATCAACAATGTGTTGCTATTAAGAGGTGCCGCCTTTAAGATGTGAGTAGGTCATGAGGACAGACCTCTCCTGAATAGGATCATTGTCCTTCTAAAAGAGGTTTGAGGGAGCCTGTTAGCCTTCCTACCAGGTAAGGACAGCTAGAAGGTGCCATCTATGAGGGGTGGATCCCCACCAGACATTGAGCCTGCTAGCACCATTATTTGGACTTCTCAGACTCAGGAACTGTGAGAATAAGTTTCTGTGGTGAGAATAAGTTTCTTTTGTTTATAAATTACCCAGTCTACAATGTTTTGTTATAGCAGCCTGAGGCCCGTGGATGCTACATCTGCTTGAGACCCCGAAGAATGTTAAGCAATACTGCTTCCCTCACAATCTCTCTTGCCCTGACTTTTCCTAAGTGTTTTCTTTTCCTTGGGTATTCTAGAGGTTCTCTGATCTGCTGCTTTCAGGAGCTCTAAGCATCATGTCCTCAGGGCTGTAACTTTTCTATTATGATATGGACTAAGTATTTGTTCCCTTCCAAGATATTTATGAAAACAAACAGATATTTTTAAGCTCATAGGTTTGATATTTTAAGCTATAAACATAAATTCTATCTAGTTTGCAACTGCATTTCACATTATTCCTCTAAAACATAATCCTGTTATAAAACTGATTGTCATTATACTATGATATCAAAAATTTCTAACAAACATCACACTACATTTTTTAAGTGACAAAGCTTATTTATCAACCGAATCCATTCTTGTAGTGTTGTATGTTGTTGTTGTTGTTTTTTTTTCCCAAGCCAATTAACACATGCCAACTTTATGTGTTCTAAGTATTTACAACAATAGTGAAAGGAAATTGAAGTTGAAGTCAGTCACTTGACACTATAGAGACTGGTCTTATTGTACAAATAAAAACATTGAAGAGGGAGGATGGAGAAAAACTTCAATACATAATACTAGTTTGAGTTTCAAGAGGCAAATTATTGGGACTACAAGCATACAAAACAAATAAGTGAATCATCTAATTCAGAGAAGTACCTTTAGCCAAAAAAGGTCCATTGAGAAGGACAGAAAACCAGGAAGATTTGTGTTGTTTTATTTGTTATTCAAGCAGGGAGGGATGTATTTATAAGGATGTGCCAACTTGCAAGCCCAAGTGTGACAAGAGATGAAGCTGGACTTCCTGGTGGTTGTTGATAATATACACAGCTTTCAAAAGCAGCATGAAGTGAGTCAGAGTGATGGACATTTGTACAGAGGAGGCTGATGGAGCCTTAGGCCAAATAATAATCCTGGGTGGCTCTGGTGGAATGAGGTATGTAATCACCTCACCGGTAAGAGTCTTTAGTATTGAGTAAACACTTGGCAGCCTTGGTCATCCGCTTGAAAGGCAGAGAGAAAAGTAAACTTTCAGGAGTGAGTACCCAGCAGAGGTGTTTGTGTAGGCTAATTGTGAATGTCCTTTAGGGCCTCACTTAGGGCAGCCTCTCCCACGCCCCATGGTGGAGCTTACCACTGCAGGGGCCAATGTTGCAGCTTATTCTCTGTGTCCAGGGGCCTGATCATTAATTACTGCATGAATGAATGAACCAAAGGATGTCTGTGGAGGAGACTCACAATCAGGGCACAAGTGTTTTTCCTATTCCTTGAGGTATTTGATTCAGAAGCTAGACCAATGGATTTCAGGATTTCTTTGCTCAGTGCACACTTTTGTGTGGCACTGGTACAGGGATCTTTACAAAGAAGTATTTAGAAAATCTAAAAATTTCCCTTCCTGCCATTCCCTGGGTCACCTTTCAACACTATATCACCGCCTGTAGACAGCTATTAACTTCCTCAACTCACAAAGTCATGTTTTCACGTGTTCTGGGTCTTTTGACCAAATGTGATACCATGTGTTCTTTTTCTTATTAGCAACAGGTTGCTCCCTACTCTCCTTCACATCTGTCCATCAGCTTTCTACCTGTTAGTTGTCTCTATAACAGCTGGCCCCTGCAATGATGACAAAAATGCAGATTTTATCCATTGACTACAACTTGACAACCAATATATAAAGTGCACAAGGGATCCCAGTGACTAAGAGTAACTTGATTAGAAAAGCATCATAGAGATGTTGTAGAAATAATTCCTGTACTGGGTGGCAGGCAAGACCTGATTGTCCCCAAAATGCACTCCAACTCTCAGATGCTAAGCTACTCCTCAAACTACAATTACCTCTGCTATTACAATGATCTCTGCTATTAGTTGTTAGCAATAATTTTTTATCTAATTCTCTTGTGGCACTTTGCTACGAACATAAAGGTTTTGAGGTTATAGAGAATGGGAAACTAGAAATGGCCAAAGGCAAATGTTGCAATTTCTTCTGGGCCTTTGGTCTTTCAAGGCTGTTATAGAAAAGTGAGCATGGCCTGGTCCATCTGCAAGCTGAATAGTCCTATCGTCTGTCCTCTTCTTAAATTTTTTAAACCTCCTCAATTTCTAGTAACTGTTTCTTGTATTCCCTTTGCTATGACCCTAAACTCTTATTCTCCTCATTCTCACAACTGTTTTAAGTCTCTCTCTCTCTCTCTCTCTCTCTCTCTCTCTCTCTCTCTCTCTCAGTGCTTGTGGGGGAACCTAGGGCTTTGTGCATGCTAGGCAAGTGCTTTACCACTCAGCTACATCCTCAGCTTTAACATCTAGTTAATATGCAGGCAGATAGAAGGGAAATAATGAAAAATCATGTATGCATATAAAAAAATCTCTGTAAGTATGACAAGTTCACATCCTGATTGTGGCTAATCATTTCTCTCACAGGTCTAAGGGCCTTTCTTATGGGCCTTTCTTATGTCTGGGTTTTCTGAAGCCTCTGGGTATGGGGTTAAATCTGAGTGTACCTAGTCAGATGGCAGGACCTTTATGTTCAGGCAGTTACCACGTGGTAACACTATCTGAGCTGCCAGGGAAAGTCTAGGGAAGACTGTAGGCCTTTGAGTTTTGGGCCTTGTGAGCTGTCAGAACTTTAGGGACATATGTGCCTTCTTATTTCAAAGGAGAGAGACCCAATGATGGAGGAGCAGAGTGACAGTTGATGACAGAGTTCTAAAAACTCATTGGGGTTGAGAGAATTTCCAACACATATAGGATGGGACACACTTGGAGTCTCCCACTTTGTTAAAGAGTTTAAAACACTTGGTTATTTGTAATATATCACAAATAGAACAGAAGTGTGCAAAGAGATCATTGAGAGTAAAATGTTCTTGGGTAAGAAATTTCCTTTCTGGCATACATACTCCTTAGCTTATCTCTTAATCAGAATTTTTATTAGGACACTTGAAAACTAATACAGTGGGAATCAAAAACCTCATGCCATCTCTCCTGTTTCCAACTTTTCCAATTGTTTTCTCCCTGTGCCATGGACTGAATTATGGCCTTACCCAAATGCATATGTTGAAGCCCTGACCTGCAATGTGATGGCATTTGGAGATGGGGCCTGTAGAAGGTAAAAAGGGTCTTATAAGGTCATGAGGGCAGGGCCTTCATGATGTAATTAGTGTTCTTACTAGAAAAGACACTATTGAGCTTTCAGTTTCTCTGTCTTTCTGCCGTGTGAAGACATGGAGAGAAGGCAGCTGTCTACAAGCCAAAGAGTTTGCACCAGAACCCAACCATCCTTACAGCCTGACCTGGGACTTTCTGCCTCCAGAACTGTGGTTAATCAATGTCTCTTGTCTGAGTCCCTCAGTATGTGATATTTTCTTATAGCATCCCAGGCTGATTAATATCCCTTGCCTCTCCTCTCATTTTTTGCTACCTTCTCCCTCTGCCACTCTTCAACAGAGAATGTGGACCTGGTGTCTACATTGCCTAACCTTTTATTTTTAAATTTATTTATTTATTTACTTTAATTAGGTATATATGACAGCAGAATGCATTTTGATTCATTGTACACAATTGCAGCACAACTTTTCATTGCTCTGGTTGTACACGATGTAGCATTGCACCATATGTGCAGTCATACAGGTACCTGGGGTAATGATGTTCGTCTCATTCCACCATCTTTCCTGCCCTCATGCCCCATCCCCTCCCCTCCCTTTTACCCAAAGTTACTCCATTTTTCGCATGCCTACCCCTCATTATGGATCAGCATCCACTTATCAGAGAGAACATTCGGCCTTTGGTTTGGGGGGGTTGGCTTAATTCACTTAGCATGATATTCTCCAACTTCATCCATTTACCTGCAAATACTTTTATTCTCTTTTATTGCTGAGTAATTTCATTGTATATATATACCACAGTTTCGTTATCCATCCATCTGCTGAAGAGCATCTAGATTGGTTCCACAGTTTAGCTATTGTGAATTGTGCTGCTATAAACATTGATGTGGCTACATTACCACAATATGCTGTTTTTAAGTCCTTTGGGTATAGACCAAGGAGTGGGATAGCTGGGTCAAATGGTGGTTCCATTCCAAGTTTTCTAAAGAATCTCCATACTGCTTTCCAGATTGGTTGAAGCAATTTGCAGTCCCACCAGCAATGTATGAGTGTGTCTTTTCCCCACATCCTTGCCAACACTCATTGTTGTTTGTATTCTTGATAACTGTCATTCTGACAGGAGATGGAATCTTAGTTTAATTTGCATTTCTCCAATTACTAGAGATGTTGAATATTTTTCATATATTTGTTGATCAATCATATATCTTCTTCTGAGAAGGGTCTGTCCAGCTTCTTAGCCCATTTATTGATTGGGTTGGTTTGTGTTTTTTGTTTTGTGTTGTTTTGTATATCTGTTAAGTTTTTTGAGTTCTTTATATATCCTGGAGATTAGTGCTTTATCTAATATGAGTGTGACAAAAATTTGCTCCCAAAATGTAGGCTCTCTTTTTACCTCATTGATTGTTTCTTTTGCTGAGAGGAAGCCTTTTAGTTTCCCATTTGAATCCATCCCATTTATTGATTCTTGATTTTATTTCTTTCACTTTAGGAGTCTTATTGAGGAAGTGGGGGCCTAATCCGACATGATGAAGATTTGGACCTACTTTTTCTTCTGTTAGGCACAGGTCTCTGGTCTAATTCCTAGATCCTTGATCCATTTTGAATTGAGTTTTGTGCATGGTGAGAGATAAGGGTTTAGTTTCATGGCTGCATATGGATTTCCAGTTTTCCCAGCATCATTTGTGAAAGAAGTTATATTTTTGCCTATATTGCCTAATCTTAAGGTCTAATCTTAAGACCTCCCAGCTGTGTTCTGCTCCTTTATCATTAAAAAAAAGATGAATATCAAATCTACTGTAAGATTTTATCTCACCAGTCAGAATTGTGGTTATCAAGAATACAAAACAACAATGAGTGTTGGCAAGGATGTGGGGAAAAGACACACTCATACATTGCTGGTGGGACTGCAAATTGCTTCAACCAATCTGGAAAGCAGTATGGAGATTCCTTAGAAAACTTGGAATGGAATCACTATTTGACCCAGCTATCCTACTCCTCGGTCTATACCCAAAGGACTTAAAAACAGCATATTGTGGTAATGTAGCCACATCAATGTTTATAGCAGCTCAATTCACAATAGCTAAGCTGTGGAACCAACCTAGATGCTCTTCAGTAGATGGATGGATAAAGAAACTGTGGTATATATACACAATAAAATATTACTCAGCAATAAAAGAGAATAAAAGTATTTGCAGGTAAATGGATGAAGTTGGAGAATATCATGCTAAGTGAATTAAGCCAATCCCAAAAAACCAAAGGCCGAATGTTCTCTCTGATAAGTGGATGCTGATCCACAGTGAGGGGTGGGCATAGGAAAAATGGAGTAACTTTGGGTAAAAGGGAGGAGGGGAGGGGGCATGGGGGCAGGAAAGATGGTGGTATATATGCCATCATATATACCTAATTATAATTAATTAATTAATTAATTTGAAAAAGATGAACAAAGTATTCTACCTATCTTGCCTTATCTAAAAGAAAAATAAAAGGGAAAAAAGGCCAAATGTCATTACACATATAAGTTAATGACAACGTCCTGAAAGGAGACAAAAAGCTAGAGAAAGAAAAACTTGAAGGCAAGTGCAAAGAAATGACAAAAGCTGGCAAACAGACACATTCAAGGAGAGCGGCTCCTGATACACCCTCTCCATCGATGAACTGCTCCAAGATCCAGCCTTCCTCCTCCTGCCATTCCTCTCCACAGCATCTCCCCATCATCACCTTGCTGCAAAATTTATCATTTTTTCTTTCTACTCCTGATGAAACTTATTTCAGTCCATGAAACCCCATATTCTCAAGCTTAGATTTACATGGGTCACAGAAAAACAATCTGTGGTTGAGAACCAGCAACCCTCCCTCCCAATAAACATCTGTGCAGGTTAACTAGATCTGTGTGTCTACAAGTAACATGTCCCTCTGGGCTAGGGGAGTATTCTTTCAAAAGGAAATGCCAGCCAGGCGCAGTGATGCACTCCTGTAATCCCAGCAACTAGAGAGGCTGAGGCAGGAGGATCATGAGTTCAAAGCCAGCCTCAGCAGAATAGAAGGCACTTTGCAACTCGGAGAGACCCTGTCTGTAAATAAAATATATATTTTTAAAAGAGGCTGGGGATGTGGTGGCTCAGGGATTAAGCTCCCCTGGGTTCAATTCCTGATACCAAATAAAAAAAGCAAATGCTAGCCCAGGACTATCAAACAGGAATGTAATGAGTGCTACAAATGCAAACCACACATTTTAAAGTTTCTAATAGCCACATTTTCAAAAAGTTAGAACATGTGAGTGAAGAAGTTTCATTAATCTATCTCATTTAACACAATATATCTAAAACGTTGTTAGTTTAATACATGAACAACACAAAAAATTTAAAAGATACTTCTCAGTTTTTTTCTTTCAAACTAGATCTTCTAAATCAAATATGGATTTTACATTTATAGTACATCTTTATTCAGACTAGCCACATTCAGTAGCTTAATGTGTCTACCGTAGTGATAGCACAGCTCTGGCCAGGTGAAAGAAAAGGTGAGGGAGGCCCTGGCATATCAGCAGACAAGGAAAATCCCCCACCATATAGACTCCCTCTCCCACCCTGGAAAGCACATGCCTATTGCAAAGGCAATGAACTAAACACTCCTTTGACGTTTGAGATTTTTTTTTTCATTTCTCTTTAAGAAAGTTACTCAAACCACTATCTCCTCAATATAGCATTAGAATTTCATATAATCAGAACAAAATTTTCCCTCAAGTCATCTTAAATTTAGAAATTGTTAATAATTTCTAAGAGCAGAGAATGGCCTGATGTCTCCTCTTATCATTTTTGGGCAACCAAAAGGACTCTGCAGACTGTGTTATGTAATGCTCAAGCTTCTTTTAGTGAATCCCTGAGAAAGTGATGACAGCCCATTAGTTTTATTTGCTGAGGAAGCAAGCACCACCCAGCAAAAATGCCCCATTTTTATCAGGTACATGGGTATATGACAGTAGCAGGCTTCTGTATTTGGGACTGAGAGTAGTGTTTCTCCCAGGTGTAGCTCTGGGAATTGTTTTCACTGGACTGGAGTAAATATTAGACCTTCAATTATAGCAATCAAGTGTCAAGGTCTTATGTCAGGTTTATTCATATGATAGGGTTCCATTGCTTCTAAAGTGATACCCAAGCTCTTGACATCCTTTGAATGTTTTCCCAAAGGAATTTAATAATATAAATTTCAAAAGAAGAGTGATAATGAGGGATGGTACTGCTTAGGTCTAATAAGATGGGGTTCATTTTGAGGAGCAAATTTTTTGGAAGGGCTACTGAGACTTGTTTTGCAGAACACCCTGCGGACAATCACTAATCTTTTATCTCTTTCTTAGAGCCTCTCTTAAACTTCTTATTCTTATCTTTATTATCTTTAGTATTATCAGATCTTATCTTTATTTGAGGGGTTAGCTGATAGAAATTGATAACAGGTAAGATTTTTTATGTCCAGGGGAATTTTCTATTTTAAATGCCATAAAGCCTTCAGAAATGAAAGAATTGAATATCTGTGGGATTTACCATGCAAACAGAGTTTCCTGGATTACCTCAAACTGCACCCCTGCCAACTCTAAAGCTGACTTGGGTTGAGAGTCTAGTCGTTTCTCATTATCATTTTCCCCAGAAGGGACAATGGCAAGTTGTTTTGTTTTCAGTTGAATAAAACTTTAATTTGAAGCATATTTCTACTTGATTGTAGCTCTTGTGAAAGGTTTTTAGGGAAAAGGATAACATGAAACTTAGGATTTTCAAGGATGGCTCATTCCCATGGTTAGTTGAAAATAAATGCATATGAATTAAAAAAAAATAAAAAAAAAAAACTTTGCAAGTATGATCCTCCTTACTCTCAAGAGGCTTCCAAGTTTTTTCACAAGCACCCGAAATTGGTCCCTTCCATCCTCAAACTCTCTGGCCAGATGACACAACATCTGTGTTCTCTTTTGAGAACGTGAGAAATGAAGTTTTTTCATGTTTTCTGTCTTTGAATTCTAGAAGCTCCAGTTAAAACTGCTCAGACTTTCCTTTTCTTGTTTGCTCTAGAAGACAACTCGTCAGAAGAAGAGTTCTGTGGTGGTCTCCCTCCTATGGAAGAAAGTGATAGGAAAATTAGCCTCATCATGGAACTGTCGACCCAGCTTTCCTTTCAGACAGAGAAGATCACTGAGTTGGAAGAAGAGTTGGAGGAGAAGGAAAGGATAATTCAGCAGCTGGAAGACAAATGGGAGCCCCATGTTTCCCAAAAGGAGGAAAACTCTTCAGAATGTTTAGAAGAAACCCCAATTTTCTTTAATCATAGCATCCCTCCTATGGTCTCTGATTAGGATAAAGAAAAACAATAAAAGTTTATTAAGTATCCTCAAGGTAAAGTCCAGAACCCAAGTAGTCTCCTCACTGACAAATTCAAGTTCAAGTTCATGGTTCCTATAATGTTCATATTAGAAAAAAAAAAACAAAACAAAAAAGGTTTATTCAGAAACAAACACTAAATATTTCCTCTGCAGACAGTAGTAGTCACATAATCCACAGAGCTATAGAATACTATGCTTTTAGACATTCCTAGTAACAAAACTAGACAAATGGTGAAAGAATTTAGCATTATCTTCTTACCAAATATTTGTCACACTGCAAGGAAGGGTGGCACCCATCCTGTCCTGGTGTGTGGCTCTGTTGTGAACAGAAAGTTGTCATGGAGAGCCAACTTCAGCTGGAGGTGTTTGAGTGCTGAGGAACAGAACCTTTGCTAACAGAGTTGGTAGCCCCCAGGTATGTGCTTTATGTCCTCTGAAGTTTATTTCTTTATGGTATACATTTTGCTAACATTAACAAATAGTAGAAATAAAATAAACCTAAAGCATTTAAAAAAAATAGATGAATCAGAGCCATAGTCCTTTGGGAAAAGCATTCTGGGACAGCATCTCCCTGGAAAAACACACAATACTGATTTTTCCCTTAGGAAAAAGGACTAAGACCAAAGCAAAATACACTTTTCTATTATGATTGTACCATGTCGTTGTGAGCAGCACAAAATAATAGCAAGAAAAATAGAGCATGGGCAAAGGAAAGCTGCCCTGTGATTAACAGGTTAGAGGGATCATATCATAGTCCTTTTCCATCCATTCCATTCAAATGAACTATTTCCCACCCAAGGGGAGCAACTAGACATTAACATTGAGAAAGATATTAGTACTTGATTCTTATCATTCTTACTCAAGCAAACAAATATAGCTCTCTCACAAGTAGAACTGAACTGTTGCTTCTTCAATTTACCTATTAAACAAATATTCGTCTAAACTCTTCTGTCTTCCAGGAACAGTCATACATGTTAGAAATAGAGGGAACACAAGAATCCCAACTTTTATTAGCCAGAAGTTTATAGACACGGGTGTCTTCTTAAATGTAAGGATGATTATAATAAGAAATGGGAAATTTTAAAAAGTGAGTAAGCATGGGGTCAAACTAGTGAGCATTGCTTGAGTAGAGGTTTTCATATTTACCAAGCAAGCATGATCAGTAAGAGAGTACACTCCTGGCTTATGGAATATGGTTCAGGAATATGTATTTTAAGAAACACAGATGGTATTCTGGTTAGCATGTTCCAGGAACTTCATTTTAAGATAATAGGTTGGGGCTGGCCTCACACAGAGCTATTACACTTTTGCTTCCAGACTAATGGACAATGCTCAGAAGGAGAATTGCTCTTTGTGAACCAGGATGAGTCTCCTATATCATTTAATTAGTATATAGTCTGATGGTGGATCCTGGCTACCTACCTACAAGGCAAGGCAGGGTCCAAACTTGATTTTTTAAAAAGGAAGTATTTGAGCTATATAATGACTATGAGGTTCAGTACAACAAACAAAACAAAAAAAAATGGGTGTTACCGGTAGTTTCTATTTTCATACTGAGCTACACTCTTCCCATATTTGTGTATAACCTTAGTTTCACATGTAATAGCTGCAAATGCATACAGATGCAGTTCAATATCAGAAATGAAACTAACTTACACCTCACTGATCATGAATATGCTCCTACCCCAGAAAACAGTTCAAAACACTTCTATGCCCTTTCTATGGAGTTGACCTCAGCCCCTCAGTCCACTTCAGAAAACTTTTCTTTCTGGTCCTCTCTTCTCACCTCTCTAAACCCCATGATCTTCTTGGTCAAAATTCACTATCTTCTCTGTCCCCAGCTTGATGTCCTAGCTCAATGTCCATGTCCTGACCACAGTTCCTGACACTACAGTGATGCTTAGGGTTGACACTTCTTTACATTGTATTTCTGAGAGGAAGCATTAATCATTCCCTTTTGTTAAGATTGGAACATTTCTAAGCCAACTATCACCTCCTCACACTTCAGATGTGTTATTATGGCTAACCAAGTCTCCATTTCTTTGTTTTATCAAATACTGTCTTAATCCTGTAGAACATTGGGGATGGTAAAAAGGGAAGGTAGGAAGGAAGAGAGAAAATCCCGTCACATCCCAGATAGGCACCTGGTAATCAACTTCTAGAAAATTTCCCCCATCACTGCCCTGGCTAGTCCTCACCATGAAAGCGGCCTTATGGTGGAGATAAAGTAACAGGCAAAGCAGATCTACTATTAATAATTAATTGAGCCTGTCACCTGTACATGTCAGCAGACCAGCCACCAAAGAAGAAGGCATCAAGAGTCACATCACACTGCCAAGCCATCTTTACAAAAAATTGATCTTGATTCAGGTCTAAGTTATCTCCAAATTAGAAGTTGGGAAGAGATTTGGTCCAATAGCAAATAGACTAATCTCTACTAGTGATATTTCAGTAACAAAAATTCTTTAGGTGTTCAGAGAAGGAGATACTGGCCTCTGAGCAATTTCTAAGGAGAAAAATTCACATTTGCAATTGAATCTTTGTTAATGCATGCTCCCAAAGTTCATTTCCATTTTCTGCTATTCCTCCAGGAAATTGAGTAGTAAGCTGCAGATTGTCCTAATCACCTGGTTCAAACAAACTAAAAATCAGATTATGGTACACACTGTAAGCTGAAAGTTCATTTTCTTAGGAGCAAGTTAGAATCGCAAAGGAATCCACTGACCTTTAAAATATCTGGCATAAATATCATGAGGCAATTAACATGCTGATGTACTGGGTTCTTAATGAAAATTTAACAAATCATCAAGAAACATATCTGATTTTAAAATAACTAGAAATCCTGGGGAAAAAATATTGAATGAGTAACTCAAGCCATTCTCTAATTTTCTGAAAACTTTTATAGAAATATATGCAGAGTTTTAATTCCACTTTTTCACCAATCATTAACTTTTTTCAGAGAGAAAGTTAAGACATATGTGATATGTCTCACCAATTCAAGTAAATGTTGAATTTAATGATCATTTAATTATTGTATGCTTAAATGATTAATATGTTTGTATGCTTCCAAATATATCTGCAGCAAGCTAAAATTATAGCAATAGACTTACTTTATCTATTTATCTATCTATCTATCTCTCTATCTATTTATTTATTATTTTATTTACTTTTTGGTACCAGGGATTGAACCTAGGTATGTTTAACCACTGAGCCATATCTCCAGCTCTTTTTGTATTTTATTTAGAGACAGGGCCTGTCTGAGTGCTTAGGGTCTCGCTGAGTTGCTGAAGCTGACTTTGAACTCGCAATTCTCCTGCCTCAGCCTCCTGAGACTTTATAGACATGCACCACCTCGCCTGGCCAGCAGTAGACTTTAAAGATCAGCAGAAAATCAAGTCACTGGAGGAACTGGTCCATAAAAGTGAATGAAGTTCTTCAGGATTCAATTAAGTAAAGGTAGAAAAACTAACAATATAATACACTCTGTCTAAATGCATTTCTGCAAAATAATGAATCCTATCAAATTAAAATTTTATGCTCCTCTGTGCTCACTCCAAAATCCAAACACTTTCTTCTATACTATGCTGAAGAAATTTTGATTTAACTAAACAAATGGAGAAGTGTGGATAAATGTTGCAGGCCTAAGTTGAAATAATATTTACTTGGCAATTATCAAATATAAGGTCTGCAAAGACAAAATTATTCCAATATAATAAGACTTAAAAAAAAAAGACTTGGAAAACTACAAGCTTGAAATTTAAAAAGTCTGACTCTAATAATTTTAAAACATTAGTGCTGGGGAGTGTAGCTCAGTGGTTGAACCCATGCTTGGCATGGGTAAGACCTTGTGTTCAATACTCAGCACCAAGAGGGAGAGGGAGAGGAAGAGGGAGAGGGAGAAAGGGAGGGAGGGAGGGGGAAAGAGAAAGAGAGGGAGGGAGGGAAGAAAAACAGACAGACAAAAAAAGAAAAGAAAAATTATAAAGAATAAGTAATAATTATTATAATTTCTCCCTGGTCTTACAATTAAGATTTCCCTGATGCAGGACAGTATTCCTCATAATAAAAGAGAATCAAGTTCTAGCAGGAAATAACCTTAAGAAAAAAATATAAGTACAGAAGGACAAAGTTCATAACAAAATTCAGTGTTGGCTACATTCAGTGTTACCTCCATTTTCCCACGTCTAATGAAATTAGCATTTTTATGGTAAAACAAAATAAAAACAGTTCTATTCCCATCTTCCCAGAGAAGTCATTTCCATTTTCAACAGCATGAACCTGTGGCAGGATGACTTCAATTGTCTGGCCATTTCCATCTGTAAGAGCTATATTTGCAGGGCAGGGTATGCAGCTTGGTGGGAGGATACTAAACTAGCATATGCAAGGTTTGATCCCTATAATAACCAATTGCCTTTTTTTTTTTTTTTGCTTTGTCTATCAAATAATGACCCTTAATGCTCAATTCCAATAGTATGTAATTCATCTATTCTTGGATGGAAAAATCACATAATATGTGGTCTAATAACTCTTGAATCCATTTTCCTGAAATGTCACAATAAATTTCACCTACAGTTTGTTGACAACAGTGAGTTACAGTTAAAAGATAGAGGCTTATAATATAATCCTCAGCCTAATAATAAAAAGGGGTGTCTTACTGCCTAACTGCTACTGAAATGAATTGGGTTTGGTGATGGTGAAGAAAACAAGAAACAGCTGTATGGGATGCCCATTATCTTCTTAGGGTCCTGCATTTACTAAGCATATGCTATGGATATAAAAATGTAACTCATATTTTCATAGAAATTTAATGAAAACAATTACCAAGTTGATCATTTTATTTAATCCTCATAAAGGAGGTTTCAGCTATACCACAAATCCCAAATTTCTAACCAGAAAACACCAGAACTAGGGCCTATTGCTACCAGGCAAGTACCCTGCTCATCACTCACCACCCTGTGAGCTGTACAACAAAGATCTTCATTGTCTGTATCTCTTTTCTCAAACCAGCCTCCATTCCATTTATAGGAAAATGATTTTCCACAGGTATCTCTCTCTCTCTCTCTCTCTCTCTCTCTCTCTCTCTCTCTCTCTCTCTTTCTGGTATTGGGGATTGAACTCAGAGTTTCTTAACCACTGAGCCACATCTACAGTCCTCTTTATTTTATATTTATATTCCTTAGGACTTCACTAAGTTTCTGAGGCTGGCTTTGAACTTGTAATCCTCCTGCCTTAGCCTGGCCCCCTGAGCCACTGGGATTACAGGTGTACACCACCATACCTGGCACCTTCCTTCTCAAATTCCATTCACAATATGGGTCAGAAAAAACCTGTCCAGATTCTACTGATCAACTTGTTTAATCTGGTCATAATAGTATTTTTGTTTTTGTTTACTCATTGTGTTTCAGTGTGTTTTGTTTCTAAAGCAAATGTTTTTAAGAAGGGTAGAAATGCACTCTACAATTTGCACAGCTGCCACCTCCATTTTCTATTACCTAATCTCTGGCTGCTTAAGACATATATCTTACTTGCCCTGCCCTGTAGGTAAATGGCTTTGTAACCCCTGTTTCAAATACAATTGTACACTATGTTGTAGGTATCACCACAAATTGCAGTGTCTTTAGCTTTCAATTCATAGGCTAAAATATACAACACATTCAATGTTAACACATATCCCCAGACCCACTAAGTCACTAATCAAGGGTCCACTACATCTTTCTTGTTAGTCCAAGAGAGTTGCTAAGTCTTTTTTAATAAGTGCACGCAGAAAGGCTTCTAATAGTAAAATGTAACTTTATCCACACTGTAAGTACAAATGAGCCGTAAGTGATCACTACCAGATCTGGCATTTTCTGAAGGAAGGAATCTTCCCCATCAACATGCTACTACTCACTTATCTGCAGATCTCCTTTTGGAGAGAAGCAAAAATGATCAGTTAAGTGCACTTACAAAGATTGTTGGTTCTAGCTCCAGACAATTTGTCATCAATTGAGATGAAAATGTAGGCAATCAGGTCTTTTTAATTTAATACATTAGTCAATCATGTTTTAAATTTAAAAATCAAAGTAAAACATTCTATCTCAGTTTATTCTAGAATTCTGTGACTTGTGTGCTTCCCATTTACAAGAGGGAAAACTGACTTCTAGAATTAGAGACCAGAACAGAGTTCAACAAACTTGAGCTATAGGCCAAATCTGGCTAATACTTAACCTCTGCATGGCCTAAGAGCTTAAAATGCTTTTTGTGTTTTTAAATGGTTGTACAAAATTTTTTTTCAAAGAATAATTTCTTTGAAATTATAATGTAATGGTGATACAACCATTATATGAAATTCAAAATTCATTGTCTATAAACTAAGTCTTATTAGAATACAGTCATACCAATTTTTTAGGTATTATTTCTGGGCTGTTTATTGTTATTTCAATAGTTATGACAGAAACCTACAACCAACAAGTCAAACATAAATGTTATCTGGCTTTTTACCAAAAAAAAGAAAAAAAAAAAGTTTGCTGACCCCTGGTCCATAGCAATGAAATGAAAGTCATATAGCTAGTAAGTTTCAGAAGAAGGCTTGAGTCAGATATTCTTATTCTATCTTGGATATTCCTTGTGATCTGAGTACAGACCCTTTTATACAGATTAATATTTGACATGAAATTATAAGAAAATATACGTGCCCAGAGGTCCCAAATCTCACTAAATTTTGACTAGAAAACTAAGTTTAGAGATCTTTTATTATTCTATGACAGAATGCTTTTTCAAATTATTAATACAGTCTTCTCCCTGAATTTATCCCCTGCTATTCCTGTTTTCTTCCCCTCCCCAAATTTGGAGAAATCCAATGAGGTATTTTTATTTTATTTTACAAATCCACCATGTTGGTGAGCCAACACCTCAGCCCACCCTTCTCACCCTGAATCACTGCAGCTCAGAGAATGACTGTCACCTCCTATCATGTTGTGACTGCCCACCTGCTCCCCCAGCACCTCTACCCTTCTACTCTGGTGGGTTCAGGCCTCAAGAAAAGCCTCCCTTTTAACTCTCCTAAGCACAGCCACCCCCAAACATGGTATTTATAAAACTTTGTTAAATGCTTGGGAATCATCAAGATAGGGTGCAAAACCCACAGTTCATTTAAGTTACTCACAGGCCTATACTTAAGATTTCAAATTCTTGCTTTGTTCTTAGCAGATTTCCATGTGACAAGTACCAGCTCAGCTACTACCCTTGGATTTTCACTACAAATACCACATTCCTTCCCCAGAAAGCAAAGTAGGTCTTCTCTTCCCCCATCCCAAAACTGTTGATGTTGAATTCCAGGGTGTTTAATAGTGACAATATTCTCCTTCTGGAGAAAATTTCATCCTGTCCACAGGGTGTGGTCTGACCTCACGGACTCTAACCATATGTCCCGGAACCTGAGTTATTCAGTCTTAAATAACATTTTCTGTGGCATACCAACAACCAACCCTATAAATATCCCTATTTAGGAGCAAATATTCTCTACATGCACTACTTTACAGACTTAATCCCAGTCTGTGCATGCACGTTCAGATATATGGTGACTTCATTCTTAAGAAGTAGGTATTTGCATTCCCATCATTAAATGATCATTTTTTGTGTGTGACTTACAAAAAGTAAGACTTCTCCAGAGATGCATTAAAGTGATAACTTCAGAAATCCAGCTGCAGAATCATTTTGGGTGAAATTTCCTATTTAAAAAAAAATAGATTAATAGCCAGAGTCATGATACCCTCATTTACTTCACAAATATTTAGTGAGTACTTAATATGAGATTGTACACATTATATGCTCTATCCAAAATGTCAGATGTCTAGATTGAGATCAGATTTCTATATAATAATAATAGAGTTTCTTATTATTTCCTCAGAGATGTTTATTATAAATTCATTATTTTCCAGTGCTACGGATTCAATCCAGGGCCTTGGCATGCCAGGCAAGCATTCTGCCACTGAGCTAAGCTACATCTCCATCTCTATTATAATTTTTACATTTGTTAAATAGTAGGTTTACAAAATGGCTGGCAAAAAAAAACAGGAGAGAGAGAGAGAGAGGTTTTCCTTTTATAAATATATTTGAAATTGGCTTGCAGGATTTTTGTTAAGCCCTCCAAGGTATGGAGGATTAATGCCCCTCTGAAGGGGGAGGTGACTTTCCTTGGTCATGTACCACCTGAATCTCAGATTCAGATGACTAGAGGAAGGTCTAGGGATGGAAAAGGGGACTGTGGCTCCCATTATTCTCCACCTCACCCCCAGCATAAACAAAGATGCAAGGAATTTAAATAATTCTGATTATCCCCTAGTTTTTCAATCCTACTATTTTATCATAGAAACTTGGACCTATTTCATAAGGTTGCTCTCTAGATGACTTATCATTGCAACCTTTAATAAATTGAAATCCTGAAGAGAAAAAAATTTTTTTTCTTCCTTTTAGGTATTTGCTTCACAATTTTAATATACAGCATTATCTCCTGAAAAGTCAGAATGTGCATGAGTGAGGCTAAGGCTGTGCAAGGGGCACCTGAAATGGAGGGAGTTGACTCAAGCATCAGACCACACTGGCAATCCCTTAGTCCCAAGCAAACACTGAAACCAGACAGGCCTCTGGAGTGATGTATAATTTGAGAAAGCATAGTCCCATCTGCCACCATTTCAGTAACAACTGGAGAACTCAATGCTTCCTAAAAAAAAAAAAAAAAAAAAGTACTAGATTTACAAAGAAAGCTGTGTCTATGCTTAAATTTCCTTTCTTTAGTAATTAAAATCAGAAAATAAAATATTTGCATTACAAATCAAACACATGGAAAATCTCTTTCAGAGAATGAACCCCAAGAAACATCTGTTCTCATTAGTACTAGCGTTAACCTCTAAAGGCCTGAAACATTTGTGATCCCCTGCTCACACACATACCCAAGGAAAGATGTGGTAAATCAAAGTTCCAGCAAACATTCTATTGCTTTAGTGAACTCTCCATAGGAGTAAGTCTTTGGATGAAATGAGAAATATTATGTTACTATATGGGAAACAAGGATACAATTTTTTTAATTTTTAAATTTTTCCCCCTTGGTACTTCCCTAGTCAGCCTTCTATGTTTGAATAAATTATGGTATTTTTCAGATTTGTCAAGTAGGCACAATTAACAATAACAAAGATTAAGCAGGGAATGCCAATTTGAGCTCTTATGTGTATGTCCTTCACCTAAGTTAAAGAGAGAATTAAACATCTGTATTATTTCTAGTCAGCACTAATGATTGGTTTGTTATGAGTTTGGTGGAATTTTCCCCACAATGATGAGGTTGATTAGAATTTTCCCTAAAATGAAGCAATTTAGGAAAGCACAACAGATGCTCATAGAATAGATGCTGCCTGTCTCCTTCTCCTTCTCCTTTTTAGCAGTGCTGGGGACTGAACCCAGGGCCTTGTGCATGCTAGGCAAAGCAAGTGCTCTACCATTGAGCCACACTTTCAGACCCCTTCTTCTTTCTTTTCTGATGACTGAAGTCATGTTGGAGTAAAGGAGTATTATGGGAGCTTTATAAAATAAGTAACTTAATTTTCCTCCCTGTCAGAGAGCACTTTACAAAGCTCTACATTCTGTTTCTTCAATAGAGTTATACGGAATTGCAGTGGATTGGATAATAAAATGGTAATAATATACGTTTCACCTTGAAAGTAACTCATACTTGATTAAGAGAACTATCATAACTTTCACTATTTGAAAATGTGTAATACTTTCTCATTTCCAACAGTAGATTTTGATAATAACACACACACACACACACACACACACACACACACATGTTCACATACGTGATATATGATATAATACCTACAGTCACCACTAGAAGAGCCACATAAAGAAATATACTAAATGTGATACAGGTAAATCTAAACTGAATTCTAAAAAATGTTAGACCCAAATAGAGGCAAGAAAAAGAAAACAGAGAAGTTAGGGAAGCCTAGAGAGGACAAACAAAATAAGAAATAAAATGGCAGAATTAAATCCTATCATCGCAGTAATTACATGTAAATATAAGTGAAAGAATACATATGAAACTATTACCGCATATACTGCCTAAAAGAAATTCATTTCAAATATAACAAAATAGGCAGGTTGAAAATTTAAAAAGGTAAAAAGATACATTTTATAAACACTGATCAAAGGAAAGCAAGCATGTCCATTAGTATCAGATAAAGCAGACTTCAAAGGGAAATCACCAGAGCTAGAGAGGGACATAATATATGATAAAATAATCAATTCACCAAAAGACATAGCAATGTTGAATGTGCACACACCAAACAATAGAAATGCAAAATATGCTAAGCAAAACCTGACATAATTGAAGGGAGAAATAGAAATGTCCTAAATTACAGTTAAGAAGTTTAACAACCTTCTCTCAACATTCATAGAATAGCAAGAAAGAAAATCAGCAAGGACATAGAACTCATCAATAGAACTCATTTATCAATAAGATCTAATCAACACTTATAAAAGTATTCATCCAGTAAGGGAAGAACACACTGTCTCTATAAGTGCCTGTGAAACATACGGCAAGACAGACCATATCCTGGGCCATAAAACAAATATCAAAAACTTAAAAAGAATTGAAATCATATAGAGTGTTCTCTGAGCACAATGAAATCAAACTAAAATTCAATAGTAATAGAAAAATCTTTACTTGGAAATTAATCACACTTCTAAGTAAGCAAAGGGATTAAAAAGTCCCAAGAGAATTTTTCAAATACAATGAACTGAATGAAAATAAAAATTTAACTCTCAAAACTGGCAGAGCCTTGCTAACGCAGTGCCAAGAGAGAAATTTATAGCATCAAACGTGTGTATTATAAAAGAGGAAAAGTCCTAAATCAATAATTAAACTTCCATTTGAATAACTTTGAAAAAGAGGAGCAAAATCAACTGAAAGCAGGAATGAAATGACAATGGTAAGAACAAAATCAATGAAGCTGAAGCTGGATGTGGTGGCGCTTGCTTATAATCCCAGTCCTCCTCAGCAGGAGGTTTGCAATTTAGGGAGGCCTTAAGCAATTTAGTGAGACCCTTTCTCAAAATAAAATGTAACCCAGTGGTAAAACAACCTTGGGTTCAATCCACAGTGTCGAAAAAAAAAAAGAATTTAAATCAATGAAATTGAGAACAGAAAAACAATAGAAAAAATAAAACAAAAAGTTAATTTAAAAAAAGTAAAGGCATGGTTGACAACTTTCACAACACTGACATGGAAAAATGAAAGAAGATGCATCATAGTATATCAGAAATAAATTAGGAATATCAGTCAACTTTACTAGGAACATGCATGAATTCACCATAGTGAATCTCCACATCATGTACAACCACAAGACTGGGATCATAATTAGAATAAAGATGTACTTCTTGTTTGTATAAATACGTCAAAATATACTCTACTGTCATGTATATCTAAAAAAATTTTAAAAATTCAAATCAGGTATATCAGCAGACATGAAGTGATGATAAGAGAATACTGGGAACAACTGTATAAAACTAAATTTAATAATTTAGAGAGAAATTAGACCAATTCTTCAAGAACCACAAACTATCATAACTCAGTCAATAATAAAACAAATCATTTGAATGACTCTAAAAATACCTGAATTAATTATTTTAAATCTCAGAAAAATAAACCTCCATGCTCAATAGTTTCACAGTAAATTCTACAAAACATTTAAAAAAGAATTGAGACCATTTCTATATATATCATTTAAAACAAAGGAGCATGTTAGAGTTCTTCAGAAAAACTAGGACAAAAAATGTATATACATATATAGATCATTTAATCAACATTCATAGAATACTCCACCCAACAAGGGAAGATGGAGAAGTAGAACAACAACAACAACAACAACAACAAAATATATATATATATATACAGGCACATATCCAACTATACATATAAAATGCATATTTTACATACAGGGGTGGAGGAATTTATTTTAAGGAATTGGCTTATGTGAACTGGCAAGTACAAAATCTGCAAAGTAGGACAGCAGGCTAGATACCCAGGGAAGAACTGAAGTTACAGTTCATATCTCAAAAAAGACTGCTGACAGAATTTTCTTCTTATTCCAAGGGAATTAGTTTAGGTCCACCCAATTATGGAAGCAGATTATTAAATTTGATTTACTCATTATCTACTGATTTATATGTTAATCTCATCTAGAAAATACTTTTAAAAAAGCATCTAGAATGTTTGACTCTGGGTTCCATGGCTTAGTCAAGTTGACATGGCTTAATACAAAATTAACTATAACAAGGAGAAAATACTCCTTTTATGAAGCAAGTATTACACTAATACCAGAACCAGACAAAACTAAGGCAAATATGCCACATGAACTCAAAAATTCCTAAGCAAAAATATTAGCATTATTATTCAGCAATAATGAAGATTAGCTACGTATCATGGCCAACTGAGGTTTATTCTAGGGATGCAAGACTGGTGAAATATTCAAAATTCGTTCAAAATAATCTACCATATTAATAAGCCAAAGAAGAAAAATCAAATAGCCATATCAATTGATGCAGAATAAATATGTGACCTAATTCAATGTCCTTTCATGATTAAAAACTCTCAGAGAAATTGTGATAAAGGGAAACTTAATCAACTTATAGTCTTCTGAAGAACTTGTTCTCAGACTGGGGATAGAGCTCAATAGTAGAGCACTTACTGAGCATTTATCTAGCATTCATGAGGTCCTCAGTTAAGTCCCTAGCACTACAAAACAAACAAAAAAACTTATTCCCTTAATACTCATAAAGAAAACTTACAGGTAACATTATACTCATTGACAAAAGACCAAATACCTTCCCCTAAGAATGTGAATAAGTCAAGGTTGTTTAGTTTCACTATTCTCATTCAATATAGTGCTAGAAGTTGAAGCCAGTGCACTAAGGCAAGAAAAGTAAATAAAAGGAGTGGAGATTGGAAAAGAAAAATAAAACTGTCCTTATTTGAAAATTTGTAGAATTTCCCAAACCTGTACCAGAAAAATACCCGACAACTAATAAGTGAATTCAGCAAGTTTTTAGGAGACAATATAGAAATTTAAAAGCTAATTATATTTCTGTAAAGTAACAATGAGTCTGTACTACAAATATCAAGTTTTAAAAAATGCATTATATTATCATCACTTTTTTAAAAATTATGCTTAGATATAAATCTAACAAAACATTTACATGACTTTGTATGTTGAAAAATTACAAAATGCTATTAAAAGAAATCAAAGAAGATCGAAATAAATGGAGAAACTTGTTGTGTTCATGGATCAGACGATTCAACCAAGAGGGTGTCAATTCCAAGTTAATATAGAAGTTTAACACTATTCCTATAAAATCACAGTAAAATTTTGGTAAACATATTGAAAAGATTATTCTAAAATGAAAAGGCAAAGTAACTAGAATGTCTAAATAAGTTGGAAATAATGTAATAATAGATAACAACTTTCCAAAATTAAGCACCAAATCACAGATCCAGGAAATTCTAAGTATATCAAGTAGAATAATACCAAAATGAATCCATAAAAAAACTAATTCACAATGAGGGGTGGGGTTACCTAGGGAAGAAAAGAGTTACTTTAGGTAGAAGGGAGTGAATGGAGGGGAGAGGGTAGAAAAGAGTAGAATGAAACCTTATGTACATATATGACAGCATGACTGATGGGATTCTATAACCTGTACTACCAGAAAAAAAGGAGAAACGATGTATGACATATCAAAAAGTGCATAAATGCATTCTACTCTCATGTATAACTAATTAGAACAAATAATTTTAAAAAAAAGAATAAAAAGTAAAGATTCAAAAATCCCTCACATGCTTACATTTATCATACTCAAAATGAAAAAAAAAAAAAATCAAAAAGCAGACACAAGGTGAAATTCTTGAATGAAGCCAGAAGATTAAAAACATCTTATCTATAGAAAAGCAAGGGTAAGAAATGCATTGGACTTCCCAAAAAGAATGCAAGGCGAATATTTAAAGTGTTGAATGCAGGGAACGGGCACCAAGTCTGTAATCATAGCTACTCAGGAGGGTAGGGCAGGGTTTGGAGTTAGAGGGTACCTCGTGCAACATAGCAAGACGCTGTGTCAAACAAACAAATGAAGGTGAACCAACATAAAATCTATATCAGCATTATTCTTCAATGGTGAGTGACAAATAAAGACTTTCTCAGAAAAGCAAAACCATGGAAATGAAGGACAAATCTATGATTGTCAGGTACAAGGGAAGGGAAGACAGAAGGCATGGTTATGAAGGGATAACATGAAGTTCCTTGTGGTGATGGAAATGTTCTGAACTTTAACAATATCCTGGTTGTTATTCCTTTTTTATTTTTTATTTTTTTTTTTAGATGTTGGGTGGGCCTTTATTTTGTTCACGTATTTATATGTGGTACTGAGAATCGAACCCAGTGCCTCGCACCTGCCAGTCAAGTGCTCTACCACTGAGCCACAACCCCAGCTCCCACCTGGTATTCTGTAGTTTTGCAAGCTGTTACCTTTGGATGAAACTGAATAAAGTATACAAGATATCTCTGCATTATTCTTAAGACTGCAGGTGAATCTACAATTATCTGAAATATAAAGTTTAACAGAAAAATAAGCAATATACTCCAGTGCATTCAGGATTATTTCTTTTTTTTTAATACTCCTCTCCTCCTCCACCACCTCCTTCTCCTCCTCTCCTTTTTTTTCTCCTCCAACTTCTCCCCCTCCCCCTCCTCCTCCTCCTCCTCCTCCTTCTTCTCCTCCTCTTCTTCTTTTTTTTGTATGTTTTTGTGTATGGTGGTGGTTGTGGTGGTAGTGCTGGGAATTCAACCCAGGGCAACTGTTCCTCCTCTATCCTGAGATTGATGATGCTAATAAGCTATCATGGGCTATAAGCAGATGGCACCCCAGACTAACACTGGCTTCCTGCTACAGTTGTAATTCATCTTATCTGGTTCTGAGTAGAGACAACGTGTGGTGCTTATCTCCATGTGCACAGAGGGTCTACAGATCTTGGCCTGGCTCCCATGGAGTATCCTGGCATCTGTTTACTAACAGTGGCCCAACCCCTGCCAATGATGTAACCCTTCTCCTGGCATGATACCTACATAGCCCAGTGGCTGTCCTCAGCTTGTATCTCTAGAAACTTGGGGAAACTTGGTATGCCTTTGCCCATAGCTTCAAGTGGAAGTCAAATTGAGGTGATTATCTCTGGCCCTCTCTTGTGTTAGTCCACTGTGCCACCAGTTTTCCTTTACAACTGCTAGATGCCACATGGGGATGGCATGGGGAAAGTAGTCATTTCCCTGAATATTGATGTCCCCTGCTCCAGATTATAAATTTATGTTTTGCAAAATGCACACTCAGAAAGAATTCCATCATACCCACATTGCCGTAGGTTTGACCATAAGAGAAACTATTTCTACAGGGATGCTTTGAATTTTTCTGTTTTCCACCTGGGCCATCAGTCAAAACTTAAGAAAACAGACCTTGGTACTCTTCTTATTCTGCTTTCATAGCATCTTTCTTTCCCCCAGGACAACGTGCAATTTACATTTAACTTATCTGGACTGAAGGGACATATCTGAGTGAAGAGGGAAGATTTAAAGAGCCTGGAAAAAAGGACAAACCATTGAAATTAGTACATTGGGACTGGAGATGATCACAGTAATCCTGGGAAGCATCTCACAAAGAGTGCAAATTGGCAATGCTCCGGAGACACGACCCCTCCCATGACCCAAAGGGCTTTGGCTGTTGGCCTTTGGCCATCCATTCTGCATACAACTGGTCTTAAATGATAATACTAACATACAGACCTTAAGGCACAAAACTTTCTTTGAAAATACTTAATCACATGCATGTTTTCATGTTTCATGAAGAAAAAGAAAAACACAGATACAAAAGAAAAGAAAGTGGATCCAAGATGGCGGGCCAGAGGGAGGCAGCATTCTGTGTTGCCCCATGACCTGTTACTCAAGTAGTGAGAATTCTGTTTCTCTGCAAGAGATATTGCTGCTCCCATGCAGGAATCACGGCCACTGTGCCCATGCAGGGCTCCAGGCCTTAGCATCAGAGTAGGTCTCCCAACTACACGCCACACAGGGCTACCAGGTGTCCCAGCAAGACCATCAACACCCTCACAGAACTTTCAGCCACCCACACAAGCAGAAATCACCAATGCCACCCCCACACAGGACACCCAGCAGCTACCTACATAAAGGAACTCCAAAGGCCACTCCCATGTGGACCCTTATCTACCAATGTGGTGCTCCCCTGGTCACCCCCATCTTGGAACTCTGCAGCAGCGGATATAGCACCCTAAGCACAGTAACCTACCTGCCTTCATACAGGCTCTGAAGACAGCCAAAACCACACACTGCATGCCACAGAGCTCTTTCTAAATGTCCAACACTATCATCTGGCTCCTCCCATCCGACTCAACATCTTATCGCTGAAATTAAGCACCTCCATTTTAGGTCATCTTCTTCACCAACTGGGGAAAACTCCCAGTTTGGAACTTCACCTGGCCAGGTACCTGGTTTCTAACTCCCCCTTTTCCTCAGCAGCCGCCAACCCAGCATAGTGACACACTGGTTACCTTCACCATCCTGAGGGCAGAGATACCAGATAATGACAGATGACCCCACCTATTGGGTGAGAAGGGAAGCAGAAAAGATACTAATCTCCAACCAAAACAATCCTTGTTTCTTCCTTCAAGATTATTTTTTTCTTCTCCTTCCCTATTCTCCCTCCCTCACATCCCCAACATATGTGAAACCAAGTAGGATTTTGAGGACTGGGACATCTGAATAGTATATTACAGTTGTGTTATATATTATTCTTTTTTTGCTATTTTTTACTCCAATTTTTACTATTTTTTATTTATGTGTGTGTGTGTGTTTTATGTACCCTACAAGTCTTCCCACTTACTTGTCTACCTAAAGTTACTTCCTCTCTATTCTCCTGCTACTAACCTTCTTCTTTAGATTTCTCTTCCGCACTTCCTAAACCAAAATAACTCTATATCCTCACCACCTACCTCCTCGGCATATCATCCTACACCTCACCCCTGGTTCTTTGTCTACCATCAAAACTGTAAACCCTTTTACAAATCTATTTATTATATATCTGGTAACATTGTCCTTCACCTCAAAGGAGAGGTATTGGAACCCTACAGGGACACTATAAGCTTATAGGATAAAACCAGTAATGCCTTGGATCCACAGTGCTAGAAGGAAAGATACACAAGTAACATGAAAAGACAAGGGAGGAAAGTGCCCCAAACAAATCAAGATACCACATTATTAGAATCCATGGCCAGCACAGCAGAAGAAATTACAGAGAAGGAGTTCAGGCTGTACATAATTAAAATGTTCTGTGAATTAAAGGATGATACAAGAGAGCAAATATAGGCAGCAAAAGATCATTTTGACAAAGAGTTACACAAAAAATACAGGAAGCAAAAGATTACTTCAATAGGGAGATAGAGGTTCTAAAAAAAACCATACAAATGGAAATCCTTGAAATAAAAGAAACAATGAACCAAATTAAAAGGTCAATTGAAAGCATCACCAACAGATCAGACCATTTGGAAGACAAGACCTCAGACCATGAAGACAAAATATATTATCTTGAAAAGAATGTAGACCACACAGAAAATGGTAAGAAACCATGAGCAGAGCATTCAAGAAACATGGGATAGCATTTAAAAGAACAAATTTAAGAGTTATTGAGATAGAGAAAGGCATAGAGGTCCAAACCAAAGGAATGAACAATCTATTCAATAAAATAATGTCAATAAATTTTCCAAACATGAAGAATGAATTGGAAAACCAAATTCAAGAGGCTTACAGAATGCCAAATGCACAAAATCACAACAGATCCACACCAAGAACATTACAATGAAAACGCCTAACATACAGAATAAAGAGAGAATATTAAAAGTCATGAGAGAAAGAAATCAGATTACATGTAGGGGTAAACCAATTAGAATATGTGCAGATTTTTCAAACCAGACCCTGAAAGCTAGAAGATCCTAGAACAACAGACATCAAGCTCTGAAAGAAAATGGATGCCAACCAAGAATCTTATATCCAGCAAAATTAAGCTTTAGATTTGATGATGAAATAAAAACCTTCCATGATAAACAAAAGTTAAAAGATTTTATAACTCGAAAGCCTGCACTACAGAACATCCTTGGCAAAATACTCCAAGAAGATGAATTGAAACACAACAATGAAAATCTGCCAAGGGAAGTATTACACTAAAGAAAAAACTAATCAAAGAAAAAACCAAGTCCAGTTAAACACCAAAAAAATAAACAAAACTGGCTGGGAATACAAATCATGTCTCAATAATAACCCTGAATGTTAATGGCCTAAACTCACCAATCAAAAGACATAGGCTAGTAGATGGGATAAAAAATTTAAAAAATTTTTTAAAAAGACCCAACGATATGCTGCTTCCAGAAGACTCATAGACATCCACAAACTGAAGGTTGAGAAAAATCATACCACTCACATGGACTGAGGAAACAAGTAGGGGTTTCCATCCTCATATCAAACGAAGTAGACTTCAAGCCAAAGTTAATCAAAAGGGATAAAAAAGGATATTTCATACTGCTCAAGGGAACTATACAGCAACAAGACATAACAATTAAAAATACATATGCCCCAAACAATGGAGCATCTGTGTTCATCAAATTCTTCTCACGTTCAAGAGTCAAATTGACCACAACACAATAATTTTGGGTGACTTTAAAACACCTCTTTCACCACTGGATAGATCATCCAAACAAATGCTGAAAAAAGAAACTATAGAACTAAATAATACAATCAATAAGTTAGCCTTAACTGGCAAATATAGAATATTTCATCCATCAATGAGTGAATACACTTCCTTCTCAGCAGCACATGGATCCTTCTCTAAAATAGATCATATATTATGCCACAGAGCAACTCTTAGCAAACACAAAAAAATAGAGATACTGCCCTGCATTTTATCATATCATAATGAAATGAAATGAAAAAATCAATGACAAAATGAAAACTACTCCAACACCTAGAGATTAAATAATAGTGAGTTGAGAAAGACATCAAGGAAGAGATTAAAAAATTCTTAGAGGTAAATGAGAACACTGACACAGTGTATCCAAAAATCTGGGATACTATTAAGGCAGTACTAAGAGGAAAGTTCATTGCTTGGAATTCATTCTTTAAAAGAAGAAAAAGTCGGGGCTGGGGTTGTGGCTCAGTAGTAGAGCGCTTGCCTCGCACATGTGAGACCCTGGTTTCAATCCTCAGCACCACATAAAAATAAATAAACAAAATAAAGATATTGTGCCCATGTATAATTAAAAAAAATGTTTTAAATAAAATAAGAAAAAGTCAACAAATAAGTGAACTAACATTACATTTCAAAGCCCTAGAAAAAAAGGAACAACAACAATAACAAAAAAAAAACCAAAAGCAGTAGAACATGGGAAATAATTAAAATCAGAGCTGAAATCAATAAAATTGAAACAAAAGAAACAATTGAAAAAATTGACCAAACAAAAAGTTGGTTTTTTAGAAAAATAAATAAAATTGAAAAACCCTTAGCCATGCTAACGAAGAGAAGAGAAAAAACTCAAATTCCTAACATACATGATGAAAAAGAAAATATTACAACAACAGACACTATAGAAATACAGAAGATAATTAGAAATTATTTTGAAAACTTGTACTCCAATAAAATAGAAAATATTGAAGGCATTGAATAAATTTCTAGAGTCATATGATTTGCTCAAATTGAATCAGAATGATATATACAATTTAACAGATCAGTTTCAAGCAATGAAATAGAAGATGCTATCAGAAACCTATCAACCAAGAAAAGCCCAGGACCAGATGAATGCACAACCAAGTTCTACAAGACCTTTAAGGAAGAAATAATACCAATACTCTTTAATTTATTTCAGGAAATAGAAAAAGAGAGAGCACTTCCAAACTCATTCTATGAGGCCAGTGTCACCCTCATTCCAAAACCAGGCAAAGACACATCAAAGAAAAAAAACTTCAGACCAATATCTCTAACATAAATGCAAAAATTCTCAATAAATTTCTGGCAAATCAAATACAAAAATATATCCAAAAGATCGTGCACCATGGTCAAGTGTAGTTCATCCCAGGGATACAAGGTTGGTTCAACATATGGAAATCAATAGATGTAATTCATCACATCAATAGGCTTAAAGATAAGAACCATATGATCATCTCAATAGATGCGGAAAAAGCATCAACAAAATATAGAACCCCTTCATGTTCGAAACTCTAGAAAAACTAGGGATAACACGAACATATCTCAACATTGGAAAAGCTATCTACACTAAGCCCCAGGCCAACATCATTTTAAATGGAGACAAATTGAAAGTGTTTCCTCTAAAAACTGGAACAAAACAGGGATGCCCTCTTTCACCACTTCTACTTAACATAGTTTTTGAAACACTGGCCAGAACAATTAGACAAATGAAAGAAATTAAAGAGATACACTTAGGAAAAGAAAAACTCAAATTAGCACTATTTGCCAACAATATGATTCTATACCTAGAAGACCCAAAACATTCCACCAGAAAACTTCTAGAACTAGTAAATGAATTCATCAAAGTAGCAGGATACAAAATCAACACCCATAAATCAAAGGCATTTCTGTATTTCAGTGTCAAATCCTCTGAAAGAGAAATGAGGAAAACTACTCCATTTACAATAGCCTAATAAAATAAAATAAAATAAAATTCTTGGGAATCAACCTAATTAAAGAGGTGAAAGATCTCTACAATAAAAACTACAAAACACTAAAAAAAGAAATCAAAGAAGACCTTAGAAGATGGAAAGATCTACCTTGCCCTTGGATAGGCAGAATTAATGTTGTCAAAATGACTATACTACCAAAAGCACTATACAAATTTAATGCAATTCCAATCAAAATCCTAATGACATTCCTCATATAAATACAAAAAGCAGTCAGGAAATTCATCTGGAAAATTAGACACCAAGAATAGATAAATCAATCCTTAGTAAGAAGAGTGAAGCAGGTGGCATCACTATACCAGACCTTAAACTATACTACAGAGCAATAGTAACAAAAACAGCATGGTATTGGCACCAAAATAGACTGGTAGACCAATGGTACAGAATAGAGGACACAGAGACTAACCCACATAATTACAGCTATCTTATATTAGACAAAGGTGCCAAAAACATACATTTGAGAAAAGATAACTTCAACAAATGCTGCTGGGAAAACTGGAAATCCATATGCAACAAAATGAAATTAAACCCCTATTTCTCAAGATGCATAAAATGCAACTCAAAGTAGATCAAGGACCTAGGAATTAAACCAGAGACCCTGTTTCTAATAGAAGAAAAAGTAGGCCCAAATTTCCATCATACAGGATTAGGCCCATACTTCCTTAATAAGACTCCTATAGTGCAAGAATTAAGATCAAGAATCAATAAATGGGATGGATTCAAACTAAAAAGCTTCTTCTCAGCAAAAGAAACCATCAGTCAGGTGAGTAGAGAGACTACAGGTTGAGAGAAAATTTTTACCACTTGCACATCAGATACAGCACTAATCTCCAGGGTATATATAAAGAACTCAAAAAGCTGAACACACACACACACACACACACACACACAATCAATAAATGGGCCAAGGAACTTAACAGATCTTCTCAGAAGATGACATATAATCAATCAACAAATAAATGAAAAAATGTTCAACATCTCTAGCTATTAGAGAAATGCAAATCAAAACTACTCTAAGATTTCATCTCACTCCAGTCAGAATGGCAATTATCAAGAATACAAACAACAATAAATGTTGATGAGGATGTTGGGGAAAAGGTGCATTCATGCATTGCTGGTGGGACTACAAATTGGTGCAGCCAATCTGGAAAGCAGTATGGAGATTCCTCAGAAAACTTGGAATGGAACCACCATTTGACCCAGCTATCCCACTTCTTGGTCTATAACCAAAGGACTTAAAAACAGCATACTACAGGGACACAGCCATATCAATGTCTGTAGTAGCACAATTCACAGTAGCTAAACTGTGGAACCAATCTAGATGCCCTTCAGTAGATGAATGGATAAAGAAAATGTGGTATATATACACAATGGAATATTACTGAGAAATAAAAGAGAATAAAATCATAGAATGTGCAGGTAAATGGATGGAGTTGGAGAACATAATGCTTCATGAAGTTAGCCAATCCCTAAAAAACCAAATGCCAAATGTTTTCTCTGATATAAGGAAGCTGATTCATAGTGGGGTTGAGAGGGGGAGCATGGGAGGATTAGATGAACTATAGATAGTGGAAATGGGTAGGAGGGAAAAGGAGGGGAATGGGGATAGAAGAGATTGTGGAATGAGATGGACATCATTACCCTAAGTACATGTATGAAGAAGACATGAATGGTGTAAATATACTTTGTATACAACCAGGGAAAAAAAAAGAGAGAAGAAAGTGAAGAGGAAAACCTTGAACAGAAACCCTGAGGAAACTGCCATTTGCAACCCTTCTTAATTTTATCTCAACAACAAAGCTTTCTTTTTTCTTTCCTCTGTGTTATCTTCCAACTTCCTAATACCTTCCACTGCCTGAATCTCTGTTTCTGTATGGACCCTCTGTGATGCTTCCCTGATGCAGATAGACCCAAAGGTTCTTTCCAGAAAGGGACTGCATACTCGTTTCGTCCTTACCAGCTGCCTACCAAGTCTCCTCACATCCTGGTGCACAGAGTACTATAGATAATTAACACTATGAATTCCCTATACAAATCCAAGCCAATGTACCCTTGGTCAAAGATTTCAAACACAAGAAAATCCTTTGTGTGAACAGGAAACTGATTTGCGTACTTACTGTTAACTAGACAAACAACTTGTAAGTGAATTGCATTTGTTCTCTTGGCAGTTCTGTTTGTATAAAGAAGCTTAACTGGAAGATTAAAACAAATTCTATCTTAAAATACTGTGTTGTAAAACCATACACCTGCCCAGAGTTCAAAGGACTGTGGTCTTATTACAGGTTGTATAAGCATTAAGAAAGTTTTACATGACAATGGTTCATAGTAACAAACCTGGATATCTAAGGCAAATCCCACCAAATCCAGGGTTTCTTGAGCTCTCAAGTAAGAAGAGAAAGCCAGACTTACCTACTTCCTGAAGGAAGGTCAGTGACACTGATAGTCCGGAATGTTGTGGAAATTTCTATAGTCCTGTGGAGGAGGGGAATGATGACCTGTAAAAGCCAAGGAAAGCATGAGGTCACTTTGAAATTCTGTGATGGAAGCTAAGGATTTTGCTAAATATAGTTTCAAACAAAAGGCGACTTCCCAGGCTTTTTTGTAATTATTTTTTACGTTCTATCAAAGATTGTGGGTTGAGACAAACAAATAGATAGGAAATGTAGGAAAGTTTCAGAAAAGCAATAACAAGCTTTAAGCTTTCTTCCAGGATGAAACTTTCTGGGAAACTTCCCACACATAAGATAATATGAATATAACCCAGGTGTGCAGTGGGTGTAGCAGGGAGAGGCCCATTCATCTAGGTGTTAAGAAAATGACTGCTGTTTTTACTACCTGCAATTTTCAAATTAATGACCTAATGCTGCACAAGATGAATAGACCACCTCTTAGAGGAGAGTGGGATTTATTTTTTTAACCCAAAGCAGGAAATGCTCTTGCTGGGTTCTGTCCCTCTGTTGTAGCTGCTCTGGGCACCCAGCCAAGGATCCCTCACCAGGCCCCTACTCCCCACCCCCCCCCTTTTTTTTAATCTCACCAATCCTTTTGCCTTATGTTCTCACTTCTTTTCTCATCTCTGTCCTTAATGTTTCTCCTGCACTTTAGGTAATAGAGGAAACCTGCATTCCCTGGATGTCTGCTTAACACAGGAAAAGATCAGCTAAAGCAGATGTAGAAATCAGTTGGCTTTGTCTTTAAAACACAGGGACAGATAATAATCCACTAAAACTGAGACTCAACTGCATTCATGGGGATTGTATTTCTCTTAGATGAAACAAATGGTCTTTGGGAACTCGAGCTATTCCTGTGAATCCTTCCTGTGTGTTGTGCAAACAGGTGGGTAACCCATGGGCTCCATGCCAGAGAGTCCCTACCAAAGGAAATTTGTAGAATGCCCAATGGCAGCCTTCAATCTCTAGTCCCTTGCAGAACAAGGCATCCAGTCTCCTGGTAACTTAGACCTCTTTTTCTTTCATTGAAAGAATTTTATGCCTTAATTATTCACTTTTCAGAGAAACTTTCTTTATAAAATCTCCAACATTTCTACCTCTTAGCAGTTTCTCATCAGTCTTAGGAGAGGTTTCAAATCAGCCAAACTCAGAGAAACACAATCATATTTAGTCTGTCTCTTAAGCCCTCCTCTCTTCAAATGCCTGCTGCACTTCCTAGTAACTAATACATTTAATTTTATAAATTCAGATAAAATCTTCTTAAATTACACTTGCAGGAATTTAACTCGGGTAGATGAAATCATGAAACTGCATTGAATGCCATCCATCAGAATTTTCTTTACTTTCACTATAGAAGAAACTGCATCGTAAGGGAGACTCTCCAGAAAGCACCACCATCATGTAGCTCACTCTCATTTCCTGCTATTTCAGCATGAAGAGGAGCACCCATGTCCAAATTCTGATTGTGCCACTTCCTGGCTGTGTGATCTCAGGGATAGTTCTTTTTACTTCTCTAAGCCTTGGTTTCTGGCTTAGTACCATGCCAAACACAGTCTTATCTGGTCTTCCTTTCTGGATTTTCCCTTGGAGTCATAGGCCATTTCCACCTAAACTGAAAAAGACAAAGCATCCCCACATAACTAACAAAGAGTTGATGGTGCTCCTTGACCCTCCCTTTATAAGATTTCCTATTTCCTGCTGCAGCTGCTGAAGTTACAGATTCACTGTCTTAAACAGTTGCTGTTGACTAATTTCTCCTTTTCCTGTGACGCTCATATACTTACAATAGAAAAAGAGAGATAAGTACTTAAAATGCAGTAATGAAAACTCAAAGGTTTGTTGTATTAATAAACATGATTTAATGGAAAGGTGAGAGGTTAAAACTTTTTGAAAACTAAAATGAGTGTGCCTGGAGTCTACGCGCATTCTTCAGCTGAACACTTTGCAACACAGAGAGGCACACCCCAATGGCCAGCTAACTTCCCTGAAGAGTGTCAATGTTTTGAACAGGATTGCTCCCTTGCCCATTAGGTTTTCCTATCAAGACTGTTCAATGATGCACCCAGAGAGGCCTGATATCCTAAGTCAAATGAAGGTCAAGTTGTCTTGTCTGTGACACTCAGATGTTTCCTGAATGCCATGTGTCAAAGGCTATTTTTATGCACCCCCAGGAGTCTTTTGTTGCTAGAGCAAAGAATAGTAGATCAAAATCCCAGATATAAAATGATCTAGAAAACATGTGGAGTTAAAAACTGATAGTAACAGCAGCTTTCCAATGGGCATGACGAGGATTAAATGAGATCGTATTTGCTACACACTCAGCATACAGCCTCCCAAGCACTTAGCAAATGTTAACCATTGTTATTTTTAACAAAGTGTAAAATGGAATTTTGAAATTTCACAGATATTACAACTAAGCTAAAAATATGCAACTATTCTTGTAAATATGTGCTAATGGCAAGTGTCTGCTTTTAATATCTTATTTCCTACAACATCTGTTTGGGTAGGGATCCTATAAGTGGGGCCTGGTGATGGAACTGGGTACCTGTGAATTACTGAAGGAGTGATCATCAATAAAAACCTGTTAAGGTTTAAGAGGAAAGGAAGATGGTGGAGGGGGGTAAAGGATGTGGTCTCAGACTAAGTCTATCGTCAAGCTGATTCATATAGAGACCATGGAGCTTAAACAATATGACAGAGTAGTTGGAGTCGTTGCCCCTTGAGTTAAGGACTTTTTGTTCTTTCAAATCCACTGGCCATTTGTTGTAAGCTACACCTCCTTCCCCAACACATGAAAGATGAGGGCATAATCTCTAGGGCAAGGCAGTCTCCCTACAGCTAAGGCCATTCTCCAGAAAAGAGGAAGTGTGTTTGTCAGTTCAGGCTGCCATACTAAAACACCATGGACTACCTGTTTTATACAACAGAAATTATTTCCTCACAATTCTGGAGGATAGAAGGCCCAAGTCATGAGCCAGCAGGGTTGGTTCTGGTGAGGGCCCATTTCCTGGATGGCATGGCTGCCTTCTCACTGAATCATCAAAGGCAAAGAAAGAAACAAAGATTTCTCTCTTGCTTATCTTATAAGGTCACAATTGGATTAAGGCCCCACCTTTATGACCTCATTGAATCTTAATTACCTCCTAAAAACTCTATATCCTGATAAAGTCACATGAAGAATGAGGACTTCGGCATAGAAATTTGGGGGAGACATAGTTCAGGCCATTCTGGAAGGCATCTATGATCCTTTTGCAGCCAACACTCACAGCAACTGTGAGCCAGGTGTGGTAATGATGCAAAAATGATGCCAGCTATTCTCCTCTTTGTATTCATGGCCCTTTCAATATGACTTTCTAACTTCTTCTCTACCCTGTGTATCTGAGCTGGCTTTTTGAATTATTTGACCAACAAAGTGCAGTGGAAATGACATTGTGCCAGTTCTAATCCTAGAGCTCAATCGGCCTGGAGAGCTTCCACTTGCTCTCTTGGAACTCTGATGCCACCCCATGAATCAGACTGGGTTGACTTGCTCGATGGTGATAGACATTGCCCCAACCAACAGTCAACCAGCCTACCACCAGACACATGAATAGAGCAGCCAGCTCCCAATGAATCCTCAGGCTGACCACAGATACATGAGTGAGCCCAGCTGAGATCAGCTAAGCCTGGCTGGCTCAGCAGAAACTGCCCAGCTGACTGGTAGACCTGGAAGCAATAATAAATGGTAGCTGTATTAAGCCACTAAGCTTGGAGTGGGGAGGGCATTTGTCAAACAGAATGGATAATTAATAAACCCCAAGAAAGGACCCTAGATGAAAGTATGGCTTTAATGCAGGTCACTAAGTATCTTCAAGCAATCATTCCTACAATGATGCTTTGGAATTGTTTTTTATCAGAGGAGCTTCTTTAAGGAGTAATTCATTCTATGACTTGTGAAAATAATATAAAAACTTAATCTGTCACAATCAGACACATTCTTCTCAGTAAATAATGTATCGGGCCCCTAAAGTCCAGTTCGATTCCTGTCTCGCCTCATAGATACTTATCTAGATTTTAAATCCGCTTTGGTCTAAGAACGCTGCTTTCACCTCAGTCATTAAAGAAATCCACGTGAGGTATACAAGTAAAGCATTGTACTCAGAGAAAGAATTTCAAGGTCTGAGGACTGGTGCTTCCCTCCCCATTTTTAATTTGTATACTTTGGCAAATAACCTGTCTGAGTCCATTTCCTCATGTGCCAAATGAGAATAGTATTCTACAGCTATGAAAAAAATTATCAAGAGACTCAAATGAGAAAGTCTAAGTGAAAAACTGTTACACACACACAGTTAAAATAATTTATCTATATGTGAGAATAAAATTAGCTTTTATAAACTTAAAAAAAAACTGTTACACAAACATGAGTGCATTCGAGGGGAATTCATCTATATAACCAGAAGTCCCTGTGTATAAAGGTCCGCAAACTTCCTGAGATAAGACTAAACTGGATTTTGATAAATATGTTTGAAGTTGGACCTTTTGTAATTATATTTCCTAAGAGATGAGATAAAGGTGGTCCCCATGTTCTTACCCTGAGGTACAAGATATCTAACATGTGCCAGGGGCTCTGAGTGGTCATGAAGCAGGAAGGAGAACTTTAAGGCATATTTCAGAATACTGCTGACTTGATTTGAGACTTACATTCTTTAACAGAGGGAATAGTAAAAAGGAAAAGTTTTGGTTACATATTAAAGTCCTAAACTCAGAGTTGGCTTTCTAGAAAGTGCATGCTGGCTAATTGAATACAAAGGTTTACACTGGGGAGGTGGAGTGGGAAATCCCATTAAAATGTCAGAAAAGCACATATGGTCTAATAAATAAATCTTGGCAGAGTGGTAAATTTGAAAGTGATGTGACCAACCAAATTTCTCAAGGACATTTAGTAGTTTGGACCAAATTGAAAGTAAAACCCAAGACAGTTGAGGAAGCCACAATCTCATACAAAGAAGTAGGCCAAACAGAGTTTGTTTTCCCAATTGTGCCTCAAAATAATCCAAAGAACAAAAACAGTGGGAACTAGGGGAAAGAGCAGGATGAAGATAGTTGTTGAGGTGATTAACTCACCATATCAAAACACTGACATCAGTATCCACCCACGTCCCTGTTGTCATGAGAGGAGCAGCGGCTGCTTAGAGCTACAGACTCCTGCTTAGCCTCTAGATTCAAGCCATGAGAACAGCTCTCTAAAGTGGGATTGGGGCAATGGCAAACAGAGTGAGTGAGGCTGGAGAAGCAGAGCAGGACTGCGGACAATCTATGGTTACTGTGACTACAGGTACCCAGACTCTTGGTACACAGATGCCCTGCACAGACTATGGAGGCAGGTCCCCTGTAGTCAGAACCTGTTGTGGTATTATATGATCAGCAATGATCATTGAGGGTATTACTCACAGCTACAAGTAGGATCAGACAATCCGAATGGCTAAATATAGTAACAAAAATATAACAATATAGTTCTAAACTGAACAAGTAGAATTAACTCCTGGGGAAATGATGGATTCACAGCAACTAAAGCTACAAAATAATATAAGCACAAGAAATTAAATAAAACTGTAAATGTGGTTGCTAGAAAACAAAGAAATGGTATCATCCCAATTCTGAAGAAAAGCCACTGTGAATCTAGGATACTTACCTTGCCAAATCTCAAAAAAGTTAAGAACATATACTTATCTTTGAGACAGTATATATCTGTATCCTTACTCAGAAAATGTACATGAAAAAAAAAAACTTTCTAAGAAACTACATATATATCACAATTAATACTTTTCATTTAATATATATTGAGAGAACAGTAGACTCAACAGTTAAGAGAATATAAATTCTTAAACTCCATGAAATATTTACAAAAATGGGTTATATGTTAGACCACACATATTCTCAGAAAATTTCAAAATGCAGAGATTATTTTGTTCACATTTTCTAACTCTAATGCATACAATAAAAACAAGATTAAAAATATCTTATTCATTTTAAAATTGTTAAATATCTCTGTATAATAAATCCTGAATAAAATCAGAATTAAAACTGAAAGTATAAACAAGTTAGAGATTAATGACAAGTGGAATAAGATCTACAGAATTTGATCAAAGCAATATGTAGGAAAAAATCCAATCTTAAAAACATTTATAAGAAAAAAACTTTATTGTACCAGGGATTAAATTCAGGGATGTTTTACTATTGAGCTATATCTCCAGTCCTTTTTATTTATTATTTTCAGACATAGGCTTGCTACGTTGCTGAGACTGATCTCAAACTTGGAATCCTCCTGCCTCAGCTTCCCAAGTCACTGGGTTTATAAGTGTGTACCACCAGGTCTAGCAAGAACATTAAAATTTAAAATAAATTATCTAAATACTTTTATTAAACTTAATAAAATAAAATAAATTAAAAACTAAAAAAAGATTTCTTAAACAAAGCAACCTTGTCATTTTCAAAGATGATTTAGCCAGTCCCTCAGTAACTATTGGGAAGAAGTAGGCAATTTTGGAAAGATAAGCACAGATGCATGAAAAGTTTTCATAAGCTAACCCATAAGACCTGAACTATCTTCTGAAGATTAGGGGGAGCCAGAGTAGGAATCTAAAGGAGAGGAATGACATGATTTGATTTGTGATTTTTGAGAGAAACCCCTCCTGTAGCAATAATGTTGAAGGAAGAAAAGAAGAGAAAGTAGCCAGAGATACCAGCAAGCAGGCCTTGCAAGAGCCCAAATACAGCAGTGGCAGCAGGGACAGAAGGCAGGAGAAGGATTTCAGAGATTTTTAGAACAATTAAAATACAGGCTTTAGTGACTAACTGGAGAGCAGGAATCAGGATGGCAGGAGGTAAGCAGACTTGGAAGGTAGAGATGAGGATTTCATTTTTAGACATGTTGAAATTTCACCCTTAAATCACATAGAAGGAGATAGCATGTGGGATATCACAGTATGAGGATATCCAGATGAGTTGCACAAATCTGGGGGTAATTTGAGTCCCACAATAATTAATTATGGGTGCCAGAATAGATTTTGTATTTGGTACCAGTTTGGGTCAGTGTGTAGCATTAGATTGAAGACACATGTTCAGAAGTACTTTGAGGACCAGTCAGGTTTGAGCAGGAATGAGTACCAGAACAAATCAGCAGTGAGTACCATGAACACAGGCAGGAGGGGTGGTCACAGGCAGGAGGTCGTTGGAGGACTTGTTCTAAACAGTTAAGTCATAGATGAAGATGATTTTGCCCCCAGACAGCACATGGCATAAGATGATAGTAATTAAGTGGAATCCAATGAATCATTGATATTTTAAAAAGTAGATTGTAAAAGAAAAAAAACAGAGTGTATAAATCCAGCAATTTTGTCAACCTGAGTTTTAAGCATTTCATCTTTATCATCAAGAATTCAGAGTTGCCTGGGTTGTGCCTGAAAAGTAGAAAGGCTACTTCAAAACTTCAAGTATCAATTTATCACTGCTTTATAGCTACAGTCACAAGAATTGAGACAGGGAGAACTGTTAACAATAGTGCTAAGGTTTATTGTTCATTTTTGTTTGTTTTGTTTTGTTTTTGCAGCACAAGGGTTGCAGCACAGTGCCTCACACATGCTTCATAAGTGCTCTACTACTGAGTCCCAGCCCTCAATTTTCATTAATATAAAATTCTTGTCCTGGAAATCCAAGATGATGGGCCAGAGGGAGGCAGCATTCTGTGTCGCTCCATGACCTGGGACTCAAGGAGTGAGAATGCTACTTCTCTGAGAGCAATATTCCTGCTCCCTAGAGGGAATCATGGACACTGTGCCCGTCCAGGGCTCTAGGCCTCAGCATCAGAGTAGGTCTCCCAACTACTGGCCCATGCAGAACTACTGGGTACCCAAGCAAGACCATCAACAGCTGCAGAAAACTTTCGGCCATCCACCAGAGCATAAATCACTGACGCCGCTCCCACTCAGGACACCCAGCAGCTTCCCACATGCAGGAATTCTGGCTGCCACTCCTGTGTGGACCCCATCTACCAATGTGGGACTCTCCCAGTCACCACCATCTTGGGATTCTGCAGCAGAGGACATAGTCCCCTAAGCACAGTAGCCTGCCTGCACTTGTGAACTTCACACAGGCTCTAAAGTCAGCCAACACTGCAAGCCACAGAGCTAATCTCTGAACTCATTGTCCAATGCCATCGCTCGGTTCCCACACCCAACCTGACACTCCACCCCTGAAAGCAGGAGCCTCCATCTTGGGTCACCTTCATCACCATCTTCCATGTACCCAGTTTCTAACTCCCCCCTCTCCCCAGAAGTTGCTAACCCAGCACAGTGACACCCTGGTTACCTTCACCATCCTAAGGGCGGAAATACCAGCTAACAACAGATGACCCCACCTACTGGATGAGAAGGGAAGCACGAAAAATAGTGATTTCCAGCCAAAACAATCCTTGTTTCTTCTTTCAAGATTCTTTTTCTTCTCCTTCCCTATTCTCCCCAACATATGTGGAACCAAGTACTTTGCATGAATTAGGCTTTTGAGGACTGGGACATCTGAACAGTATATTACAGTTGTATTATATATACTTTTTATTTTTTAATTTTTTAAAATGTTTTCTTTTTCCCACCAATTTCTACTATTTTAAGATTTTTCATTTTTTCTTAATATATATGTGTGTTTGTTTTATGTAATCTCCTGTCCTCCCACTTACTTCTCTACCCAAAATTACTTCCTCTCTATTCTCCTGCTACTATTTCTCTTTATATTTAAATATATTCCTCTTTATATTTTTCTTTCACACATCCTAACAACTGATACCCTCACTTCCTACATCCTCAGCATATCATCCTACTTCTCACCCTTGGTTCTTTGACCACCATCAGAAACTACAAACCCTTTTACAAACCTACTGAGTATATTGTAGATAATAATTGAATTTACCATTTCTGTACATTGTGACCAAACTGTAAATGTCTTATTAGCAAACATTTGTTTTGGGGGTGTATATTGTTTATATTGGGATCCAATAATATTGTCCTTCACCTCAAAGGAGAGGTATTGAACCCTACAGGAACACTATAAGCCTAAAGAGTAAAAATGGTAATGCCTTGGATAAACAATGCTAGAAAGGAAGACACACAATCAATATGAAAAAACAAGGGAAGAAAGTGCCCCAAATAAATCAAGATACCCCATTATTAGAATCTATGGCTAGCACAGCAGAAGAAATTACACAGAAGGAGTTCAGGATGTACATAATTAAAATGTTCTGTGAATTAAAGGATGATATAAGAAAGCAAATACAGGCAGCAAAAGATCATTTTGACAAAGAGCTACATAAACAAATACAGGAAGCAAAAGATTACTTCAATAGGGAGAGAGAGGTTCCAAAAAAAACAATGGAAATCCTTGAAATGAAAGCAACTGTAAACCAAATTAAAAGGTCAATTGAAAGCATCACCAACAGTTTAGACCACATGGAAGACAGAATCTCAGATAAGGAAGACAAAATACATAATCTTGAAAAAAAATGTAGACCACACAGTGAAAATGGTAAAAAAACCATGAGCAGAGCATTCAAGAAATATGGGATAGCATAAAAAGACCAAATTTAAGAGTTATTAGGATAGAGAAGGCATAGAGTTCCAAACCAAAGGAATGAACAATCTATTCAATGAAATAATATCAGCAAAATTTTCAAACTTGAAGAATGAATTGGAAAACCAAATTCAAGAGACTTACAGAATGCCAAATGCACAAAATCACAACAGATCCACACCAAGAACATTACAATGAAAATGCATAACATATAGAATAAGGAGAGAATATTAAAATCCACGAGAAAAAGGAATCAGATTACATGTAGGGGTAAACCAATTAGAATATGTGCAGATTTTTCAAACCAGACCCTGAAAGCTAGAAGATCCTAGAACAACAGATATCAAGCTCTGAAAGAAAATGGATGCCAACTAAGAATCTTATATCCAGAAAAATTAAGCTTTAGATTTGATGGTAAAATAAAAACCTTCCATGATAAACAAAAGTTTAAAGGTTTTACAACTTGAAAGCCTGCACTACAGAACATCCTCAGCAAAACACTCCATGAAGAGGATTTGAAAAACAACAATGAAAATCAGCAGAGGGAAGTATTACACTAAAGAAAAACTGATTTAATCAAAGAAAAAACCAAGTCCAGTAAAATTCCAAAAAAATAAACAAAACTGGCTGGGAATAAAATCATGTCTCAATAATAACCCTGAATGTTAATGGCCTACACTCATCAATCAAAAGACATAGACTGGCAGATTGGATTTTTTTAAAAAAAGACCTAACAATATGATGCCTCCAAGATACTCATCTCATAGGAAAAGACATCCACAGACTGAAGGTGAAAGGTTGGGAAAAATCATACCACTCATACGGACTGTGGAAGTAAGTAGAGGTTTCCATCCTCATATCAAATAAAGTAGACTTCAAGCCAAAGTTAATCAAAAGGGATAAAAAAGGATATTTCATACTGCTCGAGGGAACCATACAGCAACAAGACCTAACAATTATAAATTTATATGCCCCAAACAATGGGGTGTCTGCGTTCATCAAACGCTTCTCATCTTCAAGAGTCAAGTACACCATGACACAATAATTCTGGGTAATTTTAACACACCTCTTTCACCACTAGATAGATCGTCCAAACAAATGCTAAACAAACTATAGAACTAAATAATATAATCAAGAACTTAGATTTAACTGACATATATAGACTATTTCATCCTTCACTGAACAAATACACTTCCTTTTCAGCAGCACATGAATCCTTCTCTAAAATATATTATGCCACAAAGCAACTCTTAGCAAATATAAAAAAGTAGAGATACTACACTGCATTTTATCAGATCATAATGGAATGAAATTAGAAATCAATGATAAAATAAAAAATAAAAGCTATTTAACACCTGGAGACTAATTAGTATGCTACTGAATGAACATTGGGTTGCAAAAGACATCAAGGAGGCAATTAAGAGATTCTTAGAGGTGAATGAGAACACAGATACAACATAACCAAAATCTCTGGGACATTGTGAAGGCAGTACTAAAATAAAAGTTCATTGCATGGAGTTCATTCCTTAAAAAAAGAAAAAGTCAACAAATAAATGACTTAATATTACATCTCAAAGTCCTAGAAAAAGAAGAACAAATCAACACCAAAAGCGGTATAAGACAGAAGAAAATGAAAATCAGAGCTGAAATCAATGAAATCGAAACAGGAGGAACAATTGAAAAAAAAATGACAAAACAAAAAGTTGGTTCTTTGGAAAAATAAATAGAAAAACTCTTAGCCATGCTAATGAAGAGGAGATAGAAAACTCAAATTACTAACATATGTGATAAAAAGGGAAATATCACAAAAACAGACACTACAGAAGTACAGAAGATAATTAGAAGTTATTTAGAAAATTTATACTCCAATAAAATAGAAAATATTGAAGGCAATGACAAGCTTCTAGAGTCATATGACTTGCCCAAATTGAATCAGAATGATATACACAATTAAAACAGATCAATTTCAAGCGATGAAATAGAAGATGCTATCAGAAACCTACCAACAAGAAAAGCCCAGGACCAGATGGATACATAGCCAAGTTCTACAAGACTTTTAAAGAAGAATTAATACCAATAATCTTCAATTTATTTCAGGAAATAGAAAAAGAGGGAGAACTTTCAAACTCATTCTATGAGGCCAGTGTCACCCTGATTTCAAAACCAGGCAAAGACACATCAAAGAAAGAAAACTTCAAACCAATATCTCTAATGAACATAGATATAAAAATTCTCAATAAATTTCTGATGAATCAAATACAAAAACATATCCAAAAGATCATGCACCATGGTCAAGTGGGATGCAGGTTGGTTCAACATATGGAAATCAATAAATGTAATTTATCACATCAATAGGCTTAAAGATAAGAATCATATGATCATCTCAATAGATGCAGAAAATGCATTCGACAAAATACAGCACCCCTTCATGTTCAAAACACTAGAAAAACTAGGGATAACAGAAGCATAACTCAACATCGTAATAGGTATTTATGCTAAGTCTCAGGCCAATACCATTCTAAATGAAGACAAATTGAAAGCATTCCCTCTAAACACTGGAACAAAACAGGGATGTCCTCTTTCACCACTTCTATTTAGCAGTGTTCTTGAAACACTGACCAGAGCAATTAGACAAATGAAAGAAATTAAAGAGATACACTTAGGAAAAGAAAAACTCAAATTAGCACTATTTGCTGACAATATGATTCTATACCTAAAAGACCCAAAACATTCCGCCAAAAAACTTAGAACTAGTAAATGAATTCAGCAACGTAGCAGGATACAAAATCAACACCCATAAATCAAAGGCATTTCTTTACATTAGTGACAAATCTTCTGAAAGGGAAATGAGGAAAACTACCCATTTACAATAGCCTCAAAAATAAATAAATAAAATTTATTTTAAAAATAAATCAACCTAATGAAAGATCTGTACAATAAAAACTACAGAACGCTAAAGAAAGAAATCAAAGACCTTAGAAGATGGAAAGATCTACCTTGCCCTTGGATAGGCAGAATTAATGTTGTCAAAATGACAATACTACCCAAAGCACTATACAGATTTAATGCAATTTCAATCAAATATCAATGGCATTCCTCACAGAAATAGAAAAAGCAATCAGGAAATTCATCTAGAAAATAAGACACCAAGAATAGATAAATCAATCCTTAGTAAGAAGAGTGAAGCAGGTGGCATCACTATACCAGACCTTAAACTATACTACAGAGCAATAGTAACAAAAACAGCATGGTATTGGCACCAAAATAGACTGGTAGACCAATGGTACAGAATAGAGGACACAGAGACTAACCCACATAATTACAGTTATCTTATATTAGACAAAGGTGCAAAAAACATACATTGGAGAAAAGATAACTCCTTCAACAAATGTTGCTGGGAAAACTGGAAATCCATATGCAACAAAATGAAATTAAACCCCTCTGTCTCAACATGCATAAAATTCAACTCAAAGTGGATCAAGGGCCTAGGAATTAAACCAGAGACCCTGTGTCTAATAGAAGAAAAAGTAGACTCATATCTCCATCAGGTCAGATTAGGCCTCAACTTCCTTAATAAGACTCCTATAGTGCAAGAATTAAGATCAAGAATCAATAAATGTGATGAATTCAAACTAAAAAGCTTCTTCTCAGCAAAAGAAACCATCAGTCAGGTGAGTAGAGAGCCTATAGGTTGGGAGCAAATTTTTACCACTTGCACATCAGATATAGCACTAATCTCTAGGGTATATATATAAAGAACTCAAAAAGCTGAACACACACACACAAAAAAATCAATAAATGGGCCAAGGAACTTAACAGATTTTCTCAGAAGATGACATATAATCAATCAACAAATACATGAAAAAATGTTCAACATCTCTAGCTATTAGAGAAATGCAAATCAAAACTACTCTAAGATTTCATCTCACTCCAGTCAGAATGGCAGCTATTAAGAATACAAATAACAATAAATGTTGATGAGGATGTTGGGGAAAAGGTGCATTCATACATTGCTGGTGGGACTGCAAATTGGTGCAGCCAATGTGGAAAGCAGTATGGAAATTCCTAAGAAAACTTGGAATGGAACCACCATTTGACCCAGCTATCCCACTTCTTGATCTATAACCAAAGGACTTAAAAACACCATACTACAGGGACACAGCTACATCAATGTTTATAGCAGCACAATTCAATTGTGGAACCAATCTAGATGCCTGTCAGTAGATGAATGGATAAAGAAAATGTGGTATATATACACAATGGAATGTTACTCAGCAATAAAAGAGAATAAAATCACGACATTTGCAGGTAAATGGATGGAGTTGGGAGAGTATAATGCTTTGTGAAGTTAGCCAATCCCAAAAAACCAAATGCCGAATGTTTTCTCTGATATAAGGAGGCTTATTCATAGTGGGGTTAGGAGGGGGAGCATGGGAGGATTAGATGAACTCTAGATAGGGCAAAGGGGAGGGGGAAGTGAGGGGGGCAAAGAATGTAAAAAAGATGGTGAAATGAGATGGACATCATTACCCTAAGTAAATGTACAAAGACACGAATGGTGTGAATATATTTTGTATACAGATATATGAAAAATTTTGACCTATATGTGTAATATGAGTTGTAATGCATTCTGCTGTCATATATAACAAATTAGAATGAAAATTTTTTTTAAAAATTCCTGTCTATTGCCTTGTGCCTTTAATCCAACCTCATATATTGGGAGATACAATAACTTTGGCCCTAAACTAATTTTCAGAACAAATGCTTTCTTTGGCTACTCTCAGTATACTTCATTGACTTCCACCCTGCCTCCATCCAATAAAGTAAGAAATAGCCTACTATATTTATTAAACTTAAAATACACTTAAAATTTTATGTACTAATGCTGAGTTCTTAGAGATAAGATGGTGTAAATCCAAAGTGGGGAAAAAACTTTTATAAACATCTAGAGCATAATATCAAACTGACCTTTATAATATTCTTTGATCTTAACATGCGGCCCATGAATGAGGACACATTTTGGTTGTGTTATTCTGTTATGGAAAATCCTTGAATTGAAAGGCAGCATGGCTTTTAGTCTGCCACATTTCAACCACTGCTGTGAAACTGAGTTAGTCAGTTGGTTCTTAGAGTGACCATCTTCTCTCCATTTGCCTAGGATTTTCTCAGTTTTAGTAGTGAAAACCTGCATCACATGAAATCTCCCCAGAAAGCTGATTTGTCACCTTAGTGGTTGTTATCCCTAACCCTTATTTCCTCATTCATAAATGGTATGCCTGAAGAAGATGATCAATAAAATCCCACTCAGCTCTAAAATTCTAGAGACAGATCACTTAAAGAATTTGTGCAGTAATAAAAGGCCAACTATTCAAATATACTGCCTGCTTTATAGCATAGTATTTTTTTTTAAGCCTGGAAAAGAACATGCAAATTTTATTACACACCTAAGGCACAGGAGTATAAACTCCTACAGAGCACAGTATTTTTAAAACCCCAAGATTCAATCCCACAAGTTGCTCAAGTGGATCCTACCCTCACTAACACATTTTTCGGGGACCTAAAGCTGGTAGAAACTTGGAGATACAGAAGCAAGGGGCACTGCAGGGCCTAGAAGAGTCTCCCATTTTGAAAATAAGAGGCTTCCACTTGCAGTTCTGCAACCCAGCCCAGCCAACATCAGATCCCTTTTCTTTTATTCGGTGTCCATGAACAACAAACGTCCTGAATAGAGATCAGCCTCTAACTAGAATGAAAGCAGGGCTTTGTAAAGCCGTGAATACAACATGCAGTGACCTGGTTTGTATAGGGCTGGTCAAAATAAAAGGGAAGCTTTCTCTAGCTGCGACCAAGAGGTTGCTTATCTCTGTGACTCCCAGTATCGAGTCACTCGGAAAGAGAGAAGATCCAAAGACTGTATGTGGTTATTTTTGCTTTTCCTCTATTTCCATGAACAATCACCTTCAGACAATTTCATTTTTTTGAGATATGAGCAATTTTTAGTAGAGCCATCTGAATTTTACAGTATCATATCTCTGAGAGGTATTTTATAGCACAAAAAAATTCCAACAAAGAGTTTATCAAATCTAAAAATTTTTGTTTGTTTTTGTTGTTGTTGTTTGTTTTGGTACTGGGGATTGAACTCAGGGAGATTTTAACACTGAACTACAACCTTAGCCCTTTTTTACTTTTTATTTTGAGGCAGAGTCTACCTAAATTGCTGAGTCTGGCCTCAAACTTTGATCATCCTCCCTCAGGCTTCTGAGATGCTGGGATTACATGCACCACAGCACACAGCTAAAAGTGTTTTATAAAGGAAAATAATAAAGGAAAACTAAATATTGGGTATTAGAATCCTATGTTTTGTGCCTCACAACCTCTCTCTTGTTGAACCAGCTTAACTAACATTTGAGTCAGAATTTCTTATGTGAATTTCTGCACTAGCAAAAGCAGTCATCTGGAGGCTCTGAATTGTGGTGAAAATGTTCTGAATGGTGAATGTTCCCTTAAAATATGCCACACAATATATCCTTTAGACTGGTAATATCAAGATCCACTACAATTTATTCCACCCTAGATTTCGAAATTTATCTCCAATTTCTGAGCTCAAGGCTTCCAATCTAACCACTCTCTTCTATCCAGCATTTCCCAAGTACCCATGAGCCTTTCCACCTCTATGCTTCACTTATAAAGTGTCTTCCTGCTGGGTTGCCCTGTCCACTTCTGTCTTCCTCTTAGAATCCTGTTTTAACTCCAGTATCTATCCCTTCACAAATCTTTCCAGAGATCTCCAACCCACATTAATTTCTCCTGCTTTTGAATTCTTACAGCACACATTATTAAGAGATTCCATTAGACGCTGCACCTACTATGTTAGCTGCTTTTATACATACATGTCTTACCTCCCCAACTGGATCCTTACAGTATTGAAGGCAGTAACTTATAGCTCACATTTCCCTTCACTATTATTAAATTAAACAATTCAATTTACTTAGTCCTGGATTAGGTCACAAGAGCATGACTCCCTGGAGATTAGGAGATTTGCCTATTGATAGGAGTGATGTTATATATGTGCGTTTTGGACTTTGTCCATGGTTCTGGCTCATAACTCCCTCCACAAGGCAAGTCATAGAAATTCTAATGTCCCCCACCCCCGCCCCTTTCTATCTTGGAGTTTGCCATAAAGAAATTCTCTGACCTACCTTATCTGATACTAGGAGGCAGACCTCCATTTCAGAAAGGGCCCTGGTTCCCTACATTTAAGGAATAAACGCTGAAGAATCTGGACAGGCCTTGCTGGGTTTCCCCACTCAGTCTATTAGGATTAGATCATACCCTTTTGGTCCAATCACATTTCTACGTGGTTTTCCATGATTCTAGCATACTGTGCAATGGATTCTCCACAACACTCAAAAGGACAGAGTTTGGAAGACATTGAAATAGCTAAACATATGTAAGTTCCTGGAGGGTCATGTGTCTAAAGAGTGCCCTTTCTGCATACCTTGACCTCTTCATCTGTATTCTTTATAATACATAGTTTTTATAAGAAACCAGTAAATGTATGTGAGCTGTTTGAACAAATTAATCAAACCCAAGGAGGAGGTTGTTGGAACTCTGATTTTTAGCAGATTGGTCAGAAGCAATCTAGAGCTTGCAACTGAGCTCTGAAGGTGGGGGGACAGTTGCAGGACTGAGTCCTCAACTCATGGGACCTAACACTATTTTCAGGTAGATAGTGTCAGACTTGAATTGAACTAGAGGACACCCAGCTGGTGTCCCCTGCAGAACTGATTGCTTGCTTGCTGGTGGGGAGATATCTCCATACTTTTGGGGGTGCATAGAGGTCTAGATTGATTTTTGTGGTGTGAGAGCAGAGGAAAGATGTTTTGTTCTTTCGACATTAGCCTCAAACAGTTCAAAGAAAGAGCATCCAATGCTTAAGGGATAGTAATAGGCTCTAGAGGATGATAATCATAAATAATAGATAGATGATAATAGACTCAAAAAGGTTTCTAAAATTGGGTACAACTGACAACCCACTTACCCTAGGCCAAATAGAAATTAGGATAGAAAATGTGGCAATAACCACTGACTTGAAGGCTAATCAGACTGAGGGGCCTACTTTCAAACCAAGCCAAGCTAGACTAAGTTCATTTTCCCATTTCACTTTTCTTTTTATTAAATTTATCTTCACAAGAGTCTGAGTTTTGGCAGAATAATTGAGTATGTTTATTGCAAAATTGAAGGGAAATTACAATCTGCAAACAGATGATGAAATTTGCTCAAGGACTACTGGCAAATTTTAGTTAAGACATGAAATCATGAAGAATATAAAAAAGACCAAAATTTTGGGAAAGAACCTTCTCAACACCCTGGTAGGGGCTCCTTATGTGATGCATTATTAAGGGTTGGGGATATGGCTCAATGGTAGAGCACTGGCAGACATGAGGCCCTGGGTTCCATCCCCAGCACTGAAAAAACAAAACAAAAGCCTCATGGAGATGTGTTACTAATCTAGAGCCTCATAAATGTCCCAGATGTCTTGCTCTCTATCTCCCACTTTTTCTCCCTGTAGTTTTGGTGTCTCATTTTCTTTATTGGGAGGGGGGTGAGGGGTTGAACTCACAGATGCTCTAACATTGAGGTAAATCGCTATCACTTTTTATTTTTTATTGAGACCAGGTCTTGCTGTGTTTCTAAGGTTGGTCTTGAACTTGCAGTCCTCCTGCCTCAACCTCCCACATTTAGAATGTCAGGTGTATACCACCACACCCAGTTGATATCTCATTTTCTATAAGATATATATATATATATATATATATATATATATATATATATATATATATATATATATAGTTGTGGTATATATCTTTTACTTAAAAGTAAAAGTAAATTTAACATGCAGGTTTGGCCATATTAAGTATAACACCAGTGTTACCACAGAAGAATAATTTTTCTAAAGGAAAAGACCTAGGTGACTAATAGGAAGGAATCACTTTCATAAGGCATACTTAATAGAATTTTTATAAAATCATTGAACCTACATATGATAAAATAGAGAGAAACTTGAGATCCATAGGCCCTTGAACACTTTTCTGGTATAATTCTAAAATGCATTTCTTATCCTTTCATGAAAATTAGAATGTTCACAAGCTTAAGCTAAAGATTAGGTCAGCCATACCTGCATAAAATTCCCTATAGACGAAAAAATGGGGCTTAAAGGTATATGGCTGCCCATAATCAGAAGATTGTAATATCAATTGACACATTTGCTCTTAGGAGCTCTATCAGCTTCCTTCTGACCTTGAACTCCTCCCTCCTCAGCATAAAGATCTATCTTTTCATATATATATATATATATATATATATATATATATATATATATATATATTAGTTTTAGGTGGAAATAATATCTTTATTTTATTTTTATGTGGTGCCAAGGATTGAACCCCATGCCTCACACATGGTAGGCAAGCACTCTACCTCTGAGCGCTCTACCCCAGCCCTCAAGATCTATCTTTTCATTGGTGGCCTTCCCCATGTTTGAGATTCCTCACCACCTAACACTGTTATCTACCTTTTCAGTGCTCCTCTCTATCCTTTTTTTTTTTTAATTTTTTATTGTTGGTTGTTCAAAACATTACAAATTTCTTGACATATCATATTCCACACTTTGATTCAAGTGGGTTATGAACTCCCACCTTCACCCCATACACAGATTGCAGAATCACATCAGTTACACATCCATTGATTTACATATTGCCATACTAGTGTCTGTTATGCTCCGCTGCCTTTCCCATCCTCCACCATCCCCCCTCCCCACCTCTCCCCTCCCCTCCTCTCCTCTCTCTCTACCCCCTCCACTGTATCCTCTCTATCCTTATTCCTCTCCCTCCTTCTTCTGATACAGATCCATTGCATATGGTCTGGCCAGTGAATGAATGGGTCACCTTATAAATCATTTTTGTCCTTACATCCTGATTTGTCCTTTCTCTCAACTCTCCCAGATTCCCCACTGCAATTCATGATCCTTAAGCTCTGAGGCCAATCCATGCTTCTCTCAGTTTCTGCAGTGACTTCTTGTATTTTACTCTGATCAAAGCCATTATATAGGGGCTGGGGTTGTGGCTCAGTGGAAAAGTGCTTGCTTAGCATGCGTGAGGTATTGGGTTCATTTCTCAGCACCACAAATAAATAAATAAAGGTCTATCACCAACTAATAATTTTTTAAAAACCCATTGTATAGAGCATCCTGAAAATTCCCTTTTATTTCTCAATATATTTCTGTATTTTCATCCTTTCTTTCCCTACTCTTCTTACATCAAGAGGCAGGCATCTTTCCTAAGCAAACCCTTTCTCTCATGTCCTTGATTTTATCTCCTACAACCTCTCCATCAGTCTGGCTCCATCAATCACTTCCCCTCTCTTGAGCCTCTCTCTTGTGTCTCTCTCCAGCCATTTTGTCCTCGTTCTTTCTCCACAATTGTGTGTATGTCTTTCCATTTTCACTTTAAAAAATATTTTTAATCCCTGTGTGATAGAAAAACATCTTTAATTTTACCCCATGATATCTTTCTACCCCTGACCTTTAATCCATTTCATTAGCAAAGGCATCTCTTATTTATTTCCTCAGGGATGAGATGCTACAACAATTCGAAAGAAAGAAAGAAGATTGGATTCTTGACTTTTCTATTTCAAAAGTTTAAACTAATTGGAGATGAATCATGGAAATAAGTAGAATATGACAATAGGTTTACGAGAAAATGTGTAAAAGCCACAAACTGTGAGAAAATATTCATAAAAATATTTCTAGTCTAGGTCTAATATCCATATGTATGATTTAGATGTACAGTGTCCCCCAAAACTTATATGTAAGACATTTCAAGAGGCTTAGAGATGAAATGATTGGGTCATAAGAGTCTTACCCCAATCAGTGAATTAATCCTTTGGTAAGAATTAACTGAGTCATAACTGTAGTCTGGTAGGGTGTGACTGGAAGTGGGTTCATTGGGGGCATGCCTTTGGGGTATATATCTTGTATCTGGCTAGTGGAGTGTCTTTCCTCTCTCTCTCTCTCTCCCTCCCTCCCTCCCCTCCCCCTCCCCCCTTCCTGCTGTGATATCTTAAGCTCTTCCACCACACTCTTCCACCATAATATTCTGCCACACCTCTAGCCCTAAAAATGGAATCAACTATCTTTGGACTGAGAACTCTGAAACTCTGAGTCCAAAAATAAACTTTCCCTCCTTAAAATTGTTCTTGTCAGGTCTTCTGGTTGCAGCAATGAAATAGCTGAATAAAACATTATAATATATAAAATATTCATAATATAAACAATGAAAGATGGATGATCCTTCCTTCCTTCCTTCCTTCCTTCCTTCCTTCCTTCCTTCCTTCCTTCCTTCCTTTCTTTCTTTCTTTTCTTGCCATTACATAGGATTGAACGCAGGGTCCTGCACATGCTAGCTACTATTGAACCCTTTTAAATTTATTTTGAGACAAGGTTTCACTGAGTTGCTCTGGCTGACCTAGAACTTGCAATATTCTTGTGTCAGGGTCCCAAGTAGCTATGGTTATAGGTGTGTACTACCATACCCCGGTAGGAAAAGGAGACTTCTGGGATGGCAGAAAATGTTCTCAATATTAGGATAGTTAGCATAACTACATATATTTATCAAATTTCTCTAAACTGGAAAATTTATCATCTATATCATCTTCTGAAAATTATAACCTATATATTAAAAACCTAAAAGCTAACTAAAAAATAGTAAAAAAATAAAAATGAAAGTGTGTGCTGCCTATATATACTCCTCAATGATTGTATCTGGATTTTACTAGTAGAATATCTTATCTCCAATGACTTATACCCTATAGGTAGTCTATAAGGATTATTGATTTCAAGGAATATAATTATTAGTCAAATCATTTCAGATTTCAAGTAGAATATGAAGATATTTGGGAGTCTAGCATTGCAGAGTTTGAAAGCATCAATATTCAAGTCAAGGAATGAATTTCTCTTCTCTGTAGACTCTGAGAGCCTGGTAAGAATCAAGGCTTTTTAAGAAACAAATGAGTGTTAAGTTCTGGTATGACCTGGCCATGTGGGTCTGTTCACTGTGTTCTAATGCCCAACATTTAGCAAAATGCTTTGGACTATTCAGTGCTTGTGGAATAAATGAATAAACCACATTGGGTGGAAAGAAGAAGTCAACAGGATTATTTGGAAGAGAGGAAAAGGCATAATCCCCAGAGTTACTGAGCCAATAAAACCATTACTATTAGAACTATATAGCCTATAGTAAGTATTTTTATCACTATCACTTTCTAAATAATATTATTGAAGAAAGAGAATACTAGATCACAGAAGACCACCACATGCTTTGTTTTAACCACACATGAATAATTTAAAAATTGATTTTAGGTACTCGGAACTGAGAAATAACTAATAGAAAATTTTTTTCCAGATTCTTATTAAGGTTGAGAATCATATTATAAAGATAAGGGGTTAATAATTTAGCTAACTCTTGTGCTCACGGAAACATGTTGAGCCATTATGCTTCAATCTTCTCCAGGGCTATTATGGTTCCAAATGAAGACAAACTTATTTTGCTTTGGGTCTACAAAGATCTCCAGTGCTAAGACGTTCAGCCTTTGTTTTGCTACACTTCAATCTCTATCAAATTATCTCTAATGGTATTCTAGTTTTTAAGAGAAGTTTTCAGGGAAATAGATTGTTAATTTAATTCCTAAATAAAAATGTCTTGCATTTAACACTGAAGATCAGAGATAGGGAAGGAGATGTGTCCTGAAGCCCAATGACCTCAAAAAGTCTTGCAGGAATGTACCAATCCTAATCCAAAAGGAAGAAGGAAGGAGAGCAGACAGGAGCAGAATTGAACAGAACACAAATTAAAACAATAGTAACAGCCAGGCACGGTGACACACGCCTATAATCCCGGCGGTTCAGAAGGTTGAGGCAGGAGGATGGAGAATTCAAAGGCAGCCTCAGCAAAAGCAAGGCGTTAAGCAACTCAGTGAGACCCTGTCTCTAAATAAAATACAAAATAGGCTGAGGATGTGGCGTAGTGGTTGAGTACCCCTGAGTTCAATCCCCAGTACCCAAAATGGGGGGAAAAAACAGTAACAGGAAAAAAGATAAATAAAGGCAAGGAGAAAAGATGACAGGCCGAATAAAGCCATGTAAAGTAGCCATGGCAATGAGATACAAACACGGCAAGCAGCCCTCCTCACATCGTTCTTTGCGTGGCCCTGCGGGAGTCAGAAAAAGAGAAGAAAGATGGGACTTCATATTTGCTTTATCTTTAAACTCTCATTCCTCAATCTGCCTTTATTATTCTTTCTTTCAAGAGGAAAACATTCCACTAAAGGCTTTCTTTCAATTGTTCAAATCACTAAGATATTTTACAGAGATGAAGTCATGGAGCAAAGCCTTTGAGTGACCAGTAGTCTAGGAAACAGCAGAATGGGGTAGAGCTTGTTTCCCCATCTAGGGGACTTGCTCAGCTCGGAGTGTCCTTTTTGGGATGTAACATTTTCTTCTGAATTTAGACTTCAACACGCTGTGAGCTCAGAGCAACCCACTACAGGCATAAGTGGCATAAGCATCAGATCTTAAACTCCAGGCTGTTAGGACTATTGTCTCTGGAGGCCCCTACTGCATGCATTTTCACACACATCTTTTTCCTTTACTTTTCTTTATATTTATTTGCTTGCTTTTTAACATTAAAACTAATTTCAAAATCTTTTTTCTCTTTTTTAATCTTTATTTTAAAATTTTAATCAAACACTTAAGTGTTTAATGTTATCATTATTGCCATGTTCATAAATAGTACTTATATCCCTCTATTTCTTTTTTTTATTAGTGCATTATATCTATACATAAGTGGCATTCATTTTGACACCATCTCACATGCATGGAATATAATTTGTTCCATTTCATTCCGCAGTACCTCCTTCTTTCCTCCCCTTTTCCCTCCTCCACAAGATCTCTAGTTGCAAGACCCATTTGGGGTTAGCATCAGATCCAGATTTGCCAACACAGGTGACTCCACCCTCCAGGTGAACGCCCAGGTTTGGAGGGCTGCCTCCATGCTCCCCACTTAGCTTCTTCTCCCCAAGCAGTCTCCCTTCCTCTTCAGGCCAACAAAGGATTTGATGTTGTATTCAAGCAAAAAGTTCAGAGGCATTTAAATTCTAATTAGGAAGCCACTTTTTTCCTTTTTTGGTAAAGTATATTTTCATATAAGCATTTTTCGCTTTATATGTGCATTTTTAAAAATCCAGTTTTTTGTTAAAATTTGGATATTTTGTAATGCTTTATTAAAATCCCTCCTTTTAATAAAAATTCTGAAAAAGAAGTCTTCTCTAACCTCAAAACAGCTACACATTACCTACAGCATTTCATAACCTATTTAATTAGGCTCTGTTCCAGTATCCACAACCCCTCAGTCAGTTTGGCTTTTTTTTCCATAACCACCAATGCCAGAATTATCTCAGAGTATTAACGCACGTGCTAAAATATCTGCAAGGGAACATTTTAGCTGCAGGGGAACAGTCAGTACAAATTGAGTACATTTTCATTGTCTATACCCTGGGGTGCACATCCTTATTCAGGTTTTTCCTTTCCCATATTGTGCTTCAAAGCACCAAAATGAGAAAGGAATTTTGTTGCTTATCCAAAAATAAGTGACAGAGCATCACATTCAATAGGAGAAGGAAAAGGTAAACTATGACTGCATGCCCACTATGTGTAAGACATTGGTGCTAAGTGTTTCATCTATATATTTTTCTACTTAATATCCACAATATTTGTACGAAGTAAACACAACTATTTCTCCTTTACAGACTATGGAACTGGAGTGTAGAAAGGCTGTCAGATTCCACTGAAGAATTACTCTTTTAGGGGCTGGGTTGTAGCTCAGGGGTAGAGCACCTGCCCCACATGATGTGTGAAGTGTGGGTTTGATCCTCAACACCACAGAAAAATAAATTAATTAAATAAAGGTATTGTGTCCATCTACAACTAAATATATATATAAACAATTACTCCTTTAGTTCCCCCAGACCATTAACCTCAAACCAAACAAATAGTAATGACCATTGAAGAGGATCTAAATTTTGTTCTGCTCTGGCCAGTGGTTTCACAAAGGCTATGGCAATAAGAAGGTAGCTATGCCTTTCCTTCCTGAACAGAGTAATATCAACAGTGCAAGCATATCACCTGAATCACCTATGTGCTACAGCCAAGAGGGGCACAGGTGTCAGGGTTAGACAGCTGAGTGGGTCCCAGCTGGTTATGTGACTTTGGGATCCTCTGTGCATTCATTCATTGACACATGCATGTAAATGTTCATTCTACATGTAATTTCTGAGTACCTACTTCATGCCATATATTCTTCTAGGTTCTGAAAATACAGCAGTGAACAAAACAAGGCGGACCATCACAGAGCCTACATACTCAGGGAATGAAAAAACATATGCCTGTATTCTCTCCCTATGTGAAGTGGAAACAAAAGTACCTCTCTCCTATGGGGTTGTGACAAAAAAAATTAAATCACTTAATCACACATTAATTACCTCAATATCAGGCAGATAGTAAGCACTCAATAAATGCCAGTTATCAGTGTTATTTTAAAATGAAAACCCTTCTCTGGAACAAATTGAGCTAAAAATCAATATAGGTGACAACAGCAGAATTTAGGGTATATAGAGATGGGGTGGGGATGGAGAAAAACTGTCCCCTGAAGTGTCAGAAGTAATTTTCTGTCTCACTTAGTTCAGCCTGGAGGGTTCTAAAGTGAGCTGCTTTGCTATTGTTTATTTGAACTCTAATGGAAATGTCAGAATGAATTGAAAGTCTTATTTCCCTGAAAATTTCAGAATGTGAAGTGGTCTTGGAGCTTATTTTTGCCTACTACAGACAATTAAGTTCTCCTTGAAGAAAGCAAAGTGCAGGTGTTACAGTAACTACCTTAACACAAGCATAAAGAGAGAGCTTTTATACAATATCTTTTGAAAGTCAGAGATTTTGTTTTTTCCCTTCCCCTCTCTCTCTTTCAGAAAGTTGGACCTGCATCCACCTGTTTATAAGCTTCAAAAGCTAATTGAAGTACCAGAACAATGACTTGATGGGCTGATGGTTTTCTAGCCAATCCAAGGACTTTCCAGACTCTACCAGTTGTTGGTTCCAATGCAGATAACACAGGAAAGTACAGAAGTCAGCCCAAATTTTAAATCATAACCTTCCTCATGTTAAGGGAGAAAAGAGGGACAAGAATGGCAAGAAATGAGCCACAGCCACAAAAAGCTTAGTAATTTGCTCATCATCTCAGGTAATAAACACAGTGATCCCAGTTTCTCTTTTCCTTTGCAGATCTTGGATTTAAAATAATAAGTTTTGTTTAGTTGATTTCTGAGAATACTTTGATGGTTGTGATTTTTTTAATTGTTTTATTTCAAATCTACTCACTGGAAGTTTGAAAAGAAAGGAAAAAAGCCCTTTTGTTTAGGCTGTGCTTTAAATAAATATTTATTTGTTGATCTATCTTTGGTTCAGGGGTAGCAAGCTGGTCTGGTGGCTATGGTTATGGTCTCAATTAGGTTGAAATGCCTGCCCCAAAGGTATAAAAACACATAAAAATGAAGTGAAAAGTAAATAAGGACAATGAGGGAAAAAGGAAAAGAATTCTTCAGGAGACATTTTTCTCCTGAAAATGATTGATAATAAAAATCCTGGGAACGGGGTATAGCTCATCAAGTGTAGAGCACTTGCCTATCATGTGTAAGGCTTCAAGTTCAATCCCCTGCACCATGAAAAAAAAAATCCTACCTATAACTTAATAGTTACGTAGTGTTTCTATTCATGGCATAATTAATCCCTTTTATCTTTAATAATGGAATAATGACTTGCCTATGTGCTCAAGAGACCCCACAATAGAGGCAAGAGCTTTGGAGAGTTTTCTGAGTTGGCAGGTCAGCTCCTATAAAGAGGCAGAAATGTTTGGCTAAGCCTTGGGCATATTTGCAGCCCTTGATCATAAAAAGGGCTCTGAAGGACCATTTTAACAAATAATGCATCTGTTTTGACCATGCAAGTGCAGTTATTAGTTCCTTGGCTAGAAATCAATGTTGAATTGATTTGTACCCTCTCAGTTTTCTGAGTTACTTGGGGTTTGCCATAGGAGTCATCAGCTAGCTATCTAGGCTGACTCCATCAATACTAACTGTGTCACTTATACATGGATCTGGATGCCAGATGGCTGGTCCCTTGAGGAAGAAATTTTTTAAATCACTGGATTTTTCTGTAAAGATGTGTGTGTGTGTGTGTGTGTGTGTGTGTGTGTGAGAGAGAGAGAGAGAGAGAGAGACAACACTACCTAGCTGTCTCTGCTAATTCATATCCAAGAGATATATCCAAGAGATATTTGAGGACTTGAACAAAATGTAAAAGAAAAGGGAAGATATTGAATCTGAAATTCTATGAAGTAAGCTTAGTTTAAGCCATGAATTCCACCCAATACACATCAGAAATTAATCACAAAGAACTGTTATTTACTCAGGAAAGGTATACTTACATATTTGCCAAGGGTGAGAAATAAAGATGTAGCCTTTCCTGCCCCATAGGAAGGCATCACCAATCCTGCAGGGTGATCTTCAGGGGTCAGTATCATTGAGGGCAGCTATTAGGCTAAGTCACAAAATAGGGTTTGATTCTCTTGTTTCAGAGTAGTAGCCTTGTCCAAAGTCACTGAAGAGAAAGCAGCTAGATTCAGCTCTGAGACCAGGCAACTTAGCTCCAGAGCTTAGCTCCAACTGTGACATAGCTGAGGCTTTCTGGCATCACAGGGCCTGAGTTTGAATCCCAACTCTGGATTCTTGAATGCATCACTTAGCTTTCTTAGGGAAAAATTAGATCACATAATGTAAGAAACTCTTGTGAGCCAGATGCCCCAGTAAGCCTAAATCAGAATCCAGGGTCCATCTGTGCCCAGGAACCATTGTGATTCCCAAGTATGTTTCATGAATTTACTTGCATACGATGAAGAACTGGTAAAATTATGTACTTAAGCAGAAAGGTAGATGGGGAGGGAGAAGGAAAACAGAATTGTAGAGAGGAAATTATATCTAATCTCTAGCCTGAATCCCATAGGCAGGGGGCCAGAAGCAAAGGCTAAAAGGACTGTTTTACTCTGAATTTTGTTTAGCCTGAGTCACATACATGAGCAAGTGTGAAAATACATGGGAATTTCCAGAAATACCTGGAGAAAATTGGGTAAGATAGAATGCTGGGATGTTCATGTAGATGACCCTAACCCAGAGGAATTGGGGTAAAAATGTCAACATGACTTTGGTCTCCCCAAAAGTGAAAGGTCATTTACTCCTCATAGCAACATTAAGAAGTAAATATTATTATTCCTGTTTACTCTGTTTCTGAGCTTCAGAAAGTTTAAGTAGATAGATTAATGTCAATGTTTTTAACTGTGTATAATAAGCTTTGAACCAAGATCTTACTAAAAAGTGAATATTCTTTCCAGTAAACCATACTTCTTTTAGGCATTAAATCCTGGTCATTTGCCTATTTACAGTTGTGAGATTCTTAAAGAAATAAAAAACCAGACAGCTGAAAAAGATGCTCAGATTGTTTTAAATATTAAAACAGATTAAAGCAGAATTGATAGTCAAAAAGAGAATGAGCAGGTGTTGGTTTTGCATAAACCAATCACTAGGCATAAAAATCAGGAAGTTTGAATCTCTATAATTTGTGTATAAACACTTTTTTTCTTAGATATGCAAAAAAAAATAGAGTGGAAATACTGAGGCAGAGAGAAATCACCCCTCCAGTGCTCTTCCTAAGGTCAAAAACTTTCTTTATCTAACTCTGATTTACTTGGGTTGCATGGAAATCATTGAACTTGGCATAATGGTTGATGGCTTTGGCACTTCACAATGGAGATCTAAGCCATTTTGGCTGACGCCTTGGTTTGCCTTGGAGCAACACACCACCTCTCCTCACTCAGATTCAATTATTTTTAATGTGGTGACCTTGGGTTATAAAGAAAAATCTCAACAAGGGTGAAATACTTTCAAGCAGTTTTAGTTTTACCTCAGTCCCATCTGAGATATCTGTATTTCTCTCAATTCTGAATGGAACCACACAAATCTTGCCTTTCTCAGAAGGAATTACAGTCATTTATCAAGAGTAAAGAGTTCTTTTCATGTGTTTGCGATAACAGCGTATGTTCCATGGGGCCAGGATCATCTTTCCTGCAGTATGGAACCAGCTCTGACCAGGGTAGTTAGTAAGCCTATTTTATCTTAGGAAAAAATACATATAATTTGACTTCAAAGTTACCTTTGTGTTTATATAGTTCCTCAATTCTTATTTCAGATCCACTTTCACAAAGTGCTTTCACATCACTTTCTCATCTGCTTCTCACCAATTCCTGTGGTTTTGGAAAGTCAGATAACACTGTCCTCCTATTACAGATAAGAAAACTTCAGACCATGAAAACTTAACTGATATAATGAAGGTGCTGAGGCTGACCAATAGTAGAAGTATTGACTACTTAGTCTATCCACTGATTCACAAGTGTAACAAATAATTACTTATTGCTCTCCCCAAATCTAATGTCTATGGATTTAGACCATCAGAATTTAGAAAGGACACAGTGGGAATGGTCCATCTCTGCTCCTTGATGTCTGGGACTTCAGTTAAGAAGAGTAGATGAAGGTGACTAAAATGACTGGGGTTGGAATCATCTGGAAGCTTCTTTATTCACATGTCTGATGCCTGCAAGGATGACCCCAATGCTCAGCTGAGACTATAAACCACAACACCTACATGTGATTTCTCTGTGTGGCCTGGGCTCCTCACAGCATGGTATGTGAGAAGTATCCCCCAGAGGGAGAATTCAGAGGGGGGATGTTTCAAGAGAACTTAACATCTGATAACTGTTCTCACCTGTCACACAGCACCCCTGATGCTGTATTTTACTATTGGTTACAAGCCAGTAACTAGGCCCAGATTCTATGGAAAGGGACTCTTGGTGGAAAATAGGCAATGTCACATTCAGAAAAGCATGTGGGATGGAAGATGCTTTTTGCCAACATCTTTGAAAACTGCAATCCATGAGTACAGATACACAGTATTTCTGATACAAACCCTGCTTAAATAACAATAAATATATTTTAAAAATATTAGTCACAAGGTCCAAGAGAATGGCTGGATTGAAAAGAACATAGGTAGGTGAATAAATAGGTAGAAGGTTGTATGGAAAGTAGGTGGCTGGTTTTAAACACACACACACATGCACACAGAGAGAGAGAGAGAGAGAGAGAGAAGTAAATTGATCATTCAAGCAACAATCAACCAAGAAAAAGAGAACCAAATTGTGGTTTGTGTTGTGCGAAGAATTAAAGTTGGCTGTAATGATCTAGAGTGACTTTGGCTATTTTTGAAGGAAAATCTTTCCAGACAACATTAAATTTGAGATTTGAATGGCAAAAAGGAGTAAGCCATTCAAAAAAGTTAAAGGAATGATTTGTATTTAGGGAGACTAGGGCAAAGGCCATACACTAAGACTAAATTTAGCTTTTTTTGAGAAATTTAAATGCTTATGCAGCTGAAGCCTGTACTCACATAAGATGCAGTCTAAGAGATAGGTCAGACTATTGACTATTTATGTCTTTGTAAACTAGAGTTAGAAGTTTAAATTTTACACAAATTCTGTGAATCAATTAAAGAATTTTAAGCAAAAGAGTCCTAATTAACATTTTTAAAAGAGGGAGATATGAAGAATGAGTTGTGAAGAGGAAAGAATAGAACGTGGAGGGTCAGTTATGACACTGTTACAGTGGTTCTAGCAAGAAGGATAGTGTTATAACCAAGAATAATAGAAAGAAACGTGGAAAGAGTTATTTGGGTTAGGAAGGATGAACTGACAGGACTTGAAAAAGCCATAAAGGAAGATTGACAAATGTGGCTATGTAGAAGATATAAATTAAATGGACCATAAATAAGGTTAAAAGTTAAATAGTAAGTGAAAATATAGATAATATATGTAACAAAAGATTAAATATATGTAGCATATACAAAAAATTAACATTTAAAATACATATATTTATATAGAGGCTACAGGTACAGCTTGGTGGGACTTTGTGTGCTTAGTATATGCAAGGCCCTGGTTTAATCCCCAGCAATAAAATACATAAAATAATCGATAAGTCAGAAGTTATACTCCATTTATATATGATGAGTCAAAATGCATTCTACTGTCACATATAACTAATTACAACGAATTTTTAAAATAATATATAAATCAATAAGAAAAAAGGCAATCGACTCGAAAAATGTATAATGATATAAGCAGATCATTTACAAGGAAAACACAAATGGAAATAATATATATAAAAACATCAATACCACAAATAAACAATGACTTACAAAATAAAATACTAATAAATTAATCTTTCTGATTGGAAAAATTATAAAGATGAAAAAATTTAAATATATAAAAGAATTACAAGGTTAAGAATCATGTACTGATTATTACTAGTATAAATATAATTAATATAGAAATTGGAGGACAGGTTGTCTACATCTGTCATGATTTTAATTGACTGTAGAATTTTCCAGGCATTTATTCAAAAGTTACACTTTCAAATGCTTATATGTGTATTTGTGTATATGGAAGCATATATAATAATACATGCATATAATATACAATATATGCATATATAATAATAAATGAAAAGGAAAACAGTTTTTTGCTCATTTTTAGTGATATTTTAATCATGAAATGTAAAGAAAATGAGATGAGTAATTTTAAAAAGTGACATAAATATGTTTGTACTTATTTGGAAACATCTTTGAGATGTTTTTGGAAGAAAAAAGTCAAATCACAAAACTGTGAAGAATTCAGTTTTATGAAAATGTAGGAAACTAAAACTATATGTGAATGTTTGCAGATACACAGGTTTCTAATATTCTAGAAACCTATATGTTAAAATTTTAAAGTGGGGGTGTTGGGGTTGTGGCTCAGCGGAAGCACACTCACCTAGCATGTGTGAGGCCCTGGGTTCAATTCTCAGAACCACATAAAAACAAGAAAACAAAATAAAGGTATTGTGTCCAACTACAACTAAAAAATAAATATTTTTTAAAAAAACTTTAAAGTGGCACAGTAGGAAGGTATAAAGTTAGTCTCGCTCAAGGAAAGGCGAAGAAGCACTTATGGATTTATTCTATATATGTTTACACTGTTTGAAAGTCTAGTACCACAGAGTTTTGTATAATTGAGTAATTATCTTAAGATATTTTCAAAGATTTGTTTACTTTTGAAATCTAAATACATTAGGTAATGCATTGGCAATCACCAATACCTTAGAAATGATTATGTCAACTCTCATAGAAAGACTTTAAAGCTAAGCAGTTGGGGAACTTTGAGGAAAATTTAAACTTTGTAAATCTTTCCTGAACAAAGCTTCTAAAAGTACAGTCTAACATGGAGTATGGTCAGCTGCTTTTAAAGGAGTCCAAAGGATATGCTTCAAGAAGGGAAACAAGTGCAACCCAAAAGCTCAGGAAATAATGCCAAGAGTTAATCAATGGGATGGCATCAAATTAAAAAGCTTCTTAAAAAGCATTGCTAAGGGGGCTGTGGTTGTAGCTCAGTGGTAGAGTGCTTGCCTAGCATGTATGATATATTGGATTCAATCCTCAGCACCACATAAAAATAAATAAATAAAATAAAAGTATTATGCCCATCTACAACTAAAATATAAATATGTATTTTTAATTTTTTTAAAAGCACTGCAAAGGAAACGTTCAGAATGTAAACAAAGAACCTACAAAATGGGAGAAACTCTTTCTTAGCTCACTTTTCTAACAGAGGATTAATATTTAGAATATATAAAGAACTCAAAAGACTTTACACCAAAAAAATCAAATAGCCCAATTAATAAATATGCAAATAAATTAAACAGACACTTCTGAAAAGAAGAAATACAAATGGCCAACAAATATATTTGAAAATGTTCAAGATCATTAGCAATTAAGGAAATTCAAGTCAAAATGATACTGAGGCTGGGTGTGGTGGGGCATGCTTGTAATCCCAGCAGCTTAGGAGGCTGAGGCAGGAGGATCGCAAGTTCCAAGCCAGCCTCAGCAACTGAGTGAGACACTAAGCAATTCAGAGAGACCCTGTCTCTGAATAAAATCCAAAAAAAGGGATGGAGATGTGGTTCAATGATTAAGTACCACTGAGTTCAATCCTTGGTACAAAATTTAAAAAATGATACTGAGATTTTTTATTTCACACCAGTCAGAATGTCAGTCATCAAGAATACAAATAATAATAAATGCTGAAGTGGATGTTGAGAAAAAGGAACACTTTCATACTGTTAATTGGATTACAAATTAGTAAACAACCATCAAAATCAGTATAGAGGTTCCTCAAAAGACAAGGCATGGAACTACCATATGACCCATCTATACCACTTCTTGGTATTTATCCTCAAGAATTAAAGTCATCATACTACAGTGATACATGCATACTCATGTTTATAGCAGCACAATTCACAATAGCTAACCTATGAAACTAACCTAGGTGTCCATCGAAGGATGAATGTATAAAGAAAATATGTATATATACACAATGGAGTTTTATTTAACCATATAGGAAAACGAAATTATGTCATTTGTAGGAAAATGGATGGAACTAGTGAACATCATGTTAGATGAAATAAGCCAAACTCAGAAGGTCAAGGGTCACGTGTTTTCTCTCATATATGGAAGCTAGAGAGGAAAAAAGAAAAGAAAGATCAGAGACAAATCTCATGAAAATCAAAGGGAGATAAGGAGAGGAAAAGGACAAGCAGGTGGGAGGCAGAGAGGGAGGGAGGGATTGCTGGAGAACAATATTGGCCAAAATGTATTGTTATATTGTATGCATGTATAAGTCTGTAATAACAAATCCCATCATTGTGTATAACTATAATGAAAAAAATGAAAGGAGAAAATTTTTAAAAAGAAGAAGGGGAAAAGTCCAGCAACTTGGCGGGGTAAAGGGTACAAAGCTTAATCTCTAACTTCCATGAGTCTCATTTTCTTTATTAATACAGTTAAGTATTAGCCAGAATTGAATTTCAAACTTCTTTTTTTAAAAGTTGAGAGGCGAATGGAACAGTTTTGTGTTCCCAAAATAAAACTGTACAAAAAACTCATAAAACTGATAAAAGTAGCATTTTTTTTTTTTTTTTTTTTTTTGGTCAAAGGAGGTCAAGGGGTCAGAGTTCAACCCATTCCACTGCTTAGGCAACACTTCAGCCTTCCTCAGGATGCCCCAGGGAACCTGAAGCCATGAAGAACACTCCTTTAAAAATTCCAGTCTAGCTCATGTCTAAAGTTTTTTCTACTCTGAAAGTACATAATCTTCATTTACAGATGTAGTTTATGAGTGTCAGCCAAACGAAAGCCCCAGTGAATGTAAAGTGTGGTAAGAATTTGGCTGAGGGACATGGGGAAGAATCAGAAAAAAAGTAGCATTTATTACACTGTCAACATGTGGGAGGCACTCTGTAGCCACTTTAATAGCTTACTTTGTTTAATCCCTCACAACCAACCTGTATTTTTAGTTGGAAACAGATGAAGAAACCAGGAGATAAGGAGCTTGCCACAAGTCACATGATGGGTAAGTACTGAGCTGGAATTCTGACCACTTTGCTTAATTGGAAAAGCCCAGTGGGTAGGCTGGGAGCACAGTTTTCTGCTAGGATAAAATGAGTACTGTTGGGAGCTGAAGGCACTGGGTGAGAACACCAGGAGAGGGAAAGTGAGAGGACTTTCAACACCAGTTCCTCACACTTCTGTGCTTTGCTGGGAACTGTGTCCTCCAATAGTCCACTTGGAGAGTCAAGACTATCATATGTGAAACAAATCAAGGAAAACATAAGGCAACATGTAATTGACTATTAGCTACAAGATGTATTCCAGAATTTAGGGAGATTTGAATGTTTTTTCCAGAATTGATGATACATTCATATCACTCTTATTCTACCCTCTCTGAAAACCTGGCAGAGCCAGGGAGGTGGACATGGCTGTGGAAAAGGCAACAAATGGATATCCAATGCCTATGAGCATGATATGCTCCTATACATGCACACTATAACGATCCCATCACCTCTGCCTCCACAGCATCGTCCATTGACCTAAATGCTTACCTTCCTAGGCAGGGCTTTTCTGTGTGCTAGACATCCTGCGTGCTAGTTGTCCTTACCTGTAACTCATCATTGCAATTGCTATTTACATTATTTTCCAAGTAACGAATTCATAGAACAGCCAAACAAGAACTGAGTCATTTTGGAAGAGGGCCCAAAAATCTCCCATGCACAGCAAGTTTTAAAAACAGGTCATCCTCCATGGAATGCAAACAAAATGGTCTCCACCACTCAAATTAAATTTCCCAAGACTTATTACTATGAATCCAGATATTTTAATATTCTGTTGAATCAAATTATGCCAGGTAAACAAGGTACCTGCCCACAAATTTTTCCGGACCAATCTGAAGCACAACATAAGCCTCTAGGTCCTGTCAAGTATAATTGAAAGCATTTCATCTTCTGATCTGAAAGGTTAGGCAAGTTTTACACTGAATACAACAACCAGTGACTGATGCTAATGCTATGCCAGGATGTAAATTTTTCTGATTCATCAGATTCTTCAATTTTAAGGAGGATTAACTATTGGCACATTTTTAGTCCAAACTATTTAATTCAATTGTTGTTTGTAGAAAAAAGTAAATTTAAAATAATAACAGAGGAATCCACCAATCCTACTTCTATTCTATGACATCAAAACATAATTTCAATTCTAACATCATCCAATATAAGGAATATAAGCAATACCACAGGAAGCCACAGATACAGAAGCTGAAATAATTTTTTATTCAAAACAGCAGAGGAAAACTGTGTTTATTCATATATGCATTCTCCAGGGCTAGTATGACCTGGTATATATTGATGCTCAATAATGTTTATTATGAAAATAATAAAGCTTAGTTATGGGACTTTGAGTGATTAGTATAATATCTACTTTTGTTTTAAGACAAAGTTTGATTTTTCTTTTAAAGTTTGAAAGGTAATTGATTCTGGTCCATTGTCGCAGAAAGCCTACCATAGATTTAATTTCTAGTTCCTTCTCTAATAAAAAAATTTTAGAATAACAAAACATCTCACTTCACCTTGTTAATGACTAAAATCCTGGTGTAATTATTAATAGTGTTTTTTCAACAGAATTCTACTTTAGGAAACAAGTTAAACAAATTACATAGTTATCTAGAAAAGTGTCATTAATTCCCCTTTGTATCAATAAAGATTGTACCTGCTCCCATAGGAAAGAAAAGTAGCTGTTTTGAGTACCCAGGAATCACTGAAACCTTTTCGGAGATATCCTTTGAGTGATGAAGGTACTCTCCCCTCAGAGGTCAAGCAAGCTTTCTCAGAATGAGGGACATCAGACTGAGTAGATGCCAAAGGAGAGAAGGGAGATATAGTCCATGGTCTATAAGTGGCCTGCTAGCTAACCACACCAGACCAGAAAACCTGGGGCTGGCTAGTGTGCTAAGAGGTGGCTTTATAGGAAAGGGCCTAACAAGCTTAACATTGAGAGAGTAATACTGGGCTCCTTTAAAGACCTCTTTGATCTAGGCAGGTCTAGGTCGGTCTAGAACCCAAGAGATATGACTGCTTTGACAAACTACCTCTCTTGAGAACAACCTTCAATAGTGACATTATATGACAGCCACAACAATGGGCACTGGGCAGACTTAGTTTCTCTCCTTCCTGAAAGAGGCTTTTAACTCTCTCAATTCTTACTTGTATAAACCCCGGGTATATTTGGAGAACTGAAAGAGGCAAGAAAGATGGGTGAGGTTCAGAAGATCATTTAAAAAGATTTTTAAAAATGGTATTTGGTAATTTCATACCAAGGTTGTAGAGGAATTCATCCAAGACATTAAAAAAGACCAGAACTTTCCTTGCAGCAAATTGGGAGGCCAAGGCAGGAGGATATCAATTTCAAACCCAGCCTCAGAAACTTAGCGAGGCCCTAAGCAACTCAGCAAGACCTTGTCTTCAAATACAATACAAAAGAGGGCTGGAAATATGAATCAGTAGTTAAGCACCCCTGCTTTCAATCCCTGAGACCAAAAGAGAAAGGGAAAGAGAATAGAACCTATAGGAAATAAGCAATTTCAGTTGAGATTTTGAGGAAGAATGTTGTGAACAGACAGAATGTTTATTCTTGGAATTGTTTTAGGTGCAGAGCAGCTTGCAATCAATTAAGCAAACAAGCAGCTTGTACCCTAGAGTCAGACATTGACTATGATCTTCCACTTCTAAGGAATTCACTTAACTGCAGCTTGGTAACAAGATCAAAGGCCAACTTTTTCTTTGTCTAGAGAAATCCAGGCTCATGAAAAATGTACTTGATTCTTAAAAGTTTCAGGACAGTGACATGGGTTATGGAGCTCAAAATTGTTTTCAGGATCATCCCAAACTGAGGCTTTTCTCTACATACAGTACTATTATTAGCATGGCCACAAGCAGAACTAAGACTCTGGATATCAAAAGGTAATCCAACATGCCAATGGGAGTAAGTGCTTCCGCTTTTCACCACTTGGCATTTAGAGAGGCCACAAAACCCAAGGATGAAGAATGTAAATAGTGAATAAAAAAACAAGAGCACTAGAAAATTTATGGAAATTATAGAAATGATACAGGAAAATAAAATTGGAAAGTACAAAGAAATAAATGCAAGTAAAGGGGCTGGGGTTATGGCTCAGTGGTAGAGCACTTGCCTTGCACAGGCAAGGCCCTGGGTTCGAGTCTCAGCACCACATATAAATAAATAAAATAAAGTTTTAAAAAAAAGAAATGCACAGTAAAAATATATAGGAAGACAAGAAGGGGGAAAAACACCTAAAAAGGTGCCCAAAACATGGTTATGCATTGAGAAGACTACTGATGTTATATGAAGATTTTAGGAGAAAATTTCCCATAACCAAAGGATAGCAAAGAGGTCAAGGTGTTTACAATGGAACAACATAGTGAGAACTTAAGTATTAGACCCTAACTTTATTTTCCTCTTTTAAATACAAGTCCAGCACTTATAGAGTTATGTAACAGGTAAAGTGGCACTTTGAGTCACCGACACTGGCAGGCATAGGTCAAAAAAAATTTTTTTTATCACAAGTTCAACAGTTCCATGAGGCAGCACCTGAGAATTTTCCACTGCTTATAGATTAGACCAGCCTCTCGCTTCCATGAAAAGTAAATTCATTTCTTTGCAAAATACCTAGGACATCAAAAGGAAAACTACAGATTGAATCTCAACTCTCATCCGAGTTGAAAAGGATTAGTTGTGCCAATTATGAAATACTACTATTGTTGGCTATTTGGTGGCGGGGTGTAGTTTTTAAAAACTGGTTTCACTGATAACTAACTATAGAGCATAAGGTTTACATTCTAATTTCTCAGGGATTTGGTCAGCGGTTTCCCAGTTTTGAAACAGAAGTAGGTTCTTTGCAAACCTTTATTTACTGCATCAAGTTCTGATTTGGGAAATGAAAAACTAAGAACATTATAATTGATCTAATTAGTGAATTGAACCCAAGAATTGTTTTTAAGTAATACTTAGTCTAGAATAAATCATTTCATCAATAGCCAGGCAGAATTTAGCTTACAGAATTTAATTCTCTTCTCCACCCCTAACCTCAATCCTGTGAATTGACTGGGTTGTTAAATACAGTTGCGAAACATATTTGCAAGAATTAAACAAACTTAAACACATAAAGGACATGTTTAGCATCCGGTCAGGTATGAAAAAGGTAACCCTTGTGTTATAGAACAGAAGACAAAAAGAATAATTGTGAACTAATCCAAGTAAACAGGACGTGCTGTCATATCAATTTAAAATCAAGCACAAGGATCTGGCAACCTGAATCAGGAAAGAAAACAAGGAAAATGTTCCCTCAGTCAGTACTCAAGAAGAGTGCCAGTCCTGGTAGGTGCTTGTCAAGGGGAGCCAGTGGGACCTCATTGCTGCACAGATATTCATTTCTATTTCCCATCTTGTCAAGGTTTCACTCTGTGATGTGAGCAAACATACTATCATTTATTCAATAAACATATATCAATGCATATACTGATGGAATTTCCTAGAACACTGCATCCAATGGTTTATTGCCTAGAAACTGAAAAACAGTTAATATCCTTGCTTGCCTCAGTTTGATAAAATATGAGGAAAGAATCTTTGACAAGTAAACAGAAAGATCTAATTGTAATTCATGTTCTACTACTAATTAAGTATGTAACAAAGAGCAAGTTAAATCCTTGGTTTTGTCATTTGTAAAGTAGCATGTGAACTACTGCTCCATGTATGACCAAACAAAAGCTCTTATGAAATCATAAACAATGGTCAATATTAGGCAAGTTCCCATGTGGGGGCTGTGTTGGGCTCTTATGTCTCAGAATGACAGATGTCAGAGAAAGGTTTGTCATAGGAAGGGGTGGTTGTAATTCCATCTCCCTATTTGCTTTACTGCCACACAATTTCAGTGGACACTAAAAATATGAAAGAAATCTCAGAATCCAAAATGTGAGCTATAAAACACAAAGTATTTAGCATGCATTCGATCTTCCTTATTTGTAAATTAATTTGAGATTTATGTTTTATATACATGTATATCACATGAATTGCCCCCTTTCCTAAAGGAGGCTAATCTGAGGATACATCTTGTCTTTCCAGTATCACTTTCTCTCTTCCTTCTACTTGAAGTAGATCTCACTCCAAGCCAGAGCCCAAGGGATTAGTACATGACTCAGCCTGTGCCAATCATAACACCACATCTCTTTCTTGACAGTGATAGGCACACAGTCCAAGGTAGGCCTGTGGTTGTCACATGATCAGAAAGTTTTTGGACTGTGAATTTGGAACTGATGGTGACCATGTCCCTACCTGGTAGAAAAAGCTGGTCTTTAAGAATTGAGTCAAGGGGCTGGGGAGTGGCTCAAGTGGTAGCGTGCTCACCTGGCATGCGTGGGGTGCTGGGTTCGATCCTCAGCACCACATAAAAATAAAATAAAGATGTTGTGTCCACAGAAAACTAAAAAATAAATATTAAAAATTTCTCTCTCAAAAAAAAAAAAAAAAGAATTGAGTCAACTCTCTGCTTTACTAGCAGAGATGAGAGAGAATTCTGATGGAATGTGAACTCCTTCTGGTCTTCTGGACACTTTTCAAGGCTTATTGCTCATGTCTTCTTTCAGTTATAATAAATTTCCTTTTTTGTTTAAGCTAATTTGGATTGGTTTCTGTCACCAACTCAATGGCTGCTCCACAGAAAAGGGTAAAAACATATTTTCTTTGCTCTTGCGTTAATGCTTACTATAAGAATGCATGGGGCTGGGAGCATGTCCAGAACCTGTCTCTAAGGGAGATTTAAGGTCACAACTTCTTGATTTTTTTGGTGGGGGTGGATGGGTGTGCACAGGACAGTGGTGGCAAGAGAAGAATGAGCCTGGGCCCTTAGACCTAAGTCTGAGCAGCCTAAACTATGCCATATGACCTTTAAGCCACAGTGAAGGTACAGTAATCATAGACATGATACTAACCCTGGCACCACACCAAACTAAGTATTTTACACTGAGCCACTCTCATATGAGCTTTCCAGGGATGGTTTTCATGTATGAGAAAGGCTATGCAATGAGTGATTACAGAGAGATTTAGATGAAAATAGTCTACTGAGACTATGATTATTTTTAATAACATAACATTAATGATAACTAAAATATATAGCATTACTAAAGACCAGGCACTGTTATAACTGTAGTATCCGTTAGTTCTTTGAATCTTCACTCTGGCCCTATGATATTTTTATTATACCCATTTTAAAGTTGAAGTAACCAAAGCATAGAGAAGTCTAGTAATTGCACAATTAGCATGCCAGAAAGAAGAATCCTAACTCATGCAGTCAGTGTCTAAAACCCATGCTCTTAATAACTGTGCTACATATCTGTGGTTAAGTGTGCCTACTTTTCTGCCTGGCTCCATGATGTAGGAATTCAACAGTGCTTATTAAATGTTCAGATGAATATAAAACAATCTTTGTGAAGGCATTGATAACAACCAAGTGAGATTATATATATATATATATATATATTTTTTTTTTTTTTTAAGTCCTGGTGGGAGTAGAAGAGATCCCTGCCTATGGGACAAGAGTTCTCCTGCTGGGGATATTTTACAGCCATACTCCCACTCTATTCATTACACTCTGGCTAGAGTTCTTGGAGCATTGTATACAAGGACTAATGCTTGTGTAATTTCCTTGGAAACTGGATTATGCTAAGTAGACTGGCTTTTGATAAGAAGTTCTAGCTCATGCCCATGGAAAAAAAATCACAAGAAATAAACTGTTGGAGAAAAAGAGGAACAGAGAATTAGAAGAATATGCTCATCAAAAATACTCTCTTGGGGCTGGGGTTGTTGCTCAGTGGCAGAGCACTTGCCTTGCATGCATGAGGCACTGGTTCAATCCTCAGCACCACAAAAAAATAAATAAATAAAATAAAGATATTGTGTCCATCTACAATTAAAAATAAATATTTAAAAAATACTCTCTGGTTTTCTTCCCCATTTGTTAAATGAAGTCCTATCTCATCAGGAACCTAAATAAGAAGAGTCCTTTAAAATACAATTTTCTTAGCACCCAGAGAGTCGGCAGAAATGGCTCACATAACTACAATATATTGTTTAGACAACATCTGTATAAGATTTATTGAAGAATGTATATTAAGTAAATTGCAGTTTGGATCAGAGTAAAATTTTGATAAGTAACCTAACTATCCCTTTAAATAAGAATCAGATTTTCCTACATTCACTCTATTGTAAAGAATTATGTTGGTAGAGTCAAACTCAATGGTTTAATAAAACCACTCCCTCATTGGAATGCTGAGATCAAGTTTATTAATCCTCACCAGCAGAGTTTATCTAAGCAATGGAAAAGAACTATTGTAATGATTATCTGCCATGTGGTTTTACAAAACAACTAAAGTTTAGTAACTTGCACTTTCATTGTCCTGTGATTTCAAGGACCTAAGGAATAAAATGGCTTAAAGATTAATTCACCCTAAATCATAACAATTTCCAAGATCTGGAAAATTTGGATTATAAGGACTACCAATACACACTAGGTGAACAGAACAACAGCTGTGGAAAAAAACTATTAGATCATTGCATCTACTGATCCCCCTGTGGTCCTAGAGAAGCAATTAGAGCTTTGCTTGCTCTAGTTCTGCTTCTCTATGTGCAGACAGAAACCTTTAACTCCTTGTGGTATAGCCAGGTTGGCGCTGGTGAGAGATAATGCCCATCTAGCTTGCCCACATCATTCAGACAGTGGAACCTGCTCTGGATGAGTCCTGGACTGAGACTATTGTGCACTCCGAAGTGGAGCTAAGCAGGACATATGGGAACCGTTTCCTTTGTACATTTTTCCCTTATGGAATGTAGTCACAAGCTCAATATCTCACCCATCCCTGAGAAGAAGAAGACACTTTCCACCAGAGATGATTTACTTCATCCAGCCCACAGAAGAGCCCAGCAGATTTGAGTGCAGACGACTCTCCAGTCGTATCACGACTTGGGTGTATGTTCTTGCATCAGATGACTTGAGTTATTTGCTTAAATCATGATGCTATAATGGATATAACTCTCTAAACAGAAATACAGCTTTTTTTTTTTAAGACTTTACTAGAGATTTAAGGAGGCCCCTATAGTGAAGAGGATCCTAATGTCAAAAAGAGGTTATGTAAGCCAGAAATTAATTTGGAGTAACTGAAAGAATTTATCCTCAGAAAATTAACTAATAAAAGTTGAATTGAAAAAGGTAACTTTTCTGCTCCTTCAGACAGTTTCAACAGATATGCTAGACTGAAGATAGATTTCTGACCTTGAGTCCCAAAGTACATGAATTTAAGGGCATTCTGAAATCCATTTCAAAGCTGGTAGCAGATGTCTATAGGAGAAAGCTTTGGATTTTATTTCAAACTTATAAACAACTTAGTTTTTACTATTTTAAAAATTAATATCCAAATATTTTTATATCCCAAGATAGACTATAAAATCCTTGAGTTTTGGGCTCCTGCCATTTTTTATTCTATGAAGACACAACTTTTTGGAACAGAACCTATAGCTATTTCAGTAGCCAACCTCTGAGATGGCCCCTGAAGATCCCTGCCTCCCGTTATTCACACATTTGTGTGAGCAATAGAGTAAAGATGTGACAGGATGTCATTTCTGCAATTAGATTATAAAAGACTGTAGCTCCCATTTAGGTAGATGTTCTCTCTCTCTCCCTCTCTCTCTCAGCAAGGTACCAGGTTTAAATAGCCTTCCTCAGAGAGAGATTCACATGGACGGAACCTGCCAGCCTACAAACAGCCAGTGCAGAACTGAGGCCCAGAAACAACCAGACTGAGCTTGGAAGCAGACTCCCAACCCCAGTTGAGCCTTGACAATATAGCCCAATCAACAGTTTGATACTAACCTCAATAGAGACCCTGAACTAGAGCTACCCACTTTAGCTGCTCCTAATTGCAAAATAAATTGCTGGTTTGGGGGTAACTTTGTTTCTCAGCAACAGATATAAATAGCTGATGAGTCCAATGGAATTGCCAACTTTTCAGTGTCATGGATCTAAATACTTCTGTCTAGTTAATCCTGGACCAAAACCATCTTCCTTGCTTCCTTGTGAAAACAACACAGACTTTTCTAGTTTGAGGACTCCTAATGTCAGTGGAAATTGAGCTGTGCTCATTGAATTTGCTTTAGGTTGGTTCCCTCTAGCCAGAGATACCTAATATGCCTCCACTATATGTCCATTCACTCACATGCTTAATAAGTGCCACTACTCTAGGTACCGGGGCTAGAGCAGTGAACAAAAGTAATAGAGCCTCTGGCCTCATGGCAATGATATCTAGCCTACCATCCTGTTAAGCTATTTCCTGAAGCAACAGCACTGTCCTTTTGACCTCTTCTATCAGCTACCTGGGCTTTGACTCTCCATCTATGCTCTTGCTTATGGGGACCCAGCACTAGCTTCCCACTTCAATGGAAACCTTAGACATTCTTACCATTTACAATAATGCTTAAGCAATTTCTGGTAATGATTTGGCCCACAATCAAGACAACTGTATAACTCTAGAGTTTAAAAGCATGGGCACATTCAATGGATGGAGGAATTTGCCACATCTCACTGTATTTTGTATTGCTATAACAGACTGCCCGAGTCTGAGTAATTTACTTAAAAAAAAAAAAGTTTATTTAGGCTCACAGTTCTGGAGGCTGGGAAGCTCAAGTTCAGGTGATTACAGCTGGTGAAGGTACTGTGCTGCTTCAACTATGTAGGAAAGTGGAAGGGCAAGTAAGCACATGCAAAAGAGAGTAAGCATGAGGGCTAGACTATGATAACCCACTGTCGTGGCAACTGCTCTAGTCCTTCACAGGGAAAGGCATTAATCATTCATGAGGGCTCCACCCCTATGATCCAAACACTTCCTCTAGGTTCCAAAAAAAGTTTAGAGACATACTCAAACCACAGCACCACAAATACCTTGCTTCCATACCTCCAATGAAAATTTTCACAGTGTTTCTCATACCATAAAGGTTTTTTTTGTTGTTGTTGTTTGTTTAGGTGGACACAATATCTTTATTTTATTTTTATGTGGTGTTGAGGATTGAACCCAGTGCCTCGCACATGCCAGATGGGCACACTACCACTTGATCCACATCCCCAGCTCCCGTAAAGTTTCAATATATCACATTCTATCAGATGAACAATATTCCAGATTGACATTTCCTGCTCAACATCCAACCGGATTATGAAAAATCAGTAAGATCCAAACAATTCACTTAAGTAAACATTGTCTAAAAAACACATATAATTATATTACCACTCCTCAAATGTTTTCCCCATCCACCTTGGCGTATCTTCATTCTATCACAAACTTGAAATTACTGGGAAACCCATGGTTCTGAGATCACTACAGCCAGAAAATGAATATGTTGACAAAACAATGATCACAAAAGAGTGTTTCCTGACTCTGCCCCAGTTAGCCTCAGTTTCTCCCAAGAAATATGAGGACTCTCAAGAACTGCCCCCTCTCTATTCCACAAACTGGTCTTCTTAGTGACCATTGGCTGGTGCTCCTCTTCGTCTATTCTAGTTATGAGTTGATATTTCTCCCACAGTAGACACATTGATGGTGATCAATGCCCACTAAAGGTGCAATGGCTCTTGGTGATAGCACAGCATCCTGAGCCAAAGCCTCCTTCTACTGAAGTTGCTGGTCCCCATTCCTGGCCAGGTTACTGAAATAGTTATATATTTGTACCAAGGATTAGTCGGGTATTATGGATTAATTTGATAGGGCAACCATAATTTCTCTAGTATTGGGTTCAACCTTTTCTTTCCAGGAATGAAATTTTGTTCCAAAAATTCATGAATATAACATACACCTTATCTCCCCCTCTGCAAAATTTTCAGACTTGTTTACATGACCCTAATTGTTAGGTGAGACTGGCTCAAGCTTATGCTAAAACTCTTTATTTAATAATATTCCAGGAAAACTATTTTGTGAGCCATATTAACCAGTGTATTTCCAGAATAATAGGTATGTGTTAAAGTCACCTAAAAGGCTGGGGGAAAAAAAGAGTGTACAGACCAAAAGAATTTTTTATTAGTGTATTACCATTATAAAAAACACAGTGGGAAATCTTGTTACATATTTGCACATGCATATAATATAACAGTATAATTTCTACAGACCAAAAATTTAATTCATTAATCCATCCTATCTGAATTCCTGCCTTCAACATTTCATTTCAGTTTTTAGATTTTCAATCAGAGCCACATAGTCTATTACCTTATTCATTCAAAAGATTAAATTTTAGAAAGCCTTTGAATTACAATACAATGGTAGGTTAAAGCCCATCAGGAAGAAAAAAGACAAAAAGTTTTGGTTCAGAAACTAAAATTTTTAGTTGCTAGAAATGAAACCAGTTAGTTGATGTTACATTCATTTCTGAATGTAAAACAACAAAGATGTTCCCTTTTTTGTGACTCAGAGAATAAAGGGGGCTTCATAGATTACATTGTACAAGAAAATTTTGTTTTATAAAAAGATAAATTTTGATTTAAATATGCTGAGAGATCAGATAAATTCATTAAAATAATTAGTCAAAATAGATCCTAGAGCTATGAAAAAGGAAACTGTGGGAACAGATTCAAAATGGAGGTGAATATGGTATTTCAACTGGACTAAAAATAAATAAACATAAAAATCGGAGATGTATCCTCGTCTTACAATATGTGACAAGTGGAGTAGAAGACCAATTCTGCATTTTCTTTTCCAATAGTTCTTGAAAGGATCATCTACAATATGTATGTCATAATAACCTGAATTTTAGCTTTTTCAAAACTAGTCCTAGGTTCAGAAGATTTCCTAGTTGGCAAACATATATATTCATTTTAGAAAATGAAATGATAAATATATCTGGAAGTATAGGAAAATAGAAATTTTTAAAAAATTTAAAAAAATAAATGGCAGAAATTTGTAAAGCCTTTACATTGATTATTTCATGTAAGGGGAAGGATAGTTTTGCTTTCTTCTTTATACCTTTCATAATTACACAATGTATTAATAACAAATAGATTTTGCATTGGAAGGACTTAAAAAAAAAAAAAAGGAGAGGGAAGAAGATACCTGCCCAGGCCCTGTTTGCTCTTGTTTTGCTTTGGTGGGACACTGCACTAATAATGACTTCAGTTTGTTTACTTATTCGGGTGATGGTGCTATAGATCCCTGTATGTAAAATGGCACATACCTAGGGGCCAGGGATGACCATGTGGAGTGTTCGCTTGATCTTGTACATTAAATGTCACAACAACCAATAGTTGGTGTTCTTAATCATTAGTGGAGAGTAATAATTTCCTTTAGAATTTAGTGAGAAAAGTGTCACTTTAAATCTGATTCCTAAAACACAGAAGTTCAAAATGCCGGAAAGACGATGGTGAGTGGAAAGTGATATCCAAAGGCAGTAAATATCTCCTCCAGAACATGGAGTTTAGGGTAGGTTTTTCTGTGACTAAAGATTAATATATTCTTTTTTCAGAATACTTTCATTTTTATATTGTACCTATGAACCATGAGTTCAGAATACAGCCTCATGGTTCACTAGTCTGATTTCCCTGGCTCCAAACAGAAAGGAAAAAATGCACCCATTGAATGCCTCTGAAAAGACGAAGAAAAAAATCTGTAAATGCAGGCATGTTCTACATAAATTTAAATAATAGGATATAAGAGCAGAGAAGGTATAGGATTATTTCAACACTGTCCAGACATTAAGGAAAGCCAATTTGCAATTATGTGATTAATACAAGAGCCAGTGGTAACAAGCAATGTATTCTTATTTCAAACATCTTTGCTACAAATTACTGTTAAAAGCTTCTCCTTTTTCTCTTTGTCTTTTGATTGCATAGGGATGATTTAGGTAATTGCACAGTAACTGCAGACTGCTGCATGTTATTTCATGCAAGCCATTTAGCAACTCTGCCAGGAAACTCTTTTAATTATAAGATAGAAGAGCTTGCATTACCAGCTGCTTTCTCTCTGGTTAACTTTGACCTATTGGCTCATTTCTGAAGCTCCTATTTGTCCCAGGTTTGCTTCACCATCTGCTGAGGACTATACTGCCTCTCATCAAATGCTCTTACAGCAGGGACTCTCTTGTCAGTCTCTCCATATGAGGTACAAAGGGCTTGGCTGCAATTGCAACTTGAATCCACGTGGTTTTGGTTAGCAACACTTGTAAGATTCTGCTCATCTTGGATTCTATGAAGAAAGTGGAAAGTATAATTGTTGATGACTCAGCCCACAATGAGGAATAAATTGAGCTTCCTTAGCTAATTTAGGCAAATATATGCATGCATACATATATTTACTGTTAGTAATGAACAGTTATTCCTTTTCAGCATTCTTTCTAATTTTCCCTCATTAGAGATTGATGATTCATTTGGCCATTTATACTAAGAATCATACAGCCACGGTGGTCCTTCTTACTTCATCATCCTGGTTTCTATGTCATCTGCTGATATTTCTCTTTTTTTATGTAGCTCCACTTCCTACCTTAGTTTGTGTCAGAGCTATTACTTCCTTTTAACAAGGTTGACAGGCTAATTTGCAGTGCATATTCAGTGTCTTTGATGGTAATTGCTCAAAATCCAATTTCCAAATACACATAACGAATTGTATTTATGGCCCTACCTATTGTCATTTGCCGTGGAATCTGTACTGAAACAGAGGAGGACGTCCTTCTTTCCCAAGTCCTCTTAAAAATGCTTGCTTCTGTAATGATTCCCCCCCATCTCTGGCGCCCTAGCTTTTGATACTATGAGAATGACTGGACTTCTAGGCTGAATGCTACTGTGAAGGAGAAACCAGATCCTGTTTTGCAGAAATTGGATCACCTTATCCAGTATTTTCCTTGCTACATCTACTGGAGGCCTGATGCTTAACTCTCTCATGACCACAGATCTGTAGACTACCACTGTTAGGTCTAAAAGAATCATGATCTTTTGTGTTCCTGACCCTCAACCCAGGAAGCTGGGTAGTATGGTCAGTGACAGAAAGTGTAAGTGGAATCTATAGGTCAATATTAGCAAAATTCGGGTCTAGGGTTGTAGCTCAGTGGTAGAGCACTCACCTCATGTGTGTGAGGCACTGGATTCAATTCTCAGCACCACATGCAAATAAAATATTGTGTTCATCTACAACTAAATGAAAAAAAATTAAAAATTAGCAAAATTCTATCTTATCTAAAATTACATTCTGAAAGTTTATCAGGTTGAAATATTTCTCTCTAGAGAGAAATATCAATGTGGCTTCTCTGTACTCCAAAAGGGTCAATACTTTCACCCAACCACCACCCAGGGGTTGAACCCAGAGTCTGGTGCATGCCAAGTACATACTCTACCACACAGCATAAGCTTTTTTCTTTCCTTTTTTTAAAGTTTTTACTGTTTATAAATCCTTATGAAAAATTCACACAATCACCACGTCAGGTAAATTCATTGCAGAATCTTTACTCACCTAGCTTTTTGCCAGCACCAACATTTGCCTTCGCAGTCCCCCTGACTTTGTTCATTCTGTTCTTGCGTTCCTTACACTGTTCTCTTGAGGTCTTTTTCTTTTCATACAGGCCATGTCTTGCCAGTTTATGTTTGGGTTCATTTTTCTTTGCATAAGCCAAGGAATCATAAATCATGCCAAAGCCAGCTGTCTTGCCACCTCCAAGATGGGTTCTGAATTCAAACACAAAGATGATATCTGATGTGGTCTTGTACATTTGTCTGATTTTTCTGGAATTTCTGTCTTAGATATTGTTGCTTTCCCAGGGTGAAGAACATCAATGACCATTTTTTTCCTCTGAAGTAGTTGGTTGGTTATGAACTTCCTGGTCAGATAGTTACTGTGTCATTCATGATGTCGGTCAATCCTCAAAAAGTCAGGGAGGAAAAAGCTCCACAGGCTTTTTTTTTTTTTTTGAGCAAAAGGAATGAGGCAGTTTATTGATTTGCTGGCAAAGGAGAAACACTGGGTTTCTCCTGTACCAGAGGCTCCACAGGCTTTTGATGGTATCAAAACCTTAAATATGGTATCATACCTTAAATATGAATGCAAATGGGATTAACTTTAAAATGTTCATCATGTGGAAGAAAGAAAGATACAAAATGCCAAAAACAAAAGTTTTTTTAAAAGTCCATCATGTAACTGACCTTGGATATGGACATAATGACAAGTATCTGCTGCCAAAAGCAGTAAAATATTTGTAAATATCTGCTCACTTGCTTAAGTTCAATGCTTATTCTTACTACAACCAGGATAGTGCTATGATTTCTGAACACTTGAATGAATACAAGCTGTTCATTTTATAATATGAATTTGTGTCACAATGAGAGAAATAATAATCTCACACATTTATCTTTGTTTTGTTAAATCTAGTTTGCTTCATAAATTAAAACTTTTGAATTATGGAACCATAGTTGGTGGAGAGATTGGGAGTCACCACCCCAGCCAGATCATAAAACAACTCTTAACCTCCACAGACTTCACTCCATTCCAACTGAAAATGCCCTCATATACTCCTTCCTTTTCTTTAACTTGGGCTATCATAAAGGACTTCTAAATGGGCTTCGATCCTTTTCTCTCTCTTTTCCTATATATAGTGTTACTTAGTGGATTCATTGATTAATCCTGCTCCAAAATTTTCGGTACCTTTCTATTGACATCCTAAGTACAATTCCTCCCTGTGGCATTTAAACCCTCTGAAACTAACTGCAACCATGTAAGCCTTAATTCCCATGACTGCTGAACAAAATGCTCAAGTCAGTCAAAATGTACTGCCTCCTACTAGTAATCTAGTCAGACATAATGTTCTGGACTCCATGGGTTTAAATCTTGACTTTGACACTTAGCTCTGTAACTTTTAATCAGGTTCTTTAGAGTCTTTGAAACTTAATCACCTGCTGGCAAGATTAATTCAGAAAAGTTATTTGTTGTTTAAAGTGCCCGGGGTTGGGTTATGGCTCTGCGGTAGAGTGCTTGCCTCACACATACACGTCTCTGGGTTCGACCCTCAGCACCACATAAAAATAAATAAATAAAATAAAAAGTTATAAAAAAAATTTTTTAAAGGTGCCCTTCAGTTTCTTGCCTCTCAAACTTGCTCCTTCTCTTTCCCTAGGCTGAACACTCCTTTTCAATCTCTCTAGAGCAATTACTCTTCAAATGTTGTCTCTGAAAATGTAGTATCAGAATTACCTGGAATTTTTGTTAAAAATATAGACTCTGGGGTCTCATCGCAGACCTACTAAGTCAGAAATATTGAGTATGGGGACTAGAAAAATGTAATTTTAGTCCTCCAAGTCCTGGGGACAGTAGCAAATGCCTGTAGTCATCAGTGCCTCAGGAGGCTGAGGCAAGGAGGACTGCAAGTTCAAAGTCAGCCTCAGCAACTAAGCAAGGCCCTAAGCAACTTAGCAAGACCCTGTCTCAAAATATAAAAAGGGTTACAGATGTGAGTCAGTGATGTTAAGCATCCCTGGGTTCAATCCCTGATACAAAAAAAGAAAAGAAAAAAAAAAAAAAAAACACCTTCCAGGTAATTCTGATGCATATTAAACATTGAGAATCAGCTTCCCTCTCAAATGCCATAACCTAAAATTATTCCTTATCCCTCCCAAGGCACCTGATCTCTTTCCCCACTAAAATGTTCACCTGCTTTTACTGGTGATTTTGATTTGTTGGATGATTAATTTTTTATTAATTGGATGAAATAGCTGAGCACAAGCCTTTCTTTGAAGCAGTTATAAGTTAATATAACTTTCCAGTGATGGAGAAGGAATCAGTTGTCACTAGATTTCTTTTGATCTAGTGGTTTGGCTGTACCATTTACTTTACTTGGAGGCAATCTTAATTTCTGCACAAGTTTAATGAAGTGATATGTAGCCTGAACTCTCAGATAATCAAAAGCCATGCTATCACACTGTTCTAATCATATCTATTGAAGACTGTTGATATTTTTTTCCCCTTGGGCAGAGATTTATGTGCTGCCACCCTATCAGATGAGGCATGGGTTTATGAAACCAAATGCAGAGAAAGGTAATTTAAAGGTTTCAGTTTTTTAAATGTTTTCAAAATCCTAGCATCTACCTATTTTCTTCACTGAGAAAACCTGATAGTTATGCTAATGGCATAAGGCTAAAGAGACATTTGCCTATCAGAGTCCAAGGAATGCAACTTCTAAAAGATACTTTTTTCTTCAAAGCCCTAATTTTTGAAGATTACTTCTGGAAGGATCTGGAAAAAATTCTAAGAGACACCTAAAATGCTTTGGGAAAATTCTACTTGCTATGGCTAGTCATGGAAAAAGAACACCAAACATTTCAGTGACACCCTGCATGTGAGTCACAGGATGAATCATTAGTATGCACAATTCTGTTCACCTGCCAGTAAAAGCCAAACAAATGATTCTAGACTCTGTATCTTCATGATCGGTAAACTTGGTTTAAAAGAAGAAGAAGGGGTGTGGGCTGGGGTTGTGGCTCAGCGGTGGAGCACTTGCCTAGCACATGTGAGGCCCTAGGTTCGATCCTCAGCACCATGTTAAAATAAAGATATTGTATCCAACTACAACTAAAAAGTAAATTTTTTTTTAAAAAGGGATGGGGTTGTGGCTCAGTGATAGAATGCTCGCCTGGCACATGTGAGGCACTGGGTTTAATCCTCAGCACCACATTAAAATAAAGGTTATTTTTCCCACCTACAACTAAAAAATAAATATTAAAAAGAAGAAGAAGGTGGTCATGAAATAAAAAGGATAGCTCTTCTTTGGAAAAGGGCTCTGGAGAAAATGTAAGCATGCTTGCAGAGATCTAAGAAGAAGTACAAAAGCAAGTAGAATATGAATATTTCTGCTTATGTTTCTGAACTATTCTAAAAAGAAATATAAAAGCAATCCAGAGGCTGGGATTATAGCTCAGTGGTAAAGTGCTTGCCTCACACACGTGAGGCCCTGGGTTCAATCCTCAGCACCACATAAAAATAAATAAAAACAAAGATATTTTTAAAAAATCAAGCTGGGATGAATCTTGAAAACATATAGTAAATTAAGTAAGAGAAGCCTGACACAAAAAATACAGTTATTGTAGGATTTTATTTCTATAAATAGGAATATGTATGGAAAGTTATTCTTAATGGATATCAAGTTTCTGTTTGGAATGTTGAAATAGTTCAGGAAATGGAGAGCACAACATTGTAAATACACTTACTGCTACCTAATCATACACTTTCAAAAAAGTAGAAGTATAAGCTTTATGATATGTACATGTTACTAGAATGAAAAAAGAAAGCATATAATGAAAACAAACAAAATTGAGAGACCCTATGACAGAAAGTAACTAATGCCAATATGTCACAAACCTGCAAAAAAGAAAAAAAAAGAATTTTCAGAAGAATATTATAACAAAAGGAGGAATAAACTGGATTCTCATTTTCAAGAATTTTATCACAGTAACCTATAGAAGAAAAAAGCATGGGGTAGGAGTGGGGGCAGGGGGAGATCAAATAATAATAGAACAGAAAGCCACCTAGCACTGAATAATGATAATTTTGAGAAGGGAGGTATCCATAAGTAGAACTGATTACAATAACTTTCTGTTTATTTACAGTACTTCAATTAAAGTGTTCTATAGACCACCATCCTTACTTACAAAGAAGAAAAGCAAGGCAAAGTACAGAGCAACTGATAAACTGGTGGGAAAGGAAGACTAAGTCTTGACTACACAGTTCAAAGATACTAGATTGGAACACAAAGAGCAAAGCTGCATTTACATCATGATAAAGACAAGAAGAAGAGAACAAAATTAGAAAATCTGTCCCTATGAGGTAGTTCCCAACCCTTAAAATCCTGAGATTCTGTAATTCTCAGATCTTCAAAATTTTTTCTTTCCTTCTTTTTTTTTTTTATACTAGGGATTGAACCCTGGGGCACTTAACCACTAAGCCACATCCCCAGCCCTTTTTTGTACTTTATTTAAAGACAGGGTCTCACTGAGTTGTTTAGGGTCTCGCTACATTACTGAGGCTAGCTTTGAACTCGAAGTCCTTCTGATTCAGCCTCCCCAACCATGCCCAGTCTTCAGAAACATTTTAAATACTCAGCATCTAGCACTAAGACATGACCTGTGAGTATACTCCAGGAACGTAGCAGAGGATACACTTTTATTAGTAAGCTACTATAACTGATTAGAACAACAACAACAACAAAAAGTCTCTGTGGTATATATTAAAGCCACATTTCTTCAAAGATGGTCCCAAACCAGCAGCAACAGCAGCTCCAGGGTATAAGTTAGAAATGCACACACCTGGGCTTCACCCCTGGGCTCCACTCCTGATCTACTCAATCAGAAACTCTGGGAAGCCAGCTGGCAATTCTAGAGTTATCAACTATCTAGGTGATGTGATGCAAACTAAAGTTTGAGAGTCACCAGTTAGGAAAGAATTAGCAGGGAGGTAGTTATCAAGGTCTGCAGGTGTTAACCAGACCGCACTGGCCCAAGGGCAAGCTGCAGGTTGGTCTGTTGCCAGAGGAAGCGTTCTGGAAGGTAAGAATACCTCTGAAGCCCAGAGGGGAAGATACTCTTATTTTCCAGGAGAGTTTCTTTCCTTTTAAAAATATTTTATTTGTAGATGGACAGATACCTTTATTTTATATATATTTTTATGTGGTGCTAAGAGTCGAACCGGCACCTCACGCGTGCTAGGCAAGCACTTAAAACACTGAGCTACAACCCCAGCCCGGGAAAGTTTCTTATTTGATTTAGAGGAACTAAATGTCTGTTGCTAATAAACTAGAACTTGAAAGAATTGTGGTCAGGAAGCAGCATGGAGACTTCCTGCTTTGAGTGTCTACTTCCCTTTGCCTTCCTTGGCACTTCTTGGAAACATACCTGTAACTTTTGATGTTGATTTCCTCAAATTTTTCAAAATTTATATTCATATCTTCCCACTGCCAAGAAGACTGTCCACTCAAGCCTACCTGACAGCAACATGCAAGTGGTACTGTTAACAAAATAGCTTAGATGGACATTAAATGTGTCTTCTTTCTTTTATTTTTAAAATTATTTTTCTTTCTGTCATGAAATATCTGGGCATAATATAATCTGGTACTAAAACCTCTATCCATACTTATACTGGAGTTATAAAACTATTCACCTCAATATGCTATCAAATATTACTTTTTTTCTTTTTTTTAAATCCATGTGCATATATTTCTTTTGTAACATCATCAAGTTTAGTGATTACTGACATTTTTTCTTTGTGTCAAAAGCATTATCACTTCCTCATCGTTATACAGAATACATGTATGATGTTGTGATGAGAAAAAAAAAAAAAAAGCATTATCACTTGTCTCTAACTATTGTCCTTAAGTCCTTCCCCATATGATCTGCCCCATTTCCAATCCAGCATACTTCCAACATTCAGAAAACACAAGGTCCAGCACTCTTTCTTCATTTAAGCCAACTTCCCATACCATCTTGTGTCCCATATTACTCCCCAACTTTCTAAACTGTGGTTTTGTTACTTCTCTGAAAATTCACACCAGCTTCCTACTTGACGTTTATGTTACCTCTTTGGCACTAACCTTTTGTTATTACTTTTTCTTGGTTCCTTGAATTACATCTACTTCTGGAGGCTGTAGGTAATAACCATGCAGGACCCAGGAAAAAATCCCATGAAGGTAGTGTTTCTATAACTCTTCCCAAATAGAGCTAGACAAATGGAATCATATTTTTCCATTACAGCACTTAAAAGTGGTTAAATATGCCAGGTATGTTGATCCTGTAATTCAGCAACTTGGGAGGCTGAGTCAAGAAGATCACAAGTTTGAGGCCAGCCTCAGCAACTTAGTCAGACCCTGTCTTAAAATTTTAAAAGGTAGGGTGGGGGGTGTAGTGCTAGAGATGTAACTCAGTGGTAAAACTCCCAGTGGTTTAATTTCCAATGCCAAAAAACAACGAAACTAAATAACAACAACAAAAGAGAGTTAAATGGAGGTTTTCCATATAGTTTAAGTAGTGCTTCCTCTCAAAGTAATAACACACGTTTTCATTCCAAGCTGATAATGCATAAACTCTGAATATAACTTACCATTCATCACCTATCCAAGAACCAGCAATCATGGAATCTATTTTTCATGAGGAAAAGGGCACGACATTCTAATTCAACCTTTTTTTAAGGTTTGAAGAATTGTTAAACCATTGAAATTTAGAAGAGAGTAAATGTAATTTCTAAAACTTTGAAAAAAACTTTATTTTTTAATAAATCATAAAAATAAGCATTGATTCTTAAAGAGCTTCAAGGAAATAAGGTAGCCTAAATAAAGAGGTTTAGCTAATGAGCCAATGGAAAATTTTATATACTTGGCTCTCTTTCCTATTTTATTTTCATTTAACCTTCTTGGAATCTATGTTTGTGGAAGATCTAGAGATTTTATTTGCAACAGGATTATTTTTCTGTCCTCATTGATGAGGATAGGAAACAAGACTTTAGCTCCATTTATCATTAAAAAGTATCAAAGCTTGGGAGGAGTTCTGTTCAAGACAATAGTAAAAATAATAATGAATAATAATAATAATAGCCAGGCAGTGGCTCATTGGCTGAGGCCTGGGGGATCGCCAGTTCAAAGCCAGCCTCAACAATTTATTGAGGCCCTAATCAACTGAGTGAGACCAAGAATTTGGCCATTGGAATTAGGATCCTGAATTTCCCAGAGGAACTGGCAGAAGGCTTCCCCTTGAGAGGAGCGGGCTTCTCCACCTGGTGAGCCTTCAGGTACCTGCAGCTGAGCAGGTTGGTGGAGCCCCTGGCCAGGGTCTTTGGTGCATTTGCAGTGGTGCTGGCCGAGCCCCTCCTCCCCTATGCTCTGCCCTTTGCAGCTGGCGCCATGGTCAGCGTGGTCATGGATAACACCATCCCTGAAAAACAGATCAGTCTTAACGGGAAGCTGGCATCTGGGGCCTCCACCCTGGGATTTGTGATGAGGATGTCTTTGAACTTGGGCCTGGGCTAGCTCTGGGACATAGCGGACCCGCAGTGGACCGCAGCGCCAGACTTCGATAGGACCACGAGCCGCTTTCTTCACTTTAAACCATTGCTCCTTTCTCTCCTCTTATCTCACTACCTGGATCAGCTCTAATTGTAATACAAATATCTTTATTTTGTTTTTGAGGGAGATATTGGTTTTCTTTGGAATCTCAAAGTGTCATGGAATCACGGAGTCTTATTTTGGCTACTGAATGGAATCTTTTCTCAGTGGGATTGTCAAAGACATACAGATCAAGGAAATCTCTGCTTTCCTTCCTTCAGTCTCCTTCATTCCAACAGCAGCTCCTCAAGGTCACCCACGGAAGCCAGCGCCCAAGAGAAGTCTCCTAAGCAAGTTGGCCTCTGCTCTCGGAGCCAATTGGCCGGCGCCCCTCCCGTGCTCTCCCAGGCTGAGCCAGCCCAGAGAGGAGCCACCTTCTTCTACCTCCCCAGGGAGTCCTGTATGGGAGGGGAACACTGACTGAGAGAGGAAGTTGGCTAGTCTTTTTCTTTTTTAATTTAAGGCTAAAATTGGCATTTTTTAAGTTAAGGGAATTCAGGAATTAGGACAACTATGAACTCAACAGTGAGTCCTATAAAGAGGAGAGTGTGGATTTCCAGAGCAGAGTGGTTTTCCATGGTACCCAAATATCCTGGGCACTAATTTGATAAGTTTATGAGCTTCAGCTTTCTGATCCTTGGGGATACCAGCAAGGTGCTAGAACCCAAACCCTTCATCTACAGATGAAGAGAGCCACTTAAGTAAAGGAGGGACATTTCAGACCTGCAATGGCTCCTTCTCCGCAGGCAATTTAGTAACTTACAATCCAACTTTAGAACCCTAAAGCCACAGCTAGTTTTGTCAGAGTCTGGCTAGGGGGACTTAGGATGGGAAAGGAAGAAGGGATAAGAAAAATACAATCTGGTCAAGTTATCATTCTGAAATAACCACAAAGAATGACAGGACCTCTGTCCAGAAGGCACACGGCCCAGGAGCTGAATATTTAGGCACTATATTCTCAAATGCCTGTTCTCTGAGCTTACATATTCCATTGTTTCCAACAGCAAATACCCCATTCCATGAATGCTCTAAGACCCCAAAGATTACCCTTTGACTGGGTCTGTGTATATTCTTCTAAAGCACTAATGATCAAAATTGAAGACACATTCAGAGATTTGATTGGTTGGGATTAGCTGGTTTGGTGGTGGTTAATGTATTTGTGTTTTATTTTTATATCTTTGTATATAGTTCTGCATAATTCAAATTGTTCTTTCTTCCAGATAAGACCACATAACTGTAATTAATAACAATAAAGGGAATATTCCCGTGGATTAAAAAAATCAAACAACAACAACAAAAAAAACAAAATTAGGCATTTGGTGGGAGATAGCTAGTCTGTAAAGTTAAGGATTCTTAAGGTTTAGAATCTACAGACACTTTCCAAAGCCCTAGCAGGACATGAGTAATGTGTCCAGAGAATACTGTATTTCTGTAAAATATACAAAAAGTCAAACTGTTTTAACATCAATTAGTCAAGACCACTGTCTCTTTCCACTTCTATGCTTTATTAGTTATCCTTTCATATTGGTAGTAGAAAACAGCCTATAAGGGGGCTGGGGTTGTGCTCAGTGGTAGAGCACTCGCCTAGCATGCAAGATGCACTGGGTTCGATCCTCAGCACCACCATAAATATAAAGTAAAGATATTATGTCCACCTAAAACTTAAGAGTAAATATTAAAAAAAAAAACAGCCTATAGGTACTTTTAAGTTCCAACTAAGGAAAAATTGAATAGAGTACACATTTAGTTTAGCTTGATGTGATTCAAAATCTCTTTCTCATATTAATAAATTATTTCTAGCCACCCTGATATAAGGAATGGCTTTCAGGAATATCTCAATGTCCTCTGTGCTGATTCAGCTGGCATCAAGAATGTATAGAACTAGGGGATGTATTTTGATAGGAATATGTCCGATGGCACCCTGTCCTATGGCAACAGAAAGGGTGAAGGTAGAATCCGAGAGTCAGAGGCTCATCTGTAAAAAATTCTCCCAATCATCAGACATGTAAAATTGTGAGTAGATGATACAGTTTCCATAAACACGTAGTCAGAGTAAAAGTTGTGTTTCTGTTAGGAATACACTCAACAATGTTTCTAATGTACAGTAAGAAACCCATTATAATTTTTTCTTTCCATTGCAAGTGCAACAAATAAAATGTATCACAATTCTGTGTTTGGAGAAGTAATATAGAGAGTACATATGCAAGCTCATATGAGAATGAAACTTTTAGATGTTTCCCATATTTGACAACAATCTATAATTTATAGGACCAACAATGAGCTGAAGGATAAAAGGAACTTTTGTAAGCTATGAACAATAAAAACAAATTTCAGTCAGTCATGCTAATGAGATTTATTTTATTGTATCTACAGAAAATGACATTAAAATTTTAAATTGTTGGTATATGAAGAGGTAATCAAAGAAGATGCATCCAAAAATATTAGAAAAAACGCAGCTTAATTTCATTAATTTATTTGTGGCAATTGTCAACTCTTTCAAATTTGTGTGTGTGTGTGTGTGTGTGATTTCTTTTTCTAAATGTAAATATCATTATCATACCTACTTTCTGTTCTTTAAAGAATTCCATATACACACACATAAACACATACACACACACACATACTGTTAGGTAAGCTGCTGACCCCTTAAAACCAAGATCCATCCTTGTGTTGGCATGTATTACCAGGTAAAATGCCCTTCTTACTGACCTAGCAGAACTTCCATTGATGTAACATTTGAAAACATTTTAAAAAATGAAACAAGGGGAAATATGAGGAATGATATTAGCCAAATTCTATTGTTATATTGTGCGCATGTACAAATATGTAACAATGAATCCCAACATTTTGTACAATTATGTAGCAATAAAAAATATGAAAAAAATGAAACAACAGAGAATCTAGATGACAATAATGTGGTTAGTTCACATGCTAGCCATTGCCAAGCAAAATAAGTTTTTGATGTTTTAAATTATTCATTGCAAGAGATATTTAATCTGCAAAGACACGTGGATTTGAAATTCCACTGCCAAAAGTAAAGAACAGAGTCTCCAGATTATTATTTGTTATATCTGCATGCAGATTATATTTATCAATTATGGATACTATTCAACTTTAGAGGACGCCTATGGCTCAGCTAAGTCATAGAATAAAGGTCGTTGGGTAAAAGGACATTTATAAAACTGAGAAAGGCGTCCCTCTGATCCACTCTACACAAAAATGAAACAATCTAAACTCTCTGGGGAGAAATAGAGTTTCTATCTGGCACCAAGTGAAGTCACCCTCTTGTTAGTGGATATAGGATACCTTTAATCACTAAGATACAAAAAGATATTAGATAATGCCTAGAAGAAGGGGGAAAAAACCCACAATGCTAATTACTTTGAAATTTAATAAATAATGTTAATGCCCCTACTTGAAAAATGACTGATGGATTTTTCTTTTTAAAAATATTGCTATTGCTATCAAGATCTTCAAAAGGTCTACATAGAAAACAGAAATAGCATTTCTTATATTAAGTGTTTTTAATAGCATGAAGAGGAAAATGAGAGTAAAATAACATTATCCTTATCCCTTTTTATCAGACTACCTCAAAACATGGTTCAGAGTTTAACTTGGTAACCTTTATATTCTAGGTAATTCTGAAATAGTATGACTGTCTTTTAGCTGGCCAACCTGTGGCCCAAGAAAATGAACCAATTTGTTGGAGGTAAGTAGTAAATTAAGTATGAAAATAAAAGAGAGAAATGGATTACAAACTAGAATCCTGAGCACAAATTCTCAGACTAACCCAGTCCAGAAAAGTTTCTTCCTAAAATATGTTACTCTGTTTCTTCTTAAGAATTCACTAAGGCCCTGTTTTCAATACACTAATATAATTCCAAAGACATTTTAATGGTGCATCTGAGTCATTTAAGTGGCTCTAATTATATTCCAATGGTTCTAAATACATTGTGAACTATAGATAATTTTGAAGAATTTGATTCACAGACTAAGTACAGAAACCCAAATCAATGGAGAATGTGTTTATGGTAAAAAAAAAAAAAAAAAAAAAAAAATTCTGCTCATATAAAATTAGTTCTGTTCACACTTTGTACCTCCTCCAAATTCTGTTTCACTCAATTTATGGGGAACCAGGAAAAAAATTCTAAAACTAGATGGATAAAAATTCCAGAATTTTTTTGTTTAATCTGGGAAGAATTTTAAAGATCATCCAGTTAGCCTGCAATTTTCTTTTTATACAGACTCTGGATGTTTAAATAAGTTTTTGAAACAGTCATTTAGTTAGAAGCAGAGCTAGAACCGGAAACTAAATCTCTCTATTCCCACTACCACAAGACCATCACATATTACAGTTCTGCTTCCAAGTCCTCCACTCTTACCCCAAAACTGATAAAGAAAATAAATTTCATAATGGATGACCACATTGGAAAATAATCCCAAAGGACAATTTTTTTTTAAATGTAATTTTTAAAAAAGAAAGAAAACAGTCCAAGGCTATATAAATAGAATTTCTAAGCTTAGATTTTTAAAAAAGAATGTTTTAAGCAAAGTAAAACTAATAATTCCAAAAGATAAGTTTAGGAATGGTGCAGCAAATTAGTAAAAGAAAGAAAGGAAAGGAAAGGGGAAATTATACAGAACTATATACTCAGTAACCCTATTGTGAGCTACTTGCTGCATGTGGAGGAAAAGGAAATGAAAAGCTTTGAAATGCAGCTGTCCCACTCCCTACTATTTCCACTTAAACCCAACTATTTTTCCATCAGGATCCAACACACGTGTGGTGACACATGGAAACAGGGTGAGCTCATGGCCTCGGGGGAATAAAAAGCCCAGCATTCCCAATACAGCACCCTGAAAGCACTTTGCTACTCTCAGCCTCTACTTCTATTGAAGGTAAATGTGGAGGAAGACCGCATGATGGAAAAACCCACTTCAGAGCAGAAAATGACAGAAAAAAAAAATAGACATCTGGCTGCCATTTATTAATAATGCTAGAGACAAAAATCACTTGACCTAAAACCATTCTAACTGTAAAATGCCTTTATTCTTTCAGATCATAAAATGTAACTCCTTTGGCAAAATTAAAGAGAGTGGTACCAAAAACTGATAATCAATAATGATTAATTGAGAGTGTGTACCATGTAATATGAGAATACAAAGGAAGGAGTGGCTGATTCTGGTGGTCTTAACATTTAAGTAAAGGAGAATCTCACATCTGAAGACAGGGCACACAAGCTCATTTCTCATAAAGGAAAGCTGCTTTTCTTGATCACTGTTTGTATGTTTCTGACACTGTGGTATTAACATTTTAAATAGAATCTTTAACCATTGTATGTGAATCAATCAGATCTTTTTGAAGGCCAGGCTCAGAGAATGACCTTAATTGAATTGGTTACTGCATTGTTCTTGGTAATTTGGTTTTGTTATATATCCTTCTACTAGATATTAATGTCTGGTTTGAATTAAAGTCTGCAGCATGCTCAGAAGTTGTGAGAGTAACTGACGTGACTTGTCTGCAGCCAATGGCCAAAAGGATTTATTGTAATTTGTAGCATACAGCTTATTCATTTAATTGACCCACACACCTGTTGACAAGCACCATGCTAGATATAGATATAAAATTTTGTAGTCTGTTTCTGCCAAATATTTATATTACAATGGGACAGGATATTTGACTTCTCTGAGCCTGTTTCCTCTTAAGTTTTTTGTAAGAACTGGATGAGATAAATATATGTAAAATATCCAATAAATCGTTTTATATCCAATAAATCGATTTTTAAATGATAATCTCTGCCTTTGAGTACATCACCTTGAATATATAAACATGTATATATATAACTAAAATGAAATTTATTTGCTACAGTAGAGTTTGTACCATGTAATATGAGAGTACAGAGCAAGGAGTAGTCAATTCTGTCTGGAGTGGGGCTTAGGAGAAGTTATCAATGAAGTGTCAGAGAGAAAGTGACTTTGAAGGATGCATGTAAAGAGACAGGGAAAGGCATGCAGAAAAGCTAAGATCTACCAGGTCTCTGGAAAGTAAAAACCCCTCCCAGTAACAGTAGAAAAGCTCATTCCCTCGGGCCAGAAATGCTCCTGTTCTTAAAAACTTGAATTTGCTCAGTGTAGGACATTGTAGCTTCAATCCCCAGACACAACACACACACACACACACACACACACACACACACACAGAGGCCAGTCCTGATGGCATTTCTTCCTACTGCCAAAAGTATGTTCTAAGGGGCCTGATTCCCCCATAGCAGCAGATTAGGAAAAAGCAAGGGTAAAACCAGCAGAGGAGTCATAGAGGAAGTTACTAGGGAAATACTAGATAAACCTGGAGTTACAAAGTAAAATAGGGTAACGTAATACATTCAGGGTACTTAGGATTCCATATGCATCCTACTAGTAGTTTTCCACTAGTAAAAATCTCCTGGTAGAAAACTAGTCACCAAAATGTTGGAGTGTCTATTTCTTCTAAGATGTAATGAAAATATTCTATAGTGACAGAATAATAAATTTATCACTTATGAAGCAATGCTCTAGTATGGAGGTGGCATATTGTCTCCTTCCGGTGCACCACCCAAGTAGAAATCATTAGACAATTATGGCAAGCTTTCCCATTGAGCCTGGACACAACCTCAGAATCTCAGCCTTCACTGTCTTCCTTCAACTAGTAGCTCTATAGAGAATACACTAACAATGCAACAAAGAACACAATATTGTAAGACAGATCAGGGTTGCCATCTCAAGGTGGAATTAATAAAATGATATAAATTGAAAGTTCAACTTGATTCCTACCTATTTACTGTGAAATAGATCTGAGACACTATGTGGGACATTGTGCATTAGTTTACTCAACATTCATGCCAAATGCCTTCTAGCATGCAGAAGCTAGAAGATGCGTGTGTGTGTGTGTCTTGATCTACCTAAATTCAAGGGTTTGGATTGATTCAGAATGACTCATATGGAGGGACTGGGGTTGTAGCTCAGTGGCAGAGAACTTGCCTAGCATGTGTAAGGAACCAGGTTCAATCCTCAATACCACATATAAATAAATAAATAATAAAGGTACATCAATAACTAAAATATATTTTAAAAAATAAAATAAAAGAATGACTCACATGGAGAGAAAGGCAGAATTCAGTATACATTTTCCTTGCAAGGTCTGTGTCAGAGGCAGCATTGTACCAGTGTCCCCTAATCTGGGACTTCCTGGCCCTATTGGAAAGGGCTGCTACAGCTCACCTAATGCTATTTCTATACAGAGGTTTGAGGAGTCATTCCTTATAGCTCAACCTAGAGCCTTTAGCTCCCTCTCCCATAATTTTTGGCAGATTGATAATTTAGACAACTATATTTCTGCTTAAACAGGTTAGACTCTGTTACAGACTACAATTGAACCCCAACTTATAATAAAGGCATGGAGAACATGAAGAAAATTTCTTTGAATCATATTTGCTGAATGAAAAAAAATATGGCAAAATAGTTCTAACAGCACGAATATATTAGTAAAAACTCATATTCAGGTAGCGTCATCTATTAACTCTATGAAAATGAATTTTAAATTTACATTTTTACTTTCAAATTCTGGTCCTTTCTGCTCTCCCTCATCTCAAATTGTTTACTGGACTTCTACACTTCTATTTTCTGCCATTGCCATTAAAATGTATATCAATAATTTCATTTTTCATCTTTTCTTTCGCTACCCTGATCACCTGGGTTCAAAACATCAGCATACCACCTCTCTCTTTTCTCCTTTACCATGCTCCAACAATTCTCCCTTTGCAGAATCTATTTTCCATTACCACTAACACCCCTCTAGCTTAGGCCTTTCTCATCTTGTGCTTATATTACTTATACCTGGCTTTCCTGTTTGCAGAATCCTTTAATCCTTTAATTGACCCTAGCTATGGCAACCAGATTAGGACTTCCAAAAATTGTTCTCATTTAACACTTCCTCCCCAAATATTTTGAGACTTCCAACATTTGAATATAAGATTCAAACAACTTAGCTTTGTGCTCAGGGCATCCACATTTTGACTTCCAACTACTTCTCTTCTTAAGGCAACCTAGTGCCAATTACAGCCAAACTGACCTCTGCACTTCATCTCCTTATTATCACATTGTTTTGAAGAGCCATGTCACCTACACCCTTTCCCTTCCTGCAGTGCCTTTCCTCCCATCCGTCCTCTGCATTTCATATAATGCTGAATAGAAAGATCATAATTCTTCCTCTATTATAAGGGCAAAAGGGGAAGACAGACTCCAGAAGCTGAGTGACAGAAGAGAATTTACTAAATTAGGAAAATAACATTTTAGATTATTTCTATTGTTTTAGCTAACTATCACATATGTTTTATTTAAAACCTGGGTGAGTTGCAATCTCTTATTATCCATGGTTCTCCACCTGGAAAATACTGTTCAAATGGGCCAAAGCCGTCAAATTATCCTTGCTGAATGAAAAATAGTACCACTGACTTGTTGAATGTAATCAACTGTATCGTTCCTTTGACAACAAAGCTGGACAAGGACTTGGTTAACCTCCACCAACTTATCCAGAGTGATGACGGGCTTGCTGAAACTCTCCAGTACCACCATCTATTTTCTCTGTGACAATTTGAGAATCTGCATCTGGAATGCATTATTCATTTAATCCATCTCACCAGACGACTTTGACTCTGCATGTAAAATGATGGGATGCCTTTCGTTTTCTTCATCCCTCTCCTGCTTCTGCAGTGTGCTTGCACCAACAGAAAGAAGGATTCCCTCCAACATATGTAGCTTCTTGACACACATTATCTCTCCTTCTCTGCCCTGCCTATTCTTCTCCAATTAGGGCCTCTAGCACAAACTGAGTGATACACCTGAATTCAGGCTTACTGATGATTGTAGGCTCATGGTGTTACTCTCTATATCCACATCACATAAAGAATGACTGTTTAAAGCCTCAAGTGTTATTTTTAGTTCCCCTGTTTTTGACTTGTCAAAGCCTAAGAAGTTCCCATAATCTTCATGTCACCAAACTCTTCCCCAGAGGGTGAACCTGGGTGTTTTTCTTTATCCTCTCTTCATATCCAACATATTCAGATCATAGAATGCTACATCATGTAAATACATTCTTCTCTGTTTTAATAAGATATGCTCCATGCCTAGCCTAAAGTTCATCTTCCTATTAATTATAACCATAATTTAGAGACTTCCCATTCTCAGATTTCCTCTTAGTAACCCCTATTTATGTTTTAAATCCTAATCACTAATCCAAAGTTACAGAAATTAATTGGACAAAGTGAATGACAGCCAGGTGCAGCAGGCCTACCCTTAATCCCAGCTATTCAGTAGCAGAGAGAGAATGATCACAAGTTCAAGGCAAGCCTGGGCAATTTATCAAGAGGTTGTCTGAAAATTAAAAATAAATAAATAAATAAAGGGCTAAGGATGTAGCTCAGTGGTAGAGTGCCTCTGGGTTCAATACCCAGTACTGAAAGAAAAAAAAAATGCATATGACAATTTCTTATGAATCAAGTGTGTTAGTTTTTCTTCCCTAAATCATTGTTTCCCCAGCATGCTTTCAAACCCATTCCTTTCCCAATATATAGCCTTAAGATTTTTGAGGCTTTCCATTTCAACTGTATGCTGGGGAACAATAGGCCAAACGGAATCTGCATATAGCCACACACAGGGAATCACAACTCTCATTTTTTGGAGAAAAGAAAAAAGGATTAATTTCACCCGATACTTAAATCCTTCTGTGATGACTCATAAACCTCCCCAGGTCAGCATTTTTCTTGTTGTTTCATATGTGTTTTCTTTTCTCTCTCCCCCAAGTTGCATTCTTCCACTCTCCTTTCTCATGAGGCAGATATTGGTTTCTCTTGGGGAGCTCACTGCTATTCTCAGGAGTGTGCACAGTACTTCTTCTCCAAGGAAGCCCAAACTATCACACACTTCTCTGTAAGAAGAGGCTCACATTTATTATGTTTGCCTCTCTTTGGAATAGATTTCATCTCTTTCTTCTTATCACATTCCTCTACTTTTTTTCCCCCAGACTCACATTTCAATTTTCCTTCACTTGTTGCAATCCTGTATTTCCTGGTTTTCTCATTTACTCAATTTTCTATAAGAGCTTTGCGTGCTCCCCCAACCCCATTCTCCAGGTCCCTTCACACTCAAGTTAGATTGCATTTACTTCCCAAATGTCTGGTTCTACACTCTGGCAAGTAGATAAGAACACTTATTCCTACTTCCCCTTAGCTCCTTTTTTCTTCCTTCTAGGATTGGAATTTGAAATGGAATCTCATCCTTTGTGACTCCTATCTGCCTTGGTTGACAAAATGGTTAGTCACCCATTTCCCTGCCAGCAAAAAGACACCTGCTCTGAAAATTCCCACTGTACTTCATTCATCTACTTTTGGAAGACAACCACATTTAAAGCTCAGGAGGAAGGTATTTGGGGGCTCATCATACATATAAAATATTCCTTTCTTGCTTTCATTTTGTGAACTATAATGATTAAAAGCTTGGATTTCATCATTCAACAGGCAATGGCCAGGTACCCCCATTTAGTGATTTCAAGCAGGAGTGTAGAGTGGGGACTGTATCATTCTCTTCTCTATTGTCATCAATTATTTGTGATCATCTGCTTAATATCTGAATTCTTAGTGCTGGTATCCACTGTCACCTTCCAACTTGCCGCTTGCTACCCAAAGTATGGATGGCAAGCAATAGGTTTCAAGTCTTAACACTGAATATTCAGCATTAAATGGAGCGCTAACATTTCAACTTGCAGCAGAGGCAACCAGGGATGACAATGCACTTGTAGGCATGTGCTCAGAATACAGATGAGGTGACAGTCTGCAGGCACTCTGGAAAGCAAATGAAGGAGCTGTAGCTTGGGCTGCAGAGTCATTGCAGAAGATTATAAACATCCTTGCTCATGCCAGAACCTCCTGAGCAACAGAGCCACAGGAGACGTCTCCGAGGAAAAGGCTGTTTGGCTTCAGCTCTAATAACCTGAACACTGTGAAGGGCAATTAGCCGCAGGCTATGGCTCAAAGCATGCTTTTGATCACCTTGCACAAGAAGGCCTTTCTACTGTGATCCAGAGCAACCTCACAACACTGGGATGTCCATGCTCCCACCTTCCCCAGGAAGAATCAAGTTTCTCTCTCCTGCCGGAAACTAGATAACACATTGAATAATTTTTCTCCTTATAATTTGGCATTTTTTATGTGTGTGATTTCTTGTAAACGCATTTTGTGCATGTTCTTAGGTTATGGAAATCAGAAATAGAATAAGTAATGAACTGCCCTAGGAAAAAACAGAACTAAATTCTAATCCTGACTTATTACCTGGCATCTCTCTTGGACTAGTCACATTTCTGGACCTCTTTCGTCAGTCATTAAATAAAAGCCATCTACTTTAAGGTTTGGTGTGTTTTTTATCTAGGGTAGACACTGTAGGTCAGTTTTTCAAACTAGGGTTGTAACCCACTAGTTGGTCATAAAATCAAGTTTTGTAATGGAATGGAATGTGTAAGAACATTACACAGAACAAAAGTATTGTTCTGTAAACTTCTGTTGAGGCTGTGTTATACACCTAATGAATTGTGTGTTAACATAATTTTTTCATTGTGGATAGAAGTAAAAATGTTTTTAAAACTACCCTACAAATATAGAGAGACAGAAAGTAAACTAGTGGTTGCTAAAGGCTGGGGATAGCAATGAGGAGTGACTATAAATAGTGTTAAGACTGGTTTTTAGGGTGATGGAAATATTCTAAAGTTAGATTGTGATGATGGTTATATAAATCTGAGGACACACTAAATTTTATAAATGTTAAATTTTATTAAAGTTATATAGTATATGTAATTTATATCCCAATAAAGCTGCTTGGAAATATAACGAAAGGCTGCTTGAGAGAGACATTGTTTTACTTCAGGACATCAGTAGCCCCTCCAAAATCCTATTACAAATATTTATATTCTATGGAGAGGGACTATTGCTTTTACCAGATTCTCAAAGGGATTTAAGACCCATAAATTTTAATAATCACTTGATCAAATAGTCTATTTCCTCTAGCACTAAAATTCTGTGATTCTAAAAACATGTTTATTTTATTTCCTCAAAATTACACTGACAAAGTTTTGCTTCCAAAGTATTATTTATTTATCCAATAATCTGAGTAGATTGGATCCTATGTATTAAAATATATTAGTGAGTACATTTGAAATCTTGTTAGTGTCATTATCATTATTTGATTGTATTTTTTATATATTGTATTATATTTACCTACATTTGGTTTATAGCTACAGGACTTTCAATCATGAGCATATCTTCACTCATTTGCCAATTACATATTATAATGGTATTTGTGCCTCCAATTTTTTCCTCATACTAGTGATACATTATTTCAAGGGTGGTAGAGTTCATAGATCCTCCCCAGTTGCATAATAGGGTAACTATGGTTTATGATGATTAATTGAATACTTCAAAATAACTAGGAGAGGATTTTGAATGCTAATATTACAAAGAAATAATAAATGTTTGAGATGATGGATATGGCAGTTATCATCTGGTCATAAAACACTATATATGGCATACAGACATACAGGTATGTCTATATATCATACCATATCCTATACTATGTTCAATTATTATGTATCAATTACAGATGAAAAATATGTATTAAGGGGGAAAAAAGAGATATAAAGGGACCACCAAAGGGATCATCATTCACAACCTATCAGAAAGACAACTGAATTTTTAAGCAAAGTAGCAATTTGGAAATAGGAAAAGTTGGGGCTGGGGATGTGCCTCAGTGGTAGAGCATGCAGAAAGCCCTGGGTTGAAGCCCCAGCAGCACAAAAAAAAAAAAAAAAAGGATTGCATTGGGTTCTTGTGTGCAGACAACTCACTACCAAGCAGCTACACTTACCAAGGTGATGAGTCCTTTGACAGAAAAAACATATGTAGTTTATCTGATGATGCTAAAAAAAAAGACCTACACCTCATAAGTATTGAGGCTTTGCTAAACTGCAGTGTAACATCACATTGCAAAATGCTTGATACGAAACAAAAGGCTGAGTACAACCCAAGTGTCCATACAGATGGGTTGGTTAAATAAATTGTCTCTTTCAAATCATGTTATTAATGAGAGATGTTTACATGTGCTTTATAAAATTGTCTCCAAAATTGACTAATGAATGAAAAATAAGGTGTAGCATCCCCTTATGTAATGGTTAATTTGAATTGTCAAACTTGATTGGATTAAGAGATACCGAGGATTTCTAGGGTTATGGGTGTGTCTGTGAGGTGTGGCTAGGAATGATTGGCATGTGAGATGGCCAACCGAAATGGAGACCCTCCCTAAGAATGGACAGCACCCACCATAGGATGATGGCTTGGATGGAATAAAAGTTGGAAGAATAAGGAAGCAGCAGCCAATGAAATCTCCATTCTTCTTGAAAGGGTACTTGATTGTTCCTGCAATAGTCTGAGGATATCAGACTCTCCTCTGGCTTCTTCACTCTTCCAAAGTGGATTCTCCAGAAGCCTTTGGTCTCAGACTAGGGTAGCACCTTTGATCCCTCTTGTTCTGGGACTTCAGCCTTTTGGACTTCACAGCTACTGGTTCTTTCAGCTCTCTAGCCTGCAGATGGCCATTGTGGACTATCTAGCTTCTGGTTGCATAAGCCAACCTGATAAGTCCCCTTTTATAATTATACTTCCTGTTGATTCTTTTACTTTAGAGGATTCTGACTAATACACCTTATTTACGTAAACAATAAATGAGGAGAGTTTTTTTTAATTTTTTTTTTTTTGAGACAGTGTCTTACTGTTTTGATTATGTTGCCAGGGCTAGCATCCAACTTGTGATCCTCCTGCATCAGCCTCCCAAATAGCTCTGAGTATGGAATATGCCACTACCCCCAGTCTTTGAGGAGATTTTGAATATAATATTTCTTACGGGATACAGGAGATATAATTATAGTGAATGCCTCTAGGGAAAACAACAAGTGTTACAGCCAGAAAGGACAACTGCTTTCACTGTATACATATATTTTTTAATTCTTTTTTGAATCTTTTAATTTATGTTCATTTTTTTATCCAAAATCCTTTTAAAATAATAGCATAGAAAACAATTTGGTATCATCATACATTCAACTCTTATATATAACTTATCCCATTCAATGTAAAGAACAAGAAGTAACTTGCATAAAGTCATACAGCTAGACAGTAAATAGTTTATCTAATATTTGACCCAAATCCGGTCTGGGGATGTGGCTCAAGTGGTAGCGTGCTCTCCTGGCATGTGTGAGGCACTGGGTTTGATTCTCAGCACCACATAAAAATAAAATAAAGATATTGTGTCCACCTAAAACTAAAATAAATAAATAAATATTAAATATGTGTGTGTGTGTGTGTGTGTGTATATATATATATATATATATATATATATATATATATACATATATATATTTGACCCAAATCCATGTCCACTGATAATTTTTCACAGCTCTACAGATTAAGTGCATATGGACATAAAACCATAGCACGTTTTAACACTGTTTCAGTTTTAAACTGTGTAAGCATGCTGCTTTTGCTACAGATAAAGTTCATGTTTAAAAGTACCACATAATTTTTGGGGGGTAGTACTGGAGATTGAGATTGAACCCATGGGTACTTTGTCACTAAGCTAAATCCCCAATCCTTTTATTAATTTATTTATTTTTAATTTTTTATAGGATATTGCTAAATTTCTTAGGTCTCAGCAAGTTGCTTGAACTTGCAATCTTCCTGTCTCAGCTTCCCAAATTGCTGTGATTATAGGGAAACACGATCATACCTGGCAGCACATAATATTTTCCACAAGCCTCCTGCTCCTTCTAGAACAAGTTGGAGCCCAACTTCTTTATTTACCTGGGTAATATTTCTGGCTCTAACATTAGGGAGTTGCATTTTTGTACCAACACTTGTTTCCAGCTAAGACACTACTTTTATTTCCATAACTACAGTAGTCCCAAATTTCTGATCTGCCATCTTGGCTTCTTCATACCACATTTATCATTCCCCTCAAGTATCTTTCTCTTTTTTTCACTGATCTCTTTAACTTCTACCGACTTCCCTTTCTCCCCTAACCATACTACATTATCTCCCCTTTCCATATAGTTTCCCATCCTCCCACACATTCTCAAAATAATAGATTCCTGCTAAGATATCTATGCCCTGCACTAACTTGTCTATTTTGATATGTTTACTGCGAACAGAAATTGTTTGTTTTGTTCTTGTGGTACTGGAAATTGAACTCAGGGGTACTCTACCACTGAGCAACATTCCCAGTCCTTTTTATTTTATTTTGAGACAGGATCTCACTATGTTTCCCAGACTGTCCACAAACTTGCCATCCTTTTGCCTTAGCCTCCCAAATAGCTGGGATGGCAGGTGGCACCACCACGCCCAGTTCAAACAAAAGTATTTCTAAATCTTTTCTAAATCCTTATATATTATCTCCCTTACGATTTTACCACATCAATTAGTAACTTAACCACACTTTTCTGACATTAAATGATAAATAATATACTCAAGAATACTTTATTTTAGGGCTGGGGCTGTAGCTCAGTGGTACAATGCTTGCCTAGCACATGTGAGGCCCTGGGTTTGATCCTCAGCACTACATAAAAATAAATGAATAGAATAAAGACATTGTGGGAAAAAATTTTTTAAAGAATACTTTATTTTAGCCAGGCATGATGGCACATGCCTGTAATCCCAGCAACTTGGGAGGTCGAGGCAGGAGGATTGCAAGTTCAAAACCAGCTTCAGCAATTTAGTGCAGCCCTAAGCAACTCAGCAAAACTCTGTCTCTAAATTAAAAATATAAAAAAGGCTGAGGATGTGGCTCAATAGGTAAGCACCCTGGGTTCAATGTCCAGTACCAAAAAAGGCTATCTGGTGTCCGTTTACATTAATTATTGTGGTGATTCCCTGAGACTGTGTGAGAGAATACATTCCAGGCTGAAGTTCTATTTTTAAAGGACTGTCCTGAGGATCATAAGACACCTGTCCTATTTAACAGATGGAATATTTAAGTATAGTAGTGCTTTAAAAATAGCAGATAAGCCAACCACAATGATATTTTAAACCTGGAGGTTTTAGTATTGAAGGCCATAATTCCAATTCTTTCAATACTATGGTCCCCTGTACTCCACCGTACCCCATCACACGCAGGTGATTTTTTTAAATTGGTACATTATAATAATATATAATAGTTGGATTCATTATGCCATATTCATACATGCAGATAATAATTTGATCAATCCCATTCACCTTTACTTTTCCTTTCCCTCCCCTCCTCTATCCCCTACTGATTTTTTCTATTATTATTATTATTTTAATTAGTGCATTATAATCAAATGCTATCTTATTGGAAGTATATTCAGATCCAAAATAATAGAAGCCTGACTCCAAGGACAGTCAGATGGAGAAAAAAGTAAATTTGACTGAAGATAAAGGAGAAGAAAAATTTATTCTTCACTTCTCTGCTTCTACACTTGGGTTGCAGTTGTAGGAATTAAGTAAGAATGGCACGAAGGCCATTGAAAAGGTCCAGTGGAATGGAAAAGAAATAATTTTGGGAAACTCTGTTTTGATGAGCCTTTTGAACTGAAAGAGTTCTTCAGAGATTTTCCTGACCTTATTCTAATTCTAGTTCCCTTATTTTACAGATCAGGAAACTGACACATTGAGAGTTCAAGTGACATGCCCAACATGGATTCTAAAGATTATCAAAGGAATCATGATAATAGTGAGATCCAATTTCCAAACCAACTACAGTGTTGAAGTCTGGGTATAGAGCATCATTGGTCTAAGTGAGCTTGGTAACCTACCTGTTTTGGTACATATTGGGTTAGTAATTTGCATGTGAACCAGTATCAGTTAACCAAATATAAAGGAAAATATCTGTTGGGAATGATATGGGGAAGGGATTTTGATCCGTAGAGAAAAGAGAAACAGTAATAACTACATGTTCTCTGGCTGTAAAGCCAATAGGTTGAAGATGCAATTCCTGGAGCTACAACAGCTATGTTGCAAACTTCCTTGGCCAGCCTTAGAATGAAGAATTGAATGAAAAGATAGCAGAGGAGAAAGATGCAGAAAGCAATGGTCACTGATGATATCATTGAATTGATGCCTCCCAAGTAGAAATAATTATATTTATTTATAATTCTTATCATATGAGATAATTGTCTCTTAAAATTAAAATATTGATAATAACAATAATAATTAATTAAGTATTGTGTAATTATAGTCAATAAATTCTTATCTTCTATAGGGCAAAAGAAAACAAGTCTGTGACAATCAATGCATTTGTATTGGACTATGAGCTCTGAAGAATGCAAAGACTAGCCAGGTATAGTGGCACATGCCTATTATCCCAAAGGCTCAGGAGGCTGAGGCAGGAGGATCCAAAGCTCAAAACCAGCCTCAGCAACTTAGTAAGGCCCTAAGCAACTTAGGGAGAACCTGTATCAAAATTTAAAATATAAATAAGAAAAGCTGGGAATGCAGCTCAGTGGTTAAGTACCACTGAGTTTAATATCTGGTAGCAAAAAAAAAAAGCAAAGACTATGGCTTATTTGAAATTACAAAATCAACCCAGTCCAGAGAAAAAACAAGTAAGCCTCAGAATATTTATTATTGTAGAAATATAATGGCAGGGACACTTGGGAGAACCGTTTGACATTTTCTTTAAAAATTAAGCATAATCTTACTACATACCCAACATTTTCATTCCTAAGAATCTATCCAAGAAAATGAAAACACATTCACACACATGTATACACAAATGCTCTTAGCAGCATTAATAATAGCCAACAATGGAATCAACCCAAATACTCTTCATCTGGTGAATGGTTAAACAATATGGTGCAATATTCATAAAATGAAATACGGTTTAGAATAAAAAGGAATAATATACTGATGCTATAACATAGATGAAAATTTAAAGCATACCATGTGAAAGAAAACAGACACAAAAGACTACATATTGTGTGATATGTAGGCTTACATTTATGTAAAATGTTCAGAATAGGCAAATGTATAAAGACAAAAAAAAATCAGGAATGGAGTTGGACTGCAAACAGGCTCAAGGGAATTTGGGGCAGTGATTGAACTGTTTTGAAACTGGATTATGGCACGGGTTATACAACTCTATAAATTAACAAAAAAAAATTGCATTGTGCTCTTTTAATGGGAAAAAAATTATGGCTTGAAAACTACAACTCAATAAAGCTGTTAGAAATAAAAATTTATTGAGTTATTAAAATACACTAAGTTACCTAGTATAGGATTTGATGCAGACAACTGTCTGCCTAGTACCATACCAGAGGGTATAAAGATGCAAAGATATTCCCTTCAGGTGGGAAAAGAGATATTGTTCCTACTGAAAAATTATTATATTAAGTCCAAAAGGAATAAAGCAAAGAAAAAGTATCCTAAAAGTTCAAAGAAAGAACCAATTATTGACAGCTGGATTGTAGGGAAAATAATCCTAAATTTCACCAGGCTCAGAAGGATTTGGGGAAGAACAATTTAAGGAAAAATGTGCAATGTTGACGGTTGAATGTTTTAGTTTTAACTTTTTTTTCCCCTTGCAGTAGTAGGGATTGAACCACCCATATATGCTAAGCAAGTGTTCTATCACTGAACCACATTCCCATTTTTAGAGTTTTTTTTTTTTTTAAGTTCTTGAGTCCAACATCCATGTCTCCCACCTAAAATATAACTGTTTTATACAAAATAAAAATAATCACTGGCCAGGGGTATAGCTCAGTATGTTTAGCATGTGTGCACACATACACACAAGAAAGCCCTGGGTTTGATCACCAGCACCAAGAAGAAAGGAATACTCACTTTTTAACTTTATTTTATTTGTTCTTTTAATTGACATGAGTCCAACTAACTTATTTTGAACAGATTAAAATCACTTACATATTTCTATTTAAATATTTAGTTATATATAGGGCTGGGATGTAGCTCAGTGGTAGAGCTCCTGCCTAGCAAACACAAGGACCTGGGTCCAATCCCCAGTATTTAAAAAAAAAAAATCCATTTTACCACATTTTAAATAATAAATTTAATTTAGTAATTTTTTTGCAAACATTTCAAGTGTTTGCACAGACACACTTACAACCCAGTTCTCATATAACTCTTGTATATCTAATACATTATACCTATAAAAATGTGAACCATAATTTTTCTTAAATTCCAAAAATAATTATAATAATTATTCAATTCTATTATACTTTTCCACTTATGTCACATATCTAAACCAAATACATATTTCAAATGAAAATCACATATGTAATCTCTCATTAAATAACAAACACATTTTCCTAATGATTATGTAAAACGTTCTTATATCAAAGCTTAAGTACTATGGGCCTGATTTTTTTTATGATATCCATGTTTAGTCCTACACCTTTCTGAGTATCCAGACATTTACTTAATTAGTTAAGAAGAGTTATAATCTCAGGTAGAATGCAGTTATTAAATCAAAATTATAGTATCTTGATGGTTATTTATTATTCAGAAATATCAGTCCAGAGAGTGGGACTTGAGATTCTACAGATTCTGCTGGAATCACAAAATTTATTGCATCTTTTTTCTTTTTTTAATTTTAATTTATTATATATGACAGCAGAATGCATTACAATTCATATTACACATATAGAGCACAATTTTTCATATCTGTGGTTGTTGAATCTTTTTTCATACAAACATTGTTAACAAGTCTGTGTAGCTTGCAAACCAATTTTAATCACCTTACGGGGGTAGCTAAAGTTCTCTATCCTTACCCTGATTGCAATTAACTTTTTCACACTTTGACTTGACTCCATTAATCTCTTTACTGCCTGATAGAAATCTGAAAACTTTCAGCATTCTTTGATTCCCGATTAGATAGTGCATGCCTCTCACACTTTGGTCTGGCTTTGGATAGAACCTGTAATCTTTTTTAAAATGATGGATTTGGCATTGCAGAAGATCTGGGCCCCCGGAGTCTTCTATCTTTTAACAGAGTTCTTTTGATAAGGAACAGGTGACAAAGAAGAAGTCTGTGTGGTTATGAAAATGGGGCCATGGTTGTACATAGTTTAAGGTGGAAGGTTAATCTATAATGTTGGAAAGGTCAGAATGGCAATCAATCAAGGAATAAGTTCAAGATGGTTGAGGAAGACTTCAATGGCCTGATACCAGTTGCCTAAAAAGGGAAGAGAAGAGAAGACAGTAACTATGGTGACTCTCTTCAAAGTCATAATGACAAAATTCAGTGTAATTGCATGCCCATATATGGAAAATGTGGAAGATGACAATGTCCAGTAAGTGAATGAAGACTATAAACTGAAGGCATCTCAAGTTATTAATGTAGATATAAAAGGCATTAGGGTTGATAGTAAAGGTTAAGCAAAGAAAGAAACTTGATTCAAGAGCTGTGGCCATCTAGTAAAGGTGGATTTTTAAAAATCCTCTTTAATTAGTATTCTGGGCAATCCAAGGATGTCTAAGCAACAGGCCAGCTGTCCCTTCATTTCAAGCAGCATCCGAAACATCAAAAATTCCAGATGGTAACAAGAATTAAAATAATATAGTCCCTGTAGGTATATGATTATTAACAATGTCCTTTAAGATGCAAGCAACAACCAGAATATGGTGGCATACAAATGTAATCCCAGTGGCTAAGGAGGCTGAGGCAGAGAATCCCAAGTTCAAGCCCAGCCTCAGCAACTTAGTGTGGTCCTAAGCAATTTAGTGAATCCCTGTCTCAAAATAAAAAATAACAAGGGCTGGAGATGTGGTACTCCCCCCACAAAAGATGTGGGCAACCAAAGTTTTTAGTTTTTTTTTTTTTTAAATGCCAATATTCTAGTATAGAACTTGTGTATTGCAAAGAACCTTAAAGAAAAAATTAATCCAACATCACTCTAAAAATTAATCCATTTGTAAGTGCCTTTTTACAAATTTTTTCATGTTACATAAAAATGGATTGATATAACAAAGTGAAGGCAGAATTGTTAATTGGATGACAGTAATATGAATAATTCAACAAAAGCGAGGAATTTTAATACTAACACACTGACGCATTTACAAAAATAGAAGAACCTTGTCTGTTGTCTGTAAGATTTCTCATGTTATATTAGATAAAATCCACCCAGTAAGAGAATGAGCATTTAGCACTTTAATCTTAAAATAATGAATTGGTTAAAGAATTTAGTGCCTGGTTATTAAATAATTTGCATTCACTAGCAGAATATAGCTGTACTGTGTCAAAAAATCTATCTACCTTAAAATTAAATGTGATACATTTGCTAACAAAGAGTTATAAAATAATTTAAAAGTAAGTCTAGAAATTAGATGGTTCCTATTATATCATTTTCAACCTTTTTGAATTCTCTTCTTTATGAATTGATTAGACATTGTTTTTTTAAGAAAAAGACTCCAAAATTAGATTTTTCTCCAGCTTCTCCAAAAGAAGGTGATTAAATCAAGATAGTGTTTTTAACTATGATTTTCTCACCTAAAATATGATTTTTACCCATTGTAAGTATATTTTGCAAGTACATCTGGGAATTGTAGGAACAAAAACAGCTAATCAATGTCAGTTCAGGCATGCTTTCTAACAATATTTTGTCTACCTAATTTTCCTTTCTTGTCTACATTTTTCTATATCACAAAGATTTTGCTTATTTTAATTTTGCTAAGCTTCTAGTTTCAAGCTACACATGACTCAGAATGCCCTGGATTATTAGCCCTCTGCAGCTTTTGGTTACCTAAAGTTTACCTATGCCTGATTTCCATATCAATCAACCAAAGTCAGGCAACTGTGATCCTATGATTTTCCTCAGAATAGTGAAGAAGGCTGTTAGGTGGTCAGTCTGAAGCATTTGCTTCCTGCATAAAAATCAGGTTCTCCATAAATTAGAGTTCTTCCTTTCCTTATTCATATTCACTTAGCAGCTGATGAAACCGTACTCTTTCTTCTAAATAATTTGGCACTTCTCAGCAGAATTGTAAAATCAATACAAATCAGCTGAGACTTAAGAAAGTGTTAATAAAAATCTTGAGGCAAACTCAATGAATTATTAGGTCTCTTACAACTGATTCTGATTTATGTCAGCTTTTAGGTAACTGCTTTCATTTGAGGGTCAGGGAGGAACTCATGTGAATTGATGACGTGATTGGGATGAAATCTGTGAAAATTTGAAACTGGTATAAATTGTTAAATATATTAATTATACAACATTAGCATCAACACCTACCATAAACAAAGGATGAATGCTCTGCAGTAAAACCAAACAAGAGAGAAATTTTGTGGAAGACAGACTGCTCCCTTGAGATGTTTCAGTATAGCAGCTGGTGAAAGGTCAGGGTGAACTACTCCACTAAATAATGGTGTGGAGATAGGGTGAGTGGCTTGTGAGGCAGGGGAGGGACCTAATAGTAGGAATTAGAAGGGGAGTGGTTCTTTTAACACTAAAAAAACAAATAACCCAATCAATAAGTGGGACAAGGAACTGAACAGACACTTCTCAAAAGAGGATATACAATCAATCAACAAATATGAAAAAATGTTCTTCATTGCTAGCAATTAGAGAAATGAAAATCAAAACTACACTATGATTTCATCTCACTCCAGTCAGATTGACAGCTATTAAGGGATACAAACAATAAGTGTTGGCAAGGATGTGGGGAAAAAGGCACAATAACACATTGCTGGAGAGACTGTAAATTGGTGCGGCCAATCTGGAAAGCAGTTTTGGAGATTCCTTGGAAAACTGGGAATCTAAGCACCATTTGACCCAGCTATCCCCCTCTCAATTTATACCCAAAGGACTTAAAAACAGCATACTGCAGGGAAACAGCCATATCAATGTTTATAGCAGTACAATTTACATTAGCTAAATTATGGAACCAACCCAGATGCCCTTCAGTGGATGAATGGATAGGGAAACTTTGGTATATACACACAATGGAACATTACTCAGCATTAAAAGAGAATAAAATCAAGGCATTTGCAGGTAAATGGATGGAGTTGGAGAATATAATGCGAAGTGAAGCAAGCCAATCCCAAAAAACCAAAGGCCGAATGTTTTCTTTGATATAAGGATGTAGACTCATAATGGCGATAGGGTGGGGGGTGCATGAGAGAAATAGAGGAAGCTTAGATGGGGCAAAAGAGAGGGAGGGGAAAGGAGGGGGCAAGGGGGTAGGAATGATGTGGAATGAGTTAGACATCATTACCCTAAATACATGGATGAAGACACGAATGGTGTGAAAATACTTTGTGTATAATCAGTGACTTGAAAAATTGTGCTCTATATGTGTAATATGAAATGAATTGCATTCTGCCACCACGTATAACAAATTAGAATAAATAAGTAATTCAATTAAAAAAAAAGAAGGGGAGTGGTTCTGGGAAGGTAAACTAATGGTTTCTGAATATGAAACCATGGGCTACAAACATAGCTAATGTCCAAATTTTAATTATGATGAAATCTGTCTCATCCTTATAATGTTTTGATTTCTACAGCTTCCAATACTCTAAATAAAGATTCTTATAATGCTAAATTATTCTCTAAAAGTTGAGGCATTAGTAAATCAGAGGACATGCTAGTGAAGTTTGTGAAACACATAAAACACCACATAAAAATTTTGTTTTAGAAATGAATTTATAGACTTGCTTAATTTATTCCACATGTAACTATACATTATAATTACTAATTCTATATTTAAATTATCAAGTATAAAATAATAACACTCAATCCAAATGTACATTTTAGAGAAATTATATATACATATAGTTTTGTGTTTTAAACAGCAACAAATATCTACTTCAAATTCCCCCTAAAAATGTCCCATAAGTACTAATATTTCTAATAGTTTTTAAAGCAAGAAACAGGGATGTTTACATAAGTTGAGTATACCAGATAAATATTTTTAAATGTTTGTTTAAATTATAACGTTAGCATTTTGTAATCTAGAGAAAAATATCCTAGAGATCTTTAGTCCAAGCCTTCTCTTGGTGAGAAAGGGATGAGTATTAATTCCCTGGATCCCCCAAGTCATGGCAAATTATTCAAAGGTGGAAATTGAGTCCATGTCTCCTAACCCCTTACCTATCTTCCCTTCTGCTGCATCGCACCTTACCAGGAAATATTTTTTATAAATAAATACTTCAGGCAATAGCAGAAAATTTAGGATAAGTTTGCTTTTGTTGTAGGTTAGCAGGATTAGCAGAAATTCATTAACTGCCTCATTTTATTTTCCTAATGAAATAAGATGGTCAACATTCAAGAATTTGCCTAAGCCCTAATTGTTTCTTTTCTAGTATCCAAGAGAATTAAGACTTGCTTAAGCATATTTGTTCCCAAGGCCTAGATGACAACTGATTGCAATGATGTTTGCCCTGAGGTTTTGGGACTTGATTAAAGTGACTGGTGGGGTGAATATGTGTTATGGTTGATAGCCTTCTAAATTTGAGGAAGAAAACTATAATTATAGACAATCTTACATGATGATCTAAACAAGATATTTGCCTTATGCAAAGGAGAATATTTGTCCTATACATGACCTATAAAATGACTTAGAAATTATAGCTTATCTGGATGGTTTGATATTATTAAACATACATCTAAGCCCAGCACGGTAGCACACAACTGTAATCTCAGAGGTTCCGGAGGTGGAGGCTGGAGGATTGCAAGTTCAAAGCCAGCCTCAGCAATTTAGCAAGGTGCTAAGCAACTCAGAGAGACCCTGACTCTAAATAAAATACAAAATAGGGCTGGGAATGTGGTTCAGTGGTCAAGTGCCCCTGAGTTCAAATCCTAGTACCTTCCCCCACAAAAAATCTAGTTAACTATCTTTTACATGACAAAAATGAAAATGTAAACCAGTAGGTTTTATTTTTAGCTTGCCTTAGAATTACTTACATCTGATTGTGAATACAATTTTTTCAAGTCATGCTCCCTAGTGAGATATAAGAATAAGAAAAAAGTACTGTATTTTTTCCCACAGAAAAGTGCTTCTGTAATTTTGAAGAAGCAATATGTAGGAACTTATAACTCTAAATCAGAAAGAGAATTGAAGAAACCGCTGTTTATTCTGTCTCCAAATATAGCCCAAAGTAAGTTCTTTTACTTAAATCTTTTCACTTTTTATCATTTTTAGTACCTTTAAATTTTTCCTTATAATAAAAATCTCTTTTACCATGGTTTTGATTCCATTCTCATTTTTCACCTTCACGGAGGTAGAACACGGGATCCTAACATGTGAAACCCCAGTAGACCAGCCAGCACCATGTTTTGTGCTTGTAAGAATGAATTTGTTTCTGTTGAAATTAGGTATGCTACTGGTTAATAAATCAGAACTGTCATTCTGATTACAGACTGACATATGGTCAGGTCCCTGTTATGGACCTTTAATTATAGAATACCTGTTTATTATCACTTTATTGTCCCTCCTAGTAGCCCTTTATTGAATAAGATACAGGTGGGTGGTGAGTTTGGGGGGTAATAAGGATTATTTCTCTTACATGGAAATCTAGAGGTAATCATACACAACTTCTACTTAAATCCTATCATCCAGAACTGTATTATTCAGCCATACCCATCTGCAGGGGAGACTAAAAAAAAAAATAGCCTTGATTTGGGGAAGCTCTGTGCCCAGATGAATACTATTTGCATTTTTGTTTTTAGAAATGTCTTTTTTAAAATATTTTTTTTAGTTGTTGATGGACTTTTATTTGCTTATTTACATGTGGTGCTGGGAATCGAACCCAGTGCTTCACACGTATGAGGCAAGTGCTCTACCACTAAGCTACAACTCCAACCCCAAATACTATTAGCTTTATTAACATATACTAAGTGGAAAATAGATTTTGGGAACAACTATAAGTTACTGCCACACTCCACTCCACACATTTTAACATTGTATTAATAATCAAATTAGTTGTCCCTGGGTTAATCCCAATTGGAACCACACCCATACTAACATTATTCATAGTTTTAAACCACTCACTAGACTACATGCAAAGAAAAAATAAAACAGGATCAAGGACAGTATAGAAGATAAAAGTATAATCTCTAAGCATCAGGTTTACCTAGAGTTTATATATTCATAGTAATTTCTTCTTCTTTTTTTGTCCCAGGGATTGAATCCAGGGGCACTTAACCACTGAGCTACATCCCCATACTATTTTTTATTTTGAGACAGGGTCTCACTAAATTGCTTAGGTCTCACTAAGTTGCTGAAGCTGACTTTGAACTTGCAATCCTCCTCTCTCAGCCTACCTAGCCACTGGGATTACAGGTGTATGACACCATTCCCAACTCTTATGTTTTATAGTGAAGGAAAGGATGGCACAAATATATTTTACTATAGGGAAATCACTTCTTTAAATTAATTTATTTTCTGGGGCTGGGGATGTGGCTCAAGTGGTAGCGCGCTTGCCTGGCATGCGTGCGGCCCGGGTTCGATCCTCAGCACCACATACAAACAAGGATGTTGTGTCCGCCGAGAACTGAAAAAATAAATATTAAAAAAAAAAAAATTCTCTCTCTCTCTTTAAAAAAAAAAATTAAATTAAATTAATTTATTTTCTTTATTAAGTGATTGGCTCTGATTTTTTTTTTTTTTTTGAGTGACCATTGCAGGTTCTCAGTAATATGAAGTGTTACATTAAAGGGCTCAGTCAAAATTAGCTTTAATTAGGAACTCCAAACATGGCCGGTTTATTATCACACCATAACAATTCAAGGTGCTTCACAAAAGATGTACAATGAATTAGCAATTGTAATGCAATCTGTGGTCCCAAGATAAGGATTGAAAGCAGAAGGAAACAAGTGAGTCATTACAATTATTGGCTTCTATTTTTGATAGAATTATAAGGGAATTGCCTGCCTTCAATTCTAGCTACTTCCTTTGTGAATATGTACAAAGAATGTAGGTGTGGTTAATAAAACAGAAGAGGCTATTTTAATACATTTTCATAACATCTTACTTGTACTTTTAAGCTGTTTACTACAATCTGACCCTCAAAAATTTAAAACATTTAATATTTTTAAAAGACAATTCTTTCTATTTTTTTTCTAAAATATGTTCCTGATTTGGCATCCTCTAAACTATTATCCATATGGATTCTATGTAGTAGGACTTAAATTAGTGATAATGAATCCTTCAAGATTTAAATGTTTTTCTTTTCCTTTTTGGCAAGAACTATTACTAACTTGTCCAGTTTTCTGGGCTTTGTGTAACAGTTTAAGCGACAAAGATAACTTTTTTCCTGTAATATTCTGGTTTTCTGGTTTACAATAGCCTACAGTAGAGTCATGTTCTGGTCCCAATCCTTCTGATGCTTGATGACCTCATTTTCCTACTCGTAACAGATTGGCCTTCCTGGTCTTTGTATACTTTGACTTAAATTTTTGTGTTTTTTGTGAACATACACAAAAACCCAAGGGAAAGTCTTGAAAAAGTGATAAGAATGATAAACAAGTACCTAAATTTCCAAAAGGGGGTATCCTGTGGGATTTGTTTGTTTGTTGTTGTTGTTAGTACTGGGGATTAAACCCAGGGGTGCTTTACCACTGAGCCACACCCCCATACCTCAGTCCCTTTTATTTTTAATTCTGAGGCAGGTTCTCACTAAATTCCTGAGGGTATTCCTAAATTGCCAAGGCCCACCTCGAATTTGTGGTTCTCCTATCTCAGCCTTCTGGATCCCTAAAATTACAGGCATGAGTCACTGCTCCCAGCCTGTGGTAAATTTAATTTCAAGCTAATTTCATACCAGGGATCTCTAGTATCATCTAGCAAATAAACCTAACAATGAGGGTCAATAGAAATCACAAGCGCTTTCTATGTAATTACTGAATTTTAAACTCAATGGTTTATACTTTTTTCTTCAATGGTAAAAACAGTACTATTACTTAAATATTTACTATGTATGAATATCATTATATATGTATACACACACACACACACACACACACACACACCCCTTAGGTCTTTTCTAGTTAAATCTTTACAACAATCTACAAAGTAAAAATCCTTTCCTTCCTACTTTTACTAACAAGGTAACTGAACCACAAGCAGCCAGAATGTGGCACATGCAAGAAACCAACACAGCAGTCTTGTTCTCATGCTCTTGTTAACCAATCTTCCTCCTTTGCTCATTACCCAAGCTACAGCTACAAAAGGATATGTCTCCTAAAAAATTTAGAGACACACTGAAACTGCTTATAAATTTTGTAGCAGTATCTGAATAACATTTTGTGTTTCTGTTTCTCTGATAGGCACCCTCTAATCTCTACTCCATCCAGGTGTCAAGAGTGGAAAGATCAATTTGACCCTGTCCTCTAAACCATATGTTAGTGATCCACAAATGGATCAATTCTTTCTCCAAATTAGCCACCAAGACCCTATCCGGTATATATGGAGCAGATTGAGGTTCCAGTTTTAGCCTGACAAGTTTTCTGAACACTGAAAATGTAACTTGGAAGCTAGTAGCAATGGCCATTTTCTGTCACATGAACCAGATAAGAGAGAAAACGTGTCTTCAATGAAAGAAACATAAAACAAAGTTTCCCGGAAAAGAATAAACAATTTCCTGTGAAGCTGTAGCAGACAGATAGTATAACTGGCTCCACTTCTTGACTCTCCTTCTTATATGCCATTCTCTTTACAATATGACTTTGTAGCTGGTCCCCATCAAGAGATGAAGTGGAATGTCCTATCACTTGGACCTGGGGTAGTCTTCTGACTTGACAAAAGTGACAGAGAACAAGTTTTAAGTTTTAGATCACATGAAACCTAGAACATTGTGTTATTTGTTTTATATTACTATAACAAAAACCTGAGATAAGTAACTTAAAAAGAGGAAAGGTTTATTTTAGCTCACAGTTTTGCAGTCTTTGGTTGGTTGGCCCATTGTTTTGGGGCCTGTGGTGAGGCAATACATCATGGTGGAACCATCTGGCAAAAGAAGTTGCTCACCTCATAGTGACTGGGAAGCAAAAGAGAGAGAAATAGAGGCGCCAGCATCCTAACATCCCCTTCAAGGACATGCCTGAAATGACCTAACCCACTAGGCCTTAACTCCTAAAATGTCCCACCATGTTCCAATAGTATCATGGGCTGGGTACCAAGCTGTCCACACATAGACCTTTGGGGGACATTCACAATCAAAACTATAACATTCCATCCCTGGTCTCTAAAGATTCATGTCCCTCTTAGAATGCAAAATACATTTAGTCCATCTCAAAGAGTCTCAAAAGTCTTTTAACAGTTCTAACATTGCTGAAAAGTCCAAATTCAAAATCTCCTCTAAGACTAAAGGCAAACTCATAGCTGTGAGCAAGAATAAAAATAATAAGTCACTACTTCTAGATACAATGATTTTCAGGATGAACATTCCCATTCCAAAATGGAGGAATAGAGACATTGAGAGGAAGGATAGGACCAATATAAGACTGAAACCAAGCAGGGCAGGGCAAGAATTAAATCCTAATGCTCTATGTCAGGCATCCAGGGCACACTGTAATGGAAAGAGGGTTCCCAAGTCTTGGGCATCCACTACACCCTTGCTGGTTGTAGTCCACCTGGCCACTCTCTTGTGCTGGCTCTGCTAGCTGCATGTGTCTTTTCTCAACAAGGGAAGGCATCTCTAACCTCCTAGAGTCTCTACTGCTGCTTCAACCTTTACCCCCACAGCTTCAGGCTTCATCCTGTTGGGATATATTTGCAGGTATCTCAACCCTGCCACACAATTCCTGACCTCCCAGACTTTCTTTTGAAATCTCAGTGTAAAGGGCTAGAGAGATGGCTTGATAGTAGAGCACTTGCCTAGCATGTGTGAGACCCTGGATTCAATCCTTAGTACTGAAAAGGAAAAACAAATACAGATAGTGATAGCTCAGTGGAAGCCTCCATGAGCCTATAATTCTTGCATTTTGCATGCCTGCAAAATCAGCATCACTTGGATGACATCAACATCTGCTGTCAGGACAAGCTATACTGGGGCCTGCTTGAACCAGGGGCCTCTGATTGCCCTTATGACTGTACATGGAGGCACCCAATGGGTAGCTCAAGTGCCTAGGGCTCTCTTCACAAATGAAAATATATGAAACAAGTTCATACCTTAATACCTTATGCCCTTAGAGCAAAATACTTGGCTTCTGTTTAATGGTGATAATCTCTTCAAAAACTGTACCTTCACTAGCTTCAACTTCAAACATTCCTTTTCTTACCAAGCTGCAAATTTTTCAAATCTTTCTCCACATTTTGCTTCTGATTTTCATTATAAAATAGATTAAAAACAGCCATCAAATGCCCATGCTGTAGACTGAATGCTGTGCTGCCTTGAAATGTCTTCTGACAGATTAACTAGTCTATCATTTTTAAATTCAGCCTCCCACAAAGACTCAGGACATAGATGAAAGGAGGCCAAATTATTTGCCACAGTGTAACATGGATGACCTCTAGTAAAATTCCCAAGAGTTCTTATTTCCATTTGAAACTTCATAAGCATAATCTTTACTACTGCATTTCTAACAACATTCTGGCCTCCTGAGTCCTCACCATAATTGTCCATTGATCTCTGCTTATAATATTCTATGTATTCTCTAGCTCATTCTTTCAAACTTTTCCAAATTCCTAACTCAAACCAATTCCAATCATCTCAGGTGTAGTCACAGTAATAACCCTAATCCTGATACCAATTTTCTGTTAACTTACCATCACTGTAACAAAATACCTAAGACAACTTAAGAAGAAGAAAGTTTTATTCCAGTTTACAGTTCTGGGAGTTTCAATCCATGATTGGTTGGCCTATTGCTTTGGGGTATGTGGGGAGGCAGTACATCATGGTGGGATCATTGCAGAGAAAGTTGCTACCTCATGGTGGCTGGGAAGCAAAATACAGAGGAGGGGCCAAGGTGACAACATATCCTTCAAGGACATGCCCCCAGTGATCTATGCCTCACCTCCTAAATGTTCCACCACAGCCCAACAGTACCATCAGCTGTGGACCAAGCCTTCAACACATGGGACTTTAGGGGACACTCATGTTCCAAACGATAGCATACATGCACACTTTTTCTTTTTGATGCATGTATTCCATGTGATCATGCTTTCGTAGCTGGGTGGAGAGATATGAGCATAGCTGTGTTGTCCCAGCTAAAGTCATTCTAACAAGCCAGTCCTAGCCAATTTACCAGCTGACCAGGGACAAGAAGATCATCCAAGCCTAGCCTAGATGAGCAGAACTGCCCATCCAACATATAGACTTGTGAAAAATAATAAATGTTTGTTATTTTAAGGGTGGGTTGCTATGCAACATTTAGCTAATTGTTATAGATACCTACAGTGTTCCCATTGATAGTTCTGAAAGCCTAGATGCATCCCAGACATAGGGTTCCATGATTCACATTTGTAGTCTGATAATACATTTTCCATTTGTGTCATGTATCCTCAATTAGATTTCTGGTATTTGAAATCACAAGAATCCTAACTGCCTAAGATTTTACAGGATCTGAGAATAGTAGGAATAGCATCTTATCCTTACAAAGGTCCCATAAGTAGTAAGCAGACCTATGATGTGGTGGCTTAAGGATACTGGGCAAGGGAAAATGAGGGGGAGGGTGAAACTTAGGATCCAGTCAAAAAATATGCTAAGTGTGTCATTTGGAGAAAATTTGATTCAAGGATTTGGTTATGAAAGTAACAGAAGAAAGTAGGGAAGGAGAGGGTGGTAGATGACAAAAAACAAGAAGAGAGATACCCAGAGAATAGAAACTGTTGATACCTCTGAGCTGGTGTTCACAAGCCTGTACCTGCCACTGTGCTGATAGAGACATTATAAGAGTCTGCTTTGGATCTGCTGATCAGGTATCACCCCACATAGGGATAGAATTTTGGCAACACTGTTAATGCAGCAAATGTCATCATTGCCCAAGACAGTCAGAAACTGGAAATCATAGGTGAATCCCTTTCCCCACTTCAATCCTCCAAGTCCTGCCAGTGCCTATTAGCCCTATTAGTTCCTAAGAAGGAGCCTGCTGGAGAAAGAGTCTAGAAACTGGAACTTGCAGACTTTCAGGCCTTTAGAATATTAACAGAGCACAGAAAGGTAAAAGCAATAATGAACTATAAGGGAATTCATTTTCAAATTGAACTTGAAGTAACTTGGAGGGCTGGTAAGATTCCCATGGCTAAGATAAGGTAAAAGAAGCTGAGCTAACTCCCTTCAAAAAACCTTGAGGACTGAACAAGGAGGAAGTAAATAGTGATTTGTATCAAGTAGAGACCAGAGGGCCTGTTCTTATATGTTTGGACCACACAGTGTCCTTGGAATTATAATAAAACCCTCAAGCAGGGAAGGAGAATATGAAAATGACAATTGACTTTTCCCTCTACCCAGTAAAAGGGAACTCAGAGAAGATTAAATTTTATTTGGAGAAATAAAATAATATAACATTCTTACAATCAGAACATTTAAGTGAAAGGTATATAGTCTACAAATGGTAGAGTTCCAAGATGGCTCCATGTTCCACACCACATGGGATGGAAAAGAAACAGAGATTTAATGATGGGCCCAAGAGTGCACAGTTGTTACAGACCTAGATGTGTTGACTTCTGAGTTAGTCTTCCCTTTGGACCATGCTGTCACCAAAAGTTTTGGTGCTAAATGCTTCAATATGTTTGTGACAGGGTCTCTACTGTCATTTTGTTGATAATGATGTTGGTAGTTTTTGTTTTAAAAATTATGTGACTAACATGAATATATTCTTATTGCAACAATTTGAAATTATATAATTGTTTCAAGAATGAAATGGAGGCCCTTGAGCTTCTCTCTCTCACTCAGCCCACTCCGTTCTAGCTAACAGAGTACTGTCTTCACCTTCAATAAATCTGTACTCTTTTTGAAAAAAAAGAACAAAATGGAAAGTCCCCTTTTCATCTTCTTCTGTTCTCTAGACACTGCTCAGAGGAACCAGATTAGGACCTGAGACTGATAATCAAGAAGCAAGAATCTTGAATTTGTATGTTTATTGAAATTTGGCAATTGAAACCTGGATTGAGAAGATAAAAGCCTGCTTACAAAACTGTCAACAAGTTTGTTTGGCAGTTATTGAATCTACGTTTAGGGCATATTGCTCCTTTGAACTGAACGTTCTAAAGAGGCTATCTCTAATGCAAGTATTGAACTGACCCCTCATCTGAGTATGTGTTTGAAATGGAACCCCCCAAACTTAAATTTCTAGTACAAAGAGGTTCAAAATGTAAGAGGCTATCTATATAGTTAAAGTAAGTGTTTTAACTGTGTGACAGATATTATTGAGAGAAATAGAAGTTTGGCTTAATATTTCCCTGTCCTAAAAATGTCACTTATTTTTGAGGGTAAGAGTATGTGAAAATAATAAAAATAAAAAAGAGAATGTGTGTTTTGCAGGCTTACTGACAGGAGGTTGGGAGCCAACATCCAAGAAGCTAAAGAAGCTGTTTTCTTTAGCGTCACAGCACATGGCAATGAGATCCATGAAATACTTGGCAGCCTCAAAGCATAGTTTCAATTTATATCAGTATGTGCAAAAAAATTCTTTGGAAGGACAAACACTAAAACTTATATACAGGCTATCTCTAGGTAATAGAATTATGAGTGCTTATAATTTTTATTCTCAGGGCTGAGGATATAGCTCAGAGTTAGAATGCTCCTGGGTCAATTCCCAGTACCCCCCCCCAAAAAAAAAAACAGTCTTACTCTTTTGCCATTGTGTCTTTTCTGATTTTTCTGAGGTATAAATATATTAGTTGCATTATTTTTTAAATAAGTAAAAATTATCCCATGACTGGGGGTAGAGCTCAGTGGTAGAATACTGGCCTAGTAAGCACAAGGGCCTGGATTTGATCCCCAGCACTACAACCACCAACAAATTATTCCAAAAGAGAGTGATAAAAGAGTATATTCTGCATTTCCCTTAAGTTCAACATCTGCTTCCTTTCTTCTTATATGATTGTTTTATAAATATAAACATGTGTAAACCATGTGTGGTAGTGCACACCTATAATCTCAGCTACTTGAGAAGGTGAGGCAGAAAGATCACAACTATATGAGACTTCTCTCAAAGTAAAAGTTTAAAAAGGACTGGAAATGTAGCTCATTGGCAAAACACTTACCTAGCATGTACAAAGCCCTGGGTTCAATTTCTAGGAACACACACATACACATACACAAACACACACACACACACACACACATACAAAGTGTAAATGTCCCATATATTTTGAAATATCATGAGTTAAAATAAAACTTCTACTCATTACCCAGAGCAGCAGCATTTGGTGTATATGAATAATTTGGTAAATATTCTTTGATAATTACTACTGGGGCTTGTTTAATCTCTGCTTGGGGATAAAAAGACACAGCTGTAACTTGAGAACTTAATTCTGGGTAAATTGGTCTGCAGACCACCAAATTTGTTTGTTTGATCCTGTTTGCTACACAGATACCAACCTTTTGGGTTTTTGAAGTTCTTCAGAACAGACACAGAAAGAAAAAAGAAAGCACCTGTGTCTACTTTTTGCTCTGGAAAAAGAACACATATCCATAGATATTTAGCATTGAATCTTCTTATTAAAGTACATAAAGGGTGGTCAGAAATCTAGATTCATATGGACAATTCCCAGATTTAGATACTGTGAGGACATTTGTCTTGAAAAATAGTTTACACTATAAATGAATGAATTTATAAAATTTATTTCAATAAAGCTTTTTAAAAAAAAATTTAAGAGGGAGATAGGGATAGGGATATAGCTCAGTCATAGAGCACTTGCCTAGCATGTACAAGGCCCTCAGCTCCATTCCCAGCACTGCAAAAACAAAAAAACAAAAACAAAAAAAAATAGATAAAATAAAGGTAAGAGGATAGAACACAAGGATTACATGGTAGAATAAAGAAAGCATACTGGGCACAGTGGCACACATCTGTAATCCCAGCTACTAGAAAGGCTGAGGCAGGAGGATCACAAGTTCAAGGCCAGCCTGGACAACTTAATGAGACCTTATCTCAAAATAAAATTTTAAAAATCACTGGTGGTAAAGCATGCAGAGGCCATGGGTTCAACCCCAATATCCCCCCCAGCACACACACACAAACAAAAGAAGATGGGGAGGAGGACACGAAGAAAGGAAACACACTTCTATATATGTAAATACATATTAAATTATAAGGGCAAGTTTTAAGATCTGTGAATGGTATATGTGGTAGCCAGCTCCCAAGATGACCCCAATGACTACTGCCTTCTGGAAGTCACACAGAATTCCCTCCAACATTACAGAATTATTTTCTGTGACCAGTAGAATGGAACAGAAGTAATAGTTTATCACTTCTAAGGCTAAGTCATTAAAAATAATGTAGCTTCTGTTCCACTCCCTCTTCCCCCTTCTTTCTCAGGTAATTTTCTCTGGGAAAAGCCAGCATCCCTCTGGAGAGCTCGTGTAGTGAGGAAATAAAGCCTCCTGTCATGAGAGAATCCTGTGAGTGAAAATGGAAGAATGTTCAATTCAGTCTCAAGTCTTCAGATGACAGCAGCACCATGTTATAGCTTAAATGCAAGTTCATGAGAGAATTTGCCAGAATCATCCAACCAAGCTCCTCCTAGGTTCCTGGCCATCAGAAGCTATGTGCAATAATAAATATTTGTAGTTTTAACTCTAAAGATGGGTAATTTGTTACACAATTATAATTAAGTAGTATGATAGAGAACAGAAGAAGAGACAAAAATGTAGAGATCCCAGACTTGAATAATATTACAGGTATTTCGAGAAAACAAAATTTATGAAATTCTATAAGACCTAATTTGCCTTGGACCCTCCCATTTATTAATCCCCTCCTTTCCAAAAGTTTTCAATATGTTTGACTGAAAGATTTTACTCTCCTGTGGAAACATGTTTCTAATTCGATAATGAAAGTTCGTGGAAAATTTATATTTAAGCTGATTATGATTTTTCTCTACAAATATTAAAAAAGCCTTATTCTTAAACACTAGAAATACTTTTTTTATAAAGGCCTGGCACGGTGGTGTATGCCTGTAATCCCAGCAGCTCAGTAGGCTGAGGCAAGAGGATTACGAGTTCAAAGCCAGCCTCAGCACCAGCGAGGCACCAAGCAACTCAGTGAGACTCTGTCTCTAAATAAAATACAAAATAGGGCTGGGGATGTGGCTCAGTGGTGAGTGCCCCAAAGTTCAATCCCTGGTACCCACCCCCAAAAAAGAAAGACTTTTTTTATAAGAAATTCATTGTATGAAAAACATAATTTTACATCTAAGAAAGTCCAGATGAGAGCAGTTGACACATTTTAAGACCTCTTTCCATCACAGTATTTTCCTTTTTTATTTTTTTTCATGATTTTTATTATGATTTGATAACAGATAATTTTCCTTCTGAACAGCTTCTTCCTATGATTAAATGGTTTATGGAGTCATGGAACATCAGCTTTTACCCCCAGTTGATTGTATCAAGGTGAACATCTACTAATCCTAAATAGCTGGAATGCTGAGTGGGTGGAGTGGGATTAATTTCATTTTGCTATGAATGGCTGCATGTATGACATGTACATTTGAATGTAACTGTTTTCATTCATTTAGTAAGAATCAGAGAAAGACTGTTGGGAGAGAGGGAGAAAATGAGTCAGGAGTGCAGAGAAGTCTCTTGACTTCTTCTTGATTCTTATGTACAAGAAGTCAAGAGAGTGTTTCCAGCTCTGTCCTTGTTTATAGGTTCCTGAAGGTACTCCTGTGCTCCAACATAGTCTTCTTGTTTTGTTAAGCTAAAGGGGTGCATTGGTGCACACTTGGAATCTCAGCTTAAAAATGAGTTCTGTTAAATACAAAAATAATGTAGTAATACATTCTAAAAGGTTAATTAAGAAAATTGGGAAAGATTTACGTATACAACTCTTTTTCGCAGCACTGGATACACTAAACATTCAACCACAAAATACTAATATATTCATTATAGAGCCAATACAAATCATGTTGTAGAGGAATGTTAGGGAAGAATTCCATGTTAGTGAGATCCTCTGCAACTTAATGAGATGCTATCTCAAAATAAAAAGGAATGGAGATGTGGCTCAATAGTAAATCCATAAATCCTAGGAAAGAAAGAGACAGAGAAAGAGAGAGGGAGGGAGAGGGAGGGAAGGAAGGAGAGAAGAAAGGAAGATAGATATGTATATAATACATGTGAATGAAAAAGCAAGTTTGGGATGGTTCTGTGCTGTTGGAGATGTAGCTTAGTGGTAGAGCACTTACCTAGCATATGCAAGATCCTAGGTTCATGCCCAGCCCAGAAAAAAACAAAAACAAAACTCCCCAAGGAAGGTTCTATTCTTTTGTATTTAAATTATATATATAGGCATAACAATGATGACATCCTATAAACAAAAATGTCAACAGTGGTTCTTTCTGGATGGTGAAATTGTAAAAATTTTTATTTCCTCCTTAAAAACAAAAAAAAATCTCACCAGGCATGGTGGTACATTCATATTAAGAAAAAAGATAGACCTCCCATAGGCAGCTAAGAAAAGGGTCTTGAAGAAAAAAATTAGGAAAAGTGGATTAGGAAATCAAACTTATGACCCCAGCTATTCCTAGCCACAAGGTCAATTCCTTAACAGCCCCTGACATAACCATCCCCAAAAGGTACTTCTCTTGCACCAAAAGACCTTCACCCCCCACTCTACGCTGATTAAGGCTTAAAAGTCACTTTTCTCCGAGTTTGTTGAAAAAAGCAAAATAGAGAGTTGGTTGGCCCCCTTTCTAAATCCTATACCCACAATCATCTATAGGGACAGAGCAAGCCCATAAAAACCTAGACAACAGGCACCTGTTGGCATCCCACTCTTGGGAACCCTCCTCCTTCTTCAGGAGCTCTGCTTCTGTCACTCTAATAAATTCCGTTACTTTGACCTCATTTTGTGTCCATGGATTTCATTCTTTGAATTTGTGAAACAAAGTACCCCCTTTCACCCACCATGTTACACTATGATCATAGATACTCCAGGGGCTGAGGCAGGAAGATTGCAAGTTCCAGGTTGGCTTGGGAGTCCCTGTCTCAAATGAAATAATAGGGATTGACTGGGGATGCAGCTTAGTGCCAAAGCGCTAGCCAGGCATGTGTGAAGTACTAACAGTATAAGGAAATAAATCTGTCCTCAATAAGGAATTTGCACTTTTTGTGCATTAAAAATAAATGAAGAATATCGTCAATATTTGGGAGTAAAGAGAAGGAAGATGGCCCAATAGAGGCTCTCAGCACTAATCTGAACCAACAACTGTGTAGCTGCATTTTGAGGTGGGTGGAGTTGGAGTCATAGGAAAGTGCTGGAATGCCACCATAGAGAGTTAATGACCCAAAGAAACCCAGACATATTGGGTTTTAGAGTGAATGGAGAAATAGAACACCAACACTAACTTGGCAGCTCCACAGGGGAGAGGAAGTTCCCCATCAGCTGGCTGAAAGTTCATTCCTATGATCTCCAGTAGTGCAGAGTCTGTCACCTGGCAAATGTACAGGCTGAACAGACAAGGAAATCTGGGTGCATAGCAAGCTGGTGCAAGAGAAGAGTTCTCAGCACTTCCCACTATATCCATACAGTGCCCTGGTGGGAGCCATCTTAAGAAGGGTCCCATCGCCTGAGCTTACAGCTTGGGAGATATGTATGTATATATGTACACACACATACATATATATACGTATATATACATATATACATATATATGTATACACACACACACTTCCAAGATTTAATGGCCTGTTCTCTTCACTGGCTCAGCAGGCACTCACCCCAACATGAGTTTGGTCCCAAGGAAGTGACTGTAACACAAATCCACTCAGTAGTCTAGGCAGTGAGAAGTTTGGTCCTGGAGAGAGAGGAAGTGGAAGGTGCTTCCATTTAAGATTAGTGGTTTGGCTTCTGTGATAAAGAGAGACCAGCTGTGTGTGAATTCTCATGGGGGCTGGGGCTGGGCGCACAGGGCTGGGACCAACAGATCTCTTAGTTCCTACTCCCCATCCCAGCACAGATCCCATTGGCTCAGTTGCTCCCTCCTCTTCATTCAGGAGGATACGCTGCCCTGCCCTGTCATGGGTAGCTAGGACATTTGCCACACCTCCAAACACACTGAATGAGGGTCTCAGAACCATGGGAGCACAAACTGGATCAGTCTGCTGACTCTGTAGGAAACAGTGGCTGGCAGGCAGCTCCTACTCTTGCTGTGCCCTGCCCCCATGTACAAGAATGGTTGCACCTGCTGTGGACATTTTTGCTTCAGCCCACATGGGTGGGCAAGAAGGGCAGAATTCAGCCTACAAACTACCCTGACTGGTCTACCTCGTTTGGCCTGGAGCTGAGAGTGAACACACCAACTGCAGCTATGGCTGACTAAACTGCCCCCTACTCCCAATACCTGGTGAATTTCAAAAGTAAAATTAGAGGTCCTGGAAAGAAATGTTTCCATTTAAAAAATCTTAGCAAGACAGAATATTTTTTTGGGTTTTGTTGGGGTTTTTGTTTTGTTTTGTTTTGTTGCATTTGTTTTTGTTTTTGTTCTAGTTGTTTTGTTTCCATTATTTTTTTCCATAATTTTATCTATTTTTTTTTCAATTCTTTAATTGGGTTTTCTCTTTTCAACTATCTCATTCTTATTTCCTTTTATTTCTTTATCTCTTCATTTCTTCTTATGACTTTCTGCCCTTCTACCTTTTTCAATTTTACTGGAATTTTAGTTTTAATTTTTAATGCAATATTTAACTTTTCAGTCTATTCTGTGTTACTATTGCTTCTCTCATCTCTATGGTCAATAATGTTGTATACATTCTTAAGTAGGTTTTCATAATACATCAATATCTGGTTTGTTTAGAAGTTGTTACCATCACTGGTAGCCTATTGACTCCTTTCAAAGTGGTGCTAGAAATTGAACCCAGCAATTTTTGGTGGTTCTTTGATGTTGAGCTCCATCTCCAAACCACTTGAGAAAAACTGTACCTTACTCCATACAAGATCTAGTTCTGCTAAAACTTTGATGGATACCTTAGCTTAAAGAATAGAGAAGGAAAAAGGCTCCCAGCTGATGGCTCAACCCAAGTAGGTACAAATGGGGTTCAAAGATCCACTACCAGACAATCACCCCTCTCAGCAACAACAGAAAAATACAAAACGGTGTCCCCAAAGAGCCCTAGCATAGGTTGCTCCCAAGTTATCTGACAGCACAATGCTAACAAAACTATAGACTGTGAGAATAAGCACAGAGAGTATACATAATATACTCCACTGTCATGCCTACCTGAACAAGCAAAAAGACTCCACTTATGCAAGTCCTACAGAGGAAACAAGTCCCTCAGGTTCTGACACAGGTAACAGAGAGTCAAAATCCACTAAGCATAATTCAAGAAGCCACAGGAGAATTGTAGTATATAGTCCACCTAGAATTAAACTCAACTCTACACAACAAACCAATATTTCAGGGAACATTAGCAAAAGAAGCCCACTCACTAAGAAGACCCTCACATAATAGCGGAAAAGACATCCATTGCTACAGATGCACAAATCCCAACATAGAAGCACAAGAAACATGAAAAAATAAGGCAGCATGACTCCTCCAAAAGTTCATAACTCTCATGTAACTGAATCCACTGAACTCATCAAAGGGATAAAATGCTGGAAAAGGAATTGAAAAAATTGATTGTCAAGGTGATCAATGAATTCAAGAAGACACAAATAAACAGCTGAATAAGTTAAGGAAGAAAACGCAGAATATTAAAGAACAAGTCAATAAACTGAGAACAATGATGCACACCTATAATCCCAGTGACTTGGGAGGCTGAGTCAGGAGGATGGCAAGTTTGAGGCCAGCCTCAACAATTTCACAAGACCTTGTCATAAGACAAAAAATTAAAAAGGGCTGGGAATATAGATCAGTGGTAAAAGCACCATTGGGTACGGTACTGCAGAAAGAAAAAAGAAAGGTCAATGAAAAGAGATTCTGAAAAAACCAAACCTTATAAATAAAAAACTCAACAAGTCAAGTAAACAACTCATTTGAATGCCTCACCAATATACTATCCATGAAGAAGAAAAATTACCAGTGCTTGAAGACAAGATGTATGAAGTAGCACATTCTGACAGTAATAAAAAAAAAAAAGAAAGAATGAAAAACACAAACAAGAACAAAGGGAGTGATTAAGAAGAGAACAATCATGTTAATCATAGGTGTAGAAGAAGGAGCAGAGGAAAAGGCTAAAGCATAGAAAATCTACTCAGTGAATAACAGTAGAAAATTTCCCAAATCTTTGGAATGATGTGGACATCTAAGTACTAAAAGTATTTAGAACCCCAAATAGACATGACTAGTAAAGAAACTCTCTGTAACACACTAAACTGCCACTAGTACAGAACAAAGAAAGAATATTAAAATATTCTTAATTATTATATTATAATTTTATTATTCAAAGAAAGAATAATAAAAATATTAAAAACTGGGCAAATGGTGTATTCCTGTAATACCAGCAACTCCAGAGACTGAGAAAGGAGGATCACAAATTCTAGGCCAGTTTGAGCAACTCAGCAAGATCCTCAGCAGCTTAGCAGGACCCTATCTCATTAAAATTTTTTAAATTTAAAAAATAAAAAACGGTGGGAGATTTAGTTCAGTGGCAAAGTGCCTCTGGATTCAATCCCCAATATGGAGGGTGGGGAGCTGCAAGAGTACCAAGTCACACTTAAATGCAAACCCACCAGAGTCACAGCAGCTTTCTTAGAAGAAACTCTGAACATGAAAAAATAAGGCAGCATGACTCCTCCAAAAGTTCATAACCGTAGATAACTAAGTCCATAGAACTCATCAAAAGGATAAAACGGAGAATATGGATTGATGTATTTCAAGTCCTAAAAGAAAATAATTGCCAACCTAGATTACTATACCCAACAAAATACTCTTCAGAATTGAAGAAGAAATAAAGACCTTCTATGATAAGTTTAAACAAGTAGAATTCATGACACTTAAACTGGCCTTATAGAAGATACTTGAAGACATTCTACACCCAGAAAAGGAAGAAAGATAAACATGATGTCAAGAGCACAGAAAAGAATAAATCTATAAGAACAGATAAGCAAATGCAAATTAGCAAAGAATCAAATATATTAATACAGAAAAATATCAAACCTCTAAGATGAATGAAAGGAAGCAACAGAATAATCAAAACAACCAAAAGAAAAACAACAAAATGACAGGAGCAAATAAATACCTTTCAATAATAACCCCAAATGTAAATATTCTTAATTCTCCAGTTAAAATGCAGATAGCTGATTACATTTAAAAACAAGACCAGGCGCATTGGCACATACCTATAACCTTAGTGATTTGGGAGGCTGAGGAAGGAGTATCTCAAGTTCAAAGGCAGTCTAAGCAAATTAACAAGGCCTAAATGACTTAGTAAGACATTGTCTCAAAATAAAAAAGGCTGGGGATGTGACTCATCCCTGAATTCAATCCTTAGTAAATAATAATTATATAAAAATTTTAAAAAGACCCAGCTGTGGGCTGGGGATGTGGCTCAAGCGGTAGCGTGCTCGCCTGGCATGCGTGCGGCCCAGGTTCGATCCTCAGCACCACATACAAACAAAGATGTGGCTGATAACTAAAAAATAAATATTAAAAAAAAAAATTCTCTGTCTCTCTCTCTCTCTCCCTGTCTCTCTCTTTAAAAAAAAAAAAAAAAAGACCCAGCTATTTACTGATTGCAGGAAACTGACTTCACTTTCAAACACATACACAGACTAAAACTGAAAGGAGGGAGAATAATATTCTGATCAAATGGAATTTGAAAGCAAACAGGAGAAGCTATACTCATATTCATCAAAGTTGACTTCAAGTTAAAATCGGTCAGAAGAGACAAAGAAGGTCACTACGTATGAATAAAGGGAATAATCAATCAAGAAGATAAAATGATAGAAAAAATATATATGCATTGAATGTCAAAGCACCTAATTTTATAAAACAAATACTACAGAACTTAAAGGGAGAGATAAGTCCCAATACAGTTCTAGTGAGTAAATTCAGTACCCCATTGTCACCAGTAGATAGATCTTCCAGACATTATAAAAGGGGAGTTTATAGCTTTAAGTGCCTATATTTTTAAAAAAAGAGAGAGAAATATAAGGAAAAAAACCTAATGATATACCTCAAGGCCTTAGAAAAACAGGAACAAACCAGACCCCAAATCAATAGAAGGAAAGAAATAATAAAAATCAGAGCAGAAATACATGAAATAGATACTAAAAGGTCAATAGTTGATTCTTTGAGAAGACAAATAAAATTGACAAACCCTTAGCCAAACTAATCAACAGATAGAAAAGATCCAAATACATAAATTTAGAGACAAAAAAGGGGATATTACAACAGATACCACCGAAATCCAAATAATTAGGGAATATTTTGAAAAACTATATGCCAATTAATTGAAAAATCTAGAAGAAATGTAAAAATTTCTGTGTACATATGACCTAACAAAAATTGAACCAAGAGTATATAGAATGCCTGAACATATTAATAACAAACAATGAACAAAGCAGTAATAAAAGTCTCTCAACCAAGAAAAGCTCAGGACTGGATAGATTTACAGCTGAATTTTACCATACTGTTAAAGAACTTATACCAATACTCTTCAAACAATTCCATATAATACAGAGGGAATTAACCCTTCCAAACTCATATTAAGAAGCCAGTATTATCCTGCTACTGAAACCTAACAACAGCATAATAAAAAGAAAAAAGATAGAAAGGAAGAACTGAAGGAAAGAGGAAGGAAAGAAAGGAGGAAAATTGTAGATCAATATCCTTGATGAAGATAGATGCAAAAAAAATCCTCAATAAAGTTGGAAATGTAGCTCAGTGGTATAGTATAGCCCTGGGTTCAATTTTAAGCACTGCAAAAATTAAAAACAAATTAATAAATAAATCCTCAATAAAATGCCTGCAAATAAAATTACAGTAAAAAGAACATACAACATGATCAAGTTGGCTCATTTCAGGCATGCAAGTCTGGTTCAATATATGCAAATCAATAAATGTAATACAGCACATAAATAAATAAAGAATAAAAATCACAGGATAATTTCAAAAGATGCCGAAAAAGTCTTTGGTAAACTCCAATATCACTTCATGACAAAAACCCTAAATAAACTAGGTGTGGAAGGATCATACCTCAACATAGTAAACATTATATATTACAAACATACTACCAACATACTGAATGAGAAAAAAATGAAAGCATTTTCTCTAAAATCTGGAGTGGGCCAACTCCAGATTTTCTCTAAAATCTGGAGTGGGCCACTCTTACCTCTCTTATTCAATATAGTACTTAAAGTTTTAGCTATAGCATTCAGGCAAGAGAAAAAAATAAAAGGGATACAAATAGGAAAGGAGGAAGTCAAATTATTTTTGTGTATAGATGATATGATTTTATACCTAGAAGAACCTCAAATTCACCAAAAATCTTTTAGACTGATAAATAAATTCAGCACAGTAGCAGAATACAAAATCAGCATACAAAAATTTGTAGTTTCTAAACAACTTAATGAGACCTTGTCTCAAAAAAAAAAAAAAAAACCAAAACAACAACAACAAAAAAGGGCTGAAGATGTGATTCAGTGGTTAAGCACCCTTGGGTTCAATTCCTGGTACAAAAAAAAAAAAAAAAAAAAATTGGTGGCTTTCCTGTACACTAATAATGAGCTTGAACTTGTTGAAAAAGAAATCAGGAAAATCCCATTCACAATAGCCTCAAACAAAACAAAGTAAACTAACAAATGAAACCTAGAAATAAACCTAACCATAGAAGTAAAAGAACTATACAATGAAAATTATACAATACTAGAGAAAGAAATTGAAGAAGACACTAGAATATGGAAAGACATTCTATATTCATGGATTAGGAATTAATATTAAATAAAATGACCATACTACTGAAAGCAATCTATAGATTCAGTGAAATCCCCACACAAATGTCAATGACATTCTTTACAGAACTTGAAAAAACAATTTCAAAATTCCTATGGAAGCATAAAAGCCAAAGCAATTCTGAGCAAAAACAACAGGGCCAGAAGCATCACAATATGTGACTTTATAATATACTACAGAACCAGAGTAACAAAAACAGCATGGTATTGGCATAAAAATAAATACACAGACTAATGGAATATAATAGATGACCCAGGAATAAACCCATACATCTATAGCCATCTCATTCTCAACAAAGGAGCCAGAAACATATTGGAGGAAAGAGAGCCTCTTCAGCAAATGATGCTGGAAAAGTTGAACTTCCACATGTAGAAGATTGAAAATAGATCCCTATCTCTCATCTTGCCAAAAATCAACTTAAACTAGGCCTGATGGTACATACAAAAAATCCCAGCAACTTGGCAGGCTGAGGCAGGAGGATCACAAATTTGAGGCCAGCCTCAGCAAATTAGTAAGACCCTGTCTCAAATTAAAAATAAAAAGGGCTGAGGATGTAGCTCAGTGGCAAAGTGCCCCTTGTTTTCAATTCCAGGTGCCACCCCCCAAAAATATCAACTTAAAAAGGATCAAGGAGAGTGGTATTATGATGCACGCCTTTTTAAGTTGCTCATCCAGCAACTCAGGGGGCTAAGGCAGGAGAATCACAAGTTCAAAGCCAGCCTCAGAAATTTAGCAAGGCCCTGAACAACTATTCAAGACCCTGTCTCAAAAACTATAAAAAATAAAATAAAAATTTTAAAAAGTCAACCAATTAATTAATGTTTAAAAGAGTGTAAACAAATACTTCTCAAAAGAAATATGAATGGCCAATAAAAATGTGAAAAAATGATCAACATCTTTAGCCATCAGGAAAATGGAAATCAAATTATATTGAGAGGGATGGGAATATAATTCAGTTGGTAGAGTGCTTGCCTAGCACACACAAAACCCTGAGTTCAATCCCCAGCACCACCACCAGGGGAAAAAAAAAAAAAAAACCTATATTAAGATTCCATCTCACCCAAGTCAGAATGGCTATTATCAGACAACCAGACAACAACAACAAAAATACCCAAAGGTTAAACGGCAAAAGGAAACCTTACATATTACTAGTAGTATTGTAAATTAGGACAGACACTATGAAAAACAGTATGGAAGCTTCTTTAAAAACTAAAAACAGATCTGCCAGGCAATCTAGTTATATCACTCCTGGGTATATATCCAAAGGAATCAAAGTTAGCACACTGTAGATTGATATCCATATTGCAGTGGCATTCACAATAGCCAAGTTATGAGATCACCCTGGATGCCTGTCAATCAATGAATGTGTAATAAAAATGTGACACATATATATATATATATATACATAACAGAGTATTTTTTAGCCATAAAGAAGAATGAAATTTTGTTTGCTTCAGCAGCACATATACTAAATTGGACTGACACACACACACACACACACAAAATGAACAGGTTCCTGTGTAAGAATAACATGCAAATTTGTGAAGCATTCCATATTTAAATTTAAAAAGAATGAAATCAAGACATTTGCAGGAAAATAGAAGGAATTAGAGATCATCAAGCAAAATAAAACCCAAAAAGGCAGATATTACATGTTTACTCTCAGATGTAGAATCTAGAAAGAAAAAAAAATGGAAGCTACATGAAAGTAAAAAGGGGGAATATTAGGGAAGGGGAAGGTACTCGGGGGACAGAGGGCATGAGGGAGGATGGTTATGATCAAAGTATGTTATATGCATGTATAAAATTATCACTATGAAATCCATTATTTTGTACAATTGACATGCATTATTAATTATTAAAAAACAAATTTTCACACCAAAATGAACATTAAAATAATAGGTGGAATATTTGTTGGTCCATAGTTGAGTAAGAAAATTGAAAGAGGGCTGGGGATGTGGCTCAAGCGGTAGCACGCTCGCCTGGCATGCGTGCAGCCTGGGTTTGATCCTCAGCACCACATACAAACAAAGATGTTGTGTCCGCCGATAACTAAAAAATAAATATTAAAAAAATTCTCTCTCTCTCTCTCTTAAAAAAAATTCTTAAAAAAAAAAAAAGAAAATTGAAAGAGTAAAAGTTAAAAAAGAAAGAGCTCAGCAATAACTTAACATCAAGTGAAACCAGATAGTATGATGGTCATGAGAATGTGAAACAAGAAAAAAACCTCCTGCAATGAATTATAATTTGATTGTCACAGTTATATTAAGTAGATAAACAGGCTTATAATAAGTAATTAGATAAACAAGATGTGGTTTGTAAGGGTTCACTCGTTCTCTGTCAGCAACTAGTCACTGTCTCAAATATCACTCAAACGGTTTAATCCAAAGTGCAAATCAGATAACAAACATATCCTGAAGGGATGATGTTTGCTAAAATCTAAGCACACTATGAGACTGTGATTTATATTTAAAACAAATGGTTAAAAAGTACCAAAAAGAAAATATTCAATGGAAAAGTAGAAAATGATCAGATTGGGTTTTGAAAATATTTTTGCAAAAACAGATTACCTAAACAATGACTTATTCAATACAAAAATTCAAAATTAAACTCTTTCTCTAAATACCTGTTTGGCATCTCACCCCTTCTAACAACCTATTTTATACCACACAACTTCAGTCACAAGATGGAGTTGGCAGTATTTCAGAAATGCTTTTCAACAGTACAAAAACCTTTTTTTGGAAACTAGGATTAGCTTACCACAAATATGGGTATGTAAAAGTAGGCACTGAGTTATGCAATATTTATTCAAGTAAAATTCTTCCAATATTTTCTGGAAGAGAGGTACTTTTCAATAATGCCATTCTGTGGACCCACATCTTAGAGAAGAAAGTACTAATGTGTATTCCTTTTTTTTTTTTTTTAAAGAATGGTCTCAAGTATTTAAAATGTATAAAACTGTAAAAGTAAGATATTATCAGATTTCTATGTAGTCAGTGATTAATTTCAATAAAATTTATTTAAAAATAGGACAAACTTGAAATTTTTTATATGAATATTCTTTCCACTAGGTTTCTCCCAGATTTTTAGATCTGGAAAAAAAATTTATATACTTGGAATCTACAAGTTTCCAATTTTTCTCCTTCTGTTTGTTCATAGCAAGTACATTGCTTGTCGGTAATTAATGTTCCTCTACATTAATTTGTATAGTGACCCATCTATACACTGTTTCTGTCTCTACTATATCTAACATCTATTTCTGTCTTGAGCCTCTTTAGTCTAGTCTTGACTTGATGGTGGAATTGAATTACATGTTCTCCCCACTCACCTGCCCTTATTCATACCCTAGACTCATTCACTGTCATATTTCAACTCTCACTTGATTCCTGTATTTTTTTTCCTAAATGCCAAACTTATGAAGTTATGGCCTTATCTAGAACAGAACTTCTCATCTGGCTCTCCAATATGACTATTGTATTTCTGCATTGTTTAATTATTAAATTTTATAAATTTAGTTTTAGAGTCTCTCTCATATTCATCTCTTTTTTTTATTTTTTTTAATATTTATTTTTTAGTTTTCGGCGGACACAACATCCTTGTTTGTATGTGGTGCTGAGGATCGAACCTGGGCCACATGCATGCCAGGCAAGCAGGCTACCGCTTGAGCCACATCCCCAGCCCCTCACATTCATCTCTTCATTTCTCTTTGCAATATGGTTCTTTGACTATGGCTTTGTTATCACATTGATCTTTCCCTGCCTTTCTCTAACATCATGTCTCTTAAAAGAAAAGCTAAGACATAGGATTGTATATTGGTAGTTTATTTGAGCAGTGATTCTCAAGAAGTATGATGGAGAGCCCAAGGGACTGGGAAAGAAAGGGCAAGAGAACGAGTTTAAAGATGTCTTATGGTTAACACTATAAGTAACTGATGCCTACCAAGATCTTAAAATGAGCCTTATGAAAGAAAATATATCTGGGAGTTAAAAGGAGAAAATATTTATTTATGAGCTCCTGTCCCCCATTGATTATAGATGATCTACTGAAAAGAACTCCCTGTGCTTCCTGATTGAACATGCATGAGTTTGTGCAGTTCTGCTAGCTTCCACCATGACATTACAAAAGGTCTGCAGAAAGTGACTGTACAAGATGCTGGTCCCAACTTACTGTAGTTGTTATCAGAGCAAGATATAATACAAAAAGGACTTGAAAGTCTTATAAAAGGCATATGCTATACCTTATTATTTAATTTGCAGTGTTTTGTCTCTTTGGTAGTCTCTAAATGTGTCAGTGATGTATTTATTCAGTATAATTAAAATACTTGCTAAAAAAACATTCATTTATTCACATTCAATTTTCTCATGATGCTAAAAGCTTAAATTCAGTTCTATTTTCCCAATAAATTGATTGATTTATGGAATTTGTGCCACATATTCACTTCTCTGCAATTCCACAAACAATTACCACCATCCTTCAATTCTGCTCCTAATACTGACATCAAAACATTTACCCTTGGGACTGGGATTGTGGCTCAGCGGTAGAGCGCTCGCCTAGCACAGTCAGGGCCTAGGTTCTATCCTCAGCACCACATAAAAATAAAGGCATTGTGTTGTGTCCATCTACACCTAAAAAAATAAATACTTAAAAAGAAAAAAAATATTCCCCTTAAACTCATATTAAATATAGTATCTTGAGTTGTTTTCTTACGATGATGCTGAGTTCCTATTATCTGTTTTCCTTTTAAGAGCAGAAAACCTGACCAGTTCAGCAACACGATCACTGGCTAAAGCAAGTTGGCTATGTAAGATTGGAACACCAGCTTCATTAGCCTTTCCAGTCCAGCCAATTAAGCTAAATTTACAGACATATTTTAAAATCTTCTATCCCTATATCAAGATTAAATTGTTCCAGGAACCTAAGGTTTATACTGTTAGACCAGGACGCAAGAAAAGACCACTGACTCCAATTAAAATCAAATTAAAGCAAGCTTATTATTTCGACCGGCCGGGCTGCCTCTCCCTCCCAAAACGGCGGGAACAAGACAGCACCCCAGCTTTCCTGAAGCCCAGCTTTATAGCCCAGAAAGTTACACAAAGGGGGGTTACAGATAACAGAACTCTGACAAGCATCACACTAATGGTAGTTTACATTTTTTGCTGGCCCCAACATCAGAATTTATGAGGACCATTAGAGCCTCAGAGAGGGTCGTTGTCTGGCCAGGGAAGGCCAATATTTATGAGGTGTCACTAAGTTTCAGAGGGGCTGCTATCTGGTCAGAGAGCCAGGCATGGGTGAGTTCAAGGCATGGGCAGGCATTCCAAGCAGGTTCAGAATTTGCAGTGATTTATAGTAAAGCCGAAATTATCTTTTCATGGTTTTGTGGCGAGATGCCCAATTTTAAGAAAAGATCAGGTTGGGTCTATCAATACTAATCACATTTATTTAGGTTTACATTCTATAGCTTAGATAAACATTTTTTTGCATTTTCTTCTGTAATCTATTCCATTACCAGAGGTTGAAAGTCTTGAAATTGCTATTAAGTACAAGTTAGATGATAATAGTCAAATTATGCTTATTTGCTTACCACAAATATGATTTTTAGAATGTTCTAAAAATGAGAAGGAGACAAATTAATTTTCTTTATCCTTTGAGTACAATATAACATTCATAGAATTTATCAAGTTCTTTCCTTTCTCATCAGGAGTTTTCAAATGTTGAAAATAAAGTTAATAGAATATCTCCCCTAAAGGAAAATTTGGAAAGTTATTTTGATCTGAAACAAATGTCCTTAATATTTTTAAAGATACTAGAAAAAAGGAAGAAGAATATACTCATTCATTTAACAAATATTCATTAAGCACTCTATGTGAAAAGACACTATAAGAAATTGTTTACTATTTTTAGAAAATAGCTTTTTTCCCTCTTCAACAAATTAAAAATATTCTCTGCAAAACAAATAGAAAATTTATAAAACATAAAAGCCCCTGTTATCACATCATTTGAAGAAACATTGTTAACCTTAGTGGATGTCTCCATTGCTTCTTTGTAGAATTCCCTCAAAAAAATGTTTCATGGAGGGCTGAGGTTTTAGCTCAGTGGTAGAGCGGTTGCCTAACATGTGTAATGCACTGGGTTTGATTCTAGCATTGCCTATAAATAAGCAAAATTAAAGGTCCATTGACAACTAAAAAGCAACAACAACAAGAACAACAAAAACATACTTTCATGGGAACAAATTGGAGGTTAAAAAATAAATTAAAGAATCTTAATTCAGGTAGACTTTCCCCTTTTTTCACTCTTCATGGTATCTACCCTGAGAAATGACATATATTATGTGCTAATGTAACAGTGGTCCACTTTATTTTTTGAATATGGTCCTTGCTGCTTTGCCACTGTTGTTTATTTATTTATTTATACATACATACATAAACTCAATGGCATTTAATCACTGAGCCACATCCCCAGCCCTTTTTATATTTTATTTAGAGACAGAGTCCTGCTAAATTGCATAGGGCCTTGCTAAATTGCTAAGGCTGGCTTTGAATTTGCAATCTTCCTGCCTCAGCCTCCCAAGTTGCTGGGATTTCAGGAGTGTGCCACTGCAATTTATTTTTCAAAGGACCATGTTTATTTCTCTTTCTCTTCTTCTTCCTCCCCTTTATACTCTTTCCCCCTCTTGGGAATATAGTCATTTCTGAGATCTTTTAGTGCCATCCCCAAAGCCTGAATTACTTTATTCCTATAGTGGGTGTGTGTCCAAAGATGGATAACTGCCCAGTTTGGGGAAGAAAGCTAATCCTGTTTCACCTCTTTAAAAGCCCCCTGATCCTCCTGATGGACTGTGATAGGAATCTCCTGTGTTTCTCCTTTGCTAGCAAAGCAATAAAACTTCTTTTTACGTTTTTCCAAATAGTGTCCACATTATTGGATTGGCATTGGGGAAAAGAACCAAGCTTTCAGCAACATTAATAAAAATAGTTAGGGGAGTAATCCACTAGGCCCTAAAAACTGAAAAACTAAAACCAAGCCATGTGTGATGGCATAACCTGTAATCTCAGTGACTCAAGAGTCTTAGGGAGAAGAATTGCAAGTTTGAGGACAGCTTCAGCAACAACAATTTAGCAAGACCCTCAGTAATTTAGTAAGATTCTGTCTCAAAATAAAAAGTAAAAAAGGGCTGGGATAAAAAACCAAATGCCGAATGTTTTCTCTGATATAGGGAGACTGATTCATAGTGGGGTAGGGAGGGGGAGCATGTAAGGAAGAGGAACTCTAGATAGGACTGAAGGGTGGGAGGGGAAGGGAGGAGGTATGGGGTTAGAAATGATGGTGGAATGTGATGGTCATTATTATCCAAAGTACATGTATGAAGACACGAATTGGTGTGAATATACTTTGTATACAACCAGAGATATAAAAAATTGTGCTCTATATGTGTAATAAGAATTGTAATGCATTCCACTGTCATATATAAATTTTAAAAATTAAAAAAAAGGCTGGGATGGAGTTCAGTGGCAAAGCACCCCTGGATTCAATCTCTAGTAACAAAAATCAACAACAAAAACTTATAAAAACTGACCAAACCAGGCAAGGTGGTACACACCTGTAATCCCAGCTAATACAAATGCTGAGACAGAAATATTGTTAAGTTTCAGGGCAGCATGGACAATTTAGAGACCTTGTCTCAAAATAAAAAATAAAAAGTGCTCAATCGTAAAATGCCCCTGAATTTGTTGCCGAAAGTTTCGTCCTTGTTCATGATACCAATTCAATAACGAGGACACGGTTTTGAGAAAAAGGAAAAAGATGGTTTATTACTTTGCTAGCAAAGGAGAAACACAGGGGACTCCTGTCCCAAAGGCTGTGATTCTGCCCATCAGCAGGAACAAGGGATTTTTAAAAAGGTGATTCAGAGAAAATGAGATTAGGGAGGAGAAGAGATCTGGAAGGGGAAGGTCAGGGAAATGAAGATCAGGGAGGAGAAGGTCAGGGAGAAGAAGGTTGGCCAAAAGAGAAAAAAACATGTAAGTTTCAAAGTGACAAGGGCTTATAGTCAAAGCATCAAGTGAACCCTTGTTAGAAAATTCAATCAACAGTAACACATGTTTACACACGAATTTCTCTATATTCGCCACAAGAGGATAAACTTTGGTGTTTAATTAGAAATGCAATTTGGTGGTAAAAGCAAAAAGTTCATACTTATCCTGGCTACCGAAAATTGCCAATGTGGTATCATTTGAAGCACGTGTGGTGGCAAGAGTTTTGAATTTCTATACTCCTTTGTTTCACTTTGTCAAAGGAAAAAAATTCCAAAACTTTGGTTTAACGATCTTAATTGGCTTGATCTTTTATTTTAGGATCTGATGACACTTCACTACATAAAACAGAATGACTACTCAAATGAACCAAGTAAAGAAGATTGATTTAAAAAGCTGGGTAAAGCAGAAGAAAGCAGAAACAAAAAACAAAAACTCATACTGATAATTTCAAAGTCACTTTTCTGGTAAGTTGAGGACTGGGAGACAGGAAAATAACTCAGTAGTTAATATCAGGGTTTAAGGGCTTTGTTTTTATTTTTTACCATCATTAAGAAAAAGGGAACTTCATTATCATACCAACTGACTTGTGGGTTCTCTCTCTCTAATCCTTAATTAAGGTCAGATAAACAACTTAGTTTTAGCTTGATGGAACTTTGCTATGAATGACCTCCACTTTGATTTTTAGTCTGGTGTGTTGGGTCCTGGTGCAGGCGCTTAGTCTGAAGCAATGGGCTCCTATAATTTTTATTTAACGATGGCAACCAAAGGAGTGAGGCAAAGAGCGATTTATCATGTCAGTGACTCATTTTTCACATAAGGCAAAAGGTGACTATACTGATAAAATTTCATTTTAAAATTCCTGCCAAAAGGCCCAAGTAATTAGCAAAACTAACCAGTGAAAAAAAAGAGTGAGAACAAAGTCCATTATTTTTCTATTTGGGAATTTCACATTACTTTCCTTCAGAGAAATTTGTCTTTCATTAGCTATGTATATGCCAGATATGATAATTAAACTATTTTAACATTGAATTTTGTTCTTCTTTTATTTGTAGTAATAAAGGGAGATTCTAATAAATCTATAGGAAAGAGCCCTCCCCCCTCCCCATCCTTGTACCCTTGGGTCATAAAACAATATTTTCACTTTCCTTCAATTTTCTTGAGTGGCTCAAATTATTTAGGACAACTGTAATGAAGTGTAAGTCAGGATGAAATTAATTTGTAAAAGTTAGGTTGTGTTTAATTGAATATGAGCAAAAAGTGATAAATCAGCAATTGAATAGCTATGTAGGAAATGCTGATCCAGGAAATAAGGAGACTGGCTGACTATGTTTACTATATTTATAAAAATTACCACACTGGGCAGAGTGGTGCATTCCTGTGATCCCAGGGATTTGAGAGGCTGAGGCAGAAGGATCTCAAGTTTGAGGCCAGTCTCAGCAATTTAGGAAGATTCTGTCTCAAAATTTAAAAATAAATAAATAAATAAAAATTTAAAGGACTGGGAATGTAGCTTACTAGTAGAACACCCCTGGGGTCAATCCCTAGTACAGTCAAAAAAAAAAGAGAGAGAGAGAGAGAGAGAGAGAAATAAAAATCACTATAATTTTCCATTTGCTATTGGGCCAAGGTAGAAAGACTAATTTTCAAATCTCAATCATAAAAGTACTTATTTATGGAGTGCTGTGCTAAGAACTTTGCCAGATTACTTTAATTACTGTCACAGACACCTGTGTGGACCCTCTTGGCCAATATTATTTTAAACTAAAGACACTTGAAGGCTGAAGCCAGGTGTAGTGGTGCTCACCCGAAATCCCAGGGACCCAAGAGGCTGAGACAGGAGGATTTCAAGTGTTACTAAAAACTTGGTCTTCGTCTCCAATGCCAATTCAATAATAGGGACACGTTTTTTGAGAAAAGGGGGAAAAGAAATTTTATTGCTTTGCTAGCAAAGGAGAAATATAGGAACTCCTGTCCCAGAGCCTGTGGTTCACCTATCAAGGGGAACTGGGTGGGTTTAAGAGGTTATTCAAAAGCTGCATTTTCTATCTGTTCTCTATCTGGAGCTGTAATTCATTTGTTAATTTGGGAGACAGTCATTTCTGAGATCTTCTGGTTCCTGCAGTGATTGTGTGCTTAAGGACAAATAACTCTGCCTAGGGTGGGGAAGAAAAGTAATCTTGCAGAGTAGTAAAGTTGACCACTGTTAATTCAAGTTGTAGGCCAGCAATTTAGCCTTTAGTGAGACCCTGTCTCACTAAAAAGGGCTGGGGATGTAACTCAATATAAAGTGTCCCTGGGTTAAATTCCCAGTACCAAAAAATAAACTATAGACACTTGAGATTCAACAGATACAGAAAAAGCCTATTCAGAGCTTTCTTTCTGATCTGACTAACAGCAGAAACTACTGGGAATGAGATTGCTAAAAATATCCCTTCTGAGCTGGTCCTGGTGGCACAGCTTCCTAATCCCAGCAACTGGGGAGAGGCTGAGGCAGTAGCTTCATAAATTCAAAGCCAGCCTCAGCAATTTGTTAAGGCCCTAGGAAATTTAGCAAGGCCCTAAGCAACTTACCAAGATCTTGTTTCAAAATAAAATAAAATAAATTAAAAAGGGGCAGGAGAGTGGCTCAGTGGTTAAGCAAGCCTGGGATCAATCTCTGGTGTGTGTGTGTGTGTGTGTGTGTGTGTGTGTGTATTCCTTTCTAGGAATATTGCTGGCAAGAAAGTAGAGAAGACAACTTGTAGCTGAATAAAGGAACATTTCTCTTATTTGTTCGCCCAGGAACTAGAAAAGTTTCCTCCCACAGAAAATTTTCTCTCCTTCTTCCCTATTAAGTTAGGCATAGAAACCCCCAACTTCAGCTGTTCTGGAGAATCACATTTTTCTCTGTGTTCCTATGTGAATAAAGACTGCCTTTTCTCTTGCCAGTCTGTCTTTTGTCAGTTTCAATCACAGGCCCCCAAAAAATGAACCTAAGAAGGTAAAATATTTCCTTCTGAACAAACCCAATGAGTAATCTCATCTTCATCATAAAAGTTAGACTCATAGAAATTAGAAATCTTGCCCAAATTTACCAAAGCAGAGGAGCTATGATTCAAACTCAGGGATCTACACTTCCCCAAAAAGTATGCTAGTATCACTTCATTAAATTGTTTTTATTAGATATATGTCAGGGGCTAGAAGGAAGTTCTCCTTCAAAGAATAGCCTGACACTTACAAGAAACAGCCCCCTGGGAGACATCCTGCCTGGGAGACATCCTGCAGCCATCTATCTCCCTGAGACATCCTGCGGTCATCTGTCTTCCTGAAACATCCTGAGGTTATCTCACCTTGTGAAGACATCCAGCAACTGCCGATAAGAGAGCTTCCCCATCCCCAGCATATAAATACCCCTGTGTGAACAATAAAATTTTGCAGCTTGATCAGAACTCCTGTCTTGCTGTCATCTCTCGTTTCTCTTGTCCCTTCATTCCTCCCCACCTAGGTTTGCGGCCCTGGTTGATGTGTCCTGCCGGCCGGGACAGGTATAGAGGCTCTAATAGCTCCTGCAAACTGTCACATCTTAAAGGTAAGTCTTCTGAGGTTGGAGGTATATAGCTCAGTGGTAGAATGTGTGCTTAGCATGCATGAGGCCCTGGTTCAATTCCCAGCACCACAAAAAGCAAACAAATATACAAACAAACAAACAAACAAACAAAAAAACCCTACTGTCAGGTGTCATAATTCTAGTTGTTTTGATATTTACTAGGAGGGATATTAAGTGGGTGACTGCAAGTTTCACCCAAATTATTTGGTATTTCCTTCACAAACTGGTTTCTAAGATTGGCATGTTCAATTCATTGGAAAAAGAAATTCGTTACATACAATTGAAAAATTGAGTCAAGGTGAAGGAATCCAGCATGAGTAAGACTTGCACTTTGTTACACGTCAGTAATGAGGAAGCTGAACAGACAATACACAGGACATATATCAACAGGAGACTAAGCCTCTGAACTCTCTCAGGCATGCTCCACCTTTACAAGCCCAAGAAACAGCTCTAGAAGAGGCATTATTAGCAGCCCTGAAGGAAGGGAACTAGCCAGGGTCGTGAAGATTCAACTTCAACTCGGAAAATGAGGGTTATAGGAGAAAAGTTCTGGGAATGGGAGTGAAAGGGAAGTGAGACTCAGTTACAAAGGAAGAAAGAAAAGCCCCATGGTAGACATAGGAAAGCAAGTATCCTGTAAAGCACTAGAATAGATAGTAGCATTGAAAGGGTAAAGTCTCTAAGCTGCAAAGCCTGAGTTAAAATGTAAAGGACCAGGTATTGTTAAGTTTCTAAGCTACACTCAAAGCCTGAAATTCCTGTAGCTGTTAGGACAATTCCCGGGACTGCCCATTAGATAATCCCCCCTGACCACTTAGTTGTTTAACAACTTGGACCCAGTGCAGTTCAGCACGTAGGCACCTCAGGGCCTAAACCAATCAGTTTGAATGTACACCCCGCTTTAGGACTGACCTATCACCCCCGCCCGACCTGTTCCCGCCAATGAATGTGCTAATCAAGTTTGAGAGTTGTTGTTCGATTTTCCCACGCCTCATGATGATTTGTTCTGATGTATGCAAAGCCCCCACCCTCCCCAAAAAGTGTACTTAAGCACTGCTTAACCTCTGCTCGGGGCTCTGGGCCGCTCTCCCTTCTTGAGTAAGCACGGAGCCCCAGTGCGCTGGATCCTCAATAAACCCCCTTTTGCTGTTGCATGAGTCGGTCTCTTGGTGGTCTCTTCCTCCGACATTTGCCGGACCCTTACAGCATCACAGAGCTGACTGTGTCAAAGAAGCCAGGAAAAATATTACCACAATCCTCCAGTGGAAACAAATACAATAAACAAACAAGGATATATTTCCAGGACACTTTTAAGGGGAAAAAAAGAAAACAGCAAGATACAGAACAGTACATATGCCTAATTTTGTTTTTAAAAATCCACAAAATGGGACTGGAAGTCTAGCTCATTGAGAGTGCTTATCTAGCATTCAGAAGATCCTGAGTTCAATTTCCAGACCTAAAAAAAAAAAAAAGTGAAAAAGTCACAAAATGGTACATATTTCTCAAAGGTGTATATGAATGTCTATCTGTCTATGTATAATCAAAATGCTGGAAGGAAATCATGGAAATAAACAAAGACCATCCAAATGAGAATAATCAGAGGCTAGTTATTCATGGCTTTCCATAACAAGGGAATGAGACACCATTACTTGTGTTTGGCAGACACTCAAAGACAGGCAGTGGAGTGGTGTGAAGCTTTATCATGAAAAAGAGCCAAGCTTCAGGTATGCTGTGATTGAAAATTCTTGGCACAGGAAGCTAGAGGTGGGCTGACCAGAAGTGGGGCATCTCATGTAATTGGTTTCAGGACCATACTTGGCTTTCTCTGGTTGGTCCTGAGTTGGAAGCTGACTGACACTCACTGACTGAGCTCTGGCACTTCTGGATCCATTGCTTCAGAGCTTGTGATTTGTTTTACTAGGCTGGTTGCTGCAGAGGTTTTGTATCAGAGTTCTGATACAAATATATGACATATATGTCCTATCCCTTGTTTGTATACTTAATCTCTCAGTATGAACCAAACTGATATTAGTGGTTATCATTGACAAGGTGGGAAAAGGTATGTAAGGAAAAGTTAAATTTGTTATTTTTTAATTTTAAAATTTTTTACTTGCATAATTTTATAAAATTCTGAAGCAAAATGGCAGAAGGATGGTAGTTGTCATTCCTAATCCTCATAACAACATTTCAATGTGGGTCATATTCTTATTTTATAGCTGAGGAAACTGAATCACTCAGAAGTTAACCTATTCAAGGACACAGTTGATAATAGCAGACAGAATTTAGTTCCAGGTACATTAAATCCTAATTGTTACCTTTCATCATGCCATGCTTCCAAAAGCATAATCATTAAAAGAGAGAAGTTACTATTGTGTTCATCCAAAGTATCTATGCTCATCCTTTATAACTGGTATAAATGAACATTCTCAATAAATTTCTGTGAAATAGAATACAAAAACATCAAAAAGACTGTGCACCACGATCAAGTGGGGTTCACCCCAGGGATTCAAGGTTGATTCAACAAATGAAATCAATAAATGTAATTCATCACACCGATAGACTTAAAGATAAGAACCATATGATCATCTCAATAGATGCAGAAAAAGCATTTGACAAAATACAGCACCCCTTCATGTTCAAAAAACTAGAAAAAATAGGGATAACAGGAATATATCTCAACATCATAAAGTCTATATATGCTAAGCCCCAGGCCAACATGATTCTAAATGAAGAAAAATTAAAAAAAAAAAAAACAACTGGAACAAGATAGTGATGCCCTCGTTCACCACTTCTATTTAACATAGTTCTTGAAACACTGGCTGGAGCAATTAGACAAAAGAAATTAAAAGGATACAGATAGGAAAAAAAGAACTCAAATTAGTACTATTTGCTGACAATATGATTCCATACCTAGAAGACCCAAAAAATTCCACGAGAAAACTTCTAGAACTAGTAAATGAATTCAACAAAGTAGCAGGATACAAAATCAACACCCATAAATCAAAGGCATTTCTGTATAACAGTGACAAATCCTCTGAAAGGGAAATGAGGAAAACTACCCCATTTACAATAGCATCAAAAAAATAAAATAAAATACTGAGAATCAACCTAACAAAAGAGGTGAAAGACCTCTACAATGAAAACTATAATATGCTAAAGAAAGAAATCAAAGAAGACCTTAGAAGATGGAAAGATCTCTCCTGTTCTTGGATAGGCAGAATTAATATTGTCAAAATGACCATACCACCAAAAGCACTATACAGATTTGATGCAATTCCAGTCAAAATCCCAATGCCATTCCTGATAGAAATAGAAAAACCAGTCATGAAATTCATCTGGAAAAATAAGACACCCAGAATAGCCAAAGCAATCCTTAGCAGGAGTGAAGCAGGTGGCATCACTATACCAGATCTTAAACTATACTCAGAGCAATAGTAACTAAAATAGCATGGTATTGGCACCAAAATAGACTGGTAGAACAATGGTACAGAATAGAGGACACAGAGACTAACCTACCAAATTACAGTTATCTTATATTAGACAAAGGTGCCAAAAACATACATTGGAGAAAAGACAGCCTCTTCAACAAATGGTGCTGGGAAAACTGAAAATCCATATGCAACAAAATGAAATTAAACCTCTGTCTCTCACCATGCACAAAATTCAGCTCAAAGTGGATCAAGGACCTAGGAATTAAACCAGAGACACTGCGTCTAATAGAAGAAAAAGTAGGCCCAAATCTCCATCATATAGGATTAGGCCCCAACTTCCTTAATAAGACTCCTGTAGAGCAAGAATTAAGATCAAGAATCAATAAATGGGATGGATTCAAACTAAAAGCTTCTTCTCAGCAAAAGAAACAATCAGCGAGGTGAATAGCGAGCCTACAGCTTGGGAGCAAATTTCACCACTCCCACATCAGATAGAGCATTAATCTCTAGGGTATATAAAGAACTCAAAAAGCTAACCTGCAAAAAAACCAAATAACCCCATCAATAAATGGCCAAGGAACTGAACAGACAATTCTCAGAAGAGGATATACAATCAATCAACAAACATATGAAAAAAATGTTTAACATCTCTAGCTATTAGAGAAATGCAAATCAAAACTTCTCTAAGATTTCATCTCTCTCCAATCAGAAAAGCAGCTATTAAGAATACAAACAACAATAAGTGTTACCAAGGATGTGGGGAAAAGACACACTCATACATTGCTGGTGGGACTGCAAATTGGTGCAGCCAATATGGAAAGCATATGGAGATTTCTTGGAAAACTTGGAATGGAACCACCATTTGACCCAGCTATCCCACACCTTGGTCTATACCCAAAGCACCTAAAAACAGCATACTACAGGGACACAGCCACATCAATGTTTATTGCAGCACAATTCACAATAGCTAAACTGTGGAACCAACCTAGATGCCCATCAGTAGATGAATGGATAAAGAAAATGTGGTATATATATACAATGGAATATTACTCAGCAATAAAAGGGAATAAAATCATGGTATTTGCAGGTAAATGGATGGAGCTGAAGAATATAATGCTAAGTGAAATTAGCCAATCCCCAAAAAACAAATGCCAAATGTTTTTTTCTGATATAAGGAGGCTGCTTCATAGTGGGATTGGGAGGGGGAGCATGGGAAGATTAGATGAACTCTAGAAAGGACAAAGGGGAGGCAGGGTAAGGGAGGCAGCAAGCAGTGTAAAAACAATGGTGGAATGAGATGGATATCATTACTTTAAGTACATGTATGAAGACAGGAATGGTGTGAATATACTTTGTATACAATCAGAGGTATGAAAAATTGTACTCTATATGTGTAATATGAATTGTAATGCATTCTGCTGTCATATATAAAAAATTAGAATACAAAATTTAAAAACTATTTATATGAATAGAATTTTTTAAAAAGAAAAGAATAAGTGAGTTATAAGTGAGTTAAATGTTTTCCAGTTTTTATTGGTGCATTATAATTGTACATAATATTGGGATTTGTTGTTACATTTTCTTACATGCACATGATATAACAATGCAACTTGGTCAATATCATTTGTCATTATTTCCCCTTTTTCTCTCCTCCAACCCCCTTGGTCCCTTTCTTCTACTGGTCTTCCTTTGATTTTCCTGAGACCCCCACCCCCAACCTCTCTCTTCCTTTTTCCTCCCTTGCTTCTTCATATGAGAGAAAACATATGGCTTTCTAATTTGTTTTTTAACATATGACTTTTTTAGTTTATTTCACTTAACATGCTCTCAAGTTCCATTAATTTCCCTGCAAATGAAATATTTTCATTTTTCTTTATGGAGAAATTAAACTTCATTGTGTATATACACCATGTTTCCTTTATACATTCATCCACTTTGAACACTTAGGATGGTTCCATAATTTGTCTACTATAAATTATATACATGGGTATTTGCATCAGTATTTTTGAAAGGCCTAAATTGAAATGCACAACTATAGAACAACAGTTGAAATGAAAATAATTTCATGATGCAGCTGATCCTGTTTGTTTGCCAGATCTATCACGTTGGAGAATCATTCTCTTCTGGTGAAGCCTCAGCCACCCTGCCTCTATCTATCCCTCGCCAGTTCCAGGTATATATACTAGATCAAGTTCAAAGTAATCCATCTTGTACTACAAACCCTCACAAAGATCAGTTCAGGCATAGACATGTAATTCAAGCAGAGTCTGATGGAGCCCTCCCTGAGAAGTTCCTGCCAATAAACACAAAGGAAAGCCTCTTCTATAACTGTAAACTGAAGGGCAATGTCAAGAATGATTTATAGTTTTGTTATGTCTGCAATAAGGAATTGTTCACTAGAAGAAAGGTAGCTAACATATAAGGAGAAACAGTATCTAGATAGAGTTGAAGAAAAGAGCTTTGATTTTCATTTAATAAGTGTTTACTTATTATATATTGGCTAAGAATAGACAAGTGGTATTGAGCCCCTGGATCACTGGAGTTTCTATTAGATGTTCTATAGAAACTATTTCATGCCAGTTTGAGTTGGACTTCTGTTACTTGCAGCCAAAATGTCCTGACTAGTTTAATGAGCATTTAAAACTTTTAAAATACTAGAACCAATTTTTAAAATCTGGAATAGCTTGCTTCTCCCACCCCAATCTTCAAATTAGAGTGTAAACCTTTTGTGTGTGTGTGTGTGTGTGTGTGTGTGTGACTGTTAAGTACAACACACAGAAAAGTACACAAGTATAATCACTGTTCTAACCATGAAATACAATTTATTAGCAACCCAAAGGTCTGCTTCTGTTGTCTTGTGATCATTAATCTCTCTGTGTTCACTGAAGGTAACTACGGTCCTGACATTTTAAGTAATCAATTTCTTATATTTCCTTAAGGTTTTACCACTTTAAAAGGCATGCCTAACCACTAGAAAATTTTGCCTGTTTTTGAATTTTAGAGGATGAGAATCACTTAGCATGTAATGTTTGGCTTCTCATAATGTGTTTGTGATATCTATCCATGTTCTTGCAGATACCTGGAGCTCAATTCATTTTCTTTTCCATTTAATATTTTATTATATAAATGTAACTGTTGATAGACATGGAAATTGTCTCTAGTTTTTTACTATTATGCATATACTGATATGGGCATGCTTATACATTTCTCTTGGTGTACATTTGCAATCACTTCTCCAATACTGATCTAGCAATAGAATTGCAGATCATAAAACATAATATTCTCAACATTTTTTTTTTGTACTGGGGGAACCCAGGGGTGCTTAACCACTGAACGACAACCCAAGCACTTGTTAAAATATTTTTTGTTCAGAGACAGGGTCTCACTAAGTTGCTTGGGGCCTCACTAAGTTGCTGAGGCTGGCTTTGAACTCAAGATTCTCCTGCCTCAGCATCCCAAGCAGCTGCATTACAGGCATGTGCCACTGCATACAGTGGACAGAAGGTCTTAATTTTAATGTAGTCAATTTTACCAATCTATGTGTTTACTATTAATATTTTTTTCAGTCCTATTTAAGAAGTCATTCGTTAACATGAGTTTATAAAATTATTTTCCTTTATTATCTTCTGGAAGCTGTTATGACTCACACTGAAATCTAATATCCAACTGAGATGTTTATGTACAATGTAAGACAAGTATCATTTACTTTCTTTTCCATGTGAAAATCCAGTGAAGTACCATACAATAAGAAGATGTGATATTCTCATCTCCTTTCCTTACTTAAAAGGAAAGCATTCAAAACTTTATGTATAATGTTTAATTATGTTTGCTACAGGGTTTTATGTATGTTTTAATGTGGGAAAGATATTTCTTCTACTTGTAGTTTATGGCATTATAATCAGAAATGGATGTTAAACATCATCAATCCATAGGGCTGGGGTTGTGGCTCAGTGGTAGAGCACTTGCCTAGCATGTGTGAGCTACTGGGTTCAATTCTCAGCACTGCATATGAATAAATGAATAAAATAAAGGTCCATTAACATCTAAAAAAGAATTTTAAAAAACTTCATCAAACACCTTTTTTAGGATCTATTGAGATTATTATTCGATTTTGTTTTCCTTATCTTGTTAAAGTGGTAAGTGATTGTGGGTTATTTGTTCATTTTTTTGTACATGGCACAGGGATTGAATCCAAGATGTCATGCATGCTAGGCAAGTTGGTCTACCACTGAGTTACATTCTTAACCTTTTACCTTCTTTTCTCTTCTCTTCTCCTCTTTTCATTTCTTTTTTTCTTTCTGTACTAGGGATGGAACCCAAGGGAGCTTTACCAGTAAACTACATCCCCAGTTCTTTTCTTTTTCTCTCTTTTTTTTTTCAATTTTGAGACAAAGTCTCCCTAAATTGCTAAGGAAGTCCTCAAACTTGAGATCCTCCTGTCTCAGGCTCCTGAGTTGCTAGGATTACATGTGTATGCCAGGCTTGATTGGGTTTCTTATACTAACTCAATCTTTAAATCATGAAATAAACCCAATTTTCTCATCATATATAATCCTTTACATTAATATACATATATTATTGTACACTACAAATATGTACAATCTTATTTATTAAGACAAATAAAATTTATACATTATCCATGTATGAATTAATTTTATTAATTTTAATTCCTTCTTCTTATCTTATCAATTTTTATTTATTTTATTTTTTATCAGGGACTGAATGTAAGGATGCTTTACCACTGTGCCACATTCCCAGCCCTTTTTTATTTTGAGACCAGATCTTGCTAAATTGCTTAGGACCTCACTAATTAGCAGAGGCTGGCTTTGAACTTGTGATCCTCCGGCCTCAGCCTTGATGACTGCTAGGATTACAGGATGGGACACCACACCCAGCCACTTCTTATCAGTTTTAAATATTAAGATTATGCTGGTCTCAGAAAACAAATTAAGTAATGTTTCTTCTTTTTTCCTTCTCTGAAAAAGCCTATGTAAGCCTATTTTTATCTTTAAATGTATGTTATGTGTCATCTGGCCCTAAAAATTTTTCAGTCAGTGGGTGTAGTGATCTATATATATCTATTAGGTCAAGTTTGCTAATCTTGTTCAAATCTTCTAAACCCTTGCTAAACACACACACACACACACAGTTTTAAATATGCTTTTTCTGTTACTGAGAGAGGGAAGATGAAATATTCTACTATGATTTTAAATTTGCTCAGTTTTTCCTGTATTATACCAATTTATGCTTTATATATTTTGATGATATATAGTTAGATACTGTTGGAACTTAGAATGATATCCTTCCAAGTATGGAGGGGTTATTTTATATTCTGAGCATTTTTATGTAAAGGGAAAAGATTGCTCTGTAATTCCTTTGTCTACATTAAGACTAAACTGCAGAAGGGAACAAAACTGCCCTCCACCCCCAACTGAAATCCCTTTATCTATGTCAGAAAAAAGACTGAAGAATGTAACCACACCTGGGCTGACTTTTCTTACAAGATAACATCTGTCCCTTGGGTTCAAATTCCAAAGAGAATCTTTACACAAGCTAAACTCTGTCTTATTTCTCTCAGCCATCATTCACAATCCCTCAAAACTGTTTACACCCCCTATTTTCTCCTCTCCTATAGAAAAAAGATTATATAAGTTACTGAAGGATGCTGGACTAATGGATAATCATGTTACATAATTTCTCCCCTTTTGTACATCAATATACTTGTTTTTATGCCTTTCTTCCTATTTAAGTTTTGTCAGTGTATTTTAGTCACCCTTCAGAAGGAAGAAGGGAAATATATCCCTTCATCCCTATAAGATACATGTATAAGACACATGTAAACACATTTTCATGGCAGATTAACACTTTCATCATTAGGAATCATATGTTTTATTTCTACAAATGCTTTTCACCTTAAAGTTTGTCTTATCTGTTATTAATTAATATAACTCCCATCTCTTTGGTTAGTGCTTATATATTTTTCTCTCTTTTTACATCTTCACATTTTTAATATCATGCCTGTAGGATGAAGGTGAAGCTCAGACAGTACAGGCTTAGCATGCATGAGTTCATGGCCATGGGTTCAATCTTAAACATTCAAAAAATAAATAGATAAATATTATTCTTGTAAATAGTATGTTGATGTTTAATGAAGGATTTAGTTGTTTCATATTTAATGTAATGATATATTTGTGTTTAAATCTACCATTAATTAAGTCCCTTCTATTTATCTTGTATTTTCTTTCTTTTCAATTAGAATTTTTATTGCTTTTTGCCCTATGAATTATTGTCAAGCTTACTACTCTTTTAAATGTTTTCCTAAAGATAACACCACAGACTTTTATTTACAAAGTCTAATTATTTAGTAGCATTACTTTCTTCCCAGAGAAGTCAAAGTTCTTAGAAAACTTTTACCATCTTCCTGAATTATATGCCATTCTTTTCAGGTATTTTAGTCCTCACTTTATTTAATCCCAAAATATTATTATTATTGTTTTATAATGTCAATATTATATTTGTCCCTCACATTTACTTCATTGTTTTTCTTTCCTTCCTGTGTCTTTGACCTTATATCCAAGACTCTCTAAAAAACTCCCTTTAGTGTTTCCTTTAGCTCAGCTTGGACAGTGATGAAATATCAATTTTTGTTTTTCTGAAAATATTATTTTAAAAGGGCATTTTAATTGGGTACGTAATTCTACTCTTTCTTTTTTGTTTTTCTTTTTATGGTGCTGGGGCTGAAACCCAGGACATCATGCATATTAAGCAATTGCTCTAACTCCCATTAGCCCTATAGTTCTCCTTTTGTAGTTATTTTTCTTCAGCTTTTGGAAGATAGTATTCCTTTTTTTTTTTTTTTTTTTTTAAGAAGTCAGCTTTTGGAAAGCAGTTTGGCAGGTCTTCAGAAGGATAAACCTAGAATTACCTATAAATCAGAATTCTACTTCTAGGTATATACGAAACAGACCTGAAAAAGAATTCAAACAAATATTTACACATCAATGTTCATAGTAGCATTACCCATGATGTTCAAAAAGTGGAAAGTACCAAAGTGCCCATCCAAAAGTGAACAGAGACTTAGTAGTGGAGCACTTGCCTACCTTGCATGTGGCCCTTGGTTCAATGCCAAGAGCAAAAAGAAAAAAAAAGTGAACAGATAAACCAAATATGGTATATACATAAAATGAAATGTTATTCTGACACAAAAGGAATGATATTCTGATAGATGCTACAGCATATTAATACAGACTGGCATATTAATTGAAATAAGCCAATCACAAAAGGACAAATATTGTATGATTTCACTCATATGAAACATCCAAAATAGGTAAATTCATAGACAGAAAGTAGAATAGAGGATACTAGGAACAGGGGGTAAGAAGAAATGGGGCATTATTGCTAAATGGAATGATAAAATGTTTTGGAAAAAGTAGTAATAACAATTGTACAACACTGTGAATGTAGCTAATGCCATGGAACTATATACATAAAAGTAGTTAAAATACTAATTTGTATATTATGTATATTTTACTACAATAAAAAGTCAGCTCTTGGACAACTGTTATATTTTTAAGTATAACTTTTTTTCCCCTGAATGCTCTAAAATTTTTGGTTTTGGTTTTCAGCAATGATATATAAATATCTTGCATTGATATAGGCCTATGATTATTTAGCTTGCCTAGAATTTACACATTCTTTCAAACTGGAACTTTATCTTTATTAATTTAGAAAAGTTCTCCATCATTATCTCTTTAAACATTGTTTTACCCCACTCTTCCTCTCCTTTTCTTCTAGGATTCTAAGGATTTTAGACCTATAGATTTTAAGTCTCTTTCTCTTACTTTTTTTCATTCTTCTATCTAAAATTTATTCTAGATACTTTCTTTGATTTTCTCTTCAGTGTATTTAGTTTTCCATGCTTTGTTCTGTGTATCTTGACCTCTATTTCACTTAACTAATTTTTTCTGTATCTGTCAATTTTTTTTTTTTTTTTTTTGGTAGTGTCAAGATTGAATACAGGATTGTTCATGTTGGGTAAGTGCTCTACCACTGAGCTACATTCCCAGCCCTAATTAACTTCAGCTATTTTATTTTCAATTCTAAAATTTCCATGTTTTTTTCCCCTTAAATTTGAATTTAAAAATATCAATCTTGCCAGGTGCAGTGGCACATACTTGTAATCCCAGTGGCTCAGGAGCTGAGGCAGGATGATCACAGGCTCAACGCCAACGTTTAGCAAGGACCTAAGCAACTTAGGGAGACCCTGTCTCAAAATAAAAAAATAAAAGGGGGCTGGCATTGTAGCTCAGTGGTAGAGCACTTGCCTAGCATGTGTGAGGCACTGAGTTCAATCCTCAGCACCACAGAAAAATAAATAAATTAAATAAAGGTATTGTGTCTATCTTCAACAGAATAAATAAACAAATAAATAAATAGGGCTGAGGATATGGCTCAGTGGCTAAGTACCCCTGGGTTCAATCTCTGATACCAATTAAAAAAAAAGAAAAAGAAAAACACTCATTATTATACCCCTGCAAAATTGAAAGTATAATCTAGTATACATATTATATGTTTGATAACTCCAATATGTAAAGATCTCATGTCTATACTCTTTCCATTGTTTTTATTATATTTATATACATATATATGTATATATATATACATATATGTATGTATGTATATATATATATACACACACACATACATACACACACACACATTACCACGTTGTCTTGCCTTATCATGTAAAATTGCTTGTAGAAATAATTTGAGGCATGGGAAGCTATTATCTTCCTCAAGAGGGGATTTAAGATTAATTAATACTTGTTTCTGGCAGTACTACAACTTAGGATAAATTCAAAACAGTAGGAGGCTAAGATGATTTAAAGCTGGGTGGCAGTCCCTAAAAATGTGTGTCCTTCCTGTTCTTTCCACCAGGGATGGAACTCAAGAGATGCTTAACCACTGAGTCACATCCCCAGCCATTTTTACGTCTGTTTTAGAGACAGGGTCTCCCTAAATGGCTGAGACGGGACTTTGAAAGATCCTCCTGCCTCAGGCTCCCAAGCGGCTAGGACTACAGGCATACACCATTGCGCCAGGTTTTTCCATTGCTTCTAAAAATCCTTAAGTTCCCAACTTATAATTTTGGACAAATAGTTCTTGGTGATCACTAATTGATGGAACCTGGACCCTCTCTGCCTCTGTTTATTCCAGGCTGAAAACCATGGACCAGTCTCCATTTCCTCCATTCTCCACTCTCCTCCAAATCGTGGCCTATAATTCTTCTTTCTTAACTGTGAGATGCCTTAATGCTGATTGTTTTGGTACCGAGATATTGAACCCAGGGGAGCTTTATCACTGAGCTATATCCCCAGCCCTTTTTATTTTTTGAGATAGGGTCTGGCCAAGTTGCTCGGTATGTGCCAGCACACCTGACATTTTTTTTTTTTTTTAAAGAGAGAGAGAGAGAGAGACAGAGAGAGAGAGAGAGAGAGAGAGAGAGAGAGAGAGAGAGAGAGAGAGAGAATTTTTTTTTAATATTTATTTTTTAGTTTTCTTTGTTTGTATGTGGTGCTGAGGATCGAACTGGGCCCCACGCATGCCAGGTGAGCGCCATACCGCTTGAGCCACATCCCCAGCCCACATCTGACATTTTTTTTAAGCAGTTTTTAAGGTATTTTAAGGAACATTGATTAAACAAATCTAGTACATCAATACTAGATGACCAATTTAGACCCAGTGTTTATTCTTTGATAAATTCTGTTCACACAAACCTTAAGACAAATCTTATGGATAAAGTATGAGGAATACCTTATAGATTTTTTTAGTCCCTCCCCCAAACCTCAATGTAAGTTTTTACTGTAAGCAGTTTGCTAAATGAAGGAGGAATACATAGACAAAAGCTGCCTATTACTGTGTCAAATGAATTAGAGCTATTTGCCTCAGATCAACTGATTTCCAAGAGTAATAGTGAGGATAAACACTTCCTAAAAGACAATTTAGGAAATACTGTTTCTTTTTTATCATCTATTTTTTCAGTCATATTCTATTTCTATGCAGCTATGCAACAGTACAAGCTTCATTTTACTAAAGTCATGAGAAAAAGAAAAGCTTTTTGAAAAAGCAAGCTGTCATGGCTTGGAGAGAAATTCTGGAGAACTTGTTGGAAAATAATAGTCATTTAATTGCATGACCTACATTAAATGCCAGCAACCTATGACCTAGGGATCAAATCTAGCTTAAAGATTGGTTGTGTATAACCTATAAGCTATGAATGTTTTTTTACATTTTTAGGGGGTTGAAACAAAGAAGCTTATGAAGTATATGTGAAAGACTATGTGTTATCTGTCTGGCCTTTTACATAAAGTTTGACGACTTTTGTTCTATGTCATCTAGTCAAAAAAAGAGAAGCTGTTGGGTGCAGTGACACACACCTGTAATCCCAGTGGCTCAGGAGGTTGAGGTAGGTGGATAGAAATTCAAAACCAGCCTTAGCAACTTAAAGTAAGACCTTAAGCAACTTTTTTTTTAAGTTTATTTATTTATTTTTTAAACCTAGCAGTTCTTTCTTTTTGAGAGAGAGAGAGAATTTTAATATTTATTTTCTAGTTATTGGTGGACACAACATCTTTGTTTGTATGTGGTGCTGAGGATCTAACCCGGGCCGCACGCATGCCAGGAAAGCGCGCTACTGCTTGAGCCACATCCCCAGCCCCGACCTTAAGCAACTTAATAAGACCTTGTCTCAAAATATTAATAAAAAAAATTTTAAAAAGGGGGGAGTGGGGCTGGGGATGTGGCTCAGTGGTTAAGTGCCTTTTATTCAATCCCTAGTACAAAAAATAAACAGAGAAGGTTCTGAGATTTTAACCCTACTTGCAAGCTAACAAGTTAGCCACCAGTTACATGGATGCTGGTAGAAGAAAGAAGATTCCAAGAGCAGAATCAAAGGCTTTGTCACAGCTATAGCAGCCATTTGTACCAGTTCCTTATATCCCATTTCCCACGGGGCAACATGTAGAGAGTCAGGTGACAATTGCATGCATAGTAATATTCATAAGAGAAGAAGAATCCTGAGCTCAGAGAGCCTGAATCTTTTAAAATGGGCAATAAACACACCTGCTCTTTGTACCACAGGGAGCTATTATCTCATTCTTCTACATTTTCTTCAATGGAGGCACAACACTATACCAAGCTCCACTTGACTTTAATACTATAGTCCAAATGGCTGTTTTCAAGTTATTTTAGAATGTAATGAGAAATGCATATTTTAAAGAAATGTAAGCTGGGTGGAGTGGTGCATGCCTGTAATCCCAAGAATTTGGGAGGCTGAGACAGGAGGATCTCAATTCAAAGCCAGCCTCAGTGACTTAGCAAGACCCTGTGTCAAAATAAAAATAAAAAGGGCTGGATACGTGGTTCAGTGGTAAAGAGCCCTAGGTTGAATCCCCAGTACTAAAAAACAAAAAATAACAACAACAACAACAAAACAAAAAATAAGAAAAAACAACAACAAAAAACAACTCTAAGAATATTTTTTAATGTACTGATCTAATATATTTTATTGCTATTTATTTCTAGAACAGGGTAAGCAGTTTTCTCACAGCATTATTATCTGAACAGTATTTATAAAAATGAAGATAGTTTTAAAAATCTTTTATAACATCAAATTTTAAGGGAACAAACAAAACAGCATTTAACAGTTAAATATTTAATATTTAACAAGTTATTTTTGCTGAAAACAACGAGCTTCATAAAATTAGGAATCTTTTAGAAAATCTGTTTCATCTTTAGACATCAGAGATAGGTCAGTTAGCAGAATTCCCTTAGAATTCAGTATAATATGAAAACTTAATTCTAGAACAATAACATATGAGATCCACTCTACCTGGTCCGATGCTACCTACTATCAATCAGGCCTGAGTTGAAAAACTGGAGAAAGCATGATTACACAATACGGATTCTTGTGTCTCTAACAAAGTATGTAGCTTTGAGTTGAAACTGAAAAAAACTGCAGATAAACTAGGCACAGTGAAGCATACTTGTAATCCCAGCGATTTAGAGATTGTGGCAGGAGGATCCCAAATTCAATGCCAACCTCAGCCATTTAACAAGGCCCTAAACAACTTAGTGAGACCCTTTCTCAAGATAAAAATTTTAATAAAGGACTGGGGATGTGGCTCAGTGACTAAGCTCCCCTGGGTTCAATCCCTGGTTACACCCCCACCCCCCAAAAGCTACAGATTGTTTGTTGTTACACTAGTTAATTTTACTCAATAACTTGTAAATAATCTGTAAATAGCTTTACAACATATAAGAAGAATATAAACTGAAAAGTCTAGCATGATTAATTGCTCTCCAAACTTAGGCTTTTTAGTTTGGGTTAAACTCTGTCATTTTAGCTGAGAATCAAGTATGAGCCAGGTTCACACACACTATTTTTTTTTTCCTTATCAATTAGATTTTATTATTTTTAATTGATTTTATTTTTTAAATACATGACAGCAAAATGCATTACAATTCTTATTACACATATAGAGCACAATTTTTCATATCTCTTGTTTGTATATAAAGTATGATCACACAATTCATGTCTTCATACATGTACTTTGGATAATGATGTCTATCACATTCCACCATCATTGTTAACCCCTTGCCCCCTCCCTTCCCCTCCCACCCCTCTACCCTATCTAGATACTCCCCCCCCCATATTTTTATATATTTTAATACTGATTCATTTAGACACTGGTATGGTTTAGATATTAGGTGTTCCCCAAAAGCTGATGTGTAAGAAAACACAAGAAAGCTTAGAGGTAAAATGAGACTAATCAGTTCATTAATTCTCGGATAGGGATTAATTTGGTGGTAACCATGGGCAGGTAGCTTGGCTGCAGGAGGTGGGTTCCTGGGGGCATGCCTTTGGGATATATATTTTGTCAATGGTGAGGGGAGTATTGCTTCCTAGTGCTTTCCTCCACAAAGCCCATCTGCCAAGTTCTGCCTCATCTCATACCCCAGGGAATAGAGGTGGCCATCTATGGATTGAGACCTCTGAAACTGAGCCTCCAAATAAACTTTTCCTCCTTTAATTGTTCTTGTCAGGTCTTTTGGTTATAGTGGTGAAAACAGAATCTTTTAGTGTTTTGATAAAATCATATTTTAACTATTCTATAAATATATATACTATAAGTTTTCTGAGGCAAATATACTATGTAGAAAAAATAGATAATTTAATTTATTATAGGGCAATATTTAGCTATGGAAAAATTTTTAAGAAATTCTGCTAACCTTTAATTAGTGTTTCAGGTAAAATGAGTACAGAAGTTTGAAGAGAATATATTCTCTCTCTTCTTAGATAATATTTATGTTTGAAAAGACAATATCTTTTACTAATAAAAATTTCACACCATTGACTTTTGATAACTGAAGGAAGAAGGAAATAGAAATCATTTAAATGTTAAATATATTTTTGTTTTGACAACTCAAACTCACATATTCATGGTTCTATAGTGGTTTTAATGGTTTCTTCTAGGAATGTTCTCAGACTTCTTTGGGAAAAAGCAAATAGCAAAAAAAAAAAAAATGCTGAACTCAATTTGTGAACTAAAATGATATGTCATTATAAATTTACAAGATAAATGGCAACTCACAAAATAATCTTCTAAGCAAATTTAAAATTACGTACAATCTGAAGATAACAAATATTAAAACTTATGTACAAAAAGTTATAAACCACGTGGAAAAAATTAACCACAAAATGGAAAAATATTTGCAACATATAATAGAAAAGGTAGGTTCTTTAATTTATAAATTTTATAAATCATTAAAAGAAAATTATATACAATAGAAAAATAGGTCCAATAATATTAATAGGCAGTTTTCTGAAAAAAAGAAAGAAAGAAAAACAAATGGAATCATACTTACCTTTATTCATGATTAAATAAATGTAAACAATCTTATTTTTCAACTATGAGAACGGTAAACACAAAATATCCTGATAATACACAGTGTTGGAAAATAGCATTTGATAGGAATGTTAACTGAAACAACTTTTTGGAGGGTAATTTTGTAATACTATCAAGCTTTATGCTTGCATATTTTGGAAATATAATTTTATAGCTTGGAATCTACCTCAAAAATTACAAGATGCATGTTCAAAATACTTAATGATCAATCATTGGTAATAACAATAAAAGGTGATTTAAATACCTATAAACTTTATTTAAATTATTAAATACCAAATTGACTCAATATTATTAATAATTAAATAATAAAATAATTTTGTGGTTCTGGGGATTGAGCCCAGGGGCATTCTACCATGGAGCTATATCCCTAGCCATTTTTGAAACAGGGTCTGGCTATATTTGGGAGATGCTAAGACTTGAACCCAGAGCCTCTATCACCAAGCTACACCTTCTACCCCACAACATATATCTTTAAAAAGTTCTGTGATAAAATCAAATGATATTTTGGAGAAATGAAACCACATGAATAATTGCTTATAAGTTCAATTATTCAATAGTAGTTATGGTACATAATTCATATCATCCACCACGGAGAAGAAACAATGATTTCAAAACAATAATTAAAAAAGAATGGGTTTTCATCCTTTATTTCTTGATGCAAGTTTTAAATTAATTTTAAAATAAAATCCAATACCATAATATAACTACTTTGTTTTTTACTTTCAAGAAACTTTTAGCAAATATTTGAAGTCATGGTAAAGAATCTTAAAGATAACATTATGCTTGGTACAATCACTTAAGAAAACAATGTGTCACTGTCTATTTAAGGGGTATACATGCCTTAAAAACTAGTAATGCCTTCCTTCCTAAATACATATCCTATCGAAACATATTTACCCTGACACTTGTATAAAAATGTTCACACATCAGTGTTCACAACAAAAACAAAAGCTCACAGGAGATGAGATCGCAGTGGTAAAGTAAAAGGCCCTGGGTTTGAACCCATCCCTACAAAAATATAAAATAAAAATAAACACAAAGTGTATCCTGGAAACCATAAAAGTATTGATTAACAGTAATTATGGTACAGAAATACAAGGCTATATCATGAAAATAAATACACTACAACACAAATGCCTGAGTTATTGGCATAAACATGCTGAAAAGAAAAAAACATACAATATGAATCCATTTATTTACTGTGTTTTGGGATGAACAGTAAAATCAAGGCACAACCATCATAAACTTTCCATGAGTAGAGAAAAAGTAGGGACTTTTGGGAGTCCTCACGAGTTTCAAGACCTAGATAGTGACTTATATAGGTGTTTGCTTTATAATTTCCACCAAAATGTACATATCTGTTCTAAACATGTCTCTGTATATATGTTACATATCATAAGAAATAATACCAGATAGGGCAGGGGGACAATAACCCAGTGATAGAGCATGTGCCTAGTATAAATACATATTTATGTAAATATATAGTGTATATATGTATATAACAACAAAAATAAAAATTAAAAAGTCAATATGAATGGTTCACAAAGAAAATATTCTATAATTCCAAGGGAATCATCCAAGGAGTCATTAATAGGCTTGCAGAATGAATTCTAAGATTTAGGCATTTATAATGCAAAAATAAGGTATAGGGAAACTAAATATGGAACTCTGTCCAAATGATTATGGATTAAGATCAAGTACCAGTCCCAGGAACAGGTTTTATATTTAGGTAAGAATATAGAATTTTTTTTTTTAAAAAAAAACTATTAATAGTTTTATTTAAATTATCAAATTATTTTTATAACACAATAACCTTGTATTAAAAACATCTCAATAATATGACATCAAAGCTTATATTTATATAAGGTAAGCACAAAATCTGAGGGACAGTGGGAAGTATCAAAAGAGGAGAAAGTAGAGTGGTACTTAATTTTCACAATTTTTGAGGTTCTTATGGAGGATACTTCTTTTTAATTTACCTTCTTCCAGATCAGGAAAAGGCCTACGGGCAGTTGACAAAATTTGATCACTCACTCAATGAAGAATATTGAGGTCTGAAGCATGTAGAAATATCTCAAAGTGGAAGAGATGTTGATTTGCCTTTTACCACTCACACAAGGGCTGCTATCTTTCTTGTGAACACTTAGGGTCCATTGTAATCAGACAATATCTTCTTAGTGGGACTCTTTTCTCCAGTTGAGAACATTCACCATATGTGTAGATTTTATTGAGTGCCTAAAAAAATTTGCCACTTTGAGGCTGGGGATGTGGCTCAAGCGGTAGCATGCTCGCCTGGCATGTATGCGGCCCGGGTTCAATCTCAGCACCATATACAAACAAAGATGTTGTGCCCGCCAAAAAAAATTACAATCTTCATCCCCTCTGAATTAACAGATTTGAATCCACTTCCACTGAATTTATAAAACAGGTCAATCTTCACCCCTCGGGGTAGACCTCAGTGGAACCTCCAAATATGATACTGCCAGTTATCGGTGACGAGTCCTGCTTCCCCACATGTTGAACTTGGAACATTAGAGAAGCATGCGGAGGCAAACATGAAGCAGAGTTTATTTAAAAAGAGGTAACATAGACTTCTCCCGTGAGGGAGAAAGGGGCCATAGGTGGTAACGCGGTATCCCCTAGAATTTCGAATTCTTATTTCATTATGAGATCTTTAACATTCATTCCTAAATTAGATAAGGGTCATTCTTTTTCAAGGATATTACATTTCATGATAAATTTATTTAATAAATTATAAATGCTCTTAAGCAATCATATTATACATCCTATCATCATTACTCCTATCTATGTAGCCTATACAGAAAGAACAAGAGATTTTTAAAAGTATAAGACTATCAAGAGGATTAAAATAATCTCCTTAAAAAAATATGGTAGTGTTGGTGGAGTAGAATATAATTTTAGAATTATTATTCTGTACACACACACACACACACACACACCTAATTTTGTAAGGAGAAAATTCTTATAAAATGTTAGCTATGTATTAATTTTCCCTTAACTTATGTAGGTACATTTTTTAATTCCATGTTCAACATAATTATCATTTTAAAATATTTTATAATCCTTTAAAATAGATGTTTCTACCCACTGGCAGTTCTCATGACCATGGGGGCTTCCTGAACTCTATGGGTTATGGCTGGCCACAGGATTATGAGGTAGAAAGCTGTATTTTCTGTCCAAAGCCCTGGGTTCAATCTTTAGCACCAAAATAACAGCAGTAACAACAATCAAAACATTTTATTTCCCAATCTGGTATGCATACCCAAATGTCTTACTTTTGGCATATACGATTAAAATGTCATTGCACATCTGTTAGTGTGTGAGTGTGTGAGAAAGAAAAAGAGAGGGAGGGAAAGAGAGAGACATAAGCTGCTTGTTTTCTACTCTCTAGTTCCTCCTTCCCACTGATTTGAAAACAACAACAAATGAAGGCTTCCGTTTTTTTTTTTTTTTCATAAAAATTAGGGGATAAAAATAAAAGCATAAAATACATAGATATTTACTTATATGATCTTGTGATAACAAAAGCCTCTCTAAGCATTGCTATGAAAAGTAAGAATCATAAAGAAAAATAAAGAAAAATACCTAGATAGTTTATGGCATTTTCTAAATAATTGCATGTCAATATTATGATGAACAAACTTACAATGCAACTAACAAACTGGAGAAAACCATTTCAGTGTAAGGTTTATGTTTGTAATACATAAGATATTCTTAAAAATGGTTAAAAAGAAAACACCAGAAAAATGGTAAAGGATTTTGTGTTAACACTGATCTTTGATTACAAGCCAAAGAACCCAAATGTTTAAGTAAAACAGTGAATTACTAGGAGAATATGGAAAAGCTAAAAGGAAGAAGAACCTTATGCAGAAAGGATAAGAGAAGTAGTTTCAGAGGGTCCTTGTATCAAGACAACTGTGTAGTCTTTCCTGAATGTTGTTACTAAAAATAAATAGACAGTACCTTGGAAATAGACTGAGGAAGGCAATGATGAACAGAAACTTTGCTAGCAAGTGTTCCCAGGAGATATATCTCTAAGGAAAGGAGGAAGAGTAGGACTGGGTAGGGGGAGAAGCAGACGCACAGGATACAAATAAAGCCTCATCCATTCTCATAAGGTGCTTATGCTGGAATGGCCCTTTAGAGTTGTCCCAAATTGAGTGGAGGCCCTTTGTATTTACCATCAACCTGGCAGGCAGTTCCTTTGTGATATAAGAAGCAAGATAAAAGGAGCTAACAGTCCCAACAAACAGACTTGATTTCTGACTTTGCTTCTAACACCTGAAATTCAAAATGTTTAAAAGAGCCAGATTGGTTCATTTTTTCATGCTCACGATTTGGCTGGAACAGGCAAGTTACAGAGAAGTAATTATTCATCCTATTGAAAAAACAATAACTAAAAAAAGAAAATTGCACATTCTTACCAAAACAAGACAGGATACAAGTGAGCTTTCCATGATACAGCAAAGGTCTACTATAAACATCATCAGACAATTTAGAAATAAAGATATATAAATGAATAATAAACTTTTTAATTTTTGAGACAAGTTCTGTTTCCCAGGTTGGCCTCAAACTCCTGGGCTCAAGCAATCTTCCCATGATAGCCTTTTGAATAGCTGTGACTACAGTGTGTACCACTAAGCTTGGCTAATAAACTTTTAAAGGTATGTCTTCATTAGCAAAGATCTGAAAATGAAACTATCTTTGGATAATAAAATTGAAAAGGACCAGCCAGTTGTGGTAACACATACTTATAATCCCAGTGACTAGGGAAGTTGAAGCAGGAGGATCTCAAGTTTGAAGTCATTCTCTTCAACTTAGTGACACTATATCTCAATAAATAAATAAATAAATAAATATAAAAGGACTGGAATGTATGTAGCTCAGTGGTAAAACACCCCTGGTAACATGGCTCCCTGGTCGCGAACCTATGCCACCAGTCCAATGGACCCTGTGAAGAAGTGGCATTGGAGTGAATTAGTGGAGCAGCAGAGCAAAACCTGTACGAGCCGGAGTGCAGGCCTGAGGCACAGTGGGCTTGAGGCATGTTGGACCAGTACTGCAGTTGAGCCAAGACACATCAACCTGTTATACAGCCATGGTTTGGCCCAGCCACACTGCTGTAGCTCCAGACATTCAATTCAGCATGCAGGATTCACCGACTTCCCAAGAAGCTAGGAGAAAATGGAAGGCAAACTTGAATGGGATTTAGGGCTAATAGTGTGTATACGTTTACAAACACTAAGTAAGCAAATTTGTGGATCAACAGCATTGCTACATTTTTCAAACCCTGATTAGCATAAATTTGGACCAATAACATTGACCCATGTGTATATAAACCCCTAGACTAGCATACTCAGCTAAAACCCCTCTTGGGTCCTCTCTCACCTTGTGGGAGTTCTCTTTGAATGTATAATAAATCCTACTCTTATACTCACTCATCCAGGTCTTTGGATTTCATCTTTTGAATTCACTAAAGAACAGAGAAAGAAGGAATTGATGGTGAGTTTCTAGGGTTTGCTGCAACACTAGAGGGCATGGCCTGAGTGTTAAGAACTAAAGCACACTTCTTGGCTTAAAAAACCAGCAGCTTGTGCAGACCCCAACTGCCAGGAGAAGCAGAGAAACTCCAGTTTCACTGGATTCAATCTCTAGGACCAAACAAACAAAAAAACGTCAGGCATGGTGGTGCACGCCTGTATTTCCAGCTGCTAGGGAGACTGAAATAAGAGGACCCTGAGTTCAAAGCCAGTCTCAACAATGGTGATGTGCTAAGCAATTCAGTGAGACCCTGTCCCTAAATAAAATACAAAATAGGGCTGGGGATGTGGCTCAGTGGTTTAGGGCCCCTGAGTTCAATCACTGGTAACCCCCCCCCATCCCCCCCCAAAATTGATGAAAGAGTAAGAAAGATCTTACTCAAATCTGTAGGAGGGTAGAAGACAGGCACTTTAAATACAAGGCCAATAGAAGGTCAAACTGATAAAACTTTTCTGAAAATCCAGTTTGTAACATATGCCAAGTTTCAAAACATACATACCCTGCAATTGCACCTGTAGGAATTCATTCTAAGGAAAAATCAGTTAAGAAGAAAGACATAAGAATGAGGCATGATGGTGTATGTCCACTCCAGCACTGGGGAGGCTGAGAGAGAAGGATTACTTGAGCCAAGGAGTTTGAAACCAGTTGGGCAACATAGTAACACTCTCAATAAATAAAAAGATAAATAAATAAACAAAAATCTGTATATCCACAAAGATATTCAATGCATTTCTTGATTTTATTTGTAAAGGAAAGAAACATTTTAAAATAGGTGATATAGTCAGTAAATTATGATAATTCTAAATCATGAAGCAATATTATGAAGCCATTAGAATCATGCATGTAAAAGATATTTAACATTATATATGAAGATATTCATGTTATTGATGTTTTAAAAATTACAAAACATACAATAATTTTATAATACCAAGACCAAAAGGTAGATGTTATTTTGAGGCAACAGCATTATTTTTTTCCTCTTTGCTTTTTTCTTGACTTCTACATTAAACATGTATTACTTTTATAATTAGAAAAATATTATAAATAATAAATATCTGATTAACTTCTTATAAATATAAATATAAAAAAATTTTATAGAGATTTTAGAATTTTGTTTTCAGACACTGGTTATAAGAGGTGGACTTTTAATTAAAACCTGTTAATACAAAAAAACTTTGAGTATCAGAAGAGCTAACACTCAGGGATATATTTAAGTTTTATTTAAGGGTTTTTTTTGTTTTGTTTTGGTATGTGGTATTTGGAATTGAATCTAGGGCCTCATATGTGCCAGGAAAGCAGCTCTACCACTAAACTATATCCCCGGTCCATTAGCCCAGTGTTAAATAAAAACAATTGGTTGAATTGTGAAAACTTGTCTTTACCTGTTAAATCATTAGTTTGTTTGTTTTTTTTTTAAACTGGAATATTGAACCTAATAGTTTTGGCCTACATTTAAAGGAAGATTAAATTACTTGGAAAGGGCTCAAAACAAAGTAATAAAAATAATTATGTACTTAGAAATTGGGCTCCATAATGACATGCAAGAGAAATAATTTCAAACTAAAAATTACCTTACATTTTATGGGTTACCATAATCTCTGAAGAATAAGAAGCAAGAAAATTTTAATTGTTTTAGCAATGATTTAGGTTAGCCATTAGGAAGAATTTCACATTCTTAAGTAAGTATTTGAGTGATCATTATATATCCAATGCTATGCATGTAAAAACATGTAACCATCAAACTATTACTAGGGAAAAAAATTTCTTTTCTTAAAAAAAAAGTGTCAAAAATAGAGTAACTATTCTTTTTTTTGGTACTAGGGATTGAACCGAGGGGCACTCTACTGCTGAGCTACTTAAAAGATTTGTCTTAGCACTATTTCTTTTGTGAATTAAATATTTAAAGTTTTGAATATTCATTTAATGTTATGAACAGTAGGCCTTACCATGTGTCAGGCACTAAATTTTGAGGATAATAATCATGTAATCCTATAACTTTACAAGGCCCCTACTGTTATTGTCTTCCATTTTACAGATATGAGAACTGAGGCACAGAAATCACACTAGACCACAGTCATGTAACTAGTAAATAGTGAAGCTGAGATTTATAACTTTTTTTTTTAGAGAGAGAGAGAGAGAGAGAGAATTTTTTAAAAATATTTATTTATTTTTTTTTTAGTTTTTGGTGAACACAACATCTTTCTTTGTATGTGGTGCTGAGGATCGAACCCGGGCCGCACGCATGCCAGGCGAGCGTGCTACTGCTTGAGCCACATCCCTAGCCCTGAAGCTGATCTAAATAATCTGGTGGTTGAGTTTGAGTTTGTAACCAACAGCTACTATGTAAAAGTATTTACTTTATATATTAATATTTGATAAATTGTGAACTTTAAAATTTCTAAATGTTCACAGCCTGTAGTTAGAAGTACAAAAATAAATCAGTACAGAAGGAAAATAACTTTCTAAATACAGAACTTAAGTTGAAAGAGATTTCCTTGACTAGCTCTGTGACAAAAGCATGTGTAGGTGGAAATGGGGAATGAGGAAAGAAACTATGTTTATTTTAAATGCATTTTCATGAACTTACAATTTGAATAAGCAATACATGACAAATTTGAATTAAAAACAAACTCAGGCTGTCTTTTTTAAAAGACATAATTTACAAATGTTGAGTTTACATATTGTGTAGAGAAAAAAGCATAGTAAGGTTTTGATTAATGATTGATATCATGACTGACTGACTGTGATTTTCAATTAAAGAATGTAACTGGGACAGGTAAGACAAGTTTCTCTAAAGTAACTTTTTTCACGATAAGGATGACCACTTAATTTCTCAAGGGAAATACAATTGATTTAATTTGTGCTGAATGCCAGTTAGTAAAAATGGAAATGGTTACTAGCTAAGCACTGTGGCAGGAGCCTTAATCTCAGTGACTCAGCAGGCTGAAGCAGGATAGTCCTAAATTTCAGGCCAGCTTCAGCAATTTAGCAAGGTACTTGGTAACTTACAAGACCTTGTCTTAAAATGGAAAATACAAAGGCCTGGGGATGTGGATCAGTGGTAAAGCACCCCTTCATCCAATCCCCAGTATCTAAATAAATAAATACAAAACCATAACCAGGCAGAATGGCAGCACTAGTGTCTTAAATAAAACATACCGCTTAAACAAAAACCCTGCACATCAGATTGGACAGGGCTGAGTTGGGGAAAAGAGGGAATGGGAAAGACAGTAGAATGAATTTGGACATAATTTTCCTATGTTCATATATGAATACATGACCAGTGTAATTCTTCATCTGTATTACCTCAAAAATGGAAAATTATACCTCATGTATGTATGATATGTCAAAATACATTCTACTGTCATATATAACTAAAAAGAACAACAAACCCTCCTGATTTTAAAAGTTCTATGTGGTTTTGAACCTTACATGTTGTAATGCTGCAGATATGAGAATCTGTAGATCTAAGTTAATTTACATCTTTAGGATATTCTATCATGTGAAATAAGAGCTTTAGAATAACAACTACCTAAGTCCTGTCTAGTACTAAAATCTAAGTATATTAAATACATGGTACTAAGTTCATCAATACATATACGGTCAAATGCTGATCTTTTTATGCTTCTTGGTCCAATATAACACTGCTGATTCTATTTCCATGTGCCTTTATATGGTTTTCTTATTTTTTTTTTTTTTTTTGGTACCAGAAATTGAACCCAGGGGCACTTTACCATTGAGTTACATTTCCAGGCCTTTTTATTTTTTAGACAAGTTCTTGCTAAATTGCTGAGGCTGGTCTCAAACTTGCAATCCTCCTGTCTCAGTCTCTGGAGCTGCTGGGATTACAGGCATGCCCCACCACACCCAGCTAGTTTTCTTATCTTTTAAGGCAGTTACTTTTGTCTGTCCTTTGTGGGTCTTAAACCAGAAATGTTGGAATTACTTTTTTACTTAGCCAAGATTTCCATCTTTCAAATGGGATCCTCTGATTTTCTTCATAATGTTATGAAAATTATTATAAATTATTATGAATCAATGCTTTTGCCCAGTATTCAGGACATAAATTTTCTAGAAATGTTAGCTGCTATAATTATCACTTTATGACTAGATTAACAAAAATTGTGTCCTGCCGTATCTTGCTTAGTCTTCCTCCTCCACTCTTCAGTCCACAATTTATAGAGAGTTTCAGTAAAAGTAAATCTGAACATGTGCCCCTCTATCTCCCTGGAAACCCATTAATAGTTTTATGGGGCTTTTAGAATAAAGACAGATTTATCTCTTACTACATTTGCCCTGTAATTCCTATGCTTTGACCAAAGTGACTTCAAGATCCTTATACACCATATTCACTCCATGAGGACTTTTGTCCACACTATTTCCCTTGTTTGAAACCTCCTGCAAGTTACAGTTTGGTGCTAAGTGTCCTTCAGACCTCTGCCAAAAAGTCACTTCATTCCTAAGTCTGGACCATTTTGCATTCTCTTTGTACCATGTTCCTCTCTCCTAGAATTTTTCAGTTTGCAATTATATATTTATTTGAATGAATATTTACTATTATTATACATTTGTATGCTTCCACCAAAAGACAATGCCAACCGAGTTCCTGTCCTTCTTCCCAAATATGTTCCTCTTACCTTCTATTCCATCTCAGAAAAGAGCAATACTATTCTTCCCTTGAATTCTTTCACACTCCACATCCGTCAGCAAATTCTAGTCTCCCCAGAATTCAAACATTCACTTCCCTTCCCACTGGACATTCTGTAGTATAAGCATCACTTTCTGGATTGTTGCAATACCTCTTAGCAAATCTTGCTTCTTTTCTTGCCTTCACCACTTACTTTCTTGCCTACTTTCAACATGGCAGTTCGACAGATCCTTTAAATACAATCATGTGTCACTTACCTATAGAGATACATTAGGCAAAATACATTGTTAGGTTATTTTGTTATGTCAGTCATCAAAGTATAATTTCTAAAACCTAGATGGTATATTTGCTACATACCTAGACTATGTGAAATAGCCTTTTGCTCCTAGGCTAAAAACCTGTACAGCATATCAGTGTACTAAATATTCTAGACAATCGTTAATACAGTAGTGTCTGTGTACATAAACATATCTAAACATAGAAAAAATACATTAAAAAATTAGGACAGGAATTTTTTTTTGAAACTCTATTATGTTTGTGTGGCAATATCTTCCTAAAATGTCATCATCCAATACAAAACTTTGTCAGTTCACTTCATTCTTTTACTGAAAGTCTTGTACTTGCCATGTGTTCTGGACTCCAAACATATTGGAGCCCTACACCCACAGACAAGACAGGTGGAGGCAACCATTTTAAGGTTATTTTAAAGTTGAATGAGGTTATAAGGGTGGAGCCCTGATCCACTGGAACTAATGTCCTTATGTGAAAGGGAAGAGGTACCAGAGCATTCTCTCCATTAGGTAAAGATACCCTGAGAAGACTGTCTACAAACCAGGAAACTAGCCTGAAGCCAATCATAGTGGCATCCTAACCTCAAGAATTGTGAGAAAACAAATTTCTATTGTTTAAGCCACCCAATCTCTGGTCTTTTGTCAGGGAAGCCTGAATTGACAAACACATTATTGCACTCAGAGAAAAGCCAAAGTATATCCAATAGCCAAAGAGGTCCTACACATCTCAAGTCCTGCATTCTCAAACTCTGACATAACCGCCTTTGATTCTTCCCATTTTTTAAAGCAGTTCCAGTCAAGCTGGCCTACATGCAATTTCATGAACATTTCAGACATGCTCCCACATTTGGGACTTTACCTCTGCTTGGAACAATCTTTCCCAAATATTATCATTCACATCCTTACTCAAATGAATCCTTCTCAATGAAGCCGTTCTATGTAAAATTTTACCATTCTCTATCTCACAAATATCCCATTTCCTTCGCACTCATTCCTCTGATATAGGTTAGTTTATCTATTAGTTCTCCTTCACTGGAATGAGCTCCATGAGAAGGGACTGCTTGCTTTGCTTAACTCCAAATCCCTCAAACACAGAGCAGCTCTTAGTAGGTGCTCAACTTTTGTTCAATTTAATTAATGCTGAACTCCAACAGCCACAAATCAGCTTTGGAGCGGAATGCTACCATACAGACCAACTACTAGGGCAACAAGTACCCTAGTAGAAAACTGCACAGCTAAAATGACCCCCTGATCTTTGGCCTCTTCTGGGTTCCTGCTAAAGTTCAAGATGGGCTTTAGAAACACTGGCTCCACAATCCAAGAGCTTTTTTTTTTTTTCTATTTCCCTCTTTAAAATACAGATAATAAAATGATCTGATAAGTTATCAAGGTCAAATAAGATCATGGCATGACCATGTTTTGAAAATTACCTGGTTGCTTTTATTAGCAGTATTTTCAGTTTTACAAACTCTGAAACTAAAAAAGGTTCAAGCTTCAATGGCTCACAAGATGGGTATTTATCCCCATAACTAAAATTTAAAAATATGGAAGTACAATAAAAACATAAATAAAAAGACAAGCGATCAGAGGAAGCCAATTTTGCCACTTATTTTTACTTGGGGCGTGGGTAGAACTATTGGTTAAATATGGATTCCAATGTTAAGAGAAGTTGGAAAATAGTTACGTTTCTCTATTTTTTAACATAAAAAAAAGGATTCCAGAGCAGAAGTGTACCATAATGTTTGTTAAAACTTGAGTTGATTCTTCACAACCCAAACCATGTAGAAACGTGCTTTACAGGAATATTACTGTAGTCAAGGTACTGAGAGCTAAGCGCCTATCATTTAAATATCGCCTTTAAACAATACACAACTAAGCTCCTTTCTCACCTTCAGATATCAGTCTTTAAAATAAAAGTGTAGTCGTCGGAAATGTGGACACACCCGCTGCATCACGACTGGAACTGATTCTAGTTATGCAAATCTAACTGCCTGGCTGCCTGAGTGTCAGACTAAGAGGCCTCAAGGAGGGAAGCTGCCTCTCCTCAAGTTCAGGCCACGAATGAGAGCGTGGCGTGGCGGCCGGCCAGAACTCCGAGAAGGCATTGCAGAAGACGCACCAGCCCGCGGGCCCCACAGGAGAGCCCCCAGCATCACCGTAGGAACCGCGGCGGCCGGCAGCGGCGGCCGGGCCTCGGGTACCACGCGCCTGAGGGGAAGCGGCTGAGTCGCCCTGCAGCATCTCGCGAGATCTCGCCAGCCTAGCCCAAGCACTGCGAGCTCAGAATTTAAAAAAAAGGAAAGAAGAAGAAAAAAAGAAAAAGCGAGAACCCCTGAAGCCGTCGCTGTGGTGGCAGCTGCCTTGGTAGCATCCGTGACCGGCGTGCCAGCGCCCACACGCCGTCCGTGGCCCCCGGCGCGGGCAGTCGGCCCACTGACGCGCAGCCTTGGGGCGGGGAGACCGGGAGGCGGCCTGGGGGCCCCGCTCCTCTTCCTCGCAGAGCTCGGCGGGGGAGGGTGGAGAGGTGGGAGGAGGGCGACGGAAGAGGAGGTAGCGGCGCGGATATATTCCCGGCCACCGCCGTGAGGCGGCATGTAGCCACGCCTGCTCCCTGGTCGCGCTGCTGGCGCTGCCGGAGGCCTGACGCCTAGGGGCCGAAAGCCACCCTCGCGCGGGCGGCTCTCGCGTGGGGTCGTGCGGGAACCCGGGAGGGCCGAGGTACCGAGGGAGCGTCCGCCGCGCGCCACTGCGGGACCGCGGGTGGGCGGGCTGAGGGGCGGAGGAGCCGCGGGCCCCGCCTCCCGCGTGCTGCAGCCGGAGCCGCCGCTGCGGCCCCGCCGAGCCTTTAAACAGCGGACCGCCCCGCGCCCACAGCACTCGCGCCTGGCTCGGGTGCTGGCGGCTGACGTGCCCGCCCGGGCGAGTGGCAGGGAGAGCAGCTTCCTCGCCTTACCTTGCAGCCACAGCCACTGCCGGCCGGGATCGCGGAGACGCTCAGCAGCCCGCAACGTTCGCCAGATTCTTCAGGTCCGCCGAGGGTCGGGCGGCGATGGAGCCGGGGCCCACGGCGCCCTCCCCCGGCGCCCCAAGGCTGGCCGGGGTCGTGGAGACGCCGCTGGCCGCGGCCGAGGTGGACTTGCCCGGCACAGCAGTGCCCTCGGTGCCGGAGGATGCTGCGGCTGCGAGCCGGGGCGGCGGTAGACTTCTCGGTGAGGGCGCTGCGGCGGCCGGGGACGGGCTGGGGAGACCCCTGGGGCCCACTCCGAGCCAGAGCCGCTTCCAGGTGGACCTGGTTTCTGAGAACGCTGGGCGGGCCGCGGCGGCGGCGGCGGCGGCCGCAGCAGCCGCAGCGGCTGGAGCAGGGGCAGAGGCAGGGGGCAAGGAGATCCCAGCGGACGGGAAAACCAGCGGTGAGAGCGGGTCCGCCAAGGCTAGCGAGGAAGCCAAGGGCCGCTTCCGTGTGAACTTCGTGGACCCGGCTGCCTCCTCGTCTGCGGACGACAGCCTGTCGGATGCGGCGGGGGTCGGAGGCGATGGGCCCAACGTGAGCTTCCAGAACGGCGGGGATACAGTGTTGAGCGAGGGCAGCAGTCTGCACTCGGGCGGCGGCAGTGGCCATCACCAGCACTACTACTATGATACCCACACCAACACCTACTACCTGCGCACCTTTGGCCACAACACCATGGACGCGGTGCCCAGGATTGATCACTACCGGCACACTGCCGCGCAGCTGGGCGAGAAGCTGCTCAGGCCCAGCCTGGCAGAACTCCACGACGAGCTGGAAAAGGTGAGCTCTCCCCGCCTCCCATCCTCTGGTGCGTGCTGACCGCAGGATGTGGCCACCGACTCTCTCGGGTGAGGTGGTGGGAATGGACAGCCTGGCTCGCTGGCATCTCTGGATTCAGCTGTCAGGGGTGGAATTGCAGTGGAATGTAACTTAATCTCTTAAAAGTTTGCAGCGGGTTAGGCTGGTTACGTGATACTGGAGAGGGCTGCGTTTAGTTTAACAGCCTTCCCCGTCCAGTTACGTCGTGTACACTGTCTTTCTCACCCATGCTTGACAATTACCACCTCACTGAGTTCATAGTTGTGTTTGTGGGCCCTGCGAAGGGAGTGTGCAGGAGGTTTAGGTGAGGACCTCTCTGGGGACAGGGCGGAGAGCACCTACCATCTGTGTCTTTTTAGATTGTAGCGTATGGCTTATGTACACCCATTAGAGAGCCTATGAGCTGTGGTGTTTGAAGGAAAATCTTAATAGGGTGTGTTTGTGGTCTATGAATTATTAAGCTCAAAATTTTGCAATCTTGAAAGTTCAGAGGATTATAGGAATCTTGACTCTTGGGATATGACATTCCTAATAATGGCACAAATTAATTTTTTTTGTAAACCTTTTGGAAGAGTGCTCTATATCAGAAAACTTTGACAAACAGGCAAGTCATTAAAGAAAACGGCGTGGGGGGGGTGCGGTGGCTGGGACAGAAGAATTGATTTTTCTCTGAAGAATGCTCAGAAAGACCATCTGGAGTGTTTGCACAAGTGATCATACTTGGTAAAGAGAAAACTGTCCCCTTACACTTGTGAGTGACTTCAGTAATTATATTTTTTAAGAGCCCATTAGACATGTTTCTTCAAGGTTCAAAACCATTATTTTGAAATAACATTGATGCTTTTGACACTCGGTTAATATTTAACATTTTTTATGGGTGGGGATTACTTGAAGTCTGCCCATGCAAGTCTATAATGACTACATTGATGGAATTTGATGTGGGCAGAGTTGGTACCACATAGATTGAAATGATCATTGTGTGGAAAAGTTTAAATCTATTAAGTGTGTTAAGTGTGTGATTTCTTTTTGACATGATTATTTGATTGCATATATTTATTTCATACAAGACTGGACTGGTCCTAATGTAAAAGTAATATTCACAATTTGACGTAATTGCATAGGTCCCATCTCTGACAGCTTATTGATTATTTAAAAGCCTGACATCATTTAGGTTTAGATAATACTATTTCTGTTGTTTCATTGTGGTATTTTGTCATCAAAAGCAAAACAATTTCTAAAACACTTCTTTAAGTGTTTAAACTTCTGGAGTTTATTTTTTCAAATCTTTTTTCAGCACTTCAAATCTGTGTTAATAACAATAGATATGGGGTTGGTAATATTCCTTTTCTTAGAGCATTTTTGCTATTGAAAATATAATACAAATATGTTTCAGATTTATTTAACCAAGTCCAAGTAGTTTAGCAGTCAAGCCAATCTGTATTTAACCCATAAATTCTAGGAAGACTTTAAATTGGAAGTTTTTTTTTTTTTTTTTAATTTAAAACTCTGCCACTAACAAAGCACTTTAGGTTCTTCAAGACTTTAGTTTTATTTTGAAGTTGTATTTGCATTTTTGTTTTTGGCATTTTTGTTCATCTAAAAAAGAGAAGACTTGTGCTGTTATCTGTATGATAGTTTAAAAATTTATCCAACCCCTCAGCCTTGGATTCCTCAACTAGGGAAAAAGTGCAATAAAAATAGAGGGCCACGTTCAGCACCTGAAAATAATGGCTAGTGCAGTTTTTGTTCCACTCATATTGGCCCTTCAAAAAGGGCAAAATTTAAACTCTGATATATCAATATTATATTATCTTAATTACTTCATTTTTAGATGAATATGTATATTTATATCATACATACACACACACACATAGATTTTTTTTTCTTTTTGAGACAGAGTAAGTTGGGACTGGCCTTGAACTTTGTAATCCTCCTGCTTAGCCTTCCAAGTCATTGGGATGAATATATTATATAAAATGTTAAAATTAGGGTTTGCTTTATGCAACAGGTAGTATGATCAATTCTTTAGTTTTCTTTTTTTTCTTTTTTGGTACCAGCTCTTTTTGTTTTGAGACAGGATCTTGCCAAGTTGCTTAGGGCTTCATTAAATTGCTGAGACTGGCTTTAAACTTGCGATCCTCCTACCTCAGCCTCCAGATCCCCTGGAATTAATAGCATAAGCCATCCTGGGCTAATTTTTTTAGTTTTTTTTTTTTAAACCTTCTTTTGCATATGCTAGGCAAGCATTCTACCACTTAGCTACATCCTCAGTCCCCAATCAAGTTTCTTTCTGGACTCTGGAAGAAGTTGGTAGGGTTAACTTAAACACATATTGAAGATAAATGGCTTAGAATTTTAGCAGATGGGTTGAAGAAATAGGTGTGATATTAGGTAGTACAAATATGCCTATATACCACTGTTGAAGGGGGGAGCAGGCAAGGGAGTGGTGATAAATTGGGTTGGCTAGATCCCTAAAAGTTGTTTCTACTCTGTGTAGATTGACTTCTATCTCTGTAAAACCATCTATAATGTTTCCATTCCTTAGTGAACTATAATATTTAGAATTTCTGTAACATTTAATTCTAGCTTTTGATTGATTGTTAATACTCTACTTTGGTCACTAAGTGTAAGTGCTTTAGTATCTATCATGGGTCTAACTCTGTGCTAGGAACTATGGAAGAAGTCAAAGGTAAGTGCTCCAAAAACTTGTTAGGAAAAAGAATTATATTGTCTTTCACTTGAATTTCTTTCATTACTCAACACTGACCTTTTAAAAGTATTTTGCCCAAATGTCCAACTGTAGAGGAACAAATATCCTTGGTGTAGCTTGCTGTGTTAAGCAGCCATTCTAGAAACAAGACTCATGAGGTCTCTCTTTTATCAAATATTATTTTGGGAAAGGGATGTGTTAGATGTTGGCTACATGATTGTTATACCATGGGATGAAGGATGATGCAGTATTAGCAAAATAGATACTGCTTCTGCCTAGACAGACATTAACCAAATAGTTTAACAAATTACATAGTTATAAATGAAATACTATGTTATAAATGAAATACCACTGAGCTACATGAAATAAAAGTAAACTTTGCTAGTGAAGATGTAATAGGACCTAATTTTAATTGGGTTTTGGGAAGGTGTAAGTGTGACATTGATGCTTGAACCTGAATGAACCTGATGACAAAAAAAGAGCAAATAAAAAGATAGATGTAAAATTGTTATATGTTCAAAGACCTAACGAGAGGCTGGTATATATAATTATAAATGTAATGGGAAGCTATGAAGGATTATGTATGAGGGAGCAACAGGATCCATTTTGCTGGCTGCTGGGAGTAGAGTGGATTGGCAAGGGTAAAAAATGAAAGCAGGGAGACTCAAACTGTCACAGTGGTCTCATTGAAAAATAATAAGGGTTGGTGACAGAACAGATTGGATATGGCTGGCTTGGATGCAGAACAGAGAGAAGATGATTCTCAGATTTTTTTAAACTTGAATAACTAAATAGGTAGTGGTATTGTTGCCTGAGGTGGGAGAGATGGGAGGAAGAATAGATTTGGGGTGATGGACAGAAAGAATTGTTTGAATAGACTCTAAGACATCTTATTAAAGAGTCATTGGGAGGAGGAAGGCAAAAAAAAAAATTATATACATACATATATATATCTGCCTCTCTCTTCTCTTTCCATATGTATTCTTATTCATCAAATCCTTAGAGAGTGTATGTGTACACGTGTGTATAGATTTAAAGTCATGGACAAAAAAGTATTAGGGGGAATGGGTAGGTAAGAGAAGAGAGACTGGACATTCAGAACACCTAAAGGTATGTTAGAGATTGAGCTGCCAGACCAGTGACAGATAGCTGCCTAGAGATTGAGTGTAGGGGCACTTAACTACTGAGCCACATCCTTGTCCCTTTTTTAAAATTTATTTTGAGACAACGTCTTACTAAGTTGCTAGGGCTTTGCTAAATTGCTGAGGCTGGCCTCGAACTTGCCATCCTCCTGCCTCACCTCCCTAGCTGCTGGGATTACAGGAATGCACTACCATACCCAGAGAGAAAAGAGTTTTTAAAAAGGCAGAAATTCTTCAAAACTGCAAAAAGTAAAACCAAAATAATGATTTCTGCTGCTATAGGAAGATATAAAAAGTGGGGAATACCAGTGAAGTATTTGATGGGCAACTTTAACATGTATGATAGGAATCATGATTATCAAACATGGAAAAATAGAGTGGTGAATATTTATACTAGCTCTTACTAGATTTAAAAGGCTCTACCAGTGAACTATACCCCATACCCTAGAGCATTATTAAAGCTTTCTTTTCTTTAAGAGTTGCACTACTTTTGCATTTGTCCTTAGGCCTAGACTTGGGAATCTTTTGCCAATGTTGTGTGAATTCATTGTATGTGGACTGTTTTTGCCTTTCTCCTTAATAAAGGAAAGGTAAAGAAGGTAGCTATATTATTTTTAATGCTTCTCTGCACTTGTTAGTTTTTCATTTAATTACTAAGAAATAGGTTTTTACACATTTTGCTTATGATAAAATGATCTCATGGACACTGAAGATATTGCTTAATAGCTCTTCATTAAAAGAAGTAGAGCTGGACTTCACTTTTGAGTTTTTTGACTCTAATGCCAGAAGCCTGTGTCTTCAGATTCTTCTTTCTTATCTTCTGCCTATTACCCAGACTTGTTCTAAGCCTAGCAGGGATGTTGAGTTGGAGATAGGATCACCATCACCCCTCCTCACTGACACCCTGAGAGTTGAATGATTACATAATGAATAGAAACAAGGAATACCTGTGATGATGTAATTGGTACTGCAACTAACTCCTTAACTAGAATCTGAGTTTATGCCTCATTTATTTCAAAAAAGACTTGTTCACTGAATAGATGAGGGTGGACAATTCTTATCAGCACTTAATAAAAGACTTTAAGTAACAATTGTGATATCACCTCTAACACTGAGCTGCTTCTTTGGGTGGGTGGTATTGATTCTGGAGAAAAAATTCCACACCCTACTAATTACTTCAGGAATTGCTTGATTCCTTGAAGGTCACCCTGGAGGAATAAGAATATGTCACATATGGGGAAGTATCTAGGAGTAATTTCCAGAATTTAGTAAAGCTGGAACCCTTATATGGGGAAAAGTCAGATTTGTCCTGTTTCACAATTTTGCTACGGGCTGCTAAATCCATGCCCGTGGCCACTGAAGTCTGACTTACACAAACTGGATACATTCCCTAAATACATACCAACTGACTACCTGGGTAGAAGGAAAAATAAATTTGGGGATATAAAATATGGCAAAAATATATTTATGTGTCTAATCATAATTGATGTCTTCTTGATATTATTTGTGTTAATACTCTCAGTCCTGTGAGACTGGAACTTAAAGCAACAAAATTGAATTTTTTGGTTCTTACACATTAAGTGTCTTTGCTTTCAGTGATTCTTAATTATGTTTCATATATGTGTTTGGGAAGTCCATAGTACTTATTAAGTTGGCTCCATCCTGAAGTGAGATGAATGTGAATTCTCTTATTCATCAAATCCTTACAGAGCATCAACAACAGCATCATTAGAAGTGGGGGAATATAGCAGTGAACAAAACAAAGTCATGGGGCTTTCATTCTAGTTGTAGGAGACAATAAACAAATAGATCAGATGTAGTACTGTGAAGAAATTAAATCAGGGTAAAAAAAAAAGATGGCTAGATAGAAATGACTGCAGTCGTGGTATTTCGGAGTAGTTGAGGAAAACCTCTCTGATATGGGGGCACATACTAGAAGGGAGTGAGGGATCATCCCATGTGTTTATAAATCAGCTTTTTCATGACTTTGACCAAAAGACCTGATAAGAACAATTTTAGAAGAGGAAAAGTCTATTTGGGGCTTAGGTTTCAGAAATCTCAGTTCATAGATGACCAACATCATTTCTCTGAGCCTAAGGCAAAGGTAGAATGTCATGGCAGAAGGGTGTGACAGATAGAGGTAGCTCAGGACACAACAATTGGGAAGTACAGTAGCACTCAGCTCAACACACTCAACAATATGAGCCCCAAAGGCATACCCTCAGTGACCCATCTCCAGCCACATCCTACTTGCCTACAGTTACCACCCAGTTAATCCATTTAAGTGGTTTAATGTACTGATTAGGTAAGACTTGATCATTTTACCTCTTACTGTTCTTGTATAGTCTCACACATGAGTTTTTTGGGGACAGCTATCTAAACCACAACATCATGCAAATATCAGGAAGATTGTTCTAGGCACAGGAACAGCAGACACTAAGACCCTGAGATGGGAATATGTTTGGTGTGATAAAGGAAATCAAGACTGAAGTGGTAAGACACTTGATAGAAGAGTAATGAGAACCTTAGTAGTGTAGATCTTTGTAATACATGATAAAAACCTAGGGGTTTGTCCCTACAATGGTAGTACATTGTTGTGTTCTTTGTGCTGGTTTTCAAATTTGAGATACTCTAATGCAGACAGGTAATAGACAAATAGTAACTGTCAGATCTGGCTTCAATTCTTAGATAATTATATCCTGAATTGAATTAAGTTACTAATTATTAAATATCTGCCATGTTCAGAAGCTCTCTTTTGGCTAGGAACAACCTTGCATACCAGGTAATTTACAAATAGACAAACTCAGGTTAGTAGCAACTTAACTGAAATCTCACAGCAAGTAAGTGGCAGGCACAGGATATTAGGGAAGGTGAGGTATTAAGGAAAACGTCTATTTTTTTAAAGTGGCCTATTAAAATTTTTATAGAAGTCAGACTTACAAGCAATAATTGTTGAGTTTAACTCCTGATGAATTCATTTGAAATTATTGGGTGTTGATATATGTCTTATGGAACTTAATGGTTCCAGGCATAAATATTTAAGCTTTACTATTTTAGAAATCAAGTTTTATGATAAGCTACTCTCGATTTCAGAGGAAGAATTTTTCTTTGGATATTAAAATGTGAATTTATTTTCTTTAGTCAATAGTTTTAATCTCAAAATTTTAGTTTAAAATAAAAACATCACAAAAATTGTATGCTTAAATGTACTTATTTAAAATGTGTTAGCCATTTGTCTTTATGACAAAATATTTGAGGAAACAACTTAAAAGAGGAAAGAGTTATTTTGGCTCATGGTTTCAGATGTTTTAATCCATGGTCCACTGACTCCATTGCTTTGCCTGTGAGTTGAGGTAGGACATCATGGCAGAGGGCGTAGTATAGAAAAGCTAATTACCACATGGCAGCCAGGAAGTGGTGGGTGGGAAGTAGCCAGGGATAAGATATAGTCCCCAAACACATACCCCCAAAGTGGTCCCACTCACTTTGTCTAGGTCCTACCTCTTCCATTTTCCATCACTTCCCGGTAACACTGAATCTTGTCAGTGAATGACCCATTGATGAGGTTAGAGAAGTTAGAGCTCTCGTGATCTAGTACCTTCCCCCAAATTCCACTTCTGAACATTGCTGCACTGGGGACCAAGCCTTTAATAACACATGAGACTTTGGGGGACATTCTGAATCCAAACCATGACAAAATATTTATTATTTTATTATGGAGAGAAAATAATAGAGCAAGTTTGGAAAATAAAGAAAGTAATATCAAACCTTTAACATTTTTGCATTTTTATGTATGTTTGTTTTTGTGGATTGAGGGCTAGAATTTAGGGCCTTGTGGATGCAAGCACTGTACCACTGAATTACATCCCCAGCTCCATTGTGCATAATTTTAAACTGTAATTTTATATCCCACTTTTTACATTGAGCACTAAATGTGCACTTATTAGTAAATAGGGAATGAAAGTTTTGTATGTCACCTAAAGCAATCTTCTATTTAGGTGAATATTTATAAAATACTCTCAGGTACATGTACCATAATGCTGCCCCCGACCCGGGCAGGCAGCTGAACTTAAGATCGCTCATGAATTTCCATGGACACCAAATAAAACACACACACACACACACACACTTTACCTTTAAACAAGCTTCAGGCTGGCTTTTCACTTGGCCTTAGGCTCCCCAAATAGGAGAGCAAGAGAAAGTCACAAGAGGCTGGCGAGAAGTGGGTTTTATTGGGGGGAGGGAGACCTTTGTTCTTAGAAAGTTCCATCCAAAAAAGACCACAGGGGGCAGGGTTACAAGGGATAGGCCAATGTAATTCAACCCAGGGGGCATTGCCTACATCTGAAGACTCAACTTCCTGAACCACCCTCAACTTCCTGAACTGGGACAACCCCAGATCACTATGAAATGTAGTGATGGTCAAGGCCTCTCTCTTCAGGATGGAAGGCACGAGTCATTCAAAGTGGCTCCCCACACCATAACTTGCCTTTTCCTCTATATACTGTTTAGTCCGTTTACATTTGTTTTGATTTACTTATAATTAAGTTGGCTATCTCATTTGTTTTTTGTTTCTCTAATCCTTTCCCTGCCATCTTTTGTGCTGATTTTTAAAAAAAATTTTTTTAGTGTTCCATTTAGTTCTATTGACTTTCTAGTGATCTCTTTGCATTTTTCTTTTTAGTGCTTGTTCTACTAAGCGTAATGAATATCTTTAGCGAATAAGTAGAAAACTTTCCTCAGAATCCTTATTGTTGTATAAATGGTAAATCCAGTAATATGTTTTTTGTACTTTTTGTAAGCAGTTGTATAGCTTTTAAGGAGAGAAAAGAATACATGAATGTATATATGCATACATACACACATATTTCCATTGTTTTTCATTTCCTAGAGATTTATGTTTCCATTTGATACTGCTTCCTTAAGTACTTCTTGTAATAGAGGTGAGCTGCCCACAAGTTCTCTTTAATTTTTATTTATCTGAACATGTCTTTATTTTACTTCAGTTTTTGTTTTTAACTGGGAATTGAACTATTAAACTCGGGGGCGTTTTAACTCTGAGCCACATCATCACCCTTTTTATCTTTTATTTTGAGACAGGGTCTTGGTAAGTTAATTAGGGCCTCAATAAGTTGCCTAGGCTGGCTTTGAATTTGTCCTGCCTCAGCCTTCTGAGTCACTGGGATTACAAGTCTGCAACTGACTTTTACTTGAGTTTTGAAGGGTAGTTCTACTGTATATAAACTTATTAGTTGACAGGGTTTTCTTTTTAAAAAAAATTTATTTTTTAGTTATAGGTGGACACAGTATCTTTATTTTATTTTTATATGGTGCTGAGGTTTGAACCCAGTGCCTTAATGTGTGCTAGGCGAGTGTGCTACCACTGAGCCACAACCTTCTTTTCAGCCCTTTAAGCATATTGTTCTGGTGTCTTCTAACCTCCCTCATTTCTGGTTAAGAAGTTAGACAACTGTACATGGTGTGTTCTTTTTCTCTGTTTCAAGATTTTCTCATTGTCTTTGGCTTTTAGCAGGTTGTACCTAGGAGTGTTTTTCTTTGTATGTGTCCTATTTACATTTAAATTTCTTTTTTTTTAATTTTTTATTATTTTTTTTAATTTTATTTTATTTTTATTGGTTGTTCAAAACATTACAAAGCTCTTTACATATCATATTTCATACATTTGATTCAAGTGGGTTATGAACTCCCATTCTTACCCCAAATACAGATTGCAGAATCACATCGGTTACACATCCACATTTTTACATAATGCCCTATTAGTAACTGTTGTATTCTGCTACCTTTCCTATCCTCTACTATCCCCCCTCCCCTCCCCTCCCATCTTCTCTCTCTACCCCATCTACTGTAATTCATTTCTCTCCTTGTTTATTTTCCCATTCCCCTCACAACCTCTTATATGTAATTTTGTATAACAATGAGGGTCTCCCTCCATTACCATGAGGTTTCCCTTTTCTCTCCCTTTCCCTCCCACCTCATGTCTCTGTTTAATGTTAATCTTTTCTTCCTGCTCTTCCTCCCTGCTCTGTTCTTAGTTCCTCTCATTATATCAAAGAAGACATTTGGTATTTGTTTTTTAGGGATTGGCTAGCTTCACTAAGCATAATCTGCTCTAGTGCCATCCATTTCCCTGCAAATTCCATGATTTTGTCATTTTTTTAGTGCTGCGTAATACTCCATGGTGTATAAATGCCACATTTTTTTTATCCATTCATCTATTGAAGGGCATCTGGGTTGGTTCCACAGTCTAGCAATTGTGAATTGTGCTGCTATGAACATCGATATGGCAGTATCCCTGTAGTACGCTCTTTTAAGGTCTTCAGGGAATAGTCCGAGAAGGGCAATAGCTGGGTCAAATGGTGGTTCCATTCCCAGCTTTCCCAGGAATCTCCATACTGCTTTCTAAATTGGCCACACCAGTTTGCAGTCCCACCAGCAATGTACAAGAGTACCCTTTTCCCCACATCCTCGCCAGCACTTGTTGTTGTTTGACTTCATAATGGCTGCCAATCTTACTGGAGTGAGATGGTATCTTAGGGTGGTTTTGATTTGCATTTCTCTGACTGCTAGAGATGGTGAGCATTTTTCATGTACTTGTTGATTGATTGTATGTCCTCCTCTGAGAAGTGTCTGTTCAGGTCCTTGGCCCATTTGTTGATTGGGTTATTTGTTATCTTATTGTCTAATTTTTTGAGTTCTTTGTATACTCTGGATATTAGGGCTCTATCTGAAGTGTGAGGAGTAAAAATTTGTTCCCATGATGTAGGCTCCCTATTTACCTCTCTTATTGTTTCTCTTGCTGAGAAAAAACTTTTTAGTTTGAGTAAGTCCCATTTGTTGATTCTTGTTATTAACTCTTGTGCTATGGGTGTCCTATTAAGGAATTTGGAGCCCGACCCCACAATATGTAGATCGGAGCCAACTTTTTCTTCTATCAGACGCAGTGTCTCTGATTTGATATCTAGCTCCTTGATCCACTTTGAGTTAACTTTTGTGCATGGCGAGAGGAGGGGATTCAGTTTCATTTTGTTGCATATGGATTTCCAGTTTTCCCAACACCATTTGTTGAAGATGCTATCCTTCCTCCATTGCATGCTTTTAGCTCCTTTATCAAATATAAGATAGTTGTAGCTTTGTGGATTGGTTTCTGTGTCCTCTATTCTGTACCATTGGTCCACCCGCCTGTTTTGGTACCAGTACCATGCTGTTTTTGTTACTATTGCTCTGTAATATAGTTTGAAATCTGGTATCGCTATACCGCCTGATTCACACTTCCTGCTTAGAATTGCTTTTGCTATTCTGGGTCTTTTATTTTTCCATATGAATTTCATGATTGCTTTATCTATTTCTACAAGAAATGCCATTGGGATTTTGATTGGCATTGCATTAAACCTATAGAGAACTTTTGGTAATATCGCCATTTTGATGATGTTAGTTCTGCCTATCCATGAACAGGGTATATTTTTCCATCTTCTAAGATCTTCTTCTACTTCTCTCTTTAGGGTTCTGTAGTTTTCATTGTATAAATCTTTCACCTCTTTTGTTAGGTTGATTCCCAAGTATTTTATTTTTTTTGAGGATATTGTGAATGGAGTGTTTTTCCTCATTTCCGTTTCAGAAGTTTTGTCGCTGATAAACAGAAATGCCTTTGATTCATGCGTGTTGATTTTATATCCTGCCACTTTGCTGAATTCATTTATTAGTTCTAGTAGTTTTTTGTAGACCCTTTTGGGTCTGCTAGGTATAGAATCATGTTATCTGCAAATAGTGATAATTTAAGTTCTTCTTTTCCTATTTTTATGCCTTTAATTTCTTTCGTCTAATTGCTCTGGCCAATGTTTTGAGAACTATATTGAATAGAAGTGGTGATAGAGGGCATCCCTGTCTTGTTCCAGATTTTAGAGGGAATGCCTTCAATTTTTCTCCATTCAGAATGATGCTAGCCTGAGGCTTAGCATAGATAGCTTTTACAATGTCGAGGTAAGTTCCTGTTATCCCTAGTTTTTCTAATGTTTTGAACATAAAGGGATGCTGTACTTTGTCGAATGCTTTTTCTGCATCTATCAAGATGATCATATGGTTCTTATCTTTAAGTCTATTGATGTGGTGAATAACATTTATTGATTTCCGTATATTGAACCATCCTTGCATCCCAGGGATGAATCCTACTTGATCATGGTGCACAATTTTTTTGATGTGCCTTTGTATCCGATTCGCCAGAATTTTATTGAGGATTTTTGCATCTAGGTTCATCAGAGATATTGGTCTGTAGTTTTCTTTCTTTGAGGTGTCTTTGTCTGGTTTCGGAATCAGGGTGATGTTGGCCTCATAGAATGAATTTGGCAGAGCTCCCTCTTTTTCTATTTCCTGAAATAATTTGAAAAGTATTGGTATTAATTCTTCTTTAAAGGTTTTGTAAAACTCTGCTGTATACTCATCCGGTCCTGGGCTTTTCTTGGTTGGTAGTCTTTTGATTGCTTCTTCTATTTCATCCATTGATATTGGTCTGTTTAAGTTGTGAGTATCCTCCTGACTCAGTCTGGGCAAATCATATGATTTAAGAAATTTATCGATGTCTTCACTATATTCTATTTTATTGGAATATAGGTTTTCAAAATAATTTCTAATTGTCTTCTGTATTTCTGTAGCATCTGTTGTGATATTGCCTTTTTCATCCCGTATGTTAGTAATTTGAGTTCTCTCTCTTCTTCTCTTAGCATGGCTAAGAGTCTGTCGATCTTATTTATTTTTTCGAAGAACCAACTTTTAGTTTTGTTAATTTTTTCAATAGTTTCTTTTGTTTCAATTTTGTTGATTTCCGCTCTGATTTTAATTATTTCTTGCCTTCTGCTACATTTGCTGTTGTTTTGCTCTTCCTTTTCTAGGGCTTTGAGATGAAGTGTGAGCTCATTTATTTGTTGGTTTTTCCTTTTTTTGAGGAATGACCTCCAGGCTATAAATTTCCCTCTTAAAACTGCTTTCATTGTGTCCCATAGATTCCGATATGTTGTGTCTGTATTTTCATTTATCTCTAAGAATTTTTTGATTTCCTCCTTTATGTCTTCTGTAACCCATTGATCATTCAGTAACATATTGTTCATTTTCCATGTGATGTAGGATTTTTCCTTCCTTCTTTTATCATTGATTTCCAGTTTCATTCCATTATGATCAGATAAAATGCATGGTATTATCTCCACCCCTTTATATTTACTGAGGGTTGCCCTATGGCATAATATATGGTCTATTTTTGAGAAGGATCCATGTGCTGCTGAGAAAAAAGTATATCCACTTGATGATGGTTGATATATTCTATATATGTCAGTTAAGTCTAGGTTATTGATTGTGATATTGAGTTCTATAGTTTCTTTATTCAACTTTTGTTTGGAGGATCTGTCCAATGGTGAGAGAGGTGTGTTGAAGTCACCCATAATTATTGTGTTGTGGTCTATTTGATTCTGGAACTTGAGAATTTGTTTTATGAACGTCGCAGCACCATTATCTGGTGCATAAATATTGATAATTGTTATGTCTTGTTGGTGAATGGTTCCTTTTAACAGTATATAATGTCCTTCCTTATCCCTTTTGATTAACTTAGTCTTGAAGTCGATTTTATTCGATATGAGGATGGCCACCCCTGCTTGCTTACGAGGACCGTGTGCGTGGTATATTTTTTCCCAACCTTTCACCTTCAGCCTGTGTATGTCTTTTCCAATCAGATGTGTCTCCTGGAGGCAGCATATTGTTGGATTTGTTTTTTTAATCCATGTTACCAGCCTATGTCGCTTTATTGGAGAGTTTAAGCCATTAACGTTTAGAGTTACTATTGATATATGGTTTGTACTTCCAGCCATTACATTTAAATTTCTAGTTAATGTTACCTCCATCTTCTGCCCTTTCCATTTTGTTCTTTGTTTGTGTGTGTGTGGCCGTGCTGGAACATTGAACCTAGGGCCTCAAAATGCAAGGTAGGTGAGTGCTCTACCACTGAGCCACTTTCCTCAGCCCTGAATTTTTCATTTCAAATATTATGATTTTCTTTGCTGGTACCAGGGATTGAACCTAGAGGGGCTTAGCTGCTGAGCCAAATCCCCAGCCCTTTTTATTTTTTGTGTTAGGGTCTCACTAAGTTGCTTAGGGCCTCGCTAAGTTGCTGAGGCAGACTTTGAAATTGAGATCCCCTTGCGTCAGCCTCCCTAGCTGCTGGGATTACAGGCATGCACCACCTTGCCTGGCTAGAATTTCTAATTTTTAAAATGTAGCTTCCATTCTCTGTTAAGATAACCTCTCTATTATTCACTGGTAGTCATATTTACCTTTGACTATTGAACATATTTGATATAGTTGCTTTATATTTAAATTTAAATTTATGAATGTGGGTATGTGTGTGTGTTTACATACATCTTTATGTATGTATGTTTGAAGATTGGGTCTTGCTATGTTGCCCCAGGCTGTACTCAAACTCCTGGACTCAGCTCATACTCCCATCTCTCTCCTCCATATCATGGACCACAGGCATGTCCAGCTAGGCCTATTTTATTGTATCTATTATGAAGTCTTTGTCTCCAGAATTCAACATTAGGGCCCACTTGGAATTAATTACTAATGACCAATTTTTCTGAGTGTAGGTTACATTTTCCTGTTTATTTGCAAGTAAACTATACACATAGTATAGGGTTGTTTTTTTTTTTTTTTTTTTTTTTTTGCGAGTAAACTATACACATAGTAAACTATACACATAGATAATATAGTAACTTTCAGTTTACTATATTGGTTTTTAAAAATATATCCTTCTGATATTCATTCTTCATGTGTGTGTGGGGCGGTTAAAAGGCACTTAACTCAGTTTATAGTTGGAGTCTATATAATGAGTCCCTTATCCCCCCTCTGCAATAGCTATTATGGTTTCTAGCTACTTTTTTAGTTCGGCCCCTGGGAGTCTTCCCTATATTTGTGCATTTTGGTGGCCACTTAATATTTGAGGACCTTCTGGATTCAGTGGCACAAGCTTGTAATCCCAGCAATTTGGGAGGCTAGAGCAGGAGGATTGCAAGGTCAGAGCCACTTCTGCAATTTAGCAAAGCCCTAAGCAATATAGTGAGACCCTGCCTCAAAATAAAAAATAAAAAGGGCTGGGGTTGTAGTACTGTGGTAGTTCCCCTGGGTTCAATTCCCAGTACAAAAAAAAAAAAAGAAAGAAAAGAAAAAGAAAAAGTAAAAAAGACCTACCCTATACTTTTTCTAGAAGTTCCTCCTTAATTTCCAATTCCTCTATTGACTTTGGGCTCTGTTCTCTTATAGTTGAAGTAGTAAGGCACTGTCAGCCATCTAAGCTAAACACAATTTGGGAAAGTGCTTGATTAAAAAGCAGCCAACTAATGTTTTCACCCAAATGCAAGTAAATCTGTTGTATATTCTCTGTTGTCTTGTGTTTTTCCATTTGCCCTGAGTGTTCATGCACATATAGTTGAGCTGTCAACCAGGGATTTAAAACTTGGCTATTCCCATTTAATAGTTCTGTGACATGTAGGAAAAGGATTTCCCATCCTGACTTTCAGTTCCCTTATTGAAAACAGGAAAGATGATATACTTGGTGAGATATATTATCTATTCCTATCAGAAATGCATGAAATACCAAGTGCAAGTTATGTATTAGATTTATACTAAATGTAGTTTTTGTTATCACACAGTTTTTCCATGCATCTTATTTTTCCAGTACTGATGCTGGAAATGATGCTTCTATTTCTGATGTTGCTAGTAATGTATTTCTCTTTCCCCACTTTTGGTTCTTATTTTTTTTAAATACCAACAATTTGAAATGTAAATCACACAGGTATATTATTAATTGGAACCAGAACGTATAAATTTTCTGGTAATTTGAATGAAAATGTTTCAAACTTTTTCTTTGTCGGCATTAGCAAGTTGTGTGAGGTTTCAAGCAAAGCACAATTTATGTTATTCTTACGTGTCCTGTTGTAATTCATTCTTGAATGGTTAGTAAAGAACATGATGGGCTAGGTAGAGGACTGAATTCTTTGACTGCAGTCAGCAGTTCTGACTTGGTTCATTGTAAAGTCACATGGTCACACCATCCACTTTTATCTCTGGTACTTGAGTTTTGAGCTTTGCATTAATGCCACTGGATATTAATAGAGCATTGTTAACCAGAGCAGATTGGATTCCTGTAAAACAATACTTTGTTTTGAAAGAGTAGTCTGTATGGGGAGCATTACACTGAATACACCAATCACCGACAGCACGGATAGGAAATGTTGGTAGTTGGGGGATGATACAATTTGCTAGTACTTGATTAAAAAAAAAAAAAGTTGGTTTGAACAATTGTTAGAATAAAACCACATTTGTCATACAAATTTGCATATATATGCATTAATATTTTAGTCAGAAAGTTTGCTTTTAGGATGTAAATAGATTTTTTGATGAACTTTGGCATTTTTTATGTATGATTTTGGGTTTATTTAAATCAACCATAAGTTGCCAGCCAAAAATAGTAATACATTTTTGTATATTAACAGTACCCTGAAATAAAGCTTTCTACCCTTCTCACCATCAGTAACTGTGATTTAATTTGCCTCAATAATGCTGGTCCCAGAAGTCTGACCACTTGTTCTTAAACATTCTTAAAATTTAGCATTAATGTAGATGACTTTGTAAAGTGGATGACATTGCCACTAAGGTCAATCAGGAAGGAAGGAGTTTGTCATTTATTGAGTAAATTTTTTGTGCCAGAAAAATTGCAAAATATTTCTAGCTGTGTGATCACTGGTTTTTCAAAGCTATGCACGTTGTGCTATAATAACCTGCTGATGGCACAGTGTTAAACCCTTTATTACTGCCGTGCAGAGGTTGACATCATATTTATATGTGAAAAACAGTGCTTTTGTTTTATTCATACAGAGATAAATTTTAAAGTTTGCCAATTTTGCATTATACTATATAAGCTATGTAATAGTATGAACTTATTAATGATGTTTTGCAGTGTTTGTTTTTATGAATTTGTTTAACATCCAGTTTTAAACTCAAATGGTCAAGTGGCACTAATTCATCATTCATTCATTAGTTGTTTATAGTGATAGCCAAAGTTTATCAAGCTCTTACTCAGTTAATGGTAGGTAATATACTATGTATTTAATACATATTCTTTTTAAATCTTTAATCTTTTCTATTGTGGAATATAAAAAAGAACATAAAGAATAAATATATAACTTTTCTAGTGGAAACATGTAATCACCATCCAGACCAAGAATTACACTTGCTGGTACCCCTGAAATCCTCTGTGAACCCCTTTCTAATTGTCCCACAAAGTAGCCATTGCCGTGACTTAATGGTGATCACATCCTTGAGTCTTGGCCTTGATTTTTTTTTTTAAACACTTTTGAGTGTATTCCTGGAGGCTATTAGTTTAGTTTGTCTTCCTTTGAAACTTTGTATGAATGGAATATTTGTTTTTTGAGACAGAGTCTTGCTATTTTGCCCAGTTGGTATTGAACTCATGTACTCAGGCAGTCCTCCTGCCTCAGCCTCCAGAATAGCTTGGACTACTGTGTCAGCATGTCAAGCAACTGTTATATTTTATTCACTCATAGCTTATGATATTCATTTATACTGTATTTGTAATTCAATTCATTTTTGTGGCCATTTATCTTTCATTGTATGAATATACTATACTTTCTTTATTCTGCAGTTGTAGGTCTTTAGATTGTTCCTAGTTTGGGGTAATTATAAATAATGCTGATATGAGTATATTTATGCAAGTATGCTGCTTTGTAGAAGTATTGGATATCTCTAGAATGAACCTGTGAGTAGACTTGCTAGGTTAAAGGGTATGCATCTTTTCAAGTTGAAAAAAATGTCCATCACCCCAATTTTTTATCAATTGATATTCATGCCAGCAATACTTAAGGTTTTTTTGTGTTCTATATAATCATCATATTTTCTCATTTTGTCTTCTCAAACAATATGGGGTAAGTAATATTTCCATTTCATGGTTTTAGAAACTGAGGGCCAGAGGAGTTATATCACTAGCTTAGTGAATAGCAGAGTTGGGATTTGTACCTAGATCTGACTTGGGAACTGCCACTTCTCATTTCACTCTACTGTTTCAGGCAATATTTAAGAAACAGAAATGACAATAAAAACTGAATATCCATTTACCACATTTATTATACCTCTGATGCCTTTTTGAGGAGTGGGGTGGGTACTAGGGATTGGATCCAGGGGTCCACTGATCATATCTCCTGCCTTTTTTATTTTGAGACAGGGACTTGCTAAGTTGCTTTTTATTTTTAATTTTTATTATTACACAGGGTCTCACTAAGTGCTATGTTGCTGAGGCTGGCTTTGAACTTAAGATCCTCTTGCCTCAGCCTCCCAAGTTACTGAGATTACATGTGTGGGCCACTGCACCCAGCCATTTACTATGTTTTTGATAAAAGCGAAAGGAAAGGTCTGTGCTGCTTTAGACCTTCCATTTAATATATATTAGAGGAGTGGAGGTGAGTATGTAGATTACCAATAAGTTTTTAAAAACTACATGAAAAAGATAACTATATATGCCATGAAGGTGAAAAACGGACACTGATAAGAAACTGTTTAGGGTGATATGAGAAGGAGGAGGCCACATTTACAGCAAGACTGAAGGATGAGGAGAAGTCAGCCATCTTCAAAGTGCATTGCAAAGGGGATAGCAAGCCAAAAGTTTTTCAGGAGAAAAACACCAGTATTTCAGGAAAAAAAGCAAAGCTATATCAAATTGAACACTAATTAGAACTCAGTGATTTTCCAAATTAAAGGATGAGTTTGAGGGTGCATAAGAAGTTTCAAGAAAAATTAATAGAAATAGGAAAGTGATCTATGGAAGAAGCAGACTCGTATTTTTCTTTTCTATAATCCTGTCAAGTCTTAATTATTTGCGATAACAAAACACTAACAAATCCAAAGATTCTTATCTGGATAATTTTATTTTTCAACTTTTCCTAAAAGAGGCATGAGTGTGTGGTTGGACCCAAAGTTTCAGAGATTGCAATGGGAAGGTGTATAAAGAAAGCGAAAGCCGGATGACTTGAAACATTGGCTTGAGGTGCTAATGAGGATTTTTCATTGGAAAAAGACAATTCTAGGTAACATAGAAATTGAATGATTGGTATATTTTAACTACCATCTTTATTACAATAGGTTCCAAATAAACTTCCAAAGATAATAACACACATAACTCCATTTCATATTTAAACATTGTATATCTTTTCAGATAGATTTCTACATTTCTCCTCCATAGGTGATATAGTACAACTGTCTGCTACCAGTGTCTGGGAAAGAATTTCATAGACTACACTGTGTACCATACCCTGGTGAACATTTCTAAAAAGCACAAAAAGTTAAAAGCAAACAAAAAAACTTCCTGTGGGGCCATCCAGTGGAGGATTTCTTCTGTCCTTTTTATGAGGACCATACTAGAAGCCCTGACTTTCTATAGAACAAAAGAATGAGAGAAAGATGAAGCAAGTAGAAGAACAAAAATATTTGGAGAATTGGGAAGTTTGAGCAGGATAGTTTTCCGAGTTGCCTGTCTTTGGTTCCCATGTCCAAATTAGATACCTAAAATAATTTACCATGACTCCCTGTAATATGTGGAATTCTTTCCTATTTAAAAGATTATCTTCTCTGCCATGTTAATATAAGCTTTTTGATTTGGGCAAGTTAACCTCTCAAAAGGCTGTTCCCTCATTTGTGAATGGGGATAATATCATCTCTGTCTCTTAAGATATGTCAGTTCAGGGAAATAGGACACATAGCACTTAGGGATGTGTCTGACACATAGTAGGCATTCAGAAAATGGTGGCTGTCATTAAAGTAAGCCAGCCAGATTATGAGCGTCTCATCTGCTAAGAATTCTTAGATCACAGGAAATCACCTAGGTTATGAAAACTATATTTTATAAGAAACTTGTTTTTAGGCTATTTCTTTGTATTTTGCAGTATTATTTAACAAACACAAAAAGCTGGTATATATCTCAGTAAACACATTTTTTTTTTCCCAGTTGGATTCTATGCCAGGATCCACCCTAAGACAAATATGAGAAGCTGAGCTATTCTCCACCCTACAAACAAATTCTTATCTAGAATTGGAAACTTTAATAGGGAAAATTTTATTCCTATTCCTGTTATATTATTCCAAATATTTGTTTGTTTATAGGAAATATTAAAGGAATATTTCAGAAACATGAAAACAAAATATTTAACTAAGAAGTCAGCTTGTTATGCTACTCAAAAATATTTTCATCTCATTTTCTTTAGCATACATTATAATTTTGGATATAATTTAAAACTCAACTCCTGGAACAATTATTGTTTTGGTTTTATCTATGTGTGATCTCCTTTAATGTTGGACTTGTGACTTTTTTGGTGGCTTTTATTTACCAGAAATTTTTAACATTTAAATAATATAGACTGCCAGAATAACTTGAAGTTGGTTAACCTGAATCCAGGTAAACAGTTTTCTGTCTTTAAAATTTCTATATTCTGTGCCATAACTACTACCCTGTACATAGCACTATCATCTGAAGAAGTAATTTATTAAATGAATAAAAGCTTTATAGTGATGTATCTCCCTTCCCTCCATTCTGTCTCTCTTCATGTTTCTTTTCTGGCCCATTAGCCTATTTGTTAAGGTTTGGTTTACAATATAAAAAGGTGCATCAGTTGTGTTTGGGGAAGAATTTTTATTTCATAGGTCAAAATATGAGAAAGTCTTTTTAATTTATAATTCTTCAGTCTTCATTTTGCAGGGTAAATGATATATTTGACACATTTTGCGACAGTGCATTCTAGTGCACATAACTGTTTTATTGTAAAACAAAAACTCTCTCATATTCGGCTTTCTTCATCTGTAATAAGTATCCTTGCTTTCCCTTCCTCACTCTTGGTACCAAGGATTGAGCCCAGGGGTGCTTAACCACTCACTGAGCCACATCCCTAGCCTTTTCTTTCATTTTTCTTTTTTATTTTGAGACAGGGTCTGGCTAAGTTGCTGAGGCTGGCTTTGAACTCAGGATCCTCCTGCCTCAGCCTACCAAGCTGCTGTGATTATAGGTGTGTGCCACATGCCTGGCAGTATTCTTGCTTTTTTTGATAAGTGAATGCCTTATATGGTTTCTTTATGAATCATGTAAGTCAGCATGATTTAAGAATCATTTTCCAGAAATGATGCTAAAAGCATATTTTGCTCCTCTTAAATGAATGAACATTTACATAAAAGCAAATTTGCACCTGGTTCATAAAACATGGTCAAAACTTTATACTAAATGTGAAGACTGACCACAGGTTATATCACAGGATCCCCTGTTCCTCAGGTTCACAATCATTGAACCCTGAGCCAATCACACCTATTCATTTGCCACCACTTTACAACCTTAGCTTTAAAATTTTTATTGGTAAGAAAATGTTTAATTGAAAAAAGTAGTATAATAATATACATATAATAGTATATACAGTATGATATTGAGCTGAATAATTATGTATGTTTGTATACAATTTTTATAAATACATCTTAATATATGCATAGAATGAAGCCTGATAGGAAATAAACCAATATGTGATTTTAAGTTGGGGGAAAAAAAAAAAAAAACCTTTACACTGTGTATTTCAGATACTTGTTTGAGGGTATTAAAGTAAGAGGATCCCAGTTGCAATAGTAGTAAGGGTGTGTACCTGCTCTGCTGTTGGTCATCCCATACTGTGATGGGTCAGAGCTTCTGAACAGGTGGAACAGGTACAGAATTGACTAGGCACTGAATGCATATGCAGTCTCAGGAATATGCTGCCCTTGCTCTTACAGGGTCTACTGATGGAAAAATCTTGATCTTATCAAAGAGTGTCCAGGAATTAAAAAGTAAGGCCACAATAGAGTAAAAGTTTCCCATTAATTATTTTGAATATGTGTGTCAATGTCTCATTCCAAATTTGGCATTGGCACTTAAATTGAAGTCTTATAATCTAGTTGTATCAGTTAACTTAATAGCCAAGAGCTAGCAGTCTTAACTGCTTTAGATGGCTGTTTTATTACTAACTGATCTTTATTTAGAGAACCTTAAGGTCCCCAAGGGGATAATATTGGTGAGCAGGGATTATCTCCATTTTACAGAAGAGGAACTGCTTCTCAGAGTGGGGTTGTAACTTGAAAAGTAAAGTGGGTGTTATTGTTATTTTATTATCATCATTACTTTGAGATGGTCTTGATTTATTACTCAGGCTGTACTTGAACTCCTGGGATCTAGTGATCTTCCTGCCTCAGATTCTTGAGCAGCTGGGACTATAGGTACATGCTACCACACCAAGCTGAAGTAGTTTTCATGTAGCATTTGACTGGATTGAACATCAAATTCAATAGAGGCTGCTTTATACAATGAAAAATGTCCCGATTTATGGTAGAACATTTGTCTTTTATGTCTAGACTCTACTGAAAAAATAGCAACTCTAAGAGGGCTGAAATGTGTCTAACATGGTACTTGATAAAATTAGTTAATAAATATTTACTTAATGGGCTAGGGTTGTGGCTCAGCGGTAGAGTGCTAGCACGTGCGAGGCTCTGGGTTCAACCTCAGCACCACATAAAAATAAGTAAATAAAAAGGTATGGTGTCCATCTACAACTAAAAAAAAAAAAACAAACAAAAAACTTTTGCTTAATGAATGAACAGTGATTCTATCTATGCCCAGAAACTGCTTTTGCAAATGCAGCATCTTCAAATAATAGAACAGCATTAGAAGTTACTTTAGACTTTTTTATGTATTAAATATGATTGAAGGGCTTTGGAAATTTTCCTGTTTAAAGACATGATATTTGGGCATCCTTTAGTCTCCCTGGACAAAACATTGTGTCAACCTAGAAAAACCTAAAGAGAAATTTTAGTACAACTTTGTTCACTTGTGTTTTAAAATCCCAATAAAACAACAAAACATATCCCCCTTCCAAATTAAAAGAAACAAACCATTAGTAGGCTGTTGTTTTGCCTATTATGCCTGAAATCACTGAGCAAAGACACTTTTACCAAGCCTTTACCAGTTTAACTGTAAAAGAAGAATACATTTGTATTAAAAGTGAAAGATGGTAATACATTGCCAGAAATGTGTTTTTTTGGTATGTTCACTGTACTGGGAAGTTTGATTGTCTAAACAATCTTGATTTTTCTTCACACAGTGAAAAATACTTTTTATCAGCCTACTGTGGAAAAAAACACAAGATCCAAAATCATTCTGGTGACAGCACAGTCACTTTTCTGGGTATTACCATCCTTATCCAGTGACAACATAAGGAATAGCTATGCTACATTGTATGTTATATTGTACACTTGATGTGAAAACCAAAGAAAAAGGAAGAACTATAATACATTAATGTCATGTATATTTAAAAATGTGAAGTGCATTGATATGCATATTTTTGCACTAATAAGGATACACATTGAAGACAATCCTACATTCTGTTACAGAGCTAGTTAAAGCCATGTTAAGGTCTTTTTATTATAATTTTTAAAAAAATAAAGAATACTTTTTCCCTCAAAGCTTGATTTTGTAATTGTTTTTAGAAGTAAAGCTGGTTGCATAATAGTTTGCTCTAAAATACCAAATAAAATTTTAATATTAGGTAAGAATGAATAACTTGATATTTTAAGAATTGTTTCATTGAGCTGGGCATGGTGGCACCCTGTAATCTCAGCAACTTGGGAGGCTGGGCAGGATTGCAAATTCAAGGCCAGTCTGGTCAATTTAGCAAGAACCTAAGCAACTTAGTGAGACCGTGTTTCTAAAATAAAAAAACAAAAAGGACTGGGGATGTAGATCAGTGGTAAAGCACCTCTGAACTCAATCCCCAGTACCAAAAAAAAAATTGTTTTACTAGAAAAAAAATAAATATTAAGCTAATAAGCCAAGTATTTCATGAGCAGTGTTTTAGGTCTAGCAGAATTAAAATATGACCTTTAATATGTAAAATATAAATCAGTAAATTGAAAAAGTTAAGTTTTAGATATTGGAAATTGAGAAAAAAAGGACACCTGAATGTAGGAATAAATCTAAAATATGTTTACATCCTAAAACATTATAAAGGATTTAAGTCTTCCTGTCTTTTTGGTCAAGTATGTTTTGGCTTGACAGTTTGCACTGAAACCTTTCAGGATCTAAAAATTATATCCAAAAAAGAAAAACTCTTTCTTTTCACTTAGAAGAAAGTCACTATTATAGTACGTTGGCTATTTCTTTTTCTCATTTGTTAAGGATTAGAATAGTAAGCAGAGTGGATGGTTGGTTTTTCTTTGTTGGGAGCCATCCCAAATTTAAGGCAGGAAGATGATGACTGCAAAAAAGACTAAGTGTCTAGAGTGGATCAGCTTTAGGCTCCAACTTGTTATGAAAAGTGGAAAGTATGTGCTGGAGTACAGGCAGACTCTGAAGATGATTAGAGGGACAAAATGAAATTGCTCACCCTGATGACTGCTCAGCTTTGAGAAAATATGAAATAGAATAGCCATGTTGCACAGACTGGTGTCTGACACTGGTGGCAGTAATATTGAATTGGCATGTGTCAGATACCAAAGACTCTGCACTTTGGCTATCATTAAACCCAGATGATTCTGATATTATCAAGAAGCATGCCAGAACAGACTGGTGACAGGTAAACCATGCAAGACTTTTTTTTCAAAAAACATGTCCAAATTTATTAAAAAAAAAAAAAAAAAGGTGCATATAAATGGAGTCCAAATCTTAGAGGATATCAGAAAGGGAATTTTCATATCCTTTCTTATACTACCTTGCTGATCAAGTTAGCGTACATTTTCATCTTCCTAATTTGCCTTTATCTTCAAATAAATAAATAAATATAACACTTTCCAGAGCCAGTTTAAAAAAATTTGTAAATGTTGAAACATCAAAGTACTATCATAAGAATTTACACGGAGAGTTGAAATTTAGAGGGGAAGTCTGATCTGGAAATGAATTTGATCCATCACTGTGACTTGTCACACATAGATGGTATTTAAGGTATGCGTCTAGTGAGGTAACTGTAGGAAGAAAATATAGCATAAGAAAAGGATACAGGTTTAGGACTAAACATTGAAAAAAGACTCAATATGTAATCATGAGCAACTGGGAAAGAGTGATATTTCAAAGAAGATACACTGGACTGTAGTATAAAATACAAATAGAGGAATCCAGCAAGACAGAGCCTAAAACAATGTATATGGGGGGGCTGGGCTTGTAGCTCCGTGGTGGAGTGCTTGTCTAGCACTGGGTTCGATTCTCATTTCAATACATAAAAATAAAGTTATTTTTTAAAAAATGTATATTAGATTTGGCAGCAGAGAAGTTACTGGATGTCTTAATAAAAAAACTTTTGATGCGGTAGTGGGGCAAAACCAGGTTGACCTGCATTTAATGTAAGATTGTGCTGTACTAGTCATTTAGTGACTTTGGCTGGGGGCATGAAGCAATAAAAAGTTGACCATGATCAAAGGAGAAAGAATAATCAAGTTGAGGTAGTGCTTTGAATATGCAAGGGAGAGATGATATCATCCACAGTATAAAAACTCTTCCTTTTCTTTACCCCTTTGTAAAGAAATAATGACCATGGAAACCAGAATTCTCTTCCTTCGTATATTTTGCATAACACTGAAAAATGTTGCATCCCCACGTTTTCTCTCTGTAAGTTTCTCTCAATTTTGTTTCCATAGTTTTACCCACTGGCTGTTTATCCCTGGACCTTCTCTTAAGTTCCTCTCATGAATTTTTCCCAACTACTTTATAGAGTCTTTAATTGACTTCTGGCTCCTGAAATATTCCTTTCAGGATGACATAATTTACAAGTATCTTTATTTCTTCTATAAAAAAATCTTTCTAAATACTGAAGGTCTACTTTACCTGAGTCTTCCATATTTTCCTGCTCTCCCTCTTTTCCAGTTCTGTTGTCATCCCCACCCTCAGTTCCAACTTCGTACACTCAAAATCCCTGGGTACTTTTTGGAAGTTACTTTCCTGAATAATGCTAAGTTAATTTGGTCCACTTCATTTTTTTTTTTTTTGTACCAGGGATTGAGCCCAGGGGCACTTAACCACTGAGCCACATTGCCAGCCCATTTTTATATTTTATTTGGAGACAGAGTCTCGCTGATTTGTTGAGACTGGTTTCAAACTTAAGATTTTCCTGCCTCAGCCTCCCAAGCTGTTGGTATTACAGGCGTGCACCACCATACCCAAGATGGTCTATTTCATTTAAATGGAGTTATCCATAAAATCATTTATGTTTTTGCTTTTTATGTATTAGTGTAGAAAACAGTTTAAAACATAAACCCATCATTTCTATGTAAATGGCAGGTGAATTGAAGATTTTTATTTATGTACTTCTGTATTAGCCTAATTTATAGTTCATATGTGAATATTCGACAATATTTGGTATATTTGACCTTTTTCTTATATAATGAAATTTTTATATAGTTTCTTTTTTGGGTGGGAATGAATATATTGGATAATTTCTTTATTTTTCTGAAGCTAATGTATTTAAAGAAACAGCTGGAGATATATCATGCACTTCTGTGATAGAATGGCTTGCCCAGCATGTATGAGGCCCTGGATTCTATCCCCAGCACCAACAAAATACATGAGAAACAACAACAAAAAGATTAATATTGGTATTCATTTTGGTTTCCTGGTATTTCAGGAAATTAATTATGACCTCACTTTCATTATATTTAAGTTTGCTAATTGAACAACAAATAGCATACTTAATTGATTTTAACTTTTGAATTATATTTTAGAGATTAATAACTAAAACTTCTTAAAATAGAGCTAACAGAAGATGATTAGAATTTTTTTCATTTTTTGTGGTTGCATCTTCATTTTAATATACTATTTCATATACTCTGGAAAATCTGTTTCTGAACATAATTGTTTATAGTATGTTAAACTATCAGAATTGCTAGATCTTCAACTTTGAAGTGGAATGCTGATAAACACCCACAGCAGAAATTTTAGGATGCCTGCATACTTTTGCATTGCTAAAAAGACACCCACATTGATACTTAACCTTGGAAACAGCAGCCCATAAGGTTACACACATCTTTAATTTTCTTTTAATAGAGTTGGAAAGAGAGGTATTTTTTCTACGCATATTATAGACATTATATTTACTTGTAACACTTGGAAGTTATATAATATTTTAAAGTCTTCTTTCATAAACTAATTAAAGAGAACTCTACATCCTAAAGTAAAAACTAGGAAACTTTTGTCTAAAGTTAATTGATTAACAGGCAAAATTTTTCTGTCCTGGCTGTATTTAAACAATTGAACAGATGAGTCTTCAATCCCTATTAGGAATCATTTGTACTATTTGGGATAATTATTGACTATTTATGGTCTGGAACACATTTTACAATCTAAGTAAAGCCAAAGTAGGGTTGTTCTTGTGATTGAGCTATACAAACCTATGATCAATATTTTTGTTGTTGTTGTTTTTACATATATATATTTCTTTTTTCCTTTGTTTTTTCTTTTCTTTCTTTTTTTTTTTTTTTTTTTTTAGCACTGGCGATTGAACTCAGGGGTACTTGACCACTGAGCCACATTCCCAGCCCTATTTTGTATTTTATTTAGAGACAGAGTCTCTAAGTGAGTTGCTTAGTGCCTCACTTTTGCTGAGGCTGGCTTTGAACTCCCTTGCGATCCTGCTTCCTCAGCCTCCCAAGCCGCTGGGTTTACAGGCATGCACCACCTGGCTACATATACATACTTCTAAAAGTTTAATGATTAGTGGTTACCATGTTCATAGGATATTCTATGCAGGGCAAGGAATAGCAATAGGCAACCTAAAGACAAAGGGAAGTTTATGAAGATTTTGGTCTAAGGTAATTTTGGTTTATGGTAATACAGAACTTGCTATAGTTCATTTCTTTTAAATAATTATATTCAGAATTCATTCAGGGATTGGTTTTAAAAATTTGATTGACTCTTTTATATTTAAAGAAAGCCCAAAGTATAGTTGTATTTTGTTCCTTTCTGTTGAGAATGTGATTAGAGTAGGAATCATGAGAATAATATCTGGAACATGATTCTAGATCTGGAACATCTTCTGTTTTCCAAGCCATCTTTCTAATCCCTTTGTATTTTACTTTGGAAAGTTGTCATATTTCTTTGGTGTACTGAGAACTACCTAGAGAAAAAGAGAAAAGGCAGGGGGACAAAAACTAGGAATTACAGAATTAGACCTGAAACTTTACCTATTGGTTGGGAAAATGTATTGTTTCAACCAGTTCATGTCTCAAACTAAAAGCAATTAACAAAGGAAAACACCAAGATATGAATGAATGTTGAGAATACTGCTGTCATGGACTATGCTAGGTGATGAAGAAATTTAAATTGTTGATGTTGAACTTTATATGTAGGAAGCGTGACAACTAGGTAATATGAAGTGTGGCTTGAGATACAAAGTTTGAATTGATTGACCTAGGAAGCCTTGTACTTTGCAGACAGTATTCACTAAGTACTGTAAAATTTAGAATTATTAAAATTGGTTTACCATCATGGTGAGACTTAATTTTAAGAAATCTGAGTGATTAAGGTTTTCTTTGAGTTTATTGCTTTACATTTTTCTCAGGTGAAGTATCAGAAACTTTTATGTATTTATCAGTTTTTTTTATTACCATAACAAAATGCCTAGAACAGCTTACTTAGGAAGAAAAGAAGTTTCTTTATCTCACAGTTAATAATTCTTTTTTTTCTCCCACTTTTTTTTTATTGGTATATCATGATCATACATAATGATGGGATTTGTTGTTATGTATTCGTACATGCACACAACACAACAATATAATTGGGCCAATATCACTCCCCAGCACTACTTCTTTTCTCCCAACATCTCACCCCTCGGCCCCTTTCCTCTCCTGATCTCCCTTTAATTTTTAGGATACCCCTCCCCCTCATTTTTTTTTCCTTTTTCCTCTCCAGTTTCCGCATATGAGAGAAAGCATAGAACAACTCTTTGCCTTCTGAGTTAGACTTATTCCACTTAACATGATAGTCTCTAGCTCCATCCATTTTGCGGCAAATGCTATAATTTCATTTTTCTTTATGGCTGAATAAAATTCATTGTGCACATGTACCACATTTCTTTATCCATTTATCTTTTGATGGACACCTAGGTTGGTTCCATAATTTGGCTATTGTAAATTATGCTGCTGTAAACATGGGTATGCATGTATCACTCATAGTTAATAATTCGTAAGTATAATGTACATTTCTTTTTATGACTAGGAACCTTTTGAGGATGGCTTTGCAAATGGGGAAGAAAGTACACCAACCAGAGATGCCGTGGTCACATACACTGCAGAAAGTAAAGGAGTCGTGAAGTTTGGTTGGATCAAGGGTGTTTTAGTATGTATTAATAGACTTAATTTGAGAATACAGCATTTCTGTTGATTATAAAAGCTACCTAATATTGTCATCAATTCTCAAGAGAATTCTTTTTTCTGTTTTAACTGTATCTGAGTCTATAGAAGAACAATTAATGTGCTTCCTTTCTTTTGGATATTCAGTAGAGGAGATAGTGTATTTATTAATTTAACCAAATTTTTCTTGATAAATCGGGGAAGCTTTCAGAAGTAATTTATTTTAAACAGGAAAGAAACACCTAAGGTATGGTAGGATTATTAAACTTTAAATTTTTAAAAAACATGAACAATTGATATGTTGAAAAATATGTAATGGTTTAATTTGCTAACTACTCAAATAAGGATGTTGTAAAAGAACAAGCAAAATTTAAACTCATGATAAAAAAGGGCATGTGAATTATTTTTAAGTGCTGGAGTCTTATAATATTTTTTGAACCTTTTTTGTGTTGCTTCTCCTACTTCTGATGTCTGTGATTGAGCACATTTATTTATACACATGTATTTATGTTACATTATATTTAGCTTAACAGTAAGCTTTCACATTAAGCTCTTTTAAAAAGGAGGAGTTAAATTTAAAAACTATATAGCTTCTATAGTTTCCAGGGTATGTTCTTCTACTTTGGGCCAGTTTAGTATTTATTACTATATATGTTTGATTACTTTCTTCATCTGTGATGTGGCCTCTTTTTTCCTCCCAGGTACGTTGTATGTTGAACATTTGGGGTGTGATGCTCTTTATTAGGTTGTCATGGATTGTAGGTCAAGCTGGAATAGGTAAGTAAAGTTCCTTACTAATTGATTTGAACATAATCAATAAATAAAATAGTATGTGCCTTTGAGCTCTCAATCTCATAAAACTCAGGCAAGGGAGTCCTTCTGAGCAATATTTTCCTTTATTATCAAGATTCTTAAATTAATTTTACTTTTTTCACAATTCTGATTAGGTTTTTTAAAAAAATGGGATTAAAAGTAGCTAATTTTAACTTGTAAATTCAAAGTATTCAGACCAACCAGTTCTAGATAATGGCAAGTTTAAATAAGAATATATATATTCTCAATTTCTTTCCTTTCTCCCTAAAGGTCTGTCAGTCCTTGTAATAACAATGGCCACTGTTGTGACAACAATCACAGGATTGTCTACATCAGCAATAGCTACTAATGGATTTGTAAGAGGAGGTAAATTCAGTCTTTTTCACTTCGTTATATTATAATTATTAAATAAACTGATATTTAAATCTTGTTTTTAATTATTTTTTGCCTTAATAGAATATACCAGGTGTATACAGGCAAGGAAGTTGCTACCAAGCACTTCTAAACTATTATGTTGAGTGTAAAGTTTTATATTGACCCATATTAATATAATACATGTATGTTTTAAAACATCTAAAATGTTAAGTCTGTCTGTTAGCAAGAATAGAGGTTCTAACTAGTCTTTTTTTTTTTAAACTGGGCTGCACCTTGTTACTTCCTCGTAAGCTTTATCCCTTGGATCAGTCACATGTATCCTGGCATTCGGTCTACAATGTACAAGTATAACTTTATTTTCCCACTCATTAAAGGAAACTGAAGTAGAGTAATTTCCCCATGTTCTAACAGCTTATGAGAGTTGTACCTGGGACTCTGAATTTATACCTTCAAGTCTAGCTGTCTTCTCTGAACACCCTGAGGCCTCTTTCATTGGAGTCGACAGGATGCGCCTTATGAGATTTTTGCCTTCCCCAGAGAAAGCACTTAAGAAAACAAGAGCATGACCTTGAGACCCCTGAGAAAAGAAAATAATTCAATTTTCCAAATCAAAACTTTTCATCCAGTTGGAGTGAGGGGAATCCTGGAGAAAGAGCAAAGAATGTCAAATAACACTTGTGAAGTCACCATAGCAAATCGACCTAGAATAGCATTCACCTATTCCATCTGACTTATTTATTTTGAATGTACCTATTTGACATTATGTGAATAAAATTTCTGCTTTAGTTGCGTCAGGTTTTCTGTGAGGGAGACAGAGAGCCACACTGAGCTTTTCATTTTCACCAACATCTTTATCCTTCTTAGACACCAAAGGATTCAAATCAATAAGCCCTGGGAAACTGGTAGCTTGTATCAATATGATTATCAGTATACTGAGTAAGCATCATTGTTCACTGAAATTTTATATTTGTATTAGTCTTCTTGAACTTATTAGAGTGTAAAATATGGATATGTCTAACAAAGTTAATTAGAAAATAATGAAATGCTTTATTTCTATCCGACATTGGGGTAATTAACAGGAGACAAGGGTACTGTGTTGGGTATTTGCAGGGGATCAGCAAGTCATCAAAGAATTTCTCCTTACCCTCTAACCTCAACATCTAGATTGTGAGTCTCTATGAGAATGGGACATGAAACCACAGGCAGCATAAACCCTGGACCATTTTACATTTGAATCTGAATCTTGGAAAGCATAGATTTTCCTGGATTGTGCCTAAAAAGCCATTTCATTTTTCTTTAGTAGTAGTACTTCATATATATATATATATATGATTATCTATCTATCTAGTCACAAATCTGTCTACCTTGGGGACTGTATCCAATCTTCTCTTGTCTTAGATGCCAGGGAAAAGTGTGAAAACTTGGAACCTATGAAGCTTTGTTCCAACAAATTCACATGTTTTGTAATTTTGCTAATGTCTCCTCAAAATGATAAGTTAAAGAGGAAGAACCTTTAGGGAGAAAGACCATTATATCATAAAATTTGAAATTCTTCTGTTACCAGATACTTAGATAAATAAGAATTTAGCACATTTGCTGTAATAATCCTAAAGAAGATAAATGAGAAAGTTGTTGATTGAAGAAAGGACCATATACTATGACACATTAGAAGGCATTTATTTTTCACTTTGTGTTAGTGACTTTGGACACCTGACTGATTTTTACAAAATAGAAATGAGCTGCTTCATCTGTAGTATTTCCTCAGGATTCTTGTGAATTTAAGACCCTCTGTTTCTGACTCAGGGACTTGTAGATCTCCAACAAAGTATCTTTGTATCATGAAAAAAATTATTCTCCACATGGGAGACAGTAGACACAGATATAAAACCAAGGTGATCTATACCCCATATGCATGATTGGAAATACTGTATGTAGTATCATACATTTTATCCCCAAAGTACATAATTTTTAGCTCTCTCCATTAAAATGACCTGTAATAAATGACTAACCCAGTAGCAGCAAGTACCCATGTCGTGAATTTCCACTGAAAAGAATGAAGCATGATTAATTTCAGATCTGGGCAGGAAACATAGTGCGTAGTCATTTTTCATTTCCAAAAGTAAGGAAGATAACAGAAGCTACTAGTTATAGCAAAAGTACCCAGGAACCAACTTAAGGAACCAACTTAAGAGCCTAACACTGGCTGAAGTTTGGATAATTTGAACAACAATAATAATGATAATAACCGATTTGGATAAAAGCACAATATATGATAAAAATCCATAAGTTCACAGTAAAACATTACAAAAAAACTCATGTCTAACCTTTGGGAAATGGTAGGGAACCAACCTGAAATTTGAGAAAGTTAAACAATCTAGTGTTGGATCAAACTTTACTGGATGAAAGATTTCTTACCAAAATATAAACCAACCAAGAAATTGATAAGAAATTTGTTCATTAGATAATTATTCTACAATAACAAGTGAAGAATGGAAGAGAATTAGAATATTTTAACTCTATAAACTCTTTACTTGTTAAGAGTACCTGTTAAGTATTATTTTCTAACAAATTGAATCTGAATTACAGGGTAACTCCAAAAGCATTTAGTTCAATACTTAGGAGAGTTAAATGACAGTACAGGAAGATGATAACAGGTCTAGACTGGGAATCTGTGGAAAAAGGAATGCTTTTTGTTCAACAAAATTTCAAGGAACCAAAAAAATTGAAGGTGTTAAGGTGTAAAACTGAAAGACTCAATCTATAAGTTCTCTTGGCCATTAACCATAAACAGTGCTTTAGGGTATTATCAAGAGTACCTAGAATGGATCTTCTACAGCTATGATTTGACTGCCTACTTTGTAAGGGCTACTAAGAGAGGAGGATGGTAGAGCTGGAACTATCCAGAAAAATCAAAGTGTCAAGAAAAAAATGGAGGAATGCTATAGGAATAGTGATATCTGGGGACCCATCTGAGCTTTTCTGTAAATTTTAAGTTGATTGATAAGGAGATGTTATACCTAAAATATTATTCCAAGGTTGGAACACTATTACTCTTAAATTTGAAGAATCCCCCTTTAAACTTGATAACTTACTTTTTAAAAAAAAAAAAAATTATATAAAGAAACTATTTTGAGGCAGTGCTTAACAATTTGTTTTACTTATCTTGATTGAAAAGGTGAGTGACTCACCCAGGACGGAGATTCAACCAAGAGATGTATTGGGGAAGAAAAGGAGAGGCAGAGAGGAGAGAGGAAGAGAGCAGAGAGAAAGAGAAAGAGAGTAGAGAAAGAAGAGGAAGAGGGCAGAGCTTGAGCTTGCAAGCTTTGGCTTAAGAAGGTTTGCATAGGTGTCCCGGATGCTGATTGGCAGAGTGACTCAGGAACGGCGAGTGGACAGGCAAGCGGACACTATGTCCAGTGGGGATTGGTCAAGAAAACTTTTGAATTTAGCGCTCTTCGGCTTGGCGCCCTTTTGAGAGGAGGGGGAGGGATAAGAGATTCTGTGATGTTCTTGCCAGATGGAAACTTAACTTTAGCTTCAGCAGGGAGTTTCCCACACACCCAACATTGATTCTTAACTGAATTACAACATCTATTTGTATTTTATTAATAGTGAATGTTTTGTTCTTGTTGTAAAAGTAATGTTTCTAACTTTGTGGAAGTGTGTGAAGTCTTTACTTTTCCTAGAGTTGTATACTTTTTGCCCTAGGAGAGATTTTATGTTTTTGGTTTATTTTAACTTTGGCTTAAACTACATTTTAGAGTTTAAACAGACATCTAGTAAAGTTGTTGTTTTGTTTCTCTAGTATGAATTTACTGCCAACTTGCAAACAAATATAATGATGTTCAATTAATAAGGAAACATGGTTTCTGGAAAAGCAAAAATTTAGGAAATAAAAAATACTTAGTTTTATGCTGATTAGATTATAAACGAGATTTGGAGTACTATTTAAAGCCACTGGCAGTAGGTTAGAAAATCATCCCTTAGGTTTTCTGCCTCCTACAGGAAAAGAAGAATAGTGCCAGTTAACTGATGAAGTTTGCCTTCATCTCTGGCATAATTCCTGCTTGAAAGATACATTCTTACGTTTAAAATTATTTCAGTTTGCTGGGTATCTAGAGCTTTCTCTTGTTCTGTAAATCACATCAATGTTCTTGAAAGCTTGTGTTTTACAAAATTTGCATGAATCCTGTTACAGTTCTATAATTAGATGGTGTTGGCTTTGGCTTTACTCATATCACAAACCAATACTCTCTCATCTTCAACTAATGTACATATAGACTCACTTAGAGGCTAGCCTCAGGGATCTGAACAAGTGTAAGATGTATAAATTCTGGTTTTTGAGTCATACTATATTAATGAATGAAAGAATTAGTAATAGAAGGAAAAGATTTCTCAACCACTTTATTTTGGTACACTTAACTAACTTATTTAACAATAGGTCATTGCCATTTCAATTAAAAACCCAAGTTACATCAAATTTCAGTCATGTAGTTCTAAAAATTCACAATAAATATGAACCTGCCTAGTCCATGATTAAAGTGAAGTTTTACTGAGTATTTTGTGATAGACACTGGGTTTATAACAGTGTAAGTCAAATAAGATCCAGTTTTCTTGGAGCTTATGTTCTGATAATAATAGTACTGTTATTTTTTCAGACCTAGCTGCTAGGATCATACCATGGTTTTGACATATAGTAACTTGTCTAATGCAGTGTTGCATTGATAAATGTTATCACATATATGGATAATGAGAGCATAAATGAATTAGTTACATCCCTTTTTTCCCAGTAAAATGAAATGTTATGCAGATTCTGCTTGTGAATCCTTCTTAAATGTCTACATCTTTTTCCTTTCTCCAAAAATAACTGAAGACCTGAATTTTTGTTCCAAATATTGGAAGAGAGGAAAAATACTTTCCACATTTTCACAAAGCGTACTTACTATATTGGTAAAAACAGGTTATCACTGATTATTAAATTTTTTTGTTCATTAACTACTCATTTCTAGCGTTCCCAAGCAAGAAGCTCTGTTATAATTCAACTCCATAGTTCTATTCTTTTTTTTAACTTCTTTTCCGTTGTAACTAATTTATTTGAAACTGACTTTTCAGGTAAATGAAATGTTTGAAAAGGCTGCAAAAGGCAGTTCTGCAACAGTTGTTTTATGAGATTTTCTTAGGTTTAAATATAGTATGTTTTTTTATTCAGTAAAACACTACTTGTATGTTATAAGTAACTCACATATAAATCTGGTGAGTGAATAATTTTATATATATAAATATATTTTTTAATTTTATTTTTTACACGAATGGATTACAACCATTCATGCAATCAAACCTGTACATAGAGTAATAATGTTCATCTCATTCTGCCAACTTCCCCTCTTACATATACCCCACCTCCCCTCTGCTTAATCCAAAATTCCTCCATTCTTCCCTTTCCCCCCAACCCCCCATTATTGGTCAGCATCCACTTATCAGAAAATATTCAGCCGTTGGTTTTTTGGGATTGGCTTACTTTGCTTAGCATGATATTCTCAAACTGTGTCCATTTACTTGTAAATGCCATAATTCCATTCTTCAAGGCTGAATAATCTTCCATTGTGTATATTCCACCATTTCTTTATCCACTCATCTATTGAAGGGTATCGAGGTTGGTTCCACAGTTTAGCTATTTTGAATTGAGCTTCTATAAACATTGAGGTGGCTGCATCACTGTAGTATGCTGATTTTAAGTCCTGTGGGTATAGATCAATGAGTGTGATAGCTGGATCAAATGGTGGTTCCATTCCAAGTTATCCAAGGAATCTCCATACTGCTTTCCAGATTGGCTGCACCAATCTGTAGTTTCACCAGCAATGTATGAGTGTGCTTTTTCCTTCACATCCTTCCCAACACTTATTGTTGTTTGTATTCTTAATAGCCATACGTATATATATGTATATATATGTATATATATATATGTATATGTATATATATGTATATGTATATGTATATGTATAGGTATATATATGTATATATATATATATGTGTGTGTGTGTGTGTATATATATATATATGTGTATATATATATATATGTATATATGTATATCCTGGAGATTAGTGCTCTATCTGATGTGCATGTGGTAAAAATTTTCTCCCATTCTTTTGGCTCTGTCTTCAGGTTATTGGTTTTTTTCTTTAGCTGAGAAGAAGCTTTTTAGTTTGAATTCATCCCATTTATTGCTTCTTGATTTTATTTCTTGTGCTTTAAGAATCTTGTTAAAGAAGGTAGGTCCTAAGCCAACATGATGAAGATTTTGGCCTGCTTTTTCTTTTATTAGGTGCAATGTTTCTGGTCTAATTCCTAGGTCCTCGATCCACTTTGAGTTTTGGGCAAAGTGAGAGATTTGTTGCATATGGATTTCCAATTTTCCCAGCACCATTGTTGAAGAGGCTATCTTTTTTCCAATGTATATTTTTGGCACCTTTATCTAGTATGAGATAACTATTTATGTGGGTTTGTCTCTGTGTTCTCTGTTCTGAACCATTGGTCTACACGTCATTTTGGGGCCAATACCATGCTGTTTTTGTTACTATAGCTCTGTAGTATAGTTAAGATCTGGCATTGTGATGCCTCCTGCTTCACTCTTATTAAAGATTGCTTTGGTAGTTCTCAGTCTCTTTTTTTTCCAAATGAATTTCATGATTGCTTTTTCTATTTCTTTTTCTGTCTTTCTTTTTTTTTTTTTTTTCTTTTTTCTTTTTTTGGTAGCAGATTTTAAACCCAGGGGCACTTAACCACTGAGCCACATCCACAGTACTTTTTGGTGTTTTATTTAGAGACAGGGTCTCACTGAGTTATTTAGGGCCTCACTAAGTTGCTGAGGCTGGCTTTGAACTCATGATCCTCCTGCCTCAGCCGCCTGAGCCTCTGGGATTAGAGGCATGCACCACCATGCCTGGCAAGTGAATAATTTTTGACATGGGCATTTTCTTAAATAATTAATAATATTTTAACTTGGTTTCAAAATGTAATTGTACTGTTTTGGTGCTCATTCACAATGATAGCATCCAGTTCTGTTTTGAAGGTGTCATATTTGTTACTTAACCTTTCCTTGTTTGACTTAATAACAAACTGTGCAATGTGTTTGTAAATCAGCTTATTAGAATATATTTTCTAGAAGATTAATGCAAAATGAATGTTAGGTCATTGTAATTCTATTGCATTCCCAGAGTTGTTCCTCAGAATTGTACACAAGGTGGCTTTTGTCTGGGGAGAGTAAAGTAGGCAGTTTGACTCTCTCACAGAGAATTTTGAGTATATTTGTTAATTACACTAGATGTATTTTGGATAGAAATTTCTAAGTTTTCTTCTTGATAATTATTACATTTTTGTTACTTGTACCCTTTGATTCCTTCTTCAATATAACTGAATTTCATTTTTACAAAGTACTTTTGGATATCATAAAATATATAGATGATTCTTATTATGTATATAGACTATGTCCTAAAAAGCAAGTTTTAGGCTATTACCCATAAACTTGGTACAAATATAGAAGTGTTTTGTTTGAATGGAGGTTTTCATATTATTCAGGTAAATGCCAAGGAGTAAACTTGCTGGCTCAAATGATAAGAAATTGACAAACTATTTTCTAATGCTTGTATCATTTTGTATTACAACCAATTATAAGTGCCAGTGAGCTCCAGTTTTTTCACAAATGTATCTTCGCTGTACTTAGTATTGTCTTTTTATTTTTTTCTCATTCTAATATGTGTATATTATTGTCTCATGGTGGTTTTCATTTTCACTTTCATAATGGCTAAAGATATTGGGCATCTTCCCTTATATGTAAATGTATACTCAAATCTGTAGCCCATTTTGAGGGAGGGTCATTTATTTCATTTTGTTTGAACTTCTTACTATTGAGTTTTGAGAATTCAAGAAGAAAAAAGATGATTCATCAAACAGGATTCACAGTTACTTTTTTTAGTGCATCTCTTATCTTTGTATTCTCTTAATACCATCATTTGAAGAACAGTTCTTAGTTTTGATGATGTCCAGTTTATCACTTTTTCTTTTTTGGATCATGTTTTTCGTGTCATGTTCAAGAAATCTTTGCCTAGCTTACAGTCACAAAGATTTTCTTCTTTTGTGTCCTCTCTGGAAGCCGTCCTCCTGGCAATTCTGGGTCCATCAACCTGGAAGCTTTCTGGATCCCATTATTCAGGATTTTCATGGAAGTTCCATTATAGCTTTAGGCTTTAAGTTAGTTGTATCATTCATTTTTAAAAATTTAATTTTTAGTTGTATATGACACAATACCTTTATTTTATTTATTTATTTTTATGTGGTGCAGAGGATCAAACCCAGTGCCTCACATATGCTAGGCAAGCACTCTACCACTGAGCCACAACCCTAGCCCCTGCATCATTCATTTTTAGTTAGCTTTTGTTTATGGTGTACAATATGAATCAGGATATTCAGTTTTTTCAGTGTCATTTGTTGAAAGATTATCTCTTCCAAAATTACCTTTGTGATTTTTGTCAAAATTTAATTGATTCTACATCTGTGGATCTATTTCTAGACACTAAACTATTCCATTCATCTTTGCAAAATCCTTTGTCCACCTCTTGTGCATTAGGTATTAGGAAGTACTACTAAGATCTATTTCTGCATAGCAGAAGTTTTGACCAAGTTTGCATACCAACAACCAGCTCTCCAATAGATAGTTAAGTGCCGAGTGATTTAATTAAATAATGATACTAATTATCTGGAGTTAAGGCAGACCCCACAGGGTGGCGTTATTCACCCTAGACTATCATCATTTAGATGCCAATTGCAAATGCAGGAATTCTGTACTTCTGACTGACCTACTATACACTGGTGGTTTTCACAACCTCTTCCTAAGGTTTGATGATTTGTTAAAACAGCTCATAGAACTTAGGAAAACAGTTTACTTAAAATCACTTTATTATAAAGGATACAACTCTGAACTAAATAGAAGAGATGAATAAAGCATAGTATAGGGGAAGGCATAGCCACTCCATAGCCACTTTTGTGTCCTCTCTGGAAGCCACCCTCCTGGCAATTCTGGGTCATCAACCTGGAAGCTATCTTAATCCCATTATTCAGGATTTTCATGGAAGTTCCATTATATGAGCATGATTGAGTTAATTACCAATGACTAATGATTTAATCAATCTTCAGTTCTTCTCCTGTCCCTTCTCCTGAGGTTAGGGATTGGGACTGAAAGTTCCAACCCTCTTATTTCTCTGGCAACCAGCTCTCCTTGAAGCTATCTAGAGAGCTACAAAGAGTTGCCTGGTTAGCATAAACTCAGCTATGGTGGAAAGGGACTTACTTTGAATAACAAAAAATGCCTCTCACCTCACTCCTATCACTTAGGAAGTGCCAATGGTTTTACAAGTTCTGTTCCATGAAAGTGGGACAAAGACCATATATGTATATTTTCATACCATAGCATCATGCCAAGGAAAAGATTTTTAGTATTTTGCCTGCGTTTTGAATACAATTGTAATAAGGGCTTTATTTTTTCTAACAAGTTCTAAATTATTTAACTTTTGAGCAATAGTAAGAGATAGGAAGACATTCATTTTAGTTTGTAACAGATCACTTAATTCTGTCAAATGACAAAATTCAATGATTTAAAGATCTTAATTGGCTTTATTTTCATTCCAGAATCAGGCAACATTTCAAAACAGAAAGTGTGTTCTAATGAGCCAAGCAGAGGAAGGCAGGTTTATAGACACAGAGAGGCTTACAAAAGCAGAAACAAAGATCAAAAAGCAGATTGGTCATTTCAGAGAGAGGGCAGAGAGACACAGCAATAGAAAAATAACTGGCTCACATGAAGTTATTACAGGTTACCTTTCCTTGTGAAAGGATTAAGGCAGAAATATGCATACACACACACACACATATATGTATAGGGTTTGGTTTCTTTATATGTATTTTATATATATAATACATAAATTATATAAGTGGATGTACCATTTTAAAATTTCATCAGCAATATATGAGATTCAGTTTTTCTACTGCTGCTAATACTTGTTTTGTTTTAAAAATTAATTTCTTTATTTTAATTAGGTATTATAGCTATTCTCGTGGAAGTTTAATGGTGTCTTAAAGCATTTCCTGTTGATGAATGATGATGAACATTGCTTATTGATTGCTTGGGTCTTCTTTTGTGATACATTCAAATCTTTTGTCCTTTTTTGGGGGCGGGGGATGGTGGTACTGTAGATTGAACCTCTAGCCTCACACATGCTAGGCAATCACTCCACCACTGAACTATACCCCCAACCCTGGTTTTATTAGTTTTTAAACTGCTGTCTTTTGTTATGGCTTAGTAAAAGCATTTTAACACTTATTCTTAGGCCTTTGATTAACCTAGTTAGTATTTATGGTTGATTTGAGATTTAGAAAGAACTACAAATCTGCGAATCCACATGGAATAATAAGAGAACCCAGTGTGGTTTTATCACTACATGTCATTTCTGGCGTCTCACTTTTTGTTTTCTTTCTTCCTTTCCTTTCTTTCTCTACTTAACCACTGAACCACATCACCAGTTCCTTTTTATATTTCACGAGGAAACAGGGGCTCACTAAGATGCTTAGGGCCTTGCTAAATTGCTGAAGCTGGTCTTGAACTCAAGATTCTCGTGCCTCAGCCTCCTGTGTTGCATAGATTGCAGACATGCGCCATAGTGCCTGGCAAAAGAATACATTCCCTGTACTCAGTAATTGGGGTAGTTTATGGCTGGATTATGAGCCTCCATGAGGATTTTTCCCTGATTTTGACTTCTGTGTTTGCTTGAACAATAGATTATTTTTTGAAAGAAAGTAGTTAATTTTTGTTTTGATGCCTTTTAATTGAACATAGTTTTTTTGTTTTGTTTTGTTTTTGTTGTTTTTTTTTACTGTACTCTTGAGCATTTTCCATTACAGACTGAGTTTCAAGATTTTATTATAAATTTTGTATTGGGTAAACACCCAAAGATAGAAAGATCTGAGTTTAAGTACATTTCTAGATTTGCAGGACCTTGACCAAATTATTTAATTTTCTAAGCTTATTTCTCATAGATAAAATGAAGATGAAAATAGTATGTTGCTAGAATGGGTAATTCTAGTAGAAGAAGGAAGGAAGCAGGATTTTTTTTTTTTTTTTTTTTTTAGTTTTTTTCTCAGCCCATAGTAGAACTGATTTTTTTTTTTTTTTTTTTAAAGAGAGAGAGAGAGAGAGAGAGAATTTTTTAATATTTATTTTTTGGTTTTCGGCGGACACAACATCTTTGTTTGTATGTGGTGCTGAGGATTGAACCCCGGCCGCACGCATGCCAGGCGAGCGCGCTACCACTTGAGCCACATCCCCAGCCCCAGGAAGCAGTTTTTAAGTCACATTACCTCTAGGAAGCAAGAATGGAAATGAGGAGGAATAGGGCATAGAACTTTTGCTTATCATCAGGATTAAAAATTAAAGATAAATAGATGCTTTTATTTTCTTTATTATCCACTGAAAATTTCCTGAAAACAGAATATAAATATCTATATTTCTTTCACACACACACTCTCTCTCTCTCTCTCTCTAAAGTAACAAACTGGGTTTTAAGTTTAGGTTTGTGGAAGATTTTTAAAATCATTTGGGATGTCAAAATTGACGTCTTATATAATCAATATGCTAGAGCACATAACAAATGGATTCTTATTGGTGGTAGTTCTTATTCTAAAGTTTAATTTTTCAACTATGAAAACATATAAATGGTTGTGATTGCAATTAGCCTTTCTTTGTGACTTAATTTTCTTGTTTATAAAATCAGGATAAATAATAGTTGTCAATTCATTGTTGGTATTAAGAGTAAGTGAAAAAATATTAATTTGGAAAGCATACATGTTTATAGGTATGACATATTATATGCCAGGGATTTTTCTTGTAATTAACTTTCATGTGATTTAATGTCTTTAGAGCTTTTATTAAGATCTTTATTTGACTTACAAAATTATTATTACATAAAAATTTATTGGACTTCTTAGTGTTCAGAAATATTCCTGAGAAATTTTTTAAGTCATTTTCATCCCAAATTATGAGACTTATGTTAAATTGTAAGATTGCATTTTTTTTCTTTAGGATTTCTGTGATAAATAATTGGTGTTACAGGTAGTTTCAAAATGAAATTTGCATGTTTAGTGTTTTATCAGATGGTAGAATTTTGTGTTGTTTCTATTTATCATCTTTATACTGGGTGAATAATAGAAACAAATATTCATCTGTTTTAATAGCATTTCATTAAATGGCCTTAAAATTAAACATTTCTTTAGTATACAGAAATATATATATATATATATATATATATATATATATATAATGTAGCTTCAATATTATTAACACTAATAATTTGGTTATGACCTACAAACCAGATTTAAACTAGAATTTTATAAGGACTAGACTTCAGGAATACATTAGATTGACTTCAAATCAAATATTGCTTTAAATTTATTTGTTTATTTAGTACTGGGGATTGAACTCTGGGTTGGGGGGACTCAACCACTGAGCCACATCCCCGGCCCTATTTTGTATTTTATTTAGAGATAGGGTCTCAGTCTCACTGAGTTGCTTAGCACCTTGCTGTTGCTTAGGCTGGCTTTAAACTCGTGATCCTGCTTCCTTAGTTTCCCAGGTCACTGGGATCACAGACGTGTGCCACTGCGCCCAGTAGTATTGCTTATTTTTTTTACACATCTTCATACTTATTTTTTAAGTTAGAAAAATACTTGCTTTGTGATAATGTCATGAAGTATCTTGTTTATTCTGCCTTTTAGGCAGGATTTACTAGAGTACAAATTACTTCTTTGGGATGCCATTATATGCTTTTCTTTGCAGTTTGTTATGAGAATTGTTTTATTTTTGCCTTGGTATTCACACCACCTGCAAATTGTCATAATAGTTAAGCAATTGAAATCAGGTCAACTATGAATTTTAAAGTTAACATATTACTTGGAAAATCATTGAAATGATCGTGATATTTATGAATATGGGGAGGAGGCTGCCCATTTTAATCTAAGCTTGAAAGAGAAAGTGGGACTTAAAATAGGATGAGCTTATATTTGATGTGGGAGAATTCTCCTAATTTGGGGGATTTTTAATGGAGTGCAGTAGACTGTGAAGAATTTTTTTTGAATGTTCCTGAAAATATACTCACCTTTTGTTAATTTAATTGCTGTGCTTACTGAAGGTATCTGCTTTGTGAATTCTTTATGTATTTAAAAGGCTTGATTGGTATTAAATCCTAACTTTCTTTTTTTCTTCCTTTAGGAGGAGCGTATTATTTAATATCAAGAAGTCTAGGGCCAGAGTTCGGTGGTGCAATTGGCCTGATATTCGCTTTTGCCAATGCTGTTGCAGTTGCTATGTATGTGGTTGGATTTGCAGAAACTGTGGTGGAGTTACTCAAGGTAATTCACCTTTATTTTGGTCATCCATTTGCCACATCTTTATCGAGTGCTCTGTGCCCTCATCATGTTAGGAGTTAGTAAAGTTGTGATGTGATAACTTAGAAACTTGCCCTTCAAGAAATTTAGTACGAGAGACAGACAAAGAAGAAAATTATGTTAGAATGCCAGCTGTGGAATACTGTAGGTGGCATTAGCAGCCCAAATTAGGGGCAGAGAGGTGGTGTTTACATGATCCTCTTTGGGAATCGGCGTAGTAGGAGTGTTGAGGAAGGGTCTTCAAGTAAGGGAGTTAGCATTTGCAGGCAAATAGGAAAGGTATAGTCAGGCATGAGGGAACAGGAAAGAAAAGGAAACAAAGGCCTGGAAAGTGTAGAGTATGTTATGTTAAACAAACTAAATATTTCACTGTGATTGAAACACAGAGTGGCAAGACTTAAGTCTTAGAGCATCAACTCAAGAAAGGTCTTATTTGTAGTAAAGTGGGCTTTAATATTGGAATTGGGGCCTAGAGAAATATCTGACCATAGTATGGAAAATGGATTTGAAGGATCACAAGTTGGGATGGAGACCATTTCAAAGTTTATTGTAACTATCCTGGAAGTGGAGATAGTGGCTTTTATTACAATAATGACCAGTGGAGTTGGAGAGATGGAGATGATATTCAGATATTTTAATAAAGTTGAATGAGGACTTCATGATTAATGTAATGTGGGAAATTAAAGAAAGATAAATGAGGATTTCAAGTTTATACACAGATTTATGACTATTGGATTTAGTTGGAAGGTAATGCCATTCACTATGAGACAGAGAATTTAGAACAGCCTAATTTTGGATGTGCTAATTTGAAGAACCAAATAGAGCTGGTATCTAACTATTCAGAAAGAACTGTTCAGAAGACAGTTAATAGTACTGCTCTTGGATTCAGAAGAGAATTTGTTTGAAAAGTTATGGAGATATGTGCCATTTAAAGAAGTGAGAATGAGTAAGATTCCTTCATATTAACTGAAAGTTGTTCATGTTAGGTTGTAGGTATTCTTCTATAGTAGATTATGGCAAATTAGGAAGCATAAACTCTGAAAAAGACTGACGCTATGTTGCTTTGACCTCTGCCTATATAGGCCAACAAAATGAAGAAAAGGAAGATGTATAAAGTAAGCAAGTGATATAATCACTGAAGTCCATATTCTTTTAGTTTAGTTTTAGTTTTTATTTTTATTTTAGTATTTGTTCTTATTTTCTGCTCAGTTTAAGATTAAGCTTGTGAACTCATCAGAGTATTTAGAGTTTTAAAATGTTTTTGTTTTGTGGAAAGTTAGATCCAACCAAAATTGAAACAAATACTTAAAATACTTGATTTAATATAAAAAAATATATGAGAGAGAGAGAGAGGGAGGGAGGGAGAACTTTAATATTTATTTTTTAGTTTTCAGCGGACACAACATCTTTGTTTGTATGTGGTGCTGAGGATCGAACCCGGGCCACATGCATGCCAGGCAAGCGCACTACCACTTGAGCCACATCCCCAGCCCAAAAAATATATTGAGCTATAACTTTGGTGTTCTGTTGTACTTATGATCTGTGAATCTCAATTTAAAAACAGATCCAATAGATATATATTTGCACTCTCATCATTTTTTTCTTCTACAGGTAATCATCAGGTGTGATTATCCAAATGCTATAGGAAATGTCAAATGATATAAAACTAAAATTTAAAAATAATATATAGCTAAAAGTTTAGATATAATTTTATTAAATCAAATGGGGTCCTTTAAAAAAGTTGAATTTGTTCCTGTTTTATTGACACTTACTATGCCTTTGGTTGGCAAAAATGACTTTGGATCCTGGGATATTTTTCTCAATTTTTTTATTAAGCTCATCTAATTGGAATTCAAAGAAGATTTTTCCCTTGTTGCTTTTATGAAGGAGTTTTTTAAAAAGCTTTAATAAGAAGGGTTTTTTTTTTTTTAAAAGAAGCAACTGCATAGGAAAATTGTAATCTTTTATAATTTTTCAATCATAATGCAGTCATTCTAAGTTATCAAAATAAATAGATATTTTAGGTTTTTGAGCCTTTTATAAATTTATTTGAGCAGTGGTAATTCATACATAGCTACTTACTTAGATTGATTGAGGTATCATAGCTTTTAGTTTTAATCTACCGGGGAACTTTTATAATATGAATCTTAAATTCAAGTAATTTTTGTTTGTAGAATGGAAATAATATGTGGTTTTGACAACTGCATGATGGAGATTGTTCATCTCTTCCTCACACATCATAAAAGACCATCAAAAACATGAGTTCTCTAGCCAGGTTAATATGAAATATATCTCTGCTCTGTCATTTAAAAAAATCTAATTAGCAGACTAAAGTCATTTTTTTTTGTTTTTTGATTATTGAATCTATATCAGATATTCAAGTATTAATTTAATCATACATTTGATGTTAGATCATCAGATGCTTGAATGACATCTCAATAATAATTCATTCCTTAGATTTCCCATCAGTTCATTTAATAAGCATTTATTCAACATCTACATGTAAGGCATTGTTGCTCATTATATTTATAATTCTCTTTTCTAGGAACATTCTATACTTATGATAGATGAAATCAATGATATCCGAATTATTGGAGCCATTACAGTAGTGATTCTTTTAGGAATCTCAGTAGCTGGAATGGAGTGGGAAGCAAAAGTAAGTCATGTTAGGAGTATCTATATATATTTAATATGCAAACTTTTAGAGGTTGTCTTTTTTTTGTTTTTGTTTGTTAATTTCCTATATGTAGGTGGGGCATATTTGAAGAAAACCAGTCTAGGATTCAGTTAAACACAATACTTTCAACGAGTTTGTTTTTGTTTGTGGTGGTGGAAATTGAATTCAGTGCTTCATAGATGCAAAGCGTGATGCACTCAACCACTGAGCTACATCCTCAGCCCTTTTTATATTATATTTTATTTTGTCCTAAGTTTTGAACTTCTCACTTCCTCCCCTATATTTCAGTATTTACATGGAAATATTCAGGTCAATATTAGGTAGTCATAGTTTAATAAATGGTTTTATAATTTATTCAAAGAGATTCAGTTTAACAATAAACCTGGGGCAATGACTGAAAGTGTCCACCTGAAGTTAGAGAAGCAATTCTTACCCCTTGATATTGAAATCTTCAGAAATCAATTAGTGCTAGTGTTTCTTGAAAAAATTGCTGAATTCACACACTGATCAGCAAAGCATGCAGAAATATTATTGGATCTTAGAGCATTACAGTAGGATACAGCACCATTCTAGTTTCCTGAATAGTGAATATCTACAAAAATACTGTTCAGAAACTCAGAAGGTCCAAGTTTTTTCATGTTTACTTTTGTAGGTTCTGTAAAACTCACATATTTGTTCTATAAGTGATAATATTTACTGAACTGAAAATTAGAAAAAAGAAAGAATCTTTTTCGAAGCTTTTAAAGTCATATTAGAATAAAATTAAATCTTGTCTGTTTAATTATTTATATTCTTAGTGCTAGAAATCAAATCTAGGGCCTTGTTCATGCTAACCACATGCTCTGTCACTGAGCTATACTCCCAACCCCTCATTTATTTGTTCTTTTAACACATTTACTTTGTTGAAGGGATGTGATTAGCATTAGAAGTAGTTTTTTTTTCTCACTGATGTAATTTTTTTTTTTTTTTTTTTTTTTAGTACAGGGAATTGAACCTATTCGCACTTCGTCACTGAGCCACATCCCTAGCCCCCACCCCCTTTTTTTCTTTTGGTACTGGGGATTGAGCTCTGGGCAATCACCACTGAGCCACATTCCTACCCCTATTTTATATTTTATTTAAAGACAGGGTCTCACTGAGTTGCTAAGCCCCTCTCCAATGCTGAGGCTGGTTTAGAACTCACTTTCCTCCTACCTCAGCCTCGTTGAGTCACTGTGATTATAGGTGTACATCACATCGCTCAGCCATCCTAACCCTTTTTATATTTTATTTTGAGATAGAGTCTCGCTAAGTTGCTTAGGACCTTGCTAAGGTGCAGAGGCTAGCTGTAAACTTGAGTTCCTCCTGCCTCAGCCTCCCAAGCCCCTGGGATTATAGGTGTGCACCACCATGCCCAGCTGATAGCATACTTTTTCATAAGTATTTGTTCACTTTTATTGGGAGTTAAAATTGGAGAAAAATTCTTTCCTTTCCATCTCATTGCCTCTTGAGTTCTCCTCCTCCATATTCTCTACTTGTCTACTCTTTCTTCTTTTCATATAGAAGTCACATATTTAACATATGTTTGGATCTGGTATAAAACTTGCATATGTGTTAAATTTGTTCTTAATGTCAAGAATGTCACTGAAAGCTGAAGGAAACCGAATTACATAGGGTGAAAATCTTACAGTATATATAATTTTTAGTGCTTTAGGGTTTGATATATATGTCATGATCCTACTTTTGCTACCCGCTAACCCCCATTATATTGAATATTCTAAAACAGTTCTTTGTTTGTTTAACCAAAGCTTATCTAGTACCTGCTTTGTGCTTGGCACTCTTTGGGGAAGCAGACAAAATAGAACAAAAGTTACATTCTAGTGAAACTAAATAAAAGTACTGACACAGTACACTTGATTTTATTTTTAATGTTTAAAACTACAGGCTCAGATTGTTCTTTTGGTGATTCTACTTCTTGCCATTGCTGACTTCGTCATAGGAACATTTATCTCATTGGAGAGCAAGAAGCCCAAAGGTTTCTTTGGTTATAAATGTAAGTAAAGAAGATTAAATATCTTTTTAAAATTTATTTATATTTTTTATGTAGTACTGAGGATCGAACCCAGGGCCTCATGCATGCGAGGCAAGTACTATACCACTGAGTTACATTCCCAGCCCGAATAAATACCTTTTAAAGAATGTATATTATAGCATTATACTGCTAACTAAATTTAATACATTTTAGGTATTTTGTAATGTAACGAGTTAGTTCTGGTGATCCACACTCATTCTTATTTCAGTTTTTGTCACCTTTATATAGTCTGTACACTTGCAATAAAAGTCACCTTCATTTTCATCTTTTATTTTTCAGCGTTAGCAACAAAAGGTGATAGAATTTACAAAAATCAGTGATACTGAGAAAAGGTGCTTTTGATCTCTACTTCTTGGGGCAGTTTGTAACTAACATGACCTTTTATGTGGTGCTGGGGATCAAACCCAGGTGTTCTACCACTGAGCCATATCACCACCCCATTTTTTATTATTTTAGATGTATACTTATGTATCCCTTAACTATGGAAACACTTTGTGAGAAACATTCATTGACATGCAATTCGGTGGATGAATTGCATGTATTCAATTAGTTGTTGTGAATTGAATTCATTGAATTCATTTTTGTGCAGATATCAAAATATAATACAAATTAAGGTGTATACAGTGTTAATAGGCAATATAATCTTATGGAACCGCTGTCCTATATGTGTTCCATTGTTGACCAAAATCTCATTATTTGGCACATGACTCTATTTATAAACACAGCAGTTTAAAGGTGAGATTGTGAGAGCAACTAAAATATCTTAGTTTCTTGGTGTAAGTGCCACTTAAGTTACTCTGCAATTTATATTAATTATGTGAGAATTTTTCTTAGTTTTTATATTTTATAATCTTTTATTTTTAACTGCTGGTGACATTTACTTGTCTAGGACTTCATTATTTCCTAACATTATATCAGTGTCCTCTCCATCCTCTATTGACCTAATTAAGCAACTCTGGACCTGTCTTTAAGATAGTAGGAAAGATTAGTTGCTGAGAGGCTTATCTCTAGTCAGCTAAAACCCACATTTTTAAGCCCTAGAAGCAAAAATCTTGTTTAGTTTCCCTGAGTTGTTTTCCCCAGATCTGTAAAAAGATACAGAATGTAGATCAATGCACTTCTTCCTTCAGAAAGCCTTACTGGAACCAAAAATAAATGAATAAATAAAATCAGCTGAACTAATTGGAACCTAGAGATCTCATTGGTTTATGTTCTATTGTAAGCTCCTTAATCTTGTTACTGACTGGAACATAGCACTGGTGTGGCTTGTACCTAACACTGACTCAGTTAGCTGAGCTGTTTTCTGATACACATTGTTTTAAGGCTTTTACCTCAACCAGGGACACCCAATATTTGTGACTATTTGTGATTTCTATTCTGATTGCTAGTGTATATGACTGATTCAAACTGGGCTTTAAATTTGTTTCCTAAGTTGGAGAAGAGGCAAGCGAGAAATAAGTTAGTAGCCTTCTTTGATTGCCTTCTTTTCTTTATTTTGTGCTCTTATAAATATATTAGATTTTTTCCTAGTAATGAGTTTTTTTTTTTCACTTCATTTTTTAATATTATGTATTTTGGGGGAACAATTGTTTGCCATTTTTTCTTCTAAAAAAAAGTATTAAAAATTACAGTGTGGGCTGGGGATGTGGCTCAAGCGGTAGCGTGCTTGCTTGGCATGTGCGGGGCGCTGGGTTCGATCCTCAGCACCACATAAAAATAAAATAAAGATGTTGTGTCCACCGAAAACTGGGAAAAAAAAATTACAGTGTATGGTTACTTCTAAAAATATCCCCAATAAATACATTTTCTTTTGACTCCAGTTGATTTTAAAATATCTGTAGATACCTTCTAAGCCATATTTTTTTTCCTTTTCTTCAGATCTCTGACATCTTATAAAGGTGTTATGTAGTTATATGGCATATTAACAGTGTATATTGTGTTCAAGTAGCACATCCGGGCTTACATTAGTTCAAGGTTAATAAATCTAAATGCTTTGGCACATGAGTTTTCCTTTTGGTAGTTGATACTGCTTTGGCTTTCCTCTTCATTATACTATGATAATTTTGGCAGTGTACAATTTATGCTAATGAACTCTTGAGTTCACATGACCTCCTAATGGTGATGTAGAGATATTCATGTTATCCTCTTGCCCTTTTCCTTTCTGTCCTCCTTTTGCCAAGGAATAGGGCCTCTTCTTTTTCTGGATCCTGTTTATTTTACTTTATCCAAGGCACTTCTCTTCATAACATACTTATTTCCCTTAATCAAAATGTCTGCCTCTGCATAATAAGCTTGCTCTAATAATTCTCATCTTTGAAAATGTTGTCTTTCATTCCCCTTGTTACGACTTCACTTTCTAGTTACCATTCATATATAAATTTCTCAGATCTTCACCTCCCACTTATTCCTTGTTATTTTTTTTTTTTTTTAAAAAAAGACAAGCCTGTAGAAAACTTGCAAAAATAGTAAAATAAATTCTTTATACTTTTTACCTGGATTCAGTGATGAACCTTTTATTTTTATCTTTTTTTCCCACATTTATCTTATATATATATAATATGTAGTAACAAATTTACTATGTATATTATATATCAAATTATTATTATGATTGCCTTCTTTTGAGAGAAGTTGCAGTAATCATAGCTTCTTACCTCTAAATACTTCTGCTTATATCTAGTAAGGAAAAGAGTGATTCAGGAAATTTAACTTTGGCACAGTACTAATAATATTTGACATATATGGGCTAATACAGATTTTTTCCCAAATGTCTCTAAAGATCTTTATAGAATTTTATTTTTCCTCCAGGATCATGTGTTTCTGTGTTGCATTCAGCTGCCGTGCCTTTTACTTTCTCCCCCCCCCCCGCCCAATAGTTCTTCACATACTGTTCAGTCTCCTTAGCCTGCCTTTGTCTTTTGTAGTGTTGACATTTTCAAGAGCAGGACATTTGTATTTCATTTGGGTTTGTCTGGCTTATTTCAGTGGATTCAGGTTATTTATTCATTCATAGAGCATCTGATGAATGATGCATTCTCCTCAGTGCATCACATCAGGAGGGGTGCATGTTTTCAGTTTTTCCCATTTTTGGTGGTATTTGATTACTCTGTCAAGTTGATATCTGGGAGGTTTTTGTGTTGTGAAGTCATCTTTTTTTTAAATTTTTGTAACATATAAATGGTTTGTATAGCGGTATTTTGAGACTGTGCTTAGCCTAGTCCCTATAAAATCGAATCAATTTCATTTTAACTTTGGCTTCTGTCAAAATGACAATCACGTGCTAAATTCAGTGTGCAATTTTTTTATTCTTTGCCTCAGCAGCATTTCTCTTAGTTGTTTTTAAAACATTTTCTTGTTGTATTTTGTGTCAAAAACTCATTGGGCAGTGTATCTATTACTCCTCCTATTACTACCCCTCTTCTTCCTGTCCTTTTGTTTGTTTATACCAGGGAGTGAACCCAGGGACTGTTACCCATTGAGCCACATCCCCAGCAGCCCTTTTTATATTTTATTTTGAGATGGGGTCTCACTAAGTTGCCTACTGAGGCTGGTCTCAAATTTGCAATCTTCCGGTTTTAGCCTCCCTAGTCACTGGGATTACAGGCGAGCACCACTGAACCCAGTTCTTCCTATCCTTTAAATGCAGAGTTGCACAGGGTATGGTCCTTGCCTTCCAACCACTCTTTTTCCTTTGCTGATACTCATTTTCATGACTCAAAATAACTTATACCTGATTCTCTCCTGTAAAATTCACACATGTAAATGTTGAAATATTTTTTCAGTATATTTTCTACTTATTCCTTCTCACACTTTCCTATGTCAGCAAGTGAAAGAAACTTAACAACTCAGTGCTTCCTGTTTTCTACCTGCCTCCCTTAATTTCTGATTCCTCTAATTAGGCAGTATTCTACCTGTAGATTGAACCACTGAAGCAACCTCCTAATTGGTCTCTGTGCTTCAGAAGTTGACCCCTTCAGTCCATTGTTGACACACAGCATCTATACAACATAATCTACCTTATGCCATTTGGGTGCTTCTAGCCTTACCCTGATTTTCCATTTTATTTAAGGTAAAATTTAAACTTTTATAAAATTTTGCATAATCTGATCCCTACTGATGTTTTCAATCTCATTTCATCTTTCCCTTTACTATAAGAACTTTACCTTGTAGTTCCTCAGAATATCTAAAACCCTTAGGGTTTATACTTGTTGATTCTCATTTCAGCTATACTCCTCTCCCTGATGATTGATCACATTGCTGCTGATTCTTCAGTAAACTGTCAGTTTAAATATTATCTTCTTGGTTATGTCCTTTAGACTTCTGTATTTAAGCTGAATTAGGTTCTCTGTTTTATTCTTTATCATAGCACCCCCGTTTCCATCAGTATATTTATTGCCATCTATAATGACCTGTTTCTTATTTTGTAGTCCCTCCTCTTCAAGACTTTATAAAGTTTCATGAATGCACACACTGCATATAGCTTATTCATATTATATCTATAAACATTTTGAGGTGTTAAATAACTTTAGAGGATCTGGCACATGATACTCAAATAATGAAAACGACAAGTAAATGGTTATTTTAGTGTCAGTGTATGCCTTTCAGAATAGAAAAAGTAGGACTAGCTGAAACTATCATTATTATTGAAATGAAAAGAATCTTTACTTACGGTACCTTAGCTAAAATTATCTGGCATGGGTCACCACTATAAAACAGATAAAGCTATGGACCCAAACCCACACAGATGGTAACATAAGTTAGAAGTAAGGGGCAGTGGGACTGATTCCAGATTAGTATGAAGTTTGTTTCCTTACCTAGTTTTGTGTTTCTTTGACCTCTAAGAAGGAGGGGTTGTTCACACTTTGATTTTATATTTTGACTAGTGACAGCAAGTCAGAGGCTCTTAAATTATTGGTAAGGGATACAAAAAAGTAGGACATGACCCAAGTCAGATCACCATTTTGACTATACATGCCCTCATACAAGAACAAAGGAATACTAATACTTGAATTAGGAAATATACATAAATTTGCCAATTTCTTGAAGAAAAGTTGGGGATCATATGCTCCAATTACTTCTGACCATAAAATTATTATGGACTAATCTGCTATCATTTATTTTCCGAATAAATGTTCTCTATAGCTGAAATATTTAATGAAAACTTTGGACCAGATTTCCGAGATGAAGAGACTTTCTTTTCTGTATTTGCCATCTTCTTTCCTGCTGCAACTGGTATTCTAGCTGGAGCAAACATCTCAGGTGACCTTGCAGTAAGTACTTTAAAATATAATGTCATATGGTTTTAAAAAGTGGTATATGTATTTTAAAAGATAGATTTTTAAAAAAATTATTATTGTCTTCCAGGATCCTCAGTCAGCCATTCCCAAAGGAACACTCTTAGCCATTTTAATTACTACGGTGGTTTACATAGGAATTGCAGTGTCTGTAGGTAAATAGCCTTCCAATTTTTATGTGTCTTAAGTTTCATAATACACAGTATAAATATTCTCATAATATTTTCTAACTTCTAGTTCAAAAGTATTTCCATAAAAAGACATAGTTGCCTATTATAATTTTAAAGCAGTTCTAAGAAAACTAGTGGTGTCATTTATACTCAGGCTTGGTGTGGCTCAGTGGTATAGTACATGTTTCGCTTGGATAAGATCTTGGGTTCGATCCCCAGCATCATGGGGAATAAAAACAACACAAACTCCAAAACTCACTGATTTTATGATATGAAGGTTTCATCATATTTCAGCTTTGCCACATATTACTGATTTATTGTCACATAATAACAGAAGTATATTTGTAAACTTTGTTATTTACATCAGTGTAACTTTGAAATTTCTCTAAACAAAAGTTAGAAATGCTAATAGTCATTATCATGATAAGCTGAATTGGCATTTAAGGATTTTTAGATTTCATTTATCATTAATAATCCATAAATAAATCTCATTAATTTTGAAAAAAAATGAAGTCATATATTCATATATAGAAAGACATATGTATATATATACACACACACACAGAGGTTTAGCAAGCTTTGTGTTTTCCTTTAAGTTCCCAGCATGCTTATACATTATATGTAAGCTAGCTTAATAAAATTTAGCTTTAAAGAATGATTTAATTGATTATGTTTCAACTTTTTAAATAATTTTATTTGTTACAGATGAATATTTTCTATTTTTATCTGACCCCCTAAAACTGCTAGCACTTGTATTTATTTCATACTGTGTATATTAGCCCTTGGAACAAGGGTAGTTCCTTTTCCCTGATGTTCAGTAGCTGGACCAGTAAAGACAGCTTCTGTATCACTGACTATATAACTGGTTTAAGGCAATAGAACCTTTTTCACCCCCAAAATTGCAGATTTAGAATTTTGGTACATGAAGCACATGAAAACATAGCTGCCATAGGGCTGACACATATCACAGGGCTCTGTACTCTCCCCATCCCCTGGTGGTTTCAGAGGGACCATTAGGGAAACATGTTTGCAAATTTGTTCAAAAGGTAGAAGAAGAAATTGAAGGATAAAGAAGTATGTAGTCTTTTTAGTCATTAAAATATTCTCCATCTCAAACTTAGTTTTCTGTTTAGTCCTTACTAAATGCCTATAATTTTTATCTCATGTATGATGATACTTGATAAAATGCTTCAGAAAGTATAAATACTAGTCTAAGGAATGATGATTACCATTAACTATATATTATGTGGTATTCAAATAAGTGTTTCAAGGTAACTTTTAAAATATTTTATTATGGAAGTTCTCAATTTTACAAAAAAGTAGACAGCATTCTCTAATAAGTCCAGTATAACAACCAACCAACTTCAAGAAAGTTAGCAAAACTTATTAGGACATGGTTAATCTTGTTTTATCACTCTGTCTCATGTGTTGTTTTAAAGCAAACTTCAGATGACATATATTTTCTTATTGTAAGGTTAATCATATTTGATTTGTTGTTGTTGTTTTCTTGTACCAGGGATTGATTGAACCAAGGAGTACTTACCCACTGAGCTACATCCCCAGCCCTTTTTATATTTTATTTTGAGTTAGGGTCTCATTAAGTTGCTTAGGGTCTCACTACATGGCTGAGGCTGGTTTTGAACTTGCATCTTCCTGCCTCAGTTTCCTGTGCCACTGGGATTATAGGTGTGTGCCACTACACCCAGCTCAGGGCAGTCATATTTGAGACAAAGGTTTAAATAAAATTTTCATTCAATAATATTCAAAATTTTTTCTCTCACAGAAGATTGATATTATTGGTCTCACCTTTGATCATGCTTCAAAAGTGAAATATTTGGAATTTAGGAAAACATTTTTTTTCTATTTGGTCTATTTATATTTACTTAAAGACATCTTAACCAAATAGGCCATGAGATAATTTTACTAATGTACCATTTTCACAACTCCATTTATACAATTTTTAAGTATTTGTGTGTAAATACTATTTTTAATAGGTTCAGTTTCATTACTTGTACACTGAAGACCATGATACTTTCCAAATTTGTTCAAAGTAAAGCTATCTTAACTGTAAATTCAGTGTATACTATATATCTTGTCAGTACTTTGATTTCTTTATGAGTAGATGTAATTCCAAAATCATATAGATTTTAACTATTTTATTCTCTTGTCGCTGGTACTTCAGGTTCCTGTGTTGTTCGGGATGCCACTGGAAACATTAATGACACCATTGTAACAGAACTGACAAACTGTACTTCTGCAGCGTGCAAATTAAACTTTGACTTTTCATCTTGTGAAATCAATTCTTGTTCCTATGGACTAATGAACAACTTTCAGGTAAGTATTGAAGTTATATTATGCAGACAGACTGCTGTTAAATCTGACTATTCATAATATAGCTATAAATTACAAGGTAGGGACGTTGTTACCTTATATACTCCAAATTACTAACTGGACATAGAGAAAAATATGAAAAGGTGAAAAATCTAGGCTCTTCGTGAGGAAAAAGACCTTGAGGATAACACTTTTATAATAGAGTATAATTTATAGTGTGTGTCTATATGTAGTTTATAAGAAAACAAGCATCTGAAGCATCTCACATATAGTCATATTTGGGCAGTCTGTTTCTGGATTCTCCATATTCTGTTCCACTGAGTTTTGTGTCTATCCTTCCAACAGTACCATCCAGTCCACTAGTTTTTTTCCAGTATTATGTAAATATAATAATAGAATAATTGAGAATCTGAATATATGTAGAACTCTGTATTATGTAGAATATGCAAATTTTACTGTATGGTTTCAAGCAATTAACTGCTCTTTCAGTAGTTATAAATATTGGACCCAATTATGTAATAGTTTGTGTTTTCTAGTCACAAGACTAGGCAAAATTGTAGGAATGAAAGAAAGTATTCATGTCCAACTAATGATTCAAGCCAGTTCTGACATTGATCTTGTGTATGAAAGGCACAGATGCTAGTCTTTGCCCAGTGAGAATGCCAGTCAGATTTGTGCATTGTTGCCTTAAAATAAAAAAGTGTGTTGTCTTTATCAAATCTAGTATGGACTCATTCAAGAAATGAGGAGTGTGGTGTAAGTAAAGCTTTTTAATTTTTTTAATATGTTATTTTATTTTTGTTGTGGTGGAGATTGAACTCAGGGACCTGCCCATGCTAGGCAAGTGCTCTGCCACTAAACTACATCCCCAGCCCAAGCTTTTTAATTTAAGTAATTTTTAAAAAATATATATTTTTTTAGTTGTATAAGAACACAATATCTTTATCTTATTTTTATGTACTGAGGATTGAACCCAGTACCTCAGGCATGCTACTCGAGTGTTCTACCACTGAACCATAAACCCAGCCCCATAATCTTTTTTTTTTTAAAGTACCTTGCAAAATGATACATGGTGGGGGAAAAATCCTGTGAAAATATAGATCACTTGTCTTTTAGAGAATGAAGGTGGTGGAAGAATATAACAAAGGAGTATGTTAATTGGAGTCTCCATCATAGTATATATATAGGCCACACTTTATAGTACTGTTTTACATGTAATTGCCTTTTTGTACTCTAGGGAGTAAATTGGAATGTTTGTCTTCAATTATTAATTTTATATGTAGTCTTATGTTTCTTATTCTATTTTCATTTTTTAACATCCTCTAAAACTTTTACTTACCATTGCCTAGTAACAGTATGTAAGCTTCTTTGTTCTGTCAGTTAAAGCCCTTTATCTTCTAAGTCCCACTTCCTTTTGTTTAGTCAATTCCAGTTATGGTATGAGTGTGTATACATGTGCATGCACAAGGGTTTACCGCACTCCGTTCCTTTGTTCAGTACCTCAGTTGACTTGCCGTGCGTCAATACACACAACCAATTTATGTCATTCATTTTCTTTTTACATTCCACATTAAATGCTTTTTGTCTTTTTTTCTTCTATTAGAGACCAAAAAAAATCTTGTTTTTCATTTTGATTCTATTATATATTGTGGGCAACACTGATAATAACATTATTTACTTTCAACATCATTATACTTGCTACTCATATTTCAACATTAAATTTTGGGCAATGCAGAGGGGATTGGGTAAATATTTAACTGGAAAACCAGAAACCTAGCTGGCTGTATAGTATAATATTTCTAGATGGTAACTAAGCACAGAACATTATTTACCTCAATTTAAAGCTGGGAAAATGTAATTTCTTTCACATTGAAAGCTGGAAGGTTATTATGATATATTGGTAGTATCAGTTTTGCTTTAGTCCAGCCGCATTGTATGTGTCATATTCTCTGTTCTTTTTTTCCCATTATTTATGTCCTCTATTCGCACTTAATTTAGCACTGAGATCATTACAGATGTGTGGAATCTTGTATATATAGTTGAAGTTAGGGCTCTCCTAAAGGTAGAGTTGACAATGCTATCTAATCTAGCTTTAATAATTATTATGATAAATAGTACTTATGCAAAATAGATGGCATATATGAAACTGCTAAATTGTTATTAGAGGACAAAACAGAAAATCATCTTTTCAAGATTTTTTTCCTCACCAGGCTTCTCAGAGAAGTCAGTACTAACTGTGTCTTGAAATGTTAAGAATTCTTCATATTTAAGTCTATTAGAAGATACAGGGAAATACATTTTAAGTAAAACAAGATGGTTCATATACACCTGAAATCAGGGTTATGCCTCATGACCAGAAACTGCTCATAGCCAAATTTACATCTCTTAAAGTATTATAGTCAAGTTTATGGTAGTCATAAACAACTTTAACTTGATTACCTGCTTTCCTTAATGTCCTTGGCCTCAGTTGTCATATTCTTAGTCCATGTAAACAAAAGGTAGATCTCCACTAATGAAGTAATGTATCTAAGTGATGATCACCATTCACTGCTGGGAAATTTTTATAATGAATGGATCAGGCTAACAATGCTTGAATCTACCTTGAATACTTAAACAGCAGTCTTTCAGTTATATTTACTAGTTGTTTATATTTTGCTAAATGTTTTATGTGTCTGTATTTTTTCTTCTCAATTATGAGCATAAATTATAGATATCACAACATAATAATCTTGAAATTAAGGCATTCTGTGCAAGCACAGTACTTTTTTCCCACTTAAGAAATTTAACATTGATGATATACTCTTATTTCACTTGTCCCAGTAATATCATTTATTTTTTTCCAACATTTGGTTATGTTACTTAGTCTATGGTAGTTCTTAGCCTGTCTTAACCTTTATGACATTACATTTTGAACAGTCTGGCAAAGATGCTTTGCATTGTATTCCTCATGTTGGATTTATCTGGTTGTCTTCTCATGATCTAAAGGATTAATCCTTTTTGTCATTGTTTAAGAAATTTAAAAAGGTATTCACTAGGAAATATTTGAACACAGAGAAAGCAATATAATGAACCTAATGTACACATTGCCCAGCTCCAAAAGTTATTAATGCATGCCTAGTTTTTGTTTATTTTTAAATCCACATCCCAGTCAGTTTATTTGGGAGCAAACTGAAGACTTTATATCATATCTGTTCAGCTGGAATATTTCCATGTTTAACTCTTAAGGACTTATTTTTTTTTAAAATAATAACCACAATACTATCTTAACATCACAAAAAGAAATTATCTTTCTGATGGAAGTTCTTATACCTCAGCATAACTGTCTACATCTAACAACCAGTTTACTGAAAATATAGAGATGACAAACACAGGTTAAACTTAATGGAAATGTAGGTAGCAAACTCCAGGGTGTAGGCTTTCTAGAGGAGATATGGCATAAAAACAAATAAATAAAATGAAAACGGAGTGTGAACCTGTAGATTGAAAAAGACCTGAGATACATCAATCAAATAAATGTAATCCTTTTGGATCCTGATTTGAATAAACTTTTAAAAGGTCAAGAAAAAAGGGATGATCGAGGAAATGTGAATGCTGACCAGATATGGTATTGTTAAGAGATTAATTTTTTTAATCCAGGACAATGATATTGTCATTGCAGTTTTCAAAAATCTTTACTTGTTAGAGATGAACACTGAAACATGTATGCACTAAATATCTGGGATTTTTTTGTAAAATAATTCAAAGACTGACTTTGTATTGAACATTGATTGTAACCTGGTGCTGGATAATTGGTGATTCATTATAAACTTCTTTGTGTCATTATGTGTATTTGAAATTTTACAAAATTTAGGAAAACATTTTAGGATTAGTGGTAAATCCAATTCAGAAATTTGTAATGCAAATTATTATTGCACAATGTTATTGTTTACTATCATCAAATTATACCCAGAATTGTCTCATTTATTAGAGTAATAAAATTGTGACTACATATTCTTTTTCATATTATTTTTAAGACTTCTTTTTCTTTTTTCTTTTTTTTCTGGTCATTTTTATTTAAGGTAATGAGCATGGTGTCAGGATTTGCACCATTAATTTCTGCAGGTATCTTTTCCGCCACTCTTTCTTCAGCATTAGCATCTCTTGTAAGTGCTCCCAAAATATTTCAGGTAAGTATTTTCATATTGCAAGCTTTATTGAAGAGGGAGCTAAGATAAAATTTTTAGTTTGGGATTGTTAATATTTTTAAATTATTTGCATCTGTCAACCTGAAGTATATGATACATACATGTGCACATATTATGGTATACATTTTATGTATAAGATGCACATGTTTATACATTTTGTGCATTTATTCACTATCAAGGTATAGTAGTCTTTGAATTGTTCTTTTAGAAATGATGATGGATTTGCTTTTTGACAAACGTAGCATAAATTTTCACAATCTTTACCAAGAATTAGGAGTGTAATCTAAACCATAAATCAGTGGTATAAGGAAAGGGCTTTGGGGAGTGGCTCAATGGTAGAGCACTTGCCTACCACATACAAAGCCTGTTCAATCCCTGAGACTACAAACATATTGGGGAAAAAAACATTATAGAGTTGACAACACCAATGTAAATTATTTATTTTACAAATATTTGAATGCTTAATATGTGCCACAGATAGTTAACTGCTAAGGTTATAATGATAAATATGATGAATATTATTTTCCTTTGATGGACATTAAACATGGAATAGGAAATAAATACTTTTTATTATGAATGTATGAAAATTAACTGTTGATTTTACAGCCTTGTTCTTAATATTATAATATAACCAGTAAGTACAGTAAAGATATAGAATATATTTCTTAAAACAGAGTTCAATGATATTTTAAGAAAAGTGGTTAAATTTTATGAGGATTTTTATCTGTTTAGAATTTAGTCTTGGTTTTCTTAAAGTTGTTACACCTATGCCATCCTTATCAAGTTGGAAAACTTCTGTTTTATTATATTTTTATTTTTACACTTGCTTGTCTGATTATTTATTCATAAAATAGAAGAATTTCAACATGGGAATGGGGGTAAAACAGAGAAAACTTAAGAGGTAGTCTAAACTAGTTACCATTCCAATATTTGAAATGTCTTAATCACTTTCAAAATTTGTAGGTAAAGCATCATGAGAAAATAGAGAAAGAGGATTGGGATTAGAAACTTGGGTTCCTTTCCTGATTAACCTATTGAAACTGTAAGCAAATTGTTATCTAATTTTGATATATTTTAATGTTTGCTTCTTTTTAATCAGGCTCTTTGTAAGGACAACATCTACCCAGCTTTCCAGATGTTTGCTAAAGGTTATGGAAAAAATAATGAACCTCTTCGTGGTTACATCTTAACATTTTTAATTGCACTTGGATTCATTTTAATTGGTTAGTTATATAAATGATGTGTTAATATAGAGCTTGGCCCATTTGTATGTAGAATTAGCTCTTAACATTGAATTATTAAATTATTAATAAAGTATCACTTTGCTTGGTACATTCTATTAATTTCTTTCTAATCAAATGAAATAATGTATAAAGTACTACAGATATTATTGTTCAGTAGATTACTCCTGAATTTATTACCTTCTCTAAAAAGTCCTCACTGGGGCTACAAGGAGCTCCTAGATTTTCACAGAAGCAATAAAATATATGACTGGGGATGTGGTTCCTAAAAGATCAGATTGAAGAATGATAGATACAGTTTATTATTTATGTAAAATTCTTTTAAAATACCCCAAATAGTACTTTATAATGCAAGACTATATATGCAAAGTAAAACTATATTATATATGTCTGATAATATATATATATTGATCAATTTTTCAGTATTCCATGTATTGATCAATTTTTTATTATTCCACACATTACTTGCAAAATCTCCAAGTGATAATTACGTTTTTGAAAAATGTTTATAAATATATTTGTCTTTGATTTCAGAGAAATCAAAACTTAAAAATAGTTTTAAAGTTGGCATGTGTGGAATTGGTTTTATCATATGTATATGATTGGAAGGAATATGCCAAGTTTGGAATAGTGAGATATAAAGAGGGTTTCAACTGTGTACATATAATTCCTGAAAGTAAAGTTTATTTTACATTTATGGCAAAAATACTATTAAATCTAGATAGTGACTATAGAGGTGTTCATTATGCTATTATCTAAATGTTGAAATATTTCATGATATTAAAGAATTTAAAAATGTCTGTTATTCTGTTTCTTTTACAGCTGAATTGAATGTTATTGCTCCAATTATCTCTAACTTCTTCCTTGCATCATATGCATTGATCAATTTTTCAGTATTCCATGCATCACTTGCCAAATCTCCAGGTGATAATTATGTTTTTGAAAAATGTTTTATAAATATATTAATGTCTTTGATTTCAGAGAAATCAAAAGTTAAACATAGTTATAAAGTTGGCATGTGTGGAATTGGCTTATTAATAATCAATTGTGATTTATAGTTAAATCAAGTTAAGGTTTCAAAGATCTCTTTATCATGAAGTTTACTGGTAATATTCCTTTTTTTTTTTTAAAGAGAGAGGGAAAATTTTAATATTTATTTTTTAGTTATCGGCGGGCACAACATCTTTGTATGTGGTGCTGAGAATCGAACCTGGGCCGCACGCATGCCAGGCGAGCGCGCTACCACTTGAGCCACATCCCCAGCCCCGTAATATTCCTTTTTTAAAAAAATTTTGGGGGGTTGTATTTGGACACAATACCTTTACTTTATTTATTTATTTTTATATGGTGCTGAGGACTGAACCCAGTGCCTCACACATGCTAGATAAGTACTCTACCACTGAGCTACAACCCCAGCCCTTGATAATATTCTATTTATTATTTTCAAAGCATTTAAAATATATTGTGAATTATCTATTTTTTCAAGTCTTTTTGTACTGTTTAGTTGATTCTGTTTCAGTTCTAAGAACATTGTTATGATGTAGTTAACCTTTTACAAAAAAAAAAAAATGGTTTTCTTAATACTGGGGATTGAACCTAAGTCCTCACACATGTCAAGCATGCACTCTACCACTGAGCTTCATCCTCATCCCTCTAGATGTTTTCGAGTCTGGTGGAATTCTAACATAAGGTGGCCTTATTAACTGAAAAAGTATATGGAACTTTTATAAACTGTGACATGAAATCATGGGTAGAACTGATAGAACAAAAATGTTGTTCCTTCTGAGGATCTAAGTCTCCTTAATAAAAATGTGTTAACATAGAGCTTGGCCCATTTGTAGTATTAGTTCTAAATATTGAATTATTAAATTATTAGCAATGTTACTTTGCTTGGTATACTATTAGTTTCTTTCTAATAAAATGAATATATAAAATACTACAGATACTATTTCTCATTAGATATCTCCTGAATTCCTGGCACTTTAAAGTGCTCTCAGTGCAGCAGCTACAGTCATTTTGTGTAGACATACATATGTGCCATTATATAAGTAGATGAGGAATTCAAATGACTTATTTATCTATTTATCATTAGGATGGCGTCCTGCATTCAAATACTACAACATGTGGATATCACTTCTTGGAGCAATTCTTTGTTGTATAGTGATGTTTGTCATTAACTGGTGGGCTGCATTGCTAACATATGTGATAGTCCTTGGACTATATATTTATGTTACCTACAAAAAACCAGGTTAGTAACCTTTTCTATTTAGTATTTGTATATTTGGAAAGTATTTCAAGTAAAAACTAAAATACTTTATTTCTAAGTACACATAGTTTTTTGTTGTAATTTTTTAAATACATGGAATTTTTGTTTTGTTCTGTTTTGAGATTTTTGTTTTTGTTTTAGTATAGGTTTTTGTTTGAACCAGGAATTGAAATCAAGGCTGCTCTACCAAGCTACTCCCCTAGCCCTTTTTGTTTTTTGAGACAGGGTCTAAGTTGCTCATGTAGTCCTTGAACTTGCAATCCTTCTACCTCTGACTCCAAAGTATCTGGGATATAGGCAGGCACATACATATGGAGTTTTAATGAATAATTACCTTAGACTATTTCTGTGCAGTTTTATTCTTATAAATTTTTAATCCTATTTATAGAAAAATAATAAATTAATATCATTAACATTCTGTGGCACTCTATATATGCTAAAATTACTCTTTGAAAGAATCAGGTTTGGGTAGCTTCTGGCCTATTAAGCACATGTATTTCCTGTATTGATCTTACAGCTATAGGAAGTAGGACAGAATTCACAAAACACTGGATGACATGCTGTCTTTCCCAGTAGGTTACTATGTGGCAAGGAAAAATGGACAAATATATTTTAACGGGGAAATACTTTAATGATCATGTTTTCCATATTGGTAATGGTTATGTATATACGCACAAGATGATGATGTCTAGGATATATTGGAATTACTCCAGAATATAGAAGAAAAATCTAGCAAGAAAAATTTGGAAAGTTTAGACCTTTAGCTATATAAACAGTTATTCTAAATTGTTTTTTTTGTTTGGTTTGGTTTGGTTTGGTTTGGTACTAGGGATTGAACACGGGCATTTGACTACTGAGCCACATCCCCAGTCCTATTTTGTATTTTATTTAGAGACAGGGTCTCACTGAGTTGCTTACCCCTTGCTATTACTGAGGTTGGCTTTGAACTCACGATCCTCCTGCCTCAGCCTCCCCTCCCAAGCCATTGAGCGAGCATCACTGTCCCTGACTCTAAATTGATTTCTTTATTCTTAAAAGGCTGTTTGAGTTGTGTATACAATGTATCTACAGTATTATCATCTGTCTTTTCTAAATTATACTTTAAATGCAGTTCTAGTTAAAATGCTTATAGTAGTAGTGTCATGCTATATTAAAGTCAAGTATAGTAATTTATTTTAGCAATTGCCTTTTTAAAATATGAAAGTATGTTTCAGTGTGAGTCTCAAATTGGTTGTTGAGACATAATCATTGGCATTATGTTACATGAATATTGTTTTCCTATAGATGTAAACTGGGGATCATCCACACAGGCCCTGACTTATCTGAATGCACTTCAGCATTCAATTCGACTTTCCGGAGTGGAAGACCATGTGAAAAACTTCAGGTAGGTGATACGTTTACATGGAAACATTTTGTGTTAGCTAGCCAGCCCGATCTTAATTCAGCAAGATATTCTGTTATTCCATAAAATTTCTCCAAAAGAATAGAATATTATTTTTGGACTTGGGCAACTTAATTATTTAAAACCAAATTGTATAAGAAAAAAAGTTATTTACCTTAGTGTTACGAAAGTTTTGGAAGTTCCTTTTTTTTTTTTTAATGAATCAAATAAGTGCCTTTTATTTTTATTTATTTTTTTAGAGAGAGAGAGAGAGATTTATTTATTTATTTTAGTTTTCAGTGGACACAACATCTTTGTTTGTATGTGGTGCTGAGGATCGAACTCCAGGCCTCAGGCATGCCAGGCGAGCACACTACCGCTTGAGCCACATCCCCAGCCCTGGAAGTTCCTTATTTGAAAACTTCTAAGTGATAGTTTTCATAAAGTAAAAATTTTTCTCTCAGTGGCCGTTTTAATATTATATTATAAATTACTTTATACATAAAAATTCATAAAGATTTTCGACATTATTTTGTAATTTCACTGAAACACTAAATATATTTGTTATTCACTTTCTCATCAGTGACTAACTGAAAACCAGTTGTAATAAAGAATCAATTCTTTACAATAAAGAGAACTCTTATTTTTCTTAATAAGACTTTTATCTTTATAATCATGTACCAGTCATCAATATAAAAACTATCCTTTAATACATTTCTTGTAATTGATGACAGATTCAGTTACTAAAGAACTATTGATATATACTTCTTTAAATCTAGAAATATTGTTTATTATAATGGATTCTTAGAAATTACAGGTTAATATGTATACTTGGCTAAAACTAAGTTTGTTGTTTTCAAAAGTAGAACACTAAACAGTAATATTTAAATACTTCAAATTAAGTCTGGCTGTGAACAAGTGACTTTCCTCAGTCATAAATAATCACTTCTTAATGACTTCTATATAATAAATACAGAAATCTATTCCATGTATGTCAGTAAACCAATGGAAAAATACCAGGAATGAGAACCTGGGAAGAAAAGTTTAGTTAGCATATTTTGAATAGTTGATGCCAACTGTGACGGAAAAATAGAAACTATTCTTTTATGTAAAATGCTGTATCTCATAACTGAGGGTATGAATAAGAGTTAATTTACCATCAGAAATACCTGTTGCTTTGCCTAATTATAGTAATGGGAACATTTTTACTTAATTTTTTATTAGAATTGTATATGAACACTAAAAGAAGAAATAGGATATAAGATTTGTCTTCAGAATTAGTGCTTGCTTCACCCCTAGTATCCCTGTTTCTCTTATCACTGACAACCAGTTTCAACTTAAGCAGATTTTGGGTCTTAGTATTTATTTCATAAATCCCATGTTTTTAATTTTAGACTTTATCAATGTCTTTTTTTTATCTGAGCCCAATACATGGCATGCTCGCTTCTCTTTACCTCATCTTTCAGTATATTTTTATGTTATTATTTTGATTAGATCACATTTAGATATTTGGGGGAAAGGGCTCTAAACATGAGACACAGCTGAGCCATGTAGTGTATTATGATACCTTTTTCTTGGCTGCACAGGTTTTCTGTTTTCCCTGAAGTTAATAATTTTTTCTTGTTAAACTGTATTTATCTATCTCAGCCTTCACCAAACTTGCCTAAAGATTTTGTTTTCTTCACCTTGTAATTACTATTTCCTTGAAGTTTTTTTCTTACTGTTTTCTGTTTCTTTAAGTTGGATTTTTAAATTAAGCCTTGTGTGAAGTAAAGTATTTGTAATTCTTGGCAAGGAAGCTCTATTGCTATCGGTGAGTGGGTCTTGTCAGTTAAAGTCTTTAATGTAGATTAAGGGTGGCTTTGCTTGTTCTTTGAGGAATTTAAGTCATCTTAAAGGCTTTCTTTTTTATTTGATTAGTTTTCCCAGAAATGAATCTTTTAATCTTTTGCTCATACATAAAGTTCTTACTACCAAAATTGTTGAGGGCCAGATAGGGAAGGAGGTTTGGGTGTCTCATGGTTCAATATGTAAATGTGGCTTGTTTTGGTTTTTTGGTACTAGAGATTGAACCCAGGGTTGCTTAACAACTGAACCACATTTCTAGCCTTTTTCTATTTTTTATTTTGCAACAGCATCTAAGTTGCTTAGGGCCTCACTAAATTGCTGAGGCTGGCTTTGAATTTTGTGATTTTCCTGCCTCAGATTCCCATGCATATAGCATGGCCACTGCACCCAGCTCAATAAATAAATGTTCTAGCTCCTCTATTTCAAACAGGCTGCTTCTGCTCTTGGTTGTTTCTGGTGTCTCCAGACCAGAAGTTGTAACAAATATGCCAATTAGGACTGAGGAGGTACAGGACAATTGCCCATCATACAGATGGAAATGTTTGGGTTTTTCTAGTTGCTTCTTATACAGAGTTGAAACCAGTTCCCCTTACTTTTGTTTCTTTATCACACTGTCCCTGCCACTTCTAGAGGTATCTAGTACTACAATTCCTATGCATTTTGATCATATTTAGATATAAAATCAGGGATTTTCACATTTTCTCATGCTTATGTGGGGTTTACCCATCTATCCTCACTGCTCTTCCATTTGTGTTTAGCTTTCAATATTTCAGTGCTGTTTTTTCTTTTGTTCTTTATCTTTGTGGTTTTGTGCTTTAAAAAAATATATATAACATAGGGATTTTGAGAATTTTTTTGCTAATTTCTTTTGACTTATAAAATGGTTAACTAAAATTTTGTTGTTTTTGTTGTTGTTAACTGAGATTGATTCCCTCTTCTAGTCGATGAAAATTTAATAGTTAATATGTGAAAGTCATATCACCATCTCAGGTTTATAAAAGCAGTTCAATTCAGTTTTGGCTTTCACTACATCATTAATTAGAATTAACAACTTTTATTTCAAATTACCATGGGTGATTTTACTTACATGGCTAGTCATTAAAATTAAGCTAGATTAGAGAGAGCTGATAGCATAAAATAGAAGTAATTATGATGAGATCAAGCTAAGAAGGAAACATGTTTTATATTTGAAGGCAAGGCCATGCTCTTAAGTTTTCCAAGTTCTGTGAAGGAACTGGGATATTTATTACCTTTAGAACATGAAAAGTTGATACCTAAGTTTTAACTAGCCATGTAATTTCTTCCTATAGTACTACCAGAAACTTCATATATAATATTACCTATTGTTTTAGAAGAACATTTGGCATAATGTTTGTTCAGAAGTGTTGGTTTTTGCATTTTTCATGTACCAAAAAGGCCTAGATAAAAGTTACATTTTAAGAGACGCCTATGGACTGTTTTGTAAGGACAATTACATAAATGTTCTAGTGTAATATTTTGTTCTTAGAGAAACAGCTTGAATATCATGTTCTTATAGCCCAAAACACAAATTTCTCTAATTTTATCTTTTTAATCTTAAATTAGGCCACAGTGCCTTGTTATGACAGGTTCTCCCAATTCACGCCCAGCTTTACTTCACCTTGTTCATGATTTCACGAAAAATGTTGGATTGATGATTTGTGGCCATGTTCATATGGTAAGAACCAAGTTTTGTTTTCTGGATTAAAACATTTTTAACTCTATGTAACTTGTTATTTGTAACACTTTCTGGGTTGGAAGCAACTTGTCACTTTTTTTAAGGTAGTTTTCTTTAAAATATTTTTGCCTATAAACAGTATCAATATAACATTTTTAGAAAGATTTTGACATTTTGAAGCTTCACTGTTATACTAACCAGAAGTAAGAATATAATTTAAAATAGTGGTAAATGTTCATGCCAAAAATAGTTTTTTGTTGTTGGCATGTTGGATGTTGGGAACAATCACTGGATGATGGTTTACTTGTTCAGCACAAGAAATTAGAATTATTTGTCAGATTCACTTTTCTCCCAAGCTATGTTGTTAATCTTATTTTGGTGCTGAAAATATGTGTTGTATGCCCCATGTCCCAGCTTCTGCCAGAGTTGCTCTTTTACTTGTGGCAAAGTCAAGGGGCGGGGGTGGCGCGGCACAGCCGCCCATGAGCTCTAGTGAGGATTGGTAGAAGGATACATTGAAACAGTGATCCCACTTGGAACATCTGGAGTTTTCCAGTTTGTCTGAAATTGTCACTTCAAGCCAGGGACTTGAGCACAAAACATTACAAATGAAGCAATTTCTCTAACAGAAAATATTTTTCCTTAATCTTCATTAAGGTATATACAATATTTGCTTTGTGTATTTGTATATAACATGTTTTTAGGGTTGCTTACAAGGATCAAAATAGAACTTTAAGGTCACAGATTCTTTTATTTCATTAACAGAAGTGTGAAGAAAAATGTATTAATACATAATTCACTCTGATTTTCAGTAATATTCTTCAGTCACTGAGAATTAATAACATTTAGGCCAAACAAACAATAAACTAGGAAACTTTCTATAGAAAAGTGGAAAGCTATTATTTTGTTTTGTATAATCTCTTCCTCATTTTAAATAATTTTCTAACTTCTCTGATGAATTTTGGATTGATGTTTATTTTAAAGTCTGTTCTTTCCTCTTCTCTTCCTGCCTTCTGCTAGCATACTCTTGTGCCATTGAGTATGCTTTTTTGTAATCTTAAGTATTAGAAGAATTTAGTTACATGAAAATAAAATACTTTTATTAGACTTCTCCCACACCAATATTTAGAGACCTTGTTTCAACCTTGAATAATAGGTTGGTTTTTATAAATGTAAAATGGATTACCTTTTAATTAAATATATTAAGATTTTTTTTTTTTTAATTTAAAGGGCCCTCGAAGACAAGCCATGAAAGAGATGTCCATTGATCAAGCCAAATATCAACGATGGCTTATTAAAAACAAAATGAAGGCTTTTTATGCTCCAGTGCATGCAGATGACTTGAGAGAGGGTGCACAGTATTTGATGCAGGTAAATGTGTCGGCCTGTCAGGTGTCTCAATTCTGGTTTTATATAAGCTTCTTAGAACTTTTTCATTCTGGATTTCTTTCTTCATAGTCATACAATTGGTAACTCTTTTTAAATATCTTAATTATGGCAGACTACATTTTATAATTCTGAACTAAAGGGACTATAGAAATTCTTGGCTGCCAGCCAAGAACCTATTAGAAAGTTATCTTAGCTTATTATTCACATAAAATATTTCCATTTATTCCTCCTGCATTCTACTGTTTTTTTTTTAATAAAAATGGTAACTAATATAGTCCTTATCTAATTTTTTAAAAACACCAGTTCCTTATATTTCTCACTGTTTATTTGTTAGTACTAAATTTTTATTTTTATTTCAGTTTTGTATATAGTAGAATAGCCAAAATAGAGGAATGGAACCCATCATAAGTTTAAATGCTAGGAAAACCCTTTCCTTATGATGATTTTGGATTGAACAAATTTTAAAACTTCTCTGAACATCAGTCCCTTGCATCCTAAAGATTGTAGGAGAAATAAATGGGTTTAAATAGTGTTTTCTAACTTATTTTCACAGGGATCCCATTCTTTTACTAAAAAAAAAAAAATAGCTCAACCATAAGCTTCCCCTGTTCACTCTAATTTTGGAGCTGCTCTGTTAAAGTAGAGGTGGGAGGCTCAGAGGCTCCTGAGCTCGTTTTAGTCAAACAATCTTCAGGAAAAAATAGCATTTAGGGAGTGCTAAGTAATTAAAACATTATAATATTAAAGCAGTAATAGACAATTAGATGAGTGGAATGAAACAGAAAAATAGAGCTACTCATCTAGGAAGTTTAACAAATGACAGAGGTGGAATTGAAAGGATGAGCTGGAACAATTGATTATTCTCATGGAAAAAATTAAAAAATAAATCCTTACAAAGACCACACAAAAATAATTTCCAAACAAACAAAATGACCTAAATATAAAACAATTTTTTAAAACATTTAATATATAAATAATTTTATGATCTAGGGAAGTTTTTTTTTATGAAACAGAAGTGAACTAGGAAGAATAGGTCAATTTTTTAGAGAAAATGTGAAAAAAAATCATAAAGGAGGCTACAGACCAAGGAAAGATAATAATCCTACCATGTAAGCAGCACATCAGTGGTCCAAAGTATATAAAAAAAATACTAGTAAATGGGTTAAAGAAAGAGCAGAAGTGAAAGATATGAATAGAATAGGAAAGATAAGTGACAGAAAAAGAATGGAATTAAATTGTATTGAGGTTTTAATTCTTTATCTATCAGATTGGCCAAAAGTTATATTTGCCAATACATAAGATTAGAAATTATATAAAGCAATTAGAAATCTTAGTATTGCTCTGCTAATTTAGATTGAACAACCACTTTTTTTTTTTAACCACCACTTTTGGATAGCAACCCAGCAATGAATATTCTTTTCACATGTGAAGACTATATGAAACTTCAGCAGCATCATTTGTAATAGTGAAAAAGAATTGGAGGTAACTTTAACAGCCATCAATCAGAAAGTTGAAAATTATAGTGTATCTCTCAGTGGGATTCTATACAATGGAGAAAAGAAAATGCATATCAACATAGATAGACCTCAAAAAGAAAATAAGGAAAAACAGTAACTTAAATATATGAAGATTATGAAGATATATATTTTTAAATATATAACTTAAATTTTTATATGTATGTGTCCCTAAATAATAGATTATGTAGTAAAAATACAAAGCAGGCATGAAGCCAGACGTAGTCGCACATACCTGTGTCACAGCAACTTGGGAAGCTGAGACAGGAGGATTCAGTGTTGAGATGCCAGTCTGGACAATTTAGCAAGACCTTATCTCAAAATCAAATATAAATAAATAGAAAGAGCTGGGGATATAGCTTAATGGGAAAACAATCCTGGGTTCAATCCCCACTACTAAAAAGTGGACATGAAGATACATATGGGTACTTCATGTGTTATTAATTTTTTTTTCTTAGCTGAGTGGTGAATACATGATTTTATGTACTAATCCCTTTTTGTACATGATATAGTTAAATATTTCAGGTATAATGTTACCCCTGGTCATAAGGTTGTTTACAGTTGATAAATCTTGCTTACTTTTATACAATTTATTACTAATTTGGACAAATTTTAAAATAAAATTTTAAAAAGTTAAAAAAACATTGTGATTACTATGTATGTAATACATTTTATGAAGGAAAATTCTTCCTTAAAGCAGTGGTTTTTAAACTCCAGCATGAGAATCACTTGTTAAAATAATTTCTGGGTCCCACCTCAGAATGAGTCAAGTGGTTTGCACTAAGTCTCAAGAATTTAAATCTCTAATAAAATTCCTGATATCACCACTGGTGGTTGTCCAGTTCAGAGATCATACTTAGAGAACTACTCACCTGTCCGAACATTGTGCTAATTTGCAACACTCACCTAGAGGTTTTCTGTGGTATATATGACAATATTGTGAATTTGGCAAGAGACGGAATCCATTCTTATCAACCTAACATACTCCCATGCATCCTGAAAATTTTATCAATATGGGCAAAGTAGGATAAATAGAACAGTATCATCTTCAGATTGCCTATAAACCTGACAAATTCAAGCCCTTTACAAAGATCCCTAAGCTGTCTGAGAAATAGTATGAAATGTCCTTACTAGTAGGTGCCAGCTTGCCCCTGGAGGACTAATAGATATTGTAATATAAATTTTCACTGAAAGTATTTATTTTTCCCTTGTACCTTCTGGAGCCCTAGTAGGTGAAGTGACAAATGCCCACATAATATTTTCCTTCCTTGTAATCTTTGTCAGAAAACATTTATGTACATTAATTTGTCTCTAGTGTGTTAACAGTAGTCTACAGGGTTTTTTTGGAGCGGGTGGGGGCCAGGTACCAGGGATTGAACTTGGGGCACTCAACCACTGAGCCACATCCCCAGCCCTATTTTGTATTTTATTAAGAGACAGGGTCTCACAGAGTTGCTTATTAGCACCTTGCTTTTGCTGAGGCTGGCTTTGAACTTGCAGTCCTCCTGCCTCAGCCTCCCAAGCCCCTGGGATTACAGGTGTGAATCACCACCATGCTGGGCAGTATTCTACAGTCCTCGAGGTGTCTTTTAGATGGGTTCTGTTATTTGTTTTACTAAACTTTGTATCTGTAGTTTCTCTGTCCCTGCATACCATCATAAGAATACCATTCAACAAGCATTTGAACATACATCCTACACAACAAAGTAAGATTCACTTTCAGAAAGAATCTTATCAGTAGTTTGTATAAAAACCACTTAGGCAGTGAGACATAACAATATTATTTTTTTCATTTGTATATTTGGGTTTTTCATTTTCTTTTTTTCGAGACAGCAGCCACTTGATTATCAACCCAATTCAAAACCTTTATTTTAAATAGCAAAATGACATTGTTCTTAAAGAAAATTCCAGATTGTATAATGATAGCCCTTTAAAGCAAATGAATCTCATGTAGGATTTCAGTGTAGACAAAACTATTTTTTCCTGGAGGAAAAATGGTCTAGAATTATCTTGTGTGGTATGTGTTGTGTATTCCTGATATTTCTTTATCATATGTTGAAATAAACAATGTTTTAAAGAAAAAAAATGTTCTCAAATTAGTGGATCAAAAAATTCTAAATGGGCAATAAAAATATTTGAAGTATACATTTATACTCATATAGCCTGGATCTAGGTATAAATGATGCCATGATATTATTACCTAATTATAACTTGAAGCCATCGTTTTTGACTGAACTTTTCAAAACTAACTATCCAGATCATGTAGCAAAAACTTGGTGTTTTTTTCAGTGATTTTTAAAGTAATACAAATCTCATATCAGAACTCAAGTAAATTTTAAATAGGCAACTATGATATTGGAAAATGTTTTTACTTAGTAGTGAAAGACAAAATGAAAAACCACAGTTGGGGAAACAGTTGTTCTTCTGGCTGTAGTAAAAATTCTTGTTAATGATACAAAGAAAATTATAACAACAAATGCATTTCTTACTACAAATTGTAGTCTGAGACACACAGAAAACAAACATTGCTAGTGAGTTGAAGATAGTAATGTTTGTAATAAGGTTCAAATGATTGCATTTTGCCAAGTCATTTTCAATTATGGAATCCATGAAGAATGATTTTCTGTCAACCATTATAGAAATATGTTCTGGAGTAGATAAGTTTTCAGAAATAAACTATTTCCCTAATGCACATCATGTACTGTGTTGGAAACTGTGAAAACATGACCCTCTAACAAAATAAGTACTTTGATTAGAATTTACGAAGAATTTAGGGATTTAGAGATTTAAGAATTTAGAGATTTCTTCATTCAGTCATTCTGGGGAAAGTTATCTCAGTAATGAAGTTGGAAACAGAAGTGCACAGAGTATATAACAGGATGTTATTGTTAATTTTTTTTTGGTGTTATTTTTTGTTGTTGTTGTTAATTTTATAAAGTTAAAATCTTTAGGGGGCCAGCAGTGTGTAGCTCAATGGTGGAGTATGAGGTACACACTGGAGTATGGCTAGCATGTACATGGCCCCGGGCTCAATCCCAGAAACCCCCGCCCCCCCAAAAATAAAAATAAAAAATAAACCTTTTGATAATAATGGAATTATGGCAAATTTGTGATGAGGAGGAGTTTACCCTGGCAATATTTTGTCCCACCAAGAAGTTAATGCTGAAAGGCCAACATCATTCTAAATGGGAAAAAATTGAAAGCATTACCTCTAAAAACTGGAACAAGCCAGGGATGTCCTCTTTCACCACTTCTATTCAACAGTCTTGGAAACTCCAGCTAGAGCAAGTAGACAGATGAAAGAAATTAAAGGGATATATATAATAGGAAAAGAAGAACTCATATTGTCTCTGTTTACCGACAGCATGGTTCTATATTTAGAAGACCCAGAAAACTTCTAGAACTCAAATGAATTCAGCAAAGTAGTAGGATATAAAATTAACATCTATAAATCATTTGTGTTCCTATGCATCAGTGATGACTGAAAGAGAAATTAGGAAAGCTGTCCTATTCACAGTAGCCTCAAAGAAAATAAAATATTTAGGAATCAATCTAACAAAAAGGTGAAAACTACAGAACACTAAAGAAATTGAAGAAGACCTTTGAAGATAAAGATTACTAATGTTCTTGGACAGGCAGATTACTATTGTCAAAATGGCCATATTACCAAAAGCACTATACAGATTTAATGCCATTCCTATTAAAATTCAAATGACATTCTTCATAGAAGTGGAAAAAGCTATCATGAAATTCATTGGGAAAAATAAGAGGCCTAGAATAGCCAAAGCAATCATTAGTGAGAAAAGTAAAACAGGAGGTATCATAATTCCAGACCTTAAATTATACTACAGAGCAATAGTAACAAAAACAGCATGGTATTGGCATCAAAACAGATGCGAAGACCAATGGAACAGAGTAGGAGATGCCGAGACAAACCCCCTACTTAGGCTAGACAAAGGTGCCATAAACATACATCGGAGAAAAGAGCCTCCTTCAACAAATGGTACTGGGAAGATCTCTCATCCTACACAATACTTAAAGTGGATCAAAGACCTAGGCTTTAGACCTATGAGACCCTGTGACTACCAGAAGAAAATGTAGGCCCAACTTTCCACCATGTTGGCTTAGGAATTGACTTACTCAACAAACTCCTAAAGTTCAAGACCTAAAATAAATCAATAAATGGGATGATATCAAACTAAAAAACTTCTCCAGAGAAAAGGAAACAATCAAGAACATGAAGAGAACGCCTACAGAATGGCAGAAAAACTTTGCCACCCGCACTTCAGAGTATTAATCTCCAGGATATATAAAGAACTCAAAATCTTAACACTAATAAATAAATAAATAAATAGATAGATAAATAAACCAGTCCAATTAATAAAAGGGCAAAGTAACTGAACAGACACTTCTCAAAAGAAGAAATACAATGGTCAACAAATATATGGAAAAAATGCTCAACATGTGTAGCAATTAGATAACCGCAAATTGAAACACCACTGAGATTCCATCTCCAGTCAGAATGGCAATTATCAGTCGTATGAGTCACAATAAATGTTCATGGGGATGTGGGGAGAAAAGTACCTTATGCATTACTGGTGGGACTGCAAATTGGTGCAAAACAATGTGGAGATTTTTCAGAAAACCTGGAATGGAACCACCATTTGACCCCATTGTCACTCCTAGCTATATATCCAAAGAGTTAAAATCAGCATGCTCAATAGCAGCTCAGTTCACAGTTGCTAAACTATAGAACCAACCTAGGTACCCTGCAAAAGTTGAATGGATAAAGAAAATGTGATATATACACAATGGAATATTACTTAGCCAAAAAGAAGAATGACTTTATAACATTTGTTAGTAAATGGATCTAGAGACTATTATTTATGGTAAATGAAATAAGCCAGTACCCATCCCACCCCCAAAAGTCAAATGGTCTCTGATATTTGAATATAAACCTACAACCAAGGGGGAATAGAAGTTCCGTGGGTCAGACAAAAGAAAATGAAGGGAAAGGAGAAGGGTTAGGAAAGACAATGGAATGAAACTAACATAACTTTCCTGTGAATACACCACAGTAAGTCTTAACATCGTGTACATCCACAAGAGTGAGATCTTAATTAGAATAAGATAAATTCCATGTTTATATAAATATGTCAGAATACACTACTGTCATGCATAACTAAAAAGAACAACTAATAAGTTAATGGTTATCTTGTGACTTAGTTCTTTAAAGACCTATAAAATCTAAAAGTAATTTTTGGTTTTCTTTTATATTCCATTTGCCCTCCACCTCACTTCAAATTTAAAATGTGCTATTTTGTAGTGATTGCCAAGTTATTAGTTTTTAAAAAATTTTTAGCTGTTTCTTCAAGGCAAAGATGTTGTTTTTAGCATTGAGAAGGAAGAAAAAAGCTCTTTGAAGAAATTTGTACATGGATTGTATATTTGGAAGCTTTATAGGATTAGAGGTTTTTCTTCTGATCTTTAATTATTCCAAGTACTTGGGACAGTGTCACATACTTAGCCTTTGATAAATAATCGGATTGTTTTAAGAATGCAAAATGTTGATTATTATATCCTTTAGAATCATATACAAAAATATCTTATGGATCAGCAACATAAATATGAGAGTTAAAACCATAAAACTTTAGAAGAAAGCAGAGATAAATCTTCATGACCTTGGATTTGGCAATGGACTCTGTAATTCAGCACCAAATGTATGAACAACAACAACAAAAGTTGATGTCAAAATCAGCCTGTAGAATGGGAGAATATTCATTCACAAACATTCTGATAAAGGCTTAATATACAGAATATATAAAGAATGTCTAAAACAGTAACAAAAAAGAATGGAATTTTAAAATTGTCAAAAGATATAAAAATAGCCAGTAAGTAAATGATGTTCAACATCTTTAGTTATTAGGAAAATGCAAATCAAAATCACAGTGAGATACCACTTAATCTACCTAGTGTAGTTAAAGTTGAAAAAAACTAGAAAATGTTTTGTTGAGAATGTGGAAAAATGAGAATCTGTGAATTGTTGATGTGAGTATAAAATGATATATACATCATAGGAATGGTTTCTCAAAAAGCTAAACCCAAAATTACCATGATTAGCAATTCTCCTTGATCTTTACCTAAAAACATTTTAAAAAGGAGTCAGATCTGTATACCAGTGTTTTTTGCAGCATTAATCACAATAGCCAAAATTAGAAACTACTACCCATCATGTGATAATGCATAAATAAAATATGTATATATAAGATAATTCATTCAGTTATAAAAAGGAATGATATTTTGATATAGTATGGATTAAACTGGAAGACATTCTGTTAAATGAAAAAAAAAACTAGGCACAAAAGATCAAATTCTGTGATTCAATTCAGAAAATATCTAGAACAGGCAAGTTAACAGGGTTAAAAGTAGATTAAATGTTGCCAGGGGCTGGGGAGAAGAGTGAATAGGTAGTTATTACTTAATGGTTACAGAATTCCTACTGGGGTGATGAAGACATTTTGGAAGTAATTAGTGGTATTAGATGTAAAGGATTTTGAATGTAATTAATACCTGTTGAAAATGCTTTAAGCCAGACGCTGTAGGTTGATCTCAATGGCTTGGGAGGCTGAGGCAGGCAAATTTAAAGTTCAGAGTCAGCCTTAGTTACTTATGGATGTCCTGAGTAATTTGGCAATATTCTGGGCTAAGGATTTGGCTCAGAGGTTAAACACCCCTTGGTTCAATCCTGGTACCAAACAAAACAAAAGGATTAAAATGGCATATTTTAAAAACTTTTTAATCACAATCTCACAGTTTTCCAGTATGCTTTACAATCAAGAGATTTTGTTGGGCTTTTGGGCAAATTTGTTTAACATATTGTATTGCAATTCCTGATGAAATTGCAAAAAAATGTGATTAATTGAAAAGTTGAGGAAAGAAATTAGTCAAATTTCAGCAGAAACTTGCATGATTGATAGAATTGAATTCAAATTTTAATATTGTGATTTAAAACTGTAGCCCTTTGGACTTTTAAAAAGTAACTGAGAACACACCTATATAATTAGGATTTTAAAAAATTAAGTGTATTTAATATTTGCCAATAAATATACACAGAAATTTTGGTAAATTATGAGAAGTATATATATGTGTAATATGTGATCAATGTACTATATGTAATTTATAGGTCAGCACCCATGTATGGCCTGCTGAAGAGTTTTTGTTGATAAGTCCATATAATATTTAGAGTGTTAATTTGGAGGATTTTCATCTCTTAAAAAACTATTTTGTTGAGTATTATATATTTGAAGTTGTATTTATTGTATATTTTAGGCTGCTGGTCTTGGTCGTATGAAACCAAACACACTTGTTCTTGGATTTAAGAAAGATTGGTTGCAAGCAGATATGAGGGAAGTGGATATGTATATAAACTTATTTCAGTAAGTATCTTTTTATTTCAGTAATTTAGTTCAGAAAAATACTGATTTTGAATACTTTTTTAAAAATAATGTCTTCTAAAAGAGTGAAAGGAATCACACAAAGGGTCTGCGTTTTAAATTGGTGATCTATTAGTGAAATATTTCAATTTTATCTTTGCCTTTTTAACACACATATACATAAACTTATGTATGTACATGTGGGTATGGAAGCAGACGTACTCAAGAGTGAGTGTGTGTGTTATTCTAGCTTCCCACTTTTTATCCCTTCAGCTCTTACTGAGCAGAGTTCTCAAATGTTCTCAGTACAATCACCTTCTAAATTATGTCATTATAATGTCCTATGCTGAGGAAGGGAATTCTAGCATTATCTCAGCCTCACGGGTTTAGTTGTGTTCTCCTTGCAAACTAATTTTGCAGTTAGTCATTTGGTTCATCCATGAAGTTATTTAAAACATTTTTTTTTTTATTAAACCTATTTACATGTTTCCTTTTTCTACCCCCTTGAAGCATTAAGTTCTGAGTTTACTATTCCTTTTTCAGTGATATTTTCAATGATCTTTATCATATAGCTTAGTTTTATTTTCCATCACTGTAACTTTCCTCTAATAATTGTCTGATAGGGTTTTTTTTTTTAATTCTTTCATTTCTTTGTCTTTACTTGGGGTTCATGAATTTTTGTGTATATACCTTTTTATGGAATCTGCTACCTATGATTATGGAACTAAGTCATTGCATCAAAAAACTTTTTGCCAAATTTACTTCTTAAATCTTGAAAAGTACTTCCTTCCTTTATCTAGTACTCTAGGATTTGCTAAGGAAATCTATTTATCTTGTTCACCCTAAGGATAAGCATCCCCTCTATATGCCAGAGTTGAAGAATATAGTCTTTTTCATGTCATAGTTACTGATGACCTAGAGCTATCCTCTCCTTCTTGTTAAGTATGTCTTTATATACAAACAGTTATCCTTAAATTAAAAAAATAAATAAAAAACCCTTGTATTTAGCCAGGTAACTCCAAGATCAAAGTTAAGTCCTGTTTTTTCTGTGAATTTGATCTGATTATCCTTAATTCACTGGCATTATCTCCCTTACCATAACTCCTGTTATTTCTATAGATACAACATGGTTATTTGCCTCTCTCACATAGAATATAGTTTTCTTTTTATAGCTGCATTTAAAGAGTCTTTAAGGAAATATCCAGATTTCACTCTATTTTTTTTTTTAAATCTCTATACTGATTTTGTGATGAACGAAATTTCTCAACTAATTGTTAAGTGTTTTTAGTTAAGATTAAAGCTCTGCTAATTTTGTTGTGTGGTGACTGCTGTTTGACTTGGGGTTTATTTTTTAAAAAGTAAAATCTCATTCTAACTTCATAATTCTGTACTCTGTATTTAGGGGGACAGAGGAAAATACAGTGGAAACAAAGAATAAATTATGTAGGCCATAAATCATAAATCCCATGAGTTATGGGCTGGGTTTTTTCTCTCAAAGCTCAATTAAAGATAAAAGTTAATCCCATTACCACTCATTTAGAACAACTTAAGTTTTGAAATTTATCTTTTCAGAAAATGTAAGGGAACACTTGAGCCAGAACAGAAGATTTATGGTCTTAACAAGTTTCTAGACTTTGTCTGCTTTTAGAATCACCTTCAAGGTTTTTAGTATATGTAAAATCTTTGAACTACTTTTTAAACCAATTTTGTAAAAATTTTTGAAATTATTTTAAAATACCCTTCTTTCAGAAATTTCTTCATACTCTACAATCTGCTGTCATTCTCAGTAGACTATATTTTGTCTTCATATATTTCTCTTGATGTTAAGGGTATGAGCCTGATTATAAGTATCATATATTTCTCTTGACGTTAAGGGTATGAACCTGAATATAAGTAGAGGAGGATTACTGAAATTCCATAATTTTACTTTGTAGGATAAAAATACTATTACTGCTTTTAACAGCTACTTTAGGTAGAATTTCAGTATATGTGTCACAACGACAGGGATACATTCTGAAGAATGTATTGTTAGCTGATTTTGTTGTGTGGACACCATAGAATGTATGTACACAAACCCAGATAGCATAGCTTACTACACATTTAGACTACTTAGTATATGTGGGTGTATATGTAGTTGTACTCTGTCATTGACCAAAATGTTGTGTGGCACATGATAGTACTATGGAAGAAGGGAAAGGGAAAGTATAGGATTCGAAAGTAACATTTATATCTTACCAACTATTTTTTTAAGCATATGAAAGAAAACATATTTAAGGCTGAAAGTGATTTTAGAGATATGTGATTATGTTCATTTTATGGAGAACATAAATTATTGTGATCTCCAAATTTTATAGTGATGCCTTTGACATACAGTATGGAGTGGTGGTTATCCGCCTAAAAGAAGGTTTGGATATATCTCATCTTCAAGGACAAGGTAAACATCATTTGAAATAAGTTTTTATTTAAAATATATAAATTACTTTGTTAGAAAATTGTATATGATTCTTACATTCTTCATTAACTTTCATGACTACCATATATTTTGTCATAGACTGTTATATGACATTTTAAGATCATATCTATTTGGAATCCAACAAAGTGTGTTTTTTCTTTGTGTCAGCTTTGATGATATTTAGTGATTATTAATGAAGAGAGTAAATTTGATTCAAATAATGTTAAGAGAAGCAGATATTAGCTATAATTGTCTAGGACTAAGATTATAAAAGTACATAAGTAAAATAATCGTGTGTGAGAAAATTTTTAAATGATTACTAAATCATTGTTTTCATGCTTATAAAAGTAATGTTTTATACATAGTCACAGTAATAAAGATTAAATGTTGTCACAATTTTTTTGTCTTCAGAAAAGACCCATTTTATAAAAAGAAACTTGTCATTTAAAAATATTTAAGATGCATAGAAAGTAGTGCATAGATGTCCTCTATATTCTAAATCTAACTCCATCCCCTTTAGTAACATCTTGCATATCTAGAGTACTATCTCAAACTAGGAAACAGTCTACAGATTTTATTCCAGTTTTACCTTCACTTGGATGCACGTGTATGTATGTCATTCTGTTTTATTTATCACATTATTTGTACAACTACCACCATAGTAGGATACAAACTATTCTGTCACTACAAAGATTCCCCTTCACATTCCTTATTTACAGCTCTCACCACACTTCTTCCTTGACCCTCATTACTAGTAATTTGGTCATGTCTAAAATGCTCTCTATATAATACAATGTCACTTTCATAGCATTTTTAAAGTGAAGGTTAAAACCGAAGGTGTAATTGCTGCTTTTGTCAACTTTATTAAAACTATGGAAATGTCTATATCCTCAAACAATTTTTCATAGTTTAAAAGATATTATAAGCTTAAGATAACGTGTATATCCCCTTTGTAAATTAAGTAACTAAATCAGAATTAGTTAACTTTAAATAGTCAAGAGGCATATAATGAAATGTTGTCATCTGTTATATATTGAAATTATAGATGTATTATTTATTTTAATCTTCCTCCCTTTTTTCCCTTTAAGAGTATTCTACAATTTTGAAAGAAACACTTTTGAAGTCTTTATCTTTGTAACAAAGTATATCTTATTTGTGGAAGGCCTGGCAAAGATAACTGCCTCAATTTTCTCTTATTCTAACAATGATTGAACTTTAGGATACCTGATTTACATCTGTTAACTTCGCAGAATTATATGTACTGTTGTTCCCTTTCACCGAGAAATATCGCAATTTGGCTAATAGATTGCGTAGTTCTATAATTTGCTGAGGTTTGAATGTTATAGAAACTTTTTTTCAAAGTATTTGTTCATGGATTTATACTTTTTACATTTTTTTGAGAATTTATAGGAATATGATTTGGTGTAGGAATTAAGAGCACAGGTGTTGGAACCAAATAGATTTCTTAATCCCAGCCTTTTCCCGTAGTTGACTTCCAGGACTCTGTTTCCTTGTCTGTTAGAGCAGAGTTATCCCATAGGGCTGTCATAAAGATTAAAGAATAGATAAGGCCTATAAGTTCCTGTCATAATGCTGGTCAGTGGACTCCATAGTTCTGTTGTTACTTTTCTTCATTTATAAAAATAAGTTATGAGGATTATGGGCAGATTATCAATCTCATATTTGTCTGAATGATAAATGTGTTATAGGAATTAAATATTCACTAACTCCTTGCCAAAAAAAGAACAAAACCGATTTAAGGGGCTGGGGTTTTGGCTCAGCAGTAGAGCGCTCACCCAGCATGTGAGGTTCAATCCTCAGCACCACATACAAATAAATAAATAAAGTCATTTAAAAAAAAAAAAAAGATTTTAAAGTGAAGAAGTGGTACTTTCACCATGAGCTTGTTAGGAAAAAATTCTGTGGTCTGAGCTTCATAGTTTGGGTATAATTTTTTCAGTGTTCTCTGCTTACTTGCATATAAATGTTGGTTACATTTTACATTTTTATATTTGTAACATTGGAACTAGGGTTTGTTTCATATACTATATATCATTGTTTTTTCCATGTAGGTTGTACTATTAAGTGGATTTCACTCATTACTTGTTCTCTAGCACCTAATTCAGATATCTTAGCCATGTGGTTGTGGCTTCTATATTTAAGTGAATATTCAAAATATATTTAACTGAATAATCAAACAGACTCTCACATAAAACATCACATTTACATAAGGAATCATTTATAATTAATTTTCTATTCCATAATTAACCTTGCTTTAAAATATCATTTAATTATTAAACCCTGATGCCTTCTTGAACTGTTAAAATATGATTTTAGATACTATTTTAAATGCTTTCATGTTTACAGAAGAATTATTGTCATCCCAAGAGAAATCTCCTGGCGCCAAGGATGTGGTACTAAATGTGGAGTATAGTAAAAATTCGGATTTAGATACTTCCAAAACATCTGGTGAAAAATCTGTTACACATAAAGGTAATTTGCAATCGAACAAGAAAATTTATTAATGTTAATGTTTCAATCTGGGGAAGAAATGATTTTTGTTATATATACTGTAAAATAGCCTATTCTCAAACTTGTCACCATTCATTTATAGTTAGATAAAATTTATGACTTTGAAAATGGCTACAGAATGACAAACTGTTTTAAAGTATTAAAGAGGATCATAGAACAAAAACTATGCCAAAGAATTATTTACTAACATGGTCTTGTATGTTTTTATTTATATTTGCTTTAAATGAAACATTTTAATTTAAAGCATAGTTTAAATCTGAACTTTGAAGGAACATGGTAATTTTATAATAACAGAGAAGACTTTCAGAAAATTTCATTCACAAATCTGTATGTCACATTTATGAGAAGGGACAAGGGATGACTTCCAAATCTTACTCTCCCACCCTCATTCTCCTACCTCTCTTCAGACTAGTATCTCCATCTGTCCTGTTTATTCCCAGCTAATATGCTACAAGAAAAAAAAAATGCACTGTAAACCATCTAACCACAGCATACTTTTGATTTCTATATCTATAAAATGGTCACCTTTTGTGAAATTGAAACATTAGAAACAAACTGTGTGTCTATGCAGTTTATTTCTTCTAGGTTACCTTAGAAGTATTAGTGTTGCTTTTTAATCCCTTTTTATGTACCTTGTTTGCTTAGAGGAACAGCAGTTGAAAGTGCAGTCAAAACCTATTTTCCCTTTCTGTTCTTTGCTGGCTTGATTATAATTGTTTTCTTTTTTGCCTCAAAACTCCATAAATTGATTCTGATAACTATTCTTCTGCTCCTACATTTATTTTAATTTATGGTATACATTCTTTAATTTCCTCCTACTTTTATTTTTTTGTTGTTGTTGTTAATTTCTCTTGCATAAAATAGATCCTTTCTCTACAGTTTATTAGGAATTAATGTATGAGTTGTGTTGGAAGGGGAAAACCTAATTTTATCAAGCAGCTACTCTGTGCTCCCACATTTTAATCTGCTATTCATGCATTAATTTCTTAATGATTTCATAAGACTGTAACTCACATTATTTTTGTAGACTAGGAAATTGGGTCAGAACATCTCTAACCATCTTTCTGTTGTTAAAACCTACATGCCTTTAAATTAGTTTAAATCATTTTTAAATGTCGATAATTTTCTTGACATTTCTGAGCTCTTATAAGTGAATACAGAATGTCCATAGTTACAGTTTTTTTAATTATTAAAGGTAGATATATTAAATATCTACTTTATGAGAACAGTAATATTTAGTACCATAAAATTAAATATAATAGTTGTTTTTTTTCTATAACATGCATAAAAATACAATATTAGCTTTATTTTGTGTTTGCTTTCTATTTGGTGAAGTCTCAGCATCAGCAAACTACTAAGAAGTTTATGTAAAAAGTCTTAAAAATTGGAAACATTCTGGTATAATTATTGTGTAGTGACAGCATTTGGTGATGTCTGTTTTGATTATTGAGGCATACAGTGTACAAGGAGACAAAAAGAATACTGTTTAAAGCTTGCTTTGTACCAAACCCTGAGCTCATTGCATCAGTACTTGCAATATAACAACTTAAGAGGTAGGTGCTGCTAACTCTTTCTACAAATGATGAAAGCAAAGAGTTATGTAATCAGCTCAAACTCATACAGCTAGGAAAGGAGTAGAGGTAATACTGGAATCCTGGAAGTCTAACTCAAGAGCCCAGTGCACTATACTCTTATCTGCCCAAGTCCAAAATTTTATGTGCCTTAAACAAGCAAATAATACAAGCTTACATTTAGAAGAAACATGGGGTTAGCAAAACTAACCCCAGGGTGGGGGAAATCTGGTGAATACTTAAATATAAATGGATGAATACATGCACATGTACACGCATTTATATGTACATTTATTTGAAGAAAGCCATTCTTATATAACTTAGCATTTATATAAAGCAAAGACCCCTGCCACTGCTCAAATTTCTTAATATTTCAAATAGTGATTAACTTTTACATATACGAAATATCAGATATTTCTAAAATTGCTTTTTAGTCATTTACACAGTTGTGCAGTGACATGTTTAAAATGTATTATCTGCAAACCAATTTTGTAATATCTTATTTCTGCTCTACAAGCTATAGTTTTATACCTTCTCAACTGATTGCAAATGTAAAAGCTTAAAAATTCTGCTGAAGGTTTTTTGGATAAACTTGCAGGAATAAAATTTCAGGGTGAGTGTTAATCATTTACCCTGTAGGGGCTAAGATATGTTGGCATTTTAAAAACCTGAACACTAGTGTAGAAAATATTAATCTTCAGTCTTGATCATTTTTCATGGACTGTTGCTTCATACTGTTTTGTTTAAAATATGTGCTCTATTTATATTTTATTGATATAAAAGCAATTAACTTAATATTTTGTGTTTTTTAAACATAATCTAGATGAGGAAGAGGATGGCAAGACTCCAACTCAACCACTGTTGAAAAAAGGCAGGCATTTTTCATCATTTTATTTTAATCCCTTTTTTCATACTGTTAACTCTTTAACTCCAACCTTATTATTTTCTGTTTTTTTTTTTTTTTAACATTATCTTTTATTTCCATAGTGAGGTGATGTTACAGATATCTATTAAACAGATTAGAAGTTATGATTGGTCCAACTAAAGAGTTAAATCTTTTTGGGACAAGGTGAAATATTACAGATAAGTTTTTATCATTATAAGAATTTAAATAATTTCAGCATTTCTAAAATACTGAAACCTAAAAAGTCAGTATTTTTTTTCTTTAAACTGCATGGTTTAGATGATATGTAGGGACACTGAAATGGTATCGCTTGCATTCTTTACCATCAGTTGTACCCAACCAGGTCCTAAATTTTGATACTAATATATTTTTCATTTTAAAAATTATAATATTTCTCACAGTCGTGCTGCGTTTGGGAGATACAGTCATATCAACATACATGAATTTTATGAGGAGGAGATAGAGGTGAGAGTTATGGAGCAGTGTGGTTTGGTAGCCATATTTCATCATGCAGAATCATTTGTCATGTTTGCATACATCATGGCAGCATGAAAAGTGAGTGACAGACATTTTTCAGAAGTGATCAGATTTCCTCTTTTGGATTTCTGCTTTTAAAAATTTAGTATAGGAGTTTCATAATAGTCATCTGCTTGTTCACTGAGCCAATACTGATTTATTATTTTTTTTAATTCCTGGAAAGAAAATGGGAACTACTTTGGTTTCTTGTCCTATAAACCTATTGCAGATGGGTGCCCTTTCAAGGAATTCCTACCCCTTTGTGTGGTACAGAGAAAGATATGATGTTCCTTAGAACTGGGCATCATATATTAAAGAGGACAAAGATTAAAGATCAAGGATTTTCCTAAGACTAAGGTTTCATTCTGATAATTGTAAGATTGTATTGGTATGTCTTCAACTCCCTCTGTCATTTATGTTGCAGATAATTTCTATTTTAAAAAAAATTTTTGACCTTAAATTACTCAGTTACCTGATTACAGAAGAAATATTTTCACAGAACAGGTATAAACTTGATTTGTCCAGTTAGCCTGAAATAGTTTTCCAGAAAAACACAAAAAAAATCTATCACTCAAGTATATTTTGATTGGTACTTATGATTCTCTTACATTCATCAGAATGCTTCAAAATATTAGAAATTAGACAAGCAAAGTTGGATGAGTTATTTTTAAAAGAAAGTACTTATTTGTAGCCATTTTTAATTATATTTAAATTATAAACAACTGATATAAATATCATATATATGCCCAATCTGCATTATTTGATTATAAAAAAAGGAAATTATAGGAATTCAGCTAAAGAAACTTTATTTACTTCCCTTACACTTTTTTTTTTTAACCCTTAATCCTTTAGAATCCAAAGGCCCTATTGCACCTTTAAATGTGGCTGACCAAAAGCTGCTTGAAGCTAGTACACAATTTCAGAAAAAACAAGGAAAAAATACTATTGATGTCTGGTGGCTTTTCGATGATGGAGGTAAGATCATTAATATATTTTTTAAACGTTTAAAATTTACTGAAGATAGAAGATAGTACCAAGAAATGGCATGCACTTTTCACCCACTCAAGTTTGCCAACATTCTCACACAACAAAAGGATTAATTTCAGAATCAGGCTTAGTTGTCTTGTCTCTTCATTATAGAAGTGCTCAGTACCTCCTTGAGCCTCATGACCTTAACATTTATTTTAATATTAGGCCATTTTGTATAATGCCATTCAGTTTGGAATGCTATTTGATATTTCCTCAAAATTAGTATGAAGTTATATGTTGGCAGAAATATCACAGATTTGATACTCTGTTCTTCTGGCTCCATTGTTCTTCTGGCTACATCTCATATGATACTGATTTATCCCATCACTGGTGCAATGAACTTTGACCATTGAGTAAAGTGTTTCCCACCAGGTTTATCCACTGCAAAATTGCCCCCTGCTTTATAATTGCAGATATTAGAGGGTTACTCTGAGACTGTGTCGCCTTTGTCAGTATTTTTAGCTATTGCTTATTTTTCTCATTTTTTTTTTTTTGTTATTTTTGTTGTGATTGCCAAATGACGATTTTCCAATTACATATTTCTTCCTTGTTTATTAGTTGGCATTTTACTTTAAGGATGAGCTTTTTTTTTTTTTTTATTTCTATCAATGTGGGTTAATTGATTTCTTTTTTTATGAAACGGGATATAATTTATTATTTTCATATTTAGCCAGCAGGAGCTGTCTTAGACTAATTTCTGTGCCATTTGTTCAGCCCCAGCATTCATGGAGTCACTTTCTGACATAAGATGATGTTCCAGGTTCAATTTTATAGTTCTGTACATTCCCTATACTAGCCACAGATGGGACCTCCCAAGGATCTCTGGTTTCTTGGAGTGGAGAATAGTATTTAGAAAAAATAAGGGCATTAGATACCTGTGGCTGTGAGGGTGTCACTGCTCCCAGGCCCTCTCAGTGGAAAGAGCTAGAAGTATATATGTTTTTTTGTATTTATTTGTGTATGTATAAGAAGAGATTGAAAACCAACTCCAATCCAGCATATCCTTTATTTCTCATTTCAGTGTGAAACCTGGGTCCCATTAGGGTTAATGAATATATTCATTCCTCAGTCCTTCTGTATGTGACCACTTTTCTGACTGCCAAGCTACTGTCCCATTGGATTGCCTTACTCAAAGAGCTATGAGTGCTGGGCCTCCTTTCTTGCTGAGACCTGCCTAATGGCTTTTTGAAGGACAGAGGAAGTATTTTGTTTTACATTGAGTGGTAGTAAATACAACTCAAAAGAGAATAAAAATCCCTTTAGAAAATAAGTTGTATTAACAAGTTTTTGAGAAATTAGCATTTAGTAAATGATGTTATTTTTTATAATTCAGGTTTGACCTTACTGATACCTTATCTTCTGACTACCAAGAAAAAGTGGAAAGACTGTAAGATCAGAGTATTCATTGGTGGAAAAATAAACAGAATAGACCATGACCGGAGAGCGTAAGTTTATTTTAAATTAAAGGAAATTATTCTAATAGTACCTCATTACCACAATTGATAAGGATAGAGTTGATAGGATAAAAAATTAGACATTCCAGAACATATCCATAATATTGCTGTTATACTGAAGCTAAAAATCTAGTCGTTTTCGGTGGACACAACATCTTTGTTTTTTTGTATGTGGTGCTGAGGATCGAACCTGGGCCGGGCCGCACGCATGCCAGGCGAGCGCGCTACCGCTTGAGCCATATCCCCAGTCCCTAAAAATCTAGTAGTTAAAATTTCATTCTCTTTAATTTGACCTTCATATTTAAGTTATAAACGCTTAATTTTACTTAGATGTGGTATTTTTTTAACAAATTGGCATTTTAGAAGGTCTTTATTAAATAGTTGCAACATTAAGGTGTTAAATAGTTTATTTTTCTTTTAATCAGGGTTACAAGTACACAAAATTTACTTATTCCTATATGGGATATATTTTGTAGACTTCTAGACAATAAATGCAGACTGCCAGTATCACTCATTTGCTTCTGTCTGCACTGCCATAGTTCTGGTTCTGGTTTCACTGCTTCTCTCCTGCACTCTAGTACCTTTCTGTTGACCTTTCTCTTATATTTTGCACACATAGCATCCAGGTTTATGTAGAAAGCAAAATTTTGACCATCTGATTCCTCTACCCAATATATTTTAACAATTTTTCCATAAACTAACATAGTATATATAATTATCCTAACATGGTATTCAAGGCCCTTGAAGATCTGCCCATTGTTTCTTTTTTGTCCTTACCTCCCATTCCTCCATATAGGCCCTGTACTTTGATGTACACTTGCACATTTGCCAGACATATTTGTGATTTCAAGCTTTTACTGCTTTGCTTGCTGTCACTTCTCTACTATAAATAGCTCTTCACTTGTTTCCACTACCCTTCTCTGTTTACTACTCCATTCTTCAAAACCCAGTTCAGTTCTTCAGAATGTAGGAACTTATTGTGCTTTCTTCCTGAATCACTGTACACTTGATACTGCTTATCACTTTCCAGCTTGTATTTATTTTCTTAAATTTGAGTTTTGTGGATCCTATAATATTTAGCACATAGTATAATAGTAGGCACTTAGGAAATACCAAAATCCAGTGAGCTATTTCTTTATTTCGAACGGTGAATTATGCAAGAAATGCTGTTAATGAATTTATTACTTAAACCTGTAGCTCATCAGTTTTCTAATATCTCAATCTAATTTTTAAAACTGTTATTTTATTAGACATAAAATCTTATTAAACTGTTCACTACTTTTTACTTAAATCTATATACTCCGATATAATTAAACTAAAATTAACCATTTAAAAAAATAGTTGCCATTCAGATTTTATTATTAATGTTTTTCTCTGTCCACCTGATATTTAGGTCCTAAAAAGAGAATAAGAGAAAGTTTTTTAAAAAAATAACAACAGTAGGCTCTACTCAGGCAATTTAGATATCTTTTTTGGGGGGTGAATAATATGAATGAATTCAGATTTGGGGAGCGATACTAGAGATTGAACCCAAGGGTGCTTAACCACTGAGCCACATCCCTGCTATTTTTATTTTTTGAGACAAGATCTCGCTTAGTTGCTGAGGCTGCTCTCAAACTAGCGATCATCCTGCCTCAGCCTTCCAAGCCATTGGGATTACTAGGTGTGTGCTATTGCACCCAGCTAGATGAGTTTTTGTTGTTGTTGTTGTTGTTAAGTCATACTGTTCAAATATAAATTCAGCCCTATGTAGACTAAAAGTACATATACATCCTTAACATATCTGAATGCTATTCATTTTTGTTCTAGGATGGCTACTTTGCTCAGCAAGTTCCGAATAGACTTCTCCGATATCATGGTCCTAGGTGATATCAATACCAAACCAAAGAAAGAAAAGTAAGTTATTGGATAAATTAATCTGTACAAACATCCAATCTTTTTATGTATCAACTACACAAATAATTCAATTTCAACTAATTATTTGAGTATTTTTCCCTGCTGTTAGTTATATGTAAAGCAAACTGGTAGTTGGCATGCCAAGAGCAGATGCTGAAGTAACATCTTAGAATTTTCAGTTTTCAGAGAAGATTTCAATTACTGCTTTACATGCTTTCTGAAAATTGTTAGTGCCATAGAAATTCCAGGTGGTTCTTTAAATTTCCATTTTTCCTGCCCACATTTAACAATTCTGTGCCCACTCTTCGTACCTATTAGTTTTCACTGTTTAGTATTTTTGCTAAATAGGAGAATCTAATGATTTGATTATAATAGTTAATTCAAAATTCTAGCACAGAAAATTTCTATTCTTGGGATATTCTGCCTAGAAATGATATATAGAGAGGTTGTTAAAATGATTGTGTTTATTTCACCAGATTATTCTTAGATAAATGTTAAATAAATGATGAAGCTGGTATAAAGATTTCATTTTAAATAGGTTTTAATCAGGGAGAGATTGCTTCCTCTTACAGAATAATATACACCAGATTTGATACTGAAAAGTATTTTTTATATTCATGGGTTATTAAAATGTCATTCATAGTCTTTCACTGTCTTTTGCCCTAGTAAGTATCATTGGATCTAGAAATTCTTAAATTTTTACTATGTACCCTTTCCTCCCTTCAGAATGTTCTACTATATTTTCTAACACTACTTGTATTCATTGGTACTTGGGAAAGCCTTGGTGTTTTGAGCAGAATAGTAAAACAATTTGTCTTCTAAGTCAAAAGAATCATTTCAGCTACTGTGGTAGAATTTTAGGTTGCAGCATGGGCACAGGGACAAAAGATTAGCTTTAGCTGCAGTTTTATTATTGTCAGTGTAGTTTTAGAGACAAAAACTATTTTCTAAATAAATTATCAATATAGTTGGGGTATGGAGGGAAGCATAAAAAATAAACACCAACTTTACAAGTTATAATTTACTGTTTAAGATTTTTCTGTAATTTAAAATTCTTTTCTCTTAAGCATTGTAGCTTTTGATGAAATGATTGAGCCATATAGACTTCATGAAGATGATAAAGAACAAGATATTGCAGATAAAATGAAAGAAGATGAACCATGGCGAATAACAGACAATGAGCTTGAGCTTTATAAGACCAAGGTATTCTTTCTCTTCTGTTTTCCTTCATTAATTTTGCATGTGATTTAAAAAAATGCTTAAAACATAAATATAAAGGCCTACATTTTGATATGAGATAAACCAGTTGTGTAAATTAAATCTAAGTGGATTTATGTGTGAATAGTAGGAGGCATCAATTTTGTTTCTAAACAGGGAAAAGATATTTTTATCACTCCATGGTTCACTTTGGTTTGTTTTTGTTTTCTTATTACTTTATAAACTATGCTAGATTGTCCTGTTTCATTTCAGACATACCGGCAGATCAGGTTAAATGAACTATTAAAGGAACATTCAAGCACAGCTAACATTATTGTCATGTAAGTAATATTTGTATTAAGATTTCCTTAGCTGTTCATTTTATGATAATGTATTTGATTAATTTCTATTAAAAGCACTTTTAGTGCTCTGTCAAGACATACTAGTTATACAAAGGAAAAACAAACTTTTAAATATACTTTGTTTTAATTGAGAAATCATTTAAGTTCGGAGAAAAGACAAAAACCTTATTTAAGTTTATATAAATCTTAAGTAATTCTTTATCATAATAAGCTAGTCTGGATTTTTTTGGTGGGCGGGGGATAACAGGAATTGAACTCAGGGGCACTCAACCACTGAGCCATATCCCCACCTCTATTTTTATATTTTATATAGAGACAGGGTCTCACTGAGTTACTTAGCTCCTCACCATTGCTGAGGCTGGCTTTAAATTTATGATCCCCCTGTGTCAGCCTCCCGAGTCACTGGGATTATACCTGTGTGCCACCATGAAGAGCTGGAATTTTTTCTTTCAAAATTCTTTAGTTTTGAAAACACTATAGCCTAGCCATTACACATGTTGGGATAGAATGGCCCCACACTAAAATTTGAACCTAGACAGCTTCCTTGTGAAAATAACTTCATACTGTTTTAAGGATTAAATTGGAATAGTGGTTCCTGTCCAAACCCACAAATCTTACACACAAACTTTACATATGGACACAATGTTTTGCATTGAATAGAGCTGCTAATGCTTACTTTGATTTCTCTACTGCAATAGGTTAGTGAGATATCACAATGAACCCGAATTTTCTCAGTCTTGGAACCTGGGAGGGTAGACGTAAGGAAAATTTAGATCTCCAAAAATCATGCCAAATGAAATGAAGTAGTACCAAAGGAATGTTAGTTTGATTAATAAAGTAACACTTATTATTCCATTAAGTTCTGGTTTTGATGATGATGATCAAATACTGTATTGGAGGATGCTAAAACAGAAATTTACAGAAAAAGTTACAAGTCAACTGGTCATTACTATATAGTCTATAAATAGAAATTAAAACTCATGTTAAAAATATGTAGCATTAATGATGTTTAAATTTTATCTATAAGTAACTTCCATTTTCTAAATTCTGATACAAACATCTATTTCTCCTAAAATAATGTTATCCTTATTTAAAAAAAGGGATAAATTTGAGATTCAGAGACAGTTTATATGTAGTAGTAGTAGTAGTAGTAAGTAGTAATAGTAGTAGTTTCTGCAAATCATTATTCCCTATCCTTATGAATAGATATTTTAAAATCTTTTGTTGAAACCTGAAAACATGAGAATAGTGACATGAAAACATTGTAGTTGATATTCCCTGTACAGAATTTCCCTGTACTCAGAATTATTCTGTAATTGTAGTAATTTCTAGTTACTGTTTTTGTTGTTGTTGTTTTTGGTACTGGGAATTGAATCCAGGGCGACTTAACCCCTGAGCCACACCTCTCAGCCCTTTTTATTTTTTTATTTTGAGACAGGTTCTTCCTAAGTTGCTTAGGGACTCGCTAAATTGCTAAGACTGGCCTCGAACTTGCCATTTTTTTTGCCTAGTCTTCATAGTCACTGAGATTACAGGTGTGTACCATCACACCCAGCTCTAGTTACTGTTAGTATTGTTAATTTATAACATTTGTTACATTTTCTCCTCAATTTAAAAGCATCACTCAACATCCTCTTTCTTTTTGATCCCAGGAGTCTCCCAGTTGCTCGTAAAGGTGCTGTGTCTAGCGCCCTCTACATGGCATGGTTAGAAGCTCTATCGAAGGACCTCCCACCAATCCTCCTAGTTCGTGGGAATCATCAGAGTGTCCTTACCTTCTATTCTTAAGTGTTCTACACAATGGACTGCTCCCAGAATGGTACTTCAGTGCCTAGTGAAGTGACTGAAATCTTCAATGACACATTAACATCACAATGGCAAACTGTGACTTTTCTTTCACTATTTCATTAATTTGAAAGCACACAGGAAAGTTGCTCCAGTGATAAGTGTATGGAGACTTCAGTTGTAGTCAATTCTGTATCTCAGTCTTAATGATGATTCTTGTTGGACTGAAGTTCATATGAAAGTAAAGTTTTCCCTTGCTACTTGAATAGCAATAAAAGTGTGTTTTTTTTGATTGATTAAAGGAGTTATAAAAAGCCTTTAGCCTTGAGGTGCCTTCTGAAATTAACCAAATTTCATCCATATATATCCTCTTTTATAAATTTATAGAATGTCAAACTTTGCCTTTGGATATTATTTTATTTCTAGTCTCACCATAAAACAAAATGGACACTGCTTTTCATCTTCCATTGACCAATTAATGTTGAGTACTGTATGTTTTCTATTACTTTTGTAAAAGTATCTGTTAGATATTAAATGTGAGAATTAGGGCAAGCTAATGAAAAATGGGGAAAAAAGTGGGGTCAATAACCAAAAAGTAAACCTCAATGTTAGATTTATGAGAGTATATATAAATGTAGAGCTAGGGGAAAAGGCTCAAAATACCTTGTTTAATTCCCAATTGACTGTTTTTTTTTTTTTTTTAACCTTAAAAGGTTGAAGATTTACCCAGTACTTCTATATACCATGATGAAAATTCACATGTTATTCTTTAAATAAAAATCCTCAAGATCATTTGTATTTAAGAGAGATCTCTCCTAATTTAAAAATTTCTCTCAAATCTGAGGGACTTTTAAGAAATGCTTACAGATATTTCTGGAGGAAATTTAGACAAAACAATGTCATTTAATAGAATATTTCAATAAACACTATGGAATTTTACTATACTGTACCATCCTTTATAAATCCATTAAAATAATGTTTCACCAAATGGTTAAATGGACCACTGATTTATTAGTGAAATGTTTTTAGGCTTAATTCATTTGATTGTCAAGTACACTTAGTCTTAATACACTCAGGTTTGAACAGATTATTCTGAACATTAAAATTTAATCCATTCTTAATACTTTAAAACTTTTGTGTTAAGAAAAACTGCCAGTTTGTGCGTTTGAAATGTCTCTTGACATCATAGTCTACTAGTACAATTTGACAGTGCGTATGTACTGTTACTAAAAGCTTTATAAATAGTTATTAATGTGAAAGTTTTTTATTTTTGTTTTTGTTTTTTTATTCAAGGAAGGATTTCCTAAAAACATTTCAAGGGATTTATGTCTACATATCTGTATGTGTGTGTGTATATGTATATGCATACACAGATACATATGTGTATATGTAATGAAATTTGTGTTGCTGGTGTTTTGCATTTTAAAGTGATCGAGATTCATTGTATTAAACTTTTTTGGTTTTAGTAAACATGTTCAAAATCAAATTGACAGATTACAGGTTTCATAGAGAACAAAGCTGATCATTTGAAGGGCATAGTGTAACTTCACACAACTATCATCCAGTTAGAAAATGGTGAACATTTCATCTAAAGTACTTTTCAGTGGGTTCATTGTTGAGTTTCAGTGGTGGGGAATTTATGCAGGTTCTTATGAATCTTGTTAGAAATCTATAAAATTATTTTCAGTGCTGCAGTATTTTTGCTGCATGAGTATGAACTGAATTAATAAAAATTGGAACTCTGATAATTCAAATTCAGAATATTAAGAAAAGGAAGTAATCACTTTTCTAAAAATTATTTCCTACATTATAACTCCCAGCATTGTTCAATTTATTGCAGGTTTTGCAGTGTTGGGGGGAGACAGTAGAAATGTCACATTGTTCAGTAAATAATATCATGTGTGAACTTTTTAAACGGATAATAGGGCATGGCCTGAGTGCTGCTAATTTGAAATATGCACAGGTACACTTATTTTGTTTTGTTTTTGTTTTTCCCATTCAGGAAAACAACATTGTGCTCTGTACTACAGGAACCAAATGTCATGCATCATACATGTGTGTATAAAGTACATAAAATATATCTAAATATGCATAATGTGGGGAGGGTAATATTGTCTGTGAAATAATGTAAGAAGCTTTTCACTTAAAAAAAAAAAAAATCATTACTTTCACTTAACACTAGACACCAGGTCAAAAACTTTCAAAAATTATTGTAGTGCTCAAAAAATTTTTTAGCAGTTCTTGAGATGCTCACTAGTGTTGACACTGTTTTACTTTATTTATGCTGATTTTGATTATTTGAATGCCAAAAATTTTTTTTAGTCTAATCATTGGTGATAATTACACAGGGGCATTGGAATTAATTATTCCCATAGGTAAGAATGCAATGGGTTTAGAGAGAATGTTGGTGTTAAGCTGATTTATTAACAGTTAATTAAAATCAAATATTTATTTGTTACATTGTTTCCTTTGTATTTTAGATTTCCTTTTACATCCTTTTTATATTGCTTTCTGACATTACATGTTTTTTAAGACTATGGAAATAAATAATTTAAAGATTTGAGCTCTGGTGGATGATTATCTACTAAGTTTGAAAATGTAATATTTTGATAACACTGTACTATAACTGTCACACAAATGCTTTTCTAATGTTTTAACCTTGAGTATTGCAGTGCTGCTTTGTAAAGAGGTTACTGCAATAAAGGAAGTGGATTCATTAAAACTATTTAAAGTCTACTCTTGTATTTTTACCAGTTTTATAAATCTATGCCAGCTTTGATTTCATCTTATTTCATTAATATCTGAATTTTTTTAATGATTTTTACCTTTTTATTCATGCCTTGGAAAAGTTGTTTGTATTCATTCTCTCTCCTTATGCCTGTGGAATAATCAGTATTGATACTGTGACTGAATTGTTTTCAGTACAGTAATATTATGATTTTTTAAAAAAATGACTTAGCTTTTCTAATTCTGCTTTGGGGCCAAACCCTCATTTATGAATGAGGAATGAAAAGATTAAAAGGGATTCATAGCCCTTGAATTTAATCTCATTCTTTTTTTCCTAAGATTTCTTTGCTAAGCTGATTTTCCCTTTTTCATTTGAACCCTTCAATAATTATGTTACATATGCAGAATAGTTATTCATCTTTTACTCTGGAGAAAGCAGGTTGGAGAAATTTAGGAAGTTTCCCTAGGCCATGGTAAATCAGCAAAGGATATTTGCCTAGAACCCAGATCTAATTTCCAGGGGCTTTTCCAGTATGCTTTCACTGCTGCCTGATCTATGTTAGATAATTGGGATAGATAGTTATTTCTAAGCTACTTACCCTATGGTGCTCAAGTAGTGCAAATAACAGCACATATAGATGGGTTACAGACTGCCCTAAGAGATGTGAAACCAAGTGTAAAGTCCACTGTATGATCTTTGTTCTTAATAAATAAGCTTCTATTCAGGCCAGTTTACTCCCTTTTATGGGAACCCGAAAGAATTCAAAGGCAACTGTGAATTTTACATTTACTAATTTCAGATCATCCAACAATTTTCAAAACAGGAATACATCTTGGAGCCAACAGGTTTTTGTTATTCATTCACTATGAAGAAAAAATTATTTTTCTCCCTGTTTTTGTACTAACAGTATATTTGTAGAGTTAAAAGAAATAGATAATAATATTTAGCTCTTTGGGTAAAGATAGTACAAGTCCTGGGATACACTCAGTAGGAAGTTTGATTTAGTTTAGTTCAGATTGTAAATATATAAAACATGTTGGTGTGTTAACCAGTTTAATATTGGGGTGGGGGGAGAGTACTCAAATATCTAGCTGATTGCCTTCTATAGATTTGGTAGCAGTGGTCACAGACCCGTTTCAAATGTGTGGTAGTCTATTAAATGCTAGCTTTAGAACTTCAGCCTATTCCCCACTCCTTATGTCTAACTTGAATTTTATGTTAGACAAAGGATTAGAAACTTGTAGGAAAAATGTGAGTGCCTCTGAATGTGTGGCCTTACCTCTAGCTATGTTCCTTACAGATCAATAACCCATTCATTCCTTCAAAATAATCTTTTTTTAATATTTATTTTTTAGTTATAGGTGGACACAATATATTTATTTTTTTATTTTATGTAGTGCTGATGATTGAACCCAGTGCCTCATGCATCCTAGGCAAGCTCTCTACCTCTGAGCCACAACCCCAGCCCCTAAAATAATATTGTGTCAGCATATAGTTCTTTACACAATTAATATATGAGTACAATTGCCAATATATTCTACCCAGAGCCAAAGTGAAAATAACTTACATTTTTTAAATCCAGAAATAGAGTCAGTGATCCATGGATACTGGATATAAAAACTTGACTCAGTGCTTATCAGAATTTTATAGAATACTGCTGAAATGATGGAGAACTGTTGAGATTTTTGTCCTAGAAGAGTTAAAGAAAAGCAATTTATAAAGTAACTTTATATTCAGATCTTTAATATCAAATAATACCCAAAAAAGACAGTTTTAAATTACACAGGCAATATTCATATTTACATAGGTACATATAATAGCATGTAACTACTGTAAGTTTTAACTACCTGTGTTCTTAAATTTTAAAATTAAGCTCCAATTAAACCATGTGAAATTTACATCAACACTTCTAAACTTACAGGTGTATGAAAAGTAAAGGATTTTTAAAAGAGGTACTCATAACTTAGAAAGTAACAATCCATAGGAGTTTTTCTGAGTAAAGAGTAAGCTTCAGATTAAGTCTGATAGTTTTGCTTAAACCATGATAATGCTTTGAGTTCCTAAAATATGTTACTGATTAAGAAAAAAAAAAATAGGAATGAGGGAGAAGGCTGGTGGCAGGGGATGGAAAGGTATGCTCCAAGAAGAGATTCATGGATTGTAAAAAACATTTGTCTTTAAATAAAAGTCTCAGGCAAATTTCCTTTTGGGGAACAGCAAATTGAAGAATTGAAGTCACTGTTTTCTCTTGAATTTTTAAAAACTATTGACCCAATCAGTATCTTTTATTAGCTACATGTCCCAATCTCAGAACTATAACCTGTATCTTAAAAATAATCTATTTTTCTATGTTTTTTTTTTTTTGTCAGTGAAGGTAATCCCTTGTTTACTTTCTATGCACCTGTGAGGTTAGCATTGTTGACATAAATTTATCTTTTTTTTTTTTGAAAAGTGATGGTAAGGAAGCACAGGTGTGTTATGTATTAAAACATCGATTAGAACAAGGTTTTCAAACACTAGTGTATATCAGAATCAACTGGAAAGCATATTCAAACATACTTTATTGCTGGTGGTATGTCTTGGTGGTAGATTGCCTGCTTTACATGTGCAAGACACTGGATTCAACTCCCAGCACTGCAAAAAGCAAACTTTTTTTTTTTTTTTTCTGTCACATAATCTCTGTGCTAAGTGAAAGTCATCACCTTTGCTGTTGTTTCAATATAACCCCTTCTTTGGGGTTGCTTTTGCCCTTTTTTCTATGGTACACCTGTATTTCCATCTCCCTTAGCAGCACCTGTGAATTCTAATGCTCATTGTTTTCATTTTTTTTGTTAGTTAGGTCTTAGTTAATGGCAGGAACAGAACCCAAAGCAGGCTAACACAACAATGAAGTCCAGGGAGGCAAATGACTTCAGGGAATTAGCTAGTAGGAGAAGGGACCCAGAGCACCACATCACTAGGGCTCTGTGTCTACTTTCCTTCTCTAATTTGCCCCTTAAGGCTTGACTTAATTCTCAAAATGAACTGTCACCACACGCTTGCTTAATGGTTTCTGAACCAAACTCAGTCCCAGGAGTTTAGCAACAACTGAAGTAAAAAGTTGATGTGCCTCAATAAGCTTTGGCAGGATAAGACTAGGGAAGGGTCCCAGTGGATTCAGTTTAGGAATTATGATCCCTCTGATTCAGTCACGTAATTGATTAGGCACGAATCTTGTGCCCACTTGACATAGAGTGGATTCTCTATAAAAATTAGGATTTGGGGGCTGGGGTTGTGGCTCAGCAGTAGAGTGATTGCCTAGCATATGCTAGGCCCTGGGTTCAATCCTCAACACCACATAAAAATAAATAAAGTACTGTGTCCACCTACAACTAAAAAATAAGTATATATTAAAAAATGAGGATTGTTGAAAAGAAGGAAGAGACTGGGAAGATTAAACTTAATAGACACCTGTGACTTGTTACTCCTGGGATTGCTCTAAATAATAATGCTGCTCCATGTTCAACTGAATATAGGAGAAAATTTCAGTTGTCTATCTCCTTGGAAATATAGTTACAGATACTTGTCTGAATCCAGAATATTTATGATGTTCAAGCCCAAATATGGCTCTTCATAATCCTATGAATGGCTGAGTATTTTCACCTCAATACAACTTATAATGACATAATTATAAAATGTCTCTGAGTACCAGATATTTGGCATTTAATTTAGCTATGAGGTAGATTCTGTGAAACTAGATCATAGTGCAAAGCTCTAGTATCCAGATTCAGAGAGTGTAGCTAGGCCCTGTGCTCTTAACTACTCAGCTAGACTGCTCCCAGCTTACCTAGAATTATGGAGCACACCAAGTGAGAGTCATTATAAGAACACTCAGCAGGAAAGATGAGACCTGACCTTAACGTGAGTTCATGGTCAGTCACTGCCTATCCAGAGTTGGCTCTCTGGTCAGCCCTCATCGTTGTCTTCTACAGCTGTGTGTTGTAGGAAGGATTCCGTCCCTGAGCTTCACACTGGCTGTTACTATGGTCCAGAGGTCTCATGACTACTCAAGAAGTCCCAGAATCTTGTTCCCTCCAAGCTAGAGTTTTGTCTGCTAAACAAAGGCTCAACTAATCAGCTGTCAGCTTGCTTGGATGTTTTAGGACTAATATGCAACTCCACAATTTTGGAAGCCTGATCCTTGATCTACATTCTAACCTCACAATTATTCTAACAGGACTTAACATGTTTATTACAGAATTATACACACTATATAACAATTATAACACAAGATGGAAATTTTACATATCACATTAACAATATTTCATCCTTCTCACAATGAAATATCTTTATGTGTCCCCCCATCAGTTAATCCAAAAATTATTTTAGGGTCATATACTATGAATATACTTTAAACATAACATTAGATTGTAAATCTAACAATAGAAGCTAAAAACTCCTTATTTACTGAGAAAAGATACAAGAACTGTTAACTCATGTCTCCATGTAAAATAATATGGCTTTCCTAAAGAATGGAAGTAATTTATTGGCTTTAGGAACCAAAACATCAGTGCAGCTCCAAATAGAAGTAATAAATTTATTCTCTTATACTGTCATTTATTATTCTAACATTACCTATTATAACTATAAAGATAATTCTTACCCTCTTTACATAAAAATCTCTGCCTCATGCTTTTATCTTTAGCCTAATTCCAACTCTTAATTTGTTTGTTCATTCAAGTCATGAAATCAAATTGGGTCATCACCAAATTAGATGACCAAACAGATACAAATACAACAGCTCTTTCAGCAATTTTGTATTTTATATTGGAGATACTGGATTCATTCTGTGCATAGCAAGATTTTAAATATACTCAAAAATACATTAGAACTTCAACAAATATACTCACCCATGAGCCTCATCTTCTTCTTCTAGTTGGACTATGAATACTATAGCAACTGGTAAATCAGCCCAATTTTGCCTCCACCTATTATTTCCCTCGGCAATGCAAGAGCCTATGCTGGTTATCAGCTGTACTTCATTCCAGAACTACAGAAGTAGCAGGATTTTTTTTAACCTGCTTCTACCCATTAATTAAAGATAAGAAAACAATCCAAACATTAATAAAATATGCACTATTACCATGCTAGTCACCTGCACTTCAACAGAATGACATAAAAAAGCTCACATTTTCTACCTCAAGTCAACTACGATTAATAATTGGTACTAATCAACCACATACAGCATTTCTCCATAACTGCACACATATATTTTTTAAAGCTATACTACTTGTATGCTCAGGTTCTATTATCCATAACCTTAACAACAAACAAGATATTCCAAAAATAGATCTCTTTAAAGACATACCATTTTTCACTTCCTCATTAATTTTGAAAGCCTAGCACTTACAGGTATACCCTTACAGGCTTTTATTCCAAAGATCTAATCATTGAGTCTTCAACTATGTTGTAAGCAACACCTGATCCCTATTAATGACCCTCACTGCTATTTCCTAAGAGATGTCTATGGCACAAACATTCTATTTGTACTTCTAGGACAACCCTGATTTCTATACTTAGTTAACATGAACGAGCTCCTGCCCCAGTAAATTAAATCAAATATCTTGTAATTGATAGCACTTTTGCTGAATTTTTCATTTCCAACAATTTTATTCCTATAAACAAGCCCCAATTAACTGTACCATTTTACCTAAAAATATCAGCCTTTGCTGTAACTAATTTAGGTTTCACTTTAGCAACTGAACCAACCTAGCAATGCCTAACTTTAAAGATTATACTTCTCACCTCTAAATTCTCAAGTCTCAGCTGGGCACGGTGGTACATGCCTATAATCCCAGCAGCTCTGGAGGCTGAGGCAGGAGAATCACAAGCTCAAAATCAGCCTCAGCAATGGTGAGGTGCTATGCAACTCAGTGAAACCCTGTCTCTAAATAAAATACAAAATAGGGCTGGGGATGTGGCTCAGTGGTCAAGTGCCCCCCGCCACCGAAAAAAAAATAAAAAATAAATGTAAATTCTCAAGTCTCTTAAAATTGTTCCTAACCATGTTCACCACTTATTGCCATTCACAAAATTATCAGCAACTCAAAATACACCATATACTCTTTTAGATCTAATCTGATTAGAAAAAGCTTTGAAAATTATTCACCACCTTCAAATAGCAGTTTTGACAACTATTTCTGACCTAAAGAGATTAGTCAAACTGCATTACTTTGTGTGTGTTGGGTGGAGGCAATGAGGGACATACTGGGTATTCAACCTATAAGTGTGCTATCATACACTGAGCTACTCCCTTAGCCCTTTACTTCATCAGTGGTAGTGGTAGTAGACCACAGGGTCTCACTAAATTGCCCAAGCTGGCCTCAAACTTGAGATCCTCCTATCTCAGCCTTCAGGGTAGCTAGGATTATAGGCGAGCACCACTGACCTATTTCTTTTTCTTTCTTTCTTTTTTTTTTTTTTTTTTTTTTGATACCAAGGGTACTAAACCACTGAGTCACATTACCAGCCACTTCTTTTATTTTTTTATTTTGAGACAGGATCTCACTAAGTTGCTGAGGCTGGCTTTGAACTTGCGATCCTCCTGCCTCAGTCTCGGAAGTCACATGCGTGTGCCACTGTGCCCAGTTTATTTCTTCCCCGTCTTAATCTCACTCCTCCTAGCTATGACATTAATTATTTCATTATCATGAGTAATTTTAATTATAACAAACTACTAACAAAAAATCTATCGATACAACCACTAATCAATACACTTCCATAACTATATAACATAGCTACATCTATGGAAAATTCACAAAGATGATTTACCTTTTCACCCACAAAAACAATCTTCCAAATTCTTAGAATTAACAAGAATTTCTACTTCATCATAATTCATTATCCATATAATCATAAAAAATTCCTTGGAAAAATCCAAAATTAATGTACCCCAAATTACTGCACTAGACCCCAAGTCTCAGGATACTCTTCAGTAACTATTGCCATGGTATATTCAAACACCACAACTATTTAGTCCTCTTAAATAAATCTAAAACATCATTAAAACTAAAAACAACCCACCAAAATTGAATACAATCTCATAACCAATCCAACTACTAATAATCCCAATTCATAAGTGAAGGTTTTGAAAAAATTCATACCAAACTTGGAGCAAAAATAATACTTAATAAAAATACAGTATAAAATTTCTACATGGAATTAAACCATGACTAAACACATGAAAAATCGCTATTTTATTTCAACTACAGAAATTTTAGTGACCAACATCTGAAAAAACGATCTGCTGATTAAAATTATTAACCATTCATCATTGACCTACCAGACCTAGCAAATATTCCATCCAGCACAGAGAGATTTGGGCTATTAGGAGCATGCCTAGTTTTACAAATCATTGCTGGGTTATTCCTAGCTACATACTATGCATCAGACACAATAATTGCATTCTTACCTGTTGAGACATAAATTACAGAGGAAGTTCTGGATACCTTCATGCAAACAGAGCCTTTGTATTATTCTCCTGCTTATATTTACATACAGGCAGAGGCCTCTATAATGGATCCTATACTTTTCTAGAAGCCTGAAATATTGGAACCATCCTACAATTTGCAATTATACCCACAGTATTTATAAGTAATGTCCTACCATGAGAACAAGTATCTTTCTGAGGAGCAACTGTCATTGCTAATCTTCTTGCAGCTATTCCTTACATTGGTACTAATCTGGTAGAATGAATCTGAGAGGACTTTCATTCAACAAAGACACTCTTATGTGATCTTTGCTTTCCAATTCTTCTTTCCATTTATTATCTCAAGTCCATCGATAATTCACCTTCTATTCCTACATGAAACAGGATAAAATATCCACCAGAAATAATTTCCGACTCAGACAAAATTCTATTCTACATCTACTGTACAATTAAATATATTTTTGGCTTTCTTTTCCTAATCCTAACAGTAGAAATACGAGTCTTATTTTCCCCTGATCTTCTGGGAGACCCAGATAACATACACCTGCAAATCCCCTCAACATACCTCCCCATATTAAGCCAGAATAATATTTCCTATTTGCTTATGCAATTTTATGATTCATTCCTGTGTTAGTCAGCTTTTTGTCACTGTGACTAAAATACCTGACAAGAATAATTTAGAGGAGGAAAAGTTTATTTTGGCTCATGGTTTCAGAGATTCTGTTCATGGTTGGCTGAGTCCATTGCTCTGGGCCTGAGGTGAAGTAGATCATTATGGTGGAAGGGCGTGGCAGAGGGTGTGGCAGAGGAAAGCTACTCAGCTCCTGGCAGCCAGGAAGTAGAGAAGAGAATTAGAGCCAGAGACAAAAGACAATTCCCAAAGGTAAGCCCCTAAGTACCTATTTCCTCTAGATACACCCTACCTGCTTAAATTACAACCCAGTAATCCATTCAAATTATTGATCCAAATGGATTAATATACTGATTAGATTATGGCTCTTAAAAATCTAATCATTGTACTTCTGACATTTCTGAATTTCCACATAAACTTTTCAGGGGATACCTCATATCCAAATCATAACAATCTCTAATTCCCTAATAAACTAGGAGGTGTATTATCCTTTGTATTCAATCCTCATTTTAGCATTTCTTATTATTCTTCAACTATCCAGACAATAAGTATGACATTCCATCCATTAAGCCAATGAACTACCACATGAACCCTTAAATGAATAAGAGGTCAATCAGTAGAACATCCTTTTACAATTATCAGACAAATAACATCTATATTTTCTTATTATACTCATTCTTTTTTTTTTTAACCTGGGATTGAAACTCAGGAGCACTTAATCACTGGCCACGTCTCCAGTCCCATATTTAGGTTTTTATTTTAAGATAAGTTCTTGCTAAGTTGCTCAGGGTCTCATTAAGTTGCTTAGGCTGGCTTTGAACTTGCAATCCTCCTGCCTTAGCCTCCCAAGACTCTGGGATCATAGGTGTGCAGCACTGTGCCCAGCTAATATCATCATTCTAATACTATTCAAAAGTCTATTCAAGAATAAGTTCCTTAAATGAAGAGGAAGAGTCTTTTACTTTGGTTTTGTAAGCCAAAAATGGAGCCATAATCTCTCCAGGGCAATCAAGGAACAAACCTACAGCCTCACCATCAAGGAACAAACCTACAGGCTCACCATTAGTACCCAAAGCTGAAATTCTACTAAAACTATTTCTTCATTCTTCTACATAAAGCACATAAATCATTTCAAATACTATGTATTAATAAATTATAATATAAATTCTAAATCTTATGTATAGCATGCTTTATAACATTATATACTTTACCCCACTAATAATATATTGCTACTACATATGAATAATCATACTTTGTGCATGCTTAATTGAAAATTAAGATATACTCTCCATGCATAAGCTTATATAAAAGTACATAACACATTATTGAATCACATATACTCATTTCCATATAATTATTATAGTCCATTTTAATTATTACATGTGGCAATGTTATTAATTATACCTGCATATTAAGTCAAATCAATTCTTATCAACATGTTTATCACCTCCAATGGGGGTCTCTCAATCTGTCATACTCCATGAAACCAATGACCCTCTTAGAGAGCACCCTTTTCCTCTCCAGGCCCATAACATTTGGGGCTTTCTATACCGAAACTATTTCTGGCATTGGTTCTTTCTTCAGGGCCATCATAACTAAGATCACCCACTCATTTCTCTTAGATGGATGGATGACTAATTAGCTCAAATTCACCGTAATCGCTGTCATACATTTGGGATTTTTAAATTTGGGGATGCTGTGATCCAGCATAACCATCGAAGCTTTGACACAGTCATTAACTTTGTAGCTGACTATAACTGAATATTATTTATTCAAATATAAACCAGAAGGTATTAGTCCATTTATGCTGACCATTTTATGATACACCTCTAAACATGAATACCACGTTTATACACATGAAACATACTTTTCATTACATAAGTGATTAATTCCACAAACTCCCAAACTGGATTCCTCAAATCTCTATATACTAATATACTCATTATTAACATACTATATAAGTTTTTATTCTTAACCTCTAATATAAGTATGAAATATTCACTGGTTGAAGATAAATTAATCACTAAATTACAACTTCAACTAGAAGCAAATTTTAGTGCAACTCCTAATTAAAACAATTTTGGCAATTTTTGCAAACTTTCAGGCTTATCAAGGATAATTTTTTTTTGTTTGTTTATAAGGTTACTAAAAAGTTCCCCAATACTAACATAGCACTTAAACTTAGCATTTTTTCTGTAAGGGGGATATCTCTAGATTCAATTAATGTAATTACCACTTCCACTAGAGTCAAGTTCTAGCCCAATTCCTATAAAGTATATTTAACTTTCCCTGTATAGTTAATGTTGTTTAATACATAAAGGCAGGCTCTGAAAAATACCTCCATTGGTTTTATAACTTCATGATCCTGTGTGTTTGGTCTTGGCCTTTTATTAAAGTCTAGTAAATTTACCCATGCAAGTGTCCATATTTCAGTGGAAATGTCCTCTCAATCACAAAGATCAAAAGGAGCAGGCATTAAGCACATGACCTAGTAGTTCACAATGCCTTGTTTGACCACATCCTCACAGGAAACAGCAGTGATAAAGACTAAGCAATGATGAAAGTTCAACCAAGTTACACTACTATCAGGGTTGGTAAATGTCATGCCAGTTGCTAAGGTCATACTATTAACCCAAATTATAAAAAGTCTCTTTGAGTATTAAAGCCAACAAACAAACAAACAAACAAAATCCAGGCATGGTGACACATGACTGTAATCTCAGCAACCTGGGAAAATCAGGCAGGAGGGTACCAAGTGCTGATCAGTCTCGGCAACTTAGCAAGGCCCTAAGCAACTTAGTGAGACCCTATCTCAAAATAAAAAGTAAAAGATTGGAGAAATAACTCAGTGGTAAAGTGCTCCTCAGCTCAATACCTAGTACCAATAAATAAATACATTTTTTAAAAAAATTAAGCTGTAAAAAAAAAAAGTTACAGATAAAGTAAAAGACTACAAAAGTAAATTTATTTATTTATTTACTTACTTACTTAGTAACAGGGATTTACTCAGGGACACTAAACCATTGAGCCACTACCCTAGCCTTTTTTTGTATTTGATTTAGAGACAGACTCTGAGTTGCTTAGTGTGCGAGGCCATCCTTGCATGTGATTTGAGTTACCTCCCTGGCTGGGTGAGAGGCACTCAGACACAGCTATGTTAGAGCCTTCCCCACCCTTTCCCAGGTCCGAGGGCTTGTCCGTGCAGAGGCGTGTCTGGCCACTGACCTGAAGACCCAATTGCTGCCCCTGACCTTGGGATGCTGCCCCCCTTAACCTTCATTGGATGGGATTTTTCCTTGAATTTTTTGTTCCCCAATAAAAGCTCTCTCCCTGGCGTGCTCTCCCTCTCTCGCTAGTCTCTTCTGTAAACCTAGCCACCACATTAGGTGGCTGGAGGCGAGAGCTGGGAGAAGCCGTCTCAGAGCTGGTATTAAAGATAATGAGAGTCTGTCTCTTTAATTTAAAATTCACTAGCAATTTCTTATGAACCGAACCTTCTTTCATGAAGCCAGCACTGGTCGCGTGGCAGAGCTTAATGCCTCATTAAGTTGCTGAGGCTGGCTTTGAACCTGTGGTGTTCCTGCCTCAGCCTCCTGAGCTGCTGGGATTACAGGCGTGTGCCTCTGTGCCCAGCCAGAAAAGTAAATTTAATGTGTCTGAATACACAATAGCTAAGACCCTAAATGGGTACCCGCTATGCTTCGGCCTAAACTTAAATAATTATAACAGAAACTCCTTTAAAATGAAAAGGTCCCAATCCTGATGAATTGGTTTTCTGCAACTGAGCTTCCCTCATAACAAAAATGGAAACTGAAGAACTGGCCCTAAAGTCTGGGCAGGGGCCAGCAGGGGTTGAAAAACTGGAATTGTAACATATAATTTGGCTAACACAGCCTGGTTAAATCTATATACGTTTCCTGCCTGTCACACTGTATCCCCTTTCCTTGAATAAAAGCTCTTCATGCCTGAGCTCCCCCAATATGGAGATTTGTCTTCCTCAGTGTTGCTTTAAATAAACCTGTTTTCTTCCACCAACTTACATGTTTCCCAAATAGTTTTAAGACTGAGTGGTGAGCAGAACCTGCAATTCCCATAATAGTATGAACAAAATCATTCACCAGATTATTATGAGCAGTAGCTTTAAACTCAAAGAACTTGGAGTTGCTTTATATTCCCCTAAAGGAGCCCGTCTTACAAACAGTAAACCCCAGTGAACCTCGCCATCTCTTGCCAACTCAGCCTTTGTGTCGCCATCTTCAGCAAACCCTAGTAAGGTATTAGAAAAAGCACAAGCATGAACATAAAAATGTTAGGTCAAGATGCAGCTCACGACACGGAAAGAAGTGGACTATATTTTCTAGAAGACTAGACACTAGAAGACTCCCCCCAAAGTCTTATGAACCCGACTCAAAGGAAGATTTAGAAGTAAATTAAGAATACAGAACTTAGCTGAATAGAGCTATGAAGCATGCACACACCACCTGTCAATCTCCTCAAATATCTTTCAAACTGAAATTCACAATCTATACAATTTTTAAGAGGAGACAGATCATCAGAGGGAGGTAGAAAGTATGCCTGGATTAATCAAAATGTGGCCTCACCTAAACCACCCAGTTTACACCTGAAGGAGTTCACATAAACTTGACTTCTTTGAACTAAAACTAGTCCCAAAATCTAACTTAACAATCTTATATTTTCTTCTCTTAGCAACAACACAGCCCATTCTCTAACCCTCCAGGCATTGGCTGAAAACAGCTGACAGAGATTCTCTTCCTTGCCCGAGGCTGCATTGCAGCCTGGTGCTTTAAGGTGCTCCTAATTCCACTGGTGTTGTTTTTGAGGCCAACTTACATTCTACAGCAGCACAGGAATTCAACACTGCACTGAAAATCCCTTATGTCACCCCAAAACTACACAGTTCTGTATCTCACACCAACAGTTTTCCCAGCCATCCTTCTTGTACCAGCTGAAATAGTTGGCTTGTGATTAATAAGCACTAAGTTTTCACAACAAGAGACCCCATACCAGTGGTAGGCACAGCAGATAATCCCTTGTATCATTTTCTCCTTCAGGACAAATGGAATCACTGGAAGATTTTAATTGTCATTTTTCTTCTCAATCTTGTTACCGTTATCTCCTTCCAACAGAATGTGTACAATTCATTCCAGTTCATGTGTGCTGCAACTCCATCAGGTGGCCTTTGCCAAAAGGGTAGGCAGAGTGGGAGGTGCTTAGGGGGAGATGGCCAGGGGTCCCAGTTCGGACTGTGTTTCGACATCCACCCTTTACTTCTTTGGAACAGGACTGAAAATTTGGATTTTGAAATATCAAGAAGCCTCTGATGGTTGAATCTTATCCAGGTGTGTTTGCTAGCTGCCTGAGAAAGAACTTCTAGCAAAACCACCTGTTACCTCTTTGTACTTTAAAAAGGCTAGCCTAGCTGGAAGTTTAGCCTTTTCTTATTTTAAAAAAAAAATTGCTGAGTCTTTACAAAAGCCAAGAGCACATTGTTGCCATGCGATGGCTCCTTCTGTCTGAAGGATGAAGGAAATCAATTAATTGAGAGGTCTCAGCCCAAAACAGCCTTCTTTCTGTGAGGCTGGCGTAGGGATGGTTTATTTAGAATATGGGTGATAGAATACTAGATGGGTAGAGGTTTATGGTTAAATGACACAAACCTGGGTTGGGTTACTCTTATCACTAAATCACCCATCTGCATTTCCTGACATTACACAATAACTGGCTAGAGAGGGTTAGCTGCCCTGAAGCTCTCCTGCTGACCACTGAACTCATGGTTATTGTGGAAGACAAGGGGCAGATGAGGTTAAATAAGGTGTTTGCATGAGATCTGTTCTCAATGCTGAACTTCAGTGTCATACTATAATTTTCCAATGAAGCAATCAGTTAGACCATGATATTATAATTTCAGGTTTTATATACCTAATATATCATTGTTTTACATTTTTTGATTGTATTTGTTTGTCCCCTGAAAGACACACACTTTGGATTTATTTATCACTCCATGTCCTAGGTGTCATGGTTAAAAAACCCAAGGCAAGGAAGCAATGCCCTGTTTGGGTTTTCCACCTTATTATATCTGACATAAATCACATGAAACATGTTTTTGTTTTAAGCTCGGTTCCAGAAAAGTACACTAGATACAAAGCTATGAGGACATTCATTGGCTTACCAAGGTTCCCACTATCCTGAAAATCACTGTTTGTAGATAAAAGTCATCCTTGAGTCTCCAGCAGGCTTAACTATTCTTAAACATCAAAGTAACTCTATTTCTAAAATCATGGCACAAAATTAGCTCCTTGGCAGAGAGCTGACATGTTCTATTGGATGTACTTGACATACTAGACTATCTGATAAACAGCCTCAACTGGTCACCGGCCTCAACTGGTAAGCAGTGTTACTTTGTGCTCTCTACTAGAGGCCATTTTCTCTTCCAAGAAGACAAGACATTAAGCATTAAACTACTCTAAAGCCCACCTGTGACAGAGAGCTGAGTTGGTGTGGCCTCCATGCTGGCTCTGCAGCTCCCCGTGGTTGGGGACACTCTCCATGGCCCTTGTAAGACTTGCTCCTCGACTTTAGGGTGAGGACAATGGCCTCCTCTTCAGAAGCCTTTGTGGGGTGTCGATGGGTTCCCATGCCAGCCGGCTGGCATGGGTCAGTGTTCATGGCTGCAAGCTCTCCTCCTCCATCTCTCTGGAATTACAAGGAGTCAGAAGACAGTTCTTAAACAACCAGGCTCCCTGTAGACTCCATCCTCTCACTCATTGCCCAGGTGCAATCCTTCACCCTATCCTATGGATGTTTTTCTCCTAAACGTCTACAATCTTTCTACTTCCCTGCATTGTCAAATCAGGTTTCTGGCCAGATTTCTGGCCAGGTCAGCCTGTTCCACGTGTAATGTGATGGCAGTAAACAGTCTCCAGGAGTACACAGCCAGGGCACAGGAGGCTTCCCACGTTATGGTGGGGGTGGTGGTGGCGGTGAGAGTTGATTTGAATCATGTTTCTGGGTTCTTCCTGCCCTTTCCTCAGAGGCCTCCTTCCACCTCCCCAGAACATGGCAGGTGATTCCTGAGAAGTTCAGGGTTGTATCTACTGTGCCTCTTTAGCACTGTTTCTTTGCTAGTGTTTCAGCAAACTGAAGCAAATACCTCAATTAAGTCTCTCATCATTCTCTGTAGTCCTCTAATTCAGACTAGGACTTTGTTGATTGGCCAGTTTCAATTGTACTTTTCTCCTTGCATTATTGCAAAAGGTTTCTAATATATGTCTGCCTCCCATATTACACCAGTTTGACCCATCTCCACACTAAAGCCAGGCTACAGTTTTTAAAGCAAAGATTTTATTGTATCACTCTCCTGCTTAAAGCCATTTCTGTTTTGCCTGGATGTGTTCCAAATCCTTCAGCAGCTTCTGGGTCCCCCATACTTGTCTGTAGGTCACTACCTGTCCTGCCTTGAACTCTGGACTCCAGCCAGACCAGCTGCTGCTCAGCACTGCTCTTTGCCTCCAGGCAGCTACACAGGCAATTCTCATTAGCTGGTCTGCCTTTGACCTTCTGCCATATAGTAGATTCATAATTTTATGTTGCCTCCGCATCTTTTTTGAAAATACATTAAACATCTCCATACCAGAATCAAGGCTCAGTCACCTGACAGTTTCCAGTTCTCTGCCTCTTCCCAGTTCCTTAATGTAGTTGGTCCAGATATCTGCCTTACACAATGGCCTCTTGCTGACCCCCTCCCTGGGGGGGGTACCATCATCTTCTTGACTTGCCTCATCCCACCCTCTGCCCCATGCCCCACACATATTGCACAGATGGTTTCAGGACCTCCTCTCAGGTACCTCGGGACAACATGGAAGTCATGCCTGCTTGCTCTGCATCCATCCATGAGAACTACCCTTGGGAAATTGCTTGAGTCAAATCCTGGACCCCAATAAAGGCTTTAGTCCCACAGAGTCTCTCTCTCCTCTCTCTCCTCCTCCCTACCCTGGTTGAGCACATGTGCCTGGATGCCTTCTCCTTCCTCTTGGGCCTGCAAGGTATGCTCCTCACTGGGACTTATATGTGACACTGCTTCTATTAGCTCACGTGCTGTGCTGGACTGCCTCCTCTGTGTCTCCTCTGACTGACACACCTGACCCTAATTCTCCTCCCATCGGGGCTCTCCTAGAGAGTGGCTCTGGTGATAAGGATAAACCAGACACAGGCAAGACAAGCCACAAGGGTTTCTGTCAATATAGACAAATTTTCTGGTCAGACACTGAGGCACTAAGCCATCTGCCAGAATAGACTCCTGTAAGAGGCCACGGCCACCTCCTCTGGAGCCCTGTCAAGGCAAGATTAGATTTTATAGCCACACTCTAGAGAGGACCCTCAAGATCAAATTAAAGTCCAACCCCCATGCAGTGAGCAGAGTGTGAGGCAACAACGCCATGCATTTACCCTGCTATTGGCTCGCTAACTGGCCCTCCCACCTGGTCAATGCCATCTGGGAAGGCTCTCGACTTGCTTTTGTGTCCTGGTCACTGTCTGTTGTGGAGAGCTGCCCAAACTACCTGACTAAGTTGAGAGTTCTAGAAGTCTCAGTCCTCCCTGGGACCCATCAGCTGGGTCCTTTTGCTCTGGGTCCAGCCTTAGCGCAAAAGGGGCAATCTTGGTGGCTATCCCTCCCCTGAAGGGGACTGGTGGTCAAGGGCTTTACTCACTCCAAATGCTTGTTGATGAGGGGCAGAAGAGGGGACCTCCATCCAAGGGCTGTCAAGTAGACCCTGGACCAATGTGAAGATTAGGGGGCTGTGAGAATTGGTGAGGCAGGATCTGAGGCTGGACTTCCTGGTGGACAGGAGGGGTGCCCACTTTGCCATGCTGGAGACCATGCTGCAGGGCTCTGACATCCTTGTGTAGACTCCTCCCCTTGCTTCTGTTGCTGTTTTTTTTCCAACCTTAATAAGGTCAACAGAGACACCATGGAGAGGGAGGTGACTACATGTGGAAGGAGGGCGCGTCTAGGAACCGCAAATGGAGGCCGCCACTCACAATGAAAGGCCCACTCAGGACTACTAAGAACAAGTAGCATGAGCATCGAAAGAAAGCATCGAAAAGACCACCTAGAAATATAGGCCATTCAAACAATTTTACTTAAAAAGAAAAATAAAAGGAGGAAAAGAGTCTATTTATCTTGTGGTGAGGGAGCATCTTCAGAGAAAGACAGCTTCACAGAGGCACTAGCCTTCTTCTTATCAATTAGAGACAGAAGCCCCGTGTGGTGGAGCATGCCCGTAATCCCAGCAATTCTGGAGGCTGAAGCAGAAGGATATCAAGTTCAAATCAGCCTCAGCAACTTATTGAGGCCCTAATCAACTTAATAAGATCCTATTTCAAATGAAAAGGGGCCAGGGATGTGGCTCAGTGGTTAGGCATGGTTGCATTTGATCCCCGGTACAAAAAAAAAAAAAAAAATAGGGACAGAAATAAGAACCCCAGCTTCAGGAGGATAAAAAAAGACTGCTTACAAATTGGGGGTGGGGAAAAGGGAAGAACTTTCAGCTTCCTCTGCTAAACAAATACTAGGTCTAGTAGACGCAAAGCTAGCTCTAGGTTACCTACTGACTTATAAACAAACCACTGGGTATAGGGAGAAAAAGAAATGATAAACAAGTAAATTATGAATACACATTAATAATGTAGTATAAATAAATATATTATAGATAAAGCATAAGTGCATATGTAATATACAATTAAATTAAAGCAAATTTTCATAATTTGATCCAACTGGAAATAAAATTTTTTAAAAAATATTTTTTTAGTTATAGTTGGGCACAATACCTTTATTTTATTTGTTTATTTTTTATGTGGTGCTGAGGATCGAACCCAGCACCTAGCACGTGCTAGGCGAGCACTCTACCGCTGAGCCACAACCCCAGCCCCATAAAAAATTTTTATACTAATTTTATGTATTACAGTATTTAAATAACAATAAAATTTAAATGCTTCCATGCCTCTTTAACTTAAGCTTAACATTTGGTAAAATGTACCCAATTGATAAAACTTTACGGGCTTAATCAATACTGGGTCTCAACTTATACCTGGGGATCCAACTAAATTTAAGTGCTCTGTGCTTAAAATCTTACAATGTTCACTAAATATAAACTAGAAAGAAATGAGAACATCTCACTTCAACTGTGGCTTTGCCTAAATTTGCCATAGTCAATAGTACCCATTACCCTAAAATATTACATGTTGGGAACAGATGTTCTAACATAATGAATAATAAAATTAAAGTAGGATTTTGGCATTCAAATTGACTTGATAAAGTGAGATCCTAGGAGCCCTTATTTAAAATAGTTAACATGACCCAATGTAAATTAAAACAGAGTTTTCAAGGACTAAAACTTATAATATAAAACCTAACTAATAAAGGGGTGGTTATCCCCACCGCTTCTTCACTTAGCTGGATTTTATGTATTTTTAAATTTGGAAATATTAAGGGTGACTTAGGCAGATTTCTTTAACCTTAGTTCTGTTTCCATCCCCCCAGGTACCCATACCAAAACCTAATATTACTAATATTAGTGATTCTATTCAACCAACCACCAGTATACATTTTGTTCTTCTAGATTAGCTAGGATATTCAGTTCAGTGCCTATTTCAAAAGTCTCTCCTGCAAATTGCTGCCACCTCTGAAGGGACACAAAATACCTTTTCCAGGCTACCGTGCTGTACATCAATAGCTTTGTTATCACACACAAACTTGAAGACAAAGCCTTAAGGACGTACCCTCTCCACGAGCACAGGTGTGACATTGCATTGATGACATCCTTTTCCAAAGAGCTTCATTTGACACATGAAGTCCAATGTCTACAAGCCCGTTTTAGTTTCTGGTGGTTCCTCACTTATGAAGCTTTCTTACAAGTTGAAATCAACATGCACTCCTGCTAGTGACTTCAGAAAACCTCCTTCACTGTAGAGGCTTTGGCAACCTCTTCCCCTGCCTCCTAAAGTCTCCCACATCTCTTAGCATGGCGGTTCATTGTCCCATGGCTGCTGATTCTGAGGTTTTTGCCCTTGGGCTATACACCATAAAACAAAAACACGACTCATTACCTTAAAACCAAAGCTTTCATGGATCCTGGACATGGGACTCTCCAGTCCCAGCTGCCCAACATGCATTGGGTCATGGAAATACCATCCCATAGCATGGCTACTGAGGTCTCCCCAAGACAGGACAGGGCCAGATCTGGTCCTCTAGTATATTCCAACTGTAGGCGGGGTTGGCTTCCTCTAGCTTGCTGAAGGAAGTCACCATCCCTCAGACCCTTTGACTACCTGGAAAGCCCCTAGGGATTAACTGAGTGAAGAGTAACGGGAGTCCATAGGCTATGCAGACGGTATTGCTCCCCATCACATGTGACGGAGCTCAGTGGAAGATATTTTAAACCCTTATCCAGGATGTCCCTGAAAAAGATGGGACCTCTAAAACACTCTTGGTCACATTTCAGTGCTCAAACAAACAGAAGGTTAAGGTCAACAAATGGTCCCATCTTTGCTTGTATTATAAGCTATTGAACTATCACTTTTTAATTTAATTTTATTTTTTGAGGCAGGGAAAGAGAAAAAAGAAATGAGAGAGAAAGAGAGAGAGAGAGAGAGAGAGAGAGAGAGAGAGAGAGAGAAGAGAGAGGGAGGGAGGGAGAACACCTCTGAGGTCAGCTCTGGAATTTTCCATTTGTGGCATCATGTGGACATTCAAATGATTTCAGATTTTGGAGCACTTTTGGATTTCAGATTTTCAGATTAGGATGTTCAACCTGTATTTATTTGATTTTCCCAATTACATTGAACAACTAATGTAATCACTTTCATATTTTCAGTGTTTTATCTTAGTTACAAGTAGCTAGGAGTTTTCAGTACCGGATGTTTTGATGATGGAATGAATGAAAAAAGTAATTATATAAAGGGGAAGGCTGCTGCTGATAGGGAATAGATGAAGAGAGTTATAGACATGGAACCTCATTGGGACTGAAGTTTTTAGAAACATGATTTAGTGTAGTGCTGTAATTGTAACAACTATACACTAATGTTGTAAGATGGCTCAGACAGCGCTTGAATTCTTAAGACCTAACTTTCCATGACATTACTCCAACACTTCACTTTATTTTGTTTCCTTGTTAGATGCCATTTTTGAAGAAGGGGTCATTTAACATACTGTTAATTGATGGATCCAATGAATATTACCAGTGTTTGTGTCCTTAATACAGTGTTTGCTACACAGTAGGCCTCAGTAAATATTTATAGAGTAAACAAATACAACCAATTCATTTAAAAATTGGAGCTGATTTTCCACTTTAAGTTTCAAGTGAATCTGTACAAAGGCAATAAACACCCCAGGCTGGGAAATTGTCATTTTAGTCACTTTTCCTTGCTTGTTCCAGTTAAGACAAAAGCCAGGAGAGATGAAAGGTCTGGGCCCTTGCATTCTGCTAATATCCTTTCAGACTGTACCTGTAGCTCCTCATTCTGTTTAGAGGCTATTTGACCATTTCCACTTATAAGTGACCTAAGAAAACAAATAATTTAATTAATACCTTAAAGACTTATTGAGCTGCCACATCCCAAACACTGAGCCAGGTACCAGAGACATAAAAAGGAATTAGACTGTCCTCGTCCTTGAGAAAGTCACAACTTGTAAATAAGTAGTTGCAAGCAATGCTAAAATCCAAGCACAGCAAAGTAGATTAAAAAACAAAACAACAACAACAACAAAACACTCTAGAAAAACACTCTGGAGGCAAAGGTCAGAACTCTTTGAGAAGCACACATGGACTTCAGGAACCCAGGTTACCTTTTCCATTTGTAAAGCCCATGATCCCGGGCTGCAAAGCAGTAAGGAGATTGTGGGTCATTGACTGGAGGGAAATCACAGTAACAACAATCAGCTCTTTCCATGATTATCGCCTTTAATCCCCAAACCTCCAATAAGGCAGTTTCTATTACTTTCCCCGTTCCACCTAAGAGAAATCAAGGCTTTCAGGATTTGTGATATGCTTGCCAAGGACTCGACCCGGGAAAAAATTAGGAGACCTGAAATTGGAAAAAGAGCCCCAGGATGAGAGTGCAGGAAGACCCAGGTCCGGACCTTGACACCCACTGGGCCATGCCAAGTACTTAGGAAGCTAAGCTTGAGGAGCTGGGCGTGGCCTCGAGCCCTTTCCCTGCCCAGCCACCCAGGGTTGGAACAGAGGGGGGCTGGAGAGGGTGGAGGTGAGAACCAGAAAGAAATGGCGGCTGGGAAGGGAGTGCTGGGGAAGTGAGCTGATGAAGGGAACCTGGAGGAGGGTGCAGCTGCTGGGAGAACGTCTGCAGGATTGACGGGACAGAAGACCGCGGGGAGAGGGGAGCTGGGTGGACCGACCCAGGAGAGGAGAGTCAGCAGCTGGGGGACAGCAGCTGAGAAGAGGGGCGGAGAATAGGGGCTGGGGCCTGGGGCGGAGAGCTGGGTCCGAAGGCCACTCCTTTAAGGCATCTTTAACACCAAACACGAGGAGAGCTGCAAAACCTAACTCCGGAAGGGAGTTGAGCGCGGCCCCTGCCGGGGAGGCGAGGAAGCTTGATTCAAAAGGCTTTGAAAAAGGAGGAAAGAGAGCCGCACTTAGTTGTCATAAGTATTTGCTTAAGGAATTAACCTCCTGCTTGTCCAAGTCCAGGCAGCCGGAGGTGTTCTTAACTGCCCTTTCAAAGCTTCTCGGTCGCTTCTGTTCTCTGAGGACTGGAACAGTTCAGCCCCACAGGTGAATTGTCCGCGGTTTTGAGAAAACTTGGTGCAGAAAAGTACGCGACTGGAAGCGAGTCCTTCTCTACTGTTGATACCTCCAGTCTTTGGGGAGGTCCTTTTCCAAGACAGGTGACTCTAGGGTTTGACACAACCCCATGCTCCCATGCGGAGCGGGGGACTTCTGCCTCACCCGGGTCAAACCCAAACTTAGGTTCACCCCGCAAAGAGGGAAGCTGGATTCCTTCCTCCTCCATCCTTCCTTTCTCCCTCCCTCTTTCCTTCTTTCGCTTCCTTTTTTCAAGTTTGTATAACTGTAATTATACAGTTGACTTATTTCATTCCCTTCTGTCCTCCATTTGACATGTCTCAACTTTTACAATTTAGGGGACGGGTGTGTTTTGAAGACAAGCGTGTGACTTGAAAATCATTTCAATTTTAGAAAATATTTCTTCCTTATTTTGATTTCAGTTTTATTGAGTGCAACTTGCAGAGCAAGGACTCGATGAGGACCCGGCCTTGCAAGTTATCTGTGGGGGGGATGCTGCCCGCACCTGGGAATCACCGCAGCCAGGCACTGGTGCTCCACCTGCCCCTTGGCGGCAATCGTGTTCGCCCTTCCAGGAGCGCCCCCGTGTGGCTCAAGTGGATATTCACTCCGTGTCTCAGTGGAAGAAGGCTGGGGGCAACCCCCTCAGGATCAGAGACTTTTCTCTTTTGCACATTTGTGTCTTCCTCAGGGTAGAAAAAGTTTCTAATTGTTCTCAGGGCGATGTGGATCCTGGCAGGAGAATTTAGTGATGTTCAGTTTCAAGGGACCAAACTTCTGCCTGGGAGATAGTTTTCAGTAGAATTATTGCAGGATGCCCCAGACTATTCTTGCCATGCAAATGTGGGGTGGGGGTGGGGAGACATGGATGAGTTGGACACCCACTAGGTGCCAGGCACACTACATATGTTAGATAATCTTACAGGAATCTCAGGAGGAATTGCCATTCCCTTTTTACAAAACAGGAAACAGATTCTCAGAGGCCCAAGGTCTCCAAAGGATGTCCTCAGGGTTGGAACTACTACCTGACTGACTCCAGAGCTCATAAGCTTGACACAAGAGAGACCCCCCTGTGGAAGGGGAGAATCTTGCAGTATATTGCCTTTTGAGCCTGAATAGTTTCACTATTCCTATGAGGAACATGAAGTCATAGGCTTAAAATTGCGACTCACCAATGGATCTTTCCCAGGTCTAGTAATGTAAAATCCATTTTGATTCTTATATCAAACTGTCTTACTATCTTTATAAACCAATTTTTAAAATCTGTCAGATGAAGGGATCAGGTGATCCTAAAGTCCCCTTCTGGCATCTGTGTTTTATTTGTTCTGGTCCTTGAGTGTTTTCACAGATGAGTGTCCCCTCATCTTCCTGGTGCTCTGGTCAGGAAAGGCCGGGGCCACCTAGAGGTTTGAAGACTGACTCTTGATCTCACCGGCATTTCAGCCCCACCCAAGCCTGTAGGGTAGGTATTTTCGGTTCTGCCTCACCCTGTCCCTTTGGGACAAGATTGTTCCTCTCAGGTTAGGGTAGGGCTGACTCACCTCAGGCTTTGCAAGAGGTTACAAGATTCACCTGACTCGTCAAAGTCATCCACCAAAGGATCATGGCCTAAACTGGGCCAATGACAGGGATCTGTAGGTCTTGCAGCCCCTTTGGGAGAGAAATGAGCTTTCAACTGCATTTTCTAAGGGATTCTATGGACTGAATATTTGTGACCCTCCTCACCCATATTTTGAAGCTCCAGTCCCCCATCAACTATATTTGGAGATGGGGGCCTGCTGTGGCTTCATGTGTTGGAATGTAATCTCCATTGTGGGGTATTAAGAGGGTAAAAATCATACTATAGATTTTAGTGGTAGGAACTTTGGGAAAGGATTAGGATTAGATAACATCATTAGGTAGAGCCCCCATGGTTGAATACTATTGGCATTCTAAGAAGTAAGATAGAGACCAGACAGACAAATATATAGTCAGGTGTATATGCTTCCTGTCTCTTGCCATTTGATGCTCTGCCTCACCTCAGGATTTGCTAGCAAGAAGGCCATCAGGGATGAGGCATGAAGACCTTGTACCTATAGAACCTTAGCCAAAATAAACCTCTTTTCTTTATATAGTAGCCTGCCTCAGGCATTTCATTATAGGAACAAGAAATTAAGTGATGCAGGACTTTTACAGAATTACAATTAAATTAGTTCATAAGGTTAGGACCTAGATCCCATAGGATTAGCATCCTTAAAGAAGGATGATGATGATGATGATGATGATGATGATGATGATGATAATCAGAACTCTCTTTCTCCCTCCATTTGGATGCACTGAGGGAAGACCATGTGGTGACATAGGTGACTGTCTGCAACTAAGAAAGAGAATCCTCACCAGGAGCCAAACCATGTTAGTGCCTTGATCTTGGATGTTTTAGACTCTGAAATTTTGAGAAATAAATTTCTGTGGCTTAAGCCACCCAGTCTATGGTATTTTGTTATAGCAGCTTGAACTGACTAATAAGTGGTAAAAGGTCAACTGTGAGCTACCAAGTGAGAAAGTCAGTAGAGGAAGGGAGAGCTAGACCTCCAGAGTTTTTAAAAACAGTTTGATTAGGATGTGATTCACTCATTTTGAGCGTATAATTTGATGGAGTTTAGTATATTCACAGATTCTGTGCAACTATCACCAGGGTCAATCTTAGAATATTCTTATCACTTCAGAAAGAAGCCACCCAAATCTTAGAATCTTTAACAGTCAACATGGTTTTAAATCTACTCAAGATAAAATGTAACCAGGAAGAGGAAGAAACACAAAACATGGGGCATTTATTTATTTATTTATTTTTGTACCAGGGATTGAACTCAGGGGCACTCGACCACTGAGCCACATCCTCAGCCCTATTTTGTATTTTATTTAGAGACAGGGTCTCACTGAGTGCTCAGCAGCCTCATTTTTGCTGAGGCTGGCTTTGAACTCACCATCCTCCTGCCTCAGCCTCTTGAGCCGCTGGGATTATAGGCATGCACCACTATGTCTGGCCAAATACAGAACATGTTTTTATGTAATTCCTCTAAAAAGAAATAAAATATAAGATTAACATAGCAGAAAGAGATCATTGAACACAAAAATTCTAAAAAAATTTAGGCAAAAGGCTTAAATTTATTTTTTAAAATATTTTTATGCCTTTTTATTTTATTTATTTTTTTATGTGGTGGTGCTGAGGATCGAACCCAGGGCCTTGCACATGCTAAGCGAGCACTCTACCATTGAGCCACAACTCCAGCCCCAAAAGGTTTAACTTTAAACTTTTTATCTAGTTAAAGGTCAAAGATTTTCTGATTCTAGAAGTTTTAATGTTCCATTTATCTCTAAAATTCTAAAAAGCATAAATTGTTTAAATCGTTAAAATTGAGGAAGAAATAATCATACATTGTTATACTATAAAATAACATAGCACATTGACTTTTAATTTTTAATTAGTTCATTATAGATAGACATATTATTGGTGTTCACTTTGATATAATTACACAAGCATGGAAAGTAATTTTTTTTTCCAGTTCAGCCCCTAGTACTTCCCTAGCACATTGACTTTTAAAGAAATAAAATACATATAATGTGGAATATAAAATCATACCCTTTTCTCCAAATGCCCTAGAATAGTGACTACTGCCAGGCCACTCCACACCCTTGTTTTAAAATAATGAATGGATCTCTTTTTTCAAATAGGGCATTACATTGTACCCCATAAATACATGCAATTATTGTGATCAATTAAAAATAAAGTAAAATTTCTGGGCATGATGGTGCATGCCTGTAATCCCAGTTACTCTGGAGGATCCAAGTTCAAGGCCAACCTCAGTAATTTGGTGAGACCCTATCTCAAAAAATAAAAAAGATTGGGGATGTACCGCAGTGGTAAAGTACCCCTAGGTTCAATCCCAGTACCAAAAATAATAATAAATAGTAAAATATAAAAAGATACTGGGCACTGTGGCATATGCTTTTAATCACAGTTACTCAGGAGGCTGAGGCAGGAGGATCCCAAATTCAAGGCCAACCTGGGTAACTTAGTGAGATCCTGTCTCACAATTTAATATGGGGTCAGGGGCAGTGGCAGGCTGGGTATATAGGCCAGTGGTTGAGCATCCTTGGGTTTAGTCCCAGGACCATAAAGAAAAGAAACCCCATCCCTTCTACTTATTACTCCCTTAACAACATGAATATAATTGCTGCCTCTATAAATTTTCCTAGTCTGGATGTTTCATATAAACGGAGTCATATCATACTTGGTGTCTTGTGTCTGCCTGCTTTCACTTAACATGGTTTCAAGGTTCATCTATGCTATGGCCTCCATCAGCACCTCATTCCTTTCTCTGGTTAAAGAATGTTCCATTGCAGGGATATACCATGTTTTGTTAGCCATTCAGCAGTTGATGGGCATTTGAGTTATTTCAATCTTTTGACTATTATGGATAATGCTGCTATAAATATTTGTGCTCAAGTTTTGGTGTAGGCATGTTTTAATTTCTCTTGAATATGTTCCTAGGAGTGGACTTGCTGGGTCATACGATAATTTTGTTTGAGAAACTGTCGGGTTGTTTTCCAAGTGGCTATACCATTTTACATTCCCACCAGCAATGCCTGATAGGTTCTGATTTTGCCACATCATTTTTATTCTAGTTGGCGTGATGGTATGTCATTGTAGTTTAGGTTGGCATTTCTTCAGTATATAATGATGAGAAGCATCTTTTCGTGTATTGTTTGATTATTGTATATCTTCCTTGGAGAAATATATATTCAGATTTCTGCCTATTTAAAAATTTGCATTGTCTTTTTATTATTGCATTGTAAGAGTGCTTTATATATAGTAGATGTAAGTCCTTTATCAGATATATAATTTACAAATATCACCCCCCACACACACACTATGGGCTCTTTTCACTTTCTTTATAGTGTCCTTTTATATACAGAATTTTTAATTTTTATGAAATCCAATTTATCTTTTGTTGCTGTTTTCATTGCTTGTACTTTTAATGTCAAATCTAAAAATCTATTGCCAAACCTGAGGTCATGAAGATTTACCCCTGTTTTCTTTGAATAATTTTAGTTTTAGATTTTATATTTAGATCTTTAACCCTTTTGAGTTAATTTTCGAACATAATATATGATAAGAATCCAGATTCATTCTTTTGCATGTAGCCATTCAGTTCTCCCAGCACCATTTGTTGAAAATCCCATCCTTTCCTCAAGTGATATTATAAAATACATATTTGATCCTCTTCCTTCCAGGCAGAAATCCTTGGAGTCTCTGAATCATAAGTATTTTTTTGTATTCTAATGAGTTGGTTTAGGGATGGCAGTCCCTGGGGAGCTTCAGGATGATGGCTGGTACCCAGAAAGAAAAAAGCAAATCCTTAGACTTGAAGCCCTACCTTCCAACCACTGGAGACGGTAGAGTTACTGATGGCTAATCAAACCTGTCTTTGCAATGAGTCCTCCACAAAAACCCGAAAAGATAGAGTTCAAAGAACTTTTGCATAGCTAAACACCTGGAGATTCCTGGGGGGTGGCGCACTGAGGCAGGTCGTGGAAGCTCCTCATCCCTTCTTTCATATCTTACCTGGTGCATCGCTTCATCTGCATCCTGTGTGATATCCTGTGCAATACATTGGTAAATATATTACACTGCGTTCTGTGAGCCACTTTAGTAAAGTAATCAAAACCAAGGAGGGAAGGGGTTTGTGAACCCTAATTTTTAGCCAGTCAGTCAGAGCACAGATAAAACAAACTGGGACTTGCTATTGGCATGCAAAGTGGGGATAGGCAGTCTTGGGGACTGAACCCTCAGCCTGTGGGATTGGGTGCTCTCTGCCAAATGTGTCTGAATGAATTGAAATAGAGAACGACCACCTGGTACCTACTGCAGAACTGATTGCTTGCTCATAAGTGGGGAGAATCCCTGAGCCTTTTGAGATTATAGAAGTCTTTTTGTTTGTTTGTTTGTTTGTTTTGTGGGAGCAGAGGAAAAACAGTTTGCTTTGTCCACATATCATTGAATGGTCTTGGCACCCTTCTTGAAAAGCAGAATGAGTTGACCATAAACACATGGGTTTATTTCTGGGCTCTTAGTCTGTTCCACGGATAGGTATATTTATCATTGTGTCAGTAGCACAATGTTTTGATTACTGTTGTTCTGTATAAGTTTTGATGTCAGTATGAGTGCTCCTACTCTGTTCTTTTCCAGAACCGTTTAGGTCATTTCAGGTGATTTGTAACTCCATATGAGTCATGGGATTGAGATAGGTAAAGGACACACAGTCAGTGGAGATGAGTGATTGGGTTAGAAAGATGAGGGCCGATTACCAAGAAAAGGAAATGGGTTGTTGACATTTCTGGGGAGGGGATCAGGGATTCCTGCTCCATGGGTTGCTAACAACCTGGGGCACTTACAAACACAATGGATTACCCTCTGTGCTCTTGCTCCTTTCTTCCCTTAGGCACATACACAGAGAAGAAAGGGAGGCAAGGGGATTCTGGGATCTCTAAAGAGACAGGACTATCTCTTCCCACTAACACCCAACTATGGTCCCCCTTCTTTTCAGAGAAGTTCGCTACTTCTGTCCTCCATCTCTTTTAAAATAAAACTAGCTTTCTGTGCTTGCTTTGGTATTTCTCAAGTGTTTCGTCTTCAACACCAGGGAGAACAAGGACCCAATCCTAATCTCCAAGATGGGTATCAGAATCACTTTGTCAATTTCTGCAAAGAAGTCCTCTAGGATTCTGATAAATTGTTTTTACCTATAGACCAATTTGGGGAGTATTGACTTTTTAAAAAATATATAGAAGTGATTTTTTTTCAAATACATTTTATTTATTTATATTTATATGGTGTTGAGGATCAAACCCAGTGCCTCTCATGTGCTAGGCAAGTGCTCTACCACTCAGCCACAACCCAGCACACAGTATTGCCATCTTAATTATGTTAATTTTTGCTCATCCATGGACATGGGTTGCCTTTCCATATATATAGATCCTCTTTGATTTTTTTAAACATTGTGTTGTGTTTTTCAGAGCATAAGTTTGGCTTTTTTTTTTTTTTTTGGTTAAACTTATTCCTAAGTATTTGTTCATGTTGAATGAAATGTTTTTTCTTAATGTTACTTCTGGTAGCTCATTACCAGTGGCTAGAAATACAATTTTTGTATATTGAGTTAATATAGTTTTGCTTATATTAATTCTGCTTGAATTGTTATTTTTTTGGGTTAGGAATCAAAAGAAAGCTAACCAATGCTGGACTGCACCATAACTGCCTCCCCCAAAGTTTGGGATGTAGAAATACGTCAGATAGTGTAACAAAGAGCTTTCACGTGATCTTATTTGACACTCTATTACTTTGGGAAGTGTGAAAACTATGTTTACCAGCATTTTGAAGATGAGGAAACTGAGGCTTAGGAGACTAAATGGCTAACCCAGGCCTCAACTTAACAAGTGGTTCTTTATAAGCTGGAACCTGCATCTTCTGACCCGCTAGTCCAAAGACTTTTATGCGGTCTCTTCCTGCGGGTGTTACTGGGTCTGGCAGAGGTACTGTTCTGAAGTGCCCCCCAGGGAGCAAGTGCAGGGAAGGAAAATGTCACCCCAAATAATGATAAAGAATCACGGTCTCAGGGAATGAGTCATAATAATAGGAGAAACCCTATGTATTAAATTTTAAGGTTCATCTTAAGGAAAAAATGAATACTTACCAACTAGAGAAACTTTTTTAAAGAATTCTTATTCTAAACAGTATGAAAACTAAGACCTCACCCACGCCAGCCCCAAAAGGAGTATTTATGGTGGATAATTTATGCTATCTTACAAACTCTAGGAGCCCAATCTGGCAGTGCATATTTTACTAAACTTAATTATAATAAAAGCTGAGTCAAAGGAAATTCAGTTACAATATGTGCTGTACTTGGCATAGTTCTAAACACAGGAGTTAAGGCCAGGGAGGGAGGTCCATTACTTGGCTTGAGTGTTGAAATATGTCTTGGTAATTACTCTTTGCTGTAGGTCATCATTTTCAAAAAATTCAAAACTGTTTCTGCCATATTTTCACACTTCCCAGGCAACAAATGTAGTTAGTTGTAGGTATTAATATTGTCTGTTAACTTAAAAGGAAGAATGATTATAACATTCTCCATCTTGTGCTTAATGGAAACAAATTCAAATAGTCAGCTCCACTTCAAAGTGGAAAATAAATGCAATTTTCTTTTTAGTTATTTGCTCATGGTGACTAGGGATAGACAGCAAGTAGGCAGAATCAACAGAACTGGTCAGGCCTCACTGGAACACCAGTCTCTGATGGTTCACCCAAGGGAAAAGGGGTACTAAGGAAGGTGGAGGCATGCTATTTATAGAGATGTACTAGGCAGGGTTTAGTTAGAGGCCCCAAGTCACTACAGCTACAATTAACAACATTTAATAATGATTCCGTATTTATGTGAGAACTAGAATTGTCGCACATAAAGATTAAAAAGAAGCAAGTTTTTTTTTTCCCTTTTTATTGAACAAAGTTTTTTGTATTAGCTAGAAGTGTGAGCCCATACATTCATCTCTGTAAGCCACCTACATGATGGCAAAGAGGAACAGATTCAAATATTAAACGATAGAATGTTAAACCACTCCGCTGGTGTTCAGAGGACAACAATCAGCAGGATTAAGGAGAACTCTCTACTAAGTGAGGAGGTTCAGAGTTCAGAGCAGAAGGGTGAGGTAGCAGAGACGGTCATGCTAAGTCCCAAAGCTGTCCAATATTGTACATACTCTCAACTACAACTGTCCAGGTCACGGTGACCTTCTAGTAGGTAAAATCTCAAGAGCAAGTCCCCTTGACCTGAAGTGTTCTTACAGCCTGCTTTCATCAGACATTCTGGGGAGGACAGCCCTACTCCTGAGTAGAGTCCAAAGGCCCAGAACAACTGGACTCCATGTGCCACCAATGGGGAACTCCCTCGTCCACCAGGGGAGGCAGCCAGCCTCATGTCAGCAAATACCTGGTCTTGTGCTGGATCCTTCCTACCATCTTTAGTCCCACAGGGTTGGAAGAACCAGGGACAAACTCTGTCTGTTTTTCTTAGGTAGTCTTCTCATTTCTCCTGCCAGACATCCAGGAGTGTGAATTCCTTGTTTCCCCAATTGCATTAGGACAGTTCCTTGCACATGACTGAGTCTTCCTTAATTTTACCAAAATGAGTTGAATGATTTGATTACAAAACTTACTGCACTCATGGTGTTTCTGTTTAATAATACTGATGGTGCATTTTTGTGGTGACTTTCCATTTAAGTGTCTACATCTCTGTTTTTCTTTCTGAAGATGAGGAAAAACTTCTTTCTTGCCTGCTCATGCTGAAACCCTTAGTTTTCATTAGGAGCTTATTTGGCTATGGAGAAATGTTCATTACATGTTAGAATGACTATTTCCTTGAGAAATTATGAAAGGCTGAGTCAATTTAAAGATCCCTTTAAAAGTTTAAATAACAGTTTATATAAATAAGCAAATGCAAATATATTTATCCCAGAAAAAAATGTACTCACTACAAAAATTCAAAGAGATGCAAATTAAAACAAGTGCTATTTACAACCAAATTCAGAAATAACTTAACATGAAAATAATATCTGCTAATGTGTTTGTAGTGAATCGGGTTTACTTTTACAGCTGCCTTGGGAAGAAACATGACTATACTAATCAATATCTACCAAAAGATTCTTAGTGGAAACAATCCCACAATGTAAATATCGATGTCGTGAATGAAAGTGTTATTATTTTATAATTTTTGCTTCTTAGATTTTTTTTTTCCTGAAGGACAAATGCAAAATAAGTTAAAAACTGTATGTGAAGATGTTGAGGAGTTCTATTGCTGGTGATATTATAATCGTGCTTATCTGAAAATCTTTCTTCTATGAACAGATAAAATGTAATACATATAAATGACAATAAATGAATTAAAGTCATATGTGTCAATGGGACTAAATTTTTAAAAAACATTTATAATGTCAACAAAAAGTCACACATGTAATCGGATGACATTTAGGAAAAAATGTAAATGTTAGGCAACAGTACATGTTGTTTATTGATGCAGATATTTATATAAAAAGTATAAAGTCAACTCAACTGGAGCTTTGGTTTGTAGAACAATAAAGAGCACATGAGACAGCAGACACAGATCAGGGCACACTTGGGGTTAGTCTGCAGAAGACTTTATCAGAAAATACTGAGACCTCAGATGGGTGCACTCTCAGTTAAGAGCAATGTAGAAGTTAACCTGTCTAGGGGAATGCAATGAACAAAATAATAATTAAAAACCCCTAACAATCAGAAATTCATCTTTATAATGATTTTTCAGCTCAAACTTATATTATCTATGTGGTGCAAAAATTTTACCTATGAATTTGATTTACAGTTGTCCCAGAATAGTGACCCCTGAGGTGCTAGAAAGAAGCAATACTGACATCAGATGAAAGAAATATTCAGATATAAAGCATTACTAAAAAATAAGCAATTGGCTCTTGAATGATAGAAGGCCCAATTTATAAAACAGATATAAAAATTTAAGTGTGTATTTACATATATCCCCAAAGGGGAACAAAATTAGGATTTTCCAGAGGTGTCTGCACTCCATCTTCATTGCAGCATCATTTACAATAGCCACAACACAGAACAACCCATGCATCCATTGATGAAGAAACTGTGACATTTACAACAGAATATTATTCAGCCACAAAAAGAAGGAAGTCCTGCCATTTGTGACTACATGGATGAAACTTGAGAGCCTTAAGCTAAGTAAAATAAAATAGAAGAAGACAAATTATATATGATCTCTCTCATGTGTGGAACTATAAAAACAAGTCAAACTCATAGAAACCAATGAGAACTGGCTGTGTTGAGAAGCTGGGAAATGGGGAAACATGTTGGGCAAAGAGTACAAACCTTTGTTTACACAATGAATAAATACTGGCAATCTAGTGTACAAGGTGCTAACTATAGTTAACAAAACCATATTAAAGTGCTTGAGATTTGCTATGAGAGTGAATCTTGAATGTTCTCACCACACTCACACAACAATGGCCATGAGGTAAGATGACAGATGCATCAGCAATTCCTAATGTTGACAATTGTTAACTCGATTGTGGTAATCATTTCACAGTATGTACATATGGTCAGTTCATCACATTGTGAACCTTAAATAACCCAGTTTCCTCATTGATACCTCATTAAAACTTGAAAATAAATAATTCACCTCCCAATAAATTAAGAAGTAAATAAATAGAATTTATATGCATTTAATAACATAGCCTCAGAATAAAGTACCAGTTAACAGACCTAAAACGAGGGAGAAAGAAAGAGATAAATCCAAAATCATAGTAGTAGATTTTAATAGGCCTCTTTCTGTTATTAGTATAAAGAGCAGAAAATTACTAGGAAACATGCAAAGAAGAAAATACTGGTGGGGCTCTGTTCGAATTTAATTCTTAAATTGTTTCCCCAAATTTAAATGCATAATTACAGTTGAACAAGAAACAGGACTGAGGCGAGGCTTTTGCGGCTTTGTGTCTGGGGGAACTCTGCAAATCAAGGGTGCCTATCTGTTCCCACACACCCTGGCATCTGTGAGTGATTATGACCAGCAAAGAAGGGGAAAAAATGTGTGGATCAGGTGTTAACAGCATTTTTTCCAAACATTCTCCTTCCTGCTTTTCCTAATAACTTTGGTTTTGGAAAGTCCCTTGTGCTGGTCTAAAATAAACTAAGCCGTGTCTCCTGAGAGTGTACCCAAGCCTGGTCCTGGGCTCTATCCACTTTGATCCTGATTCCAGGAGGGAAATGACCCCAAAAGGAGCTGGAATCTAAGGGCTGGCATCCGATCCTGTGGTGGAGACAAACGCACTTCTAAAGATGTGAAAAATCCCACTTGTTCTAAGTCACTTTGCTCCCTACCTGGGACGTGAAAAGGGGGCCTTGTTCTTTTTGTGGGGTGCTGCAGTTTTTTTTCTTGCATGAGGTAAAGGCACTTTATATTATTTTATTCTCTGTGCAAAACGAACTGTCACCTCCCAGATTATTATTACACAGGAGTCTTACAGTTTTACTTCGCATCTGAGGAACACACCCAGGGGCCAGAACAGTCCACCAGAGACCCAGCTAACACTGAAGTGTGGAAGGGAGCCATAAGGAGATGAAAGATGTTTTCCTATGCCGAGTGAGGTGATGGAAAAATAAAACGCCAGACAAGTATGTACACATGAATGATGTAGAAAGGGTGCCTCTTCTCCAACTCAGGGCACTGCTCAGGGCTTGCTTTTCCAAAGTGCCTTTCATACGAACTGCTTCCAAAACCACTTTACAGTTAATAAAAAGCCCAGTATTCGCCCTTTGTTAGCATGCAGTAATAAATCACCATAAGGGTGGAGGAAAACATTAAATTCAGGAGATGATACTGATGTCAACTATATGTGTGGGGGGGTGCAGATTTCAGATCTGGTGCTGGAGCTCCATGGAGCTGATCCAACCAAGTGACTCTACTCTTGTAAGCTTTCATGTGCTTGTGTCAAATGAAGGTAGTCAACTGCAAATGTTAGTTTCTCAATATTTCTCCTTCCCACCTCCCTGATCCCCTGTCTGATTTTCAGTGTGGCGAGACCAAAGCTCACACAAACGGCCACTTTAGGTCCTTTTCAAGTCTAACTAAATTGAGGCTAAAAACTTGATGTCAGATACCCATGATCAAAAATTTGGGATAAGAAAAGTGACAATGTTGCCAGGGCCCAAACTCAGTCTGGAGCTAACCTAGGGCCCCAACAAGAGTTTTCACACCGTGAGACTTCATAAAACAAGGCTGATTCTGGAAATGGAAACAGAAATCGAATCATTTGTTTTATAAAGTAAAACAGAAAAGTTGCCCCAGTTTCTTTACTTGGTTGAGGGCAGTTTTCTCTGTTGATTGTGAAATGGTAACAGTAGATGGCGATGTTGATCTTGTCTTTGGGAGAACAGTTACCAGCATCTGGAGAACAGAGGCAAGCACACTGAGCACTGGGTTAAAATGGTGAATGAGTTGTGTTGGAAACGTAGGTATTGTATCCCAGCAGGAAAGGAAGCGTTTCCCTCAACTTTCCATGAGATTTTGCTTCTTCCTGCCTTTCTACAGTGTTGGGCTGTTCAGCCATTGTGCTAAGTGCGGGCAAGGAATTTCTACTACCCCAAAGTCATTTGCTTTGTCCTCCTCATAAACAAATCAGAGGAGGCACGCAGGAACAGACAGAAATCTATCAACTTACCAGTTTTGAAAAAAATTACTACATGTATTTTTACTCGAAAGAAATGACAAATTGCAGAGTGGATATGCTCCAACAATAGCAAATTTGGGAACTAATAATAAAAAGGCAATTGTAATCATACCACAGGTATATCTATCACTTAGGAGTGTTCACTGCGAGCCAGGCACTGTACCCAGTATTTTACATGCATGGGAGGAAGATATCCTCACCCCATTTTACAGATGAGATCACTGATTTTTCTGAAAGTTTTAGTACTTATCTTGAGGTTTTTATTAGTCATTGGTTTGGCCAGAATTCAACTTCAAGCCTGCTTGCTTAACTTTTTACTGTCTCCCCCCAAACGATAAAAAGAAATTATCTTTGGGCTGGGGATGTGGCTCAAGTGGTAGCGCGCTCGCCTGGCGTGCGTGCGGCCCGGGTCTGATCCTCAGCACCACATACAAACAAAGATGTTTTGTCCGCCGAAAAATAAAAAATAAATATTAAAAAAAAAATTCTCTCTCTCTCTCTTAAAAAAAAAAAGAAATTATCTCATTTTCCTAAAGTCAGTCAGGATAAAGGCAAGTTCACTGTTTGGGGAATGAACTTCAAAATTTAGGTATGAGATATATAAATCTCAGACATAAGGAAGAAGAAGGAATCTTCTGGAATCAGAGGAAATAGTAGTTTTTTTTTTGTTTTGTTTGGAGTGAGCTTCCTATACCAATTATGTAGGATCAAATACTTGTATATCAGTATGTGTATATAATTTAAAAAACACAAATTGCAGAGGTCTGTTTGCCTATCTTTTAATGAAGTAATTGTACATTCAAAGGAGTTCTGTAGCAGGAAAACTAGTTTTCATAAACTTTCTTCTCATAAATCAATGACATTTTTCTTAACATTCTACTTTTAAAGGTAAATTCATGTCACGGAAACACTTTTCCCATAGTGATTCTTAGGAAAACCTTTTTCTTACTGGTAAATTGTTATTTAAGGTGAGTCGATAATAATGATTGGCATTAGAAACTACCAGGTTTCCTTTCTGTAGGGAAAGATAGGGTTACTACGGGTAAACTCACAGCTAATACAAGGAAACTCAACCAGAGTCTGTGTGGTACAGAATCTGGAACCTTCTTTGTAAGGTCAAGGAAAACTTGAGGAAGCCAACCCAATCTTTCCAAATTGTCAGCAGGCTAGGAATTCCTTGAGTTCATACTTGTACTTGTGAACTCAATTCACTTCAGATAAGCACATTGATCAAAGCATCAAGAAGTCCTTTAAAAGTTGCTTTTGGAATATCTTGGCTTTGAGAATGAAGGGTTGATGAATTAGAGATATAGAAAAAGTCTTGATTTTTGAGAACTTAAGTTTGATAAATAGGAGAGCCAGAAAGAAATCTGCAAGTTTAATTTCAAGTTGAGGTTTGCATATGCCTTTTAATCTCAAGTCCAGGCCAACCAAACCACTCCACAGCTCCTTTAATTTATTTCAGGATATTTCATAAGTCTTTATGGGAAAAGGGAGGACAAATCTAGGTGAATTAAACCCGAACCTGATTCTTGACTCCAGGCCTACCCTGTCATATTTATAGGGTCTGGGACAAGAATTACAAATGGAGTCCCTGTACCATATTTCCTCATTTTAAAATTATAAATCAAGCTAAAAACTGTTGAATAAAATATGCTCTATCCTCCCAGGTTGATAAATATACCTTCCTGATGGCCTGGAAGAAATCTGTATTCTTACAGCCTCAAAGTTTACCCCAGAACACAGACACACAGAAAAAACTGGGTCTTGGCTGCTCAAGAGGACTTATGTTCATGTGTGTGGACACCAGGGTCCACATGCCCATGTCCTGTCCAACACCTCACAAACAGCTGCTCTTTACTTAACCCCTGGGCCTTGGGGTGCACATATCAGCCTTGGAAGGTGCCCTCTGAAGGACTTGATGAAGAAGCCAGTACTGACCCTACAAATTGGTATGGAGGCCATTGGAGGGAGGAATAGCAGGGTCATGTTTGAGGTGTCAGTGGCCAGAGTTCTGGCCAGAAACATTCTTTTGAGCCTGCAAACTTTCTTCTGAAATGGAGAGGGAGACAGCAGAAGATGGCCAGGGCAGAGCACAAATAACAGGACCTAGTTAGTATCCTCTTTTGCAGGATCAAAATGTCTATAAAAGTTCAAAAGTGTCTATAAAACGTTTAGCTTCTCTGAGGAAAAGGAGATCATATCAGGTGGCAGAAGGAAGAAAAGGAAAGGAATGCAGAGAGAAGGGTTAAGAGAGCATCTCTGAGCAGAAGTGTGGTGGGGATATGGGGACATAAAGGCCATACAGGGGCCAGGTGGAAGATACCAGGAAGGAGCCAAGCAACCTGGACAGTGTTACCCTCTGAACTGTGGGTCCAGTACTTTTAGAAGTTAGAAAAGTGTGTGCAGTTTTTTTTTTGTTGTTGTTGTTGTTGTTTTGTTTTTTCAGAAAGGTTATCATTGACATAAAGTCCAGTGCTCTAAGAGTTAACATATTGGGTTACTGGAAACACAGATTACAATGTGCTGCTATTTGAACTTGTAAGGGGTGAAGACATTCTGTGGTGGTGGGGGGGGGGGGGTCTCTCAGTTATGTGTGGCAGGAAGAAATTTGGGAACCACCTATACAATGACACAGTGAGGTTTCCTGGTCTCAGCCAGTCAGCTGGACCCAAGACACCTATGGTCTTTTTTCTATTCCTAATCAGATGGCTATTGCCCATTCACTCTTAGGACTCAGCATCTTTCATCTACCATGTTCTACTTCTACTCCCACTGTGGCTTATAGACAAACCCTTCTGAACAAGAATCTAGTAGGACTGTCATTATCTATCATGAAACCCAGTACTGGGACACATAATCTTGTTAGAACCTCCCAGCACCCTGCTTCAGAGATGGCTATGAGTGGCACTTTGAAGGCACCAGGGCTGGGATGACTGACCACTTAATGCAAGCCTGACCTGATTCATGGTGTAGCTTCTTTTCCAAGGTTGGCTACCCAAGGGAATGTCCAGACCTGGGGCCAGTGGTCATGAAGGCCAGTGCTGTACTAATTTTCTAAGCTGAGACAAATCTTGTCCATGGTGTCTTCATAGCTGAGAAACCACACAAAGGAATGATGGAACACAAGGGTGGCATTGCCATGGCTGATGATTTGACAGTGACATGCTTTGGTTTCCTGCCCTGTGAAATGGGGGGTTTGGATTAGATGGTTCTCAGGCCCTCCTGGGGACTGCATTTCCATGGCATGACTTCATGTCGCTGGCTGGGGAGTCGTCTTATGAGGTCTCATGCTCAGTGTTTGCTGATGCCGTCGTAGGTCCATTCCCAGGAGTAACAGCCTGCCCCGTTTTCATAACCCCCTTGCAGAGAGGCGTCAGCTTCCCATCCTCTCTCCTCTAAGAACTCTGCTGTGTGCCAGACCTCAGGAGGTCATTTTCAAAACCCACATCTCGGAAAAACACAGGCCCTTGGTGACCACAGCGTTGAGGGAACCAGAAAGGGGCTTTGCCAGGAGCCACGTTGTTGATCCTGGCAGGATTTCTGCCCTGATGTGGACAGGGCATGGGGAGATCAACCTCCTCTTGCTCTCACTCCCTGTTCCTGCTCCCCTGCTGTGCAGGAAGGCCTGGGTTTCTGAGACTCCCCACGGGAGCCAAGCAGCTTGCCTCAGCCAGGGATTTGCGGCCTATGCCCATTACTTCCTGAGCCAGTTTTAATGTGCTCAGATGAGTTTGTGCCCACAAATCTATGGCTGGAAGAGGATTCAGGGCCAGATGTAATCAGACTGTGGGCCAGTCAAGTTTTAATGGAAACTGGAATATTGCAGGTCACACCTAGAGTGTACGTCATATAAAGCTAATGTGGCAGAAGGACATTCAAAATATTAACTGGGATTTCCCACCTCCCTCTACTGCCATGTTCTTGCCAGTTGGGCTAAGACCAGAGCCTGGCATTTTTCCTCAGGATACGGCGGGGGGGCGGTATCAAGAAGGAGCAGAGGAGCAAAGACAGGGAAGTTTGTGTTTAAATCTCAAAGCCTTGTGATCTTTCAAATATAGTTAGGAATTTTAAGAGATTGTTGCAATCAGCTATAACTGGTATTCACCCCACCTCCCACCCCCATCAGATAAAGGTGCCTTATGCTGAGATTGGGGCTGAGTGGAAAAAGGAAGGAGAGAAAAGAAATGAGTTAGAATTGAGTGTGCATAATCAGAAGTACATTGAGATTCCATCTCACCCTGGTCAGAACGGCTATCATCACAAACACAAATAACAATAAATGCTGCAAGGATATGGGGGGAAAGGAACTCCTATATACCGATGATTCGAGTGAGTATTAGTACAGCTAATTTTCCATAGCATGGAAATCAGTATGGAGGTTCCTCCAAAAACTAAAAATGAAACTTATCATATGATCCAGCTATCCCATTCCTTGGTGTATACCCAAAAGAATTAAAGTTAGTATACTACAGAGATACTGGTATTTCAATATTTATTGGTGACACAATTCACAATAACCAAGTTATGAAATCAGCCTAAGTACCTGACAACAGATGAATGGATAAATACCACACTTTTTTTTTGTTATATATATACAAAGGAGTATTATTCAATTATAAAGAAGAATGGAATCATAACTTTTGCAGGAAATGGATGGAACTGGAGATCATAATGTTACATGAAGTAAGTCAGTCTCAGAAAGACAAGTCTCACATTTTCCCTCATTCATGGAATCTGGTGGGGAGTAAGACAACATGAAAACAGCAGGGAGAATATCAGAGAAAAGAAAGGGGAATGGGGGAATAGAGGGGAAGATAAAGGAGAGTCATGGAGGGCTGGATATGATTCAGTATGTTACATGTTGAATGATATGACACAAGGAAACCCATTATGCTGTATAATTAAAATACACTAATAAAAAAAATGAATGGAGTGTGTATGTGGTGGTGTTTGAAGGGAAAGGGGGACTCTGAACCCAGAACCTGTCCTTGTATTTCTGGGCCAGTTCACACCTAGAGTGTACGTCATGTAAAGCTAATACGGCAGGAGGATATTGGAACTATTAACTGGGATTTCCCACCTCCCTCCACAGCCATGTCCTTGACAGTCCTGTTTTAGGAGGGAATAGTAATGTTCTCAATGCGTTTGGTGGTCCAAGAGCAAAGTTGCCCTGTGACTTATTTTCTGAGTGCAGCCTTAGCAAGAAAATGAATATATACTCTGAGGTGAATAGGCCTAGGAAGTTCTTGGCGGCTCCAGCAGGCCCATCCCCATCCCCCAAGGTGAGAAAGAAAAGTTTTGGGGGACCCTTTGATTAGGGTGTAGAAAATATCAGAAAGGGAGAGCCTACAACTCTCTGGAGCATGGTTGGCAAAAAGGAAAGACACGAGTAACCCATGTGACATGGAGATGCTCATGTGTCCCTGTGGAGGAGGGGTGGTAGCCACGGGGAAGGGTAGGAGGATTGAAGGTGTTGGTGGAAATCAGCCAACAGCTCAAGGTAGAGAAGTGGGGCTCTGTTCCACCTTACCATAGCCATGGGCACACTCCTGAGCACTAGTCTCTCTCAGACCCTAGTGCTGGTGGCAACTTTGTTGTGTAATCTTATATTTGATCAAATTTATTTATTTATTCTTTTATTTGCTTGTTTAGGTACTAGAGATTTAACCCAGGGGCACTGTACCACTGAGTTACATCCCCAGCCTATTTTTTTTTTTTTTTTTGTGAGACAGGGTCTCACTAAGTTGCTTGGGGTCTTGTTAAGTGCTGAGGCCGATCTTGAACTAGCATTCCTCCTGTCTCAGCCTCCTGGGCCACTGGGATTATAGGTGTGCAACACCATGCCTAGCTGTTTGATTAAATTTAAACCTGAAACTTAAAAAAATATCATAAAAGTGACTGACTATTCCTGGAAGTGACTGGATGGATTTTTAATTTTTTTTTTTACTTTAAACATCTCACAGAACAATACTTCAAGATGGAAATTAAATTTGAAGAAAAATAAATATTTTTTTGCCTACATGAGTACATTTTTAGCTGTACTTTCAACCATATAAAGAACCCCTCCCTGGTTTCTCTTAAACTGGTTTGATTTTCTTTTCCTCTTTGTCAGAAAAATTATCTGAAACTTTGAAATAGGAAAAAGACATGAAAGAATATTCTTTCAGTGTAATACTGGGTTTGCAACTTTGATTTCTCACTGATGATTAACACATAGATTTTTATCTGGTATAGATACAAATAGTTATTGTCTGGTGGAAAAAGTAACGAGAAAGTTCTCAGAGGTGTAGTTCTAACTGGTTTTGTGTTGAATGAATCGTCTTATCCTGATGTTCCTTTTCTAAGTTACCTATAAATATCTATGTTCTCATATGCTCTTTGAACACGTGATAACATCTTTGGCTCTCTCATTAATTACTGAGTTGAATAAAGTCTTTGTCATGTTTATTATGCCACATTTTGTTTGTTTCATTAAGTTTTTGAAAATTATACTTTAGCATCATTCCAACCCCTCTCCCACATCTAATAACTCATTTGGCATGCATGCCTGAATAAATAAATAATTTGGATTGACTAGCTCTTTTTATTAAAATGTATATGTGGATACTTGTCACCCTCTGTCCTTGGTTGAAATCCCAAGAGAGGAAAAAGTACAACTTAATAACCTGTTTTAAGTACCTATTATTATTACCATTTTACCAATGAAGAAACTGAGATATAGGAAAGAAAATACCTGCCCAACACATAGTTGATGGGTAGCAGAGGTGGAATCCACACTCCTGACCTTTGTGTTTCTAGAGCCATTGCTTTTCCATTGCACCACAGAAAATTCAGTTCTAGTCTGAGTACTTGACAAAAATATCCAATCACAAAGTGAACTTTCAGCATATATACACACGTACATGCAAAAAAAGAAAAGAAAGAACAGAATGGAAGAAAAATAAAGCCACCAATTACAAACAAAACAAAACTCAAGACCCATAAAATAACAAATGCTTCTTTCAATGTTTTTATCCATCGACACCCCAATTACAACATGTCTGACCCTTAGCTTATTTCCTTCCCCAATTGCACTCTGCTCTTCTTCCTGTTCCCGAACTGGCTTGATGGTCATACCATCCAATGTCCCCCAAATTAGAGATTATAGAGTAACCTTTTTTTTTTCTTTCTTTCTACCCTCTTCAATGCCAGTGCCAAGCTATTAGCAGTCAATTCTTTACTATCAATAAATTATTTTCTTTTTATCTATTTATTTTGCCAATACTTAAATGTGGTCTTCAGATTTTTTTTTTTGCTTAAATGTCCCCTAAAATAATTATGAAAAATGATGTAACCCCTACACATTACCAAAATTTCCTCTAAAGTGTCCCATAATAATTCAAGTGTTTGCAAAGGATGCAATTTCCAGAGTGTTATGAACACTGACATTTAAAAAGAAAAGCATTTCAATGCTCATTATGCTCTAAAATGAATCCAGTAAAATCAAAATGTTAGTGTTGGTATCCATCACTGTTGATTAGAAAGAATATATGTTTCTACTAGTGATGTTGGTACAATTGGACATCCTTGAGAAAACATTTGAAACTCAACCCATACCATTATTTCACACAAGAATTACGATAGACCTCAATTTAGAACCTGAACTGAGTTGCTTAGTGCCTGACTTTGGCTGAGGCTGGCTTTGAACTTGCGATCCTCCCGTCAGCCTCTGGAGCCACTGGGATTAAAGGCCTACACATCTTACCCTCCCTAGGTATTTTCCATTGGCAGTGGCACTTTGGTTAGACTTCACTGGGGGAGAGTCATGCCTTTCTCTTGCAAAGTGGGGGAAGGATGCTTGTGTAAGGAGCGTGAGGCCTGCAGCTGACCAGTTTAAGGAAGGACAGCATATAGAGGCTGAAGATTGTGAGGCTCAGACAGCTACTACCTTGGAGCCTTCCCCATCTCAACCTGGAATCTTCCAACATCTTCCATCCTTGTGCTCCTTGCTTCTCGTTTTAGTCCCTCCAATCCATCCTCTCCCCAACCATAAAGCTTCTCTCTCTCACCGTCAAACTGGTCCATTTTCCTCCTTGGCTTATAAAGACCACTGCCCAAATCCTCCCCTCCCCTCCCATCTCTTACCTGAAACTCCTTTAGCTACGCATGAAAACACTTGTTTCTCCCTTTTCTATCCGACTCATGGACATCCAGTCTTGGACCTCATTCCTCATCTCCCTTCCTGCTCTGAGCATTTTCAGAGCTCCTTCCAAAAATGTCTCAGTTCCGTATTCCTGGCCCTAGCAGAGTACCTGTCACGAAACAGAATTTGGGGGAATAGCAGTGAGTTGAGTGTCAGAGAAACAGAAAGAAGAATAGTGTTATTTCTTTCCATATTTCCATAAAAAGTCTTTTGAAGTGGAGTAGAAAGAGACAGAGAGCGTTTACACCTATCAAACACTAGGGTTTATAGAACCCTAAAACGATTGGTCCATGCCTGTGTGGCATTTTTATGATTCTATGGAAAAGATATGCCAGATGTGGACCTCGCCTTTTTGGATTGTGACGTCCAGTTGGGAAGGGGCCTCGTGTGTGTTCTCTCCATTTCTTCACACGGGGTGGGCTCTAAATATATATGAAAGGACAGTGAGTTGCCAGAGGGTTAGGCTGGTTTGTTAGTCTTGGCACTTGGGTTAACCATGGTGATGTTAATAATGAAATTCCCTTTTTGAACACAGCCCCCTTTCATGCACATTATGACATAATGTGGCTTCAAAGCCTCATTTTATGAAAGAGAGAACAAAAACAATGTTAGTGTTATAAAGTTCTAACACTGCGTTCCACCTGAATGCATCTTTTAATTGTGTGTTCACTAGAAAAACGCTCCATTGCAGCAGATAAGAACCTCTGTGGCTCTGTACAAGAATGAAAGGGAATGAAGGGAATAGCGGCCAAGTGACTCACACCGTGTGGGTTTGTACAACAGCCTCAGCCGGCAGTACCCCTGCACTACAGCTTCTTGCTGCACCCCAAACTCCAAATCAAGTTCATGTCACCAGAAGGGATCGGGGAGTCTCCAGGGGAGGGAAATACCATGAAGTCCAGTGACAGCATCAGTTACCGTCCCCATGTCAAGGTCAAGGCCCAACTGCTGCTTGCCTTTGGGCTGATGGCTGTGGTCCCCCTGAGAGGCTGATTGGCATCCTTACAAGGTGTCATTTTGGGTTTTGGTATAAATCCACAAATTTTTATTCAGTTTGGCTTCTTCATTGACTCTCCAGATAATATGTCATAAATACAGCTGAGACTCTTGAAAACCTGAGGCTCCCTGGCAAGGGGAACAAAGGAAGCCCTGGGAAGAGGCAGCCCCAGGCCTGGGCATTAGTTACCATCCATTGTCAGCTTGACCTTCCCTCTGGTCCTAAGTTCGTCACTGCTTTGACAGAGCTCCCAAATTACTGAGATTCCCAACAACTTTTAAGAGCATAACAGTATGAATTGTGTAGCTGGGATGAGTCTGGAAATTCAGGTAGAAAAACATGTTGGCTTTTTTGTTGTTGTTGTTGTTTTGTTTTATTTTGGTATTGGAGATGGAAGCCAGGGCCACTCTACCACTGAACTACACCCCCAGCTCTTTTTATTATTATTGCTACTACTATTATTTTTATTATTTATTCTTTTTTTATTTTGAGACAGAGTTTCACTAAGTTGCTTAGGGTCTCACTAAATTGCTGAGACTCATTTCCAATTTGAGATCTCCTACCTCAGCTTCCTGGGATTACAGGCACATGCCATCGTGAGTGGCTGAGCTTTAAACTGAAAGAAGCCAATGCCAGGGATGGTGAAATCAAGAGGAAGCAGAAGGAAGGTCACAAAGAGAGAGTTGGATATTCAACTATGAAAAGGAAAAGAAAGACTTTGCTTTTCTCTTTTCAGTAGCCAGTTGGGTATGGTACCAACCCTAATTATTAAAAGTCTTCAAAGGAAAAATAAGGGAACAGAGACTTCCTAGTGTTCTGCTCTGGCCTGTTGGTAGAAAGGTATTTTGGAGAGTGGTGCTGGGCCTGGCAAGGGGACAGGCTCTAAGCCGTTGGTATTGCTGGATGTCTTAGCCTTTCAGGAAGCAGGGAAGACACTGCTTTTAGAAAAGGGTAATTGCCCTAGAAGGGGCAGACAGGCTTATTGAAAGGAAGGAGAGAAGTATTCTAGGGAACTGGACACAGCTTGAATGGTTGTCCTGGATCATGCCTCTGCCTACTCTGTGATTTCTACCTCCGGCCAAGCGCTCCTTGAGAAGAGCTGCAGCCCCTTGAAGAATCATACACCATGTGCCCATGTGCACATCTTTATCCTTCCTCTCGTGCTCACTCTGAATGCCAGAGTGTGAAACCCACCTGGGTGAAGGGAGGTCTAAGAAGTTGTAAGCTTCTCAGTTAAGGAGTTTAAGGTTAAAAGATGAGCGGGACAAGGAGTAGACTCAAACTCGGGCTCAAGTTAGTAGGGATTATAGGAATGATCTGGATAGAGGCGTTTATTTTACAGATGAGGAAACAAAACATCAACAAACAGTTTCATGCCTGGGTCACATCGTCAAAATAGAAAAAGAAGAAGAATCCGGGCTTAGCAGTTGCCAAATCTGTACAATTCAGTCTTTGCTAAGCAATTTTAACACTAGGGCCATACAACTGTGTGTGTGTGTGTGTGTGTGTGTGTGTGTGTGCCAGAGGTAGTATTCTTGGGCCCACACTCACCCACATACATATTTCTGGGCTGACCTATACTAATTGTAACATGACACACTTGGGTGCACTCTGTTACTTCACAACATACACGTACCCCTAGCCCAACTGGTGACGGACAAGCACCTACGCCTACACCCTCATTTGCTTGGTGAAGCCGACGCACAGCTGTTGGCTATCCCAGGGCATGGTTCACTTCCACTGTCTCCTTGGTTTTTATTAGGAGGGACCCAGTCTTTCCCTAACTTTGGGCCTGTTATGAATGCAAATTCTTGCTCTGAGTAGGGTTGTATCTTTCTGAATCCCTGTTGTCCATCCATGTCTGGCAGCATGGGGAAAGATGAGAGAGTAGCTTTCTAGTTAACGCTAATTACCTATGCTCTTTAAATACATAATTAAAAAAATATCCTATGAACATTTATTAGGGCTATTAATGCCAACCCTGGGACAATTAACTTGTGCAGGACCTCTCTGTTCTGTCTTAATTATGCTTCGTTTCCACCAAGGAATTGGCATTTGATTCTTTCCAAATTGTGCTATTGGCTGACCCTACCAGGATTAGGTCATTAAATACCAGTAATTCTTACCCAGATTCTCCACAGACACTATACAAATCAAGCCATCATTTGTTTGACTGTCCTTCTTTGCTAAAGCATCTGTTATAGGTGGCATTGTTCCAATCCCTCTTCATTAACAAATGAAATTTTCCCAGGAACAAATAATAGTCCCTAAAATTTTTTGAAGCATCTTGGCTTCCTCTGGGCCTGTTTATAAATGCAGGCTGGTAAAAGCTGAAGGGTGACTAATGCTACCCAAAATGGGTACTTTTAGTCGTGCACGGTGGTCTCCCCAGTGTGCACTGAGGGCAGCAACCTACATACCACAAAGAATGCAAAGGGGACACAAGCATCTCACACGCAGGGCGAACTTGTGGGTACTTGTAGATAATGCTAGAAATGCTAACTATTTAAATCTCATGTTATCCCACAGTTTATTGCTGGAGTCCCACATAAATACTTTCTGTACTCCCCAAAGAACACATTATCGTAGTTCTCAATATTGATGATTTCGCCACATTATCTTTTAGAGATGAGTTTGTATAAGTTAATCCCACTGAAGCAAAGTATCACCCTACTCTTTGTATCTTGTTTGCAACCAAGGAGGTTTTCTGACTTCAGCTCATGTATACATACCAATATTCTTTTTACTGGCTGGCTTCATCCAAATATGCCTCATACTCTAAGCCAACTATGCTGCTCAGGTATTATACTTTGGCTTCTTATTACATGTTCATTTTCTTCTATACCAAGAATTTCAAGAGAAAAAAAATTCATATTTTTGAAAAGTTAGCCAGAAGGCAGCCTAAACCCACTCTTATCAGAGCAGAGCCTTCCAGCTCCACAGACTCAACACTTTGGTTTTCTTCAAGGTATAATTTGTGCACATCCCTGAGAGCTTTTCTTCTGGAGGGCTCAAGAAGGCTTCGATTGGTATGACTCAAGAAGGGAGCTGACATTTCTAACTTGGGGAGATTAAGTGCTGTTTGGCAGCTACCTGATAACTGAGGTGTAGAAAAAAAATCAGCCAAATCACTGAATAAGTTCATCTTGACATATAACACTGGAGACCACTGGAGGTCACACCTAAAGAATCTGCTCCACATCCTCTAGCCTAGACTCTGTCCATATGGAGAGAAGTGAGGGAGACAGCCAGTCATTCCAGTGCCCTGAGAATGGGAGACGGTTCCATACAGGAAACCAGAGGAGAGCGAGCAGGGAATGGAGGGGAATATACGCCCAGCACCTTCTCTATGCCTGATTCTGTGCCAGGAGTTCTGAATGCCCTACTTCATTTAAGCTCACAGCCGTTTGGGGGAGGTATATAGTGTGATCCCTTCTTTGCTACTGAAGTGAAATAATTGACTAACATCATGGAGATTGTACATGTAAGAGCTAGACCTCCATCCTTAATTAAATCCTGAACCCCATGGTCCTTTCTTACACTGTCCTTTCTTACCTCTGAGCTTCCTACACCACTAGGCTAGCCCTGTCGTGGAACAGGAAAGGTTTCTTCATGTCCAGGGCATAGTCATTTCTTAGTGTGTTAATCAGCTTTTCACTGCTGTATTAAACTACCTGACAAGAACAACTTAGAGGAGGAAAGATTTATTTTGGTTCATGATCTCAGAGGATTCAGCCTAGGGTCAGCTGGCTCTATTGCTTTGGGCCAGAGGTGATACAGAACATCGTGGTGGAGCACATGGAGGAGGAAAGCTGCTCAGTCCATGGCAGCTGGCAAGGGCAAGGGGGGAGAGAGAGAGAGAGAGAGAGAGAGAGAGAGAGAGAGAGAGAGAGAGAGAGAGAGAGAGAACACGAGAACTTGAGAGAAGTTAAACCCTTCCAGGGCAAGCCCCCAATGTCATACTTCCTCCCACCAGGTCCTATCTCCCAGTAGTCCATCCAACCATCAGAGGTCAGAGTCCTCATTGACGCAGTCATTGCCTAAATGCCCCAACTCTACCCAATGAGACTTTTGGGAACATTGTGGATGAAAGATAAAAACCATAGCACTAAGTGATAAAGGCCATCTGGAACTCAGTTATTTATTTTCGTATTTTTTGAATGTCTGGAATTTACCCACACGAAACCCACACAGCCAAACCATTTTCCTCCAGAATTTAAATAGACTATTTCATAAACAGTTTTCACCCTTACCTCTTCCAAAACCACAAACATAAATTTTATCTTACTCTGCCAACCAGGAGAGAACTCTCCTTTAGATCTTGTGATAGGCCAAAGGGCAGTTACATTTAGGTCTTAACAGGGACTTCTCGCGCTGGTAAGGAGCGTTAATCTGTTTGTGCACCAGTTTTTAAATTTAATGTTGAGGGAAGAAAGACCATAAAACCATTCAGAGGTTCTGTGGCAGGTGTCCACTCTTTTATTTAAGGACTATAATTGCCAAAGCTTTGGCAAAGGGCCTCCCTCTGGCCCTTCCCCAAAGTGCCTTCCCATGCTTTTGAGAGAATCTATCATTGATGAGCCTCTAATGATGTCAGATGGTCAGATTCTTTTATAACCGTGTCCAGGGCATAGTCATTTCTTTACTTAGTGTGTTAATCATCTTTTCACTGCTGATTAACATAAGCCAAGTGTTTCAGAGTTTCACAAATGATTTCTACCTTCTTTTGCAGAGGCAGAATGCACAGGGAAGTGTCCAGAAACCCCCATGTAAAAATCTTTTCAGAACAGAAAAACTCAAAACTTAAAAAAAACAAGGAAAAAGGGCAACACCACATCGGAAAATACCTTTGCCATCTGTTTCTGGTTATTTTCTTATCTGTTTCTCATCCTTCATGTTGATAGGTACAGTTTTATTTTTAGAGTCTGGTCTTTATGGCTGGAGGGTTGTTGCTGTGGTTTTCCATACGTTTTCACCCACGTTCCCGTCAGTGTGCTGTGAATGGGGGTTGTGTGGGTTCTCAGCCCGACTGCTGAAGTTCAAGTGCTGCTTGGCATGGTGCTGGTCTGGGCTTGGAGCACGAGTCCAGAGGGCGTTAGGTTTTTCCAGTAGAGATTCTGAGATGCATTTGTTCCACTCAGCATTTCCGCTGGGAAAGTTTTCAAATATCTTTGTTTTTTTCTGAACCATCCCTGTGTGGCAGTTCTGATTCATGAGTATCAAAAAAGGAGTGGATTCCTTACCACCTGTTTTTGAAAGAAAGGCCTCTTTGGTTGGCAGCAAGTTGGAGAAGGGCTCCATTTGCTACTGGTTTAAGAGCTAGAATTGGGGAAAGTGGTAGACAGTGGGAACTGTGTGATACTGAGACGGTACTAATTGCTGAATCATTCACTTACTTCCCAATTCATGTCTTTTGCTTCTTCCTTAAGTCCTCTAATTTATTTTGCCTATTGCCATGTCTTCCTATTTGCTTTTTTTCTTTTTTCTTTGTGAAGGGACAAACACATGATGGTGATGTTTAACTGACCCACATGTCTTAAATATTCTTTTTTCTCCTTGTATATATCCACAGGATATGAGGTAAGATCTGACACTTTGTTTCCAAGGGCCTGACTTACATTCTGCCTGTAGTGGGCTTGTGGAGCAGAGAAGGACTCTGAGCACATAGTGGGGGAATAATTTTTTTTTCTTTTGCTTGATAACTTGTAAATATTATGAATTGTCATTGGGAATGGAAGTTGAGAGATAATATATTTTTTTCTATGCATTTATCTGATAATTTTATTGCTGGCCTATGCTGTGCTCTAGTGTAAGACCTTAGTGGGAAAATATATGCTAATGCAATTCATAGCAATCTGAGGAAGGGACAATTTAGGTCTCTAGCATGGTGTAAATGAATGGTGGTTCAGAACATTCATTCGGAGACTCTACCATTTGTGGCACGCCTAGGAGGGCAACAAAAAAGGGACACTCTGAAATTCACAATGTCATTTATTACATGACAGCAAGGACTCTCCTCACAGGGAAATCTGTCCTGCTCTTGGCTGAAGACAACAGTGGTAGTCTTTGGCAGTCTCAGTCACCACCATTCAGGGAAGCTCATTATCCTAATATCCTCCTGTACTCCTTTACTTTTCCTTTTACATCCAGACCTATCCATCAGTAAAATGGGTAGGCTCTCCCTCAGATACACCAGGAGGCAACTCCTTCCCCCACCTCCACCTGCATTGCTGAGATATCTTCCTCCTGGTTCTCAAACTTGCCCTTGCCTCTCCATAGGAACTTCCCACAGAGCCAGCAAGAGGGCTCTTTAGATACCTGGATCAGTTCATGGCATTTTCCACTTAAGGCCTGTAACAGCTTTTCATTAAAAGTTAACTCTAAGGGCCAGGGTTGTGGCTCAGTGGGTGGCTACTTGCTTAGCATGCATGAAGCACTGGGTTCAATCCCTGGCACCACATTAAAAAAACAAAAACAAATAAAATAAAGGTTAAAAAAAAGTTCACTCTAATAAAATTCAATCTCTTTATGCAGAGCTCCAGTCTCTTCACCATCTTTGGTCCTTATTCAGCCATTCCCAGTGCTCCAGCCCCCTGCTCTCTGCTTCTCCTCATCTTACCATTTTGTTCCCATGAGCGTTCCAAGTTCAATCTTACCTTGAGTCCTTTGCTCTTGCTGTTCTCCATGCCTGGAAATTCTTTGCCCAGATTTTTGCAAGGCTGACATTTTTGTCATTCAGGTCTCAACTGGAATGTGAACTTCCTGAGCATTTGTAAATTCAGGCCTGCCCCAGAGGATCCTCTAGGACACTCACTCATTGTAATCCTTGCCACTAGCAGACATTTTCTTATTTATTCTTCTTATTTTCTTTCTCCCTTCTAGAGCATATATTATACAACATTGTGACCTTCAATTTTTCTTTTTCTTTCTTTTTTTTTTAACTAGTGGACACTAAGGATTTACATTATGACTGCTGCTTTTAGATCCTTAATATAGTAAATGATTTTTTGTTGTTGTTGTAGTTTTGTACTGGGGATTGAACCCAGGGGCACTTAATCACTAAGCCACATCCCCAGTTCTTTTTTATATTTCATTTAGAGACAGGGTCTCGTTAAGTTGCTTAGGGCCTTGCTAAATTGCTGAGGCTGGAGTTGAACTTGCAATCCTCCTGCCTCAGCCTCTCCAGCCGTTGGGATTACAGGTGTGAGCCACAGCACCTGGCTCTTAATACAGTAAATGAAGTAAATTTTTGAGTAAAATGAAGAAAGTGAGAAAGAGCTCATACTTAATGTGAATACTGAAAGTGGCAAACTGAACAGAAAGGTCTTACTGCCTAGTCATGTTGCATTCCCTCCTCAATCTTCATTAATATATACATTTAAGAAATATTTAGTTGCTTACTGTGTGCTAGGCAATGTTTTAGGTGATATTAGAGCACAAATCAAGAAGGCCTCTGTCCTCAAGGACATGACATTTCACAGTGAGGATTCAGATTAGAGATGTCAGATGGGTTATAGGTTCAGTGAAGAGTAAATGAATAGGAAGAGTGAGGCCAAGTTGAGAAGTTGCTATTTTAAAATACAGGATCATCAGGAAAGACTTCTCACAAGACACCATTTTTTTTCCCACATTATTTTATTGGTTCATTATAGTTGTACATAATGGTGGGATTTTTTGTTATATATGCATACATGCACACATGCAAGGTAAACTTTGAATAGAATAAGACAGGGGGCTTTAGTGGGAAGACGGTGCCAGGTAGGGCATATCCATATATCATGGGGGAAGAAATCAGCCTGGTATTATATTCCAGAAACAGTAAGAAGAGCAGTGAGAGCAGCAGTGGAGTAAGAAGAAGAGTAACAGAAGGGAAGTTAGAGAACTGGGCATTGGGGGTGGATCATGTCCTCTTCAGTTTTCATGCTATAACCTGGGAAGCTGCTGGAAGGTTTGGAGCAGAAGAGTGATCAGACTTATGTTTTAAATAGATCACTTTGTCAACTGCGAGATGAACAATGTGGAATGATGTGGCAAGGGTGGAAACAGGAAAGCCGGTTGTAAGGCTATTGCAATAGTTTGAGTGACAGTGGTCTTACAACAATGGGTATGAAAGAGGTGGGAAGAGGCCTCATGTTCAGGTATAATGAAGGCAGTGTCCACAGGATTTTATGTAGAGTATGAGAAAAGAGGAGTTGGGATGAGCCCTTGATTTTAGACTGAATGGTTTTAGAGGCCCCATGTAGCATGAAGTTTTCATTTGTATATGGTATGAAATAGAACTAAGTAGCAGACTGTTGTTCTGAATTTGAGATGTAGACATAGCAAAGATTCATGAAAAATGAAGTAGGCACCAGGAATGGTAAGCAAATTTACCCATCTAGACCACAGAGTTTAGCTTGAGAAGCCCAAGATGTCACACCCAGTGTGGTTCTCTCCAACAATTGCTTTTGAGTCTGTAAATGACTAGACTTCCTTTTTGTGTTGGTTGCCGAAAAGTCTAATGCTATACTTAGTTAGTCTTTGCTATATGACAAATCCTCCCAAACAGCAAACATTTTAATAACAATTTACTTGTTCGGCAATTTGTACCGGGCTCAGCTGAATGGTTTTCCTTGTCTGGTTTACTTATGTGGCTACAGTCATCTGGTGGCTCAATTGGCACTGATTGTTAGCTGGGCCAATGGTCTGCAGCAGCCTCGCCTGAGATTCATGACATAAAGTTTGGGATCCAATTGACAGCGAGCAGAATCCGCAAGGTATCTTGAGGTCTACACCTTCAGAAATTGCACAAAGTCATACTTGCAACTTTCTGTTGTTCAAAATGAGGCATAAGGTAGCCCATCAAGGTTGCTTTGATAGGAAGAACTACAAAGAATTTGTGGCCCAGAGAAGGTATCCAGAGATGGATGACAAATTCTGTACTAGCTTCAGTCCTGGCCTCTGCTGTCCTCCCCCGGCTTGTTTGTACTTGTCCCTTCTGCACATCACAAAACTATCTTTAATACTGTTTATCTGTTATACCATAATGTAATTTACGATTGAATTTTTTTTTTACCCTGCTATCAGAGATGCCTTTCTTGAAAGCTTTGTGTGAATTTCTGTAGAATCTGATAACTTTACATGAACTCAAAGTTAGTTATCAGATATTTGAAGAAGTTCATGTTCCCCATCTATATCTGGCAAGACCTCTTTCCAGAGAATTCCTTTATTTTTATTCAATGTAAAGAAGACACTCTAGCATGTTAAGAGTGACAAGTTATAAGAATGGCCTCAGGGCACACTGTGGGAACACTCTATTGTACTTTCATCTTTGTGAATTGGTGAACTTGAGACCAATCCGTTGGAGAGAAATGAAAACCCTACAGCTAGAGGATTTTGGAAGAAATTGTATCTTTCTCTGTGGTTTGTTTCTTCTTCCTAGTAACTGGAGATTGAAACAGATTCAATTCTAAAAATGAGCATTGATGTTCTCCCCAGTTGCAAGATGATCTATCATGACCAAGTGTCTCTGAGGGCTTCTCACTAGCCTTCCTTATGCCCAGCTATCAAGTTAAATCCAAGGAGAGCTGTTGTGTTGCTGAAGACCAGTTTCCCAGGACTCAACTGGCTTCCCTGGACATGGGAATTATGAAAATAGTTCTTCCTCTAAATATTTAAATATTTTTTATTTAAAAAAATCTACTATATTAAAAATGACAGAATTTGAAGTTATGAAACCATCCTAGGTACCCAGCAACAGACAAGTGAACAAAAAGATGTGGTATGTATGCACAATGGAACTTTATTCAGCTATAAAGAAGAATGAAACTATGTCATTTACTGGTAAGTGGATGGAACTGGATTACATCATTCTAGGTGAAATAAGCCAGACTCAGAAAGTCAGAGGTCCAAGGTTTTCTTTCATATGCAGAAGCTAGAGAGAGAGAGAGAGAATAAAAAAGGGAGCCTCAAAAAATAGAGGGGAGACCATACTAAGGGGAGAGAAGAGATGGTGGCATGGAGAAGTACCAGGGGCAAAATCTACCAAAGTATGTTGTATTCATGTATGAATATCCTGCAATGAATTCTCTCTCTCTCTCTCTCTCTCTCTCTCTCTCTCTATATATATATATATATATATATATACACACACACACACACACACACGTGTGTATAAAACTATAATGCACTAAGTTTTAACAATAATAATAGGAGGGAGATCAGTAGAGTAGAGCAAACAGATCAAGGGAAGGGTGGAGGAAAGGGAAAGAGAGGGATAGAGAAATGAGATTGATTGAATTATGTTATGTGCATGGCATAATGATTCCCACTATCATCCATAATTATAATGCACCCATAAATAAATAACAGGATTTGGATCAGAGCAGAGTAGGCCAAGCTATGGCCACAAAAAAGGAGTTTGGAGATTGGGGATAAAACTGTGTCCCTTGCCTCCCCCTGATTACCAGAGAGAAACTTTCTTTGAAGTAGGGCACAGAAGATGAGAAGGGCTATTTAGTTTGAAAGCTCAAGGACAAGAGGTACAGTTAACACAATTTGAGTGAGAAGTGGCCAATGTCTTTATCCAAGGCCCTGACAGTGGAAGGGGTGGGAAGGGCTCACATGCTCTCATAGATTGAAGGCAGTGCCTGCAGGACTCCACATAGTCTGGAGTGCAAGAGGCGTCAGCATGACTCGGTTAATCCTTGTGGATAGGAACGGTGATTTGGGAGGTGTCTGTTCTTTCCTCCTGAGATCTCTACAAGGCTAGCGATGATGCATAGTGGGCATGTAATGCATAACACATTGCTGCTAAGAACAAAAATGCTACATTCACTTTATGAGCTATGTTATAGGAAAAAAGGAAATAAATCAAAATAGTAATTATGGATTTATCGGCATGATATTATGGGGGTGTTTCTCAAAATTTTATAATGAAAAATTTCAAACATATAGAAAATTTAAAATAATTTTATGGTGAGAAACTCTTCACACAATACCTAAGTTTTACCTTTACTCACTGTCACTTGAGTGAGAAGTGGCCAATGGCTTTATCCAAGGCCCTGGATAAAGGCCTCAATCTATCCATCACTGTATTCACCCATCGAATCATGTTTAAAAAAAACTTTATTGAAAGTATATAAAGTAGTTTACAGTTACTAGAAAGTATGGAGACCAGGCTTGGAAAATGATCAGGAAGAAAGGATAGCCAGAAAACAATAATTTCAGGCCAAATCATGCCACAGAACAACTGTGAGGAGCAATCCCATCACCCTTGATCAGGACATTACAGTTTGCACAATGATCGCTGCAGCTCTGGGAACCAGACCTCTAATCACTCTTAGAGTGAGTTCTCTACCGTCTGGTGGGTGCAGCTGCTTGGCTGAGCTTATTGTGTGTGAATAGCAACCTTTTCCAGTAGAAGGTGATACTCTGTCTCCCACTGGGACACATATGTTGGGGAAATGCCCAATCAAGAAAAGCATTCAGATGCTCAGTAACTAAAACAACCCTTCAAATATCCACTAAAAATGATTGGAGGAAAGAAGGAATGATGGAGGGATGGATAGAGAAACTTAGGCTTAGAGATGTTTTGTGACTGGTCCAAGTCCACATAGCTGAGTAGTTGCAGAGCTCCCAGGCTGTGTTCTGCTCTGCCCCACACTGATGCCATTCGGATCCCTAGTGTTTTGTTTTCCATGCTTTATGTTGCCTTTGCAGATACTACCTTTTCCCAGGTATATTGCAAGATATGGTGTTAAAATATGCCTGAAATTCCTACAACACCCCTATCAAAAGATGTAGTCTGTGTCTCTTCCTCTTGAGCCTGGGTACAACTTTGTGACAGCCACCATATATAGAATGCAGTTTGAGTGATGCTACATGATTTTCAAGGTTGGATTAGAAAAGACCTTGGGACATTTTAAAATTTTTGATGCATCTCAAGATAAATGGTAGTCTTTTTAAAATATATATATTTTTAGTTGTAGATGGACACAATACTTTATTTATCTCTTTTGTATGTGGTACTGAGGATCAAACCCATGCCTCACATGTTCTAGGCAAGCGCTCTGTCACTGAGCCACGATCCCAGCCCCTAAATTGCAGTCTTTATTACACTCTCTCCTAAATACTTAAAAATGTATTCACAATTTTAATGTAAAGTTTACATACAACAAAATGCCTAAATCTTAACTGTACATTTACTGAATTTTGACAAATTTACATGCCTGTTTAAATTCTATTAAGACATTGAACTTTAGTGTTGAAAAGAGTCAAAAGGCTCCCTTATGACTCTTCTGGGTCCATCCTTGCTTCTAACTCCAAAATAACCAGTGTTCTGATTTCTTTCCTCTTATTTATTATAGAAATGGAGCCATACTGTGTATGCCATTTTCCATAAGGTTCTTTCATTGAGCACAATATTTTTGGGATCCATTCATATTGTTTTGTTTATCAATTGTACTTTTTTATTGCTGAGTAATATTCCATTGCATGACTATACCAGTTTGTTCATTTATTCTCTTATTGGTGAACATATTGGGTTTCTCCAATTTGGAGCTATTATGAATAAAGCTGCAATATACATTCTTGTACACGTTTTTTTTTTTTTTTTTGATAGGCACATTCACTTTTCTTGGGTAAATACCCATAAGCAAAATTGTTTTATCTGTCAAATACATGTTTTATGGATATTTTCTTCCAGATTGTAGAGTGCCTATTCATTTTCCTAATGGTATCCTTTTCTCCCCACCTTGTCCCTTTGTATTCATTTATTCATTATAGTCTAATGATATATTTTGGTGAAAAAAAGTTATAAACTTTGGCAAGGTCTAATTTTTCTGAATTTTTTCTTTTATAATCTTGTTTTATTATTGTAGCTTTTACATTTAGACCTATGGGTCTTATATAGTTAATTTTTGTGTATATTATGAATAGTGTTATATTTTATTTATTTAATTTTTTTATACTCTCACATTTATTATAAATGCTTCATTGTTATATAAGGCATGCATTTTGGACAAAATCTGTTCAATGTTCACTACTAGTATGAGTTTCCAGATGTTCAATGAATTTAAAATTTAAATACATTTTGGAAATATTATTTAACTTTTTAGAGTTTCTGGGCACAATGTATGCTCCAAAAATAAGCAGTGTTTAAGAAACATGTAGCTACATTTTTTTTTCCATTTGTATTTTCTCTAAGCAGTATGTATCCACAGGTGCTGAGTATTGGTGAATAAATTTTGGAGGCATTGTCACATTGTCAATTTTCACATATCAAAACTTTCTCTACGCTATGGTTATTGTGGTGAGGATTAAATGTTGTCCCTTTCTTAGAGTAATGGTACAATGGTCTCATTTGTAGAGCTTTTTTCCAGTGTGTTTTCTCTGATGTCTAGTAATATATGATATATAATTTAAAATGTTTCTACATTCTCTACATTTAGATGTCTTCTTTCCAGAATAAGTCGCCTAGTGGTGAAAAGAATTGATTTCTTATTAAAAGCTTTGCTGCATTGTTTCAATTTGTAGGGGTTCTTTTCTGTATAAATTCTGTTGTTAATAAGGTTTAGTCTTTCTTTTTTTAATGTTTATTTTTTAGTTGTAGTTGGACACAATACCTTTATTTCACTTATTTATTTTTATGTGGTGCTGAGGATAAACCCAGGATCTCACACATGCGAGGCTAGCACTCTACCACTGAACGACAACCCCAGCCCCAAGGTTTAGTCTTTCTTTAAAAGTATTATCACTTTATTCACATTTCACATTCACCAGGATGTCTTCTGCTGTGGTGAATAAAGTTTTATTTTTTATTAAAAGCTTTTCCACATTATTCACATTTGTAGGGCTATTCTCCAGTGTGAGTTCTGTTGTGGTGAATAAGGCCTGTTGTATTGCTAAAAGCTTTGCCACATTCCTTATATTTGTAAGGCTTCTCTCCAGTGTAAATACTTCTGTGGCAAATGAGGGGTAAAATTTGAGTAATAACTTTGTCACATACTTTGCATTTGTGAGGCTTCTCTCCAGTGTGAGTTCTGTTGTGACAAATAAGGTCTGATTTTTGACTGAATGCTTTGCCACATTTTTTACATTTGTAAGGCTTCTCTCTAGTGTGAGTTCTTCAGTGGCAAATAAAGCCTGTTTTTTGAGTAAAAGCTTTGCCACATTCTTTACATTGTAGGGCTTCTCTCCAGTGAGTTCTGTTGTGGTGAATAAGGTCTATTTTTTGACCAAAAGCTTTGCCACATTCTTTATATTTTTAGGGCTTCTCTCCACTGTGATTTCTGCTGTGGCGAATAAGGTTTGATTTGTCACCAAAAGCTTTGCCACATTCTGTACATTTGTAGGGCTTCTCTCCAGTGTGAGTTCTTCTATGGTAAATAAGGTCTGATTTTTGACCAAAAGCTTTGCCACAATCTGTACATTTGTAGGGCTTCTCTCCAGTGTGAGTTCTCTTGTGGCAAATAAAGTGTGATTTTCGACCAAAAGCTTTGCCACAATCTTTACATTTGTAGGGCTTCTCTCCATTGTGGGTTCCTCTGTGGAAAATAAGACCTTTTTTTTATACTAAAAGCTTTGCAACATTCTTTATATTTGTAGGGCTTCTCTCCAGTATAAATTCTCTGGTGATGAACAAGGCCTGATTTTTTATATGATTTCTGCTGTTCACTCTCACTTGTAGTTTTCCATATTTTCTTTTGTGGTAAATAGTCAAGATCAGAACTTCTATATTTTGCACTTATCACTTCATGAAATATATGTTTTAGGCCCTTTTCTGGTGAATATTCTTGGATATGATTAGGAGTCATGGCCAGGAAGGCCAAGTTTCATTGTTCTCTAGCATCACATCTCTATATAAATTTTTCTGAGCAGGCTGAAGGCATTCCCACTCCTCTTCAGTAAAATCAATGGCTATATCCATAAATGTTAACAGTTCCATTTCCTGGCTCTCAGGGTTCTCAGTGTTCTCCCTGTGGTTTGTTTTTAGATTCTGCATATCACAGACACCTGGGCTCTGGATCCAGGACAGAAGCCTACAAAAAGATTTATATTTTATTTATTTTTAAAATTTGGTTTTGCTTGTTTACTGGCAGTACCTACATAAAGCAGAAAGCGCTGTTATATATGTTTATTTATTTATTTGTGGTACTAGGGATTGAACCCAGAGCTTCGTGCATGCTAGGTAGCTTGGCTACTGAGCCACATCTCCAGTCTGAAGTTTATATTTTAATATGGATAGCTAATTATCACAGTGCTATCTGCTAAAGACATTGCCTTTATCGCATAAAGATTACTTATAGAAATTTTGTGAGTACTTATGTATTGCTCTATTGCTGCTGTAACAAATCATGACAAACCTGGTGGAGTAAACAACAACAATTTTAATCTTGAAGTTCTGTAGCTCAGAAGTCTGACATGGGTCTCCTGGGGCAAAATCAAGGTGTTTCCAAGGCTGAATTATTTTCTGGGAGTTGTTTTTAGGCTTTTCAAGACCTCCTATGTTCCTTAGCTCATGTCCCCCTTTATGGGTTGAATTGTGTCCTCCCAAAAGATGTGTCGAACTCCTAAACCCTGATGCCTGTGAACATGATCTTATTGAAAAATAAAATTTTTGCAAAAGAAATTAAGGTGTAAGTTGAAATGAAGACGTGCTGGACTAGAATGGACCCTTCATGCAATGTGATTGGTGTCCTTATAAAAAGAGAAGAGGTGTAGAGATAGACTCATGAAGGAAGGACACCTTGTGACTCTGGAGTGCTGCAACTTTGAGCCCTGGATACCAAGGACAACCAGAGGTCAGGAAGCGGGGTGGGTATTCTCCCCTATGGCCAATACCTTGATTTTGGACTATGGAAACTGTGAGACAGTAAACTTGTGTTATTTCAAGCCACTCCATTTGAAGGGCTTTGTTCCAGCAGCCCTGGGAACCGCTACAGCTTTCTTTCTCCATCTTCAGAAAAAGCAATGGTAGGTTAAATCCTTTTCATGTCACATTTCTGCATTTCTCTGATCCTCCTGTTCTCCCATCTGTCTCTGACCACAGGCAGGAAGTGTTCTCTTTTTAAAGAACTCATGTGAGTCCATTGGAATCTAGTCACCCTCTCACCCTTTAGGATATGGAAATTACACTGGACTGGGAAAGAGTGAGGACAAGGAGTTACGTTTTCTACTTGAAGGTCCCGACTCCATCCTGTATCTGATGCCTTGCAAGTCCTCAAAGAAATCCTGCCTCTATGTGTCAAGGCCCTGGGTTTGATCCTCAGCACCACATAAAAATAAATAAATAAAAATAAAGATATTGTGTCCATCTACAACTAAAAAAATATCTTACAAAAAGGAGTTAAAAAAAACCCCTGTATTCTCATAAATCATTATACTTACAGGAAAATAGCAGAAAGATCAGTAGAGGGAAAGGAATAGGGGGTGGGAGGAGGGGAGAAGAAAGGGAAGTACTGGGACTGAATTAGTAAATTATATTCCATGTTTCTATAATTATGTCAAAATAAATTTTATTGTTATGTATAAATAAAAAGAGACCAAAGAAAAATAAAGTGAAAAATATAATATAGGTTTAACCATGAAACTGTTATTTCTTTGCTGACCTGTTAGTGTATATAAACATTCAGCTTAATTGCTATTCTTGGGTTTTCTTATTAATGCATATAAATGCTAAGTTTGTGATAATTATTGTATTTAACTGAACAGGTACTGAGGGTTGTTGCTTTATGTGTTGATTTTACAAAGTTCTATATTTTATGAGATGCTGAAGTACAACACACTTTATCCTAAAGTGACTCCAATCGATGGTAACTTTGGATTTTTATAAAAGTCAGCTTGATAGACTTGTTTTTTATTGTAAAGCATGTAAGTTTATCACAGATTTAATAATTATTCCCACAGTAGAATACAAAATTCCAAGTCTCAGATTGTCCTTCAAAGAAACATTTTGGTGATCATCTTAAAAAGCAAAATGAGGGCTGGGGATGTGGCTCAAGCAGTAGCGCGCTCGCTTGGCATGCATGGGACACTGGGTTCAATCCTCAGCACCACATACAAATAAAATAAAGATGTTGTGTCTACCGAAAACTAAAAAATAAATATTAAAAAATTCTCTCTCTCTCTCTTTAAAAAAAATAAAAAGCAAAATGAGTAGTTTCTTTGTGAAGATTTTCAATATACATCTCAAAGATGGATGAAAATAATTAATCATATTAATGCCATGTTAATATAATGAGTTCTTGTGTCTTGGGGGAAAAAACTGCAGTCCGGACTACTTGAAAAGTGTTATATCTGTTGGGCATAGTGGTGCAGGCCTGTAATCCCAGCTTCTCAGAGACTGAGGCAGGAGGATCACAAGTTTGAAGCCAGCCTTGGCAACTAAATGAGACTCTGTCCTCCATATTAAATAAATAAATAAATAAATAGGGCTGGGGATGTAGCTCAGTGGTAGAACATCCCTTCATTCAATCTCCAGTACCTCCAAATTAGCTCACAATAGAGAAGCATGTTTAGAAACCTTTCTTAAATTATTTAAGAAGTGCAGAACATATGAAAGTCTGAGATACATGCAAAGAATTTAAATAAAGTTGGTTGATTAAATGAGTGTGAAAAATAAAAAAAATTAAAATTAGTGTTTTAGAGATAATGGCATTTTAAACTAGGTATGTAACTACATTGATAAAGTGAAAAAATATTTTTTTATACAGTTTCTAAAAATTTTGTAGTTTCCATTTGTCTCTCTTCGTTTTTAAGAGTCTCAACTGGGACTAATGAAGCTTATTTTGGGCTTGGGGTTATCTCTTCTTCAGGTAGATGTGACACATAGAGGCAGGATTTCTTTGAGGACTTTCGAGGCAGCAGATACAGGATGCAGTTGAGACCACCAAGTAGGAAACGTAACTCCTCATCCTCATTTAAAGGGTGACTCTTTTAAAGGATGAGAGGGTGACTAGATTCCTCACAGTCTCTGTGGTCACATAGATAGACTATATAGAATCTTCAGCTTTTGGAGGACCCTGGAGGGACACCTACATGTCACCCACTAACCCTTCATCAGCTCTCAAGAGACTGAAGGAAGTGTGCACAGTGGATGTTTGTAGTATTTGGACACAATCTACGCCATAAAACAGAATCGCTTTTATTATCAACAGCAAAAAGGAACTTTATATAAACTTTTAGGGACAGGGCTGATATCATTCCTGTGTTTTGATTTTGTTGTAAAACAAATTTTAGAGGGGGATAAAGTTAGACACAAAATGTAGATAAAACCCAATTTAAAACACACCAGAAAGCGTTTATATTTTTCCCCACTCTGAAAACCATTTGTGTGTAGTGTGGCCAAGGAGACAAGGGAGAAGAATTAAACTGCCAGGTTGCTGGATAAATAGTTAACTGACAAAACTGGCATTTAGAGGAGCTGCCTCTTTAAGATGGGAATTGGTTTTGTTAGGCCAAATGCGTTTATTCCTTCAAAAATGTCTTGTGTAATTATTTATCCTATACGAAGCTCCACAGGCATATACTCAGTCAGCCCATGCAACAGTTGGTTTACCAGAATATTACAGGAAAAGCAAAGGATGACAGCATGGAAAGAAACTCAGTTAATTAAAGTGCTGACATATGGGCGCAGCATTTAATTTTTTTTCTCTCCTACTTCGCTAAGTTATTTCAACCTTCCTGGGGTTTTGGGCATCTCTCTCAGGGCTTGTGAAAGGTTCCTCTCTTGGTCCTTTGTGAAATGCAAAGAACTAACTCCTGGGTGGAGCAGACTTGTTTAGCACATGCTGCAGAAACAGACTTGGCTGAGGTTTACCTGTGCTGGGACTGAGCCCCGTGCAACCCTGCCCAACTCCATCCTGCCAAACTAGAGATGGGGAGGATGCAAGAAACAGGCAATCAAAGTGGCAAAACTCTTGTGAACTGTGGTCCTATCCCAGCTGAGTTATTTGTGGCAGCAGAGGGCACAGGAAATGAGACTGGAGACAACTTGGTTTGTTCTCCTTGACATCATTGAAGCAGTTTTGGGTCAACTGCCATATAGTCTAGGCCCTGGGCTTAGAGAATTCCACCCTTCGAACCCTCCTAACAGTCTTGGAGTGGGGAAGATATTGGTTACAGTTCTTTGGATGCAAGCAACAATTTATTCTGACAATAACAGCTGATTGCTAGGATGTGGGGTAGCTCAGAGAATTTTGAGACAACTGAAGAGCCAGGTTTAGAAAGAAGAGAGAATGGGATAGGTACTGAGATCTAGATTGCAGGAGCTGCCTCAGTTTGAATGGGGTGCTACTTGGATGAAAGCAAGGGCTATTATCGCTATTATCGATTCTGCTGAAAATTCAAATTCCAAGGAGACAGAATCCAACAAGGCTGAGTAGAAACCCTGTAACGACTGTATGTAATGGTGGTTGGTAGTTACCCAAAGCAAAAGCAAAATTGGTATGTTACAAAAAGAACTGGGGGAGAGGAAAGGATATGCAAATGCTGAAAAACAAAAACAGAAACCCCCAAATTGAAAAAAAAAAAAAAAGGAAAACAAAAGAGAAACAGATGTGCCCCAAATAGACATTTAGAAAGCATACCATTACTCGAGTAACTTCACATAGCATGTGAATGGTGACAGCCAAGATTCACCCTCTCCCACCTACCCACCATTTTTTTTTTAATATCTCAAAAGTCCTCTTCCTTTTCTGCCATGCTACCTCTCAGCTCTCAGATCTATTTATGGGCAAGGATCATACAAACTGTTTATTCTCTCACTGTTTCCAACAAAGTAACTAAAGTCCAGAAAGAGATGAAAATTGGAAGGTGTGGGGAGTAGATATAGATGGGAAAGGAGAATTTATGTTACTAGCAAACAAATTTCGTGATACTTTTCTCAAATAAAATTTTACCTAGGCATCTTTCCCCTCCTTCCAGTTGTTCTGGATTTACTTCTTCCCCACGTACTCTTTCTCTCACATACTCTTATAGATCCTCCTTCTCTATTTTTGGAAGGAGGAACATCTCAGAATTTGATCCTAAGCCTTCTTTTCTTCATCAACTTTCAACCATATACCAATGATCAACACAGGATGACATCTAGATGGCTCAGCATGGCCTTTGGGACTCTTTATACCTGGGTTCCACTCTCCAATAATTCTACCTTTTTTTGTGTGTGTGGAGGGATACTGAACTCAAGGCCACTCAAACACTGAACCACATCCCCAGCCCCATTTTGTATTTTATTTAGAGACAGGGTCTCACTGAGTTCCTAAGTGCCTCTTCAATGCTGAGGCTGGCTTTGAACTTGTGATTCTCCCATCTCAGCCTCTCTGGCCACTGGGATTACAGGCATGTGCTACTGTGCCTGGCATAATTTTACATTTAAAAAAAAGTTATTTAGGGATGAAGCTGTAGCTCAGTGGTACAGTGCTTGCCTAGCGCTTGTGAGTCATTGGGTTTGATCCTTGGCACCACATATAAATAAATAAAACAAAGGTATTTGTGTCCATCTACAACTAAAAATATTTTTTTAAAAAGAATTATTTATGATACTTTAAATTCTTTAAAATGTTCAACCTTTTTAATTGACATGTAATAATTCACATATTTATGGAGTTCAGTGTGACATTTTGATACATGCAAATGATGTGTAATTACTGATTTTGAAAAACTAACATATCTATCACCTCAAACACCATTTCTTTGTGGTGAGCAAAGAACTTCTATTTTGTTTTTCATGGCACCATTATGCAAGTCCCCATTGGCTTATCTCTTCTTTGTGTTTCTAATATGCTATCCATATTCTGATTTTCTTCGTTGGTTTCTGCAGACATTCCATGGAATGTCCATAGCATGTTCCAAGACATTTCCTTCCACTCTCCATCGTATATCAAAATCTGCCTGTTTCTCCAAGATCCAGCTTAATTCCCATAATTTCCAGAAGATCTTGTCTAGTAGCTGTACACATTGACCACTCCCTTTTCCAAGAGTCTAGGCCATTTTTGGAGAATCCTCTATGGCCAGTAAGTATCATTTCATAACCTTATGTGATTATCTTATTTCTCTAAATTTTGTAGACTTTTGGAGGAGAAATCTTTTTAGGTCTAGATAAAATAGATTCAACAAATATTCATTTAATCTACTTGTTTAAAAAAATAAGAGACATATAATGTCTCTCTTGGGAGAGAGATTCTTGTGTCTCCTCCCCTACTTACAATACTACAAAAGTGGTTTGGCTCAGGGTACCCTCATAGCACAAATCCACATTGCAGCTAGGCTGTCCCAATTGCCTCTTCAATCTACTTTCCATCCTTGGTGAGACCCATGGGATTCCTAGAAATGTATAGATGAGCAGCAAAAATCAAGAAAGTTCTCCTAAAAGAAAGGAAGGTACCTCCAGAATGTTCTTCAGAAGTCTGTTTAGAGGATTTCCAGTAAAATCCTCACCATGAAACTTCCCACTTCTTGGATGAGGTCCAAGTCCCCGCAGTGGGCCTTGTGTCTTATTTTGTGCGGAGTCAGAATCTTCTCCCTCCCTTCATTCACTCACTCACTGAGCATTTTCCTGTGCCGGCTCTGTGAGGTTTACTAGACACAGCTTCACTGCAGGTTGAGCTCCCAGTGCTAGGACAAGGCCATGAGTCTTAGGACCCTACCCTAGGCCTGATGTTCAAAGACACACAGGCCTCAGACTCAAATCCAGCTCTAAAGGGACTGGGGTCAGGTGGAGCAGGAGGCAGGAAGAAGCCCTATGGGGGAAACCTGGGAAGCTTACGAAGGCCAAGAGCTTGCTTTTTGGACACAATTTCAGGAATTGGCTTTTCACAGCTTCTACTATGGAACTCATACATGAAGCAGTAGTTGTCTGGGGAAGGCGATTAATGTTAACTTTCCTTATAGTTACCTCTAAAAGTCATGTGAAGTGTTTTCCTTTGGAAAGTGTCTACACTACATCCTGACATTTAATCTGCAGCCCTAATGGGGGTGACTAATGTGAGCTGTAGGTTCTTGGCTATTTCGAAAGAAAGCCAACTTAATCTAGTAATATCTTTTTTAGGCTCACAGGAAAAGGCGGGGGGCGGGGGGGAAAGACAATTAAGCAACACAAGCAACTAGTGTATTTTCCTTCAGCATTCTTGGTAATACAAATTGTGTGTGTGTGTGTGTGTGTGTGTGTGTTTTAAAGGTCTGGTTTAAATAAAATGTTTAACCCTTTAAAGCCAGGACCCTAGTGTGTAGTTAAAAGACTGCAGGATTTGGGTGGGGTCTACTCTAGCAGCCAATATCTTGGTATTTCAGTACATACACAAATCTCTGGTTTATGAGAGGTTGGGAGCAGTTACACAGAGGGTGGGGTAGACAAAACAAAAAGCTGTGCTTAAATTGTGCTTGGAAAATGTTTTTGGATTCAATAGGAGCCAAAACCATGGGAACTGGCCTATATCCTTAGGGCTTAAAAGAGATCCAAATAGGCTTACCATGTACTGAAAGTATGAATATCTCCAGACTGCAACCAGACCACTAGGGTTCTGGTCTCACTTGTGAAGAAACTAGCACTGCGCTCAACTCTTAACAAATCTCGGACTCAGTTTTCTCATTTGCAAATATGAATAGATTTCTAAAGGCCTTTCTAGTTCTGACTTCCTCTGACACTAAATCATCTTGAAAGGGATTATTAGATGTCCACGTTTTATTTTTGTTCAGTTTTCTAATGGTTCTTTAGATGTGAGTGCTCTGGCTGGTTTGTGGTTTAGATTTCCAGGGTGGTAGCCCACAATTTTAGTTAAGTGAGGAGCAGGGTGGAGATTGTCAACACCAGTGATAACTGTAAGACTTCTAAAGGTCTCCTAGAGGTGCAGGCTACTTAGGAGACTCATCCTGATGCTGTTTATCTAGGTGTGGGCCTATGATTCAGGGGGAGGGCAGGAGCTTCAGAGCCATGCATAGGAAGGAGCCTTGTGCAATGTGTGGTCCCATGTTCCTAGTGGTGATTAAGCTACTAGTGGGAGGAGGAGGAGGAAGAAGAAAAACAACTGACTGCTACTGAGTGCTTGCTATCTGCAAGCTGGGCCCTCTGCTGGCAAGGCTGCCTGTCCTCTCGTTCAGTACTTTCGGTCACACTGCAAGGAAAGATCATCTGAGGAAAGAAACCAAGGCTCAGAGAGATTATGTAGATTGTTCAAGCAGATGGAATTGAAGTTCACCTCTGCCTGCTTCAACAGTCTTGTTTCTTTTAACCACAAGATCAAACTGCCTCCATGGTTGAATTGCTGAACATAATGAGGTCTACATTGTGTTTCAGGACTCCATTGCTCTGTATACTGAAAAGATTTTCAAGGAAAATTAAGGGCAGAAACATAAGTCTTATTAAGCAAAGAAACCATAGATTTATCTTTGAGAAAGCAAGTATACTTTACAAAATTAAAAATGAACCAGTAGTCGGATGTCAAATGTAGGCTGGGCTGAGATGGCAAACATGGTGGACACCCTCACTTCCTGTAGGGTGGCCATGAATCTCCATCTTTTCCTGTGTCTCCTTAGAAGTAGAAGTTCCTTTACTTTTTTTTTTTAAATAAGTGCTATATCCTAATTTTCCCCTTATGGATTTGTCTCTAAACAATTTCTAGTAATCTTATCAAGATCCCAAAGATGTATGATTTAGATTCTTTCCAATGACTTCAGAAAGGTGGTGGTTATTTGAGCTTGGTGCAGTGGTGTATGCCTATAATTTCAGTGGCTTGGGAGGCTGAGACAGGAGGATTGCAAGTTCAAAGCAAATATGAATAGATTTCTAAAGGCCTTTCTAGTTCTGACTTCCTCTGACACTAATCAGTTTAGTGAGCCCTAAGCAATTTAGTGAGACCCTATCTCAAAAACAAAAACAAAAAAAAGGTCTGGGGATGTGGCTCAGTGGTTTAGTGCCCTTGGGTTCAATCCCTGGTGCCAAAAATAAATAAATAAAAATAAAAATAAAAAGTGGTATTTGAATAAATTATGTAATTCTCTGTGGGCAATTAGAAGTACAAATGAGCCACCAGCAGCTTGGAAAGGAGCGAATGCAATTTACTGTCTTTTGAAGAGAAGAGGGATTTTTAGATTTTTAGTCTCTCCTTGAGGAACATGAATATTGCTGAACTGTATTGTTAACAATACGAAACTGTCATTTTGTAGATCATACCTGCTCAAATATCTACATATTCACATGCTTCAGTTTGCTATTCAAAATTAACTTGTTTCCTAACGTTTTGAAGGACTAGAATAGACTCATGCTCCATACTTTTCAGGTATTCCTTACCCTCAGTCCCAAGCATTTATTCTTAGAACTAAGAAGGCAATTAATGCAAAATAAACCTTATTTAGAAGGGAAAGACTATATGAATAAACCTGTTTGATATTCCTAGACTATGAAAGAGACAGATGTTTAATTTAGTATAAATTTCATTTGTTATATCATAAATGATCTCCAACGTTCTTGTATAAAAATGACTAAAGTTTATCTACTACAAGCAAAATCCAAAGGTACTAAGTAGGACTAAAGTTTTAAAAGCTCCACATCTAAATGTGAGTGGAAAGTGGATTCAAGTCATCTGAAGACCATTATCATTAATACATATAGTAGACGGATTTGGTTTGTATGTCTGGGCTTACAATACACTTTACTTTTCTATAAAGTTGTCTATAACTTAACTAAGGTAATTTCTGAGACACATGTGAAATTAATGGGAAAGACAAATGGTACAGAAAATATTGTTAGCAGTTCGTTACCAGAGAGGCATACATTGTGGCTGTCACTGTTCACAATAAGGGAGTCATATACTAGAGCTACCAGAGGTGCCCTCTGAAGGGTCCTCCTGGAAAAGGCATTTTTTTTCTTTTTTTAAAAAATTAATTCTTTTTAGATACATGTGACAGTAGTATATATTTTGATGTATTATACATACATGGAGTATATCTTATTCTAATTAGGATCCCATTCTTTTGGTTTAGTCATTTCCTTCTAGCACATTCTTCTGTGGAATACCCCTAAGCGTCTTTTATCTTCTGTGTAAATAACCTAGTGGTGTGGATTCTCTAACTTCCTCATGGGCAGGTCAAAGCTCAACTAAGAATGCTGTTGCTCAATATTCAAAGCTAGAGTCAAATGTGGTTCCAGGTAATTTCACATTACAGTGCTCATGCTGTACCAATAATAGATGCCAGATGAAACTGAATATGCATGTTAAGTTTTAAAGGATGCCCCGAGGCAAATACTTTTCTTATTCCATGCAGCTAATTTCTGATTGGCAAAGAACAACATTAAGATTAGTCATAATATTTCCTTGTTTTCTTATTCCATGGACAAAAAAATTGAAGCACACAAATTCTTAAACCACGTATTGAATTAACTTTGTAAGACTTTTTTGCCCATTTCAGCGATGAATCAAAAGAGAACTCACATTAAAAACACTTGTTATATCTATCCACTTCTCTCTCCATGGAGTAGAATGTAGCTAAGCAGCTTTGGTTGATTTCTGGTGAAGGTGCCCTTTGACCTGGGCTATGCCTGCTGTTACTTTTGCTTAAATATTCGGATTCAGGGAAATTTCTACCTTAAAGAACACTTCACTTCCTCATGGATGCCTGTGGAGGAAGTGAAGAATTTTTTCAAGGTGGCTAGGAAAATGGGTCCCAGGAAGCTTAGAACAACTCACTACCTTGATCTCGTCCTTCAATTTGAATGTAAGTTTAAATTGCAATCATCAGTTGAACAGTCCTGATGACTCTGTTTTGATTATTTGACCACATTCCTTTGCCTTCCTGTTAGTGTGACTGCTTCTCCATCTGGAACTTTAGTAATGTCCTCACAAGCAAAGCTCTGGCCCCTCCCACAAGTGCAACAGGGGTTGTAGTTCCATAAAACTCTCAGCCAGAAAACTACCCCAAAATAAGCTTTATTGCGAGAAAAGTGTCATATTTGATACATAGACCTACAAAAACAAACAAAACCCAAAACCATAAGTTTTTCCTCACAAACACTTGATTACAAATTTATAGTTTCGCTCTTTCTCTTTTTCTTTTTTTTTAGTTATTAAAAATGAAACAAAACAAAAAACCCCAAACACGGGATATAACTGCTTACTAATCTTTGGTCAACACAGGTGTGAGAGGAACAAACCGGAAGTCTGCATGTGCTTTGGCCATTTCACATATGAGGTTTGGTCATTGGTCCAGGGACAGGTTCTTGGGTAGAGAAACGGAGACATACTCTTATTAGCACCTCCTGGTACAAAATCTTTTTAAATGACTAAAGCAAACTAAACATCAATTCATTGTACAAACATCTTTCATATACAATAAGCTATGATAAAACGAGGCATATGGTGTATAACTACAGTATTAATGAAAATTCTAAAAAAAAAAAAAATGGACTTAAAAAAAAAAAACAACAACATATATTCCTTGGCTGCACTGCATGATTTGTTTGCACATATGGCAATCCTGAAACAACTTGAACATAATAAATGCACCATTAATCTAAGACAGCACCAAACACTACAGAACGCCAGGTGTTCCTATTCAAAGGAACGGCAGTTCTTCAGCTGCCTACGGGACCACAAGTACGCAGCGCACCCTGGGTAGGAATGAGGTGTTGTGGGTAGCACATGTGGTTCCTTGAGGTTATGAGAAGGAAATACAGTACGGTTTGGCCTGCAACGCTAACGGTCTCACAAGCAGTCAAGGTATTTTGCTACAGTGGTTGTGCTTCAACTTCCATTGCCTGGTATATCTGTTGATGTGAAATATTGTCACAATGAGCTGCTCTGGCTTTGATCTCCTTTATAAAGAATCAAATGACATTCATGTCTTCTAAATTATTGATTACACTGCCCATTCAGCTCTCTGAGGCTTTTCTTTAAAATAATCAGGTGTGTACCAGTTGGATGACTGGCAGAAAACCAAAGGAAACATCTCTTGAATCTATTGAATTTTTTTAAAAGCACCTCTAAAAGAAATAGCTCAAATTTATAAATCTAAAGAAAACACAAGCGAGTTTCCCTTTTTGTTTACATAGTTTGTTCATTTCTCCATATATTACTGCATTAAAAATAAATAAACATCTATATTTTTTTTTTAATTAGCAACTATAGCAAAATACCCAAAGTGTTACAGACTGCTAACAGGAAAAAAAAAGCTCACATTATTTTTGTGCATTTAGTGCCATATGCTGATCTCTTGAACATTTAGCTTTTTTTTAATATATTTTAAAATGAAGTTATATAAAAAATACAGTAACCACGGTTGCCTTTGTACTCAAATCTTTGGCCACACCAGAGTCTAAATTATCCCTCCCTGTTGAGGGTCAACATTCTAAAAGTCTGAGACAGGGAGGAAAGAAACAAAAGTCATTTTTTTTTCCTCTTTAAAATTAGTCATTGACTTTTCAAACGTTTCTGAAGGCTGGCTGTGCTGGGATTTGAGCCTGGAACCAAGTCTGTGAAGGGTTAATAGAGTTGAATCTGCAGCCTCATTCTGAGAGCCTCCCCGAGCTCCCCTAGGAGGTAGTCATCCTCATTGCTCTCTTCCAGTTTCTTAAGCTCCTTCTTCCTGTAGAGAGGGATGCTCGTGATTTCCAGTGTGTATGTGCCAGGCGTGAGCTTCTTCTTGGCCGTGTGCAAGTAGCTGAGCCCATTTCTTTGGTGGATGCGGAAGATGCCATCATCATTCCCTTGGGAGATGACATAGCGGATGTGGTTGTTGAGGGGCTCAATGGCGGGCATGAGTTCCAGGATGTGCTCCTTAGAGCCAAAGCCAGAGAGATTGAACTTCATGTTGATGGGGCTGTCCATGTCGACACTCTCTAGGCTGATGTGTTCAACCTGGGGAAAGAGCAGGAAACCATTTGGGACAAGTTTCAACCACACTAGCAGCAGGCTCAAAAGGGATCTGTGGCCTCAGGGGTTACAGCTACAGTGACAGGTTGTGGCTTCCCACTCTCCCTTTCTACACTAATAGTGGCTATGAAAGAGGCTATTGAAAATTCCTGACAGCTGGGAGGAAAGGTCTACTCCACAGAGGATGCTCTGTAAATCTTTACGACTTCTCACTCAGCCTTAATGAGGTCATTAAAGTTACAGGACTGAGACTACAAAGAACATTCACATTTCAAGTTTTTTGATGAGTTTATGGAATATCATGCTTATTAATAATTTTTTTAAAAGGCAATTTAGGAAATGAGTATAATTTTTTTTTTTCTCCTGGAGTCATAATGAGAAGTGCTGCTATTTGTTCATTAGCAGGGCTTGTACCCAGAGGAATCCTCATGCTGAAGGTTCAAAGCTCAGCTCTGATTTGCAAGGAATGAATGATGAGTGAGTTTACTGGGAGCCATCTGTACCATGCAGAGTGAATGATCTGCAGAGTCCCCAGGGCTACAGTCTGAATCAGCTTTAGTAAAATACAGACAGGCAGAGCGTGATATGGTCAGAGGGTTTCAAGGTGCAAGAATGCTGCTTATATAAGATATGAAGGGCAAAAAAACCTTGTTTTGATTTGGTACTCATTAAGCAAGGATATCACTATGGTGGCTCAGAAGTGTCCATCAGTAATAAGGCAGAAAGATGTTCCTAGTCTCATAATGGGAAGGTCTTGATAAACAGAATATCTGCATTTATAGTTTGTGGGATTTGATGAATAACTCACTTGTCATATTTCAGCATCAACTGGATACCTCAGTCTACTTAAGGTAAATGTAACATTGACTTATTTTTATAAAATACAATCAAAGGCTTTTTGCCTTAAGAAGTCTAATCATATAGATAAGGAAAGTTCCTCAGGCCCTGAAAACTGATGCAAGTTACCAGTTCACACTGCCAGTTAGTTGTTGACTAGGTTTTTTGGTTGAGTAATTTCTCTGGAATGATAACTGAAAAGAGTGGTGAGTGGTGACCTCATATTGTCTCTGATCTTTAGGGAAATCATCAACGTCTCCAGATATGGGATATTAATTACTGTAAGAAGGACAGAACATGTGTGACATATGTGTTAGGCACTGTTCCGGGCACTTCATGTGCACTAACCTTCCCATCAACCCTCAAAGGTTGGGTATTTTAATTTTCATTTTTCAGGTAAAGAAACCAAAGTAGAGAGTTTAAATAAACATGGCCCATGTAACACAGGTACTCACTGGGGAGGGCCAAGGAATATATTCAAAACCAGGCTGTCTGTGGCCCCTTAACTATGCTGCTAACGTGCCATTAATGGAGAAGACACACCAGAGGCAGAAAATTCAGAACCTATTGCAGACAACATTTTTATGGCAGGAACATATATTTTATCAATAAAGCGCAGAATATGAGATCTAGTTGGGGGACCTATGGAAAATTAAAATCAGCCTAGAATGTTTATATGACTGTTACATATGTACAAACTAGAATAGGAAACATTCAAAATAGAATGTCATGTTTTGGAATCATTTCAAAGCACTTTTATTCCTAAATGAATATCTTATATTTTCTGGCACAAATCAAAAACTAAAACAAAAGAAAACGATCTGAAACTGTGAAACTTAAGGTCTTTCCCCCAAGTCTTTGTTTTGAGCTATGAATTCAACTTATTTTAATTTACTTGTCTTTATTGGGTCTATTAATATATCCATTATTTCCAGACAGGTTTAACTATACTGAGGCTGAAACTCCATAACTGCATTATATGAAAGACTTCATGTGGATAAAATTTTGTGGGAAAACAGTGTGATCCACTCACAGCACTGGGTGTGGGGTCCTGGATACTTCTCTTCTGCCTGCCATCTTTCTTGGAGTAGCCATTGATTTTGCACTCATAGCATGTTTCTGGAGACAAAGCGTTTTCTTCATCCACTTCTGTGTCCAGAGTCAGGTACTGCCCTTTGTTGAATCCCATTCCTGAGACACAGTGGCTATTTACAAGAGATAAAGCATTGTTAGAATTTACTGTTGACTTGGACAACACTTTTCCAGTGGAAGAGCTGATTTTTCAAGAACATGAAACCAACAAAGCAAATGCTAAGCTAAGCTCATAACAAAAAACCCTGAAAATTCTTCCTAGTTCTTTTCTTAACACGCAACACCAGAAGATTTCCCCTGGTTTTGAAACAGCAAAATTTCTTTTCAGGTGAGCCCACGGCTTCTTTAATTCCCAATCTAATTAGACTGAAGCACTTGGAGGGTAGTTTACTCAAGGAGGTAGAAGCAGGTGTAAATTGCTCTAATAAGTGAGATTTCTGAAGTCTTATATTTTTGTTAATAAAAGAACCAATGAATTAGTTTGAAATGACCCTCATCTAGACCAAGTCTTGGTTTTAAATACTATTATAAACCAGTGTTGGACACAGTGGTCCACACCCCGTCAGTGCCTGCTTCACTCACCCCTCCCTCCCAGGAAGATGACCCTGACTGACTCCTAAATTCCCAGCTTGTGTGCTAATGAGCACTGCTGTCCTGAGGGAAGGATGCACAGGGCCAATCAATCAATCTAATCAGCCACAGCTGACAAGTCTTGAGCAAGTGCAATTAGCTGAAGGAAAAGCCAGCCTGGTGGAGATGGTGTGTGCCCAGCAGAACCACATCCACTAGGAACCAGCCTTTCTTTGTACAATAAAAAAAAACAGATGAGCAAACAAAGAAGACTCCTTCCTCAGGGATTAATTAGCACCTGCTAAGTCTGTAGAAGAATTTGGGTTGAGGCCATTTCCACATCTCTCTCTTAGCCCAGGTATCTATGGCAACATGGGAGCTGCAGTTTTACACATCTCCTTGCCTCTGGACTTGGGGTCTGAGTGAACCAATTCAGGCCATTATGAGGAGCAAAAAGTGAGAACTGCATTAAAGTTCAAGTCTTCAGCTCACTCTAAAGGGGGTTAATCCTATGCCATAAACACAGTTTGGGTGCCTTCTTGGTGCTTGTTCTTGTGCCTTAAGAGCACCGAGCACCATGTCCACCTCTTGGGCTCCTAAAAGCTGTACCCTTCCCAGAAGTGGTAGGTAGCTAGGTGACCTGCACTCAAGGACGGGAGGAATGGCTGCCTTGCAGGGCCACTGTTTGCTGTTTGGGGACGCTGATGGGCCATCTTACCCCTGTCCCACTCTGTAGTAGCCAGGTGGGCAGCCACAGAGGTAGCCCCCTTCCGTGTTGGAGCAGCCGTAATTACAGGGATTCTTAGAGGATGAGCACTCATTCACATCATGGCAGGCACTGGAGAACTGGTCAAAGGAGAACCCGGAGGGGCAGGCACACTTGTAGCTTCCTAGGGTATTGTAGCAGGAAGCAGAGCCACAGGCATTGGGGTTGGAGCACTCATTCTCATCTGTGAAAACAAAGAAATAAACTCTTACATATATACAAGAAGGGGCAGTTAATATGGAAAAGAGCAGGAGTCCCAAAGTACCTATGATTTTATGGGGGAGATAACTTTAGAATTGCTTTTTTTTCTTTTTACTCTGATAGTTGATTTGCAAAGCATATGAAATGAAAAAATGTCCCCTAACTTATGTCTTTTTAAAAAACCTTGCTTTGCCCTTTTATTTTCTGTTCACACTGTTTCTGAATACATTAGCAGTGCTTGGGGAACAGATATTCATAGCTTGCTTAAATAATCAAAAGGCTATATGTCAAACAAATCTACAGAGAGTAGAGGAGTAGTTGCCAGGGGCTGGAGAATGACTACTATTAGGAATGGGTTTTCTTTTTTGGGATAATGAATTAGTAGTGTTGGGAATTAGTAGTGTTGATGGTTTGCATGCCTTGTGAGACTACATTAAAAACCATTTAACCATAAATTTTAAAATGGTGAGGATTATGGTATGTGTATCTCAATTTTTTAAAAAGCCTATCTATCTGCATTTATATCTACTCCCCCAGCAATTCCCCAAATCTCCTTTGTATATGGGAACAAGTATGTAAAATAATTAAATGGAAACACACTATTTATATCCGCTGAACAAACAACCTTTGGAGTGCCTGAGAACCCACGCCATGCAGTGCAGACGGTGCCTCCGGAGGTAGGTTTGCATCCTGCCCTCTGCCGAGGTGCAGCGTTTAATGACTAGCATTGTACTATACATGCCTGACAGGATAATTATAGGTTATACTTTCAGTTGCTATTATCACAAATCACAAATTCAAAGCCCGATTGTGCTTTTAACTTTGGAGGTTATAATTTTGCTCTTAGCAGTCTGGTTGATGTATAGCATGTGGTTTGACTCCTTTAGACTTTATTATAATCCAAATTTCACCCTGGGCACAAATCACATCTGCTCCATGGAATTCTTTCAATTCTTGTGACTACAGATGGAACACAGAGTGTCTGTTTACCTAATATATGACAAGTGTGTATTTCAGTCCTTGTGGGGAAACAGGCCCATTGCAAGGAGGTGTGCCCCGGAGCCCTGACAGCTAGGAGGGAGGAGCAGATCTTGCAGAGCTCAGTGAGATTATGGAAGATGCAGATGGGGGCTCAGTGAAGACGGTTCTCAGACAGGAAATTAAACTTCGTTAAGGACAGCACAGAAGTTATTGGAAGGGTAAATGTTATTAGGTACATTTTCACATCATGGGTCTAGTTTTGGAATTAACTAAGACCACTAAATGTAGAACTCTCAGTCACTGAATATAAAATATACTTGATTACCTAATATGTGAAAATTCTTAACTTTTATTACTTAAGGAGAAAGTCTATAAATTTTCAATAACTTGGCTACATGTGACATAAATATAATGGCTATTTTATTTCTATATATGAAAGTTTTGGAATTCTGCCATGAAGGCTCATCTACTTTTATAAATAGATCTGACATTCATATGCAGTATTTCTTTCCTAACAGGGATTCTAAATTAGATTATAATTTAATGATATGATCTCGACATTAATATATTCAGACACAGGTAGAAAAGTACCAGGCAAAACCGATTAAATTGCATTTAAACATACCAGTCACAAGAATGTTTTTAAATACATTAATATTTTTGGAAGCCCCACGATATACCTCATATTTATAGGCCATAAATGTATAGCATGATAAAATTTTATAGTCTTACAAAAATATGGTCTTGTTTGAAACATACTTTGAATTGACTTGAACCTTTCTAAGCTATGCTTGAATTATTTTGGAAAGTCTATGAAAGCAACTGGAAACTACTGGCACTAACTAAATAATAAAGGCTTCACATAACTAAGATAGCATTTTTCATGTGCAAATGTTAATAATATTTACATATCTTCAATTTTGAATAATTATAGTACTTGTAAATAGTTGAGAATGTTACCATCAGTATAATCTTAGATACTGGAATGTTTTAAATTCTCTATGGTAACTGTTAGTTTGACTTGAAAGCTTTTTAAAATATTAACACTTTCAAAGAATTCTATTTTTCTTGAATTGGTGATGGTATTAATAACATCATAAATTTAAAATTTTATCAATTTAAAGTGTCTAGTACATTGACTGACAGTTTTGGTCATTTACTAAAAGACCCAGATAAATCTATCCGAGATACTTCTTTGCTATATTTTCCCATCAATTGTACGAATGACTGAAACTATTTCACAGTCACAGACAAAGAATGTTTATGGCCTTTTAATTTGAATTTTGTCACAATTCTTATTCTGCTAACTTGTTGCTTGTATTAGTTTCTGGTGGGTGATTTCATTCTATTTCTGCCACATATTTGAATTAAAATTCCAACTGTGTTGTATGGATTTAAGGAAAGAAAGGCAGCCATTTTTTTTTAAGAGACTAGCTGGATTTCTTAACTTTGCACAGAACTAGAACCTTCTGAAATAAAATCCTTGCTGTGAGTTAGAGACACAGGAGCCTGTTGCTTAGAGTTGGCCATTTTTAAAAAGTGAGCTCACAAATTAAAATTTGTAACTGAGGATATCTGCCTCTCGTTCTTTTAGTTTTGGTCTCATCTTTGAAACCACTATTCCTCTGATTAGAAGGCACACAACACAGGCTTCTGGCTGAACTCTAGTGTAAGCTCTTCTTGGTTGATGCCTTTGTGGAAGTACCCACTCTGAGAATCTCATAAAGGGAAACTGGGATATACCACACCACCTTGATTCTTAGGTCATTTCAAACAGTGCTCCTAAATTCATAAAAAACTTGTGCAGCTAATTTTGCTCTAAATGTTTACAGACAGGAACTTCAAAAAACATAAAGAGATTGAATTGACACTTCATACATGATCTTCTCAATTCACCAAACTGTCATTAGAAATTTCTTTGAAGAGGATCACAAAGGGTAAAATGAGATTAATTTATTTAGTGGCTCACTGTGGCACTATATTTGAATAATGCATTGAGTAATTTAAATCATTACAAACAGGAAGCATCCGTCATTCTCACAGGACTATTGTTTCCCTTCAGCTCAGCAACATCGGCTTCTAATGTCAAAATTTGTTGGATGGTGTGTCTATGAAGTGCACTCAAATGGAGCCAAGAAATTAGGCATATGCTAAGTCAGTCAGCTGGTTATTCAAATAGAATAACGTTCTCCTTGATCGCTTGCTCTGTCACTGAAGAATTTCCGTGATTATCAATGCAAGAAACAGAGTCGAGTGCCTACATATTTTATCAACACTTTGTCTGGAGTTGTCAACAGTACTTGTTGTTACAGGTTACTTTTTCTACTTTAAAATACTTTGCATCCTTCATTAAATTTCTTTGACAGGACAGCACAGATGGACTTTCCTCATTAAGTTGATCTGAATTCTTTTAGATTTATAGGAGGGGAATGGATGGGTTAACCTTTAAGTCCCAAATCTAAAGCCATCAAATTCCTGATAAAAAGCAGCTGACTAGGGCAAATGATGATGATGATGATGCTTCACCCTATCTTCAGAAACTTAAGATTACTTCTAGTGGCAATTTAAAATAAGATTACTGTTGAGTTACCATTGGGTACTCAAAAGCGTTTTTATCATAGATATTTTCAGACATGCAATAGAATGAATTCCCATACATCGGTCTTAAGTACTGGTTTTTAAGTTCTAGAATTCAAAGGCTATTTTGAGACTTTGACATTATTTGTTCACTTTATGTAGAGATACTTTAAGGCAAATAAAGCAGGGGTTATGTAATCAATGAGCGCTCACCAACACACTGATTCCACTGGTAATGCTGAATATATCCTTGTGGGCAGCCACACCTGTAGCCTCCCAGGATGTTCTGGCAGCCATGTTGGCACCTGTGGTTTCCATCGCATTCATCAACATCTGCAAAAACAACCCCAGCAAAATCTTTATGTCCCCCTTTTCTCTACTCTTCTTAAATGCATTCTAAACACAACCTTCAGGGGAACAAATAAACAAGACATGGTGCCCAGAGAAGCTATGATTTCTTTCCAAGTCACATGGTTATTAGTCAGTGGTGGCACAAAGCATGGTTCAGAGATAAGAAACCAGCTCATTCTTATGCTCTCCACCAGACCATGGTATATCAGTGCTCTGAATAACAGCTTAATTTCGAAAATCAACCATAACAACCACAAATGTTGTGCATTTTGGATTGATTAACTACATATGGTATGATTTATCTGGTAAATTATATACATATCTATATATAGATAAAGATACACACACATTACATATTCTAGTAGATTCCAAAGTGATTCACATGTAATTCTCATTTTGTGGAAGATACAAACACTAAGAGATACCTAAAAAGTATAATGGTTTTGGAAGCGAACATTTTTATTACCAGTTAAGGTTAATTAGATGCAAATCCCTTTTAAGTATTTGACTGTTATTTTTAGACAAGATGTGGTATTATTATACATATGGAATAATTTCTTTGTTCATATATGCATACTCTTTTGGAATGACAACTGAGGCTTTGAAATCTACCCAGAAAGAGTGAAATAAAATCGGCATGTCTGATGTATGTGTAACAAATTTACATGGATAATTAATAAGTGGTATCTTATGTGCATGGTCATGAGCTGGACTCACACACGGCAAGCAGCTGTAAGTTCAGAACACTTTCAGTGTGTCAGTGACTTCAAATATAAAATTGAAAAAAAATTTTTTTTTTGGTACTAGGGATTGAACCCAGGGGAACTGAGCCACATCCCTAGCACCTTTTTATTTTTCATTTTGAGACAGGTTCTCACTAAGTTGCTTAGCACACCTCACTAAATTGCTGGCTTTGAACTTGCAATCTTCCAGCCTCAGCCTCTGGGGCTGCTGGGATTATAGGTGTACACCACCAGGCCCAGTTAAAATTCAAAAGTTTTAAATAAGTTTTTGGCTGAAAGACATAAAAATCTATAAGTCTTATAAAGAGCTCATTAAATACTTTGAACATATATAGAAAGAGTTCAAAATCATATTTCTAGGAATAATTTATTTAAAATGGATAATTAAATCAATAAAAATATACATTGTAAGGTTACATAAGAATGTAGAAGGAAATGTATGCAGGCTCATGATCTTGGTCATGGTTTATCCCATAGAAGAGACCGATCCTAATAAATCTGTCCTATAATATACTAGATCTTGCAATATAAACATTTAAGTCCTGGATGGTATTTTATCGACTGCAGGCAGATTCTTATTTTGTCATCACTGAAATGTTCCTTTGGATTTTATTAGAGGAAATACCTATTGCTGGGGAGACTTTATAGAGAAAACTCATTGTAGAAAAAGAGAATATGGCAGGAGTCTCAGCCCATGTAAGATAGAAGAAATAGCCATCAGTTTTCCCCAGTGCTTTCAATACATTTCTCTAATTCTCTGTGGTAACAGGTTCTCTTTTTCCATTTAACTTTTACACCTTTAACCATCATGGAATAAAAGCCCAATTATTGTTAATTTGTGGTATACTTGTATACCACCGTAAACCATGTTGAGCACAGATTTCTTTTTCAAATCAATTATTTCTCAGATCAATGATTAGGTAAACAGGTGTTTTTTAAAAAAATTTACTTGTTCTTTTTAGTTATACATGACAGTAGAATGTATTTTGACATATTATACATACAAGGAGTATAAATTCCCATTCTTGTGGTTGTCCGTGATGGTGGAGTTACACTGGTGATGTATGATATATGAACACAGGAAAATAGTGTCTGATTCATTCTACTGTTTTTCCTATTTCCATCTACCCTCCCTATCCTTCATTCCCCTTTGTCTAACCCAATAAACTTCTATTCTTTGCCCGCCTCCACCCCACTCCATTGTGTGTTAGCATCCACATATCAAAGAGAATATTTGGCATTCAAACAGCTTATTTTTAAAAGTTAATTTCTAATTCCAGAATTTTTGTTTTATCACATTCAAGTTTTCCTCTGCTCTCAAAAAGATCACTAAAACCTATGGACAAAATTCAATTGCCAGATTCTATTTTGCTAAACCATCATTTTCTCTTTTGAGATGATTGCAATTTTTCATCTAATGGCTTGGAGGTTTAGCGAAATATGTAGTTTGCTGTTACGAGATAAAGGATTTTTAAGCAAATAAACTCACCTTCACAGTTCAGTCCAGTGGCATCGAGAGAGAACCCTCTCTGGCATTCGCAGTTGAAACTTCCAGGGGTGTTCTGACAGATTCCCTTTGCCCCGCAGAGTGAAGGCTGAGACCCACACTCATTGTTGTCTAGCAAAGCACCAAGAAGGAGGTGTCAGGCATCCCAGTTATTCACACATGACTTACATTTTACTACATCAAGTAAAAAGTGATGGATGAAAGCTTAATCTTCACTATGTAAAAACCTAAGTCTGCATTCACTGTTATATTAAAGGCAAACATGGTAAGAAAAACTGTATTTCTGAGAGGTTTGAAACTAGGGTGTATTTTAGGGCCACTGCAGGAATAATTTTAGAGAATATAGACGGAACATCTTTTAGCATGTGCTTTCTAAAATGTAAAAAAAAAAAAAAAAATGCCCTGTATTCATTAGCATGCTCTAAATTACCACGAGCCTGTAATCACATTTTTATCTGGACACCATAGCTATTTTCAGAACATGATGTAAGGCATTGCCTGGAATATACGGTGCATGTGCTTGGACTGTTTAGGCCTTTCTTCCTCTGGATATTGTTCTTGCGAAAAAATGTCTGTACCATTAGCAACTTCTTTAGACCACTAATTACAAGGGGCTTGTTCTAAATAGAAGTATGAAGACACGATTTAGCAATCATTTTAAATACAACTTTCATGTCCCTACCAAAAGTGTGTGAAAGTTCCCGACTGTAATTTTGCCTTACCAATGCAAGCAGTGTGGTGCTGGGTGAAACCAGGTGGACATTTACAGGTAAAGCCCCCCAGGGTGTTGACACAGAGGAACTGGCAGTTGTGCTGTTTGGTCTGACATTCATCGAGGTCTGAAATTAAAGACAGTCCCATGGAAATCAGAGCAGTGATCTGGCTACGCATCCTTTCTCATGAAACCGCAGGAGGCATGCATGTTTCATTGGGAGTATTTTGTGCAATTTCTTTTTTTTGCTGGGATCTTTGTGGGTTTCCATATGCATATGACAACAAGCACTTTCTTTCCCAGTATTTGAACGGCATCAATATCATGGGCTACTATGATAGGATGACAAAGGCAATCCAAACACAGTTTTCTTAAAATAAGTAACTAAAAGTAACTAACCAGATCACAATAGGTTCCATGAACTATTCTCAAAACTAACATTCAAAGGTTATAATTCTTGCATTTAATGCACTTTAGTATGTTCAGATTGTTCCTAGTAAAGGAGGGATTAAATAAAAATAAAATGAATTCCGAAATTGATGAAGGTCCTAACACAAGCATCCAGCTGGATTCTCCAGATCAAATAAAAACACCATCAATACCAGAAAGCAAAAAGCAAAAACAGGTTCTGTAATTTTAGTCACAAACAATATTCATAACTTGGCATGGGGGTGCACATCTATAATCCCAGTGGCTCAGGAGGATGAGGCAAAAGGATCGTAAGTTCAAAGCCAGCCTCAGCAATTTAATGAGGCCCTAAGTAATCTAGCAAGACGATGTCTCTAAATAAAATAAGGGCTGTGGATGTGGCTAAGTGGTTAAGCACTCCTGGGTTTAATCCCTAGTACACCCCCACCATGGTATTAATATTTGGACTTATATAAAAGAAAACTCAACATTTGGTATTGGTTAGTCTGAAAAATCAGGAAAATACATTTAAAATACATTCACTACATAATATAAGATGTAGACAAGACTGATTCATTATTTTATGGCTTAAAATATTTCAGTTGCACTCATATTATAAACACTGCAAAATTAAATTCACCCCTCCTGGCTCTCCAAACATGTTCAAGATAATATTAGGTCTTGTTATTAGTTTGTTTTTGGTACGTTTTGGAAATAAATCTCATTTTACTGAGGATAATCTATATTTAAATTTTTTCTTAGTCCTTTTATTCCACACGGGTGAAGTTTCCTACAAAATCAAATATGAGTATACTATTGAAACTATTTTAATAATTAAATTTAGCTTAAAAATAATTACTTTTAATACAACTTACTTTTAATATAATTTACCCATTATTTTTCGCTTTTCTGCAACAGATGTGTAATAAAGATAGCTTAGAGAAATGACATCTTAGGTAAGTAAAACAATAGAAAATCTCTTAGTGATTTGTTTCAACTCTTCCCCTGCCAACATTTCATTTCGCTTTGTTTTAATTTTTAAAAAATGTGCGTGGTTTGCTCTAAGGAGCCAACTCTTGGACTTTAAAACATTTGTTCTGCTTCCATTAATGGGCCTTTGGATAGAAGTTTCTATGACTAATAAAATAGCTACTGAGAAGGTGCATTGTTATGAAGATGATGATGCACATGGTATAATCCCTGATTACCTAATATCAGAATCTGAAAGTAGAGAGAGAGAAAAGGATCATAATTTCTGGAGACTCTTTGCTCACCTTTGCACGTCTTCCCATCCTCTTGCAGGACGTAACCCCGTGGACAGGAGCACTGATAACTCCCTTCAGTGTTCTTGCAGATGAAGTTGCATGGTTTCGGGGACTGGGAACATTCATCAAGGTCTAAGTAAAAGTGATGTGAAGATTAAAGTCCTGGTTAAAAGAAACAACCAACTTCTCTCTTCCCTCCATATTCTCATATTACTCTTTTTGCTTTTCCTCTGGCACTTAAAATGAAATACAGCCAGACAGAAATGAGACACAGGAAGATTTTCCTTAAAGTAATACTGAAATGGGTAATCTATTGGGATATCACATAAGCTGATGAAATATGGAGGAAATACTTTTTATTTCTTTAGTGAAAACTAAATCGATTATTTTGTAAAAATTCAATAAAGGGCAGTCCCCTCACCTCCAAATGTCAGAATAAGATAATAAAAAAATAAGAAAAAAACAATAAAACAGTCAAAGGATTCTCCACTGAGACTGCCTAGCAATAGAAATTTCAGATGATGCTTATTTTTATGCAGAGAATAGTAAAAAAGGCACTCTTTATATATACAAAGCATGCAAACTCACAATAAAGGCATTTTTCTTTCATCAAAAGAATGACAAGTGGGTATTTGTAAATTAAAAGATAAAATATTGAAAGAATATTTCATAATTTTTAGGTTTCCCTGATTGAATAGACATTTTTTGATGAATTGAGCATTTCTGTAGCCCACATGGTCAAACAAGTAGCTGAAATGGTGCTGTCAGGAACCACATTATTGAGAGGAGTGGCATCATTTTCATAAAATGTGTGTTCTGAAGCTCCTTGACAAAGATCCTGTACTGACAGTAAGCAATTTGTAAGACACCGTAGTAGATAAGTCCCCGACACAGAGGTGCCCAGCCTCATTGTTATGGTTTGGATGTCCCCCAAAACCTCATGTATGAGACAATGCAAGAAGGTTAAGAGGAGAAACAATTGGGTTATAAGAGTCTTAACTGAATCAGTGATTTAATTCCCTGACAGGGATTAACTGAGTGGTAACTGAAGTGTTAGGGTGTGGGTGGAGGAGGTGGAAATTAGGGTATGGCTTTGGTGTATATATTTGTATCTGGTGAGTGGAGTCTCTCTCTCTGCTTTCTGAGGACTGTGATATGAGCTGCTTCCCTCCACTACACTCTCTATGTCCTGTCTCACCTAGAGCCTGGAGGAATAGAGCCCTCTGTTGATCTCTGAAACCATGAGCCCTCAAATAAACTTTTCCTCCTCTATAGTTGTTCTGGTCAGATCTTTTGTCACAGCAGTGAAAAACTGACTAAAACACTCACCTACACAAGATGTTCCACTGATGTCTGTGGTGTAGCCAACCTTGCAGAAGCATCGGAAGGAGCCCATGGTGTTGATGCACTGGCCGTTGGTGCAGAGATTTGGCATTACCTTACATTCATCAATATCTGTGGACCAAGAAAACCAACAATAAACAGAGGTCAGTATGTATGCAAAGTGAAAGTTATTTGAAGTGAAGAGAAACTTAGGAACTGAAATGAGAAAACCAACAGCAAATACCCATAGTACTTCAGGAGAATCTTTTCATTATTCAAAGAATAGAAACATGGAAGGAAAAGAAGTGATACAAAGACAAACAAAAGAGGACTGTGCTGAAACTGCTTTCTAGGAATACCCATTTTGTTATCTAAGTATCAATCTTTTTCTTTTTTTTCCCCCTGTCATCTAGAGGGCTACCTCTTTGAAATCCAACTAATTTGGAAGTTGAGATATTTCCCATAGTTTTGGCCTCAAATTCACATTTCTGTTAGACTCTGAATAAATAATTTTTGGTAGTAGTCAGGCAAAGAATTGGGAATCTGTGTAATAATGGAGGAAAATGGCCATTTGCAGAACATTGGTTTCTTAACTGGGTGTACCAAAGAATGGAAACCACCAACCAATCAGGAGACTTTGTTATTTTGAGATTATGCTACAAATAGAAGAAATTCCTACATACAAATAAACAATATTTACTTAAGTAAGGCAAGTTTGGTTTGGAGGTTACAAGAATGCACTTTAGGGCCAGACTGATTTGTTCCATTTCTGGAATTATAGTCCCTTAAAATGAGCATGATCTTGGAAACATTATTTATTGTTATATTAGCTTTTTTCAGTTTCTAATTCATTAATATTGGAATAATAAATTCTACCTTCTAGAGGTTTGATATGAAGAAAAATATTTTAAAATTTCTCCAACTTAGACAAGAACATCCTTTCTATTTGTGTATATAATACACACATACACACAGATATAAACAGAAACATACAAATACATCAATTTTTACTCTTCTTTCAAATTAATCCAAATTAATGAAATTCACTATATTGATAAGATACATGATGTTTTTCAACTCCTCACCTCTTCCATCTGTGGTGTATCCTGGGCCATGAGGACAAATCTTTTTGTACTGGGCAGTTCCAGGAAGTGGGCAAAGCTCACACTGGTGTCCCCAACCTCGCCCGCCATCACAGCAGCATTCTGACTTTGTGACAAGATTGCGACTGCTGGATGCCATCTGACACATTGTCTGTAATACCTCTGCAAAGCAGAGTCCCTGTCGATTGTCTGAAACGGCGAAGTAGTAAGAGTTAAGGCTAGAGAACTTATACTTCATTATATTGGGTTTCAAATTAAATAGGACAATCAATGCTTTCCCTCAGCAATATTTGTTTTAAAAGATAAGTGTTCTTTTATATGAATAATCTACATTGCATAAGACAACTATAAAGTTTTGTTGATGGTTAAGTTCACTACAGACAACTCATTAAATTTGACAAAAAGTGATACTATACAAACAGATGCATCTTTTTCCTTCAATCCATGAGCAACTAAAGGATAATGAACCACCATTCCCATAGAATCCAAATGAAAGGAAAATTAAAATTTTCTCTCTCAATAAGCAAAGGAGCAATATGATTTATTTTTGAAAAGCAACTTCTAGACTATGTTATGAGCTTGGTATATATTCAATCAAATCTCTGCTATTCTAAAATATGATTAAAAAATCTGGACTGAGCAATTTTTGTTTTTTAGTGTAAATAAAGGAATGTCTCTGAGGGAAAACTATAATATGGTTTTATAAACCACCCTAGTGAAACTGTTTGTAATATGAGCAGAAAATTACACTTTCCTTGTAGGTTATCTTTTCAATTTCCTAAAAGATTGATTATTAGTAAAGGTTTAGACTGGAGACAGCAATAAACAAAATTTTTTTTCCTGACTAAAAAATGTCCTGGGATTTGAAGCAGCTGACCTCATTCTGAGAAGGACTGCACATAGTTGAAACATGGTCTTTTTATGCCACATCAAATGATGATATTCTTTCTCTTTGTTTGCTTTAAATTTTAATATACCATACTTTTTCAGCTGCCATAATTAGCTGCAATGGTTATAATGTATGCACATTTTTTTTTGCATTCAGATACAACACAATGTCACAGGAGAATATTTTGTAAAACATTTTCTGTACCATTAATATAAAAATTAACCTTCACTGCATTTTTGAAATGTGGCATTTACTTTGCATTAATATCAGCAGAGCTTACCTCACATTGCAAATATTTTCTTTTGGAATTAAATCATCCCCTGATGTAAGTTTTACTAAGGTCACATTTTCCATAGAACTTAATTAATCTTAATTTTGTAAAGTCTATTTAAGATTGTTATTTATATTACACATAGATGTGCACCACAAGACACACGTGTACAAATAGGTCATTTTAATAGATGTGTACTTTGAGGAAGAGGTATGTGGAGCACTCAGATTGGAACATTGATTTAGCAGACAAGAATATATATATGTGGCACTCTTCTGTGATGACATCATAAAACAGATGTTTTATTTACCAAGTAAAACATAATTCATGTATCAACTTACCAAGACACTCAGTGCCTGAGGAACTTGACTGGAACCCTTCATTACACTCACACCTGTAGCTTCCAATTATGTTAACACAACGCCCGTTTTCACAGATTCCTGGTTTAGTCCTGCATTCATTTTCATCTTTAGAAAAACAATATGAAAAATGAGTGGCTTATAAAATCATAAATTACCTATTGTCTTCCGATGAGTTATATCTTTTTTTTTTTTAGAACTTCTTTTATCAAAATACCAAGATGGGATTAAATACAGTAATTAATCTTTACCTCATTCTTCCAGGTGGTTCTTTCTTAAGGGAACATTTTCTTCCCACTCACCTCCCTCTGGGGAAGATGGATGGGCTTCTATTCAGAATGGAAAAGCTGGCTTTTGGAAGGGACGGACTTGCCCCAAGACACCAGAGCAGAAGGGGAAGAACTTTGGGTAAGAAGCTGTGAGTTTATGTGACAGGAGATAAAGGCTGAGGGCTGCAGGGTGGGAGGAGGGAAGGCCTCCCAGGCCAGGCAGGAAGGCTCTGGGGAATGCTGTCCTCTGTGAGGGCAGTTAGTGAGAGAGGCAATAGGGGAGTACTGCCCTTCTGGCTGTTGATAAAGAAATCAATCTATTAGAACAAAATTATTTTATCAAAGTTTCCCATATAAGTACTCATTGAATTTATTTCAGATTTCTTAAATATTATTTAGTTATTTTTTTGTCAAAGCTATGGTGTTAGGAGTGTAAGGGAGCTCATGGTAATCTTACCTTTTGGATAAATTGCTCCTTTCATCTTTACCAAATTTTAGTTTTTAGTCTTTTTCCCCAGGTGTTTCTCTTTATCAGCGCTTGCCTTGAATATCTTGCTCTATTGCTTTCTTTTCAACCTATCTCACATTTGATTAAGGTACATTTCTTGTAAAAAGCACCTTGCTGCATTTTAAACAATTTTTAAATTACATTTATCTTTAAACCAGCAATTTAGCCTACATCTATCATGACTGTCAGGTCTCGATTCTCACCTGCTGTTTTATGTTTTACATGTACTGTGCTCTTTCCTCCTTTTCTCAGCTATTAGATAGTCTAGTTTTCTATTCCTTCCTCTTGCTCCCAACTCATATTTAGAAATTACAGTGTACTGTTTATTCTTCTAGTGGTAACCACTAAACAATTTCAATGCATGCTTCAAAATTACCCATTATGTTCTAGCAGTAATGGAGCAGTTTAAACTAAATCTTTGTTGCTCAATTTGTAGGTGTCCTATATATGGGGCATTGGAACATAATGGATTTTAGTGCATATATTTTCTACAAAAGCTTCTGTAACAAGCACCTTTGTGAGTATTTACTTCTCTTTGCTCTCTGCCAGTGCCAACAACCATGTTAATATGATCCAGAAACTTTGTCTTGTTACATTTGTAATGTACTATCCATCAGCATCTACTTAAATAATGAAATTTACTGGCTTATTGGCTCTCCACCACATCACATATACAATCACTTTCTCTTGGATTAATTTAAAAAAATTATATTAGAGTATACAGTTCAGGAATTATTTCAGAGAGGGTATGTGAGTGGTAAATACATTCTAAAACAGATTTCTGACAAGGTCTTATTTTGATTGTTTCCATACTTGATTTTAGAATTTTAGTTAAAAATTACTTTCTTTTACTCAGCATTACTGTTCACTTGTAGGGAATCTAGCTTTCCTTTCTGGAAGCTCTAAGGATTTTAACTTTGCTCTTAGTGTTTTGAAATTCACCATGTTTGTCTTGAGGTAAATATCATTTCCCTTTTAGGAAAAATAATATCACAACCATTTAAAAATATATAAAGTACTGAGCTAATCTCTGAATTTTAAAAATTGCCTATTTATTATTTCTAGAATCTGAGGGTGCAAGGTCTGCCACCTTGATCTAATCTTTTCCCTAACGTCATCCCACCTTTGTTCTGATTAACATTTTAGTTGTCTGAATTGTGTTTTTCAAAAAGGGCTCTTGCTAAATATACTACCTGAGCTCAGATGTATAATAGAGCATTTGTACTTGAAAGATAACTTAATATGTCTCAAATTCTTAGATTACTTTTGCTTTACTGCCACTCATTTTGAGAATTACCAAAAAGCAGGGATTGCTGTTGTTGGCATTTGTAACTTTAGAAGGTATACTTTGGTTTGATGTGCCATTTATAAAATTTTCATTTCCAGCATCCACTTTCTATCCTTTGCCAATTTCTGGACCACATCAGCATTGCTAGTAATTGACATTTTCATTTTCCATCACTCCTGTCCATGCTCACCTGCCTAACCCAGTGCAGCACAACAGGCTTGAGGAAAATAGTCCAAGACATGCCTCATTTTCACATTCAAGTTGCCAATGGCTATTCGGTTCTTCCTCAATGATCATTCTGTTTCTCAGAATGTTCATGCTCCCATTTTCTAAAATGATCCCCTTGCCACTGAAATGCATAAGATCTCACTTCACTGTGGATGTGGCCTTTTGTCCTTTGCCCACAATGAAGTGTGGCCTTTTGTCCTTTGCCCACAATGAAGTGTCTTTGGTTTTCCTAAGGCCAGCCCTGCGCTGGCAGTCTGGGGTTGCCTTCCAACATTTCAAGGACTGAGCCCCCCAGCATGCATTCTCTAGAAACTATATTCTAACAAACACTCTCTCAATCACATTTTACCCCTCTAGTTTGCTGCCACATTTCTTTATTTTCCTTTAGGATAAAATCTCCTGAAAAAAATAAAAAAAAAAAAAGATCTACGGTAGTCCTGTCTACTTCCTCATCTGATACTTTCTTTCTTTTTTTTTTTTTTTAATATACCTTTATTTATTTATTTTTATGTGGTGCTGAGGATCGAACCCAGGGCCTCACACATGCTAGGCAAGCGCTCTACCGCTGAGCCCCAACTCCAGCTCCAACATCTGATGCTTTCTTAACTCACATGCTCTATCTGTCCATCGAAGCTTCCCAAACAGCTCATCAAAGCTTCTTATTCTTCCTCTCAATAGTGTTATATTAAGGTTATTACTCCCTGACACTTGCATCATGTGTTTTTTTTTTTTTTTTTTTAGTTCTTGAGACACCATATCAACCTGGAGAACTTCCTATCTTGCTGGCTGGTGTTCTCATCAATCCCGTGTGTGTGTGTGTGTGTGTGTGTGTGTGTTTAAGCACGATGTATAGGCCAGCAATTTATATCTCTGCCCTCTGCCCACTTGACAGTATACAGAACATTTATTCTTTTGTGTTCTCATAAATTCTGGTCTTCTGGCTTTTCCAGGGTAGCATCATCCAGTCAGTTATTCAAGTAAAAATCCCAGTACTCATTTTTTATGCCTCTTTTCCTTTGTCTACCATATCCAACCAATCCATCAGCAGAACCACCTGTTGCTGAAATCCAGTCCACTTCACTCCCTTTCTAGACTCTTTATAGTACCATCTTTATTCTTTCATCTGGATGATTTTTAAAACCACCTAAATGAAATCACCCCTCCTTAAAATGCATTACCTAAGGCAGCCAGAAATCTCTAAAAATGCAGATTAGTTAATAACAACAAGTAACAATTGAAATTTTACCATCTGCCAAGCACTGAACTAAGGGTTCTATAATTCTTTAATCAAGCCAACAACCCTATGAGGTAAGTGCTCTCATTATTCCTATTTATTTTTACAGGAGGAATTTGAGGTACAAAGGTAAGCCAAGTTGCCCAAGGTCACAGACCTGGTGGAAAAGAAACCAGATTCACCCTTCATCCCTGGGGCCCACAAACCACTCCTCCACAATGTGCTCTGCATCAAGCCAAGCTCTTCATGGTGGCCACAGTGCTCTTGCCACTCTCCTATGCAAACTCAGCTCTGCTTGCCTCACTTCTGCCACACGTGCTTTGCTCTTGGCATTTCTTTTTTCATTCTTGGCTGCAGCTTCATCAGAGAAGCTGTCTTCCAAATGACTCTACAGGAGCTCCGAGTCAGTCACGAAATATTATTTTCTTAAAAAGACTTGCCACTCTATGAAATGATCATGTTGATGTCCTTATTTATTCCATGCCTGTCTCTTCTAGATCGGGACATAAACTCCTGGAGAGTAGGGGAACTGTCCTCTAGTTCATTACTGTATCCCCAGCACCCCAAACATCATAAGTGTTCAACAGATACAACCGAAGCAATGAACAACTGCTCTGCACCAGCTTTTCATGAGTCAGTATGCCTTTTATGATGTACAAGAAACTCTTCCCCAAATACTCAAACATTTTTGAATATTTTTCCTGTTTTGTTTATTTTATTTTTTAAAAGGTTTTTCTATGATGCATGTATTAGGGATTTATTTGTCTTCCCCTTGTTTGGTCTTTCTATTGATCCCTTGCAAATCCACATTCCTGATTGTGTTTTCAGTCTTCATGTGTTTTATGACTTCTGATGTGACTTTAATTTCTGTGGAGTTTTATTTCTTCCCAGGGCTTTACTAGATCCTCAATTCTTAATATTGTCTTGTCTTCTCTTTCCCAATCTTTTTTTTTATCTATTTACATTTTTACTTAATAATATCTCTTACAGAGTATTAGAGTGACTTTTCTAACTCTTCGTTTCCTGAGGTTCTTGAGCCTGTTTATTTTCCTTTCTTCTCTTTTTCTCCAATATGTAAACATTAGCTGCAGAGTTGTACAATTAATTCATCTTTGGACCATTTTCTCCAGTTCAGCTACTTGCTGAAAACAACAGCAGAGCAGGTCACAACCAGGTATACTCCACAGTGTCAATTTGCAGTTTTTGTAGGAACATTTCCTTGCCAATCTGTCATGCTTTCTGTCCTGGAATTACACTCAGGCTTTCAGATAATTAAGGAGATAAAGATCTGTATTCACAGGCACACTTAAGTCTTAGAGTCTGATGCTTTTCCTCTTCTTCTTCTTGCCTTACCTCTAGAAGCTTCTATGATTAGATGAGTTTGTGGATAATTAAACATTATGCTACCAGCTTCTCCTTCATTTCCACCTCTCTTGATAACTTTGGTGGGTGGACACTTTCACTGCTTTCCCCCACCTTTGTCCCTAACCTTCTAATCAAAGATTGCTGGATGAACTTTAAAAATTAGGGCAATCCACCAACATCTAAAGAAGATTATGCTACCAAACATCTTCCATGTTTTTGTTTGAAATTTTACATCATTAGAAGGTGTTCTTGGAAGCTGCAGTGGTGACCATTTCTCTTTTGATCAAGACAGTCCTGTATTCTCCCTCACCTGTCATGATTCTAAAATCTTCCAGGTTTGAAAATGAGATAGAAGAAACTCCTGTATTCTATCAACTTAAAAATAAAACCTTCCTTCCTTTAAAAATGTTAAAGAATTCAAAAGTTATTCTGCTGTCATTTTCATTAAAATTTAATAATATTGGTACATTTTTTATTAGAGATCTTTATTCATTTATTTAAGAAATAATTACTGGGCTATATTACATTGCATAGTCAAGTTTCCACCTATGATTAAGTTTACAGTTTTCTTTACAAAAGGTTTTAGAGTTCCTGTGTAACTTCCGTAGCTTGCAATATTTTAAGTTGTTATTGCAGTTGACCTTTTTGAGTAATTTTGTTGGATTTCAATTTCATGTACTTAACATTTTTGAAAATTATTTGTAGGGGCTCTATCTTTCATCCTGAGTTTTGTAAACACTTTTCAATATTTTGGCTGTTTTTATGGAATTTCTAGTCATGAAAACATTGTCTGCATAAAATGAAAAGTTTCCTCGTGGTCAAAAATAAACTTTGCAAACATTTCAGCTATCAGTGTAGTATAATGAAGAGCTTGAGGATCAGAAAAGTTCCAGAACCTACATCTTGTCATTTAACAAGAAAAGATACACATGTAAAATGTGGCCCTGGATCTTTTCTTTGTAAAATAAAGTTCACATGATCATAGACTATTGGGGGCAGAGCAAACACCCCTCTACTCCACCCCTTCCACCAATCCTGTTCACTGAGTACAGTGAGGAAACTGAGGAAGGACTGAGAATTAAATCACTCTGAAGGCACACAGCTTACTTAGGGCAGTTTCAGGACCTGACACCTGGAACTGGTGTCACATGAAGCTCATGCGTTTGGTCCCCAAAGCAGCAATGTTCATAGGCAGGGCTCTGATTACATTAATTAGTTAATCCACTGATTGGTTCATAACTGAATGGATGACTAGGAGGTGGTGTAAGCTGTAGGAGGTGGGGACACAATGAACGAAGTAGGTCTCGTCCCCAGCCCCTTCTCTCTCTGCTTCCTGGCCTCCATGAGGTGAGCAGCTCTGTTCCACTACACCTCTCAGTCATGGTACTCTGCTTCACCACAGGCCCACAGCAATGGAGCCAGCAGACTGAACCTCTGAAGCCTGGGCCAAAATAAATCTTTCCTATGGTAAGTTGTTTTTCTCAGGTATTTTTTTACAGTGATAGGAGACTAACACAGAAATGAGGACCATTAGGTGCATGTCCCAAAAGGGAATGTAGAGCCCTAGCCCCTTCCTCTCACCCTTTTGCTTCCTGGCTGATGAGTTGAGCAGTTTTGCTCTGCCATGTGTTCCTGCTGTGATGGTGCTGCCTCACCAGAGAACCAAAACCCAGGGTCATTGGCCATGGCCTGGAACTTCCAAAATTACGAACCAAAATAAACCTTTCTATGTTAATTATCTCAGGTATTTCGCTATAGTGACAAATCCACTCATAATCTGATGGATTGTTTCAAACATTTAAAAAAATTAATTTTATATTGCACATGTCATTCAGGAATTAACCCTTTTCTAAATCTAGAGTTTCAGAGTTTCAGGACACAGAAGATCATGAAAAACCAAAGGGCATATGTTCTCAGGCCGCATACTCACCACTGCATGATCCAGAACCTCTTACATTGGTGTGGACCCTGATACAGTTGAAAGCTTACTGTGGCACATTGAGGTTTCACACAGCTGGAAAACAGCTGGCTTGCAGTGAGGAAGATTTGGGAATAGCAACACCCAAGTGGCTTGGAGCAGGCACATTACATAAACAGAATCATCACTCAAAGCTTACCTACACAGCCTTCTCCATCAGGCCTGCGGGCCATTCCAGGGGGGCAGATGCACATGAAGGTGCCAATCAGATTCTTGCACATCATGCCTCTGGATTCACAGTCGTGTAGCCCTTCAGCACACTCATCCAGATCTATAAAGCATTTTTAATAGGAAAAAACAAAAATAGGAAATGGTATGAAGCAGGCTATACTTCAGTAATTTTAAATCACATTTTTTTGGTCTTTGGCTCTTAACATGTTATTTTATGGTGTGAGACAGAAAGGTGGATCGTGGTCTCTTCAGGTGTTGGCTATACTCCGGATTCACAACCATTCCAGCACTAGTCCTAACAATAATTCCAGGGAAGGGCAATATTTGCTTAAGAACCCAAGACTGTAACATGGTGGCTCCTTAACCCCTCTTACCTTCTTCAACTTAATTGCACAAACCATCAGATGTCTCGTTATGTAGGTATGAAAATGTACCAGCAAAATGCTGTCGTATTTATTTCTGTAAAGCTCTAGAAGAAGCCCGCTGAGAACTATGCAATTACTAAATTGTATTCCAGCAAGGCAAATAAAGTTCTAATGACACCCTTGTCTGTGGCCTTACCTTTGCACATCTTCTGGTCCTCCCTGAGGGCATAGCCAACTGGGCACGTGCATTCATAGGATCCAAAGGTGTTCATGCAGCGGAAAGCACACAGCAGCGGATTCTGGGCACATTCGTTGATATCTGATCAAAGAGATGGACAGGCATGTGCTTAGTCTAGAGCGCTAATTGTTTGTTTAAAGAAATTCAAATGTATTTACTCGAAGGCCATATAAAAAGCAATAAGATAATAAAACTTCCACTTCTGGTATGTAGATATCGGTACTGGGTAAACTCTTCCTCAATAAATAACAGCTATAAAGTCTGGGGAAAAAATATAAAAGCAACCTGAAGTTTTTAGTTGTGAGTTTGAAACTCAGAGCAAACAACCATCAGGGAGTAACTTCCACTTTTTTTTTTTCCCCTCTGAAATTACCCTGCAGATGGCCATAGTCCTGGCAGTAGCTGCACCTGGTAGCTCAATGTCCAATAGAAACTTCCTGAGATCTTGTCCACATGAACCAGGAGAGGGAACGTGGGGACAACTAATGCTGCTAAAGAGTGAGGGAAGCACTGGAGAGAAACAATACTGTTTTCCACATGCTCAGCCTAAGTTGCTGACTGTACCATGAATTTGTGGGGCAAAACCAAGGAAGCTGGCCAGGAAGGCTTAAAAAGCAGAAACAAAATCTGAGCCTTTACCCTCCACAGGCCTGCCAGACAATAGCTGTCCACTGTGGCCACCCACATTTAACTGCCGAGGACAAAAGCATCTACATCCTTCAGAGCAACAGAACTGATTTCAGACTATATCATTCACAATATCTGGAGTATAAATTCAAATTTAACAATATATTGAGGAGCCAGGGAAATATGATCCAATTTCAAGTGAAAAGAAAATCAGCAGATGCTAACCGCAGATGATCTAGAATTATCAAGTAAGGTTTTTAGAGCAGCTACTGTAAATGTGCTCACCAAGGTAAAGGAAAATATACTTGAGGTGAATATGAACTTCAGCAGAGTATCCTAACAATATAAAGACTAAAACATTAAAATACATTTAATATATCAAGATGAAATCATGCTCAGACAAGAACCACTTGCCTTCACAATTCATCATGGGCCCTGGCTCAAAGCCTTCATTGCAATTGCATTCGAAACTCCCAATAACATTGGTACATGTACCATTTCCACATGGGTTGCCGATTGAACACTCATCAGTATCTGAAAGAGAAGAGTAAGAAAGTGCCACAAGGCTTGGAGAACTTTTAGTTCAAAGAAGCATGTCCCTGAAGATCCCCACTGGCCCTCACACATTCCCGGGATCCTTGAAGTGCACAATGACCCTTGCACCCCCTGGCCTTAGCTGGCTGCTCTTTATGCCAATACTTTATGAAGTATTGGTATGCAAGGTCTGACCCCCAGACTGCAAAGCTTTTTCTAAAGATCATAAATCCAAAAGAGAGATATGGTCCTCAGCTTTAAGAGAAGGTGTGATAAGACAAAGTAAAGTGGATCTCATTCCTAGTTATAAGTTTTGGCCATTCTAAGTTTCTAGAGAAATTATATACTTGACTGAAGACAAGAGGTTAGGTAACTCTCTCCATCATCACATAAACCAAATCAGTCTAGGAAAAGTAAGGTGGGTAAAGAAAGAACTGTTACTGGTTACTTATCCTGACTTTGTAAATCCCACTACCACCCAGGGTACCTGAGACACTCTTTGCTGAATCTGAGCAATAAAACAGAACTTTCAAATTATGTGGAGCCAACTCACCCACACAGCGCACTCCAGTGTAGTCAAGGTTGTAGCCCATTGGACATTCACAGCGAAAAGATCCGTCAGTGTTGATACACTGACCATTTGAACAAATGCCTGGGCTCTCAAGACATTCATTGACATCTGAAACATACAACTGCTCATGAACTTCCTCATATAAAAAAATTGCCAATACTGTTTATATCTGTCCAACATAGATTAAAATTAATAAAATGATATTTCTTTCGTCAGAGAAACACATATTTCATATATCATGACAAGCTCATACAATGCAAATGATACAAAAATATTATAAATGTACATTAGATAAATATACTATGTGTTACATAGTACAATTAGCATGGCTTATATAGTAAATGAAAAAATATATTGTATAAAATGTGAATATAGGAATAAAATATATAAGAAAGCACACCTTCACGCGTGTCATGAAGACTGGGGACAGTTCCATGGCCATATGGACACAAATCCTGGAATGCAACTGCAGAGAAATACATAAATTCCCCATCATTCAAGAGCCTCAACCATCAGAGAACTTAAGAACCAATTAACAATATACATGAAATTGTACTTATTTTTCTTATACTCAGGTGTCTTCAACAAGAGTCTTCTATTTTCATGATTTATATCAAAAGCAACACTGAGTATATTTATAGAAGGCCACTTGAGCTGGGCCTTCCAGGGTGCCACCCACCTAGGTCTCCTTGTTCTTTCTGTTTTTGGTTCTTTTAACAATGAGCCACCGAAAAGACCTCCCTGCCCTTTACACACAGAAGCCACCTCTAACCTGGAGACCAGGCCTGTTTGATCCTGCAGGGAATCATTCTACAATTCACTGATGCTCACAAGACCTAGGAGGCTGCTGGTTTCTTCATGCGAAGAGCTATTGTGCGATTCAACTCTCATCTACATAATATTCTGAGAACTACAGCTTGTGATACTATGCCCACATGGGACTTTTTGTGTGTGAGGTTCTGGGGATCAAACCCAGGGGCTTGTGCGTGCAACCCCCAAACTCCCCACACCAGACTTCTGCAATCATCTGGAATATAATTTCCATTTTCTTCTTGCATCTCCTTCCATGAATCTCTCAAATTCATTCTTCTGAAAGCAAGTAATACCAACTATTGGGAGGAAAAATGAAATACATGGGCAGGTCTCCCTGTGCTTACACATGTTGTACACAAATGTTGAAAGAAGTTTCCCAGACGAGGATGCTCACTGAACCATCAAAATCTATCCATGAGGGGACCATGTCACCCTCAAAAAATTCACAAACTACATGCCACACCGACTCAACAGACATTGAAACTCTGGTGCAAATGTGTTTATGCCGTCACTCTTACCCTCATCGTCCTTGGGACACAGTTCACAGGGGTCACCCCAGCCCTCTCCTGGCATCTTACTGCAGCAGCATTTTGCTTTGGTGGTGTTGAAAGCTTTGGGTACTGAACACTTCCCATTCTCAAAATTCGTGAAGCAGAAACTCTGGCGAGTATCTTAATCAAGAAATCAAACATAACAGAGCTCCTTACTGGTCATTTAAACAGATGAATCAATTTGTATATAACTCTCTGCTTTTTTTATCTTGGGTACCAAGGATTGAACTCAGGGGCACTTAACCACTGAGCCACACCCCCAGCCCTGTTTTGTATTTTATTTAGAGACAGGGTCTCACTGAGTTGCTTAGTGCCTCACTTTTGGTGAGGCTGACTTTGAACTCGTGATCCTCCTGCCTCGGGCCTTCGGAGCCTCTGGGATTACAGGCGTGCGCCATCGCGCTCAGCTGTATATATCTTTCTGACAGAACATTTCTCACAGGCAGAACATGTAGGGCCTGAAAAATTGTCTGTTACACATAGTTTTGAGACTTACATTTTAAAATTATATATATATATATATATTTTACCATAAACATGTATTTTGTTAGGAGAAAACACTAGCATGATGGTTTGCTATCTAGCTCTGAGTTTCTAAGGGTGAATTATGACTGAAAAGTCATTCCAAAACTTACCAAAGCATCTCCGTCCATTATCAGACAGTACGAAGCCAGGGGGGCAGATGCACTGGAAGCTCCCTGGGGTATTAGTGCAGGACCCAAAAAGACAGATGTTGGGATCTTCATCACACTCATTTATATCTGCAGAGCAGAGGGAGAATTTGTTAGTTTATTCAAATCCATACACTGTTTAATATCTGAAAATACGTTATTTGTCCACACCACAATAGTACACTACTAGCCAATGGAGGTTAAGTATGAAATAAGAGATTACATTATGTATATGCTTAAGTTATGCTTTTAAAATAAACCATTTAATGCTTCGAAAGTCAAACATTACATCCAATTTCAACCAACTATATGTGAGAAGTCCTAACTCAGCACCAGCTCCTTATACTTGATCCTCAAGGTGTGTGTACAGCCACATGCCTACTTATGTGGCCAATTCTACATCTCATGCATCACTCAACATAGCTACTGACTGATCCACTTCCTGATCCTTTTCTCAATAATCCAAATGGAGAGCATGAAATCAACCTTATTTCTCCCTCTGACCATTTAAGCCCCATATGCAAACAGCACATGGCCTTCCATTCTACCTCCTCAGTGCTCCTCAACCCATCTTCAGTTGCCACCTGTATCATTGCAAGTCTCTTGGATTTCTGCACCTTTCCTCTCTTGCCTCACTGCCACCAGGATTGGTTGCCTTTCTAAAGAACCCAACTGATAACTTTGAAAATTTGTGCCTATGGAAGTAGGAGGACCCAGATACATTGAGAATGTTATCATTTCCCCCTGGTCCCAGAATGGTTCCTTAAAATAAATATGGATATCCCAGCAATGGTGTTTGGACACCTTTTTCATGGAAAGTGCACATTCCATGGGTTACTTTAACTGACTGAATCAATATTACATAACTTCAGGCACATCAGAACGTGAGCTCCATGAGGACACGCGATGTTGCTTTAGCTTATGTTGCATCCTCAGCCCCTAGGGCATGATGTCTGTCGAACACTAATATCTTAATTCACATCAGCAGAATTTTAGTGAATGAGTCATATCACAGCCCTTCTAAAAACCAAGAATCCTTGTAATGCCTCCACATGGCCTGGAAGATTAAATTTAATCTTCTGAGTCAGCCCCATGATGTCCCTTACCATGCTTGTGCTGCCTGTTTTCAAATAGCCTCTTCTGTTTCCTTTCCCTCTTTCATTAGTAAATTCCCATCCAACCCAGAATGTGGTGGATTCTTTGTGATGGACTTTCTTGACCCTCCACCGTCTCACCATTATCAAGATTACTCACAAGCTCATACTGTACTCCCACATCCCAGACATGCCTCCAGAGCAGTATTTGTCATGATGACCATACAAAACAGAGTTGCTTACAGAAATACATCTCTCCCATTAGGCAGCAAGTTCCCCAAAGCCATTTTTTTTTGTGTGTATTTTTGTGTTTTTACCACCTAGAAAGGTGCCATGTGTTCACTGTAATGCCCGTGGAACATAGGAATGGATTTATGTGTGTGTACACACATGGTTATTTACACATGTGGCAGCATGTGTGCTCATGTTAGAAAGAATCGTCTCAGAAAAACTGGTAGAAGAGACACTAGCCTAAAGGAAATTGCTGGGAGCCATTAGCCAAGTAGGTATGACAATTTCCTTGCCAGCTTACCCCATGTTGCTGACATTTTGCAGTGACATTGAATGTAGGTGACCTTGCTCAAGGACCAGGGCGGATTAGGGTGTTCCCGGTTTAAGATAATCGGGTTTAGGGCGTTCCCAGTTTAGGTTCCAGGTTTAAGGTTTAAGATTATTCCTGCTGGGAATAGGGCGTATCCTGCTGCCTGAGTTCCCCTTGAGTTCTCACGGGATTCAGACAGTATATTTTGGAGATAGAAGCCCAGTGGAGGTGGATTTGGGCAGAGAACTTGGATTTCAGAACGTGTTTGTAGAGTGCCGGTGTGAGTTCGGGAATAAAGAGTTGCTGTTTGAATCTACAAGCTGTGTGGTGGCTCGTGATTGTGTGCCCAGCCAGACTGCGGCATTTGTGCCCAGCCAGACTGTGGCAGGAAATATTCTTATAGTGAAGAGAGTTTAAAAGTCAAATTTTCAGAGATGCAAAATAGTGGCATGACTAAGAATGTTTACAGAAAGAAAAATATTTCTGAAGTTCAATAAGCTGTTAACTAAATCATAGATATCTATATTTTTCACTAAGAGAAAAGGTAGCCAAGATTATCTGAAACAAAGAGAAAAGGTAGCCAAGGTTACATGAAACAAAGAAGCATGTATATATATGTAAAATATGGTGGCTATAGCTGATATTATTGGTCCATGAAGAGATGGATCATGGACACACGAAGAATCAAGATTAAATATGAAAAAAAAGAAGGGCTGTGACTGTGGCTGAGTGGTAGAGCACTCGCCTGGCACATGTGAGGCACTGGGTTAGATCCTCAGCACTACATAAAAATAAAATGGGGGTACCGTGTCCACCTACAACTAAAGAAATACAGTTAAAAAATAAAATAAGTTTTTACTAAAATGATTCTAGTATAACTATTTATTACTGTTTTAACTGGACAACCTGACAATAAACTATAAAAATCAGAAAATCAGCATGAGATACTCATTATTGTCTAATAGTCTGAAATAATTAAATTCTATGCAGTAAATAAATGGCTCCTTTCAGCTTCAAAAACCCCTTAATGTAAACAGTAGAGCTACATATCTGTATATGGAATCTTGCCAAAAGTGATAGAATTTTAAAAATAGGCAATAGAAATCTTTAGCAATTCTTTCACGTTAGGAAAACCACACTAAGATGTTGGTGCTCCTGAATTTCAACAAGGCTGTAAAAAATAATTTGTATAAAAGTGAAATAAAGTGAACTGTAAAGAGGTCGACCTTCATCATGTCCACCAGGCAAGTCTGGGACCCACTTTTGATGTGGTTACAGTGTTCTTGTGTGCTGGAAGAGTTTCAACAGAAAAACATCTGTTATGACAAGTGGATTAATATTTTCTGTTTTGACATGAGGCCCTCCCAAGGAAAAAAATGTCTCAGCAGAATTGTGAAGATTTTCTGCTTCACATTTCTAAGACCCTAGACACCTTTAATAACTGTTTTAAAGTTGGGTGCCAAAGATTACAATTTTTGTAGACACTCTTTAAATTCAGTAGAAAGTCTCTCTTGATGTTTGGAAAAAAGATTAGAGTATGATGAAAATTCCTTGAGTAGCATAAGATTTCTGTTAATGAAAAATCCCATGTCCCTAAGTTTTTTATTCCTAGCATCAAATCATTTCTGATGGTTCAATAAAACAGATGTAGGCAGCTCTATATTTAATTCCTTAGCTCCACATGCTTGCAGTGACTGAGATTCAATCTATTTCCACCAGCTCTCTACAAAGCCTTATTAATACTTCACAAGCCGTTGACCTCAGAATGATTGCTAGTCTTACCAATGCAGTTCTCGCTTTTTACTTCATACCCTGGGGGACAGATGCATCTGAAGGATCCCTCCAAATTCTGACAGGTCCCAGGAGAACAAGAGCCAGGAAGGGCAACACACTCATTAGTATCTTTAAAGAGAAAAAATAATTAAAATACAAGATGATTGTTACACAAATTTATCTGCTGAATGATAATAACAGAATTCAGAGCTGGGAATGTAATTCAGTGGTAGAGCAAATGCTGGGGCACCATAGACAAATACACTTGTGATACTTTTCTGACATTCTGGATAGTACTTTTTTGGTAAGTTGTTAATTTTCTTGATTTTTTTTTTTTTTTGCTCACTTTTATTGAGCCACAGACAGCCTCCAGCTCTGTTCCCAATAAAAACATTGCCTAAGACACATTCCCAACTGTTGGCTAACAACTTAGACCAAAATTACCCTACCACAGGTTACCTTGTTCATGTTATCTAATGATCAAATGAAATGTGAATGAGATTCCCTAAGTGTATGTGTGTGTGTGATGGCGGAGGGTGGGTGGAGTCGGGGGATTCACATTTTTGCACAAAACCAAATACCGTGAAGACCATATGTTGTTTAGAGGCTTACCTATACAGTTTTTGCCATCTGGAGTAAGTTCATAACCTTCATTACATAAACACTTGAAGGAGCCAATTTCATTGAAACACCGTCCATTTCTGCACACCTGACCGAAAAAGGAGCTGCACTCATCTATGTCTGTAAACAAACAGGAGTTAGCTTTTCAGAGACAGCTCTTACATCCATACAATGTCACTAACAGAAACTTAAAACACATTCATTATCGTACATCTTCAAAAACCCTACGTTACAATTCCTCATCAGCACAGAAAAAAATGACACATAAGAATCATGTAAGTAATAAGGTGACATATATTCCTACTGTATTTCAACCACAAGGGTGTGTCTTTGGTATGAATCTAACTCATGAATTTATAACCAGATAAATGTTGAAGGTTTAAGGTGAAGCTTTCTATGTTTGTCCAACTGAAATGTATTTCTTTTTCTGAATGCAAGGGGTTATCTGGGATTTAACGTAATGGTCTAATCTGTAGATCCATTATCTGGAGATTAAGTATGTTAACCACAGAACATACAGAAATAATTGAGCATGCTAAATACAGAAAAATAAGTTAGTTTAAAAACACTCAGAATTGCAAACATAATACAGGATTAAGAAAACAAAAGGACATTAAATGTTACGTGTTTAGTGAAATTTCAAGATGATTACATGTGAGTGATTTCCTGGGTTGCTGGAGGACTGTACCTTGGTCAGAGCCATGCCTGTGTCTTCTAGTTCACTCTGTCTGTATAGTGCTTAAGAAACTACAGTCAAAGAGATGGGAGTTGAAAAAATGTCCAATTGGTTGCAAAAACATTTTCACAATTGCAGAATTTCGAAAAAATAAAGCCAACAGGAATGTGAGTCTGGTTAGTTCAGGAAGTGGGTGGGGTTAAGCTGTGATGGTCTCTTGCTCTACAAATCCTGAGTTACTTCCACACACCTTGCAGGGTCATGGAATTTAAACAAGGTAGGCTGCAAGGTACTGGCATAGTGCTTGGCAGGTGGGACACACATGTGTTGTCATTTTTTTTATTGCCTCCTCTAACTCACTTTAGGAACCTCTCCCACTCAGTATTAATTCCCAGGTCACATTTGTTATGTTAGTGTGCACCAAAGGCTATACATCTATATACTATGTATAGGAGAGTTTTCTGAGGGTTGATCTGGAAACCTAGTCACCATGCACTACTTTCCTGGGGAAAGATATCCAGTCTTCAAAAGTTGAGGGAAAAGGAAATTTCAACACAGTACATGTATTATAAGTATGAGGCTGCTGACGTTTGAATGCAAATCAAGAGCAGATCTGTATAAAATACTTGTAGTAGCATTGAAATAAAAAAATGTCTATTTTCAATCTCATTTAAGAGGTGAACGCAATCTAAACCCTAAATCAGTTCCAAAATGTTTACAACCATCTGAATGCCTTTTTCTCCTGATTAGTCAACTGACAAAAAGTGTTAAAAACAGTGTATTGTCTCGATTATTTAGGCCAAAAAAATGATTTTAGTTAATGAGAAATTGGTCAATGTTATTACATATCTTTTGACAAGTTTTCCATTTTTATAACTGAATAGTTTTATTATTTCTTTCAGTGTAGTCCATAGAAATGAAGCAGAAGCAATAATGAACTGACCAATGGACTCACCTAGGCAGTCATTATTGTGAGTGAGTTCGAAGCCTGGGTAGCACAGACAGTTATAGGATCCCACGGTGTTTTTGCAAGTTCCGTTTCCACATGGGTGCCGCTCACACTCATCGACATCTGCCAAGAAACACTGGCTTAAAGGAATTCAACTTTTAATTAGGGAAAAAAGAGTATTCACTTTGTGCAGATTTTCTCAGTATAGTACTAAGGATCCATATTGATTTGAGAAAAATAAGTAAGAGGTAGAAAAAAGTCAAAATCACAAAATTATATTAAAAAAATAACACTTTAATGATGTATAGGCACATACAGCACTCAGATCCAGCCTAATCAAGCATCCCATTACCAGAGATTCTTTAAATAAATAGGTCTGCTTATCAATTATAAATAAACTGACCTTTTGAAATAATAAAATAATTTGTTCTATTAAACATGACAAAAACTTGTTCAAAAGTTTATAGATAGACCTTAATTTGAGAAAACAAAGATAAACTTTAGTTTTTATTAATGTTAAACTTCAAACTCCAATTTGGAGTTTATTTAGAATTCATTATCATTAACCTTCCGAAAGACTGAAGTCAAAATACTCAGGCCATCCATCATAAAAGAGAGTGTACTCCTGGGACTGTGAATTCCAGGCTGCTGAAACTGTACCATGCAAAAAACAGGGCACTGCTCTTTAGGAAGGAAGCTCTGACTGAGGGGACTGATGGAGTTTAATCACGGAAGAACTGCTAAGAGTCGGGGCAGATGTCCTTCATGTGGATTTCCAAATCATAAATCTCATATATTTTTAGGCAAATCATACTCTCTGGGCATATAGGAAGTACAAAAAATTCCATGCAAATAGGATCAGAGCCTGTTCTCCTTTGTACAATTTTCCCTGTCAGAGTGGCAGAGGTTGGGGGTGGCTAGTGGGGGTGGAGTAGTGGGGGGAGTCTTAGGAGGCAATGGATGAGCTCAGAAGTTCTCCAGGTGTTCCTTGTTGCATGGATATACCATGAAGGAAATGAATTCAGGAATACCAAAACCTGATTTTAATATGCACCTAGATAGTATCTTGAATACCAAAAGAGTAGATGCATAACCCTCGCTTTTTCCACACTGAGAACATGCTAATTATAAATAGCCAAGTTTTAAATTTAATTTTCCTCCTTCAAGGGCAAAGCACAGAGAGCGTGCTCTGGCAGAGGCAGAGCCCATCGCTGACATCAGATTTAAGGAGTTAAGCTCAGTCCCAGCCTCAAGGCAACCAGCCCATCTGCCTTTGAAAGCTTATTAATCATCAGCTCAGCAAGTGCTTAACTGAACGCTATTATCACTTAACTAACCATTATATTAGCTACTGGGAATTTTCAAAGAGTTTGGTTATATTTGCTTCTACAACTATTTTAAGTGATAAAATACACAAGATGCAGATAAATTCTGAATTATTAAATAATTTGTGCAAAAGGAGTGTGTAATGTTGTGCCCTATAACCTATTAATACTGTCACTCTTACTACTCCCTGGCATTCCTAAACTCTCTTTTGAGGGGGAATCCAGTGGGGTAAAAAGGAGCCTGTACTGTGAACTTTACACAACCTCCAGCATCTCAGAGTGCGTGTCCGGCCACATGTCTTCAGAGGAGAAAAGTTGAGAATCACCGAACCAAGGAATACTGTGTTATGTCCCTGCCTGCAAACTGTGCTCTGAATAAAAAAAGGCTTAAACGGTTTAACATGGCAGCGACGTGGTAGTCACTGATGGCACTTGACAACTGTAATCTATCTTGGAGTCTCAGCCTCACTTTGCTCCCTGGAACTAAATGTTCTTACCCATGCACATGGTCTGGTCTTGAGAAGCCTTAAAGCCATTGTGGCAGATGCACTGGTAACTTCCTTGCAAATCAACACACAGGCCATGACTGCAAACGTTAGGAATTTCTAAACATTCGTTGCGATCTATAACAAACAAAAAAACCCCATATATTACACATATCTGATTTTTATTAAGATTCCTTCATTTTTCACAGATGCATTTTTTCTAACCTATTAATTATTACAGACAGGCTGAAAATGAACCATAACAATAGCTGAATCAAAATAAGCAGGGCTTTCAAAGTATCCAAGCCTCTTTTTTAATCATGAAAATTTTTAGGTTCATTCGTATCAAGGATACTATTTTATCCCAGGGAAATCTATTAAAGGGACATCTTTTCTTAATAAAATCATCTAAAATATATGGTGAAATAGGTTCTCTGTAAATAAACAGACTAAGTTAGAAAATCTTTTCAAAATTATTCTTGAAGTTATATTTTGTTAGAAACGTTTGGACTACCCTCCCCTCTTTCCCTTTTTGTAGTACTGGGAATTAAACCAGGAGTGCTCTACTACTGAGCTACATTGCTAAATTGCCCAGGCTGGCCTTGAACTTCGATCCTTCCCTCAGCCTCCCAAGCCACTGGGATTCCCTGCGTGCACCACTGGGCCCAGCTTTGTACTCCCTTTTAGTGTAGGAAATGCAAAGGCTCTTGTGTGTGGTGCCTGTGGGCCTCTTTCTTACCTACACAGGCCCCATTGGGTGAGAGTTTGAAGCCTGCAGCGCATTCGCAGCGGTAGCTGCCAGGACTGTTGATGCAGTCTGCATTTCTCTGGCAGAGGTTGTCGCCATTACTGCACTCATCAATGTCTGAAAGAGCAACAGTTCCAAGGTAAAGAGGTATTCATCATTGCCTTAGGATAACAGGCATGCCACCATTTTGATGAGCAAGTCTTAAAGGACTTCAGAAGAAATAATGAAAATCAGACTACAGTTTAAATGCCATTTATGTACACCAAACTCTTTTTGGTTAAGGACATATATTATTCAGAATTACCTTCACAGACCAAGAGCAGATCATTGTAACTGAATCCTGTAGGGCATTCACAGCGGAAACTGCCAATCTGGTTAATGCACACACCATTTGCACAAATGCCTGGAATCTCTTTACATTCATCAATGTCTGAAATTGAACAGATTTGGTAAGGTATATGTGATTCTGCTTAATGTATTTGCCATATAACCTCAAATAATGCTATGCATATGGAATGAGAATGCACATTCAGTGTCATAAACATCAAATGTCCAAAATAGCAGAAATGGCTTTGTGGTTTATGAAAACACACAAACCATAAAATGGATGAATTCCTCTAAATAGCAGTGGAAAAATGTAAGTGACTGATAAAATGCACAAGTTCCTGGGGAACCAAGCCCCCTCTTCAAATTGTGTATCAGGTCACCCTAACTGCCACTACTGTATAACTATTAAAGAACTATCAGAACTCAATCACCAGACTCTGCTGATGAAATAATACCACTATTCACTTGGTTAGTCAGTAAGCATGTTTTTTCCTCTCTGGAATTCAGGTTATTGTATTTTGTAGTTCCCTTAAAAAAAAAAACTGAGTATATTTTAGTAGAATATATATATATAATATATATAAACATAATCTGGAAAAACTCACCAACAGCTTTTCCTGTGTGAATGTCAAAGGTGAATCCAGGAATATTTCCACATATGGTTTTAAAGTCAGCTTTAAAATATAAATAAAATGATGTACTCTTAACATTCTGAAGCTCATTCATTCAAATTAACATTTTATTTAATAGTATTACTTTTACAAATATATTTTATATTATTGACAACCAGACATTCTAATTTCAATTATATTTATTTGGTGACTGAGTACTTCTGCAAATAGTGGATCTAGGTATTCTCTAACATTATTGTTATTTCTATCAAGTAACTTTTTACTGCTCTAATATTAGATGGTAAGTATATCATTATGAGATTCAAAACATCTTCTTAGGACATTTAAACTTATTTTCTTATGATATACAGAACTTTAAAAATTATCCAATACACATAAATTGGAAAAACAGATTATAGCATGAATTTAAGAAAGGATTATGATCACATAAGGACACAGATAGGAAAAACGGTTTTGTAGTGGAGACACAGGTTAACAACCAATAATGAATGAGATGTGAATTTTGTCTTTTTTTTAAATCAAAAGCATCTATTTGTTGTAATGTTGAGGAGTAAAGAATGATTCATTATGAAATAGAACAGAGACTGTGACAGCTTTTCCTATATATAATTCACCAAACCAATGGAAACTTAAAAGAGTATTAATTTTTATGAAGCAAAATGCTTCTGATGCCCACTGTTACACAAGTGATTAAATTCTTGAAAAGAGCACTAGCTAAAACTTGTAATGTATACTTTTATTTCAAGCACTATTAAGCCAAGGGTTTTGTATATACATCTTTGGTATATACACCACCAATACACACTGAGCATCCAGATTCTCAATTTAATGATTTCCAATTGCCTGGCAATATGAAAATTAGAATTTATATACATCATCTCATTAATCATTATTACAACCATATGAATTATTCCCTGTCACTATTTATTAGTAATCTTTATTTTACATATTAAATTAGTTTCAGAAAGGATAAATTCTCTACAAGGTAGCATAGTAATTGGCAGAAATTAGTGTTTTGACTTCCAAAGAGGGCCACTTGGGAAGCTAAGCCCAGATGATGCTCCTGGATATTGTCAGAACCGAGTTTCTCTGGTTATAGTACATGCTAATTTTTAGTGAAGTGTTATACTTAGGTGGGCATCACTAACTCAGCCTTCAGTACAAGTGTGGGCTGCATGCTTACCTGTTCCTGGTGTTGGGCAAGGTTCACAAGGTTTGTTCCAGGCTTTGCCAACATTGTATGTGCAGCAGCACATCCTCTTTGTCACATTAAAAGGCAACTCATTTTCACAAGTGGTTCCATTGTAGCTTCGGTAGCAAAAGCTTTTTCTCATGTCTACACAGAGAAAAATAAACTAGCTATTCATATCAGCTAGCACTTCATGAAGTCCTCACACCTGCAACATCATGCTTTCTTGATTAACCCAACTGAAAACAAATTTTCTTTGTATCATTTTAGGTATCTTAAAATAACCTTTTAAATTAGTAAGTCATTTTTATATTAACATCTCCCTTTTTTAGATAAGGGATTTCATTTTTAATTTTCTTGGGATACAATATTAATATATATCTATATCTCTGCTCAAACACATTTACTTAATTTTAAAAGAGTTAAGTATTAAATTTTGCATGTTCTTTTATTTTTATAACAGTATTGTTTATATAAATGGAGAATTAAAATTATTTTAGGATACATAGCTGCAAAACTTGATGAAAATTTTTATTTTGGATTTTTAAAAAATGTAACTATATAGCCAAAAGGCAAAGTAGTCTATGAGATTCTTAAATACTTCAGTATTCATGAAAATTTAATTTACAAACATTCTGAACATTAATTCTGAGAGAGAAGTCCCTTACGTGTGTACTCAACAACTATGGCTTAATTAATTAATCTCAGCAGCCTGTACTTACCCATGCAATTGTGGCCTCCATTGACCTGCATGTACTCAGGTGGGCAAATGCAGGTGTAATTTCCCAGGGTGTTGTAGCAGGTTCCAGGCCCACACACACCGGGATGTGCAAAACACTCATCAATATCTTGAACAGTCAAAATATCCACAAATCAATAAAGACACACACACACACACACACACACACACACACACATATATATATATATATAAATTATACATAAAATTATTTTTTCTTTACTGAGGATTGAACCCAGGTGCTTTATACCACTGAGCTGTAACCATAGATTTTAATACTTTTTTTTTTTTTTTATGTCGAGACAGGTTCTCACTAAGTTGCTGAGGGTCTCATTAAGCTGCTGAAGTTGGCCTCAAATTTGTGACTCTCCAGCCTTAGCCTCCCAAATTGCTGGGATTATGGGTGTGCATCATAGTACCTGGCTAATAAATATACTTTTGATAAATTCATGTTATTTAGATTACTGAACAGAAGCATAGATGATTCCCTAATTCCATATTTATACAAAATTTAGAAATAAAGAAAATATTCAAGATATGCATTTAGATGACACAGGTATATCTTCCTTCAAAAGAAAAAAAATACTCCCCAATATTAAAACAGAAATATAAATCTTATAAAGAAATTACTCTAAGGTGGCAAAAATTAATTTACTTGGTACCTATATATTTTTTAATTGAAATTCACACTCTCCAAATATAATTTCTTTAAAGCCTGTTTTTTATTTCAACTTTCAATTAAATGCAGATTATGAGAAACTTTATAGCTCCTTTTAAATCAACACCTATTGAGAGATTCTAGAAGCAGAGTAGCTGCATATTTTTTTTCTTATTAAATCACATTTCTTCCAGATCATTTACCTAACATGTTTCAAAAGAAAGGCTATAACCAAAAGAATTATGTTACATGTTTAATGTTCATTTTTAGAAGCATCGTTCATTCAACAAATAAATACTGAGATTCTACTTTAGTGATAAATATAAATAAAGTGTGGACTTTGGTTAAAGAAACTCCAGTCTAGTAACAATAAAGGTACCTAAAAAGGTTAATGATAATGCCATGTGAGGGAACAGAAGCAAGAAGGGGTCCACATAACCTCTGAACTTCTTTGCATCATATCCAACGTTTTAAAAATGACTGAATAGCCAGGTGCAAGGGACCATGCTTGTAATCTCAGAGACCTGGGAAGCTGAGGCAGGAGGATCACAAGTTCCATGCCCCAGTAATTAAGCAAGACATTGTCTCAAAATGAAAAATAAAAAGGGTTGGGGGTGTGGCTCAGTGCTAGAATGTTCCTGGGTTCAATTCCAGGTGCAAACAACAACAACAACAACAACAAACAAACCAAGAATAAAACTGAACAATATTAACTTAATAGTCGCATTACATTTATGCTGACCTATTTTTCTTATATAGAATACATTATTAATATTTTCATTAACTATGTATTTAATACTGTATGTTTTCATACTCTATTTTCCCATTTTATTTAAAATATATTTTAAAAAATTTATAGATGAACACAATATCTTTATCGTTTATTTATTTTTATGTGGTGCTGAAGATCAAACCAGGGCCTCATGTGTTCGAGGCAAGATCTCTGCCACTGAGCCACAACCCCAGCATCCCAATTTATATTTAAATGGTCCTCTTACTCAGAAAAATCATAGTAAGTTATAGCAAATGAGCTATAGATTAAAATTATCTGTCATCATACAACTTAGCAACATTGATATGAAAAGAAAACGCTATGAACCAGTCTCGACAGATCCTCTGGTAGAACTTGGGGATTAGCCCTCATCCTGAGCAGTGATTTTGTTGTAAACAGGTGTCCCTTCACCTCACCTTCACAGATGCGGGTTTCCTCACTCAGATAGTAGCCTTGTGGACACTCGCACTGGAAGCTCCCAAAAGTGTTGATGCAGTTTCCACCCTGGCAGAGACCTGGTAACTCCTGGCATTCATCAATGTCTACAAAAAGAGTGACACTTCACTCGCAACAATGCCATGGCGAAAGACCAGTGTTAATGTCAGGGCTTCCCATGTGTAATTTTGTTAGACCCACAGACTTGCTTGCATCCAAATGAACACTTAAGTGGGGGTTTTATTTTGACCATGGATTTTCTGGGCTTTGTGGGAGAACTTTGCCATTCTGTGAAGACTGATACAACCAAGTGGGGGATGGTTCAAGCTGGAGGACAATGGTAGTTTCTATGCAGAACAATCAGACATCATATCCCTGCAGTGGATTATTACTTATTGAGAAAAGTAGTTATTTAACATTCTTGTAATTGAATGCCCATCTGTAATTTTGCTAATTAATCTTGTTGTGTTTGCTCCTCACAAATTCTTGTACCAGTTTTTCTCTAAAGTAAACTCTGCAGCCTATTTGAATCTACCCATGAACTTACCTTCCAAGATGATTGTGATGGGGTTAGGTCTAAAGCCTTCACCTCCAGGACACAGGGTGTAATATTCAGCTAGAAAATAACAGAAAACAGATTTGATACCTGTGTCCAAGTGGCTGAGACAATGAGCAAGCAAGCATTCAGCAACTGCTGGGCTCAAGACATACATTTAAGGGGGGTGGGTGTCCACCCTTAGTGTTCTATCAAATACATTTAAAGTTATATTTTACATGAGCAAAGATCACTACTTCATAAGTGTTAGATACAGTAGAATAACAAAAACATTTGTTTTTGAAGAAAAAAATTCCTTTGCAGACAATTTATATCACAACTCTATAGGTAGAGTTGGCTAGAAGGTGAAACCAAGACTCTTCAGTACAAAAAATTGAGTTCATTTGCCTATCAGAGCATATGTTTCAATTTAAGGTATTCTATGACTGACTTCGAAAATACGACCCACCTATGAACCTGAACTAATTACCTCTGAGAAGAACCGAGAATGGCCTTCATCTGTGATACTATGGAGAATTGATATTATTACCATTCATATTGGACTATGGTTAAAACTGTTTTTCTTTTTAAAAAACATATCATGAAAAAATAGCAGAAAGAGAGGAATCAAAATTTCTTTTATATAAAACACTCTTGGCTAGTTTCAGCATAATCTAATTAGTACAAATCCATTTTTTTTTTTGTCCTCACTACTTCCACAGCCCCCCAGCCCAAGAATAAAGTGGGCTGTTTGGTCCCCTCTTCTCCAGCCCTGTACTTACTGCTATTGACAGGTGGGCATGTCTCACAGGGGTTTCCCCAGGCCTTTCCCAAAGAGCAGCAGCAGGAGGAGCGGCTGACACCCACCCCAATCTCAGTGTTGCAGGACAGACTCCCGTCTCCTCGAGGACCAAACTTCAGGTAGCAGTTGCCCACGCGGTTGTCTGTAGAGCAACAAAAGAGCTTAAAATTGCCCTTGCTAGGGTTAGCAAAAGACACTCGAAGGATGAAATTCAAATTTTGTACGACAATAATGAAAGGTTTGTTTTAATGTTTGGCACAAAACAATCTCTTGCCTTGAACCTTTTCAAGATTGAATCATACATAGCAAACCGCGACAGACTCTCCAGTGTTTAGAAACTTATGTGGATCACGTTCTCAGATACTTATGGAATTAAAAAAGATATTTCTCATTTGGGACATTCTGGGCATTTAAATAATGTGAATGCAAGAAAATTCTAGTACAATCAATCTGTATCAGGGATTTATGAATAATAGAAAAACACCAGGATAAGTTAATCTAAGGTTATGTTATCATATCTAGGAAATATTGATAACCCCATCCCGTTCCTTTCCTCCTTATCTCCATTCTCTCGTGGTTTAGCATCAATCTTCATAACAAACCTTGCAGGTTTTTAGAAGGTCAGTCTGTTAAAAATTTAGACTTCTCTATGTAAAGGATTAATGAATCTCAGACTGGTCTCAATTTGTTACCATTTTGATTCTATGGCTCTAAACACTACTTTTGTGCTGAGAAGTCTCAAATTTAGAATTCTCTCTCTTTTCTCTCCCCTGACCTTCTGCAAACTGCTTGATTTCTCCTCTTAAATGTCTATTGCTTATTTCATAGTTAACATGTTTAAAAATAAAACTCTTTGATATTCATACTCCACATAGAAAATGTGCTATGCATTTTCAATAACCATGATGTCACCTTTGACTTCCTCTCTCAATCCTTATTCAGTCTGGTAATACCTTCAAAATATATCTGGAATCCGACTAATCACACTGTCTCTACCACTGAATTCCAGTCTCTTCCCTGGATTACTGCAATGGTTTCCTAACTCATCTGCCAATTTCCATCCTTAACCCTATTTTTCCCTCTGTAGCTAGACTGAACTCTCAGAAACACTACTGTAATGGCAATATGTAAATCAATGGATGTGTAACTGATGTAATTCTGCAATCTGTATATGGGGAAAAATGGGAGTTCATAACCCACTTGAATCAAAGTGTGAAATATGATATATCAAGAAATTTGTAATATTTTGAACAACCAACAATAAAAAATTAAAAAAAAAAAGAAAGAAACACTACTGTAAATCACCTTCAATAGCTTCTCTTCTCAATCAGAGTAAAGCACAAAGTTCTTACCAGTCTATAAAGTAATTTTCATTTCTGGCTGCACTTTAGAATTATTTGGGCCACTTTTCTTATTGTTTTACTTATTTCTCCTTTTCTCATTTTGCTTTTAGTGCTGAATCTTGGATACAGAAAGTCAAGTTAACTCATGATCTCTCTCCTACTAGGTTTGAAGTTATTCATCCTTTCTTCTCTCCCTTCCTCTCTCTTTTATCCCTATTCTCCATTTCTGCTTCTATTACTCAATCATCCACGTGTATTTAATGTTGGTAGTTTTTACATGTATTTTTGCAAAATAAATATAATTTAAAATTTACATAAGATTATTTTTATCATATATTTCATTTAGTTTTTTGTTTAATTTTAATGGGACATTATAATTATACATAATAGTGGGATTCACTGTAACATTAATATATTTATATATTCATATATGTATAACATAATTTGGATCATTTAATTCCCCAATGCCTCCCCCCACCCCTTCCTCTACTGGGCTCTTCTATTTTCATCTCATTTTTATAAACTTTCCCCATCATGCTTGCTTTGTGAATATTTAGTCTGTGGACTTCATGGCATACAACTGCCTTTTTCTTTTTTAAATCCATGTACTTTCCAAAAACAGTACCTAAATCTTAGTCTCTGCAAATAATACTTCAATGAATGTCTTACGAATGTCTGAGTATAGGTTTGAGAGTTAATATCTTTGACATACAACCAGGAGAGGAACAGCTGGCACATAGTTTGCTTATACTTAGCCTTTCAGTAAAAATATTCATCATTTATCATATGCATCTAATGGATTCTTTAAAAATGTTTAAAGTAATTTAAAAAAATAATTTACATAATGGAAAAGGTATAGAAACACAACTTTATCAATAATTTTAATAAGAATTTTAATAATAACTCAAATTTCCATCGCACATTTTCTTGGTTTTGAAGATACTGTGCCCAAAATGGTCTTCTGACTGTAGCTAGTTGCTCATCAGCTGTCATTCAAAAGCGTGGAATAAAGTGGAGATTTTAAAGGGGAGGGATTATTTTGTTTTTAAATTAATTGTAACAAATATGCATCACAGTTCCTTGCCAAGAGAATTTACATATTTCCCTCTATGTAATTCTATTTGCTCATTTCATTTCTACAGCTTTTACTTACCAACACAACCCACACCAGTGGGGTTTAGTTGAAAATCGGGTGGACAGTTACACTCATAGCGACCAGGTGTGTTGACACATAGGCCATTGACACAATTTATGGGATCTGCACATTCATCAATATCTAAAAACATTTAAAATGCCCATGTTAATTAATAGCATTACTTTCTTCATGTATATTGTTGTTCCTAAGAATCTGGTGGATTTTTAAAAAAATATGTGGATTAAAGATTAGGAAGGACTCCTCAGCACAATGAAATAAAAAATCTTAAATCCCTTTGTATACCAAAATGGTATAAGGCCCTTGGTATTTATGATACCATTTAACATACTTAATAATTAAATAGTAATAAAGTATTGCAATTCTGAGGAAGAAAAAAATTATGCCACTATTTGCCTAACTAAAATTGTATATATGTATATATTAACATACACATTCACATACATCTATACAGATATATTTTACCACCTTCATGTTAGATATTTAAGTTGTGTTTTTAAAAATGACTAATTCCACAGTTTTAAAATAAAAAATATAATTTTCTTTTTCAAAAAAACTGCTTAACACAATGCAATAGATTATCTAAGCAGAAATCTGAGAAACTTTTCTATATAGCACCCAACATTCACTTTGGCTAACTGGAACACAACTGGAACCCTTGACTGGCCATACCTGTGCAGTTCCCTCCTGTTCTGTCCAGTTCATAGCCATCATCACAGATGCAGTGGAACATTCCAGGCAAATTATTACATGTTCCAAAGACACAAATATTTTGGAAGGAGCATTCATCAATATCTGAAGATTAAAAAATATCATCTCTTATTTACAAACACTTTTAAAATTTTGATTTAAAGTATAACATTAGTGAGTTTCCTAACTCTACAGATGTCTGAATGCAGTAAAGACATTTTCTTTTTCTTTGGCTCAATAGGTAGTGTAAATGGCAAACAACTAATGTTTATCTATAGAAGATATAAAAAACCCATTTTTTTCTAATTGTTAAGTTTTTTATATGTTTTGTAATTGGTAAATTAAAATAAAAACAATTTAAAATATTAAAGATAATAAAATTTAAGTTTATCTTTTAAATTGTACTTCTTTTTTATTCTATAATCTGATGTTATCATAAAATCAGTTATAAACAGGGAAATGGTTTTGTTCTTAATACCACGTAAGATGATGATTCACTGCCCACACATTATTTCAAATTTCATTAAAATAGCTATAAAAATTAGAAATTCAATTTATAAAACTCTTCCATGAGGGTTTAACCCAGGGTCAATCAATGTGATATATTAGTGCTCATTATTTATGAAAATGATGGCATCCAGGTGTATGTAATGGCTGTTGGAATAATCTATACTTCTACTCATAAAAAAGATGGACATTTTTATACATCAATTGCCTGATATTCCAAGAATGTAGACCACACGTGTCATTTTAGGCTAGACTCGACAAGTCATTCTAAATTGCTATCGTAAGTCTAGAATGGTCTTCTGTTCATTCATAATAGTTAAAATTTATTTGTTTAAACTATTTTAGATTTAAAGTATGGTTCAAATTCTAATTAAAAGTTCAACTGATGTGTAAAGGTGTTTTTTCTTTTTTAGCGGGGGTGGTGGTGGTAATAAAGTTATTCTCTAAAGAGAATAAGCAAAGATTCATTTAGCTGGATCATAACTGAGTTGTATTAATCTATAAGTGAAAGTTAATAAAATTATCTCTGTTAAGTATGCATTATTACTTTTAAATAACACTCAAAAAAATTCAAATGACACAGGAAAGCATTGATAACAGAAAAGGTAGCAAACAATACAGAAAATAAAATAGCAAAACTACAAATCACTGAAAAATGTTTCCACTCATGATGAACAGCATCCCAGAATTTCCATATGCGTACTCATAGAAACTAAAACAGTTTGTATGCATCAGATCAATTTTTAATCATATCAAGTTTTATAATACTTTTCTAATATCCAAGAATGAAAAACACTAAAAATTTATCATGTTTTATCTTGATGCCAAAGTCCAAATGCAAGTTTTTAGATAGTACCAGATTGTATGTAATGAACAATAAGAAAATTACCACTTGTATGTTCCTTCAACTCTTTATTTTTGTCATTTATATTATTTTCACTTTTTCAATGTTTATGGCCATTTTCCATTAGTCAACACTGTTCAGTGTTAATTCTTACAGGGATCAATAGCCATTTTACTCCACCTTCTGTTTAATTCTTTTTTTTTTTTCTGATCATAATAATCTACATTTTATTTACTTTCCTTTTAAAATATTTTTATTAGAGATTTATGGTTATACATAGTAGTTGGGTTCATCCCGACAAACTCATACGAGTTTCTTTCTTTCTTTTTTTTTAGAATTAGTATACAGTTTTTCCCATAGGTTATACTACTTTAAAGGAAAATGTTTCAATTAACTATACTCCCATGTGATTCATTGATAAATATTTTTCCAGTTCAGTGTAAATTCCAAGTTTATTTCTTGATAGGACATGTTTCACTGTGGATTGGTTCTTCATTTTTTTTTAAATATTTATTTTCCAATTATAGTTGGATACAATACCTTTATTTTATTTATTTATTTTTATGTAGTTCTGAGGATCGAACCCAGGACCTTGTACATGCTAGAGGTGAGCGCTCTACCATTGAGCCACAATCCCAGCCCCGTAAAATTTTTATACTATGTGTTAAATGATCTGATGTCACTTGAAGGTACACTGAAGAACTGAATATATTACTTTCACTTTTACAGGTTCTTCATTTTTTTTTGTATGTTCTTTTGTTTCCATAGGATGCCTGGAAATTTCTATTGTCTATTTTTAGCTTCTTTACACACTACTTAGGCCACTTGTCTCAGAGTTTCTGTTCACTTTGATGCAGCTCAGGTGACTCTCTTGATATCTGTCCTTCTTGATCAGGGCTCTCTTTGGAGGATAGCGTGGGGTCTGGATTTCATGAAACCTGCTATTTAGCAACCCTAAGGTTCTTGAGGTGGAGGAAGAGGGGAATGTGCACAAGAGGCGCTCCAATAGACTCCATGTGCTCTTTGTGGATGAACCCTGCCTTTGTTCTGTCTTCAGACAGTATGATAAATGGTCTGTGTCTAATGAGTCCTTGAATGTCCCAATGTGCTTCCTCTAGGTTTTGTATTCCCTCATTTTGGTGAAGAATACAAAGAAGTGGCCAACTCCAGTAATTTGGGGGACTCGACAGAAATGCTGAGTATTTATGGTGAGAAGCAGATGCTGAGTGGAAAATTTTGATCAGAAGGTAAATTCAGAGTGGCATATATTTATAATAAGATGGGAAATCATTTTATTATTGAGGAACTGAATTAGGGAATTCAGGAGAAACTGTCCAGATGACCACACCTTGTGGAAGAGATAAGACAAAAGCAAAGAAAAACTGGCAGAGCCATGGAATTATATTTTTGGGACTGGAAAGGCTGGTGCTTGGCCAAATGGCAGAGAGGGTCTATGTGAGGGTGAACTACACATGTTCCACCCTCAGTTGCCTTGTTAATTTGGGATTTCTTCCCATGGTAGTGACATATGAGAAAACCCAAGTGAAGGAAGTAAACTGTTAACTATTTAGCCCCACCTTGGGGGAGGGTCTGGGGAGAAGCTGTGGAAGGGCTTATGCCATAGATAGAGGAACAAATTTATGGAGGGGAAAGTCTGTCTACGTATAAAGAATTCCTGTTGGCAGCAGTGTTTGGCTACTGCTGACTTGCTCAGTGATGGAGCCAATCCAGGATCTACACTGAACGTCCCCAGAATGTACGGTTTGTGCTTGGTTGTTGCTGCTGGTGTGTGTGTGTGCGTGTGTGTGTGTGTGTGTGTGTGTGTATGTGTGTGTGTGTGCACGCACACACACATGCCCACATGGCTGGGTGGTGAGAACATACTGGTACTTAATATTTCTATTCATTTGATGAGGCACTAGAGTAGGGGGAAAGACTACTCAGTTTTCATTTTATCATCTATCCCTAGCAGTTGGCATGAGTTTTCCTTTTTTTAAGGTTTTCTGTGAATCACAAATTTTGTTGAAGCCCTATAATATGTGAATCATTTGCAATCTCTTTTCTTTATTCATTTATTTTGCACTCCTTGTAACATGTTGATGGCCTGGACTATGTGTAATGTGCATTAAATCTCTTAATTTAAAAGAAAATCCAAATTCTTTTTCTTGGAAAGATATCATACTAGACATAAAGTCCCATTTCTATGAAAGGGGGATAATAACATCATAACTTTGAGGAAGGAGACATTGCTATTAAGAAAAAAAAAAGGTCCCTAATGAATCCCTGAAGCAGGCTTCTAGTCCCAGACATACAGATGGCAGATTCAAATAGAAAGGTCAATGCCAAAAAATGAGTTCTTTAAATGTTGATAAACACAATAAGTAGTGATGATTTGGGTAAGTAATAGATCATATCTTAAAAGCTGAATAGTTTTGCCACATGTCATTCATTTAGTGATAAAAAAAGAAAAGAGACAAAAAAAAAAAAAAAAAAAAAGAAGTGGTTAAAAAAAGAGTGAGCCAAACTTCCAACTATTGGCCCTTGGCCAGGAAAACTTCATAAGAGATGAAAGCTGCCTTCATCATTATTCATTTTGCAAAATAATCCACGCTTAAACGAATGACTTTTATATGTGCAGCATGTGCTATGTATTTTGCTTCCAGGTGGAGCCTGTTCCAGCCCTTTTTGTGGTTTCATATGCTGTAGTTGATCCAACTTGAAAATGAGTTGGAATCCTGGTGACCCACCTTGGCAGGATCTGCTGTCTGAGGCTGGAGTGAAGCCCATCTCACACTCGCAGCGATATGCACCCGGGACATTGAGGCACTGTCCATTCTCACAGAGATTTATGTTTTCTGCACACTCGTCAACATCTGTGGAAGAAGTAAATTACAACATCTCTATTAAGCTCCAAATTTCATGACACGTTTTTCCTTGCTCTATAACTAAATCAATTTTATTGGCTTGACTTAGTGCTCATTAACATGAAACTGCAATTAATCATATTCACACAAATAAGGGTGTACAACAAATCTGATAGTAGAGCTATTTAACCTACCCTTAACATTCAATGTGATTAACACAGATGCCTCTCACATGTAATTGTCTTCTCTTTAATGCCAATCTGATGTATTTGTATTATAAGAACATTATTAGATATGACAAAAAAATGTTGGAGGCAACCTTAAAAAGGTATTCATTCATTTGAAAACATTATAGTATTATGAGAATAAGCAACGTGTGCTTTCACTGATCCAAGTACTCTAAAGCCAATTAGAGACATTATGGGAATGGGGAAAGTTTCTTTCATGTCATTACAATCTTATAAAAATACTCTCATCTTAATTATGTAAAAAGTCATGCATTACTCATGGATTTTAAAGATGATTTATTTAATTCTATGAAGCAGAAAAGAGGAGACGGGCAGAAACAAACACGCAGAGAGCGCCAAGTAGTGTTCCAGGGCCTGACATGCGTTTTTCATTGAGTTTAGCCAGCAGTTCCGTGAAGTGAAGAGGAGGAAAACCCCAAGGGTCAAGGCAGTCAAGGGAGTTGTGAGAGTGACACTGAGCTAGTGTGTTGCGTGAGCCTAGCTCTGTCTGCAATGTCCAACACCAAAGCCATCATGTTCTTTCCTTGATACCACCATGTAAAAAAAAAAAAAAAAAATCCAAACCAAAAACCAAAACAACCAAAAACCAAAAAAAAAAAAAACAAACAAAACAAACAAACAAAAAAACACTAGGAAAAATGTATTAGCTAATGTCTAAAAGCAAAAAGAAAGCTTCAAGACTGAATAAACATGTTTTCTTAAAGAGACATTTGACAATGATGAGTCTGCATTTTTGCTATCAATGATGAGAATCACCTACCTTACAAACTAAAACTATTTATTTATTTATTTGGTACCAGAGATTGAACCCAGGGGTGCTTAAGTGAGCCACATCCCCACCCCTTTTGATTTTTTGAGACAGGGCTTTTGCTAAGTTGTTTAGGATGGATTTAAACTTGCAATCCTCCTGCCTCAACCTCCTGAGCTCCTGAGATAACAGGCGTGTGCCACAACACCTGGCAATCTTTATTTATTCAACTTTTGTCCAGCAAGATGATCTAGTCTTATATATGCAGGTGAGACAATGTTTTATTCTCAAAGAGTGTAGAATAAATAGAAGCTAAATGGAACAGAAGTTAAAACGTCAGTTTGGAAACTTATATTGGGCTCTTATGAAGTTGCTTTTCTACGTCCCCTACATGTATTATTCCACTTAGTCCAAATGTGATAAGCTATTGAGACTCTTCATAAACACATTAAATAGTAGTGATTATCTTAAAAAAAGCTGAACAATCATTCTGTATCATCTGTTTATAGTGGTTAAAAAAAAGAAAAAAGGAAACGTCATTATTATTACTATGCTCATTTTAAAACAGCAATAGGAAAACTAAGGTCAGACAGGTTAAGTGATGACTTAGGGTTATACTGGTAATAAGTGGTACAGAAAAGATTTCAGTTGAGATGGTACGGTCTAGACAAAGCCTGTGCTTCTTCACCACTGTACTAGAAATGAGTAAGAGAGAACGATCATCATTTAGCCTTCTTTAACTGTAGTCTTCTTCATAGAAGGAAAGCACATATAGTATTCCATGACAGACACATCCAAGCATTCTGAGGCCTATCACTCACCTGAGCAGGTAAAGCCATCTCCAGTGAACCCTTCGGAGCAGGCACATCGGTACGAGCCTGGGGTGTTTACACACTGGGCATTTATGCTACACTGGTGGGTTCCATTAGAACATTCGTCTAGATCTGTATACCAAAAAAAAAGGTAGCAACAAAGGTCAGAAATGAAAACAAACACTTAAATACCTAGAAAGGTTTTAATTTAAATAGAAACTGGCCAAATGGAGTCTTAGCATATCTATAGGGTCACGGCTCCAATTCACTAAAATCTCACACCTATAATACAAAATAACCATGCCACAGGTATGGGCCAGAACTACCAATTCAAGGATTTTGTAGATATCGAATAGACTAACAATTAAAAGAAAACCAGTGTCAGACTTCATTCTGACTTCAGCTGAGAGTGAACTTTACTGCTGTTTCCTTTATTACTAAAAAAGGGACCATTTGGAAGGTACTACTGAGCAGGGAAACTTGCATTGAGTTTTCAAGTTGATTTTATAGATGAGGAAGCAAAAATATGTGCAAATAGTGTAAACCACAGATGTTAAGCACAGAAAAAAAATCACATATTTTTATATGCATCATAAAAAGCATTAAAAGGTGCAATAAGAGAATAAAAAGGGCATCTAATTTGGACTACAGGAACAATGAAGGCCCCACTGAGGAAGTAACTTTTAATTAATTCAGCTCTAAAGGATAAGGAAGAGTTAGCCCACTGAATAGAAATAAGAAGGAGTATTTTTTTTTTTTGCAAAGAGAATAGCACATACAAAGAAATCAAAGAGTAAGCGTTTGGTGTGACCCAGAAATTCAAGGAGGTCAGAGTGGCAAAGCACAGTGCAGAGGACAGAGGGCAGGGGGACAGTAAGCTAGAGAGAGTGGAGGCATTTGCAGGGTCTTGTGAGCCATGGGAAGGAAGCTGGGGTTTATCCTAACTTCAGTGGGTTGAAATGATGACCGTGGAAAGATCAATTCTGAGGTTTACATGTTCTGCTGCTGCTGTATGAAAAATAGATTTCAGGAAGACAGAGAGAGAACAAACGAACATATCAGGGGTGGGGGGTGGTCTTTCAGCATGGTGGGGGAGTGAAGGGGACAGAAAGACACGGACAGGGACAGAGAGACTCAGAATAGCCAGGGAAATGAAGATGGAAAGGATGGGTGTAGATGGCATTTGCGCACACAGGTGCCTGGACATTGTCAAATCACTTGTATGGGAGACAGGCTGACTTGTGATAGTTGGCCAGACTAACAGACAAGAAGCACATAAACGGGAGGCTGCAGGGGAGGAAAACCATTAGACACATGGGACCAGACAAGTGGGATGAGGATATGGCTGAAGAGTTGCAAGAGATGGCTAGACTAGAAGTAGGTTTCTTGTAAACTTAATGAAGCTATCATAGGATGTTAATGCCGCAAAGTTATCTGGAAACTATGATAATTTACCTTCTGTAGTTGGCTCGTAAACATTTGATAACATATAAAACATTTGGATGGATAGAAAGTAGACTCAAATTAACTTATGTTATTTGTGAGAAGTGTTAGAGCTATTCTTTAATCCTTACTGCAGGCCTATAAGCTTTTAATGAGAAATCATCATGGGGAGGTCAGTTCAGCTTACTTTCTTTTCTATTTTAAATTGACCTGGATAATTCTTACCAGCTGGAAAAATGCTTTATTGTTAAGGCATGTAAAACATTGAGCATATTAAAACAGCACTGTGAATGACACCAAGGGTATAATCCAGTCCCCTGCCTCACAGCTATAAAAGACTTATTATTAGATTCCAGCTCAGGAGCTATAAAACTTGGGAAAAACGGCCTTCCCCATTCTCCTTTCTTTGAATCAGACCGCTTGGAATCCAACAAAACCCTTAGATTTGCCTGGAAGAAGAATTCTGTTTTCTAGTAAGGAGCTGGGATCGACTACTTATTACAGACTTAAGGATCTCTAAAAAAAAAAAAAACTTTTCATTTCCTCCATTTATTTCACTGGGTTTTAAATCTTGCTGATTATTCTATGAAAAGGTTAGGGAGAACATATTAGTCATTTTTCATCATACAGCTGTTTGGATCACTGGCTGCACATCAAGTAATTTTTACTGAACAATATGCGTGAAAAAGCAGATGCCAAGGCATCCTGTTGTAATTTGACCATTTATGTTAAGGCTGAGGAAACTCTTAGGCAGGAATTATCCCTGCAACAGACTTTGATTTACAAGAGAATAAATTAAAAGTGAAGAACACGTTCCTATTCAAGCATGTGAATTAACAACTGTACAAAGGGCCTTTAAGAACATTGAGCTTTGGCAAAGATATTTATGTTTGCAAACTCACCAATACATTTGATGCCATTCCCCACCCAGCCTTCTCTGCAGCTGCATTTGAAGCTTCCTGGGACATTCAGACAAGAGGCATGCATGTCACAGTTGTGGGCACCAATTTCACACTCGTCCACGTCTGAGAAGCCATAATTAGTAAGAAAAAAAGATTAGACAAAGCTAATTATTTCTACTTCCAAGTGCATTTCTGTGTTAGGTACAATTTTAAAGTAAAGATAGAACTAAACAGAGAAAACATTATATCACTTTAAATTGTTTTAGACTCCAATAAGATCTGAGGTTCCTGAGCAAATCAAATAGGCCTGTTCCTAGAAGACATTGCCAACTTCCTAGTAGGAGTGACACGCAGCAGCTGCTGCCCTTGGTGGGTATGACAGCCATCCTCCACAATATGCAGAGGCCCAGACAACACTTCATGCAGAGGACAGATTACATCAGATTATAGATGTCAGCACAAACCTTATTTCCCAAAAGAGACTCTGCTATTCCTTTCTATGAATATTTATACATATTTTTCATGAAGAACAAGGCCGAAATTCTCCTAAAGGAACAATCAATTCTTTTTGAAAAATACATAATAGTTGGTTATTTATTGATTTATAGAGATTTTGAAAACTATCATTTGGTGTATATGTTTACTTCTTGTATTTACTTGAGAATACAGAAAAATGTTCCCCGGAAATGCTATTTGGAATGTGACCAGATACTTTTATCAGTGTGTGTGTGTGTGTGTGTACATGTGTGTGTATGTGCACATATTACATATATACGTACATTTACAAACACATATACAGTCATGTGCCACCAACAACAGATATACCTATGAAAGTGGTTCCATATGATGATGATGCCTAGTGATGTAGCTGTCTTAGTTTGTATAACTATACTCTATGATGTTCTCATAATGATGAAATTGCCTATGATATTCTCATAATGATGAAATTGCCTAATGATACACTTTTAAGAATAAAATCTCTTCATTGAGACACATAAGTCCGTGTATATGCACATATACATATGTGTGTGATATGTGTATGTGTGTATGTATAAACTATACACATTTGGTTGCCTAAAACTTTCTAGAATACAAGAAATGATTGGTTCTACCAGTTCACTGATTACACATTGTAGGTGCTGAAATCATATATGTATGTGTGTACCGTAAGCACACAAGCACACTGTTGGCTTGTATCATCTCAGCTAGTGGTGAGCATGCATAGTACTCTTCTTTTCATTTTGTGTCCCTTCCTAGAGGGGTCTGCCTTGGTTGTAGCCAAAGCCCTTCACCACCTGCCTTGAGCAAAATACCACATAGGGCCTTAAATCAAGTACTGAGGGACATCTGGTCCAAAACGTTGACTTTGGTACTTTCCAGCCCAACCTGTATACAAAGGACTAAATCTAATTAGTGAAGAAAACAAACAGGAGATAAAGTGAAGGGGGGAACAAAGAAGAGGAAGAGAGAAAAAAAGAAATACAATTTGGGCACAGAGAAAAGACAAAAGTGAGTGTAAAGAGAAGTGAAACAAAAGGAAGAAAATATGGGGTAAAACAGAAAGGGAAACTGCTTAAATAGAACTCAATTTTTAAGTAGCTTAGAACTACAAAATGAATGAAAACTGGGATTCCTCCAGGTCTTTCTGTGCCCCTTCTTTATGTGTCTTCCACCAGGGAGCAGTCATGCCAAGGGAGCAAATGCTGCCCTGAGGGCCTCCAGAAGCACAGCAGACCCAGACTCTCTCCACTTTCCTGCCCTATGACAGGACACATGGCCAGCTCCCAGGTGTGTGGCTCAGCCAGTGTGCTGCCAGATAAGTGCCAAACGCCTCCTGCATGCCCCAGCTTGGCCACTCATCACACACATAGTTGCAGCCTGGCTGTGAGAAACAGGTCTAAGAAATGCGAGGGAACAACGATGTTAAAGATTGGCCTTTGAAACCCAGGAAGCTTGGAACCCACCTGTGCATCCCGTGGTTCCCTTCTTCACTGAATAACCCAGCTGACAGTGGCAAATGAAGGATCCCTTGGTGTTCTCACACTCCCCAAACATGCAGATGTTCGAATTTAGGTCACATTCATTCACATCTGGAAAATGCATTTTTCAATATTTTGGTTAGCATAATTACTCATCAGCATAATTTAAAAACTATGTTTTAAATTAAACAGCATAATAGTAAAACAGAAAGACAAAATTTAAAGTGTAACCTCTTTGCAAGATATAGTATTACAAATTACCCTCTGTCTTTGAAGGTTTTTTTTTTTTTTCCCTCTAAGTAATTTTCCCTTTTCAGATTCTATAGTTCTAGTAAAATAATTTGAATTTTTTTTAAATATTTATTTTTTAGTTGTAGTTGTCAATACCTTTATTTTTTTATGTGGTGCTGAGAATCAATCGAACCCAGGGCCTCACACGTGCTAGGCGAGAGCTCTACCACTGAGCCACAACCCCAGCCCCAAATAATTTGAATTCTTAAAGTAACAAAGAACCCTTCCTGTTCTTGTGTTTATGTGTGCATATACGTGTGTGCCAATGTGTCCGTAAACATTTGTCCTTTGCTGATGACACTCACCGATGCAGGTTTTCATGTCCATGGAAGCCATAAAGCCATCATAACAGAGACAGCGATACTCTCCAGGAATGTTGGTACACTGACCGCCGTCACAGATGTCAGGATTGTTTTCACATTCATCAATATCTGGGGACAGAAAGGAAACATCAAATGAAAACAAGGAATGGCTGGCCCCAATCTGAAGTCTTTTCCCTTCATTCCTGTTATTCAGCATTATCTGGAGCCATGTTCTCTACCTGCACAGGATCTCCCATCTGGCATCAGGGCGTAGCCCTCGCTGCAGCTGCACTCGTAGCTGCCTTCTGAATTAGTGCACTGGGTGTCGCAGCCCCCGTTCATTATCATGCACTCGTCGATATCTGCAAAATAACACACAGCCACATTACTTGTGAGCTCTGCTTCCTTAAGTAAAAAAAAAAAAAAAAAAAAAAAAAAAGGTCAAGATTTTCTCCTTTTTAAACAGAAAATGATGAAATAGCTTTGGACCGCCCCCACCCCCACCCCCGCCTCCATATTTGTATTAGTCTAGCACTATGAGCCTATGCCGTTAGTTTTTCTCAGTTCTTTTACTTCCTTTTAGACAGGGCTCCATTTAACTCCAGTATGTGAAGGATAAAGAACTCAGAAATACAGCAACCATGGAGTTTTGGGCATTTTCTGTAAGATCAGCAAGACCTCTCCAATGGTGCCCTGGGAAGCTGCCCCCTTTTTTAGACTCACTTTCAGGACAAAGGATTCCCATAGGCTTTAATACATATTCACTGATAAACTTTTCCTACATAATTTGGAAATGTGAGTTTCAGACCTGTGTGGCTTCATCTTACCTGTACAGCCCTGGCGGTCTGGGGTGGCCTGATATCCAGGATTGCAAGAGCACTGATAGGTTCCAATCATGTTCACACATTTTCCATTTCTGCAGAGATTGTCACTCAAGGAACACTCATTGATATCTATAAAAGATGAACAGAATTAATGTTTTGTGTGAAAGCCAAATCACTCAAAAATATCAATGTGCATCACTGGAGAAGTGGTCTCCTAGGGGGTGTGTATTTCAGGAGGAAGCGATATGATCTGGGGTAGTTCAAGAAAATATCAGAATCTCTACTTCTATGTATTCCTAACTATAAAAATGCCACCTAGTACTACTTTGCACAATGATGGGTCATGCCCTAGCTATGCTGTCTGATACATAGCTGAATGTGCTACTGAGTACGTGAAATGTGGATAGAATGACTAAAGAAGAGTTAATGTTATTTAATTTCAATTAAAATTAAATAGCCACACAGATTACCACATTAGATCACACAGATTTAGCACATGCTAGAAATGAAGCTTACTACTATGTATGAATCTACACTGGCACATTCATTTTGGTCTTCATTAGCTGGTCAAGTGTTACCTACAAAACTTAAACTATCCTGAGGGGAGCCACTAGTTCTACACAACACAAGCATGACAGTGAGTCCTCATGTGATTGTTTGCATCACATTATGTATAGAAGGATTTATAAGATTATATTGCCTTTTTAAAAATAAACTAATCCATATAAGATGGGCAAGGGCCTAAAAAAAACTCATGCAAAGATCTGTGGAATAAAATAGTACTAATACTGCAATCACAAGAAAATGGCAAGAAAACTTCCTTTTCCAAGGTACACTATACATTAAAAACAGTGATAAAGTACAGTAATCAGATATAACAAAAGATGAATTCCAAGTTCTCAGAATTACCCAGACAGTATGACATGGGCTTATGCTTATGATCATTAAGTGTATATTTTATAGAAACACATATTTTATATTGTACATTATACTGTAGAGGGGTACAATTTTAAGCTCTAAGATTCATGAAAACTAAATAACAAAATAAACTGAACTTAAGATTCTGAATTTCTATATCACAATATGTTCATCCATGAGTAAATATCCTATAATTGGAAGTGAAAAAAAACCTTTTTGTACTTTTATTTAAATAAAAATATTTAAAACTTTTAAATTCACCCTTTAAAAATGTGTATTTAGTCCATGACTTAAGAATCATCTTGTTTATTAGCAGAACAATTTAGATGGCTTACAAATAAATACTTGTATACTGGGGAGATGTACACAAATTATTTTTAAAATGTGATACATAAACTGCTCTATTTTAATCTTTTATTTGCTTACAGTTTGAAAAAAAAAGTTCCTGACAAGAAAATACTTCCTGGTTAAGTCCAAGTTTGAAAGGCAGCATAAAAGATCACAGTAAGGCCAGAGGCCATGCTATGTTTATGAAAACAACAGTTGGAATGTTCAAAGACCATTGATTAGTGCTCTCCTGTCCCCTCTGTTCTCCCTGCTGATCTTTGGGCTGTGAAGAAACTGAGGTGTTCCTGTAAGAAGTGGGAGTAAATGAAACTCACATGGACACACATGAGTGATCCCTGTGTATACTCATGGATGCTGAGTGGACTCTTGCCTACATGCATGGACAAGATGTTGGGTAGAGGGTGCATAGTGCACCGGTGTGTGCACAGAAATGAACAATCAGGGAGTATCCCCAGGCCATCACCCATTCCATCCTGCATGGAGGATTGGGCCTTGCACAGGGTCCCTCACATCAGCCAAGTGAGTTTGTAATGGAAAAGAGGCAAACCAGAACAATGTCACCCCACCAAGCACATCACGGAAGCAGCCTGTAAAGACACAGCCTGAAGCCAGATATAAGGAATCTGGATTTCCAACTTGTAATAAGCTAGATTTCACATGCCCTAGGACAAGTTTGGTAGAAGTGATTCCTGATCATTGCCCTTTGTGCTGGGTGGATTTATGAGCAAGGGGACAAACTCACCCACACAGTCCTCGCGTGATGGTGACAGCTCGTGTCCCAGGGGACAGTCACACTGAAAGCTGCCCTCAGTGTTCACACAGGTGCCACCCCTACAAAGGAGAGGGTTACGTTCACATTCGTCAATGTCTGAAAGGTAAAAACGTGAGATCCATTAAAGAACTCTGAGGAAAAAATGTTCACGCATAAAGCACGGGAGGAAGGATATTATCTGAAGTAAGTGTTGGCTCCAATGTATGAGTTATGCTTGACAGCAGGGGGAAACTCTTCTCACTTTTTCTGCCACCAGTGTAAAAACTGAAAATTCTGTTCTTAAAGATAGTAAGCTATCAGTAAATTTACTCATACAAAATGAGATTTCCAAGGCTAAAAATAAACAATATTTGCTTTACATCACCACAGGTTCAGGGTATCATCTGATATTGTCAGTTATTCTGGTGTATGTGCCTTTCATCAAAGTGAAAGAAAAATCTTAAACTCATAGCTGACTATCTTCTAAATCCTGCATGTCATTTTGAAAATGAACTGTGACTTCAAAAGGCTGGGAATACCACATGGGTTTGCAGCATTGCACACATGAAGAAATAGTACGGGATTAGCATGACAGAATACAACTTTTGGGGTTACCATACTATGTCATCCATTTCATTTTATTTATTATTTTGAAACCACAGAGGAATTTTAAGGAAATCTGTCAACATTTTTATTTTACTTTATCTGTTACTGCTGCATGACTATTATTCACAACAGTGGCATTCATTATGCCATATTTGTACATGCACATAATTTGATCAGTCTCATTCCCCAGTACCTTCCCTTTTCCTTTCCTCCTCCCTCTCTGAATATGCTTTCTCTGTGCTACTGATTTCCTACTGATCCCCTTCTATTATTATGATTACTTTAATCGGTGACAGTGACATCCATTTTAAAGGAATCTCTCCTGAGTAATCATTCCCTGTGCTGATTCTATGAATAAACAGAATCTGGTCTCAACATCTCACTACCCTGAAGGTGCCAAACGTTGGGGCTCCCAAAAGCTATACAGGGCAGATTTTCTGTCTGACACTGAAATCTCTTCTCTCCCATCAGAGCTCCTTGACAAGCCTGCTGCCCGATGCTCTGAGAGATAAGCCAGAGTGCAGCAAGTGAGCTGTGCTAGACTGGTTTCAAGATCGGCCAGGAAGAGAGCCATGCTTACCCATGCAGTTCTTCATCATCATGAAGCCACTTTCGTAGCCTTCGAAGCACTCACACTCAAAGCTGCCCGGCGTATTGACACAGATCCCACTGCCACAGAGGTCAGGAGAGATCCTGCACTCGTCGATGTCTAATCCACACGGTTTGAAAGAAATGAAAAAAGAGAGAATGAGATGAGACGGTGTTAAAGGCCAGTGAGAGGGATTTGCCTTTCCATAGGAAGGTACCGCACACTGGACATACTGGGGAAATCAATGGCTAAGAGGAGGATATGTTTCCAGGAGATCAGAGGCGGACAGGGCCCTAGGCACATTCCTTTTCCCAACTGCCAAAACTGTCACCGCCAACGGGCAGGTGGTAGTGCCTTTTTGCCTTTAAGAGTTCTGGAGTTGTAGGTTTCTCTTTGTGGCTGAGACATAGTAATAGAAGAGTGAACCAAGCAACTGTGCTAGTGGTCGAATGAGGCACATGGTAAATGAGGAGAGACACTTCCCATGTGGAATGAAACTCCACAAGTGACTTGAAGACACTGCTGGTTCCAATGCATTAGCCCACAGGGAGCATATAAAGACAGAGCCACTGCCTCTGAGCAGGGGTGGCCAGTGAAACAGAGAGGCAGATGCAACACATTAACCTCAAGTCAGACTGTACATGCACAGACACAGCAAGGCCTTGGAGGATGGCCCACTTTGTGTTTTTCTGTGTCACAGTCAGATGTGAAGATCTTTCCTGATTCAGTTTTCAAAAAATGGAGAAAAATGGTGTTTGTGTGTTTGCCACTTTACATATATTATAAAAAATCTTCAATAGCAACAACTGTACTTTACAAAAAATAGTTTTCTGAGAAATCTCCCATATCCATAACTAAAATGTTTCCAAGAAAATGTGACATTTAAAAAAAATTTGTCACAATAGAAAAAATGCTTTTGCCACTATAGTTTTCAGTGAATTTAATTTTGAAGTTTTTTGCCATAGGATTTAAGGATTTAGTCAGTGGATGACTCATGTGTGTCCTCTTGGGTGGAGGTATCTCAGCCTCTGCTTTCTCCCAGGTTTTAATTCTCTAATTACCAGCCATATTGAAAAAATGCAAGTACTTTCTTTTAAATAGAAGTCACACATATATGATGAAGCACCTAACAGTATGCAAATTAATTCTCCTACTTTTATCTGTCATATCTGGTGATTGGTGCTGAGCCCTAAGAGGGGCATATGACACAACCTTTGATGGAGCAGGGGCATTGTTTGACTAACATACTGTGGAGGGAGCTTCACTGTGTAAGAGTGTGAACTCTGAAATTAAGTGTCTGGTTAGAAACCTCATCTGTCACTGTGTTTGGGGCCTTGAAAAAAATCATTTAACTTCTCTAGGCCTCAATTTGTTTTTTATCTGAAGAAGAACCCACCTGCAGATTTATATTCGTTAAACGCTAAAAACTGCATTTCTCATAGAAAGTGCTGCACACGTGTAAGCTATTCTCTGCTCAGAGCTGGCATTTTGGGGGTGACTTGTGAACTGGTCCTTGAAAATGTTGTTCCAACTTTAAAGTAGAGAGGCAAGAGACACAGTACACCTGTGAATGACATTAATGCACCTCGGAGAACAGGAAGTTATAGAGTAGCTGTCTTTGAGGGTAGTCATGGGTATAAGCACAAGCAGGATGGGTGGGATCACCCAGGATCACTTTACACCTTGTGAAGAATGGGTCAATAAATTTCTATGGAATTTCACATTATATCCCCAAACAAGGCAGTTTATTAACAAAAAATCTGTCTCCTACTACTGAAGAAAAAAATGTTTGAGATTAATAAATTCACTTGGTTAATGTCACAACAAAAACAAGATGTTGGGATCAGAACTGGAAGAACTCAAAGCTTCTTTACTCAGAGTCCAAAGTTGCCTGAGTTAATGGAAGTTGTTTTGCCAGAAGTTACGCAATCTAAGTCCTGTATGAGGATGATAAACCCAGTGGTTGTGAAAATGAGGGCTTTAATTGTGGTAACTCAAAGGTAGAAGAACTTAGAGGAGCATGTGCTATAGTAGATAATGTGATATGTCACCCAGGTCCCCTTTCTAGAAAGAAGGACCTACTTTCCCCCTCTCTCAGCTGTGGGAAATGTGCTAGTAGAAAGCTCTCCTCTAAGACAGGCAATGCTTCAGCTAAGACCTGTTTCTCACAGTCACACCTTCTCTTAGCAGCTCTAGCTGAGAGGCCGAGGAGAATATGCACCAAGGGAAAGATTTAAAAGAAATTTACATATGTGTCTCTTCTAAATGAGAGAGCAGAAATCAAAACTGTAAAAGAAATGGCTACTTAAAAGAGGGGTGAGAGGTAAAATAGGAAAACAGGTTGGCACATGTTGGAGGGAAAACAGAAAGACTGAAGAAAAGTTCTGAACTGTTTATAGGTTGAGCAAAAGGGACTGTGAAGAGGAGATGCTAGAGCCAGAGGAGTTGAGCCTTAAGCAGGAGCAGGAAGGAGAGTGAGGGTGGAGGACTGAACTGCAAATCCAGGAAGAGCTTCTCATTCTCTGAAACTGGAGGAGGGACAATGGGAGGAAAGGAAAGTTTTATTAGGAGGCTCTATGAGTACAGAACTGGCAATCAGACTTGAAGGGTGATGAGAGGCATGTAGGTCAAGTGACATTTTAGAAGTGCTGAGAGATACGGGAAGCAGCTTTAAGAGGTGCACAGGTGCACTGCTGAGCGCCTGTGAGGACTTGGCTGAGGGCACAAGTAGGAATCTCAGGCAGCTCTCCTCACACTCTCCCAGCAAAAGTTCAGCAGCCCACAGTGGAAAAATCCACAGTGAGGGAATTAGGGATGTGGCATTGGGTAAAGCAAGAAGACAAGCAGAACTTGAGAGGACCCAATGGACAGCTATGGAATACTCAGGAATCACCTAGCCTGGGTGGGTACAGGAAGGAGCTAAGGGGGACATTCCAATGGACATCAGGAGGGAAGGTGGGAGAAAAGGGAAAATTTCAGAGACTATGAATGAAGAGAGTTCTGAAAATAAGATCTTGGGGAAAAAATAACAATTTGTCATATTATCTAATACACAAATTTTGAGCTTCATAGCTTTCAAATTAAAGGGAATGGGAATGGATGATTATGGATAGTGACTGAAGTCTAATTAGTAAGAGTACTATTCACAGATGAGTAAGATAAGTCATAATTGCTCCATCTTCAACTTTAAAACTTTTTAATAGTATGCCATTCAAAATTGTGTAATTATTGTGGATTTAATGGCTACATTCTTTAGTCCTCAAATATTTTGAAAATTGTATTTCTTCATATAATACAAATAGCATTTTGGTGCTAGTTTGCAGATGTCTCACAAGTTTATTTGGAGAACTGGCTTATGGGAAAAGAAAAATAAAAAGTTACAAGTTCCCAGGGAATGGGTTTTTGAAGGCAGTATTTTCAAACAGAGCAAAAGACAAAAGGCCAGGGATTGCCAAATAACACAAAAGAACAATCTCACCTGTGCAGTTCCTTTCCTCCATGTCCAAAGCGAAGCCACTATTGCAACGGCACTTGAAACTTCCAATTGTATTTCTGCATTTTCCATAGGTGCACATCCCAGGAAAGGCTTTGCATTCATTGATATCTAAAAGAAGAAGGAAGCCAAATTTGGAGCTGGCTGATATACACAAGGAGGTTCATCATTTATGTTAAAAATTCATCATGATGGAAAATAATAATAATGTACCTAAGTAAAAACGAGGGCCATCAAACTTTGAAATGATCTATCTCATTGATAACCAATGTAAAAGTTTCTGGTGTGAAAAAGATCCTCTATTTTTAACAGAATTCTGATCCCTTTATTTCTGACTGTTTTATGTAGTAAGGAGGGGATACAGATCTTTTTGCTACTGAAGTAGCTGTCAGGTCACCTCTCCAAAGGTCAAGTGAAGGAAGGCAGAGGGATCGCAGAAGGAATGAAAAGAGCAAGATGAGAAGTCTATTTCTAGCTTTTCTTCAGGGCCATCTTACATGGGTAATTGATACTCCCGGGCCATTGCGTGCCCAGAAGTCATGTCTCTAAAGCAAAACCAATTATCAGAGGGTGTAGAGGGTGTCCTGCTAGTGCAGAGGAACCAGGGCACCGCTGGCAGTTACCTTTGTAAAATGGCCTCCCAGTGAGAACATCCCCTCGGTTAGCAAAGCCAGGTCCCCGAGGACATAGGGCCTCAAACTCCTTGGTGCCAGGTTTGGGACATTCTTCACACTCAGTGCCCCAGGCTGCCCCCACAGCACAGCAGCAGGCATCCATGCGGAACTTTCCAGGAACTGGGTGGATGCATTCATCTTCATCCCACTTCAAGTAGCACTGCTCCATACGGATATCTACGCAGAGAGACCAGAGCCTGAGAGTGCTGACACCTCACCAAACATTCACATACCTAGTGTCCACTCAGCACCAGGCGTGAGGATGGGCCCTGGAAATGAACTGGTGGGTGAGACATGTAGTCCTTGAGCTCCTACAAGGGACTCCATAATGGGAGTCACTTAGGAGAGCAAAAGTGAGTTCCTTTTCAGCTTTCTCACAAGAAAACTTGCAACAGAAAAGCTCTCCTAGTGACATAACTCTTTTTGTTGTCTCCTATAACCCCCTTTTGTATTGCTCACATCAGAAAGAGTAATTTTAATGCCAGATTCCTCTTGTTCACAGTGAATTGCTCAAAGTGGCTTTTGAGCAGTCTTGACTGATCCTAGTCATAAAACAGCAAATGATCAGTTGCAATCTATTTTCTAATTTCATACAACTATTAAAATTGCTGTTTAAAAGAAAAAATATAATTTACAGGGGGTTATTTTCCCCCTGCCCAATGTACTTTGTGCAGCATGGTTTTTGCCCTAGATTATGTAAATCTTCTGTATTAAGGAATCAAACAATTTGCTTAAATGTCACATTTTCCCATCAATTTCAAAACATACCAATGTTTCAGTGCTTAGTCTGTGCTAGCCAGGACGAGAGGATATCAGTAAATAGTCAACAGGATCAGTATGGTGTATTAACAGTTTACAGATAATCTGTTAGCCAACTGAATTGGTGGTAAAGCTACAACCAAACATTCAGTTGTTTAATCACAAATATGGATCAGAATGATAAGGTTATGAGTTTAGAAAAGGTCATTCTTAATTAAATAACACAATTTATTTGATAAGAGAATTTCTAAATATTAAATTGATTTTTGAACCCAAAAAAACTGTTTAGCAGAGGAAAAGAGATTCCTGATGGAAATTTGGACAAATAAATTAATGTTTGCTATTTTAGTTAATGTCAATAATTCCTTCAAGTCCTCAACCAAAGGTAACATCCACTTGAGCAACTGTCTTTAACGTAAAGTTATACACTTCTAAGTATTATAATTAAAAAGTCCTATTTTAAAGAAATTACTGTGATAAAGTTTTATTTTGATTCTGTAGACTAGACATAAGCATTCACAGCAGGTAATTCTGCCTTATATATCAACATTAAACTAATCAAGAATCTCCTTCTCTGCCAGTATAAAGAGTGACAATAATCCAGTGAGTCATATTCCCACAAGGCTCCGGGTCTCAGTTACAGCTAGCTCCATTCAACACTGTCACTCGGGAAGTCAGGCTCTTCACAAGATGGGAAAGTTTCATATAAGTACCGGTATCCTGAGAATTGCAGCCTGAGATTTACTGTTTTTAAGGTCATTAAAGTGATTTTTCTCAAGAAGCCATTCTGGGATTAAATTGGGGAGAGATAGATATTTGAATTTAAGTATGAAAAAAGTCATGAGATCCTGGAAGAGCAATCCTAGGTCTTTACTACAAAGATTCATATTGATATTTACATCAGGAATCAGAATAGCCAGAAGATGGGCCTCATAAGCTCTGGCTTTCACAGAAATTAAAACATCAGCTTAGAAATCTTCGGATGGTATGTGTGCCACCATCTGCTTCAGTCTCCACTGCTCTTTTAAATTAGCACTTCAGTCATTTATGTTACCTGCCTGGCTTCACCAGGCATTTGGGATCACTGATTTAAAAGATGCTCAGTCAGAGTAATTTACCACTACTTTTATTCTTAAATATATGACATTTCCATATGCCAATATCTTGAAACTTCCTCACATCCACAGACAGAATAGTAAATGTAGCTTAATCCCAGTAGTGACAAAAACAAGCATAAGGATAAAGAAATCGTATATATTGATTTAAAATATTATAAAGGCTCTGGTTTTGAGTGATGTCACTGGAAACTGATTTTGCTGAGTGATAGTTTACAATCAACATATCTTCATATACTCTAATCCTGAGTTTCTAAAGGCAACATGATTTCATTTGAACATGCAAATACAATTATTTTGTCATCTTCAAAAGATGCCTTTTTTTCTAAACATGGTACCTAATTTAAAATATTTAAAAATTGGAAAAGTATATTTTATTCTTCTACTTTGCAATCTATGCTTTCTAAATAATTTCACATTAATGTATACCATGTTTTCTACCCAAATTTAAATATGCTATCAAAAATTAAAGTGAAATGTGTGTTAACTACAGTAACCAGATAGTATGGTACTACAAACTTTCTTTTCTTACTACTGATTTAAAAAATCACTGATATGAAACTGTTAAATGTTAATATTACCATTGCTAATACTCTGCCTACACTCTTAAATGTCAAAAATGAACCTACATAAAGATGTTTTGAAATGAAAAATTTATTGTTTCATAGCTCATGGGAAAAAATCCCTTCAAATGAAAACTGTTGTTTACAAACAATATGAAATTAATAGGTTTCTTTTTCCACCATTAAATTCAAGTTTAGTAATGACACTGATAAAGAATAAGGTCAAATTGCCATACATACAATATAGCGTTGAAAAAAGATCCCTCAGTTTAGATCTTTATAATATAAAGCATTAAGAAAATTTAAACTCTGAAGTGGGGAAAGGAAGGACCAGGACCTGTCATTGTTTTCAAACAGAAACAAATAACAAATTTCCCCATTGTCCAAAGGGTACAGCTGCAGTTAGCTGGTAACTGCTGACTTTTTAAAGTGCTGGTCTACATTTATTCTTCTGTGTTACAAACAATACATAGTTTTCTATTAACTCAGTATGAAAGACTGAACTTGCCTGAAGTATCTGATTAAAGAAACAATTTTAAAAGATAGTTTTTTTTTGTTTTTTGGTGCTGAGGATTGAACCCAGGGCTTTGTGCATGCAAGGCAAGCATGCAAGGCAAGCACTCTATCAACTGAGCTATATCCCCAGCACCAAGATAGATTTTTGAGTAGTACCAACTTTAGGTATTAAGCAGAAAATATTTTACTTAAATACATTCATTTAAAAAATATCCTGAAGTGATTTTTCTCCCAAATATCTTATTTGAAGCAACTTTCACCAGACTCAGTGGTTTTGGATGGGCCACTAACCAAAGGACAAGAAAATTCATGGCTAGTTTCATGCATAAAATCCATGAGGGCATGAGTCTTACCCAAACACACACGTCCAGTTCCATCCAATGTAAGGCCTTCTGGGCACTCACAATGAAAAGACCCTTTGCTATTGACGCAGCGTCCATTTGGACAAACACCAGGAAACACCTCACATTCATTAACGTCTGCAGGGAAATGGAGTGAGCAGAGGGGTAAAGAAGTCACAAATAGGAAAAACAGGTGCAGTTGCACTTCCTGTATAACATATTCAATCTGCAATACAATGTGGATTATTACTTGAGTTAAGCAGAAATATTCCACAACCCAGCCACCAGCTCTCCTAGGCACCAGCTGTGAAAATGACCACAGCCTTGTCTATCCATAAACCAGCCCAGACATGCTCCTCTGCCAGCTGTTCTGTGCCTTGGAGGCTGTCGATGTCCTCAGGAAACTTACCAACTGCATAAAGAGGAGAAATGGGAAACCCCAAGCTGCTTCCCCCAAGTACTGTGCTAAAGTGTTTGTTGATTACACTGACTATTTTCATTGAAATTTCAAGATGTCTGAAGGTAAAAAATATTTCCAAAGCATGAGAGTGAATATCAATTTTATGATACTGCTCTGAAGATTTACACCATCTAAGAATTCACTCACCTTCACAAGTGACACCTTTAATCCTAGCAAATCCTCTTGCACAAGCTGTATCTGTAAGAACAACAGGACAGACTTTTACTTCATTATAAAAGAAAATACAACTGTTTTAAGCTCAAGAAACAATATGACAGAATTTTAAATTGAAGGTGGAGCTTTAAAGGCTGAAGACTCCAGTTCTCTCTTTCTTCAATTCAGTGGAACAGGACTTGAGTGGTAACTATACTGGCAGCGACTTGTATCAAGATGTTTCCTACAAGACTTGTATCAAGATGTTTCCTACAAGACTTGTATCAAGATGTTCCCTACAATTCCTCTTTCCTTGTATTGACAACTGAATGACAAGTAAGTAAAGGACTCAGGAGAGCCAGAGTCATCATATTCTACTGGGATACATGCCAAGAAAGGATAGTGAAGGATACAAGTAGCTACTTAGCACCTAGATTCAAACCAATTCCTTTCCTTGTCTAAAACAACTGAAAGATCTGCTTCTACTATGAGGAAAAACCAAATGCATGTTTTAGGAGGTGAATATTTTTAGCTAGGAAAGACAACAATTTAGATAGGTAGATGAGCTCTTGGTCTGCCCCAGTAAGAAGCACACAGTGACAAATTTAGAAGCCCAGAAGCCCCTGGACGGCCACCTACCTAGTTCACAGCGCTCACAGGGGCTCCCCCAGGCAGCTCCCAGGGTAGCACAGCATTCGGATTTCAGAGTGGCTCCGTTAATGTTCACTTCACAGCGGTTGTCCTGGATGTTGAGCCAACAGGTCCCTTTCAGGCTGTCTGAAAAGGAGTAGGAAAGGTTGGAGAACTTGTACCTCCAAAGCAAATGGAATTCCACCGTGTACACCAAAGGCGTATGTTACAGTGTTAAAAAAAAACATAAGAAAATCAATTTTTAAGGCTTTACTAACATGTCCCTTGAACACACATGAACAAATATTAAAATATGGCATTTTACATATATGTAAATGACTGTACTCCACACATCTCATGATATGGCAATAATACAATCATGTTTCTGACAGCCTATCGAGGAGTCATTGTCACCCAAGAAACACAGTGCACTGCCATGAAGACACCATCACTTGAGTGAAAAATATGTGTAAGATTTATCCTTTGTGATAAATGCTTTGATATTTAAGATTTTATTAAATAAAATTCCTCAAATAATCTCCTCTCCTAATTTCCCACCAAATTAACTACATACAATTTGTGTTCTGTAATAGAGAAACCAATATTTCTTGAAACTGAAAAACTTGAAAGAAAAAAACCCTAAGAAATAAAGAAGGAAATAAATAAACATCACCTATAAATCTACCACTGAGTCATCCTCAGGGCTAATACCTGATGTATTTTCTTTTAGGCATTTTCCTATGCATGTGTATATAACCTTTAGTTCAAAAAGTAATATATGTTCATGGTAAATCTTCTGAGGAAAGAGAGAAGTATAAAGAAGATCAAGAATTACCTGGCATCCAACCATTTTAGATATAACCACCCTAACTTAAGGGTGTCTCCGTATCAAATGTAAGTTCCTGCTTTTGAATGTAGAGTTATCTAGTAAAATACTACCTTACTTTGAAATTTTATTCCATGTGCATTACGAGCAGTTGGAATACCTGCAGATGTCATAACAGTATTTCAAACAAATATTAAAATACTGTTAAGTAACTGATTTTGAAGCAGTGATAAGTAACCCAATCAAAGTTGACATGACAAAACACCAACTGGATACACAAACATGAAGCTTTCTTTATAGAACTGTGGTTCTCCATTAAGTGTGCAAGGCTCTTGTTAAAATGCAGATCCATGTCTCCAGATATGCATCCCAGACACCTGCATTTTGACAAGCTCCTCAGGTGATCCTGATGCAGGTCATGCAGAAAACACAATTTCAGGTTTTGGTTTTAAGAGTGTACTGTGGTACACAGATGAGGAAAATAACAAGGTGTATTTCTATATCATTTACTCTAAAACTCAAAAAATTTAATAATAGGTGCAGATAAAGTTTTACTTCCACATTCAATAATAAAAACAAATAATAACTCTCACAAACTCAGAAAGGGAGTTGTGATGAAAGTGGCGGGTCTTGATGAGACTGGTACTGCAGCCAGGAGGAGGCTGCCACAGCCCAAACCCTCGGGAGCAGAGGTTGAAATAAACAACTCTCATCTTGACTGGATATGAGAAGTTATGAGGCAAAGGTGTGCAAAGAATTGGATGATCACTTTGCCTTCTTTCTCTCTGGCTGGAACATTCACTTTGGTGTACAACTGTACACAAGTGAAAAAGGTTTGCTTGATAATGCTTGTGTCAAGTCCCAGCTACAGGCTCTTTACCACCTCACACCTGTGTATTCTGTAGCACAGAGGAGGCAGGTGCTTGTGGAAGACCACTGCAAATTTAAGAGGTCTTCACTGATCCAAATTAGTTACTGAATTCTCCAAACTAGTTAGTGACCTTGGGTGTGATCATTTTAAGTAAGATACAATAATAGGAACTGAAAATATTGACAAAGGCACTATTCTAAAGGCTTTCCATCTATTTGTTTACTAATTAAAACAGCCATATGAGGTATGTGCAATTTGCAGATGAGGAAACAGAGGCACAGAGAAGTCAACTCATTTATTCAAGGTCACTCAGCTAGTACAGGATCAGAATCAAGATTTGAATTTGCAAGCTCTATTCTAGCCCTTCATTCTGTAGCACCACACCTGTTGGTACTGAATCAATGCTTGAAAGTTATAAGTCATCGGAAGCCCCCCTCTCATTTCTCTTTCTCCTTCTTTCCCTGTCTCTATCTGCCTCTCTTTCTTTTTCACACTTACACAGGATAGATACACATGCATGGTCAGGGTTTGGTTAAGAACTCTGAAAAAAGAGCTGGGCACGTTGGTGCATGCCTGTAATCCCAGGGGCTCGGGAGGCTTGTGAGTTCAAAGCCAGCCTCAGGAAAAGCCAGGTGCTAAGCAATTCAGTGAGACCCTGTCTCTAAATAAAATACAAAATAGTGCTGGGGATGTGGCTCAGGGGTCGAGTGCCCCTCAGTTCAATCCCCTGTACAAAAACAAACAAACAAACAAACAAAAACTCTGAAAAACAAATAAACCAGTAGTAGTTGGAGAGACACTGTTACTTTAACTGAGATGGTCAGAGAAGTCCTGACTTACTATGTAACATATAAATAGAGAATAAAAAGAATAAAAATTTGTGGCAACCAGCCACAGAGATCAAATACAGCAAGTTTCACATGGGATCACACTGGACGGGTATGGGCAAGAAGTAGGCTGGGGTGGCTCAGGTGGAGGGGTGGAAGGCAGAGCAATGGGAGACAGAGACAGCGTGAGATCATGAGGGTAACACAGACTTTGGCAAAGCTCTGAGCTTTTGCTCTGAGTGAGTGGAGAAGCCAAGGTTTTTATAGTCAGGGTTTCCAGACAAAGAATGACATGTGCTGACTTATGATTTAAAAGCATTACCCAGTGGCTATGTGGAAAATAGACTCCAGGGTAGCAAGCATGGGTGAGGGAGGAGGGGCGTTCGAGATAGAGGTTACAGTAATAATCAGGGTTGTTGGTAGCAAGTGGTTGGAATAGCCATCGACTTCAAGTATAATCAATAGGTTTTGCTGATGGATTTGATGGACAGTTTGAGAAGAAGGAATTGAGGATGATGCCAAGGATTTGGGGTGTGGAAGTTGGAAGAATGGAGTTGCCATTTGCCAAGACAGAACTGTTTCTAGGAAACACAGGTTCAAGCCAAAAGATAGGAATTTGGGTTTGGACGTGTTATGTTTGAGATGTCTAAGCAGTCGTCTGCACTTGGATGTCTCAAACAGCTGGAATTAGTGGAGAGGTTGAATATGGGGTGATCAATTTGAGAATCAAGGTAGAGGCCATCTAAGGATGAGCGCCCGCCGAGAAGCAAAAAGGTCCATGGGGAGGCTCACCAAAGGAAATGGAAAAAAATGAGCCAGAAAAGTGAAAGGATAAGAAGAAAGCTGTGCTTCGGAGGCCAAAAATGAAGCACTTCCTAAGAAAGAGCAAATGCTGGATGGCCAAACTCAGCTAATAGTTTAACGTGGAGAATGAAAATAAGCTGTTGGATTTGATCACAGGGTGGTTATTCCATACAAGGGGAGGACAGAGTGCAGACCCCAAAGATGAGGGAGTGTGGGTTATACAGAGCCATCAAACCAAAGTAGTGTAATGCACAAAGGTAGTATCAGTCACGGTTATTGTTCTATATTTAATGATATCAATTGTAATACAAAATAGTCTTTGAAGTATTTCAGAATAATTTAAAATGAATTTTTAATTTGGAAGTTTGAAGAATAGATTCTAAATCCTTACATATTTCTAGTATTCAAATACCTCATATATGATCTAATTTAACTTTAGTGACCATATCATTAAGTTTTTGTTCCTTTCGAAATGTAGAGACCTGAACCCTGTGAAAGAAAGCTCTAGGCTAATCATCAACACAAGTCACTGATGGTCCTCTAAAAACACATACATAACTTTCCTCTGTATATTTTACTATTTTCCATTCCATTTTTTTCCTTGGATGTGCTTTTTTAAAGGAAAGTTGATAAGATCATGTCTAAAATTTTAATATAGTAAGTAGATTTCTCTCTGAGTAGTTTTAGGCTGGGATATTCAAATTCCATCATAATGAATGAAAGAATGGCACTGGCTGGGAAGAAAATATGGTGGTGCTTAGTTGTTGGCAAGGGGAAGAATGACATAATGACTTGGGAATTAAAAGTCTCTGTTTCATTAACAACTCTAAGGCCAAAAGGCCAAAATAATAGAAGTCTATACAGTGAAGCAAAAACCAAGATAGCTTTGATGCTCAAGTGGCTTACAGACTTAAGATTTCTGACACACTAATCTACTAATGCTGAAATTATTTCCTTGGCATAATATAATGACTCCACTCAGTTGGAAATTGTTCCTTAGCAAAAATATTTCTGCCTTACCCATCCAATCTGTGCCCTAACTTCCACCAGGAATTCTATAAAGAAAGTAGTGCCTCAGGCACTAATATAGAGACCTGAGGAAGGCTCAGATTTCAGCAGCTGTACGCCACTGGGAGATGGAGAAATCCATACTTCCAAAGAGAAGGTTTCACTGATAATTTTGAACTTGGGTCATTTCTAGTCATTTCACAAACAGGTATCCTGCCATCCAATGATTAACATCAGACATAATACTAAAATGCCATTATCTTTAGCAAGTACTAAATTGAAAATTCATTTTGGCTAAGTAACAAACAAAATATTTCCAAATCATTGGGCACTATGTAAAACTAAAATAGCTTCCTATTTGGAATATATATTTACTTCACTTTAAAGGTAGATGCTAGCCAATAATATGAATTGTGGCATGATTAGAGAATGGAGGCATTGCCCCTAGTAGCAGGGAAAAATCACCAATAGTCGTTTCCTTTAAACATGCTGTATTTTTTCAAATAGTAATATGTCAGACAACCTTGTTCTACAAATATCTTATGTCCTTATCCAGAAACAACCTTATGCTTTGAGATGTATTAAAAGATGCTAGTTTAGGAGTTTTGGAATCTTTCTCCTTAAAGATTTCCAAAAGTAAGAAAACACTTATCTTCCCTCATTGGAATTCATAGATTTATGATTGATGAAAAAAAGGAAAACATAATAAATTCCCTATATATGTTTCAAGTTTAAAATCTTCAAATTCTTGTCCTGTTAACTAAATCCAAATTCCATAACATTTTTGTTCATGATAGAAGGTTGTTTACAGAAAGTATGCAGTAGGGATTTGACTGTACTGTTGCCTAAGGCGTTTTTAGGGTAATGTGTATACATATGTCTGAGGTATGGAAATGCTTATAACTTATAGCATATCTACTTATATGAAAGGAATACTTTGTAGAATCTAACGAAATTTAAAAGGATGCCTAGTTTATACAAACATGCTTTTCTCGCATCACGTTATGTTCTTGCTAAGAGGTATGTGCTTATCTTTGCAGTGAAACCGAAACATCAATACCATGTATGAATCTTACCGATACAGATCAATCCAGTAGAGCTGAGTTTGCTGCCAGGCGAACATTCACAATTGAAAGATCCAAGGTTGTTCCTGCAGGCTCCATTGACACATGGGTTGCTTTCACATTCATTTATATCTGCAATCCAGAAGGAAAAGATTCTGTTAGAACTGCCATGTGTTTCTGGAAAATATTATTCCAACAAGTCATGTTATGCCAGAATGTCTGGTAAACTTGGCTCTTGTAATTTTAATATGGATCTACAAGGCATAAAGTGAATGGGGAATGGAGACATGCATTTTACAGTGTAAATACACATCTACATGACTGGGGACTCAGTAGGACTACAGGGAACAGCCTATTTGGAAAGGGTTCAGTATGTGCTCTTTCAATACATTACTCCAACTATATAAATTGGATTAGTTTTCCCTGTAAGAGAATGTAATTCCAGGTGCAACATGCTGTGCACAAACAAATGTCGATCATTTCTGTCATTTATGGTTCTGTGAGGCTTTGAAGACAAAATGTAACAATAGTGGCTTTGATTTCAAATCCCTGGGTATGAATCAGGAAATAAGGGCTGAAACTTTCATATTGGATTCAGAATTCTCCTCTAGTTGTTATCCACCTTTCTCTTTTTTTGGTTCTTTCACATTTATAAGTTTAATCTAGTGAGTTTTTTCAAACAACTAATTTTGGCCAAATAAAAATCAGAAAAAACTATAGTTGCAGCTGGGTGCTTTGTTGCATGCCTATAATCTAAGCAACTTGGGAGGCTGAGGCAGGAGGATTGTAGGTTCAAAGCCAGCTTCAGCAACTTAGGCCCTCAGCAACTTAGTAAGAACTTGTCTCACAATAAAAAATAAAAAGGGCTGGGGTATGGCTGAGTGGTTAAATGCTCTTGGATTCAAACCTGGGTACCCACTGCCCGCACCCTACGACCCCCCACTAAAAAAAAGGGAAAAAAGGAAAAAAAGAAAAACTATGGTTGGGAGTATAGCTCAGTGCTTGGCAAGTACTTAGCATGTGCAAGGCCATGAGTTCAATCCCCAGGGACAAAAATATACAAAATAGAAAATTAGAAAAAATTGATAAAGTGTAAGTAATTGCATTCAATATGACTCTATAATCATTAATCTGATTTAAGCAAATCATATATCCACAAGCTAATTCTTGCTGATGATTCAAAGCAATGACAGTATGCCTATGTTCTCAAGATCAAAGACACTTCCAGCATAAATTCAACCATTTGAATTTGAAGAAGTGGCTCAGACATTTCTTTCTCTACTTGGTGAATTATCTGAAACAGGTTGAAATACTTCAAGCCTTTTTATGATGAATAGAAGGGTTTTTGAGTTCACCAGAACACTTTTTCCCCCAAAAGATTACTTTGAATTTAATACAAAGCACTTTCCTATACTGAAGAAAATATAAACAAATAACTGGAAGATGCAAATGCTTATTATTCTTGAATGTCTGGAGTCAAATATAAACTAACAGGGCAGGGCTCACAGTTGATTTTTAAGTCAGTGAGCTTGAAATGCAAATTTAAAAAACTGATGTAGAAAACAAGTAGTGTTACTTCAAAATTACGAAAGAAGTACCCAGATACAAATTTAATTATTAAAATACAAATTGATGAAATATGAATGCATTTTGCTTTCAGATTGTTTGTTGTCTTAATGCAAAATATAAGAGCAGGTTATATTATTATAGCACAGATTTAAAATAAAAAACATATTCCAGAGTATTGAAATTCTTTCATACAAATACAACTTAAAAAATGGAAGCAGATAACTAATATAAGGATATATCATACATAAATCTCCTATTAATTTCACTTGTGAGAAGTCCCCCCCAAAAGAAAAAGGTAAATGTCACAAATTTTTAAAATCTCTATTTTAAATTAAGCAATGACAAACTCAAAAACTGCAAACATATGCAATGACAACTACAAATATCAACTATTTAGTTTTACTTTAAATACAATGTTTTTATGTTATAAATGTCATGGAACCAGGAATTGAAACAGTTCACTGTACATTCCTGGAAATAAACTTCAAAGCACATCTGGTTTACATTTAACTAGTTATGTCACTGGAAACACAATCTAAACCACAGTACTTGCTGTAAAAATTTTAACTTTCACAGACCCTCAAAGCTCAAACAAAAAAAGTAAAATAAAGATTTTGTAACTTCAGTCTGAAATATAGAGCACCTTTCCTCTCTATTATTACTCCAATTTATTATATATTTAAAATAGCTTGTTGAAAACATGAATGAAAAAGTTCATGAAGAAGGCAAATATATACAGAGAAAGCTAGAATCTTCAAGGAATCTGCTAATAATAATAATTCCCTGTTTAGTCCTTGGAAATTAGTTAAGGGGGAATAGAATGAAGAGAACTGCTTCAGGCAGAGAATTCACTGTTTGCATGCAATAGTGGAAATCAGGAGACCCAAAGGAAAAAGAGATTAGAGGCCTGTGGGTCTATTTTTTTTTTCTGCAAATCACTTAATAAAATGAAAATGCAAATAACTTAGTGGGTAAAAAGTGTAGAAATAAGTTATTTGGATAGGTTTCCCATGATAAATCATTTTTATTTCTGTTAATGTCAGAAGGCTACAGCAAATAATTTCTCTGTCATTTCTTCTGTATTTATGTAACATGAACATCTTTTCTATGAATAACAGATAAAATTTGTTTTTATATTAAAGAAAAGGCTCAGAGTATCAAGAGCAAGCATGCTTTGAACAGAATAAGCACATACCCTCTTTCTAACCCTCCCTGCTGCCTGGTTTGCTCCTTAAGTGTCAACATTAATATAAATGCCCACGATTACACTATTAAACACCATTGGCTCCTACTCTTCTTACTTGTTCATGTAAGCAGACGAGTGTCTGACTTTTACTTCCTTGGTATTCAGCTCTCATCTTACTTGTTACAGTGGAAAGAATATATTATTCATAATCCTTGACAGTTCGGTGTGAGTACAACTCAGAATCAGACACCAACCATTTAATCCCACACTATGTCTCTCTCACAAGCTCATCAGAGGGTATTGTCACTATGGATGGGAGATCTAGTTGTAATAATCAACAGCTTAAGATGATATCCTAAGGTGCTCTTGCTCTCAAAATTTCCCAAGATTTAACAGCTTACCCTTGAGTAGACAATGGATAAAACAAATTAAGGGCAGTGGGCAGGAAGGGTAAAAGTCAGGAAAAACTTTTAGAAGTCCCTTCTCCCACACCTCCCTAAAAATGTGTAGAGGAGATATGTCTTCACAAAGTCCTTTTTTCCTAGCAATTCTGAAGGGTAAAAGGTATCAGAAGAGGAAGAGACCCTGTAGTTAAGTATATTCAAGAAGTCCAAGCTGGTTTAAAAAGAGACCCTAATAACCTTCAGATACTCCCAACTCTTAAGGGGCCTCCTGCTCAGCAGACCAGAGAACTTCAAATCCTTCCACTAGGAATGGATGACTGATCCGCTCTGAGCAGTTTTCACGAAGCTGTCGAAAAGTGGGGAAATAGTTATCACCACTAAATTTAGAGAAAAAGAAGACTTCATGCTGAGATTTTCTTTTTCTTCTCTGTTTTTTCCTTTCTTCCGGCTAATTACTGTTTTTCAGTGGCCCTTCCAATTCAATCCAAACTTAGAATTGCACTATGTAATTGCATTTTGTTGACTTGAGCCGAGTCATTTGGTTTTGGCATCTCACTCTATAGTCCTAACCTGCTTCTGTTCACAAGAATGCTTTGAAGTTAAACAGGAAGAAGAAGAGAGAATGCTAACATCTTTTTCACATAATATTGCTATTGCAGTTTTCTTGGCTATGGAACCACTAAGAAACAAATACTTTAACAGATAAGGAAAGGGCTATTCCATAATAATTAAAGATGAAATCTGTTAAAACAAGTGTCTGTTCTGAAGCAGTAATTATATATGAGAAGGTTCTGGAAGCATTATGTAGGCTCATACATCAAGAATTAAACAAGGACAATGACTAGTAGTCATGCCACAGAGGATTCTGAAATATAACTTTGATGGGGACACAAAAATATAATTGAATGTACTTTCACTTGGCCAGTGTTTCAATGAAACAAGGACTTCCCTAAGTGTCCAACTCATTCACATAAATTCCAGTACAGAAAAATGTGGTTCAAAGAAAGGGTTTTTTAAACATTGGTTTATGAACTGTAAGTTCAAATAATATCTATTTAATTATTAATTGGAAATGACAATTTTCTTAGACTATAAATTTCATTAAAGTGATGATTTTTACTTAGGCCTCAAATGTTCTCTGGGCCAATCTCTTGGGTAAATCATCTATTTCACAAATAAAATGTGCAAGAGCTGACTTGTCCATTGCAATTCAAGTTCCTAGGTTAACATGTCACAGTGGTTTTAAAAAGGGAAAACAAAGTAATCACACAAAAATCTGCCATTTTATTTCAGCAAGTGAAACAATATGGTTCCTTCCACTCTTTTTTTTCCCCCCACTTCAAAATGTTTGTTTCAAGTGTTGTTGATATTCTATCTGAATGAAATAAAACTGTCAGTGTTTATACACTGGGTTAGATGCATGCTATTTCTGAAACTACTGGATTAGCTGAAAGAGATCATTTTCTAAAAAATTCACACAAGCCTTTTTTGAGTATACTGTTTCATCACTGTCAGTGTGATTGACAGATGTCCATCTCTAGGTACTTTCTTGTCACAGCTAAGGTAAGGAAACAACTCCTACCTTCACATGTCTCCGTCTCTGTCCGGAACACATAGCCAGGGGGGCACGTGCAGCTGTAACTTCCTGGCGTATTTCGGCACAGTCCATTATCACAAAGCAGTCTGTTCACCAAGCACTCATCGATGTCTGAAAGCAATCATTGGAAGACAGGAGATATACGTATTAAAATGTGTATCACAGTGATCAATAATATTTTATTTTTGTTTTTTCTCTATTCCTCCTTTGACTTAGTCTCCCTGTACCACAGCACATACTTTAATCTTAAGCAAAATATATTCAGTTTTATTCAAGTGGGACGTTCTGATGCTAGAGGATACTTCTAAGATCTTTTGGAGGCCTTGAAAAATATGTGCGGTTGCAAAGGCTTCATCACTATTACTTTGTTCTCCATTTGCTTTTTGTTCCACAATAGGACTATAATAGGTTTATTTATTTCATTTATTATTATTATTAAATTTACAGTTCTGGGGATGGAATCCAGTGGTACTTTACCACTGAACTATATCCCTAACCCATTTTTACTTTTTATTTTATTTTTTATTTATTTTTTTAAATATTTATTCTTAAGTTTTAGGTGGACACAATATCTTTATTTATTTTTATGTGGTCCTGAGGATTGAACCCAGTGCCTCATGCATGCTAGGCGAGCACTCTACCACTGAGCCACAACTCCAGCCCCTATTTTTTATTTTGAGACAGGGTCTCACTAAGTTCCCCAGGGTTGGCTTCAAACTTGTGATCCTCCTGCCCCAGCCTTCTGGGTAGCTAGGGTTACAAGGTGTGTGCTACTATACTGGGCTTCATTAAATATTTTTAAAAATATTTTTTTAAATTGTAGATGGACACACTACTTTTATTTTATTTATTTTTATGTGGTGCTGAGAATCATACCCAGCACCTCACACATGCCAGAAAAGTGCTCTACCGCTGAGCTACAACCCCAGCCCTTCATTTAATATTTTAAAGCACTAATGAAATATACAAAAAAATACAAAAATATACATATAGGCTAACTCATTTGCCTATATGCTTATCAATATATAATTAAAATGACAGATGGCATTTTTTCTAATTAAAATTTGAAAAGAATGCTTTTAACAACAGTTTTTGAAAGGTTTTCCTTAATTTCCCGCTATGCTTTCTTTTTTTTTTTAAGGTTGAGAGAGAGAGGGAGAATTTTTTAGTATTTATTTTTTAGTTTTCGGTGGACACATCTTTGTATGTGGTGCTGAGGACCAAACCCGGGCCGCACGCATGCCAGGCAAGCGCGCTACTGCTTGAGCCACATCCCCAGCCCTCCCGCTATGCTTTTTTACCTCAGAAACAAATGGTTACTACTGAAACACTAGTGATGAACTTTATGGTTTCCTACAGTATTCTAGAACAGCCTGGCAAAGACTGTCCAAATCTTGAATTTAAGAAACTCATATTCACCTTTATCTTCATAACCTCATTCTCATTTTTACAAGTGCAGTTAATGATAGAAACAAAAACTGTGTTTGGGGTAAAGACTTCCTTTTACTTAAAATTATATGTTTCGTCTTGCAAATAACAATTGTCTCCTTACAGACAGTATGCTGACACTATGAAGACATGGAAAACAGATCAGAAAAAACCCCCATCTCCTATAATCTCATCACCATGGTAAAATCAGTTTTTATGTTTGATCTGATCTTTTTGCTTTTGGACACTATGTTTTTACTTCACTTCTGAATCTTGATGTGAACTTCAAAAAATAACATTTTATTTTAAGGATTTGTATAAGTTTTCCCATTACTATGTGATGTTTTATCAAGTAATGGTTTTTTACTCATTTCTCCATACTCATGGACTGAACTGAGTCCCTCATAGAGCGATGTTGAACTCCTAACCCCCAACATCTCAGACTGTGAACTGATTTGGAATTAGAACTTTTATAGATATAATAAAGTTAAAACAAATTGGCATAGGTTGCAAATCATCGTGACTGGTGTCCTTATAAGAAAGGGGAAGTGTGGATGGAGAGAGCGACACAGAGGGAAGATGAGGGAAGAACACAGGGAGAGGACCACCATGGCTGGTGTGAGGCATCTACAAGCCAAGGAACTCCAAGGATTGCTGGCAAAGAGCAGAAGCTAGAGGAGGGAAGGAAGGATCCTTCCTACAGCCGTCAGAGAGCATGTCTCTGCTGACACCTTCATTTCACTTTGGGCTTCTAGCCTCTTAAACCATGAGAAAATAAATTTAAAAAGCAACCTAGTTTGGGGTAGTTTGGTACTGCAACCCCAGCAAACTGAAACACTATTACTAGATTTGGGCTTTATTTTATTTTCAAATTCTAGTTTTAATTTTTCCAAAATTATGTATATACCTACTTTAAAGAGTTCAGTAGTTGTAAAACCTCTTTAGTATGTGAATCTCTCTGAACTTCCTATATTTAGTAGTGTACCCATGTTCTCAACTGCACTTGGAAGCTGACCAGGAAGTGACTGCTTCTGGTTTATAAAAGCTAACTTGGGTTGCACACTTTTAGAAAAGTTCGATAATTTTTGGCTGGTATTCTTCCCTGTAGGTATCAAGTATAGTTTTATAAATCTATAAATCTATCTGTATGCATGTCTTCAATTCAAAACCAAATGTATATATTCAGTAATAAAAATGATTACCAAAAACGCAGAAAAAAATGCATTTCTTTTTAATCCATAACTTGGCTTTAAAAGTCATCAAGGACTAGTTGTAAAAATTATCATGCACAGTGATGGATCAAATAACGTTCATTTTGCAAAAATAGATTTAAGTGATATATGGGAAAATCTAGATTCTCTGCAAATTCTTGACTATCTAAACTAATAGAAAACAATGAAACAACCTCAACCTCCTTCCCATTCCTTTATGTTAAACATATATTACAAACTTGAGCTTTTTCAAATGTTCTGTTTCAAATTAAAAAAGGAAACACCTTTATGGCAGTTATCATGTCTACATATGTTATTGTTACTAGTTATTTCTTTATAAAGTACTCTTAGTCTGTGACACTTCATTTTCTTATTATTACCCATATGCCTGTTAATTTTTATTTATTTGTTTATTGATTTATTTATTTTTAAATTTTAATCTGTTATATATGACAACAGAATGCATTACAATTCATATTATACATACAGAGCGTCTGTTAATTTTTGAAATACTTAGTGAAAATTTATAGTATTGTAGGAAAATTTACAGGATTTATAGAAAAACTACAAGCCAATACTCATGTATTCATTCATTTAGAAAAAAATATTTTAAATACTTTAAGTACCACTAAGATGTTGCTACTGGGTAACAAAACTTGTTGGATTCTGATATTTTTACATCAATGTATACCATAATGGAAACAAAAAAAAACTGTAACATGTCTAGTTTTAAACACCTGTTAGTTATACTTTCATTTCTCTTCTCATTCATGGGATCAAAATATATGAAAGGCTCATGTATATATATATATATATATATATATATATATATATATATATATATATATATATATATATATATATAAAAACCTTACCAATGCAGTTTCGTCCAGAGGCATCTGGTTCATAGCCACTGTTGCAATTACAACGGTAACTGCCACGTAAGTTTTCACAAATTCCATTGGCACATATATCAGGATCCAAGGCACACTCATTGATATCTGCATTAAATATAGAAAGTATAATAATCATAGACATTTTATTATTGGTTGATAAATTCAGATCTAATGAAGATCCTTCAACCGATGAACTCTGCAAACCCACAATTCATCTGCCTTTCAGACAGAAAAAGAAATAAAATAATTGGTAAGAAAATAACTTTGAGGGATCCAGGATACTTTACTACTAAATCAGAAGAAAAATGAAAGGAGACAGAAATTCTAAGAATAAAACCATGTAATGTGTCCATATTTATGATAAAATTATAATAAAGGAAATTTATAGGCTGTTGGCTCAAAATCCAAAGGAAAACTCATCTTGATAGGTATTATCACCATCCAATTAAAAGACAAAGATGTATTAGGGTGGCCTCTATAATTTAATATCTCCAAAGCAGGATATTTCTGTTTTATTATCTTTTTTTTTTTTTTACAGTTTACTAAGTGATAAGATACTTAATAAATTTTCTCACTGTTGATAACTTGAAATGAATGGACAGATCACTTTAAACATGGCTGCCTTAGCATACAATGCTTTTAATAAGCTACGGACATGACCACTGCTCAAGTTATTTTACAATAGGAGGATAGTTCTGCTGGGGAGGCCATACTGACAGGGCATTAAAAAACAAACAAGCAAAAACCAAAAGAGATACCCCAAATCAAATTTTGTTCACTGTGCTCAAATTTGGGTGATTATTATTTTCAAGAACTTGGAAGACCTTCTTATATACTTTCTATAGACCCTTTTCTTTTTATATTTGGAAAAAATATCCTTGTAAGAGTTTGCTTCTTTACTCTGGTTTTGGATATTCATTTAAAGATTCACCATTACTGTCAACTAACCTGTGTTTTCCTAAACATGAAACATGAAAGTAGAAGAATATATATGAAGGGAAGATTAATAGAACCTTGTAGTTTTGCTTAAAATACACAATCTATATGTACACTAAAATGTAAAAGAACTTTAAAGTCATAAACACATAAGTGCTTAAATGCTCAAGATTTCATATTGGAAATTTGTTAGCCATAATACTAAATTTAAAATAAGAAAACATCAATAAACTTTATTTCTGTAGTTTTTGAAAAACATTTTAGTATTCTTAGGTGTAAATAGTCTTCAATTATTTTAGGACAGTATATCCCAAACTTGATTCATATCAAATACCTCTTAACTGTATCTGCATCATGATTTAATATTTTTTCTTAAAGTTGACTCACTATTGCTTCCTCTTAAGTGATTGTATCTATAAAATCATGAATGAGGTTTGTTAGTAACATTATTAACAAAGCTTATTTCCTAGATAAATATTTATCCAAGATGAAAGCTGGTCTAGTGGAAAATACCACTTAATATCATTAACCATTTATCTGGATATAATTTACCTATTCATTTTTTATTTTTTGTTTTATTTGGTCTTAGGTATTGGACCCAGGAATGCTTTACTATTGAGTATATCCTTGGCCCTTTTTATTTTTTAGTTTGAGAGAGGATGTCCTTAAGTTGCTTACGCTGGTCTTAAACTTGCGACCTTATTGCCGTAGGCTTCTGAGTCACTACAATTATTTTGATTTAGAGACACCGAGTGTGCCACTGCACCAGCTCCTTGCCTTATTATTTTAAGGGAATGTTTACATAGTAAATATAATCATATTCATACTATAATTAAAATCTATGTAATTATATTAGTTACAAAGTTGAAAATGAATAAAATTACCTCTTCCATCCACAGTGATTCCTACTCCACTACTACAAAGGCCATGGAATTCAGCTATATGATAAAAAAAAATAGAAAAATTAAAAACTCTAAACTATACCTGTTACATATACCAGTCATTTACCATTTGGAAACTACTTAGAAGAATTATGTGGATTAGTTTTTAAAATGAAATAAATTTCATTATTTTTTAGCACATCATTATTATAAGAATCCTCAAATCACAGGCAAGTAAAAAAAATAAAAATCACTTGTAATCATCCTGAGTACCATTAATATATTGATAAATGTTACCAATGATTTCTATATATGGAAACTTTAAAAAAATGTAAAATATATTATAGAGATTGCTTTGTTTTCTTCTCAATAAAATAATAAGTCAAAACTTATTTAATATTTACCAAGTGCATGATCTTTTTCTAACATTTCACATCTAACAATTTAGTGAATCTTCTCAAAACTACAAATAAGATGCTGTTGTTTTCTCTGTCTTACAATGGGGATAACTGGGTTATAGAGATATGCAGCAACTTGACCAGGTCACAGAGATTTTAGGCCAGCAGGCTTGGCTCCTGGGCATCCTATCACAAAGAGGTATCAATGCCCCATTTAGGAATCCATTTAATATTTTATTCTCAGTTATGTGGTGGTGCCAATTTCCTTCAATCTCTTCCTGAGGAAATTAGGTTCATCTAGCCTTGAACAAATATAACAAATAATGGAAAGTTCAAAATCACTAGGATAATCCCTTGAAAGTAAAAGTTAAGGTCTATGTGCCTCTCTTGAGGATTCTGATAGCCCTTGCTTCTTTCTTTAGACTACCTTCCCCTCAGCAGTATCCCTTCTGGCTACCCTCTCTATCACAGAACACACCAATTACCTATAACTTCAACACTGTGGTTAAAAAAAAAGTCACTTTACATTATCTATTTATTTGTTCAGAGAGAGTGGGAATCTTTTTACACAGAAATCCACCATTTGTATCTGTGTTTTATAAAATCCTGTTTGAGTACCTTATACTTTTTATCATAGAGGACTTCAAATTTCCTTATTGATTAATACAAATTGCTTAAAGATTAAGAAATGATACATTAAAATATTTTCCCAGTTTACACGTATATTTTGGTCTTTGGTCTCTGCTTTGAAAGAGCCTCACCATAATAAAAAATTAAATACTTCATGTGAAAATTATTTTTTAATGTTTATTGTCATGAACTAAGTTATTTTTAAAAAAGTTTTCAACAATATTCATTACTTAGCCCATTTTCCCCCTCACTGATCTAAAATGCTTTCTTTATTATTTTTTATTTTCCCATTTATATCTAGGTCTGTGCCTAGATTCATCTTATTATTTCACTTATATTTTATCCAGTCTTGTACCAATATATTTTCTTGTATCATAATCATAATATGCCTTTTTCAGTTTGGTTTATTTTATAAAAAGATCCTCTTCATTGCCTTTCTTTTTATTAAAAAAGTCATATTCACTAATTCTTCTAGATGCATCAAATAATTTTTTCGAGGTTTGAGCAATCAGTTGGGAATTACAAACCTCCACTTTGTTTTTAATGGAATTATAAGCCATCTACTATGTGGAAATGCTGTTCTACCATTGTCCACAAGGAAAGTTCTTATTTATTTTTCAAGACCAAACTAAGCCCCCTCTGTGAAGTCTTTCCCAGCTGCCTCAGGCAGCAGATTGCTCCTTCCTTTGTGCCCTCCCACTTCTTTGTTTATGACCCTGTAGGGCACTAATCAGACTAAATTGTAATTTGTGTGTCTGTCTGCCTATATTCTGAACAGTCCTCTACTAAAAAGCGATGAAGTCTGTTTTTGAATCCCCATTGTGCTCATGGATATTCAATAGAGGTTTAGTGAAAGTATAAATGAACAAGAGTCAACCTTATTTATTTGAGGGTCTGGAACGACTAATAAGCAGTGGTCTGAAACCTATGGTGTCAAGATTTAAAAAATAAAATTGGGTTCTTATGTATCAACAACTGTGAAAGAGGTAAGTAAATTTCATGCTATTTATCTTCACAATATCATCAGGGATCAAAGAAATGGAAGCTAACAAACTCATAAAAAAATCTGTGTATCACAATATCAATAACAATAGATCTTTCTAATCACCATGCTCTCTGCCTAAAGATCATATGTAAACCCAAGACAAATCTTGCGATATCAGTAAAGAATTGGATTTATCTTCTTCAATCCAATATGATGACAAAATACTTCAAAACTGATGTACTCTTCAGCCAAATATCTAATGTTACATTTCTCGATTCTTTTGTGGTTATAAAACCGGCACATGTTACTACCTGAATTTTTGGCAGGGCATGGCTGGCAGGGCTCTCCAAAACCATAGTCGGGATTGGCACAGCAGCATTCAGACTTGGTTACAGCTCCAGGGAAAGGACGCACACACACTCCCTTCTTGATGCCACCATAGCAGGTACTGCGCATGTGAGTATCTAGAAGAGGTAAAAGGACAGAGGCTTGAGAAAGTGAGAGAGGCAAAGGGACTTCAAAACCGAAGGCTTCTTTAGGCTAAGTGTCCCCTAAGCTGGGAGTTTCTAGAGGGCATCTGTCATTTTCTCTTAACTTGCATCTTCAGCATCTAAACGTGTTAGGAAACCAACAAATGTTTGTTGAGTGACAGAAAGACGGAATGAATATTAGCTACTTTTTTTCTCAAGAGTTCTCTGTCTACACAAGTAGTCATTATCCCACTTATCCTTAGGCCTGTCATTGAGCCAAGGTTTTGTCCATAGTTATAAAAAGCACTTTGCGCTCTAATCACTGGCTACCTTATGCTCAAGTTGGCATTTACTATTGTTTCCATTTGAGAAGTTCTCAAATGGAATAATGAAGTGCAGCAAAATTCAATTACCTTGAGGTGACACTACTTGGCCATGAGAGTTCTTGCTTCAACTTTCTGAATTTTCAAGCCTGATATTGCTGTGTCTATGTTTTAATATATAATACTCAGTAAATCCAGTTATAAAAACAACTACCACTATACGTCCTTGGCATTGTACTGGTTAATTCTGCAGACCTAACCTCATGGCATGGCTGAGTCATTAACTTTACAAGATAGGGGTCCCTGCCCACATTTTATAGATGAGAAAGATGAAGTTCTCAGGGTTTATATAAATAACATGAAGTCTTAGACTACCAAGAATGGGGTTCAGACTAAGCTGTGTAGCTTCTGGAGTGCTCCCTCTTTCCAGTAGGTCATGCCACATCCCAAAGGAGTACTTACTGATTATTCCTCTTGCTCTCAATTATAAAATATTTCAGAACATTAATGCTGCAACAAATGTTTGTTGAGTGAGAAAAAGATGGAATGAATATCAACTATTTTTTTCTAAAGAATTCTCTGTGCTACACAAGTAGTCATTATCCCACTTAATCAAAAAATGCCAGAGAAGAAGTAGTACAGTCTCCTAGTGGTACATTGACAAGGGTATTTCACCAAAAAGATAACAACTATTTATATATATATATATATATATATATATATATATATATATATATATATATATATATATATATATATATAATTATTTATAACTTGTTGAAATAATTATATATAGCTGTTATGAAATGAGTCATCTAATGATTTCTTATAATATGAGATTTTTGGCTGTGTTAAACAAGTGGAAAGAGGGTGGTGAGATTCACCACCAAGAAGTAAACTCTTACAGCTTTTCTGCTTCTGCTGTGGCTGAGTTTGAGAGAGTCTGCTCCAAGTTACCCACAAATGCACAGCCTAACACAAAGAAGAATCGGCACAACTATGACACGATTGATGATTTCCAATATTGTCTTTGTGAATGCTTTGGCCCTTACCAATTATCTTGGAAGGCATCAAGAGATGGTTACATTATTTCTGTTTCCATGTCAAGAAAATGTGTTATGCTATTTTTAAGTCCTTTGGGTATATACTGGGATGTGGGATAACTGGGTCAAATGGTGGTCCCATTCCAAGGTTTTTGAGGAATCTCCATACTGCTTCCAAAGTTGTTGCACCAATTTGCAGTTTTACCAGCAATGTATGAGTGTACCCTTTTCCACATATCCTTGCCAGTATTTATTACTGCTTGTATTCTTAATTATTGCCATTCTGACTGGAGTGAGGTGAAATCTCAGTGTATATTATGCTAAGAGAAATAAGCTAATCCCAATAAACCAAAGTCAAATGCTCTTTATAATATGTAAATTCTAACACATAACAAGGGGTAGGGGAAGAAGAATAGAAGTTCAATAGATTTGACAAAGGGGAATGGAGGTAACAGAGCAGGGCACAGAATAGGAAATACAGTGGAATGAATCTGACATAACTTTCCTATGTACATGTATGAAAATACCACAGTGAATCTCAACATGGTGTACAACCACAAGACTGGGATCCTAATTAGAATAAAATGTACTCCATGTTTGTGTAAATAAGTCAAATTATATTCTTCTGTTATGTATAACTAAAAAGAATGGGGAAAACTGCCATTCACAAGTTTTAGAAGCAAGAAGATAAGAAGTCTATGGGAGCTCACTGGAGGAGTAAGGCCATCACATACTAGTTTGTATTTCCAAAAAAAAAAAAAAAAAAAAAAGACTGTAAGTATAATTCATGTGTAGGTTTGAGGACACAAATTGTCCTAAGCTCTGATCTCCATGAGATGATCTTACATAGATTACTAGACTCTGTCATTACCCATTAAATATAGTTTATATAATAAATGAGAGTATATTTCTTAAGCATCTATGCCTGAAACACACACAAAAAATGGTAGATACCTCATTTCCATTTTTAATCTTTAATGAGAACAGTTAGTCTTTCCCTGTTCTAGGACCCTGGAATGAGAAACTAGTTCCTATTATACTATCAAATATAATCAAGCCACTGTCCACAGATGGACAGGATAAGAAGACTGTACCAAGAAAACTACCAGAATGTGCTCACAGGAACGCTTTGGTAGGAAGTTGAACTGAAGTGCTAAGCTATATCTTTTACATATGTTAACAAATTTCTACATGCTTTTTTTTTTTAAATGAGGATTTTTGGAGAAATTTTCCAGGTCATTATCAAATTTTATATATCATTAATAAAATATGGGCACATGTAAATGTCATTTTTTTTTCTTTAATACTAACTTTTCTTTCTTATTTAAAGAAGCACCCTTCAAGGCTATGTCCTATACAGGATGTCACTATTTTAATTTAAGAAGACAATAATAATCATAGTAGTTTACTTATTGGGCTTTTGCTATATGCACAACACCACCAAAGATTTACACAAAGAAAATACTTAATATTAACATATTTAATCCTCAAAGCAACCTAATGAAGGGAGCTCAGAGAGGTAACGTATCTTGTCCAAGGTAACACAGTTCGTAAAGAAAAATTAATCTTTTAGTTGGCAAGAAATGCTAGTGTTCATAAAAATGTTGAAATGTTCTTAAGTTAATATAATAGGATGCTAAAAAAGGGAACTTAAACTAGAAGCCTTTGACACTAAATATCAGGTAACAAGGTGAATTATGACATCCCATCCTGAAGGAAATAGATATTGGAAAGCTAGTTACCTGATCTTTAAACTCCTCTCAATATTGAGGACACCAGTAGTTCAAGAGAGTGGTGATTAAGAAAGGATTTGGGGGTGGGGCATAGAGGGGAAGCTGGGTTATGAGTAGCTTCCCTCCTTGCATGTAGTCAGATAAAAAGAGCCCTACAGGAGCACTTGAAGAGCTTCACAACAGCTCCTGCCTAGAAGGCTTCACAGGCAAACCAGTGACTATTACCACTGCAGGGACCAGGCAGAGGTGGTGCATGACATCGACCTCTATTTGCAGTTCACAGACAGGGGGGGTGGGTGTGTCTTATGGATTGGAATTAAAGAACATTAAGAGGAGGTCCAAGCTGAAGGAGACTGAATACAATGCACAAAGTCAAACTAAACTCTGATATTTGTCTTCTTTGGATTATTCTTTGAACAATACTGAATATTTATGATCAACTAGAAAAAATTTAGTGATAAGAGAATTCCTAAATCATAGTGTTTGAATTTTCCAGGCACTTTCAGTCTTTGAACATCCCAGCTGCATAGAAAGTATGTGAAAAATTGCTACATAATCTATAAAAAAAAAAAAAAGAGGAGGTCCCATGTGGAGGGTGCTGAGACAGCATCTGAGAAGGTCTGATGACAGTGGCCTGCTGCAGGAGTGGATACTGGATGGGGACTGGGTACTGGCAGGCAAACATGCCTCCATTGCACAATAGCAGCTGAATGCCTTGAAGTATCCCCAAGAGCTATGCAAGGAAGAAGTTGGCTTTAACTATCTGCAAAGACAGAACATCTAAAAGCTGTCACAGAACAGTGTCAGTAACATAAATGCTTCCTTATTCCGCTGCTAATCTCTCCTCCCCCAGCCCTTCAGAGAGTCATGAACATTCTCATTGAAGATCTGAGCTTGGAACTGGAATTGTAACTTACAGGCCAATTCAGAGTACTAATTATTATCTGATCGTAGGCATTCTAATATGTAAATTAATAGTAAGGTCATTAAGGTAATGACTTTACCTAAGGTCATCACAGAATTTTCTTGCTAACAAAAAATATTCAAAAACTTATGAAATAGCCTGACTTTTCCTTCTAACTTATTGGAACCAACTGCCCCCTGAATAATTTTTTAAATTAAATTTAAAAAATGGGAGACACAAAAATACAGTTGTCTTTTGTTTGCCCTTGGCTTGTGTGTCATATTTCTTTAATATGCTAGTTAAAATCATGGCTGAATTTTCTAGAGAAAAAAAGTACAAACAAAGGAATAAACAAAAAAGTTCTAATATTTAAATTCTAATCCTAAAAATTCGTAAGTATTTATTTCTAACTTAACCAATGGGTCTCAAAAATGATATCAAAGGCAGAAGACATGAAAAAAATCACATCCAGCATGTTATAGGAATAGCAGTATATAATTTTACACACATAACAAATAGTGGCTTTATGTTAAAAAGTTTAAGTAACCACAATGACGGAAAACTGGGGAGAGCTTTCCAAGAGTTTCAGATGTGTTTCCTGTATGTGGACAAGAGGATGAATTTTTGTGTTTAAACACTGAATTCCTAATGACTACTCATATGTTGGTTTCTTGAACAGACAATAATTTCTCCCTCCCTAACTGGCTTTGTATGCACTGTAGATTTCAAGAGAATCATTTAGATGAAGGAAAAAGCAACCAAGTATATTAAAGCAACTGAAAATCTTAAACTCTCTAAGCAGGAAGGGGCTATAATCTTCTAGCTGTTGCATTTGAAATATCCCTGAAAAAGTTCAACCTTGTGGACTGGATTAGATAGAGTGGGTGAATCTGAGTGAATGGAATAGTTCTATCTGTTGATCCCTCCTTGTCCCCCACCATCCTTGGGATCCAAATATCTTGATTCACATCTGTAAGAGTTAAGTATTAACAACTGTGCCTAAGAATGCCATTTCTCTCTAAACTACTTTCAAATCAGTGTTTCTAGGTTTTACTATACAACCTGAAAAACAGTGAGCACAATGGCTAATTCATGCTTTAAGTCTCATGAAACACTTCAGAGAGAAAATTTCATGAATGTGTTTTTACAGCTCACTCTGCTATCATTATAACATATTGTTTGGGTTTTGAAATGCCAATGACACTTTAACAAACATTTCCAATAGGAGTCCTGAATGACTTACATCCCTTTGTCTCTTCCCTTGGTTCTATAATATGGAATGGGGGTGAAAAATAATTAAAAACATTTTTAGCTTTTTATATAAATCCAAGTTCTGTGGCATTTACATTTAAATTTTTTTTGGGGGGGTAAATTTTATGGTTTGGGTCTGGAATTTCCCCCTCCAAATCTCATGGTGCCCAATGCAACAAGGAGCAGAAGTCGGGACTTTAGGCAATGATTGAACCATGCCGGCTGTAACCTCATCTGTGAATTAATCCATCTTAAGGTTTAGTAATTTGAATGAACAACAGGGTGGTGACTGTGGGTAGGAAGGGTGTTCTTGGAGGAGGTAGGTCACTGAGGGTGTGGCCTTGGGGACTATATCTGTCCCTGGCTCCTTTCTGTTTCTGCCTCTGTCTCTCTGCTTCCCAGCTGCAATGCACTGAACAGGTTTCCTCTGCAACTCCCTTCTGCCATGATGTTTTTTCCTTGGAGCCAGCTGACCATGGACTGAATTCTCTGAAAACATGAGTCAGAATAAATCCCATTTCCTCTTCGTCTCAGTTATTCTTGTCAGGTATTTTGGTTACAAAGACAAAAAGCTGACTAACGAAGTGAAGGTAAGAATTTACTTAAATAATCTGTTTTTTGTCTTACTGGCTATTAAGTACAAAACTAAATTCCATTGTATTTAGAATTTGGTTATTTAATATTATCAGAGATGTTGATATAAAAACAGATTTTTTTTTTCTTATTCAGTATTTCTGTCTTGCCTCTCATCAGAACCTTTTGAAGGAGGCTCTCTGGGGTCTCTGTCCATTTAAAAGAAAACAAATTTATTGACATTAGCCTGATCTGGTCTTTTTTACACAAATGGAATCATAGACTATCCAGACTTTTGTGACTGACTTTTTCTCACTTAGCATGATGTTTTCAGGTCTTGTCCATATTTCAGTATGTGTTCTTTTTATGGCTGTATATTAGTCCATTGTGTAGTGTGGATCTATCTGTGTCCATGTTTTCAAAGATCATTTTGGGCAGTGGGGCCACCATGAAAAATTTAACTTACCAACACACACGCGTCCATCCACACCCACAGCCAGGCCTGGGGGACAGTCACAGCGGAAGGATCCTTCGTTATTGATGCAGTGCCCATTCATGCAGATTCCTGGGGTCTGGCATTCATCAACGTCTGCACAGAGGGGGACAGAAGCCCAGCCATTACTGAGTACCAGAGTTTATATGTTGCCACTGCTCTGTTAGATCAACCTTTGAACTTTGAAACTTGTAGAAGAACACACAAAGAACACACAAAGTACAACACTTTCAAGCATATATTTAGAAAGAGTGTTAGAGTAAAAGTTGTTTTACTTCACCCATTTAGAAAAGACAAGGGGGCTCAAGAGAAGGAGGAGAAAGAAAAAATCCTGGGGACTAAAATGGAACAAGTTATATTCCATGCATGTATGATTATGTCCAAATGAACTCTCTATTATATATATATAACTATAATGCACTAATAAAAAATTTAAAAAAGAAAAAAATTCCTTTTTAATTATTTATTTGACAACGCTATTTCATGTTAAATAATATTTAATTCAAATTAGGTAAGGGAAATAAAGTCTTTAAAAAACTAAGATAAACTTTAAAATTTTTTTTCACACAGAAATCTTTAGAGATAGAAGTTGTTTTGATAGTTATTCCATCATTTCACAATGAAATATTTGAGTTATCTTTTGTAATTTTCAATTCACTTGAATTTGTCAAATGGAACACAATATTAAATGGTTTCTCCAAAAGATGAAACAAAATTTAAACAGAGGCACCAAATTATTAACATTTTAGAATTTATGGACTGCAACATTTATAATAAGAAAATAAAAAATAATTTCCAGAAGGTAGAAACTGGTGAGACGTAAGTCTAAGTGAGACCTTTGTGTATTGCATTTAAGTGTCTTCAAAAATGTTGGAATGAAGTTCCTTACTTTCACATAATGTTACACACTAAAGAACAATGCCAAGCTCATATCCTTGGTAAGTCCAAGGCAGCTAACCCTGAGATGACATTCATTCCAAAGCTCCAGCATTGTACTCCCCTTTCCTGAATGAGAATCAGTCCCAGTTTTTCCTATCTACTATCCCTGAAATTTCATTGAAATTATAGGAATTAGTTATGAGTCTTTTTTTGTATTCAGATAAGTTTTTTCAAATGAAGATAGAAAGTGTTCACTGAGCAAATTTTTCTAAAAGGAGGAAACTGAAAGAAAAAGTAGGACTTACAAATTGTATTCTATCTTACTAAAGTTCACTTGTGTGTATAAATATAATATAATCTTATTTATTTCCAAGAGGTGTATCTCTTGCTTATAAAGGTTATCACTAGAACTTTGTTTTCAAAAGACTTTGTAAACAAAACAACAAATAAAATATTCAAATTATGTTTTCACAAAATCAATGTGGGATTTTAAAGACAATGATATGATTGCAAATTATCTGTAAATCAGCTTTATGAAAAAAATGTAATGGTGTATCAACAATGAATGATAGTGGGAAATATGGTTCTGAGAACACATAAAAATGAAAATCTTGCAAGATTTTTTTCTTCTTTTTTATCCAGCAAAGGAGATTATTTCTTTTATCCAGCAAAGAAATTATTTCTACATCGTCTCTTCCGAACTTGTTAAAATCAACCAGTCATGCCTGCAATTGTTCCTAGAGCATTCTCATTTTTGTAAAGACGTTACTGTTTCTTAGACCACAGTATGTTTTTCTGGGAACCTTTAGGAACCTGCCTTACTGAATTAGCAAAAGATGTGAATAATATAAAATGCACATGAAGAAATTAAAGTAATACTTGCATGGCTCATTCACATAAAAGGGTGGTTTCAATCATGGTTTCCTTCTTATCTCAAAGCCATACATACCAGTACAGTAACGTCCGTTAGGAGCTAAGACAAATCCTGGTTTGCAGATGCACTTGAAGCTGCCATCTTCATTGATGCACATCCCATTCAAACACATGTTGGTAGTTGTACATTCATCGTGATCTGCAGAAGAAGAGAGAGTAACTTCAACCACTGGCCTTAAGGGAACCAATTTCCTCTCCTCCCATAATCTCCAGTCAAATTCCACTGCAAAAACGAGCCATATGCTCATGAATTTTATTTTAAGTAAGAATGTCAACTGAGCAAATAGTATGGAAAATGGGAAGGGCTTTTATATAAGGAACAAAGGAAAAAATTAAATAAATCTTGTGCTTAGCTGCTGTTAAACCCACATATACCATAACCATGAGTAGTATTTTATTTTGAACCCCCCAAAAGTAACATGATTCCAGTGGGTATTCTTTTATAAGAAAGAATAAAGCAGTGGTAAACTTTAATTGTAAATAAAACGATCTGAGCTTTCATTAGTGAATGAAATATTACTGTGGGAATAGAATATTTCTATGCATTGGTGTCTACTGCCCTGCTGGACATCAGCATGAACACAAATTTATAGAGGTTCGATTACCATTTATGCCAAACGTTTCTACATTCTCCCGGATTGGGGAGGAGGAGAAAATCTCTATCTTGTCAGTGTTGAAATCCCAACATCTAAAATACAGTAGGTGCTAATGATTATTTGCATTAAAGAGGAATAGCTGCTACTTATAACTAAATGTGTACCATACCAGAAATTTTCATAAGCAGTAAATTATTCATGATTATAACATCTCTCCAAAATCCTGTCCCTTTGCTTTAATAATGTTAACTGCATTTATATTTTGCCTATCTATGTGAGGAATTCAAGTATGAGACATGGAAGCATTATGTATATATGTTTCTAAGTAAAAAATGTATATCCTTTAAAATCTTTTTTCAAGAGAGCAAATATTTCCATACCAACACAGTTTTTTCCATCTGTAGTTAATTCAAAGCCGGCATTGCAAATGCACTGGAAACTTCCATCTGTGTTCACACATCGACCGTTTTTACAAAGAACCCCATTCTGGATGCACTCATCAATATCTGGCAAGAATAAGAATTGCCAAACATTATTCTTTTACAATACTTATAGAGGAAAACGGTAACACAGTCAACATATTTTAAATATCTGGTTTATCTGTACATGTACCATCCAGATCGTATTGCTTCTTCAGCAACATTTCCATCTCTCACCAGCTTTTTCTTCTTGGATAGGCAGACATAAGCAATTTTACAGCCAATATAGTGGCTGAAGAGGGAAAGAAAGAGAAAAGGAAATGGGGTGTGCACTGAGCCTGAAAGAGGGTGGGCAGTGCAGCTGGAATTACGGCTGCAGCTGTTTTTGACATAGTGGTTAAAGACCTTAAAAGTCAGAATGAGATGTTGGGCAAGTGAAAAGTAACTGCAGAATTTCTGGATAAGAAGCAATATGATGAAAACTGCTGGAAAAAGTTGGTTCAAGCAACTACTCATGGATGAATAGGAAATGAAAAAGAAGACCAGCAGAGTCATCTGGTAAAAGACTTCTGGGATGAATCAGCAGTGAGGTAGAGAGCTTGGACGATAGTTGTGGGTGTAGCAATGAAACTCTGAATACAGACCAGGCATGATTTGGTGTGGGACTATGTGTGGGGTTCAAAGAAAACAGTAGTTGAAAATGACTATAAATCTTAAGCTCAGTTCATCAGAAGACAAGAACGCTGACCTTACTCCGAGAAAGGAAGCTGTGACGCAGGGAAGGAGGATGAAGTGAAGTTTTTTTCAGCCAGATGCCACACTGCCTGGATGACATAGGCATAGAGTATTTATAGTTAAAGGGAGCACCTCTGTGGATATGTAAGAATAAATCTGTAATAATGCAACAGCGCTCATCCTATGTCATATTTTAATAAATATGCTTTTCACCTCAGTAGTCTCGGTCACGATATTTCATGGAACATTTTCATATGTGACGGCAGGCTTCCTTACCAATGCATGCTTGCTTCGTAGGAGTCCTCTGGAATCCAGCGTGACATTTACAGTAATAGGATCCAGGTGTGTTAACACAATCTCCATTAGTGCAGGGATTTGATGTGCATTCATCAACATCTGTGAGCACCAAAAGAAACCATTATAGACTTCACTCCATCTGTAGAAATGTTTGTTTAAAGTACATTTAGCTCTCCCAAATTTGAGAGAAGGCCAGTCAGTGGTAATAGTCTAAATAGCCGAGTATTTATAAATGAATGAAAATTCCTTCCTTCAAATACATACAGAGGCCAGTCTGAAGGTTTACAAAAATATTGCCTATTTGAGAACACCAGGGAATTTGCTTTAATCAAGAAGTAATGATTTTTCAATTGGAATAAGGCCCAGTGATTAAAAACATGGGCTCTGAGAAGAGACAAGCATGAGTTCCAATAAACGGTGACGTTTATGTCTACAGCAATCTGAGCAAAGGAATGCCTCTCTAAGGCTTAGCACAGTGTCAGAAGAACAATGAAACAATGAAAGGCTTAAAATATATATATATTTATATTGCATGATATATGTTGTCATTGCAATGCTCTTGGTTTTAAAGTAAGAGATTGATGGATTATGGAACTTCCTTGTTATTACTTTTTGTAGACTCATCTATATATACAATTTAGCAGTCACTGAGGTTTTATTTTATAGTCAAACACATGAGGGAGGGGCAGAAAATGAAAATTAATTAAAACAAAGCCAATTTTTTTTCGTGAGTTTTGTTTTTCTTTAGGGTCTTAAAATTGACTTAGGGAATCTTTTTAAAATAAAATGAAGCTTTATGCATGGTTCTGATCTGAAATGTGAGAAAGTCTTTTCATTTAAGGTCTCTTAAGGCTTGATTAAATGCAAACCTATTACCAAATCCAGGGACCACAAAACCCAATGATAGACAAAGCCCAGAGAAAGCACTAGTGCCAATGTAAGTTTAATTTGTCTTCTCTTAGCAATGCCCACTAAATATTATTTTGAATGCTGGAAAATTAAAAACCTGGCCAGCTAGTGAGAGCAATGATTTGCCATTTCATCTACATGTAGAAGCCATTAACAAATACAATTGAGCTAAACTGAAGAGCACAATAAAGTCAGCTCACAGGTTTACCATTTTAATAAACAGATTAATTCTTTCACAGATGTTCTTAAAAAAGGAACTGTGCTCAATCAAACTCACCAAAATCATTTATATAAACACTCACACTGAGTGCAATTAAGCTCTCTCTGGTAAAGGGGAAGAAAAAAAGAAAACAAAACCTCATGGCAAATAAAATAAAAACAACAAAGAATAATAGGATTAAATGCTTTTCCGATTCATTCAAAGACCCTTTCAGCCCATTTAGACTCACTTACATTTAAACTTTCTGGTGATAACATCAATTCTACGGAGCCAAAGGAATGAAGCAAAAGGAGAGGAGAGAGAGAGTTTAGAGCAAGCACATTAGCAGCACATAATGTATGATTAATGGGACTTTTCAATAGGAAGAGCACCTTCAGTTTGCATGGCTAAAGATCACTTAAGTTTTCTGTGTGTGTTTAATTGAAATGCAATATTACAAATGTGCTGTAGGTGTTCTTGATGGGCGCCTCAGTGCAGAGCTCTGTTCTAGTGAGGAACATGAGAGGCCATGTGTCCAACCCCCTCTTTTCAGGGCAACTATCCAGGAAGCCGTGTCATTTTTTCCGGACCTTTTTCTCCCCTTGAGAACCTGTTCCCCAGGCTCCTTGTTGCTATGACAGCTCTGCTCCTTATTTTGCCATTACAGCTACAATTCATTTCTGTCTCTGTAGCCCCTTAGGGACCCCATCAACAGTCCAGTCCACATAGAAGATGGTAAGTGTTCACTTACTTATTTCTTCACTATTAGTGACTTACAATTCCAGATGATATTAAAACCCCATTATTATGGCTTTTTCCCTCCCAGGACTCTGCTTTAGACTAATCATGAATGGCCATGGCTATCTTCTGAAATGGACATTTTATGCCTCCTCTTTTGTCCAATGTCATGTTCTAGTTCCCCAAGTAATCCTGTTTGTTTTGTCTTATTTACAGGAATAGAAGTGCATACCTACTGTGGTCAGAGCACTTTGACTTCTTTCTATATTCTCACTGGGGACTAAGTATTTTTAAGCAAATTTCTTGGTATTTTAAAGTTATGAATAAATGAAGGAATTATGTAAAATATTATTAAACAGTTAAATTGCCAAACAATATTTGGGTAAAGGAATATTTCCTCTTGAAAAACATATACTAACTTAGAAGACTCTTTGTGATTTGCAAGGGTTTCAAGAACACCTGTAGCCTAAGAGAAACATTCTTTCCCGCTACTCCAAAATAAAATGATTTGAGCAGAGTTAAAACCATCGGTAAAAACAGATTGACTTATACAGACAGGAAGAAAGGCACAGAATTTCATTTTGGAAGTAGAATCCACAGGAATGGGAGAGAAAAATGTGATAAGTAAATATAACTCTTTTCAGGTCTTAGGAGTAATTCTCATAATAGCAAAATGTATGCAATCCTATCTCCTTTGTGTTTGATTCTTTTACACTTTGTCTTTTGAATTATACAGGTGTCCAATGAAGTTTCCAAAGTAGCAGTGGAAGTTTATTAATCTTGAAAACACTGGCACAAACGAGATAGTTAGGATTCTTATCCTGTGCTACTATTATGTAAAATACTAACTCTTGGCTTTTTCTGATACGCATTTGTTCCTTATAAACCCAAATGATTAAAAGCTGACGAGAATAGAAGCAAAAATATTAAGAACTCATGTTCTGAAAATGTGCTACTCTACTTTATGAATTATAGTAGTTATAGAGGTCTCACTGATGGAGTTTTAACTCTCCTCCAAGAATACCTGAATGATGGGCCTAGAATGGGACCATTTTTAATGATATTGGGGTCAAGCAGAAATTTGATATTTATATTGACATATTAATTGTGCAGGCACACAATCCCAATGCTACATCAGACAGGGTCAATAAACACAGTGGCAGCAACCATATCCACTGGCTTCTGAGAAAAATCAGGTCCTGGAATCTTAAGACGTCCATTAAGTGTAATCAATTCCCCTCCCGTCGAGTGGTACTAACTATATATCACCTTTGGGTGAATTAGAAAACAATCATTCAAATAATTGCCTGCAGGGTTTAATTCTCTAACAGAGCCCTGGGCTGAAACAGCAACCTGACTACAGAAAGGAGCTTCTGATCCTTTAAGGACATCATCTTTTTTATTCCACACGTTCATAAACACATTCTTCAGGACATAAGGGTTTTAGGGGACAGAATAAGGTTCGCCTGGATGGAAACATGAAACATGACCTCTGACTAATTTACAGAAAATATTAAAATTTGGACTCATATTTTCTTGTTAGTGTATCATACAGTGACACATGAATGACCAATATGAATAGGAAAATACAAACAGTCAATCAAATTTCAGCTGATAGGGCTGGGATTGTGGTTCAGTGGTAGAGCACTTGCCTAGGACAAGTGAGGCCCTGGGTTTGATCGTCAGCACCACATAAAAACCAAATGAAACAACAATAAATAAATAAAGGCTAAATTCTAAAAAAAAAAATCAGATTGATAAATTTTAATTATGTATGTACATGCAAGAGGAGATACTTTATATGTTACATACTTTGTATATTACACACTTTTAATATTTTCTGGTAGGAAAAGGATTTTCAAGTCATATAATAAAGAATAAATATACCAATGTTTCATGGTGTTCCAAAAATAACATCACATCTCAGGTGGTCTGTCATTTAAACAAGTATTAGTAGTACCAGCTAAGCTGGGGCTGCTGCATGTGGTTTTTCATTGCACAACCCAAGGGTGGGCCATTTATATAGATTATGTGAATGGTACCTTGTAGAGGTTTGTGCAGTGCAAACCTGTGCAACTGTACATAGGGGATCCTGAGGTGAGCCTTGTTTAATCACTCTCATAATCTTGTACATAGTTTAGAATACTGATTTTCCTCAACCATAATATCTGCTCACATTTTCCTTTCTAATCATAGCACACTCAGATCTTTATAATTTAAGTTGGGAAATCCATGATATTAACTCTTCTTGTATTGGGTTTCTCATCTTTATTTTTAAAAAAATATTTTTAGTTGCCAGTGGATTTTTTAGTTTTTTAAAAAAAAATTTATATGTGGTGATGAGGATCGAACCCAGGGCCTCACACATGCCAGGCAAGTGCTCTACCACTGAGCCACAACCCCAGTCTCCTCATCTCTATTTTTAACAGAATATCTGAACCCAAATCTGAAATGTAGGATTGTGCTACTTATGAAACACATGTATGATCATTTGAAAGTACTATGAATAAATAAAGGAATGACCTCAAAATGGCTCAATTACAATCCTCCTAAAACCACTTTTTAAAGATTATCAGATTTTTAAAATTACCAAATCCTATATAGATTTTTGTCCTCGCTGTACTTGATTTTTCGGCTGCATTTAACACCTGTCACTATTTTTCTCTTGAAAGTGTACTCATAGATAGCTTCAGAGATAGCAAAAATATTCTAGAAAGTTTCTATTTCTCCAACAGTATTACTAAGTTTTCTTTATGTCTTAAGTGTTGCTATTTCTCAGGATTCCAGTTTCAGTACTACTGATATGTTTTCCCTTTTCTTGCTGTTCAGCCTGCAGAACAATGATTGTCCTGATGGTTCTAATAGTCTGACTCCTAACTCTATAACTCCTGCTATGAACATTGCTCTTAGTATTAAACCTGTATAATCAAACTCCTTAGATGCCTAAAACTCAACATGTCTAAAAGAGACTCTTGGACCATTTTCTTCCAGTCTGCACCTTTTCCCAGATGCCAATGATACCACCATGCACTTGGTTTTTCTCACTGAGTCAGAACTTGCATGTCACTGTAGTTTCCTACTCTCTAATTCCTCATGATTAATCTGTCATCAGATTCATGATTAACTCCCTAAATACGTAGGATCATTCTATTGTCCTGAAGTCTGTCCCAATCACTGTCATCATAATTTTTTGCCTGAGATTATAACAAAAAATTTCCTAACTGACCTCTTTATTTCCTCCTCTTTCACTATTAAAATCTTTATACTGAAAAAATGGGAAGGACTTTTGCTCTAGCTAAGATAGACTTACCTTTCTTCCTGAAATATACAAATGGACAATGTATATAAAGTAAGGGTTTCAAGAAACGTAGTATCAGAAAACAAAGAACAGAAATCCCTGAGAGATAGGAAACACACATGGGGGACACATCGACTATCCATCTATGGCTTAGTACTGTTCAGACGTGGCCCAGACAGAAGGAACCCAGGCAGAGTGTAATAAGCTCCCAGGGCAGAGGAGACGGAGCTAAGTCAAACACAAGTCCCGTGCTGTTTATAAATTCATATTGGAGAGGGGGAACTGCATAGAAAGAGGACTTGGAGGATGCAGGGAGTCCTCCTCATGCGTTCAGCAGAACACAGACGAGCACATGCATACGCGGAAGCAACTAAAAGCCAAAAGAAGAATTGTGGAAAGGATGAGAAGTGAGAGTGCCTGGCCACCACAGAGGGCTACAACTTGTGCTTCTTCCCCATAGGTTAAACCCCCAGGGGTGCTGGGGAGCAAGTACACAAAGGGATCACACCTCCTCCTGGGAACTGGTGGATATGAACTACATGCTGCTCTAAGCTCACCTAAAAAATTTCAAACAAGACCAGAAAGGATCAAATCATTTCTAAGTAACAACATATCTCAGAATAAAGCTCTAGAATGAGGATAGGAATACAAAGATATCAAGGATTCAGCAAAGTGAAATTCACAATAATGTCCATTCAAAGTTAAAAGGCATGTTAAAAAAAAAAAAAAAAAAAAAAAAAAACAGGAAAAGAGATGTATATGGAGGAGATGAGTCAGATAATTGTAAATCATACCAGAACTGGCACAGATGTTAGGATAAGCAGAGAAAGATAGGAAATGATTATTATAACTGCATTCCATACATTCAAAAGCTGGAGAAAGATTACAAAGAACTGAGACATGAAATATATTTAAAAAAACTCAACTAGAAATAAAAAAATTAAATGGCATTAATACCAGATAAATTATCAATGAGGACAGATTAAGAGGACTTGAAAACACTAATTCAACAATTGGAAATGAAACATTTACCAGGATAGACCACAATAAGGGTAATATGATCCCTCTATTCTTCAACACCTGGGTACATGGGCTGGGAAAACTTGAGCAAATATTCAAGGAGGGACATTTAGGGACCCAAATTCCACTTGAAGAAACCAAGGCTCTTGGAGAAGTTATATAGATGGTATGGGTCTAAAGATGGGAGTATCAGTGACAACTTTGATTGGTGTTTGCAACGTGGGCTACCTGCAGGAATCACAGTCAACTTCTTCAAGACTTCAAACTAAGCAAGTTCAAACTGAGAACCTAAGGAGTTGGAGCTATCACTTTTACAGTCTTTAGAATTCCATATGGAATGGTCTTTGCCCATTTCTTAACTGGTTCATAACTCAAGAAGGGAAAAAGAGAGTACTAGATGGATTTTTAAAATTTATTTTTTATTCTTTTTTACTCTTTTGGGTGGAATTATTCTACCAGGATACCAATGTAACCCCTGACTACTGCAGACCCTGCTGCCAGATTAGATGTTTCTCACCACCTCCTTCTTGCTAGGCTGCTGCTGTACGAGTCAGTTTATGAGTGCCCTGATGGTGCAAAGGCAATGGGTTGTCCCAGCACAAATTAAGGCAGCAGCACCAACGCATCCCCATAATCACCACCAAGAACTCAGAGTGAATTAGAAAAAAAATATTTTCAGTTAAGAAGATCATTAACGAATCAGGGGAAACTAGTTACATTAAATCTTGACACAGGAATACACGTTCAAAAATTATCTCTGTGATAAAATCAGTATTACACTTTATACGTGCTGACTTAAGCACCATGAGAATCTCAAGGAAAAAAAATTGAGCATCTGTTTGCATTGTGTGCTAAATTAGAAGGGTTTTCCACAGAGTACTATTTTTACTTGAAGAATAACTGACATACAAATTATAGTTATTCAGACTTGTGAATTTGGCATCTTTTTAAAAATCACAAAATGAGGCTGTCACTTATGGAAAAGAGTGTTCTACTTGATGCTGAAGTTAAAATTCAACCTTAAAAGTGAAATAATTAGAGTATTTATTTACTATGTGTTCTTGGCAGTTTCTCAACACATAAAAGCATTTCTAATTTCTAGTCTGTGATAGTATCTCATGTGTTTTTTTTCAATATTGAATAGAGAAATATGTATTACACAGTTAACCAATATATCCAATGACCACTGCATATTACAAAAATCCATTCAAAGCACAAGATGGACCAATGGACTTAATATAACATTCATTAATATGGTTTCAGATTATAAATTGCAAAATAAGACTTATGAGTACCTCCTTTTAGATTTTTAGTGTATTATCCCAGAATTCTCTGTTATTTGAAAAACCTAGGAGATACTCTTCCTGTTTTCCAAATACATATCTGCAGATGGATTTCAGTGTATTCTTCAACCAAAATCTCAACAGATTAAATACAGATGCAGATATTCAAATTCAGCTGGGTTCTATGAATACAGTTACTGAACAGATTTACAGAAACATAAACAATGGCATTCATTTCTATTCTTTTTGTTGTAGAAAATCTAGTTTTTCATAAAAATGTTACTTATTTTAGCATGCAAGGAGTATATCATTGTTATTTTTAAATGAATAAATAAATGTTTAAAATTTTCATCTTTTATTGCTAACAAAGTAATTATCAGTAGATTATAAACAATAATTTTTGAGAGTTTAATGGGCTTAATATCAAAATACCTGAGCATCAGATTTTAGTAGCCCATCATCTTGTACATGTGTCTTAAGAATGGATTCTGTTTTCAAAATATATTCATTCTTATGTAGATACCTTTTGTTTTTAAGCAATACTCAGAAGGAAGGAAAGGGAGAATCAGAGATAGAAATCACATTTGAGAGCTGAAGGGGTAGGAAATTCTTAAAGCCACCTAGCTCAGCAAGTACATTAAGGGAGATGGGCACATGGAAGAGCCAGCATGCGGGAGACATAGCTTGGAAATGAGCTTGGCTTCAAAAGGCTTTTTTTTTTAGTCATATTCAGTCCAACTTCTTAGAGCCCAACAGCTACTGAAAACGAAAAAAATTGGAAGAATCACGAACTTACCTATGCAGTCCCCATTTGCATCCTGCTTATAGCCCATGTTGCATTCACACCGGTAGCTAGAAACAGTAGGTATGCAGCGTCCATTTAAACAAAGATTAGCATGGTGCTTACAGATATCTATTGTCTGGTTCAGAATTGCTATGGAAAATTGAAGCACAGGTAATATTTAGTCATTATGACATGGAGTACTTAGAGTGGACTTCTAAAATGTTATTAATAGTAAATTAGTCAAATACATATGAAAAGCCCACATTATTCTATGTTTTATTAAATTTTAATGTGGAGAATCTAAAAAAAAAACATACTCTTTTGAGACACATGGCTGCAACTTGGATTTGTTAAGTTACACATCTGGAAACTCTGCCCATAATGATGTCTTTTTAAAATTTCAAGAATGTTCTACCATACATTTGAGTGCTTTCCATCTCTTTCTGGAAGTCTGCTGAATATTTAGATATAGTAAACAGGCAGTATGCCAAAAAGAATAAACATAACACTGTGGGACATCATTAAATATTATTAGCAAGAGCAGTGCTTTTAAAGAGAGTGATCTTAAATGTCAAGTACATGAATGCCAATTCTGGTCTGACGCTCACGTTCTCGATTTCTTAAGCAATTTAACAATAAAAGGGCGAGGGAAAGACAAATATGTGCATTACAATATTTGGATAGGCACAGAACAGGACTTAGTTTATCTCAGTTGAAAAATGGTTTTGAAAAATAATTCAAGGAGTGCATGAATAGGGCAGCTGAAATAGGCCAAATGAAATACACTGGAACAAAAACATGGTTTTTGGTCATATCATTTAGATCATAGAATTACAGGGCTCTGGTTTATATTTTCAGGGAACCTAGATCACAGATATTTTTCCCAATTAAATTGAAAGTTTACAACACAGAATAATATTTTTTTACTACAGTTTCCTAAATTTAGTATCACTATATTTTAGACCCTGAAGTGAGTTTACACACAAACACACAAACACACACACAACTCACACTTTTGAAAAATAAAATATATGTTAGATATTATAATAATACAAGAGGTAGAAAACTAAAGGATCCACGGGAAACATGACCACTTACTTAGTCCAGTGATGATGGGACCCTGTCCCCCGGCTCCAACACCAGCTCCCCCAACGCCAGGAGAAAAACCATTGCCTCCAGGAATCGGAAGGAAGCCTGTCCCTCCTGGGCCATATCCATTGCCATTGCCATTTGGGACAAAGCCATTCCCCCCAGTGCCTCCAGGTCTGGCTCCAGCACTCCCTGGAATCCCTCCCATTGGAAGTCCATCCATGCAAAGTCTGCGAAATTCCTCTAGAAGAAAAGAAAGTTTAGTGAAACACAGATGGATGTCTTTCTATGTAATAAATGCAAATGGCATGTTGGAATCGATCATTTTAGTTTACTATTCTATACAATATGAATCAAGAGGTTATGATCTTCATAAATGTTTTTAGTAGGTGTCTGTAGCAGAGAAACGGTATAGGTGTTTCAGAAACTATTCAAAACCTCTATGCCACATAATTTTAACTATGTAAGTTACACAAAGAATCATTTATATGTGTATTTTTATTTTATGCCTCTAAGTACAACTCATAAAATTCCAGACACGACTATGAATGCAAGAAATCTACTTGAACAGGTGAAAACTGAAGTTTTAAGTGTTTGGTTTTACTTGAATACTCATCAGTATTACACCTATACTTTTTTTTCCTGACCCTTTTCTTCTTTAGGGGATTAGGTTTTAATATGGCTCCAGAATAATATTTTTTTTTCTAATATGGATCTTAACTTTAGACAATATTCAATAAGTTTTAAAATTTGCTACTTAGTGTACAAGTATCAAAGTTGAGTGAAGAGAGGCCAGAAATATAGCAACTATCTTATTTCCTTAACTGTTCAGAGAATTAAAACACTAGATTAGAATAAATAAGAATTATTAATTATATATTACTAAAGGAGCTATAAAATTCCAAAATGTATTACTAGACATTAACTTTGATTCTCACCCCACCCCACCTTTGAGGAATAGATTTGGGTTTTATGTCTTAGTGACTTTGAAAGAATGAAGAATGTGTCTTGATATTTTTTCCATAATAGCATATAGAGGTATATACCTTTATATTTCAAAAGTTTTTATTTTTCCTGATTTTATAATTCAATATGGAAAAGATAACATATCAATATATCTTTTGTGATAAACATTAACTGTCCTTTACTGCTCATGTTATGTATAATAAGAGGAACTGCTTCTCATTCGTTCTAAGGTGATTTTCCAATACAGATTCATTTATAAGGCAGTTAATATAGCAAAGTGAAGGAGAGAGATTATTTTAAAGGTCATGAGTTAGGAAAGAAAATATTTTCAAGGACTGGGACACAAAAGGCTGAGGGTATTCCTGAAAGAAAATATAAATGAAGGTAAAATCTTTTTATTCAAAGACATTAAAGATCTGAAATTAAAGATCAGGAGATTGAAAGCCAAATTGAACTACTGACATTCAAAATAATTTTTTCAAACATATCTACACAAAACAAGTCAGTTTTCAGAAATTTGTCTGATATTACTAAACTGGGAATGATCAAAACTGATCCCACACAAACATCCAAGTCACTGAAGACGTGAATAGAAACAGAAATTGACCTTAAAGAGCCCAGCCCATCACTCTTCCTGATTCTCCTAACACCATCCGTCCTAAGGAGGCCAGTGGCCCTCCACTCACCAGAACCTCTGACGGGACAGGCTTCAGGGATGGTTCCCATGCCCCAGCATCGGCCGGGCTCACAGCAGCACTGCGTTTTTGTCATCCTGCCTGGGAGTTCTTGTGCACAGCGACCATTCACCAGGCCCGAGAAACATGTGCCTGTTCTCTGATCTGAATATACACAATAAAAATAAAAGATATGGCAGAATTACCTCAGGTTCTTAACATTTCACACATTAGGAGAGTGTAGATGAAGTGAACTATTCATTATTACTATTTTACTTGATTTCTCTTAACCTCTATTGTAGTATTCATGCCTTCCTTCTCTTAATTTCTCTATATTTATGCATTGATTTACTCATTATTCAGCAAACATTCACTGACCACCTATTCCATGGCCTATTTCAGGAATACAAAAGTGAAAGATGTTGGGCAAAGACGAAGGCAAACCGCAGTGAGAAGTCAAACTCAAGACAGATCTAGAGCTTGAAGGGAAGCAATCACCCAATCCCAATCCCAATCCCCAGATGAATTGCGAAATCAATCCTGCTGTCTGGCACTGAGATTTTGCAGTTAGCTGTTTGTTTTGCAGCAACATCTGACTGATACATGTGTTGATTTAGAAAGGCTGGTCAGAAGCAGCTGGAGACAGAACATCTGAGCAGAGACTTGACTCAAATGAGGGCAAAAAGCCATGAAGGTAGGTGAAGGAAAAGTGGCTCATCAAGAATAGGCTGAGTTTCAAGTGTGTGAAGAACAAGAGGCCAAATATGACTAGAGAAGAGCATGCACAAAGGAGAGTGGAAGGAACAGCTCAGAGAGGCTCTCACATACAGCTCTGCAGCCATTAGAGAAGGACTTTTGGATTTTAATGGAGTGTTATGAGAGTTTTTGAATGGTTTCAATAGAGAAAAGATACTGGTTGATATTTTTAAGGAGATCTCTGGCTGCTATGAGAATTGGCTATAGTGAGAGCAAGAAGATTATTGAAGATCACACAGCAGATATTCAGGTGAGAGACGATGGTGATTGTGATGAGGGTAGTCTCAGAGAACATGCTGAAGTGAGCAGATGGCGGATCTCACTGAAGGCAGAGTTAATGGAAACTTGCATGGCTGTGGGGTATGAGGGAAGAGAGTCTTGGGGACTTCCCCAGTTTCTGACCTTCACATCTCAGACAGTGATGAGCAGGAGAGATAAGATTGGGGGACACAAGACCAGACTCTTCTTTAAAACATGTTTCTTTCAGGATGTCAAATAAATGAACCTGGAACCCAGAGGAATAGTCAGGCGGAAGTTATGTATCTGTGAGTTGTCAGTGTATATGGTATTCTAAGCTATGAGGCTGGATGAGATGTTTTTGAGAACTGGGGTACCAGTAGTTCAAATGTGGATGAGGTAAAGCAGGGTAAAAACTCAAGGAACAGTGAGTTTGTCAATGAGTTTTGCTATGGTCAGGAGTTTGCATTAACCTTCAAGATTTAGGGTAGAGAAACAACGTGATCAAATATGACAGTAATAGAGGTCACTCTACTAAATGGGTCAGAATAGCAGATAAAGGCTTGAAGATAAGTTATGATGATTACAGAAGACCATAAAAGATAAAATTGCATGGGTATATGATATCAATATCAGCTGAATGTGTTTTTATAACTGAAATTGCCTTTATTCCAATTATTGTAAAATAAAATTGTGAGGTTAGTTAACTAAGTACTATTCTATCTTTGTCAAGATGCTTTCAGAGACATTTTGTCTGTGATCACAAGAAGGTATAACACAACACTCAGAAGCGGCATAGCAATGATGCAGATGAAAATTATATTGCAAATAATTCCATTATTAGGTAAACCCAAAACTTTTAGCACTAAATACAGAGTTTAAAATAAAAACATTATTTCCTTAAATGGACGATATCATGTTGCAAGCAACAAATGAACTGGTTTTAAGATATTCCATATAAGAACTAACACCCTTTTTCATTTCCCCAAAGAAACCCAGTATACTCAAAAGCAAAGAACTGAATTCCATTCATGTACACATACTGAAAGGTGCTGAACACATTTTAAAAACTGCAGAGTTAGGCTTAGGCAGTTTGACACTGGGAATAATTTCAAAGGTCAGTTTTTATTCTTAAGAATGTCCAGTAAAATAATTGTTAAAATATTCATTCTAGGAATCCAAAGTATCATATTCCTAGGTTGATTTGACTGTTACACTCATCAAGAACAGAATATAAATACAAAATAAAACGTCCCCAATTTTTAATAATAATCACTAATCTCCTGGGACACAACCAGTGCAAAAATGGTATAGAAATACTCATCTCTTCAAGGATTCTTCAAGGAGGAGGTTTGTGCATAAATTTTGAGAAACAAAACCATAACTTTGATCCAGGAGACCTGGGCTTATATATAAATAACATTCTTGTATGAACCTAGATTATATACAAATATAGTTGCTTGATTTTACAACGATATTTAATTCTTCTTCTTTGTGTAGTAGAGTTGGTGGAAAAATGAAATAAAACAATATAATCTTGTTTCTAGTAGAATGGTGGATGAGGTATCTTGAATGTCCTCTCAATCAAATATCCTGGACAAAATATGAAAAAAAAATGTAGAAACTGGCCCCAAAAGAAGAATAAAATAGAGCTCTCAAATGAGGTGAAAATGTGTTTCTTAGTATGTCAGTGTGCAATTAGATTTCACCTTCAGGTCTCTGAGTTTGATCTGATGGATAAATCTAGAACCTAGCATTCACCAGTTGGAGAAACCCATCCTTTTCAAGTTTATATTGATGATTTGTTACAATTTATTTTTGTTAAGCCATAAGCAAATACCAGAATATTTCTCTGACCACAGGGGATGTAATGAAGTAGGAAATCAATTTGGAACTAAGAAAATGTCCTATACTTCTAAACACCTTATGGGTCAAATATACATTGGAAATAAGGTAATATATTTAAAAATGCCAATTACAACATAGCCAGTGTTCATTGGGAATCCATTCTATACCGGCCCAACTTTGGGAGTCTGCACTGATATAGGGAGGAGTTCACAAATCTGTTTTTACACTGGATACTGCAGTGGGAGTGGATGATGCTTGACAACATGTGGGCACCAGGACAGTTCACACTGACAGGTACACTACTCTGACCAACAAAATGCAAATTCACTTAAAACCTTTACCAAACACCGAGTAGCTTTGTCATTATGTATTTTCTTGAGGTATAAAATCGCCATCACGTGGGATCTAAAAAACATTTTGATGTTAAATTAAAAAATATATATATATATATATAATAGCCATTGTTCTATAGTTTGAAAACTTTAGGTCAGTTCTATAATATATACTGCAGAAAACTGTCATGGGTGACAGGGTGAAGCCAGTAAGAGAGGATTAGAAAGAAAATCATAAATGTCTTTCATAAATTCCACAATTAGAATCATCCAATAACAGCAGAGGCAGGCAACCTATTTCTAATCCTTTGAGTTGAAGTGTAACAAGATGAGATTCAGTCCAGTATAGTGTCTTATGGTTAAGGTTCCCAAAAAGCTATATTCACAGTAAACCAACGCAGTAAAGGCACTGCTTTTTCCTATGTTACTGTTCTTTCCTTGGTGTGTCTGAATTTTTATGGTCCTTATGGGGGGTAAAAAAACAACACTGAGTTAAAAAATGTTATCATCTGGAAAAGTATTTGGGATAAAAAATGGGTACCTGATAAACATAAAAGTTGTCCAGAATCACTATCCTTTGAATCAAGGAGTTAAGAGAGACAAAAGCAGATGAAAAGCTGTAGAAAAATTATTCTACCACTGGGTGTATGTTTATTGGTAGGACTGATAAGTCCTAAGTAAAGAAATCGAGTCTGTTCCTCTCATCTCCTTTTGTGCTTACAACACTGCCTGAACAAGGCTTTCAAGAGTCTTTCTTACAGCCACCCTGAGAAAACAGGAAGCAATTCATCTCCTCTGATTAAAATATAACTCTACTTTGAAACAAAATCATGGTACACTTATCAGAGCGTGTTTCCTTACTTGACATTTAGTCTAAACTTGATTGAGGAGAACTAGTGTTTAATTATACAATGTGATGAAAACTTGGTAAAAAGCGAGGACTGTATCCTGAAATAAATCTGAATATTCTATATATTTTTTTTCTCATTAGAAAGAATAAAGGGGTTGGGGTTGGGGTTGTGGCTCAGTGGTAGAGAGCTCGCCTGGCATATGTGAGGCACTGGGTTCGATCCTTAGCACCGCATAAAAATAAATAAATAAAATAAAGGTATTGTGCCCATCTACAACTAAAAAAAACAAATAAAATTAAAATAAAAAAAGAAAAAAAGAAAGAATTCAGCTAGAAAACACAGAGGAACTTAGCCCAAGTCAGAACATTGGTGGCGGTAGGTGTTCCACAGAGAGCAGCCATTGACTCTGGACACTGAATGTCTGCACCTTCTCTTTGACAGATTCCATCCTGGGTTCTCCTCGATTATTTCTGCAGATTCTTACTATTTCTAAAATAGCGAACTAGGAACAACGAAAGGAACAGAACTGTGGTGGTTCTCAGGCTGACTTCTTCCTTCAAAGCAGGAAAGTGTTTCCTCACCATCTCAAGTTCCCTTTCTAGGAAATGTTGTCTTCTTTCATTAAAACTAGTATCCCTGTTCCACCAGTCACTGTTTATATGATTCTAATTAAAACTAGAACACTATCCAGCACATTGTTTCATCTTTGTCTGTCCTTTTAGCTTTTAGTCAAGACATTTTCCGTATTTATGGTTCTCCTTCAAGTGTTTGTTGCAGATGTACATATGAATATATAATCAACACCCCGGGGTTGCATAGAGTAATGCTTACTATATAAACTATCCTTGATTTATATAATCTTTTGGGGGGGAGGTGAATAGTGAGGATTGAACTCAGGGGCACTTGGCCACTGAGCCACATCCCCAGCCCTATTTCATATCTTATTTAGAGACAGGGTCTCACTGAGTTGCTTAGCGCCTCACCATTGCTAAGGCTGGCTTTGAACTCTCGATCCTCCTGCCTCAGCCATATAATCTTATAAATTAATTTAAAAATCGCATCCTGCTTTCATTCTATGTCCCAATATGATGATCTTTCTCCTTTTATCTTGAAAACAGTCCCCCTGTCAATCTGCTTCCTATGGGCACATCAGGCCCCAATGATTTTCACCTCTGTTCTTCTCAAAAATCATCATGAGCTCTCACTGTCCCCAGAATCAACCTAGACCCCTTCGTGTGACAGTCAATACCCTTGGCAGCAGAATCTCAATCATCCCTCTCACTTTATTTCCAGTCACTCTCTTACTTCCCTTTTCCAGACTCCCTGCACTATCTCCCCAGCCCACAGCATCTGTAGTCTACATCACACCATTCTCCTTTGCTTGACTCACCCTTAATCCTTCTGTTTGTCTGGCTCCTACTCATTGCTTTCAAGATCTATGTCAGTGCTCATCTCCTCAAGAATTTTAGCTGTAATAACCAGACATTTTATTTTTTTAAATTTATTTGTTTGGTACTGGGGCTTGAGCCCAGGGGCATTTTACCACTAAGCTACATCTCTGGTCCCCTTGCACCCTTTATATATTTTTATTTTGGGAGAGAGTCTTAACAAAAGTTGTTTAGGGTCTCAATAAGTAGTTGAGGCTGGCCTCAAACTTTGATCCTCTTGCCTTAGCCTCCCAAGCTGCAGGGATTACAAGCATGTGCCACTGTCCCTGGGTTTTGTTTTGACTGATATTATTTAAAATCACTCAGCAATTAATAAACAACTGCCTCAGACTTGCTCTTTTGTGTATGTTTTTTCACACTGTTATGGTTTAGATGTGAGATGTCCCCCCAAAGCTCATGTGAGGCAATGCAATGTTTAGAGGTGAAATAATTGGGTTATAAGACCTTTAACCCAATCAATGAATTCATCCCCTGATAAGAATTAACTGAGTGGTAACTGAAAGCAGGTAGGGTGTGGTTAGAGAAGATGGGGCCTTCGAGGTATATATTTTGTTACTGGTGAGGAGAGTGTCTGTCTGTCTGTCTGTCTGTCTCTCTCCTCCTCCCCACCCTCTGCTTCTTGGTGGCCATGTCCTGACCTACTTTCCTCTGCCCATACTTCCACTGTGATATTTTGCCTCACCTCAACCGTTAGGGATACTGCTGGCTGTCTATGGACTGAGACCTCTAAAACTGTGAGGTCCCTAAATAAATTTTTCTTCCTCTAAAATTATTCTTGTCACATTTTTTAGTCACAGCAGCAAAAAAGTTGACTAAACCACACATGATGTTTTTAGATTTTGTTTTCTCAAGAACACTCCAAGGTGATGTTGTGCTCTAAAACTTTTGTAAAAGTCAAAGAAGTGCCTTAGGATGTGGTGGCAACGTCATGCAAGAATTTCTAAATGCTTGATCTCATTTTCTGAACTTGCTGCTGACTGGCACTCTGCAGTCCCCTTGCTGAGGGTCAGTGACAGCTCTGTGTGCACGAGAGCAGCAGGGACATTATCCTGCGTGCTAGTTTGCTCACTGCTTCTTGTCAATTCATTATTTACTTACTGCTGGCTGTCATTCATTCTTCTCTGCCTATATTACAATGTGGAATTTAGGTATTAATAATGCCAACTACAGTGAATTGCAAAATGACATAGATTCATTAAGTAATGTTATTAAAATGCTTTTAAGGAAAAGAATATTAGTTATGCTTCAAGTCCTTTTAGAACTGGCATATGTTAGTATTCTATGTTAAAAAATTGCTCTTTACTTGATATTTACCAACTTGATGCACACATTAGATAAAATTGAATCAGGAATTTGTCTTTTGTACTTAGCATATAATAAAATGGTAAAATTATCCTATTTTAAAATTAAAATGTATAAAACTTTTTTACCATGTAAAGCTGTTTTTCCACATTTGAAAGAAACAGGGCTAATTTATTGATGCTTTGCAATGTACTATGGACTCAGGATATTTGTATTAAATAGTATAATAAATTAGGGCAATATTCAGCATTCACTAATCTCATTCACTAATACAGCTGCAGATAGTAGGTAGTTTCATACTTTAAAAAAACCTCATTATGTGTACCATGTACAATATATAGTTACAAAATAAATCCTCTGGAAATATCTATGACATATAACTCAATCATAAATAATTCCGTCTAAGAAAACAGACTCAAAATTTTGAGAATCAAAGACAAAAATCTTTTACACATTAAAACGTGGTATTTATGTTTTTCCTCACACATGGAAAATATACTTATTCCAAATGTAACATAGTTATTCCAAAAACATTGAAGCTGATTAATTTCAACATTGGCTTTCTAGATTTTTAGTCATTCTCAGGGATTTAACTCTGTTCCTAATAGTATGATGTTAACATGAGATGAATGAGACTCTGACTAGTTCAGGACTCAGTTTCTGAAGCTCCAGCCAGGTGCTGCCTTCTGAGCAAACAGGACCATAACCCAGTGCCACACTGTCATGTCCAACTAGATGCCAAATGATGCAAGCAGTTACTAACAAACAGGGAGGTCCTGCATTCAATATCATCTCATTCATTCATTTGTTGGTTTTACTATTCATTCAGAAAAAAAAAAATGTCCTGAGCACAGAATTCATTCAAGATGTGACATGAGGCCCAGAATGCACTAAGCTGTGTGAGGCAGGATACAATGGTTTCAGTCTGCTCAGTGAGGAAAACACAAGTGTGTGTGATGCTACAAAATGTCCTGAAATGAGAGGGGTGAAAAACATCATGGAAGGGCCTGGCTAATTTTGCCTAAGAAGAAAATCTGGATTAGGTAGGAATATCTATAAAAAAATTATACCAATTGGAGACTTAAAGAATGAGTTGGATTTTAATGAGCATAGAAGGAGAGAACCACCATGCTTCAGGCAGAAGGGGCATCGTGGGCAAAGGCATGGAGGTGTGGGTTTGTGCAGTATGAGAGAGAGTGTGAGGTCCCAAGTATAGAAATGAGTCCTGAGGCTGGGCTTGGTTATGAAGGATTATGAATGTCTAGGTGAACTCAGGACTTTACAGAGGCAAGAGAAAAAAGGAGTTTACCATAACTTTGTGAGACAAACAAATGGTATTATATAAAAAAAAATTCAGAATATCTTGGGTCTAATGTAGACATATTCTTTTCCTCCTCCTCTTAATAATAATGTGGAATATTTTATTGAACACTCAATTAGAAGAAACTCCAAGAGAAAGAGATCAGTAGCTTTCCTGAGGACACAAAGCTCTGAGATAATGAAAGAATAAAGATATCCAGTGTCTGATATATACACGGTCTTTATAAACAATAGCTGTTATTTTTACTATCACTACTGTTGTTTCCTTTATTACTGCCATTGCTACTCTTCCACTATTACTTATGATGACAGTATGGTATTCTGAAGGCCCCACCTACATCTCTCGTGTTCACTGTTGGATGGTCATCCCCAGCATAATGCCTGGCATATCAGTATATTTTATTAAACCAATTCAGGTCACAGTCCTTGTATTGGTGGCACAGGTCTTCTAGTGGACCAAGCAAGTCCATCCTTGGGTACTAAATAAATTCTCTAATTTCTCCACTATGTGAATCTTCATATCCTCTGAAGAGAACTGTGTATTTCTCTTCTTCTCTTTCTAACTACTCTCAGCCTAAAATTATAATTGACTAGTCTGAAAGTTCAGGAAGAGAAATGGGAGAGCAGCAGCTCACTCTGCCATGATCATCAAAGGACTTTCAGTCTCTGTGCTCACAATAAAACAAAGTGTAGGCAGGCGCTGTGGCTCATGCTTGTAAATCCCAGTGACTCAGGAAGCTGAGGCAGGAGGATCACAAGTTCAAAACCGGCCTCAGCAACTTGGCAAGGTCCTAAGCAACCTACCAAGACCCTGTCTCAAATTTAAAAAAAAGAAAAAGAAAATAAAAAGAAAAAGGGATTGGGAATATGGTACTCAGTGGTTAAGTGCCTCTTAGTTCAGTGGTAAGAGCCTCCCAGTTCAATTTGCCAATACAAAAAGAAGAAGAAAAATACAGAAGTCTAAGGCTTGCTCAATGATGAATGGACCACACTATGACTAAGAAGTACTGTTTGATTTTTCTGAACAAAGGAGAACAGACAAATGTAATTGGCTTTAATCTGAATATGCTTAAAACACAAAATTAGAGGTGTCAATTTCTTTTTTCATAATCACTATTTTTACTAGAATAAACAAGCTCTAAGTAAATAGATGTTGACTGCATTCATGATTCATACCAACAAAAGAACCTTTAATTACTACATTCTGTCTCCCAAAGCAGATTTTGAAAATGTTTCTCATGCTTTTGTGTCTGTAATGCTGGGCAAGAGCAATGTCTCGAGGAGGTCTGTCTTTATTCCCCAAATGATTTTGACAACTCAAACCCTTCTAAAACTGAAGTCTTTGCAAAGAGTACCTGGTCTATCAGTCCCTCAATAGTGGTACCGTTTACTTTAAACAGCTCTTTCAGCCATTTCCTCAATGGGTTGATATCTTGCCATGGGCACACCTGTTTGAGTTGTTCTGTCATTATAAAGGAGCAGTGTATTGTGCCTTCAAAATTCCAGGCTTACCGATGCACCGAGAGCCATCTGTTGATGTTACGTATCCACGTGGACAAACACAAAAGTAGCTTCCCACGGTGTTGGAACATTCACCAGTTTCACATATCCCAGGAATGATGCTGCACTCATCAATGTCTAATCAAGGGAAGAAGGAGAAGATAATTGAGAAAGGGCTTCATGAAATAAGGGATTTTTTTTTAAAAGAAAGAAAAAAGAGTATGAGAGCACTCATGGGTGATTAGGTCAGATCACATAACCCTGAAGATACTCTTATTTCAGGCCCTAAAGAATTTCTCACAGATATCTATGGGAACTCAGATGAAAGTCAACTCCCATGGCAGTAAAACAAGGCCAACTAAAGCAAAACTCTATATCCTTTTTCTCCCCCCAAATGCAATTTAAATTGGAAATAAGTAAAGATGTCAATGTTTTCATTTCTATTCTATGTCAACTAGGGAATTATCCTTCTAGAGCCCTTTGAAAAACACATACACAATTACATTTTAAAATATGGAATAATTACATTTGAAAAATTATAGCTGATGTTCACACTCATTATTTGAACCAATAGAGAGTAGCTGATTTTTTTTTTTCCTATTTGGCTTTGGGATATGTACTTCTATTTGAATAGGGGTATATCTGACATTCTGGGAATAACTTCAATCTAAAGTAATACAGGAACATGGCAAGGGGAAAACTTGGGAGGCTCTGGGAAGGGTCCAGTTTTCCTATTGTACCTCCCTGCACTTATCCATTTAGCTTACTCAATGTTCGGAATAGTCTATTTCCTTTCACATTAATGAAAGGTCTGCTTTCTTTTAAATTTTCCCTAAAGGAGAAAACCTGGCCATTTATATAAGCTTTAATGTACTTCTCTTCTAATCCAGTGAGCAGAGGGAGGTGGAAAGTCAAACAAAGCTGCAATTAGGTACACTGGGAGCTAATTGCTAATACATTTTAAAAGGAAATGAGCCATTGTGAGGAAAATCCAGCCAGGGTTGCTGGATTGTTGGCAGTCTTTTTTAAGAAACAGAGGTAGCAAAGACCAATGAATAGAAGGAACAATTATAAAAGCCATAAACATAGATAATTACTTAAAACTCCAAGTTTCTTTTCAGTTTTTTTCTTTCAGTTGTATATTCATTGAGAATGTGTAAACTTAAAAGGCAGGAAAAAATTACATTTTTATTGTAAATGCAAGGAAAGAAATTTAAACTCTCTGATTAAACAACATAGAGTTGAGGGGTGTTTGGCAATGCCATTCTTGCAACCCTCTATTCATTTTTCCCCCTATTTATACTCACAAGTCACTCTTGCCTACAAGCTGTGAATTAACTACGTGCATGTGTCTTCTTGGCATATTCTTTTAAAAACGTTACCAGGTTCAGACATTCTCTGAAATAATATCTTCATTTGAGGCTTAACAGTTAGCTGCTGAAGGCAGAGAGGTACAAATCAAAATCTACCAATGCCTCAAGAGAGATCAGAATTCTAACATGAATTGACTACATGAGAAGCAAATATATAATGTGGTGAAAAAGTTACCATCAGACTTAATCCAACAAAATGAAACCATGTGTGCGAAATTAGGACCTCCTGCATCCTGTGCTGCTGTCTCAGTGCAGCAGAGTTTAATGCAACTGAACATGGATCCAGCAGCAATGACACTAGAACAACTATACTGTAGTCACCAAATAAACACATCAATCACCTGGGGATAAGGAAGGCCAAAAAAATAAAATATCCCAAAACAGCAAGTCCCACAAAAGTGAAGGACCAAAACTTGCCTTTTTAGTCTCTTAAGCCTCCAGGATTGATAAAAATTCTGTTTTTTTTTTTTTTGTACCAGGGGCATGTAACCATTGAGCCACATCTCCAGCTCTTTTTAAAAATATTTTATTTAGAGACAGGGTCTCACTTAATTGCTTAAGGCCTTGCTCAGTTACTGAGGCTGGCTCTGAACTTCTAATCCTCCTGCCTCACTCTTCCAAGCTGCTGGTATTACAGGTGAGAGACACTGTGTATGGCTGATTGAGGCAAATTCTTAAAAATTAGGAGAACACAAGTCCTTTGTTTATATGTTAACTATGATTTCCAGGCCTTTCTTTTCAGAATAAAGAATTTCTTTGTGCACTAATCTTAAATATCCTCCCTGACAACAAGAAGAGGAGAAAATGGAAAGACATTTGACAGTTTCCATTTCTGGGAAAAATACCTGGGTCATAGAACAACACATGAAGTGATATTAAATTTGTAGTCTTTCTGTTAAATATTTTATTGTACAAAATCTCTGTGTTTTTCATGATTCTCCTTACAATGAAATAGGAACCTTAAAAGGTTTACTTTAAAATAACTGATATAAAAGGCTCTCAGAAAAGTATGTCAGAATCCTATATAAAAAATATGGATGCTTTTCAATTATTTTTGGGCTAGATGCCCCCCAAATTTTAAGAATTAAAAAGGTAGGTGCTCCAAAAACCTGATCAAATCCCCTATACCTCAATGAAGTTATGCCCAGTATTTGTCCATCAATTTAAATTTAGCATTAACACTTCTGTTCAGAAGGATGTGAGCACTTAGCTCTTCTGTATATTAGTTCTTCAAGAGCACATGTCATAATCAGATTTGGAACTACTATCTTCACAAATATGAAGCATATATTGCCTAGGTATAAACAAGTGTGCCTAATGATGACAAGGGTATTCCTGGGAAAAGTTCAGTGAAGTCTTAATGCTGGAATGGGTTGTTATCTGTGTTCTATACACCTAATGTGTTTCCAGTCACTTCCTCTGGAACTGGTTTGGAACTTTGGTCTGCAAATATCAGAAAAATGGATCCAAGCTGACATAAACCAGAAATTTAAATAGTTTTCACATCTGGAAGTCCAGAAGTAGCATGGATTTCAGGATTGGTTTAAGCCAATGTGTCCTGCTCATTTTCTCTGAAAAATACTCAGTAGTAGCCTGCTATGTTCTTACTTTATCTTTAGGCTGCTTTTCTCAATAGAGACAAAATGGCCATAGTAGGTTAGGCTGGACCTTTGACTGGGACATTTTAGAGGAGGAGAGGTTGTCTTTCTAGTGGCTCTCTCCTAAGAGGAAGAAAACTTTCTCCCAGAAGTCCCCAGCAAATCTTCCTTTTTGTCCCAATGTCTTGTACTGGGACACATGCCAATTTCTGAATGATTCCTCAGCCAGGAGAATGTACTGCTTGTCAGGGTCCCAGAGACCTGGACCAAGTACTGTGGCAAGTGGAAAGTAGTTAGCTTTAGACAAGTAAATAATAACAAAAAACAGTGACTAGAGACCAGTGATTCTGAAAATATGGCAGAATTGAAGAACAGGAAGTATAGAATGGTGGGAAATGATGGACAATAAGCATAGCTTCTTAAGCATTTGCCAAATCCTGAAGAGCCATTCCAAGGACTGTGGCTTATATTCTGAAGAGATGGATGTTGGCCTGGAAGGAACTTAAATGAACAAATTATTACATAAGCAAATCGATATCATAAGAAGACAATCTCTGTGTTTAATAGATGGAATGATGACAGTTTAGGGATAAATGCTGAGACCTGAAGTTAAGCTTTACAATAAGGAAGAGAACACATTGAAAAGATCATTAGAGAAATCAACAAGACTTTGTCACTGGACTCAGACATGTAGCTTGATCAACAAAGTACCTGATGTAGTGCTATGAACAGAGAATGGGACATGGAGCAAAAATCCAATTTTGATGTTAAACTGAGTTGGACATTTTTGAACTTGAAATGTTTGAGAGAAACAGGCAAAAATCTCATCTGTACAGTCAAAAACCTGGGTATGAACTCAGCCAAGAGGTAAATTCTAAAGATGTACTTGTGTGGTTTATCACGAAGTATAGGGATCGCATTTGATGTTGCAGTAATCGATGAGATTTCCAAGAAGATAGCTGAATTTAAGAAGAAGCCATGAGGACCATCAATATTTAAGGAAAATCACAGGAATAAAATAGGGCATTGGAGACTGGGAAGGAAAGAAATGTGCAGGGAAGAGCATACGAATGGAGACGAAGGAAGAGCACTGTGAAAAGGAGAGGGTCGCCAGGTATGCCATGGAAGGGTGAAGGCACAGAGGAGCTGTAAAGTGTCTGGAGATCTGAAGAATCGAAACACAGGTTTTTAGAAAAAGAAAGCTAGATCTGAACAAAACCATCTGACGGATTTCTGACTGCCAAACCACATAATCTCATATTTGTCAACCAACATTTACAATGATTGCAAATCTTACTCTGAGCAGGATATAACAAATAATTTGGTAGTAGTGTGATATCAGATGTCACTCAATTCTAACAACACTACTCTAGAGATGCTATTAATTCTAACAGGTTCACGTCACACGTAGAAGCAGTCCATGTCACACTCATGTTACAAAGGACTTGGTACAAATAAAACAAGAAATTTTGTTTCATAAAGTGTTCTCAGAATATTTTCCTTCAATCATGGCCAAAGAATGATGCATATCAGGCATATTCTGTACATTTGTGTGTATGTGTGTGTGTGTAGTTAGAAGTAAATATAATTCTGTTATATCTTGAATTTATACTTAGTCACATATTTGCTGTTTTGACATTAGGAAAATTCATGACTGAAGTGCTGAATGCAATAAATTGCTATTTTAAGCTTTTCTATATATGATACAGTAAGTTATATGGAACCATGAGGTTTAATTTCCCCTTTTCAGATCTGAACGTATGATGAATCTTCAGAATTTTGTTGTATATCTGTAAAGAACTTTATTGTGATAAAATGTGTATACTATATAATTCACTAACTTGAAGTGCACAATTTAGTTTTTTAATACACTCACGGGATTGTACAATCATCGCTATAACATAATTTTGGAACATTTTCATCACTCCAAAATAAATTTTACCCCATAAGCAATCACTCTTCTTATCTTCCTCCAAGCCTGATGCTGTACATTCGTCAATTCTGTGCATTTCCTATCTATGATATCATACCACAGGCAGTCTTTTGTGACTGGGTGCTTCCACTTAGTATGTTTGCAAGATTCATCCATGTTATAATGTGACAAGTACTTCAATCCTTTTTACTAGTGAATAATATTCTGCTGTATGAATTAACTACAGTTTACTTATCCTTTGACGTTTGATGAATACTTAGGTGATTTCCATTTTTTTAGCTATCATAAACAGTCACCATGAACTTTCAAGTACTAATTCTGTGTTGTCTTATGCTTATCTCTATCAGGTTGTACACCTAGTGTGGAACTTTTGAGTCATATAGTAAGTCTGTTTAGCTTGTTGAGGAACTGACAAACTATTTTCAAATTAGCTGTACTGTTTTACATTCCCACCAGCAATGTATGAGGGTCCCAAAGAACATTCTTCATTATATTTGTTCTCTCTCTCTCTCTCTCTCTCTCTCTCTCTTTTTAGTTGAGTGTGCAAGTGGTACCACATTGTTCTTTGGTTTTCATCTTCCTCATGACTAATGATGAGCACCACAACTATTATCCTTCTGTAGAGTCTTTGAAGAGAAGTATCCATTAATTTCCTTTGCCCATTGTATTTTTTAGTTATTTGTCTTTTTAAAATAAGTTGTAAGAGCTCTTTATTCAAGCCCCTTAACTGATGTTTTATTTGTATATGAGCTGTAGAACTAGGTTTACAATCTTTGTAAAGATGAAATCTGGGAGTTTGACAGGAACTGTGTTGCATCTGAACATCAATATGGACAGAACTGCCATCTTAACAATATTATGACTTCCCATCTATAAAGATAGGCTATTTTTCCTTTTAATAGACCTTCTTTAATTTCTTATAGCAATATTTCCAGCTTTCAGTGTGCCCATCTCTTAATTAGTGTTAAAATTTATTTTTAAGCACTTTTTTCCTTTAAAGTGCTTATTTATTCTTTGTTCTTTAAATGAAATTCTTATAAATTAAATTCTTTTCTTAATTTCATTTTCAGAATGTTCACTTGGTGCATACAAAGTAAAATTCATTTTGTATACTGATCTTGAAGTGCAGCCTTGTTAAACTCACTTGTTGGTTCTAATACCATTTTATAGTCTGTTCACTTCAGTTGATACCTTATCTACTAACTGTATGTCATCTGTAAATAGAGATATAGTAGTCCCCTTTTATCTGGGTTTCTGCCTTCTGTGGTTTTAGTAACTCATGCTCAAAAAAATGATCCCAAAAATGTAAAATGAAAAATTCCAGAAATAGTCTTTCATAAGTTTTAAAGTGTGTGCCACTGTGAATAGCACGAGGAAATCTTACACCCCACTTGCTGATCATACCTTTGATCAGCATATCAATGCTGTATATGGTACCCATCTATTAATCTTTTACTAGCCCTGTGTTTAAGTAGCTCCTATTTTACTTAATGGCCCCAAAGTGAATGAGTAGTGCACCTAATAGCTATGCCTAATTTATAAATTGGATTTTATCACAGTTATTAACTATGGTTTCAGGCTTTCACTGCAGGCTTGGAGTATATGCCTTGAAGATAAGGGGAGACTCTTTAGTTTCACTTCTTCCTTTCCAGTCTGGATACAATGTACTTCCTTCTCTTACCTAACTGGAACCTCTAGCCCAATGCTGAATAGTAGAATGTGGACAGACATCTTGTTTTGTTCCTGATCTTAGGGACACTATTAATTCTTTTGCTATGAAGTATGATGTTGACTGTAGTTTTTCATAGATGCTCTTTATCAAGGTGAGGAAGTTCCTTTCTCTTCCTAATTTTGGGGTCATTTTAACTATGAAAGGATGGCATTTGTTTCACATGGTTTCCTGCATTTATTGACATGATCCTGGCTTTTGTTCTTTATTCTTACCTACACATTATATTGATTGAGTTACAGATGCTGAGCCAATTTTGCATCCGTGGCATAGATTTCAACTGATAATGAAGGGTAAATCCTTTTTTATGGAGCCAGATTTGACAACTGACAATGACATAATATTTTTTTTTTTTTACATTGGGCTGCATTTCTTTTAATTTCCAGAGATTTTAAATAATGCATTTTTAAAACTTTTAAAAAATGTAGTTTACCAGTCAAATTCTTGTGTGGCTAGGTCAAGCTCTAATGAGACTTTTATTTACATTCAGGAAGCCCCGCCCTCCAAGCTGTGACTTTTAAAACTGAATTCAGGTTCTCTGAACCATTAATCATTAAAGATCTTACTGATTACATTGTTATTGCAACCAATAAATCTGATATATTAACTTCCTTAGTCTAGCTGACCAATTAGCATACAATTTTTTTCCTTATATACAATTTATTTGTGGGAAGGGGGACAAATGCAATCCTTAGAATCTTTGTGTGCATTTTTTTCCAGTAGAATATGCATATACATAAAACTGGAAGGACACTGTAAGTTGGAAGGACACTGTTTTACCTTCAGTTCTAATTGATAATATGGGCTTTATCTGCTATTCTATAATATGTATTTTTTTAAATGTGGAATCAGACAAAATTTAAATAAACATGGAAAATTTAGCTTATTGATGATAACTAGCTTTTAAAGGTGTAATTTCTCAAATAATTTGGCTTAAATAAAGAGAAGTAATAATTCTACTTTTGGCAAAGACATCAGTCAATGGTGATAAAAAAAAAACAGGGCTGAGTTAAGAACAGGGGACAGGAGAGGCAATGACATCATCTAAGGTCTTGGTTAATGAGGATAGGAGTATGAGAAAAATGGATGATACAAGAATACCCCAAAAGCAAAAGCAAAAGCAAGAGTAAGAGAAAGGGACAGTAAGTCTCCATTATAAGCTAATATTGATAAAATTAGAAAGGTTAAAAAATTTTGCAGAAAATTCATAGTTTCATCATTAACATCCTGAGTTATTAATATCTAAAAATAGCTGAAAGTCTAGGGTGGATCCCTGGAAGGTGACTGACATCTATGGATACAAACAGTTGAAACCATCATTGTGGATAAAATCAGTAGGATGAGAATATAAAGTGATGAGAAGCAGAGACCACAATAGAAGAGAAAATTTTACAAACAATTACTATGAGCATGTATTCATTTGAGAAAAGAGAAGTGAAGACAAAGAGAGGGTTAAGAGAGGTCACCAGAATTGCTGAAAAGCTATTCAAATTTTAAGGAAGTCAAATAGTGACAGGCAGAATAATGAACACTCACGATGTCATTCCTGCAACCTGGGAATATGTCAGTTTACATGATCAAACGGGATTTCAGTTGCTATTCAGCTAATCTCCAGATGTGGAGATGACCCTATTGCCAACTCCAATGTAATCACAAGTGCCAGATTCAGAGGGAGATTTGCAGATGCTGCACTGCTAGCTGCAAAGATGGAAGGGGCCACAAGCCAAGGAATGAGAGCTGCTTCTAGAAGCTGGGAGAAAAAAAAATTGTATATTCCCTAAATTCATAAGGCACATAGGCCTGCAGATGCCTTGATTTCAGCCCAGTGAGACCCATGTCTGACTTCAGACTTCTAGAACTAGAAAAGCACAAGTCTGTGTCATTTTAAGTCATTAAATTTGTGGTAACAAGTTCAGGCAGCAATAGGAAACTAATATGCTAAGGAAACATATTTAAGAAGAAATAGGGTAATCTCTAAGAGAAAATGCCATCAGAAATTCTAGAAAACAAAGGCAATGTTAAGAAAGAAAAATCATTACATCTTGAGGAACTTGAGATGACTGGTACAGAATAGGGTTTTAGGAAACTTTACAGTGAAGAGAGTCAGAGAATAATAATATAATGAGAGATGGTTAAAGACATGGAGAAGAGGATTTGTGCTGATGTGTCCAAGGATGAACTTGGCTACAGGTAAAGAGGAAGAGACACAAGCTATGAACTAATAATGGCAAATTTCAAAGCTGCACAGACAGATGATGGAATTAGGCAAAGAGCTAGAGCAGGTATCTCTGAAAAAAATTGGAAGATATTCATCAAATATAGGAAATGAAGACATAGCAATAGAGGAAATTTGAGCTGTGTAAGTTCATATCAGATATCTTCAGTCTTTCCAATAGAGTCAAAAATAGAACAGATGTTACAAAACCTTAATGTGTTAAAGAATCACCTGGGCAGGTATTAAAAATGCAGATTTTGAGTTTCAATCAAGATGCTTTACTCTTCCCATTCTGTTCCAAACACACAGCACTGACAGATTACATGAACAAGAGAGTTGGGGCTGTAGCTCAGTGGTAGAGTATTTGCCTCACATGCACAAGGTCCTGGGTTCCATCTCCAGCATCACAAGGAAAAAATACGAAGCTTCATCAACTGAATCAATTTTTTTTTAAATGGGAGGGGAGGGGCTGGGGTTGTGGCTCAGCAGTAGAGCGCTGGCCTCGCGCGTGCAAGGCCCTGGGTTCCATCCTCAGCACCACATAAAAATAAATAAATAAAGGTATTGTGTCCAACTACAACTAAAAACTAAATATTTTTTTTTAAATGGGAGGAGGGAGAGCCAACTAATTTCAAAATACAAGAAAAAAAAAATTATTGGTCCAGAAATAAGATTGCAAGGCAGCAATCTGAGCTGCACTCTTTCCCCAGAAGCTGGCAGTGGTGGCTAGCATCCACGACTGTACCTGATGATAATATGGAGTAAGAGAGCCACAGCAGGAACAGTGCAGGGTGCAGGGGGAAGGAAGGGAAGAGGGCCAGGAAAGACTTCCAAGGCAAAGTGACAGTTAAACTGAAACAGATAAACAGGCTTACAACAAGCCAGGAAAATGAAATGGAATAGTGATTTCCAGGCAAAGGAAAGAGGCTGCACAAAGGCAAGGCAAGAATTCTCTAGCTGATGAACTAAGTAAGTGTTACTGTGTGGAAAAAGTGAGTGGAAAGAAGTAAGGTTAGAGAGGTAAGCAGAGAATGAATCATGTAGGATCTTTATCCTGAGAATAGGGGATCCAAACAGGAGTGGCATGATCAAACTTACAACCTAGATAGATCACTGTGGTTGCCTTGTGAAGAAGCGGTTGCAGAGAAAGATGTAGGCGACCCTAAAGAAAGCTATCTTAGTAATGCAAAAGAGAGACAATAATGATAAAGGCAGAGAAGTAAATGAATTCAAAACAGATTTAGGAAGTAGAATACATTCAAACATTTTGGTGATAAAAGGGTTGAGCTGGACCTAGGTTTATGAGTTGAGCAAAAGAATTAATGGTGCCATTCCCTGCACTGGAGATCATGAAAATGATGGTAAGTTACCCACAGGGTGAGTGTAGTAGAACCAGGAACTGAGCCTGTGCCTGCTGAGATAACCATGGGGTGTTTACAGTATAACTGCCTGGCAAGTGGATGCATACAAAGGCTAGGTCTTCCATGTTGGGAAGCCAACTGCACATGGATGATAGACTCTGCAGGGATGTTATCTTTTTAAACACTAATTTGGAGTAACTCAGGCATGAAGCAATGGTGGCAAAAGGCAGTTCCATCACAGTGCTTTTTAACATTACAACAATTGGAAAGCTATTTCTACTTCAAAATACACAAAAGCATAAAATTTACTGATAACATGTCCAAGAAAAATGCAATTCCATTTTCGGTCTACATCCCAAAATGATATTTTGGGGGAAGCATAGCCACTATATGGTTTTTCTTTCTGTCTGCCTTCCTGCACCCCAGACCCATCTATGTGTTTTACTCAGGGTGGGAACATGCTGGTACCCTTTGTTAATCCAAACTTAGGACACATGAAGACAAACTTTAAACACAGACTGTCAAGACAAGCAAGACTAAATTATTTACAAATTCTAAAATTCTGAAGACAACATGGTTGATGCTAAGCTTTTGTAGGAGGATACTTCTAACAACTGAGTGAAGCTGTTAAAACCACGTCTTTCAAAATCTTTCCCCCAATCCTCCCTGCCTATCATAATTGCCTTAACATTTTTAAATAAATCCAGAAAAAGTAAATTGAAAGTCTCCCTTAATGTTGGGTAAAACCTAAATTTCAGCAACATGAAAGTCAGGAAATTCCAAAGTTAAACTTACTATAACCATTTGAACTTGGCAAAGTTGCAAGAATTTAGTACTTTTTGTTCCCATTTTTCTCATTAAGCATCAGCACATTAAGGTATAAACATAAAACCTTGAGGATTTTTAAATGTATTTTGGCATAATTCAATAAGAAAATTAATTTATGAATCCTTGTTATTTTATTAATATGAATGGTACATTAAAGTCATTTATTTTGTCTTCTAAATAAATGGCATCAAGTGAAAAAGAAATCTGTTCCACATTCCACTAAAAATTACTAAAAATTATTAAATTCTGTGTTTTTTATACTTACTACCATAAAAGGAAATAAACTCAGTGAAAATGTTATAATCAGTCACTAACATTCATACCATGTGGAATTTTTATGAAGAAAGTTAATTTTTAAATTAGCACAATTGTATTTTTCTTAGTTTTTGTTGATTTTTTTTTAAAAAAGAATTTCCATGACAGGCAACATTTTACAAAGTCCAGCTTAAATTTAAAAAGCAGCTGCAAGTACACAGAATCACAGAAATACAGTGTGCATATGTATAAAATGGGGGTGTAAATGCTGTTATGAGTATGGAGAGGTCACTCCTAAGTCTCAGCCTGTAAAATATACACTTTGATATTCTCAAGGAGGTGATGGAACTACATCAATCCAAGAGCCATTTACTAGCATTCTCTGCAATCAATCCATCCATCAATCAATCAATTCAGAATGGCTAATAGGATAGCCTATCAATTCTGTGAGTGAAGCTCATCAGGACCACCTCCATTAGGACTTGAACTGGGTTACGTAGACATATTTGCCCTACGTATTGAATAACTACTTTACGGTACACCACAGTTGTTGCTTATCTATAACTAAGTCATCTCACAGATCTCATGGGTATTAACACAACTCGGCGATCTTCACTGAAGACCTGTCGTTTGAAATTCCCTGTTTTTTTTTTTTTAATTCCCTGTTTTTTAAATTACTCAGGCCTCCTGTTTGATGATTCATGCAAAAGTGAAACTTTTGCCTGTACACTCAATAGTTTCAGATTATCCAAGGGACTCTATGGTGACAGGTATTTTAAACTGCCAGGGTACAGACAGAAAGCAACTGTATTATTTCTCCCACTGCTCCTTCACACTTCTCTTGACAAGTTCTTTACTGAGCTTAGGAATTCTCAGGAAATTCCCATAGATTTTTCCCAGCTTTTTCAGATGAACAGAAGATCCACTCAAATCCAAAAATCCCAAAGCTCTCATCTTCCATTAAGTTAAAACATTTCCTCTTCCCAGCAGGGACTCCCTCAGGCATGAATGCCTTCAGTGAAGGAGGGGAATGGCTGACTTCTTTCCTTTTTCTCCCTCCCTAGCTAGCAGATACTATGAGCATATTCTAGGTTGCAGTGAGGAGGGCAGAGGACAGGGCTAGTAACAAAGATCTAACTGGGTGGGTCAAGATGTAATGCCATGGATCTTTTCTTTTTCTCCTTTGCTGGTTCTTTTTCATGTCCTGGACCTCTAAATGATGATGTTCTAAGGCTGAGCACTTGGACTTCTCTATTAAGATGGCTCCCTTGTTGATCTTGTCTAGCCTCAAGGCTTTAACTATCAACTATAAGCAGTACATATAGTATAGTAACATTCCTAAGTATTTATTGCCATCCTTGACCTTGCTCTTGAACTTGATTTAAACATACAACTACAAATGTCTATCTGATTGTTTAATAAGAATTAACTACCAACAACTGAGCTCCTGATAATTCTGTCCTCTGCTCTGTCCACCCACAGATGTTATCCATCTCAGTTAATGGCAACTTCAACATTCTGGTTCCAAAACTTTGAAATTACTATTTCTTTTCCTCTCTTCCTCACAACTGATCTGCAACAAATTCTGCTGGCTCAACCTTCAAAATTTAACCACTTCTCATCACTTTTATGGAAAACTCTGTGGTCTGAGCTTCTATCAGAACTCACTTGGATCACTATAGCATCCTGCTAATTGGTCACCATGCTTCCACATGAGTCTGCTAATTATCTGTTTTTACCATCCAACAGCTAGAGTAAACCATTGACAAAAAGAAAGAAAGAAAGAAAGAAAGAAAGAAAGAAAGAAGAAGAAGAAGAAGAAGAAGAAGAAGAAGACGACGACTTTACTCCATTATTCAAAACCTCCAATGGCTCCCATCTCAAGAGCTCAAACTAAAGCCCAAAGTACTTATCATGTCCTGAAAAACTCACAAGACCTAGTACCAGGCTGCATCTCCAAATCCATCTTTTAGTCTCCTCACCTTCTGCTCCAGTCCCATAGACCTCCTAATGTCTCCTTAACACCTCTGCCAAGGACACTGCATTTGCTGGTCCACATCTGGAATTCTCTCCCCAGAGTTTATTCTTTCACCTCCTTCAGTTCTTCATTTGAATACCACCATGTCAATGACTTTCTTTGGTGCCTAATTTATAATTTCATACATGTATCAGCATTTTATAGGCTCTCACCCTGATTTATTTTTCTGATGTTTTATCACTTCTGACATAGAATAGATTTCACTTGTTCATTTTCCTTTGTCTCTATAAGTCAGCCTTCCTGAGAACAAGGATTTTGTTTTGCTTTGTTCATTGCTCTATCCTGATGGTCTAGAAGTATGCCAGGAACTCAATATTTCTCAAAGATTCTGGCATCAATGGTCTCTTGTGTGGCAGGTTCAAAATCTATAGTATCAATTCTTTTAGGAAACTTCCCAACTCTCAGAGCACTCGCCTCTCACGAATGATCCTAGGAGTACCTGCTCTACCTGATCTATATTGTAATTCTTTCTAAGATTTGTATTTTTATACAGGTTGGTGGTAAGCAGAACAATCTTTCTCCTCCTTTTTCCCCTTCTTCTCATACGTACTGCTCATCAGTTACATAGATGTTAAAGATAGCAATATATATAGGATAGTAACATTCCTAAAGGAACAACACAATCATAAATTATTGTCTTAAATGGGAATAGGGTCTAGAATACAATCTATTCATGAGACCCACACACTTTCTTGATTTCAGGTAGAAATACTACCAATCAACTAGCCACTACAAAATAAAGTGTTCATGTGTACTAGTACACAGGATTTGTACAATACAATATTATACTCTCTGAAAAAAAATGTTTGATTAAAAATACCAATATTTCATTCTGAAGACAAGAAGAAAAAAAGAAATATTTTAAGATTTTAAATCAAATTTTAAGTAAACATAAAAAAGTTACACTTCCTATTTTTCTTTACTATTCAATTATGAAAATGTTTTTTCCCTATCATGGTAAATTAAGAAAAAGATTCCATATGAGAAGAAAACTTATGATAATCTAATTTTCAAATTGCTGTATCCTATGAGTTTATTACATTGGATTAATTTTCTAAGCCTCCAACTAAATTTTCACAGTATGGTTTTACTAAAGTATTGGATGAGAATATATATATATATATATATATATATATATATATATATATATTTTTAGTAAACTTCAAATGTTTTGTATTGCAAAACATCTTTAAGGACTTCAAATCTGTCATACTTAAAAATGAAATAAAACAAGAAAGCAACCTATCGTATTTATTCCCAAATACCATTTGAGCATTTCTTTTTCAAAAAACTCCTTTACTTTGAATTACCTATTAAGACATTTTCGTTGTTTTTCTACTGTTAGCCTTTTTTAAAAAATATATATTTCTAAGGGTTCCTTATTTTATCCTTTTGTCTTTAATATGCATTGCAAATATTTTTTGCTTTTTGCCATTTTTCTTTTGATATTCCTTTTGATATCTTTGCCATGTAAAAGTGGTTTTCTTTTTTTCTTTCATTTTCTTTCCTTCTTTATTCCTCTTCTTCTCCTTCTTCCTCTCTATTTCTCTCCTTTTTTTTTCTTTTTGGTACTGGGTATTGAAACCCAGGGGTGCATTACCACAGAGCCACATCGCAAGCCCTCTGCTTTGTTTTTCATTTTTTATTTTGAGACAGGGTCTTGCTAAATTGTGTAGGGCGGGCCTCACTAATTTGCTGAGGCTGGCCTCAAATCTGGGATCCTCCTCCCTCAGTCTTGCAAATCACTGAGATTACAGGAGTGTGCCAAAACATGCAGCATTTTCAGACTTTTATGTAGTTAAATATATCAATTATTTTCTTCATGAATTCTGGATTTTTAATACAAAAAAATATTCTTATGTTTTATCATAGTACATTTACTATTTCATTTTTAAAAGTGAGTCTTATTTGTTATAATCAGCTAACTTCTTTATCATGTATTATATTCACCTATTAAACATAACATTGATTTTAAAGCACTTTCTTATTTGTCTATGTTTAAAACTGAATTTGTTTATTTCTAAGCCTAGAGTGGTAGTTTCAGAAAGAAGTTGTTATATTTTTGTTTCTCTTGTAAAATTGTATTTTAAGAATACAATACTAGAAGGTAGGCGGGCCTGCGACCCACCGGCAGAACAGGAGCAGCGGCCTGCTGAGAGGCAGAGCCGCCCCCTCCCCCTGCGCCAGCAAGGTAGACGGAACTGTGACCACCCACAGAACAGGCCCAGCGGCCTGCTGAGGGGCAGAGCCGCCCCCCAACCCCCGCGCCTGCCAGGTAGGCGGAACTGTGACCACCGACAGAAAAGGCCCAGTGGCCCGCGGAGGGGCAGAGCTGCCAACCACTCCTGCAAGGTAGGCGGGCCTGGGACCCACCGGCAGAAGAGGAGCAGCGGCCTGCTGAGAGGCAGAGCCCCCCCTCCCCCTGCGCCGGCAAGGAAGACGGAACTGTGACCACCCACAGAACAGGCCCAGCGGCCTGCTGAGGGGCAGAGCCGCCCCCACCCCCTGCGCCTGCCAGGTAGGCGGAACTGTGACAACCGACAGAAAAGGCCCAGTGGCCCGCAGAGGGGCAGAGCTGCCAACCACTCCTGCAAGGTATGCGGGCCTGCGACACACTGGCAGAACAGGCGCAGCGGCCTGCTGAGAGGCAGAGCCGCCCCCTCCCCCCGCGCCTGCAAGGTAGACGGAACTGTGACCACCAACAGAACAGGCCAGACCTGCAACCGAGAGACAGAACAGGCCCAGTGGCCTGAGGAAGGGTAGAGCCGCCCCCCGCCCCCAGCGCCTGCAAGGTAGGCGGACCTGCGACCCACCGGCAGAACAGCCCCAGAGGCCTGCAGAGGGGCAGTGCCGCTGCCTGCGCCTGCAAAGTAGGCAGAACTGCGACCACCGACAGAACAAGCCTAGCGGCCCCCAGAGGGACAGAGCCGCCGCCCGCGCCTACAAGGTAGGCGGACCTGCTACCGACCGGCAAAGCAGGCCCAGCGGCCTGCCGGCGTGGTAGGCACATTGCCCCAATTGGAGGAGGGGCAGAGCCGCCGCCCGTGCCTGCGAGGGAGACTTTGCAACTATACAAGACCAATATAAATATATAGGGGGAAAATTCAATAGCACAACAGTTTCACCAAGTAGAAAGGAACGCGAACAGTATGAAGAGACAAGGAAAGAAAGGACCACAAGCAATGCAGGTCAACTCAACGTTAGAAGAGGTAATAGCTGCAGCAGATGGAATGTCAGATAAAGAATTCAGGATATACATGCTTCAGATGATCTGGAGTCTCAAGGAAGACATCAGACAGCAAAATCAGACAATGAAAGATCACTTCAACAATGAATTACATAAACAAATCCAAGAAGCAAAAGATCAACTATACAGGGAGATAGAGGTTATAAAAAACAAACAAACAGAAATCCTAGAAATGCAGGAAGCAATAAACCAACTTAAAAACTCAATTGAGAATACTACCAGCAGAGTAGAACACTTAGAAGATAGAACATCAGACAATGAAGATAAAGTATTTCAACTTGAAAAGAACATAGACAGCTCAGCAAGATTGTTAAGAAACCATGAGCAGAACATCCAAGAAATATGGGATAACATCAAGAGACCAAATTTAAGAGTCATTGGGATACAGGAAGGGACAGAGTTTCAAACCAAAGGAATGAGCAATCTATTCAATGAAATAATACGAGAAAACTTCCCAGACTTGAAGAATGAGACAGAATCCCAAATCCTAGAAGCCTACAGGACGCCGAATGTGCAAAATCATAAGAGACCCACACCTAGACACATTATAATGAAGATGCCCAACATACAGAATAAGGAGAGAATTTTAAAAGCTACAAGAGAAAGGAAGCAGATTACATTTAGGGGTAAGCCAATCAGGATAACAGCTGATCTTTCAACACAGACTCTGAAAGCTAGAAGATCCTGGAATAACATATTTCAAACACTGAAAGAAAATGGGTTCCAACCAAGAATTGTGTATCCAGCGAAATTAAGCTTCAGGATGGAAGATGAAATTAAAACCTTCCACGATAAACAAAAGTTTAAAGAATTCGCAGCTAGAAAACCATCTCTTCAAAACATCCTCGCCAAAGCATTACAGGAAGAGGAAATGGAAAATAACAATGAAAACCAACAGTGGGAGGTAGGACAGTAAAGGGGGGAAAAATAATCAAAGAGGAAAACAAACCATGTTTAGTAACATAAATAAACAAATATGGCTGGAAGAACAACCCATATCTCAATAATAACCCTAAATGTTAATGGCTTAAACTCACCAATTAAGAGACACAGGCTAGTAGAATGGATCACAAAACAAGACCCAACAATATGCTGCCTACAGGAGACGCATTTGATAGGAAAAGACATACATAGGCTGAAGGTGAAAGGTTGGGAAAAATCATATCACTCATATGGACTTCGGAAACAAGCAGGTGTGTCCATACTCATATCAAATAAAATAGATTTCAAGCCCAAGTTAATCAAAAGGGATAAAGAGGGACACTACATACTGCTCAAGGGAACCATACACCAACAAGACATAACAATCATAAATATATATGCCCCAAACAATGGTGCAGCTATGTTCATCAAACAAACTCTTCTCAAGTTCAAGAGTCTAATAGACCACCATACAATAATCATGGGAGACTTCAACACACCTCTATCACCACTGGACAGATCTTCCAAACAAAAGTTGAATAATGAAACTATAGAACTCAATAACACAATTAATAACCTAGACTTAATTGACATATATAGAATATACCACCCAACATCAAGCAGTTACATTTTTCTCAGCAGCACATGGATCCTTCTCAAAAATAGAACACATATTATGTCACAGGGCAACTCTTAGACAATATAAAGGAGTAGAGATAATACCATGCATCTTATCTGATCATAATGGAATGAAACTGAAAATCAATGATAAAAGAAGGAAGGAAAAAGCATACATCACTTGGAGAATGAACAATAGGTTACTGAATGATCAATGGGTTATAGAAGACATCAAGGAGGAAATTAAAAAATTCTTAGAGATAAATGAAAACACAGACACAACATATCGGAATCTATGGGACACATTGAAAGCAGTTCTAAGAGGAAAATTCATTGCGTGGAGTTCATTCCTTAAAAAAAGAAAAAACCAACAAATAAATGATCTCATACTTCATCTCAAAATCCTAGAAAAAGAAGAGCAAAACAACAGCAAAAGAAGTAGAAGGCAAGAAATAATGAAAATCAGAGCTGAAATTAATGAAATCGAAACAAAAGAAACAATTGAAAAAATTGACAAAACTAAAAGTTGGTTCTTTGAAAAAATAAACAAAATCGAGAGACCCTTAGCCATGCTAGCAAAGAGAAGAAGAGAGAGAACTCAAATTACTAACATACGGGATGAAAAAGGCAATATCACAACAGACACTTCAGAAATACAGAAGATAATCAAAAATTATTTTGAATCCTTATACTCCAATACATTAGAAGATAGTGAAGGCATCGATAAATTTCTTAAGTCATATGATCTGCCCAGACTGAGTCAGGAGGATATAGACAACCTAAACAGACCAATATCAATTGAGGAAATAGAAGAAACCATCAAAGACTACCAACTAAGAAAAGCCCAGGTCCGGATGGGTATACAGCAGAGTTTTACAAAACCTTTAAAGAGGAACTAATACCAATACTTTTCAAGCTACTTCAGGAAATAGAAAAAGAGGGAGAACTTCCAAATTCATTCTACGAGGCCAACATCACCCTGATACCTAAACCAGACAAAGACACTTCAAAGAAAGAAAACTACAGACCAATATCTCTAATGAACATAGATGCAAAAATCCTCAATAAAATTCTGGCGAATCGGATACAAAAACATATCAAAAAAATTGTGCACCATGATCAAGTAGGATTCATCCCTGGGATGCAAGGCTGATTCAATATATGGAAATCAATAAATGTTATTCACCACATCAATAGACTTAAAAATAAGAACCGTATGATCATCTCGATAGATGCGGAAAAAGCATTCGACAAAGTACAGCATCCCTTTATGTTCAAAACTCTAGAAAAACTAGGGATAACAGGAACATACCTCAATATTGTAAAAGCAATCTATGCTAAGCCTCAGGCTAGCATCATTCTGAATGGAGAAAAATTGAAGGCATTCCCTCTAAAATCTGGAACAAGACAGGGATGCCCTCTGTCACCACTTCTGTTCAACATAGTTCTCGAAACACTGGCCAGAGCAATTAGGCAGACGAAAGAAATTAAAGGCATAAAAATAGGAAAAGAAGAACTTAAATTATCACTATTTGCAGATGACATGATTCTATACCTAGCAGACCCAAAAGGGTCTACAAAGAAACTATTAGAGCTAATAAATGAATTCAGCAAAGTGGCAGGATATAAAATCAACACGCATAAATCAAAGGCATTCCTGTATATCAGCGACACATCCTCTGAAATGGAAATGAGGACAACCACTCCATTCACAATATCTTCAAAAAAATAAAATACTTGGGAATCAACCTAACAAAAGAGGTGAAAGACTTATACAATGAAAACTACAGAACCCTAAAGAGAGAAACAGAAGAAGATCTTAGAAGATGGAAAAATATACCCTGTTCATGGATAGGCAGAACTAACATCATCAAAATGGCGATATTACCAAAAGTTCTCTATAGGTTTAATGCAATGCCAATCAAATTCCTCAATAGGACACCCATAGCACAAAAGTTAATAACTAGAATCAACAAATGGGACTTACTCAAACTAAAAAGTTTTTTCTCAGCAAAAGAAACAATAAGAGAGGTAAATAGAGAGCCTACATCCTGGGAACAAATCTTTACTCATCACACTTCAGATAGAGCCCTAATATCCAGAGTATACATAGAACTCAAAAAATTAGACAATAAGAGAACAAACAACCCAATCAACAAATGGGCCAAGGACCTGAACAGACACTTCTCAGAGGAGGACATACAATCAATCAACAAGTACATGAAAAAATGCTCACCATCTCTAGCAGTCAGAGAAATGCAAATCAAAACCACCCTAAGATACCATCTCACTCCAGTTAGATTGGCAGCCATTATGAAGTCAAACAACAACAAGTGCTGGCGAGGATATGGGGAAAAGGGTACACTTGTACATTGCTTGTGGGACTGCAAATTGGTGCAGCCAATTTGGAAAGCAGTATGGAGATTTCTTGGAAAGCTGGGAATGGAGCCACCGTTTGACCCAGCTATTCCCCTTCTCGGTCTATTCCCTAAAGACCTAAAAAGAGCATGCTACAGGGACACTGCTACATCGATGTTCATAGCAGCACAATTCACAATAGCAAGACTGTGGAACCAACCTAGATGCCCTTCAATAGATGAATGGATAAAAAAAATGTGGCATTTATACACAATGGAGTATTACTCTGCATTAAAAAATGACAAAATCATAGAATTTGCAGGGAAATGGATGGCATTAGAGCAGATTATGCTAAGTGAAGCTAGCCAATCCCTAAAAAACAAATGCCAAATGTCTTCTTTGATATAAGGAGAGTAACTAAGAACAGAGTAGGGACGAAGAGCATGAGAAGAAGATTAACATTAAACAAGGATGAGAGGTGGGAGGGAAAGGGAGAGAGAGAAGGGAAATTGCATGGAAATGGAAGGAGACCCTCAGAGTTATACAAAAGTACATACAAGAGGAAGTGAGGGGAAAGGGAAAAATAATACAAGGGGGACAAATGAATGTCAGTAGAGGGGGCAGAGAGAGAAGAGGGGAGGGGAGGGGGGATAGTAGAGGATAGGAAAGGCAGCAGAACACAACAGACACTAGTATGGCAATATGTAAATCAATGGATGTGTAACTGATGTGATTCTGCAATCTGTATATGGGGTAAAAATGGGAGCTCATAACCCACTTGAATCAAAGTGTGAAATATGATATATCAAGAAGTATGTAATGTTTTGAACAACCAACAATAAAAAATTTAAAAAAAAAGATTTAAAAAAAAAGAATACAATACTAATTGTGATAGCATGAACTTCTTTTTTCTTTAAGTGCCTCGTTGACTTCTGCCCCACACAGTATACAGATAGACACACAAAAGTAGAACAGCCTGGAACAATATTAATGTTGTTGAGAGAGTTTCCTGTATTCTGAATTCAAGAATGACTAGGGTTCCAATGGAAGTCTAGATGGTGGTAGAGAAGATTAGAAAAAGCAATAATAGGGACAGGGTTGTGACTCAGTGGTAGAGCGTTCTCCTAGCATGTGTGAGGCACTGGGTTCGATCCTCAGCACCACGTAAAGAAATAAATAAACAAAATAGAAGGAGCAATAATACAAATAGAAAGAATAGAAGTAACAAATGAAGATAAGAAAGAAAGACCTAAAAAGACTAATAAAGCTCAATTTATTATGATCTTCACAAACAATTCCTTTGTCTTTGGAGCTCTCTAGCAAACTTAATAGGAATCCTGAGGTCCTATTTGGCAACACTTATTTTTAGAAGTTGAGTAGCTATCTAATAATAATAATGACAAGTAATAGTAAATTTTACAATGTCATTTCTTAAAATCCAGTCATACCTCCCTACTTGTGGCTAAATTCTTGAAACATCTATATTACTTTTTACTTAATATACTTCTCTATATATATTCATTGTTTTATTTTAATGTAAATTGTGTTCTAATCAATAATATTTTCAGGAAAGACACACATGCACAGTTTTGATACACTAGTTTTTTTTTTTCCTTAAAACATTTGAATGGATTATAAACTACTGAAAATTATTTGCCCATGGATCAACTAAAATCCAGTTACTAGGAAAACTGCAGTAGGATTAGACTGAGGTGAGACCACTGAAAATATAGGGTAAGAATAGGGAAAACCATGAGCCCACTGCCTTTTTCTTAGAAGTTTTACTGGAATGCGTCCTCGCTCATTTGTTCACGTATTGTCTATGGTGGGTGCTGGAATACAGTGGCAGAGCCGATCTGTGATAAAGACAATGTAGAAAGCCAAAAATGCTTACTATCTGGTTCAGATCTAGAGGGGCTCCGCACTTAAGGTGCTCACAAGGATTCTGAGAATTCATTTCACTTTCAAGAAATGAAACCTAGAGCTTAGCACTTGGGTGAATTCAGATGTCACCTAGAAAATAATGTTCTAAAAGGAAGCCTACTTGCTCCAATAGAGGACTGGAAAAGGGATATATATCCTTGTGCAAATCTTAGGTGAAACTAAAACACTGAAGGATATACCAGTTTATGGTCTTTTCTTTCATAAGACTTCTTGTAACTACCACATAATAATGACTTAGATATAAACAAAATTTTACTGCGATTTTTAAAACGGATGAGAATACAATGAAAAGTTGTTTCACTTCTGTGTGACAGAACTTTCAAGGTATTGAAGCCCAAGCAGGAGAGGGGAATTATAGTTACATTTGTAATCACATGGTTGGTAGCATTTCTAAGAATTCAGAAGATGAGACTATAGCTGAAAAATATGTTTGTGCTTCAGATTAGCATGAGCTATAACTAGTTAAATTAAGTCACATCAAACTTAATATAACAGCATATTGGTAAATAGTGCCCCAATTCTCCTCTGCCACTCACCAGAATTTCAGCCACGCTAGACAAAGCTACAGCTCAGCCTTTCATTTGTCCTATATTTGCTATTACTAGATGCTAGGGAAAAATAATCCTTGGATAGTTTTCATAATTAAACCAAAAAAGACATGTTAACGTATAAAATATGAAACCGCAGCCCTCTAGGATAACTGAAGCTTATATAAAAACACAGTAACTCATTTAATTAGCATCTATATGACATTTAAAAAACTTACTATAATGAAACTAATTTATCTAAATTTTTTATTATCTGAAATAAGGGTTATTTAAAATAGATGTCTTCTGTACTTAAGACAACCATACAGGTCCCTACCATACTCCTAAGACTGCATCAGAGTAAATCAGCAGCCCACAGACCTTCACAGAATTCTCATTGCCTAGTAGTGAATTAAGCATATGTAAGGCTGTAGGTGACCGTACTTGCAAGAAATGCAATCCTGGATCAAGGTATTATATTTCCAGTTTTGTTACATTTTTACTTGACTACAGCAGGATATTTCTTTAGAGCAGACTAATTTCCTTCAGGCAGTGAGCCATGGTAATTTGTGAGACAGCCCCTCCCATCTCTTTTCTCTTTTCCCTCTCTTTCTTTTATTTTGTAGTCAAGAAAAGTTAAAGATATACATATATACATGTGTACACACACACACACACACAACACATATACAATATGTATCTACATATGTATCTGTCTTGTCTTTCTAGATACATATTTATATATTTAAATATATCAATACTACAAAAACTACATATGTAAAGTATACACACAGATATCAGCAATTCATTTTGTTATTTTATCTGGCCTGTACTAGTTTTTTTTTTTTTTTTCATTTTCACTATGAAACAGCAATTATTTGGCAAGCAAAATTAAAATTTAGTGAACAATTATGTAGCCAGCAAAATAAAGCCATTCATCAGTAAATAGTGGAGACACATTTAAGTTCATATCTTATTCTTCCCTTAATAGCAAAGTTCAAAATGGTCATCTGATCCTTTCATTCCAGGCTGGAATAAGTTTTTCTATCATTAACACACCTAGTTCTATTTCTCTGAGAAAGGTGTTTTGGAGACTCTCAATTTTTCCGATGACTTTCAGCAGAAACTGAATTGCAAGAATCATGTGAATTACTTTACCATGCTTTTTTCTTTCGTATTTTTTTTAAAAGGGATTTAAACATACAATGGCACTGGGGAAACAACACTGGCTCCCAACATTTGGGAAAATTTCCCTGAATCTAGTAAAGTGCAATTTCCTGACCACTGTCTTATGCTAAATGAATCAAGTCCTCTGGGTCTCAAATGTCCCTTGCTATATAATTTGTGTGGAACTGGGGCAGAAGGAGTCAAAACAGGCTGAGACCAGTCAGGAATTAATGAATAATCTAAAATTCCTAGTTCTACTTCCCCTCATCAACATATGATGGATAATTTGTCATTGCCTGTTGATGCTTTTATCAAAATAGGCGCTCCGGCAGGTAAATCTTATTATTCAATTTTTTGTTAGTTCTTTAAAAAATTATAACTTGGAAACTACTTTTCCTCATTGAAATTATCTGTAAGAAATTTCAATTTTTTTCTGTGGCATTTTTGTCTAACAAATACACAAAGTGTTAAATGCTTTATTGTACCTAATATGCATGAAAACCTCAGGCAGAAATCACCTTTCTTGTGCCTCCTCTGAAGGTGCAGCTGCTGACAATGACAGCTCTAAGGGGTGTAGCTGAGCACCAGTCCTGATGAGCATCCCACTGGGGCTGTGGACACACTGCTCTCTTCCCTGTCATACTTTCTGAACTATATAAACTTAAATTGTCACTTCTCTCTACAAATTTTCTCTTATAGGTTAAAACTATAAAAAAATTAATTTGTACAAAAAGAAAGTTAAAATGTGATCTGGATGTTTCAAGTTTTAATTCCTGACCTAGATCAAAGCCTTCCTTTTTCTTTTTGTTGAATGATTTTTTTTTAATATGTATTTTTTCAAAGACTTCATGGTCATATTGGTGATATTACCCACCGTGCCTCAAATAAAGAACTCTTTCTCCTCTAAGCTTCCACAGGAAACTATGTGTGCAACTTTCCATTTTGTTTAGGTTGAAATTAAAGGAATGATGTTATTTTAGAACTCCCCATGAAATATTGCTGTCGGTTGACTAGAACTGTCCAGGTGGTGTCTAAGTTACTTAACACATATGTTTCAATAGTGGAAGTCATTTATGGGAAGAAACTAAAAATGTTTAGATTGGAAATTTCTGATAAGTATGCTAGAAAGTGATAAATGCTCATTTTGCTTTTCTGTCAGCTCCGGCTGCTGCTGGCTGTCCCTCTGGAGTCTCCATCACTCCACCCTGCTGGTCTTTCCTTCTTAGATGTGACAGTTCCATTTAGGAGACACAGAGGGGGCATCTAAAAGTCAGCTATATGACACAACTGTTACTAAGCCTTGCCCAATTGGTTTACAGAGGTCAAAATGCTTCCAATTTTTTTTTCTTTTTGGTATTTCTATTTATTTATTTACTTATTTACTTAGCTATACATGATAGTAGAGTGTATCCTGACATATTATCCAATTTCCATTTTGGATTCAATACAAACTTCCAATGAATTTGCACTAAATTTCTAAAATTACTTAATACTTTGCGGTCTATCATAAAAAATGATTCTTTACATCATAAAAATCACATTCTTTAATGCAAAGAATTTTTACTATCCATTCATCTGACTACAAGTCATTGTTTTTCATTTTTTTGGTTTGGTAATGTATTTGCAGGATACAAAGTAAGAAAATTAGGCTGGGGCTTTCAGTGAGAAAGTCCTAGTCAACCATTTTCCACCTTCCATGGTACCAAATGACAGATTTTCTAGTGTTTTTTACAAAAAAATTCTATGCATAAATGAACAAATATAAACAAGAAAACATACATGCTTTCATCTTTTTATAAAAATGTCTTACAACTTACTTTTGTCAAGTTATATCTCAAACATGCTTTTATATAAATACATAAGATCTCCACAATCTTTTTAAAAGGATGAACAGTTTCCCACTGTGTGCATGTTTTGTAATTTAATCACAGTACAGTCTATTATCCTATATATGTTGCTCACTGTATTTTGCTATTACAACAACAAAAAGGACTAAAGGAATACTCTTATTAAGTCCATCATTTATTAATTTAGTGTGAGCAGGATGCACTCCCAGAATTACAATTAATAAATTAAATGGCATTTATATTTGTAATTTTGATAGATAAAATAAAATTATATTCCTAACACATTTTTATATTGTCTATTGTTCAAACCCTTATCAATAGTTTGTCATTAGAATTTTTATGTTTATCAGAGGTAAAGAAAGAGATCTCAATTCTGTTTTTATACTTCTTGTTGTATGTAGGATAAACATGCTTTAGTATATTCAGTAGTCCCTGGTATTTCCCTTGTTGTCAATTTACATCCTTGATTATTTTTATTAGATATTTTCTTATTGATTTGTAGAATTTTTTTTTTTAGGTGTAGATGGACACAACACAATGCCTTTAGTTTTATGTGGTGCTGAGGATGGAACCTGGGTCCGCCCGTGCTAGGCGAGCGCTCTACCGCTGAGCCACAATCCCAGCCCAATTTGTAGAATTTCTTCACATATGAAATATCTGTCCTGATTTGTGTTAGGGGCTGCAAATATTTATCCAAGTTCATTATGTTTTTTGTCCTTCCTAGTAGTGCTTGTTTTTTTTTTCTTTTATTACCACAGAATTTATTTTATAGAGTTGAATTTACAAATCCATTCCACTCCATAGCTTTTAGGTCAGCAAAACATTAAGGTATGCTTTCTCAGATCTAGGACCATATAAATATTTTCATTATTACTTTTAACATCACTTTTTAAATTGATGTTTATATCTTTGATTCATTTAAAATTTATTTTGATATAACATGTGACATATAGATCCAAATTTAAAAAACACATCTAGAGTAGACCTCTATAAAACAATTGAGCGGGGCTTACTAACAGTTGTGTCTCCTAAATGGAAATGTCACATCTAAGAAGGAGAGACCAGCAGGTGGAGTGATGGAGACTCCAGAGGGACAGCCAGCAGCAGCTGAAGCTAACAGAAAGACGAAATTAGTATTTTGAAAAACAACATCTAGAGAAAATGCTTTCAATTTGTCTCCCTTTAGATGGGCACCAAAAACATATATTGGAGAAAACACAGCCTCTTCAACAAATGGTGCTTGGAAAATTGGAAATCCACATGTAACAAAATGAAATTAAACCTCAATCTCTCACCATGCACAAAACTCAACTCAAAGTGGATCAAGGACCTAGAAATTAAACGAAAGGAATAAAAAGTAGGACCAAATCTCCATCATATCAGATGAGGTCCCAATTTCCTTAATAAGACTCCTATAGCACAAGAATTAAAATAAAAAATCAATAAATGGGTTGGATTCAAACTAAAAAACTTCTCAGCAAAAGAAATAATCAGTGAGATGAATAGTGAGCCTACAAAATGGAAGCAAATCTTTACCACAAACGTATCAGATAGAGCACTAATCTCTAGGATATATAAAGTACTCAAAAACCTTAACACCAAAAAAACAAATAACCCAATTAATAAATGGGCCAAGACAGTTTTTAAAAGAGGATATACAATCAATCAACAAATATATGAAAAAATGTTCAACATCTCTAGCAATTAGAGAAATGAAATTCAAAACTTCCCTAAGATTCATCTCATTCCAGTCAGAATGGTAGCTATCAAGAATATAAACAATGATAAGTGTTGGCAAGGATGTGGGGGAAAAGGTACACTCATACATTGCTGGTGGGACTGCAAATTGATGCAGCCAATATGGAAAACAATATGGAGATTTCTTGGCAAACTTGGAATGAAACCACCATTTGACCCAGCTATAACCACTCCTTAGTTTATACCCAAATGACTTAAAAACAGCATACTACAGGGACACAACCACATCAATGTTTATAACAGCACAATTCACAATAGCTAAATTGTGGAACCAACCCAGATGCCCTTCAGTAGATGAATGGATAGGGAAACTTTGGTATATTTACACAGTGAAATACTACTCAGCATTAAAAGAAAATAAAATCATGGCATTTGCAGGTAAATGGATAGACTTGGAGAATATAATGCTAATGAAGTAAGCCAATCCCACAAAACCAAAGGCCAAATGTTTTCTTTGATATGAGGATGCTGACTCATAATGGTGATGTGGGGTGGGAGTATGGGAGGAATGGAGGAACTTTAGATAGGGGAAAGGCGAGGGAGCAGAAGGGAGGAAGCATGGGGTTAAGAAAGACATGGAATGAGTTAGACATCATTACCCTAAGTACATGTGTGAAGACACGAATCGTGTGAAAATACTTTGTGTACAACCAGAGACTTGAAAAATTGTGCTCTATATGTGTAATATGAAATGAATTACATTCTGCTGTCATATATAACAAATTAGAATAAATAAATAATTTTAAAAAACCATCTAGAGACAGGTATGGAGGTGCATGCCTTTAGTCCCAGCAACTTGGGAAGCTAAGGCAGGAGGATCCAAAGTTCAAGGACAGTCTTAGCAGTTTAGTGAGACTCTAAGCAATTTAGTGAGACCCTGTCTCAAAAATAAAAAGAATTAAGAATGTAACTCAGTGGTTGAATACCCTGGGTTCAATCCCCATCACCAAAAACAAAAACAAAACAAAACAAATAACAACCAAAAAAAAAAAAAAAAAGCCATCTAGTCATCCATGGTTGTATAATTATGTTATCACTCATTTCATACTCTTTTCCCTTATTGATTTAAATACCACATATTAACATTCTTTTACTGTTATTTCTACTGTGTGCCTTTGTGCTATTTACATGTTAGTACCATAGAAATTCAAATATTTTGCTTTTAAAGATGTTTTAGCATCTAGAATAGCTAGTTTCCTATTTTTTTTTTAAGCACTGCTGTATCTTTCCATAGGAGTGGTAAGAGTACACTTGGCTACTCTGAAACCATTTTTTTAGATTATTGCTATTGATTCCTTACTGCAAACAAAGATGGAATTAGGTCAGTTTCTATTTCCTTACCCTTACTTTCATTTTCTTAAACCTGTAACTAAATTCTAAAGTTACACAGAATGGACTACTTTAGCACAGAGGTACAGAATAAATTTTCATTGTAATGAACAGAAAATATGACAAAAATCTATTTAGTGAATATCCAATACATCAGCCAGAAAGGCAGCAGAGCACACTTCAGAAAGAAAGGTTCAACTTTTTAAAGAACTGGTTCTCCTGGGCTAATCTCCCAAAGGCTCTATGGAAACTAGCTCAGTAGGAGGCTTAAACCAGCTAGGCAGAATGGCTTAAACCAGCTATGTAGGAGGCTTGAACCAGCTAGATAGGAGTGCCTCAATCAGGTAGAGGGCAGAGTTGCAACTGCAGCAAAAGAGACTCTGCCAACAAGTTCTATGAGCTTCATGAACATAAACAAACAAATGCACTTGTCACAAATCTCGAACAACAAAATGCTGTGTTGGGAGAACAAAGCTCAAGACTCTTCAGAATAAATTTAAAACAACCATCTGACACACTAAGATCCACTGAAGGGAAATTTTCTAATACCTTGAGGCTCTCATATAAGCCAGGAAAGAAAAATTAGCTTAAGGAATGTCAAAGAAGATACAGTCTGGAAAAAGGGATCCTGAAGGACATCAGCGCACATACCTGTGCTTTATCCATGTGGACCGAACTTGAAATTAACAGATTTTATTTTCAAAGAGAATAATGCAGGACAGTCTTTAGAAGTATTGTTTCATTTCGTTTTGATGTGTTTTTTCTTCTCTTCTTCATTTAGATTAAGTGAATATTTAGATTAATACATATCTAAGTAAGGTAACCTTCTTTCTGGATGTGAAGACATGGTTGATTCCACCAAGAATCATTTTTCCTACTGTTATGACAGAATTAGGAAATGAGGTTATCGGAACCAAACTGGCCCAAGAGAAATAAGACATGATTTTAGTGGGTATCATGAGAGGTTTCATGGAATTTGGACCTCTGAGTGAAGGGGGGACCCCCAGATTTTCCTTCACACACACAAACACACATACACATAAAGAAAGGTGGGGGGTGCGTATACTCCTTTCAGCTTTGGTCTCAAATTTACAGCTTGCACAGTAGTCTTTACCTGACCATGAAGGGAAACAGTTTTATGGGAGAATCTACCAGATCAGTGATACAGAATACATTAAAGCCACATAACAGGTATCAACCTATATGTTTCAAACATTAAATTAGGAGATGAATGCCACCCATACCATTTCTTAAAACTTTAAAATAAACAATATATGCTGAAACAAATTTTCATCATACCAAGCCTTTCACCATAAGATTTCAGTTAAGAAGTCACTCCAATCAACAAGCAGGAGACAGTTCTCTTAGAAATAAGTAGTGTCTACACGGGACCAAAAAGGAACAATGACAAGAAGATCTAAAAACACAAAACTGCATTTCACATTTATGCTCTTGGTCTCTCAATGGCAGCCAGAGCAAAATAAAATTATTAAGATAATGAAAAAATTGTCAGCTGAAGGAAAAATTCCCTTGCTGAAGGCCACTATTCTCTTTCCAAATACAATTTTAATCCTGAGCCCACATTTTGCTTTCCAAGACAGGATATCCTTTTGGATATTCTGCCCAAGACAAATAAATTAACTTATTTACATGCTATTCCCAATTCATCAGCATATATTTGTGAAGTGTCTCCTGTATGCTATATACTGCACACTGTTGAAGGTACTGGGATATGACACTCAATGAGACAGTCCATTTCCTCAAGGATCTTATTCAAGTGAATTAGAGTGAAAGAGTCAACAAACAAGAACACATGAGATATCAATAACATAACTGTTAAAGAACTATAAATACAGAAAGGAAAGACCAGTAGAATAGAGGAAAGGGAACAGGATAGGGAGGAGGGGAGGAAAATGGGAAGTGCTAGAGACTGAATTGGAGCAAATAATATTCCATAGTTGTATAATTATATCCAAATGAACCCAATTATTACGTATAACTATTGTGTACTAATAAAAAATGGGAAAAATTAATGAACTAATTTGCAGTTTCTTATTAAGAATATCATTTTCCTTGTTACTCAGATCCCAAATGCTAGACTTTCCTTTTTAGATTTGAACAGATACACTAATTTAAAGACTAAAAATGTCTTCTTTAGAGAATTTCATTGCTGTGTGAACAAAATATGAAATATAATCTAGTAAAAATAGAACAGGCATCATTTAAAAATGACTCTCCCAGTAATAGTATATTTTGTATTCACATCATAATTCACATAAGAAATTAAAATGCCTTACCCTTTGACAGTCAAAAGTCATTGCTACAGTTATATTTTTATTCAGAGCAAGCATTACATTTTAAATTTATTTATTTTGGTGCTGGTGATTGATCCTTGGGTGCTCTACTATTGAGTTACACTTTTAGTCCCTTTTATTTTTTTATTTTGAGACAGAGTCTAAATTGCTGAGGGTCTCATTAAGTTGCCCAGGCTGGCCTTGAATTTATAATCCTTGTACCTCAGCCTCCTGAATCACAGGGATTTCAGGTGTGCACTGCTGCACCCAACATTAACTTTAAATTTATGGCAACAATTTTACACTGTCACCAAACTATGCATAAACTGACTACAATTTAAAAGCTGTCACCAAGTATAGAAACAGATTACATTATGTAATTTCATACATAAATATCATTTACTCTTTTATAGAAAAGAACAAAGGTATACAAAGAAAGTTGATAATAACCATTTTTTAAAGATATATCTAAATAAATATGACTTATATACAAATAAAGCCTTCACATAACCTTTTTATTTCAAATTCTAATCACCACTTTTCCCAATTCTGCTATTCCCTGAAAATTCCGACTATTAAGTCACATAATTCTTTCTGGGCAATGGTTAAATGGATTTGGCTGCCTGGGCAGGAACTAAGGAAAGACATGACTGGATCCAGGGCTCTGGGTGGTGCCTATATTACATCAATAGCCCCCATACCTGAAGAATATGGACAAGTGCAAATAAAGAGTTGCACTGTCTTTCTCCAAACTCTGGCTTGGCTCCGAATGTAGTTTTGATGAAATGTAATGTAGAAAAGGCTTATTCCATTTTCAACTAAGAAGAAATTCATTGTTTGACGTATAATGGAAATGTCACAACCACTATTCAGTCAGTGGCTGTGCCTTCTCGCCTATGATCAAGTACTGTTTTTGTTCCTAAATACACAACCCTTGGATCTAGTTTGGAGGTTATTCAGAAATAAAAAGTGAAGGGGAGTAATAACAGTTGAGCAACAAAATCAACCCCAAAAAAGCCAAGAGAGGGAGAAAACATAGCAAGGAAAAGCAAGGAAACAGCAGCACATTTTCTGCAGATCCCTAAATTTCTGGTCCAATTCTTGTGCTACTTCAGGTAATTCACATCATTTCCCCATCTTTCAAGTATTTTTCTTAAACTTTCAATTATAGATGGACCTTAGTGATCAACACTATATTGGGGTAGAACAATTTGGGCATTCTTGCAAAAAGTTTCAGAGAGAATTTATTTGATCAACTACATTTTTATCACTTTTTTTAATGTGAAACATGAAATTAACTTGTAATGATATAAAATGTATACAACTATAAATATCAATTTGGAGCTGACAAAAAATGAAATGTAACATTTGGAATATACAGGATGAAACATAACTCATGGGTCTATGGGATTATGACTCCTAGTATTGAAGCAATAGCATGTATATGACCCCCTCACAACTCTCTCTCTAATGATATAGTTCACTCCTGTTACCTTGTATGATTAAACTCTAGATTTTGCCTTCCCTCTCCTTTTTTTTTTTAAATCCATAGAGATGGGCAGAACTCTATAACGAAGATACAAAAAATAACCCCAAATACTGCCTTTTAGAAACAAGAAATAAAATATTTGAGTTCACCAGAGTACTTATGACTCAAGAAAACAAGCATATACTTCAGTTTGTCTTCAGAAAACTAACTTAAAAGAAGTAAATTGATTTAGCAAATATAATAACTGAAAAGTACTTTGATACTACTTAAAGCATCAAAACTATTCTAAATATCCAAATATAACAAGCAAATAAATTTATTTTACTTGAAGAATCTGGTAGAACTTACCTTTTGATATCCTAATCCATATTTTGTATTCCAGAAAATTATTAATTTATATCTATTTGAACAAGCTAGTCTTTCATAGGTAGTAATTTCCAAGTCCTTCCTGAGTTAATTATATTTTTTAATTTGGTGGATAATCAAGAAACAATATCAATATCAGACATCAAAAGATTTTATTTTGTAATATATGATACAGTTCCAACTATTAATATCACTTTACACATGATGCTATATTTCACTTGGACTAAGTTTCACTCAATTTCAACTTTTGGCAAAAATTTTTAAGTGAAATGTAAAAGATCTTCATTAAAGAAAAATAAAATGGCTGAATTACTCCCATTTTCTCATTACAGCATAGCAGCTGAGATAACACACTAGATGCAAAAAATTCATTGGCTCCTTCCAAATTGAACCCCAATACCAAAATAGTGTAGGTTATACCCACATATTCATACTAAAATCAACAGTCTTCAAAACTCCAAGTCATATTTTTTCTTGGATTCAAATTCAACAACAAAGCTTGTTCTCCAAAGGGGAGACACTCACCTTCACACTTCTGAGTCGTTTCACTCTGCTTGTGACCAGCAGGGCACCTGCATTCAAAAGAGCCCACTGTATTGATGCAGTTTCCTCCCTGGCATATTCCTGGAATAGCCTGGCATTCATCAACGTCTGCAGGGAGAAAATATTTTGAATATAGATACCACTGGTTTTCAGAATATCAATACATAGTTCTTCAGTGTATAAAATAAATTCATTGTTCTTATGAGAACGGGGTACAAGGGTAGGTATGTACATATGTTTAATTTACGTAAATGGTATTATTTTATAAGTCTTATTTTTTTTCTTTATTTTTCTTTGGAGATTTTGTTTCTAAGATCCATCTGTGTTGTTATGTGGACAATCTGTTGCTTTGATTTGTTACAGAACATCTTAATGTGTTCATGCTCCTGGTGATGGGCACCTTTAACTTCTTAGCACTTCAATGTGTTATAAGATGAATGTGCCCATTGTTTCTTTTGTTTTAGTTTTGTTTTTGTTCCTTGTGACAGAGTCTCACTGTGTTTCCCAGGCTGACCTTGAGCTTTGTGTTCCTCTTGTTTCAGCCTTCCTTGTAATCCTCCTGGGCTACCAGTGAGCAATATCATGACTGGCTCCTGTTTCATTATGAAGCTGAACTGACCATGCACTTTGAAGACTCACAGATTCTTAATCACTCTGCTGTAGACTCAGAGCAGAATTACTGGATCGTAGGATATGGATGTATCTAGTATGGAGAAGGTTCAATGGTTCTTCAGAATGCCTGAAGCAGTCTACACCCCTCTGCTGTTTATGAGAATTCCTGTGTTTCCTCTATCCTTCCAGCAAATGATATTACTATCCAGTATAATAATTTTCTTTGAGCTAACATTTGTAAAGGGATGATATTATTATTTTAGTTGTTTCTCCAATTACTAGTTATTATTAGTAGCTTATTAGATTTTTTTATCTCCTCATCTGAAAGTTGCTTATTTATATATCTTAAGCACTATTATATTGGGATTATTGTCCTCTTACTTTAAATTTTAAAAATTTAGAATTTTAAATATTTGACCATTTTATATATTGCAACTATTTTCTTCATCTTTTATTATGTTTATTAATTTCATCTGCTTAGCAAAAATCATTAGTGAATCAATGAAGTTGTAGTAAAGATTATTTTGACACATGAAAGCTAAAAGTTCCTAAGAAATGTCATAAGAAATACTTCAGGTCAAATATAAGCAAGATAGAAATTAAAATCTACATCAAAAGTGAAAAACACTGAAAATAGGAAATATGCTAAAATATAAAATATGTATTTTTTATTTTTAATGAACTTATAGATAACTGATTGCTACAAGTGATGACAATAATAGGTATTTTTGAGGTTATAAAATATATAGAAGTAAAAAGAAATGGTAACAGTGTGGAGCATTAAGGAGAGAGATGGAGGTATACTATTATGAAATTATTATAAGCAAAATGGCATAAAAGCATTTGAAATAGACTGCAGTAAGATATGTGTAGAAAAACACTAAAAGTAATTAGATATAGCAAATAATACAATTGAGAAGATAAAATTCAGTGCAAACATATATGCAATTAATCTAAATAGAAGCAAAAAAAAAACAAAACAGGGGACCAACAGACAAGAAATAGCAAAATGCAAGTTTAAATTCAATAACATCAAAAAATTACATGCAATGCAAATGGTACAGGTAATACAATGAAAAAGGCTGAGATTGTCAAAATTTATTTTAAAACATCAGGACTCAAATCTCTGTTGCTTAATAGAAACCTACTTTGATAGATTAAAAAGTAAAAAAGATGAAAAGGATATATTAAATAGTACTTAAAAGAAAGTAAAGTGATTATCTAATATTTTGCGTATCAGGACAAGAAACTTAACCACTGATAAACATTGACACTTCACAACAAACAAGGGCATGATTCACTAAGAATGTTAAATGTATGTGCACTGATTAGGAAATGTTAAATACCTAGAGTAAATAGAACTTTTGCAGATAGAACTAAAAAGGAAAAGACAAATCCATAATTATCCTGTAAATTTCTACTTTCCACTTAGTGACTAATAGAACAAGTAAACTAAAAATCAGCAAAGACATATAAGACTTGAACTGTACTTTCAAACAACTGGTAAAAATTGGTATTTATACAATACTCTATGCTTGAGCAAAGAATATTCTTATCAGACTATCTCCCCAGGCAGACTACATTCTGAGACCATATTAAAAACATGTTATATATAAAAGAGGATTAAACTCACCCAAAATATGTTCTCTAGACACAACAGAGTTAAACTAGAAGTTAATAAAGGAAAATATCTGAAATAGCCTCAAATTTGACTTTTAGCAATATACTTTGAAATAATATCTGGGTCAAAGGCAAAGTCACATGAAAAATCAGAACATATCTTGAATTAAACAAAAATTAAAATACACCATATCAAAATTTATCGGATATAACTAAAGTGGTACATAGAGGTAAATACATAGCATTAAATGCTTATATTACAAAAAGAGATTTCTAAAATCAATGACCAAAGTTTTCATATTAATAAATTTACAAAGAGGTGCAAATTAAAGTAAATAGAAGTAATAAAATAATAATGATAAAACACAAAACAAACAATGGAAATAATGTCTCTGAAGTGTGGCCTTCTGGAAATATGAGTAAAACTGATAGATCTCTATCAAGACTGATCAAAGAATAAAAGAAAGAAAAGAAATGAACTACAAATACAAAGAATGAGAAATGAACTACCGCTACAAATTCTATAAAGATTAGAAAGCCCAAAAGAAATAGGGTAAACTAAATTCATCCTACTTATGGCACGAAATTCAGTAACTAAGATGAAGTTTATAAATTCCTTGAACAGCACAAATACCAAGGTTCACTCAAGAACAAATGGATATTCTGAATGTAAGTACATCTATTAAAGTATTTAACTCACACTTTAAAATCTTTACACAAAGAAAAGTTCATGTGTAAGTGGTTTCACTCGTGCATTCTTTCAAACATTTAAGGAACAAACAATGCCAATTGTACAAGATTCTTACAGAAAAAAGAAGAGAGAACATTGCCCGACCCATTTTATTATACTCACATCACTCTAACACCAAACCCAAGACATTATGAGAAAAAAAAAATACAAGAATCTCTTCCTGGGAGAGACGCCCCAAAATCCTTGTAAAATCTAAATAAGTCAGTCTTTAGCATCATCACGAGAGGTTTATTCCTGAAATTTAAGATTTTGTTAAACCTTGAAACATTGATCAATATCGTTAACAGATGGCAAAGAGCATATGATTAACTCATAGATGTAGCAAAATCAAGTGACATGATTCAACTGTCAGTCATGATTTTAAAAATCTCAGTAAACCATGACTATAAGGGAACTTCTCAGTCCGATAAAGGGCATGCACAAAAATACTACAGCTAATATATTATAAATATTTGTAAGCCTTCTGTTTTAGAGTATTTGTATCTATGTAAATTTGCCTTGATTTCTTTGTCAGAAATGGTAGTATAAATCAGTATGTTTTTATGGTAAACACTGTCCATAAAAATAAATAAAATATGGAAGGTTATGCAAATAGTCTATTCCAATCAACACGCTAATATGACAGATTTCCTAATGTATATTTAATTACAAAATAATCCATTTTGTATTAGATGTTAAAGTACAGAAAAACATTAAAAATAAAGAAAAAAATTAAAGAAATGACTCATTGATGTCACTTAGCAGTCGGTCCTTTTAGACTTTTGTTCACACTCCCAATGAGAGTAATGGTATATATATTTAACAAGGATGAGATCCTACTATATGTGCTGTTCTGCACTTTTTTTTTCATTAAAAACATGCTGTAGATCTGTCTCTGTGTCAGTATCTATAGATTTACTCTATTATTTTTGGTAAGCTCACAAGTTGGTACATGTTAGTGTATAAATTAAAGAATTCAAGCCTACAAAAGAACTTAGCATCCTTATTATTTTTTCCTAGTTTTAGCTGTGTCTACAAAAGTTAATTACAATAGTCCAAACTATTTTGGTACTAAAATTAAAGTAAATTTCAGTGTCTTATTAAAGGATAGCTGATCCACACAAAAGTCCACTGGAATGAAATATATGGCAGGAAGTTTATATACTGGACAGTTTAATTCAGAACATTTTAAACCTCATTATTTTAAAATGTACTACATTCCCACCCTCATTACAGTGTGGTATAAAATGTCCCTAGAAACTTCCTGGCAGATAAATCAGAGAAAGAATATTATGATATAAGCTGAAAAATGAGGCCAAACTTATAAATCCCTTAATACTACTCATAAAATCTTAGACTACATACTTAGTAGACTCAGTAATTTTTCAAAGGAAAAAGTAATCTGACATTACAGGGTTTATTTTATAATTGCCTAAAAAGTATTTTCCTAGAAGTAAAAAAAATCCTTTATTTCTGAAGTCTCCTGGGCTATGCAGCTCTACAGAATTAGTTTCTTTTATGTAGATAAAGTTAGTAGTGGAAAGGAAAAAGGACATTTCAAAGAAATCATATAAGAATAATGAAGTTAGACGTAAAAGCTTACCCAATGTTTTCTCTAAAATCAACAACAACAAAAAAGCAAGACTCTGACCTTCAAACCATGCAAGTTTACACATTTTCAAAGTCCTTAGCATAAGCAACTACTAATTAATTTTCCACTGCTCAGATTGTGCTGATGTATTTCTGTCTATCTCTTTAATTCAGGCACATTTTAAAAATTTCTTTAAATGCTGAATTATTTCAAATCACATGGAAGAATTTTATAGAACAAAATTCTTTCAAAACTTAAACCTTATACAATCACTTTAGAATAAGTCTATTGAGGTTCTAAATAATGGTGTGAAAGAATAATAATTCCAGTTCATGAACTCATTTATTCTCCGACTTCCCCAAGTATCTTGCCTTAAAAGATTAAACTCATTTTATTATATCAATTAATATTAGATAATATATTATTTTTAGTTCATGTCCAAACATGGAAAAATATGTGCAGTGGCACAGACACATAAAAATGGTTTATTTAATCTGTACGTGTGGGAACCAAGGACTACAGAAATAATTAACATATTTGATAGTATGTGTTTCTTAAATGTTTCTTGTCACCAAGTTAAAGGTATTTTTTGAATGGGAGTTCTTATTTTTATGCTTTATAGATGTTCATGCATAATACTTTTACTTCCATAAAAACAAATGTCAGAAAATACAACTGAAGAATAGGTCAATCTCTGGAATCTGAGAAATATGTGGTATCCTGTAACCACTGGTTTATCCAGAACACCCAATGTGTGATACACAAAATTCAACATTGAATAAAGGATCATCACAACAAAGAAATATTGGTAACTTAGTACCTGATGAATTCTAAACCATCAAAAGAACAGAGCCTGTTTTTAACTCAATGCTCCTTATCTCAACAAATGCCACCATCACCTTCAGCTGCTAGAGTCAAATGGTGACAAACCTGCCATTTCCCTGTCAATTCTCATATATCATTTTGTCAGCAAAAAGTGGCTACTTCCCATACATATCTCAGATCTTCCCTCTGTTACTATACTTGTCTTAGCCTCTATCCTATATTCCCTTCACTACTGCAGGAACCTTGCACCTGGTTTCTGGGCTTCCTCTCTCAGCACCATACTGAGTTCTTTGCAGAGAAGCTGAAGCACGTATTTATGCTTTAATCAAATCAAGCAAGCACATGTTGTTACTTCAGCAGTTTACAGACACTGGCAGCTGTTTTCTGTTCTGTGCTGTTCTGAAGAAGTTTGAGATGAGTTGGGACATTCCCTTATTAGAAACACTCAAACCAAAAAAAAAAAAAAAATCTTGCATATTGTGCCTTAATATGTCCACAGTGTTCTCATTATCTTCTGCTTTTAATGAAGATTTGTGTTTTCCAGTGAGTAGACAAGCCTTTAACTACTTTAGATAGTTTTTTTTTTTGTCATTTGTAAACATGTTTTGTTGCTGTTGTTGTTCAGCTCTGTTCATATCTTTAGTCTGGCTTCAATGTGTCAGATTTTCTATAATCATTATTTATTGTTCTCTGACATTTTGATTTGTGTGATTTCCTGGTGTCACTAATTTTTTTCATTTGTATGTATGCATATAGTATTTGCTTTTCTCATTGGGTACAGTTTTAAATTCTTCTTCAATGTCTTGCTTGAGTACTATCAGTTCACATTTTGTCTCATTTGATTGTCTTTACCTAATTCTTCTTTGAGCATCTTTTTAAAAGAAAGAACATATTATTTTTAATTTTCTTGAGATAACAGAAGTATATGAACTTTGCATTTATTTAGGGCAGTGATTTTTTTTCTTCTCCAGAGACACAAAGATTTACTTCGGGAAGCAGTCACACATTCCAGGAGAATGAGGGCCATCTCCAGAGGAAGAGATGGCCTATTGGGGGTTGTACTTAGAAGTGTGTTCTTCACCTGCATTTTCCATATGCTCTTTTTCTTTCTTTTTCCTCCCAATTTTTCTAAGGAGAGCTTTTAAATTTTTTTCCATTATCTTGCAATGGGACATTTCCTGCTGAAGCCAGGTGGCAAGAGTCAAGAAGAAATGAATCGGTTTGAAAACTTCCATAGGGCATACAGCCTGAAACAGTCCCAGCCCCCTACATTTTCTTTTCTTGCTCTGGCATCAATTTTCAAATTTCAGTGGGTGATGAGCTCCCACCTTCCACCTTTTTGAGATACTGAGGGCTTCCTAGTGCTTTCTCCCCCTGCCCCCTTTATTCCAGGAGTGTTTCTGGGATGGAAGGAGAATATTTAGAAGTGGATTGCCTCCCCCTTTTGAGGTTCTCCTTCTGCAAACCTACCGCTACAGTGAGGATCTGAAGTCAACCCAACTCTTCCAGGAACATTCCCCTCCTCTCCAACAGAACACCAACAACTCTAGTTCTCTCTGTTAGTAGGAACAAATTATCACCCACCAATGGCCTATCAGAGTAATGATACTTTAAGTAAATGTTTAGAAACTTCTCCCACCAAGTACCTGTGATCAATCATTGATTTTAACTGAGCCTTACAGAATGACATTTGAGAATGCTGGATTGTTCTTTGTTATTTATTCTCATGGCAGTTTTTGTTCAGTTAAAACTGCTGCCCTTAATACAGTATGTTTTAAGTCACATTTCTAGATCTTACAAATAGTGGCTTGTTTGACAGTATCATATAAAGTTGGATTTTATCATGATTTAGTTCATTGGGCCTTAAAGACAGTCAAGATAATTTGCTTGGGCTGTACCTACTTTTAATAAATTACATGAATTGAATGAATTGGACAATAGATATATCTCCTTTTTACTTTGTGCTATAATGGAAGGTCGGGACAACTTTCTACTCAGGGCATCTTCTTCTCATTCTAAAACACAGGAGGCTAGTCATTGCTGCTGGGTTTCAGCTGAGATTAAACTCTGCTCTTTTCTTGTGCAATTAGACTAATTAGTTTTGTGTCCAAATACCATAAGAAAAGAAGAACACACTTCTTTATGTATATATATTTTTTAGTTATAGTTGGACACAATACCTTTATTTTACTTATTTATTTTTATGTGGTACTGCGGATTGAAACCAGTGCTTCTCACGCACTCTACCACTGAGCCACAATCCCAGCTCAAGAACATACTTCTTTGTTTAAGTCTATGTTCTGGATCCTACCTACAACCTGTGTGGAGCCTGTGAATCCTGTACCTGTCAAGTTACCTGCAGTAAGGGGCTTAGCATCAATCTGTTACTACTGTCAATGATAAAAGAGATGGATTTTAATAGGCAAATTCCTTTTGCTGTATTTTCATTTTTGAAACATACAGAATAGTTTAAAAGAACTAATCCCTACATAGCAAATAGCATAAATTAATAATTATGTGAATTGTTTTTTAATGTCTTTAAAGATTTTAAGAACAATCAGTTCATTTGAAAACATAAAATACAAAAAGCCAAGTACTAATCTTAAATAAAATATCACTTCTAATTACAATAGACTTATGCAACTAAAGATAGGAAAAAAAAACTATGTGTAAGAAAATAATACGTCATATGCACGTGACAGTTATAACATGTTTGAGCTTCTACATATTCTTGGAAGGACGTATGACACTCTAAAAAAATCTTTCATTCACTTACTGCTTAAATTTTAAGGCCTATATGAGATGACTTTGGTCCTTTGTAAGGTAAAATGGAGGAAAGTGTAAGGCTAAATGTGGATAAAGGACAAGAGCTAGAAATCACGATATTCTCAAAATTACAGCACTCAAGAGCCATGTGGCTGACCTCATGGCACCCCAGGAAGTACACCTTCATTTCCCACAGTTATCCTGTTTATAACAAATTATGTTTCAATCCCTCTTAAGTCATGAAGTCATTATGACTGCATCAGCGATGGTATCATTATGTTCAAGACTTTGGAAATGACTTCGCTTGGATAAAATGAACCATGTTTGAGAGCCAATATTAAGTAACTTACAGTTACTGTCCACATAGCTCAGATTTAGTTTTAACTTTATAAAACTTTTCAGTTATCCTATAAAATGATCATTATTATAAGAGAATCATGACATATATAAACTGTGTTAATGTGTTATTTTTTCATGCCCTATCTCTTCCAAATTAATTTGGCTCAAGTATTTGAGAAGCAGTCTAGGAATTTAAAGAGAAAAATGAAATCACCATAAGATGCAGTCTAAAAATAGCCTGAATTAAAGATTATTATTTAATTGAAAACTTTCCGATGATGCCATGATTTTGAAATAAAGCAGAACTTTTCCAGACATTTTAACCATATGGCAAATTTCACTTTACTCCCATTACTCTGTTAATCCATTAGATTTTAAGGCAAGGAGAGTCCAAAAGTTATCTTTGCTATATAAACAAAATCAAATAAGTAAGCCTTCAGACGTTACTAATTCTGGAAGAACATTCACAAAATTTGAGATCAGAAGACAAAACTTATATATTTTTTTTAAATAACAGTGTTCTGAAAACCCAGGTCCCTCTGACAAAATATCAGAGCAAAGAAGCTTAAGTATAAATACAAATGAGGAAAGTAAATAATCTGGGGATGTTTTGGTTGAAGTTAAGGTCTTTTCTTGGTCTGAAATGAACTATTTCTTCCTTTGAAATAGAGAGGTTTGGAAGTATTTCAATATTAATAGCATTTATCAATCCAAAAGGTATTTCCTAAGTATTTACTATGTGCCAGGCACTGTTCTATATGTCTCAGAAACAAATGTGCAAAAAGGTTTAAGCCTTCTGAAAACCTACGTTCAAGCTAGGGAAAATAAAAACAATGAAAATAATAAGTAAGTATCTTAGAAGGTGAGAAATACTATTTAAGAAAGTATTATTCTATTAAATCCCATAAATATTAATGTAGAAATATAAGCAGTATTTTATAATTATTTTTATTATTAATCTATGAAAGTTACATGGTATTCTATACATTAATCTGGGGGAATCTATAAATAATAGAATACACTATTCAGAATATACTATAGTGCATCTTCCTATAGGAGAAGTAGTTGCATTCTTTAGTTGCATAATGAGACTTTGTATTCACATGACAAATATAGAATTTTATTGTCACTAGTGAACAATATTGCCATTTAACCCAATTTTCTTTATTAAGGTCTTACATGTGATGGTTATCAAACAAATATTACAAGTCACAGATGACGTGGATATTATATGTGAGGAAATCACAGTTTCCAATCTGCTGAGTTATCGATCATCCCCTAGGTATCCCTGTAGTTCCGATTTGAAAAGAACTTTCACATAAACAACTATTTAAATACAGGCTGAACATCCTTTAGCTAAAAGACATGAAACAAACTAGAAGAGTTCAGATTTTAGATTTTTCAGATTTGGGAATACTTGCATTTCCATAATGAGATCTGCCTTAGGGATAGGACTCAAGTCTAAACACAAAATTCATTGTTTCCCACACACCTTATATCACAACTTAAAGGTAATTTTATAGAACATTTTAAAGAATTTCGTGCATTTGACTATTGACAGATGAGGCCAGGTATGGAATTTTCTACTAGTAATGTCATGTCAATTCTCAGAAAGTTTTGAATTTTGTATTATTTTGGATATCAGATTTTCAGATTAGGGATGCTAAACCTATTATAAAACTATAAAGCTAACATTAGAGGCTACCATGAGAGATACATTTACCAAACTATGCAGAGTACTCACACTTTATTATTGAGCTCTCCAAACTGCAATTTTTATTTGGGGGTTTAGAAAATTGAATTGCTTTCAATAATATGCCATTTAAGTGGATGGGGTTGACATCATTTTTGCTTCTGACATTGCTTATTAGCATCAACTTGAAAGACTTCAGGTCTATATTTGTATGTGATTTAATAATAACAAATAAACCTAACTCCCCATGTCTCAAATATGAGTAATATCATTTCTTGGAATAATACAAAAAAGTCATTTCCATTTTCTCTCATCCTACTGCTATATGATGTGAAGGTAACTGCCATTGGAGAGCTCACTAGAGAAAATAATCCCAAGCTTCAAAAGCCGATTCAGTATATAAGACATGGATGGAAATTGATTAAAATAATTATTACGAGTAAATAGGTAACAATTTCTGGCTAATTGGAATCAACTCCTATAACATCATCAGGTCCCTGATCTGGGCTTGATATAGACACCAGGTCATGGATGTTGCTGTGGAGTTCCAGATGAGCTGGAAAGAAGATTGCAACTGAGCCAGGTCACAAGGTCTGAAATGGCTGCAGTCATGGAATGAATTTGCTCTTTGTTTTTTAAGATACTACTGATAACAATATGAGGCCAATTTATGATGATTCTCTTCTCCTGATACCTGTGGTCAGGTTCTCATAACTTGAATGAAATTAAGAGAAAATGTGTTTTTCCTGGACATTTGCATGTGTTTCGTTGTGGGGTAAGAGTTAAACCATCTGGACGAGGATACAGAGTGGCTGATCCTTTGATTGTATGAAATATTTTAAATTGTTGTTTTTAATTTCCCTCAATTTTTCCTATCTCCCTCTCTTCTTTATTCATGTCAAGACCTGAAACAGTTACTAAGTAGCAAAAAGATAAACCATCTCTAGTAGGCCTCTAAGGAGACCTCTCTTGGAAATAGATATTGTGTTAAGGATTATCACCTGCAGTGCCAAGTTCTCCAACCCAGTCAAAGGAGAGATGAGAGGTGGGTGATTGTGCAGATAGGAAGAGACTGACTCACCTTGGCAAGCTCCTGTACGAATGTTGGGGATGAAGCCCCGCCGGCAGGGCTGCGGCTGGGCTGGACACATCTCACAAGGATGACCCCATGCCCGCCCAATGGTAGCACAGCACAGAGTCTTTGTGCAGACTATGCCTGTCAGCTGCCCTTGGCACATCTGGTTGTTGACCTGAGTGAAACAGGGGCCGGTCCTGTAATCTGGAATGTAAAAGATGAAAAGACAGGTTTTATGATTATACACTAATCTTGTAAGGTAGAACAGAGACTGTTTCTTCTGACCAAACTTAACAACAAAAGGTAAGAGAGCTGCATTTTGAAAATTCATAATTTTTCCACCATGGGAAGTGCATTAAGAGACTTCAATGTATTCTACACTGGACACTGTAAATAGGTGCTCGTGGGCTGAATCTGGCATACAGATGTGTCTTAATGATTTGCATAATGTTTTTAAGGAATATAAATTAGTAGCCAACATTGTAAAGCTAAGAAATTTCACACAAAATTTGTATTTCTGGCTTTTCTTGTAAAATTGGAGGTTGTAGCCACACTAGGTCCACCATACTATGTGTTTTTCCATTGCAGCCCTCCCTATAATTCCTTACGGACAAATTTCTTTACTTACTGAGATGCCCCACCTGGGCCCTGGGGGCAACTGCATGAGTGACTCTTCTCTATCTAGCAAAGACTTTAGTTTCAGATTAGGGGATAAGAGTTTAGAAAATCAAAATGAACCAACAAAAATAGACATTTCCATAGCACAAATATATTCTGGCAGTCTAAATTGCCTATAAATATTGAGTTCTAACAAGATGATTTCTGTTTGTGTGCCAGTCTGTTTAGTTCTATGGTTAACTCAATGAGGAAGACAGTACTAATGAGACTCATGGATTCTTTATAGTCAAGTTAATCTTATATAATCTCTGTTCTCTAGCAGATGACTATCAATGTTCTGCTTTTATGACAATGATTAAAACATTAGTAGATGTTATGTGTGATACATAAATAGACTCTCCTATGAACAGTGAAGATGGTCCATTTAGTCCTTGCATCTCCAAGTGTGGTCACAGGACCAGCAGCCTCTGCATCTCTGAAGAGCTGGCTAGAAATGCAGACTCGGGCCCTGCTCCAGGTCTCATAATCCAGAATGTGCACTTTTAACAAGCTATTCAGAAGATCCATGTGCATGTTAAAGTTTAAGGAATGATTTAGAATGCAAGCAACTCTGAGACTGGTGCTGACTATTTTTACTCTACTCTTCTTCCTGCTATCATTTATTCCAATTAACCTTTAGGATGATCAGCAAGCATTCATTAAACAAAACTAAATAATGAACTAAATAGTTTTTAATTTGAGTTCTGTTGTTGCTGTTTTGAAAGACACAAGAAATCACACAAAGGTCAGTTTCTTGAGGACTGACCTTAACATTTGCTACATTTGCTTTTTACTTTTTAGGTACCAGGAATTTTTAGGTACAACAGAAATGTGGGGATAAAGCACTCCCACCCCTAACCTTTCTTACAAAAACTGTAGGCATGGCTTATGATATAGGGAATACTAGAGACATTATTCCATTTAAAGAGGAAAGCTAGAACAAGTTTAATCCATATTTTTGTAAGAACAAAACAAGTTCATATTCAAAAGAAGAGTCAATAATATTCATATGATTTTCCTGAAAAATTGTTACTGGGAAAACCAATCTTGGATAATAATTTTACACTCAAAACCCTAAGTTAGGAAGGTGAAGACAGCATATAAAATGCTGCTGGATGACAAAAACATAATTTAAAGCAGTGAAAAGCTTATTTTTTTATGGACAATGAAGCTTTTTCATAGAGGAAAAGAATATTTTCAAAGCTCAATATAAAGAAACAAAATCAAGAATAGGTAACTTTTTTTTTGCAATTGGTTTAATGTTCTTTTACTCTGCAGCTGAACTTCAACAAAAATAGCTCATTTTAATCCCCTGCATAAGAACAGCAGATGTGCTGGCTGCAAATCATATTTTTGAAAAAGACAATCTCTGGCATATACGTGAAGATATGTCAACTTATAAATAAGCACGCTTCCCATACCACAGACTGCCCAGACTGCCGGGTCATACATTTTTAATAATCTATTCTATTGTCCTTCAGGCAATAACTGTTTGGTCATTTAAAATAAATATTAAATTACATATTGCATTAAATTCTGAATATATGGGGGGAAAGTCTATATTTTCACCAAAATTTTTTTTTAAAATTTTATATTCATGCATAAATACTAGGTTCATATTCTTCTTACACTTCTTGGATTCCCAGAGAGAAGTCTGCACAACCTCCCTCTAATCCCTCTCTTCAGGAAATCAACTTTCTAGGAGACACATTCTTTCTTCTAACATTGTACCTTCTTAAAATTATATCCTCTTACCATGGTCTCTGTGGAGAAGGGAAATATGTGGACACAGACAGCTGTTTGTCCTCTGCAAATGACCTCTGGTGTTGAAGGCACTGATTAAGGAAGCACCAGACTCCCATCCCAGAAACAGAGTTTACCACTTCTTAATTTTTCTTTGCTTACATTTTCCTCCTCAAAAAGTGTGATGAATCTATTTTCTTAAATGATGATATTTTGTTTTCTGGTTAGCAATTAATTACTTATTTTTTATTTTTTGGGTACTGGGTACTTTACCACTGAAATATATCCCCAGTTCTTCTTAATTTTTGAGTTTAAGACATAGTCTCTTTAAGTTGCTAAATTGTGGAGGCTGGCCTCAAACTTGAGATACTTCCACCATAGCCTCCCAAATCAGTGGGATTATGGATATGCGCCACTATGCCTGCCTAATTACTCTGAAGTTTAAATTTACAACCATACCTGCTTATTCAAGAATTGGTAATGTGTAAGAACAAATGCTAGAATATAGAAAAGGAATTTAAATTTCCTGATCAGATGAAAACATCTCATTCCAAACTCTACTTGTATTTTAACTATGAACACAAAATACTCCTAAAAATACCTTAATTGGTTGTTATTGGTCATGCATTGTTTTCCTCCAAGTCTCACCATGGGCAAACTATTATTGTATACCAAGCTAACCCTTCATAGTCAGGGGTGTTAGCAAAGAATGAAAGGCAAGAACTTCTCAGGTACTTGGTATCTTGGAGCCAGTGGACTGGCAATAGATATATCCTTCCTTATACGACCAAGAATATATTGTTTAAAATCAGTCTGTGTAACATAAATATATTTTGATTTCCTAAGGTCTAAGTGAAATGCAGCATTTTGACTTGTTTTATGCCATTTCACTTTTTATTTACATTAACAATTGGTCAATCAACAAGTTCATAAAAAAACTTTGGGTGCTGATTACTCCCCCCACCCCCCAAAAAAAGAACTTGATTAAGGTGTACTTCACATAACCTAAGTACACCAGTGAAATTCAGTGATTTGGGGTAAATATTTTTCATTGTTCAACCATCACCACAATTCAGTTTAAGAACATTTTCATCACCTCCCAAAGATTTCTGGTGCCCATTCTTATCCCTGGTCTCAGTCAACTATGAATCTGGTTTCTGCTGCTATAAATTTGCCTTTTTTGGACAATTTGTATAAAAGAAATCATACTATGTCAAGCTGAGTGTGAAGCCAGCCACTGTGAGGAGTTTCCCTCAGAAAGGAGAAGAAAAGCTTCTTTTGCAAACTTCGGGAAGAAGGGCAGGAAGCACGGGGATGTAGACGAGTTTACATGGTGGAGGAAAATGAGTGATATTCTGATACCTTCTATTTTTTTCTATGAAATAGGAGGTGGTAAGAGGTCTTTGGTGGGGTTGAGTGGGGTGTCAGGTCTTGGAGGTTCACTGAGATAGCACTGAAGATAACAGAAGAGTGAGTTGACCCGAAAATCCAGCCAATGCACAGGTGACACCCAGCACCTTGCTATGGTGGAGAAACAATATGACTTTATCACCAGACCAGTTGGCTCATTTTGTGACTTTTTCTGGGCAATTGAATTCACTCAGAGGAGGGAGTTCGGGTGATGTTAACATATTTTGAAAATGTTACAGACCATGGGATGTACACTGGATGAGACAGAAAGTGAAAAAAGGAAAGAAATGCAAGATGGAAGTGGAAGTGGAATAAAGCAGTGAGATGGATGACTTAGGTGTTCCCAGTGAGGTCCTAGATGAGACGGGAAAGCAGAGGCAGCAATACATCAGCTGCCCATGAGGCTGTAATGGCATTTACCTAACTAAGAGGAATGAAATCATGGCATGCAGCAACTTAGGTTGTGCTGTATAATTTAGGAAAGCTTCCCACATATACCATAATGTAAACGTCATTCCTTGCAGCTGTTCAATGGGGTGACCCTGTTAGAGATCTTATATGCTGTAACTGCAAGTCAGATAATGCTCTAAGCTATCCATTATTACTTTAATAAAGAATTGCCTAATCCTAAAAAGTATATGGAAAAAATGTGAGATTTCTCATAACTTACATGATATTTAGACTTAAGCAATCAGTTATTTCCATTCCGGGGAATAAAAAAAAAAATGCAATACACAAACAAGTCATCATTTGGTATAGGAGCTTCAGACATGTACATGATGAACTGTGTAATGTATATGGCTTGAGTTTAAGGATCCTGGCCACTTCCCTGTCTCCTTTGAGTAATGGAGTTTTTGACAAAGCAATTATAAATAAAGTTCCATGAATACCATTATGGTTATAGCTAAGAATTCTAGATAGTGTGCCAACTGAAATCTCTGAGCACTGATATAAACAGATCATGAAGAGAAGGAAAGGCCCAAAATTATATGGGATGACATAAGAATTTCCTTAGTTTCAGTAAGACTTGCCCTGGATGTCTGTATTGACAGCTTCATGCTGGGTATAAATCTTTATAGTGTTACATAAACTCAAATGACTGATAAAGTAATTGCCTTCCTTGATAGATAAGCATCTTTCAACTTCAGGAAATTGTAGAATTAAGTGAAGAAATGCGAATTAAGATCACTGAATTAATATCTATGCTTTAAGTAATCTGCAGACATTATGTACCTATAAGGCATTCCATAAGACTTCCTTTTAACCACAAGTTAAAATAAATAAGTAACTTAATGTAGTGATTTTTAAGCAACATGCCACTATGTTTAAACACAGAACTGCATTACTTCAGTGAACTTCAGTTTTTTATATTTGAGTATTTATATATGTAGCTTTAAATTTACTAGCTTATAAGAAATATTTGAGTACTTGTGAAGATTTTGAAGGTGCACAGTGAAGTATTTATGAAAGGTATCAGATATATTCAATGTATAAAACAGCTTAAAATGTGTAGGTGTTTCTTGAAGTATGTATGAAAATAGAACAAAAATACTATCTAATGGTGTTAAAATGACTACTAAAATTTGTTAGACTTTAGAAACTCAAGAGGTATCTGTACACCCATGTTCAGGCATCAGCACTATTTGCAAAAACCCAAAGTTGGGAGCAATGCAATTGTCCATCAGCAGATGAATGAATAAGATGTGGTAAATATATATAATGAAGTATTGTGCAGGCTTAAACGGGGAGGAAATTCAGATGCATGCTGCATTGATGGTGAACCTTGCAGACATTATGCTAAATGAAGTAAGCCAGTTAGTTATAAAAGGACAAATACCATATGATCCCACTTGTACAAGGCACTAGAGTAGTCAAATTCAGAGACAGAAAGAATTGTGCCTGCTAGGAGCTGAAAGAAGAAGGGGGTATGGAGTTATTGTTTAACAGGAAGAGGATTTCAGTTTTACAAGATAAAAGTGGAGGGATGGTGGCCATGGATGCCCAACAATATGGATGTACTTTATGCCCCAAACTTAACAGTGGTTATGATGTCAAGTTTCATGTTACCTATAATTTTATCACAATTTAAATATTTACTAATAAAAATAAACTGCTGAAGGGATATAATTTGAAGTTACATTTGAATTAAGCAAGCCTGCATTGTTTTCATTTAATTGATTTTACTTTTTAAAATACACAACTGCGGAACGCATTACAATTCTTATTACACATATAGAGCACAATTTTTCATATCTTTGTATATAAAGTATGTTCACGCTGATTCATGTCTTTATACATGTACTTTTTTTTGCAATAGAATTCTTATTACACATATATACCAAAATTTTTCATATCTCTGTTTGTATATAAAGTATGTTGACACCCAATTCGTGTCTTCATACATGTACTTTGTATAATGATGTCCATAACATTCCACCATCCTTGCTAATCCCCTGCCCCCTCCCTTTCCCTCCAACCCCTGTTCCCTATCTAGAATTCATTTATTCCTCTCATGCTCCCCCTCTCTACTCCCCTATGAGTCAGCCTCCTATATCAGAGAAAACATTCAGCATTTTTTTTTGGCGGGGGGATTGGCAAGCCTGCATTTAAAGAGCACAATAAACTTTGGGTCCTTTTCTTATACAGTCACCATTGAGGGCACTAAAACAGCTACATGCAGCACTGAACACTCCCTTGTGATGGATATGTATGCTGTTATTACAAGTGCCCACAGTGCTGCATAGGCATTCCTGAGCACACTCTAAGTTCTTCTGTGAGTTCAACTCCCAGAACTGGAATTGCTGCATCAAGTGTTCATTTGGACAAATTCTGCAGAACTGCTCTCTGAACAGGTGGCACCAATTCACACTCTCTACAGTAGTGTGGAAGGCATTTGGCTTCCTCACATCGTCTCCAACAATGAACAGACACAAGCAGCCTAACTTTTATTCCTTTAATGGTTGAAAAATGATATCTGCATTGCCGACTTGACATTAACTCATTGTGTGAATATCTTGAATATTAAGGGAAAAAAATAACTCCGTGTCAGGTACTTTGTAGTATTCCTTTTTCTTAATTATATAACTTTTCCTAAATGCTAAAAATATTTTTGCCATCCGTACAAATGAAGAAATTAAAGGTCAGAGATTAAGTAATATGGGGACATGAAAGAGCTAGAAAAGGGTGAATCAGGGATTCAAATCCAAGATTCATTTCACTCAAAAGCATCTGAGTGCATTTACCCCTACACCACTCATCCTGTGTTCATTCCGTCCCATGCACAGATTTTCTGCACTGTCAGGTTTGGGTAACTTTGCCTTCTCCTAAGAGACCAAAGCTCTGTACCATTCTAATGAGCATAGTCACAACCCCACAGATGCGTTCTCCTGACTCCAAGTATAACTTCCTAACTCCCAACTAGCAAACCCAGTTTTGCTTGTCTTCTGGTTTCTCCCAAAGATGATTCTCCATCTAGCTGGTTATATCAGGAGAACTGATCTCTCTGCATACCAAGAGAAATATTAAAGACTTGGCTTCTGCAAATAGATGAGTAATTACTTTAATAACCACAGTTGTATTGCATTTTATTTCTAACATAATGCCATTATTTAATACTTCAGTGGAATGTGCACTTGGCAAAGAAGGACTGCTTTCACCTTTCTCCACAGTCTTTCAAAGCACAAGGCTACATCTGACACCAAAGGGCACTTAAAGAATGAAGAGGTAGGAAGGATAATTAGGTGCTGGCCAATGGTGCAAACAAAATTGCTATCTTTGATGTCGTGTTTCATAAGGATGAAGGCCATCAAAGATGTAGTCCTAAAATTCATGGCCTACTTGAAGTTCACTCTCCCAAGAGCAAACCCAATTAACTTACTTTTAAGGACAATAAAAAATGATGAAGATTAAAAACTAAAGAAGATTATTTAAAAGCAGAAGGATATTGTCACTTTTGCAAAAGAAAGTTAAAGAGACAAAATTATTTTGACATGAGTTATTAAGGGTCCAGAGATGTAAATGATTAACACAAAAAATGGATCATATGCAAGTCAAATCAATGGAGTACAAATTTTATAGTATCTAAGAAAAATCTTCAATAGCTAAGTAGTCCTCAGTGTATTTCAGATAAAGGGGGTAAGTATTTACCAAACATTAATCCATTATAAAATCCAGAAACAACAAATGGAAGCAAAGTGCTTGAAAAGATTTTATATACCACTGGATCAGACACAGTTAGATCACGAGATGGATCAGGGTGTTTATGAATAAAGTGTCACACACAATTTGCTGGGGGAGATGTTATATAATAATGTGGGTTCAATGTACTATGTTCTTATTGAAATGTCTTCCCTAATCAATGAGTGACATGATACTGTGTCAATCAAACCTAATAAATCACACCTGTCCCAGGGAACTGTTAAACAAACCCCTCTCCCTGTCTATCCCAACACAAGACTTCCAATATCACATTTTACTAGATGGGCTGAAATCTAAGACAAGAGCAAATGCCATGTGATTCATTACTGGGGTTTCCATTATTCAGGAGTTTCAGGAAATGCTGAAGAACTGTTATGGGCCAGGCTATATGGGTAATGACCAAACAGACTCCATTTTACCCTCAGACTCCATGTCTTATAAAGAAATGCTTCTCCCATGGGAACACCCCATCTCTGTAATAGTTGCTTAGCATAGCATGTTTGGCAACACAAAATGGCAATTCTTATACAATGTAAAATTGTTCTCTTTTTGGTTCCCATTTTTTCTTGAACAATGTACCTTGTCAGAGAATGATTGTCTAGATGTTAGTAACTATTCTTTTTAAACTTGTACTCAACTAGGATAATTCTGATCCACTTCCCTTCTGCTTATGATTATGGAAAGTCCTGTGGGAAATATCAAATGTACCCACAATGAAAATATGAATATGGGCATTGCATTGTCTCACTAATTGCTCAATTCAGCTTCTGTACTCCTGCTTGTTTGCTACTACATCAGACTGGATGTGGGTTTTGCCTTTAAATGCCTTACAATGCTCAGGCTCGGGGCTGTTCCTTGCAGAGATAGTTTTGGGTCCTGCAGAGAGCAGTTGCTGGCTGGCTAATGAAGACTGTCCAATTTGGACAAAATTGGGACTTGGTATGTTTTCTGAGTGGTCTGCCCCATAACAGAACAAGTAGTATCATGAGAAGCCCTGCCCTTGTAACTACAAGAGGAACAGCAGATGGTCAATGGATCCTGTTGGCACTGGTGGTCATCTGTACTGGTGAAATGAATCATTCCTGGCTCTTGTGATTGGAACCTTATAAATTTTCCATAAACATAAGCACCAGAGAAGGCTAAGAGCAAAGATATCCCCTTGTAACTTCTTAACAAAAATGTCACAGTACTGAAATACCAGCTCAGTATTTAAAAACAGTATCACATCTTGCACAACCTTGCAAATCTGCAATTCATACAGAAACCTATATAGCCTGACTAGTATTGGTAGTGAGAAACTTACCTCGTTAAAAAATAAATACAAAATGAAAGATTAAAAGTTTCTCTCTGAGTTCAGGAAAGTGAACCCTTTTAATATTCAGTCTCAAAAAAAAGTACAGAAAAAGGGATGGTCATTACTTCTAGTTAAACTAATTGTCTGGAAGATCAGATGTCAGGAAAAGCTCACAAGGGGGCAAAATTTTAAGATATGAATACTCTAAGTAACAGATGAGAGTATGCAGCCTAGAAAGTGGATGTGAATAATATGAAGTACAAATTAAGTACAAGATTTAAAAATAAAAACACAAATAGAAAAATAATAAGGAAATATCAGGAAAAAATTCTGGACTTATAAAAATATCTTTAAATCTTTAGGTTACAATGATTCTTGGTGGCTAAAAAAAATATACCCAAGAAAAGGACCTCATGAAATCTCCAAACCTTGCACCTCTGAGACTAAAAGAAAACAACAAAACAAAACAAACAAAAAAACCTTTCCATTTCCAGAGAGAAAGAGCAGGCTATCTTTGAAGGAGATGAAACAGAATAGCATTATTCTCATTTGTAGCACAGACAGTGAAAACAACATTTAGATTGTAAATTTATAAATCTTGAGGATGAAAAGAGAGTCACAGGATAACATAAGATTAACATAAAATAAGATTAGCCTGAATAGTAATATCATCAGGAGTTGTGAGGTAGTGCAGGTATCTTCCATAATGAGGGCTTAGAAATAAATGATTCTTATTATCTCGGTTTTGGACCAGGAGGACTGAATAGGTAAAATGTCCTGAGGTGAGAGGAATAACTTTACTTAATTAAGGTATTATATAAAAGCCCTAAGACAGGAGCTGAGGTTTCAATACAATGGTGCAAGATAGGAATGTCCCCATTAGTTTAATAAAGAACAGAGCAGAATTTCTCAGTTAAGAAAGAAGGGCAGAGGAAGTAGAGGAATGAAATAGATGAGAATAAACCAAAATGTCAGCAAAGGTGAAAAGGGAAAAAAACCACAAGATACAATGACTTCAGTGTGTAAAACAAAACGATGAAATTTAAACCAAATATACTGACATTATAATAAATATGAATAAGCTTAGTTTTTAATCAAACAAGGAAGTTGTGGATAGATTGAATTAAAGTAATAAAACTCAGCTATAGTCTATCTATATGAAGATCATCAAGATGAAATGACAAGAGTGGAAAATAAACAAAAGAGCCAAGAAAAATTAGGGAAAATAATGATGAAGCACAAGTAGCAACAATCAGTATCAGAGAAAGTGAAATTCAAAAACAGGCACCTTAACTGAGTCAAAAATCAATATTATACGAGTATAAAAACTAAAATTCCTTAAGAATGTGTAAAATCTATACACTAAAAAGTACAGTAAATACAAACAGCAAAAAAAAAAAAACTTCTCAAAACATAAGGGAATTTTTGTTTTTAATTTAATGAAGTAAATCAGTAACAACAGAAATAGAGAACACAATCAAACTGCCTTAATAGGTGTGTTTCCAATTCTGCACCAGATAAAACACAGCATGCATGTTCTTTGGCTTTCATGGCACATTTATCAAGGTGATCAGATACATGGTCCTAAGCACACCATTATTTCAACTAGGTTCAACAGAGCTAGAGGTTTGTGCTGCTTATTTTGTTTTCTCCTGTGTGCAAATCTAAAATTTCTATACTCCTAGCCTAGAAAGCCTTTAGGTAACATGGCTCCTGACTGATCACCAGAAAACGACACGTTGTGCTATTTATACAGAAGGATCAGTTTTTTTTAGCTGTAGAATCTGTGACATGAAATTGACTATTTTAGAAATATGGAGTTTATAAAATTTCACACTAGTGTGGTTTGTTATCATGTATAGCTGTGTGATTCAAATGGTAGCCACTAAGCCACATGTGGCTTTCTCAATTTAAACTTAAATTTTAAATTACATGAAATAAATATTCAGTTCCTCAGTCACACTAGCCACACATCAAATGCTCAGAAGCCACATGGTGGTTAGTGGCTACTGTATTGGACAGCATGAAGATTATTTCCGTCAGTCCAGAAAGTTTTATTGACATACATTGAAGTAGTCATCTCCGAATATCACAGAGAAATGGAGAACAAAACAGTATTCTGCAGTTTCAATGCTTTATGTCTAAAACTAGGTGGACTTGGAGAAAATGCAATAAAATTTAAGTACACTATGGAATTATGAGGTAGTTAAGATAAAAAAAACGAAAAAAGAGGTTTCGCATTAACATTTGAGTAAGGTTGCCACACTGGTGTTTGATTACAGAAAATTCTGACCAATTTTTTAAGAAGCCAGGCACACTATTTACAAAAGGTAAATGTGCATGGCTCAGTTAGCTTCCAGTTAGCCTACAGTGTTAGGTAGATGCTGGACTTTGCTGCCTGCTTCCCAAAATATATTTAACTCACCCAAGGAAAGACATATAAAAGAATTTTGAGAATTGTTAAAGGATTATTTAAATTTTAATTATTCATCAATAATAACTTTCAGAGACAGAATACCCTTAGAAATCATGAGACCTAATCATGCAGTTGGCAGATAAGGTAATAAAAATCCAGAAAGTTTCAGCAACAGGTTCTAAGTCAAAATGATGTGACATAATAGCTGAGGCCTCCTGACTTGTTCTCCCAAGTGCAGCACTGCCTGGAAATTGGAAGTCTACAACTGACAGATGCTAGGATGTCAAGAGCATTTCACTACAAAATAGACCTGCTGCATTGGTATCCAGGAATATGGTCTAACTCAGTATTTCCTAAAATATGGCTAGTGGAAGACCACAGAATACTAGGAATATTATATTTAAAAGGATTCTGTGGTCAAATATTTTAGAAAATAAAGTAAAACAAAGAATTTTTTTGGGAGGAAGGGGTATGTGTAAACCTATAGTACTTTAAGGGGCCCTTAACATACAATGTGCATCATTAACTGCCAAGAGGAGACTCCAGTAGGTAGTATTCAAAATTTATTTGCTCATAAAATATTTTCATTCAATAGCATTCCTAAAGACCAGTGTGGGATGAAACACCCTTTGGCAGACACTTATCTGAGTTTATCAGCATGTGAGTCCCTTGTGGTCTCAAACGTGGCTGCCCTAAAGAGATCTGATGCAATAACACCTCTTGTGCAATCTGCTTTCCTCCAGATGAACCACTGTCAACACCACAGAGGACTTGAGAACCTTGTGACGTGCCTGAGGCACTCAAGCTTCCTAAAGTTCCCAAGCTGTTGCCTAAATCGCTAATAACACTGAAAATACTGACAATTGATTATACTTTAGAAGCTTTTCTGTTTCCTTACATCATTTTATATATACTCTTTTAGGGTCTAAAATCTGACATCCACAATTGGCAATGGAAAGCATGTGGCTTCATATTCCTGAACAGGATTTTGTCAGTAACGCTGGTCTCAGGTGATAGTGGCATGTGTAATGGCACAATAGTGGCAAATCAATCAATCTATCTATCTATAGTGATATTATACGTTGACTGTGAATAAATTACATATTTTTAAAATACTTTTTTAGTTATACATGGACACAATATCTTTATTTTGTTTATTTATTTTTATGTGGTGCTGAGAATTGACCCCAGTGCCTCACATGTGCAAGGTAAGTGCTCTGCCACTGAGCCACAACCCCAGCCCCACATTACATATTTTTTTTCTTTTCTAATCATCAGAAAAACACTATGAAATAGATACTAGTATTATGCCCATTTCACAGATAAGGAAATTCAAGCACATTGAGAAAGATAACTTGTCCAAGATTACAAATGTAAATACTGGCCAAAATCTAAAAGTGGTGAGATTAGTCAAAAATGGATAATTCAACAAAACAGTCCTTAGCAAGAAAAGCAAAGCAGGAGGCATCACAATACTAGACTTTAAATTCTACTACAGAGCCATAGTAACAAAACAGCATGGAACTGTCACCAAAACAGACCTGTAGGTCAATGGTAACAGAAGACACAGAGACAAATCCATATAAATAGAGTTATCTCATACTAGACAAAGGTGCCAAAAACATACATTGAAGAAAAGACAGCCTCTTCAACAAATGGTGCTGGGAAAACTGGAAATCCATATGCAGCAGAATGAAATTTAACCTCTATCTCTCACCCTGAATGAAACACAATCAAAATGGATAAAAAACTTTGGCACTAGAACAGAGACCCTGCACCTAACAGAAGAAAAAGTAGGCCCAAGTCTCTACCATGTCAGCTTAGGAATTGACTTCCTTAACAAGACTCTGAAAGCACAAGAAGAAAATCAAGAATCAATGATTGAACAGAAAGGGGGCACCAGGATACCTAGGTGCCCTTCAACAGATGAATGCATAAATAAACTGTGGTATATATACACAATGGAATATTACTCAGCCTTAAAGAAGAATGAAATTATGGCATTGGATAGTAAATGTATGGAACTGGAGAATATTATGCTAAGTGAAATAAGAAAATCCCAAAGGCCAAATATTTTCTGATATGTGGATTCACAATAGGGGAGGGGGAAGAATAGAGGTATTTCAGACTAGAAAGAGGGGAGTGAAGGGAGCGGAAAGGACATGGCGTAGGAATGATAGTAGAATGAATCAGACATTATTACCCTATGTATATATGTGATTACAGGACTGGTGCAACTCCACATATGAACCAACAGAAGAATGAGAAGTTATACTCCATCTATGTATGATGTGTCAAAATGCATACTACTATCATAGTATAACTAATTAAAACAAATAAAAAATAGTCATATATGGGAAGAGGATTAAGAACGCATCCAAGATTGTGTCTTCATTCTTATTTCTTAATATGCTTTGGTCATGGAGTTAAAAATAAGGTTAATTATAGCTAAGTAAATGATGATTTAATAATAAAGTACTAATATCATTAAAAATGGCTGACTCACAGAATGAGCATTAATGATAAAGACTTGAGGGAAGCTGTTAATGACCACGAGGTTTACTCCACATGATACTGAGATTTTCAAGCAGTTTTTCTGTTACTGGGAGCTTCAACAGATAGGGTGCCATCTTCTGTGCCTCTGAACAGAAGCACAGTGACTGAGATCAGGGATGGGAGCCAGACAGCTCTGGACTCAAACCAAACTCTACCTTCACCCACTACTTTCCCGTGATCTTGAGTAGTTTCCTTCACTCATTTTGGAAGCAGAGTATGGTGTAATAAGAACACTTCACAGCACATGATGGTGGATGTGTGCATGGGAAGAGATAAAAACCTCGAGTTCCCAGCACTGGGTCTGGCTCTTAATAAATGATCAACACCTGGCTGCTATGCTTTTTATTGTGGCCATTACAAACTAACTTACAGAGCCTCCAGTTGACACAACACTTTCCTGTGCTTTATTTCATTATGCCATTACAGGAACATTGCAAGATGAAGGATGAGGGAGGCAGGAAAGTCTACGTAAACATCACTGTGGCTTTGATCCTACTCATAATATATGGATAAAATTTTCTTGGATGTGAAAGCTGGAAGAAACCACTTAAATGAATAGTAGGATCCTTCCAAGAAATAATATACTTCCTTATGGAGTTATTTTCTCTATTATTCAGGCTCCCTCTTTCTCAAAGATCTGTTTGGAATCAAAGCCAGGTTTCACAGCCTGAAAATTAATACTATGCAGCCAGAAATAAATTATTTTGCAAAGAGAAATACCAGACCCACATAATTTTTACTCAGGAAAAAAAAAAACAAACCTCCCTTTTTACCTTGCCAGAAAGTACAATGAACAAATATAAAAGCACAGCATTTATCCATTTCTGTGGTCTGTAAAAGAGAGCACCTCTTTTGATTCATGACTTAAGTCTCCCTTCCAGCAGTACCGCTCTGACCTGACAGCAAAAGCATCGCCATCGGTTTCTGATTGGCTGTGATGTTATCTGGTTTTCAGATTATCTACCTGCAGCTTCCATCTCCTTGGCAGGAGACTATGCCTCGCGCCACCAAGAGCAGGCCCCTCCTAGGAAGGAATTCAGGGTGCAGAAGTCGGTGACTGTCCAGCTCTGAGCTTATGGGCTAGGCTCTCACTGCCTACAGATGAGCATCAGGGGAAACCTGGCTGCATCCATGTGTTTCCAGACTTCCTTGATGTCCCAGATACACAAAAATAGCCTGAGAGTCAACCAACATTCTAAAATTTCTAAACAGATGTTTACTGGGTTGAGTACGTGTCTCTGCTTGACCACAGAAATTGGAAGAGTGTGATTCTTATTATTTTATAGTATCACCCTATGTATCCTCTGTCTTTAATTAGTAAAAGAAACAAAACTTAAAAATTTCTACTAAAAAAAAATGCCTTCCTTAAATTTCTGTCAGTATACTCACACATCCAATGTGGACACTTTTTATCTAAGGGTAGTTCCGATCATGTTTTTACTCAGTAAGCAAATTTTTTCCAGTTCCCAGGTAACTACAGACAGATTATGTCAATATAGAGAAAGGAAATAGTAAGTCCTAGAGGGTGGATTTCCTTCATACATTTTAGGGGTAAACTCAAAAAGTTATGTACCAAAAAGGCTCTATTTTAATTGCTGGAAAGTTTGAGTATTTGAGCCCCCCCAAATTATTCTAACTCTCCCCCCCCAATATAGTGTCATTCTAAAGCTGGACTCCCCACAAAAATGGATTTATAAAGCTCATGAAAATCATACTGAAAATATATCATGGAGGGGATTCAACATGGCGGCGGGCGCAGAGAGATCAAGTCTCTGACCTCTTCAGCTGCGTGGGCATAGGGAGTCGTAAACAGTCTAAATGCTGTTTGCTCAGGATCACTAGGCAATGCTGAGCTGACGTGGATCTGGGGCGAACAGTCTGGGCCTCTCAGAACACACACCAAGCCCGGATCGGCTGAATTCAAGCTCCCGTTCACCTGCTTCTCGCAGACAAACTGCTGTGACTCAGCACTAAACGATCCCGCTGAAACAACTGGTCGGCCCTTCTGAACCTACGGAGGTCAATGCCAACCGAGCCTTCATAGGCAGTGGCCACAGGATTGAAACGGGGCTTGGGAGAACCAGTCAGGACCCACCCATTGCATTGGTCACCCGGCAAAGGGAACGAACTGTCGCCATTTGCACGGGATACACCATGGCAGAGAACTGACGTCACCAGAATGCGGCAGAGGAGATAACTCCATTGAAACCGGCGGCGACAGGTGTGTAACCCCCTAGCCTTCCCTCTCCACACAGCGGGGGAAGCCTTGAGGGCCCCTCCCAGCTCTCCCGTAAGGGCCCCTCCCAGCTCTCCCGTGAGCCTGATAGCCAGACCGAAGGAATCAGGAGTGGCGCGGGACCCGCAGCGCGGAACTCCCGGCTACCGCTCCCACCAGTGCTGACAACTGAGGTCTCTTGCACCAGCGACTGGGGGCGTGGCTACCGGAGGGCAAGCAAAATTCGCTGAGGGTACTCAGCCCCAAGCTCCACAGATTTAGGGTCTGAGGGAATGGCAAACAGGGAGAGTGTGCCCAGTCGTTCATGAAAATAGAGCTCCCGAGAGCAGCAGACCTGGCGTGTAGCCAGTATTGTGGTGAGCGTCACCGGTGAGTGGGGCCTGGCTTGAGGAAAAGTGGAGAAGTGACTAGACACAAGAGAAGGTCCTAGGCACTCAGGATTGGAGACCCGCCCAGTCTGGGAGGAGGAGCTGCTGCACAGCGATTGGTTCCCGCGTATTGAGAGGAGAAGATTGTCCCGGTGGGAACAGCTCCACCTACTGGAAGAGAAGTTAATCAAACTCTAAGACTGCATTTATTAATTTTTTTTTTTGATTTGGGTTTTTTTTTCATTTTCATTTTTTTATTGTTTTTTAATTTTTTAAAAAAATTTTTATTATTTTTTTAATTTTAATTTTAATTTTTTTTCTTTTTTTATTTTCTATTTTTTTCTTTTGTCTTTTCATTTCTTTTCAATTTCCTTATTCCCCCTTCCTTGAATTCTACCTGCTTACACTCATTCTCTTTAGTGACTTCTTCCCTTCCTTTCCTCCCAAGCATCAAATAAATTTATAGGAGTAAACAGTAACTCAGCAGTCAAACAGAACAAGAAGTAACATGAGCAGCATGAAAAAGCAAGGAAGAAAAGGAGTACAAACCATGCAAGACAGCCTAAATATTCAGGAGGACCTAGAGGCATCAGAAAAATAGTCAAATAAAGAACTCAAGGATTACCTTAGACAGATGGAATGGAACCTTAAAGAGGATATGAGACAGCAAATTCAAACAGTGAAAGAACACATTAAAAATGAATTACATAAACAGATAAAAGAAGAAATTAAGCATCTTTATCAGGAGATAGAGATTATAAAAAAATCAAACAATAATTCTAGAAATGAAGGACACTATAAACCAAATTAAAAACTCAAATGAGAGTATCACTAACAGAGTGGAGCAAGTAGAAGCCAGAACGTCAGATAATGAAGACAAAATATATCATCTTGAAAAGAGTCTAGCCAACTCAGAAAGGCTGGTAAAAAATCACGAGAAAAACATCCAAGAGATATGGGATAACATAAAAAAACCAAACTTAAGAGTCATCGAGATAGAGGAAGGTATAGAGGTTCAAACCAAGGGACTGAGCAACCTGCTGAATGAAATAATTACAGAAAGCTTTCCAGAAATAAAAAAGGAAACGGATATACAAATTGTAGATGCGTACAGGACACCGAGCACACAAAATCACAGTAGACCAACACCAAGACACATTGTGATGAAGATATCCAATATACAGAACAAAGATAAAATATTATAAGCTACAAGAGAAAGGAGGCAGATTACATTCAGGGGTAAACCAATAAGGTTAACAACGGATTTTTCATCACAGATGCTGAAAGCGAGAAGATCCTGGAACAACGTATTTCAAACACTGAAAGACAATGGATGCCAACCAAGAATTTTGTATGCAGCAAAATTAAGCTTCAGGTACGACAACAAAATAAAAATCTTTCATGATAAACAAAAGTTTAAAGAATTTGCAGCCAGAAAACCAGCATTGCAAAGCATCTTGAGCAAAACACTACACGAGGAAGAAATGAAAAACAATAACCAATACCATCAGTGGGAAGTGCCTCAGTAAAGACAGAGGGTGGGGGGAAAGCTAATCATGGAGAAACAAACTAAATTTTAAAAAAAGATAAATAATCAAACATGGCTGGAAGTACAAACCATCTATCAATAGTAACTCTAAACGTTAATGGCCTAAACTCTCCAATAAAGCGACATAGGCTGGTAACATGGATTAAAAAAACAAATCCAACAATATGCTGCCTCCAGGAGACACATCTGATTGGAAAAGACATACACAGGCTGAAGGTGAAAGGTTGGGAAAAAATATACCACGCACACGGTCCTCATAAGCAAGTAGGGGTGGCCATCCTCATATTGAATAAAATCGACTTCAAGACTAAGTTAATCAAAAGGGATAAGGAAGGACATTATATACTGTTAAAAGGAACCATTCACCAACAAGATATAACAATTATCAATATTTATGCACCAAATAATGGTGGTGCGACATTCATAAAACAAATTCTCCTCAAGTTCCAGAATCAAATAGACCACAACACAATAATTATGGGTGACTTCAACACACCTCTCTCACCATTGGACAGATCCTCCAAACAAAAGTTGAATAAAGAAACTATAGAACTCAATATCACAATCAATAACCTAGACTTAACTGACATATATAGAATATATCAACCATCATCAAGTGGATATACTTTTTTCTCAGCAGCACATGGATCCTTCTCAAAAATAGATCATATATTATGCCATAGGGCAACCCTCAGTAAATATAAAGGGGTGGAGATAATACCATGCATTTTATCTGATCATAATGGAATGAAACTGGAAATCAATGATAAAAGAAGGAAGGAAAAATCCTACATCACATGGAAAATGAACAATATGTTACTGAATGACCAATGGGTTACAGAAGACATAAAGGAGGAAATCAAAAAATTCTTAGAGATAAAAGAAAATACAGACACAACATATCGGAATATATGGGACACAATGAAAGCACTTTTAAGAGAGAAATTCATCACCTGGAGGTCATTCCTCAAAAAAAGAAAAAAACAACAAATAAATGAGCTCACACTTCATCTCAAAGCCCTAGAAAAGGAAAAGCAAAACAACAGCAAATGTAGCAGAAGGCAAGAAATAATTAAAATCAGAGCGGAAATCAACGAAATGGAAACTATTGAAAAAATTGACAAAACTAAAAGTTGGTTTTTCGAAAAAATAAATAAGATCGACAGACCCTTAGCCATGCTAACAAAGAGAAGAAGAGAGAGAACTCAAATTACTAACATACGGGATAAAAAAGGCAACATCACAACAGATACTACAGAAATACAGAAGATAATTAGGATTTATTTTGAAAACCTATATTAAAATAAAATAGAAGATAGTGAAGACATCGATAAATTTCTTAAGTCATATGATTTGCCCAGAGTGAGTCAGGAGGATACACACAATTTGAACAGACCAATATCAATGTATGAAATAGAAGAAGCAATCAAAAGACTACCAACCAAGAAAAGCCCAGGACTGGATGGGTATACAGCAGAGTTTTACAAAACCTTTAAAGAAGAATTAATACCAATACTTTTCAAGTTATTTCAGGAAATAGAAAAAGAGGGAGCTCTTCCAAATTCATTCTATGAGGCCAACATCACCCTGATTCTGAAACCAGACAAAGACACCTCAAAGAAAGAAAACTACAGACCAATATCTCTAATGAACATAGATGCAAAAATCCTCAATAAAATTCTGGCGAATCGGATACAAAAACACATCAAAAAAATTGTGCACCATGATCAAGTAGGATTCATCCCTGGGATGCAAGGCTGGTTCAATATACGGAAATCAATAAATGTTATTCATCACATCAATAGACTTAAAGATAAGAACCATATGATCATCTCGATAGACGCAGAAAAAGCATTCTTCAAAGTACAGCATCCCTTTATGTTCAAAACATTAGAAAACTAGGGATAACAGGAACTTACCTCAACATTGTAAAAGCTATCTATACTAAGCCTCAGGCTAGCATCATTCTGAATGGAGAAAAATTGAAGGCATTCCCTCTAAAATCTGGAACAAGACAGGGATGCCATCTCTCACCACTTCTATTCAACATAGTTCTTGAAACACTAGCCAGAGCAATTAGACAGACGAAAGAAATTAAAGGCATAAAAATAGGAAAAGAAGAACTTAAATTATCACTATTTTCAGATGACATGATTATATACCTAGAAGACCCAAAAGGGTCTACAAAAAAACTACTAGAACTAATAAATGAATTCAGCAAAGTGGCAGGATATAAAATCAACACTCATAAATCAAAGGCATTCCTGTATATCAGCAACAAAACTTCTGAAACGGAAATGAGGAAAAACACCCCATTCACAATATCCTCAAAAAAATAAAATACTTGGGAATCAACCTAACAAAAGAGGTGAAAGATTTATACAATGAAAACTACAGAACCCTAAAGAGAGAAATAGAAGAAGATCTTAGAAGATGGAATAATATACCCTGTTCATGGATAGGCAGTACTAACATCATCAAAATGGCGATATTACCCAAAGTTCTCTATAGGTTTAATGCAATGCCAATCAAAATCCCAATGGCATTTCTTATAGAAATAGAGAAAGCAATCATGAAATTCATATGGAAAAATAAAAGACCCAGAATAGCAAAAGCAACTCTAAGCAGGAAGTGTGAATCAGGCGGTATAGCGATACCAGACTTCAAACTATACTACAGAGCAATAGTAACAAAAACAGCATGGTACTGGTACCAAAACAGGCGGGTGGACCAATGGTACAGAATAGAGGACACAGAAACCAATCCACAAAACTACAACTATCTTATATTTGATAAAGGGGCTAAAAGAAGCATGCAATGGAGGAAGGATAGCATCTTCAACAAATGGTGCTGGGAAAACTGGAAGTCCATATGCAACAAAATGAAACTGAATCCCTTTCTCTCGCCATGCACAAAAGTTAACTCAAAATGGATCAAGGAGCTTGATATCAAATCACAGACTCTGCGTCTGATAGAAGAAAAAGTTGGCTCCGATCTACGTACTGTGGGGTCGGGATCCAAATTCCTTAATAGGACACCCATAGCACAAGAGTTAATAACTAGAATCAACTAATGGGACTTACTTAAACTAAAAAGTTTTTTCTCAGCAAGGGAAACAATAAGAGAGGTAAATAGGGAGCCTACATTATGGGAACAAACGGTTACTCTTCACACTTCAGATAGAGCCCTAATATCCAGAGTATACAAAGAACACAAAAAATTAGACAATAAGATAACAAATAACCCAATCAACAAATGGGCCAAGGACCTGAACAGACACTTCTCAGAGGAGGACATACAATCAATCAACAAGTACATGAAAAAATGCTCACCATCTCTAGCAGTCAGAGAAATGCAAATCAAAACCACCCTAAGATACCATCTCACTCCAGTAAGATTGGCAGCCATTATGAAGTCAAACAACAACAAGTGCTGGCGAGGCTGTGGGGAAAAGGGTACTCTTGTACATTGCTTGTGGGACTGCAAATTGGTGCGGCCAATTTGGAAAGCAGTATGGAGATTCCTGGGAAAGCTGGGAATGGAACCACCATTTGACCCAGCTATTGCCCTTCTCAGACTATTCCCTGAAGAACTTAAAAGAGCATACTACAGGGATACTGCCACATCGATGTTCATAGCAGCACAATTCACAATAGCTAGACTGCGGAACCAACCCAGATGCCCTTCAATAGATGAATGGATAAAAAAAATGTGGCATTTATACACCATGGAGTATTACGCAGCACTAAAAACTGACAAAATCATGGAATTTGCATGGAAATGGATGGCACTAGAGCAGATTATGCTAAGTGAAGCTAGCCAATCCCTAAAAAACAAATGCCAAATGTCTTCTTTAATATAATGAGAGCAACTAAGAACAGAGCAGGGAGGAAGAGCAGGAGGAAAAGATTAACATTAAACAGAGACATGAGGTGGGAGGGAAAGGTAGAGAAAAGGGAAATTGCATGGAAATGGAAGGAGACCCTCATTGTTATACAAAATTACATATAAGAGGTTATGAGGGGAATGGGAAAAAAAAAACAAGGAGAGAAATGAATTACAGTAGATGGGGTAGAGAGAGAAGATGGGAGGGGTGGGGGGGATAGTAGAGGATAGGAAAGGTAGCAGAATACAACAGTTACTAATATGGCATTATGTAAAAATGTGGATGTGTAACCGATGTGATTCTGCAGTCTGTATTTGGGGTAAAAATGGGAGTTCATAACCCACTTGAATCTAATGTATGAAATATGATATGTCAAGAGCTTTGTAATGTTTTGAACAACCAATAAAAAAATGTGAGAAAAAAATATATATCATGGAGTATGTAGAGAAAATGTAGATATACTTGGTCTGTTCTGCATCCAAACCTCCCTCCTATTTGAGGGAAATTTCCATTGTGTGAGTTTCAGCGGGAGGAATTCATACAAAGACACACATTTGGAAATTTTCCCCAGCACTAAAGATAATGGAGGAAGCAAAGGACAAACAGGGGACTAGCCAGCAGGAACCTCAGCCTATTTTCTGTAGGCAGTGTCTCTCACGTATTCTCAAAGTTCATCTATAGACTGAGTGAAGATCCTACAGTCTACTCAATACCTTTTCTTTTTTTTCAAATTTGTTTTAATTAGTTACACATGTCAGTGCGATGACCTTGACATATCATACATTTGAATCAGACGGGATACAATATCTCATTTTTCTGAGTGTACAGGTTGCAGAATCACATTGGTCATGCATTCACATAATAATGTAATAATAATGTAATAATAATGTAATAATGTAATAATAATGTAATAATAATGTCTGCTTCATTCTACTGTCCTTCCTATCTCTCCAAACCCTCCCCTCCCCTCCCATCACTTCTCTCTATCTAATCTAGGGTAATGCTATTCTTTTTTTTCCCTCACATCTTCATACGTGTATTTTGTATAACAATGAGGGTCTCCTTCCACCATCCATGCAATTCCCTTTCTCCCTCCCTTTCCCTCCCACCCTTCTTCTCTATGTAGAGGTAATCTTCTTCCCATGCTCTTCCTCTCAATACCTTTTCATCACATTCCTTTTGTTACTATTTTTTAGTTCAATGAGCCAGATTTGGTTTCTGCTTGCTTGGCAACACAGATCCCTAATTGAAGCAGGTAGTACCCTATTCACAATGGATATATATATATATATATATATATATATATATATATATATATATATATTTTAAAGTTTGAAGTGTTAGTTATAACTTAAGGATTCTACATAAATTTTTCATTTGCATGCTTTGCAGGTAGGGGGTGAAGTTCTTGGGCAGTGATTACTCTTTGCATGTGTGTTCAGATTAAAGTTTTATAGCATTGATACATGAATAGTTTTCTCCCCTACAGTCTCGATTTTTTAATCTTTCCCTTGTCACCTTCAATATTAAGGTGTTTAAATAAGGCTTAACCCTAGCCAGGTATGGTGGCGCACACCTGTAACCCCAGCGGCTCAGGAAGCTGAGAAGGAGAATCGTGAGTTTAAAACCAGCCTCAGCAAAATTGAAGTGCTAAGCAACTCAGTGAGACCCTGTCTCTAAATAAAATACAAAATAGGGCTGGGGATGTGGCTCATGGTCAAGCGCCTCTGAGTCCAACCCCCAGTACCACATCCCCCCACAATGGTATGCATTAACCCTTACAATGGTATGCATACTTGCTTTAGCTAAGACTCTTTGTAATAATTATAAGGCGAAACACTGCTCTTATCCCCTTCAAACTAACTAGCCAGGATGAGACCAGCCATCACATTTCCAAAAGATAAAAATAAAGAATTAGATGGGCTCCACTGATTTTGGGTTATGAATAAAAAGTACTTCATAAGAGGTGACATCCAAAAAAGTCGCAGAGAGAATGCATACTAGCTGAAAATGAGAGACAGCCCTTTGGAAAACCACCTGAGGTTGGCTGACTTCCTAAGTTATCTTGGAACAGGCTCACAGTCCGAAAGCAGTCTGTTACATTTGGGGCAGCAGACTCAAGAAAGCTTAAGGTCTGCCCATTTTCAAATTCTGAATTTCCACTAAGTCTATGTTAAAACTTTAATGAAATATTCAGGACAGGTAAATCTGCGGGACACATAAAATGTAATATCGCTGAATCTATAAACATACCCCAAGCATTAAAAAATGGGGTGTCTTAGGGGGAAATGTGAGGGAATTTTAATATTTCATAGGAAGTGATGGTTCTTAAAACATCTTAAGCGATAATAGCTGGAAAAATTTTAAAGTATGTAGTAATTCTTTTCAAAAACATAATCTTCTTTTATAGAGTAGACAAATCTGGTTGCCAGTAGAGGCTACTTAACAGCATTTCAATTCTGCAATCATGTCTGACTTGAGTGCTATGATGTAACATTTTCCACCACATATGTGATGGAAGCCTATGATGGATTGGGCTGTCTAACACACTTCCATAAACGGAATTACATATGGAATGGGCAAAGGGCAGGGACGGCAGAAAAAGTAATTGTTTAGTGTAGAAGTCCATTAGATTTTTTACAATTTTATTTTTACAGATTTTTTTCACACTCTTGTATTATTCATACTTGAGTACATTTATTCTCATTCATATTCCTTTTTTATATCTCTTTCAATCTTAACATTGAAGGGCTGAGGCTTCAGCCCAGCATTAGAGTGCTTGCCTAGCATGTGTGAGGCACGGGGGTGGACAGCCAGCACTGCACCAACAAACAAAAAAGGAACAGATTAAATATGCTACAAATTCTTAATAGTGGCTACCTCTGGTTAAGGAGGGGAAATGAGGAATGAAAGGAATATGAGAATTTTTATTTTATCTGTAAAGCTTTATTTCTTCTAAAAGGGGGAAGAAGACCAGAAGTAATCAGAAAGATTTCTTAAAATGTCCTTTGTTGTATGCCAGATTTTTAAAGTTATCCCAAAGCATTATCCTTAAGACTACTTTCTTAATCAAGAACAGAACCTTCCTAAATAACTGATCAGGGAAAATTCTGCCTGATTTTCCAGGAGCAAATCAAAACTTATCGTTTAAGCATGGGATTTATTTGGAGGCATTTCTCAGCGTTTCACTGCAAGAGATTAGACATATCTCACTAATGCCCATATATTAAAAGAACTTGTGGTAGGTGTGGTAACGCACATCTGTAATCCCAGTGGCTCAGGAGGCCGAAGCAGGAGGATCACAGGTTTAAGGTCAGCTTAGCAACTTAGCCGAGGCCCTAAGCAACTTAGCAAAATCCTGTCTCAAAATAAAATATAAAAAAAGGCTGGGGATGTGGCTCAGTGGTTAAGTGCCCCTGAGTTCAATCACTGGTACCAAACAAACAAACAAAAAGAACTTGATGTGTTAATGTCATGTTATCTGCTCTACATTCTTTTTTTATTTGTTCTTTTTAGTATACATGACAGTAGACTGTATTTTGACATATTATACATACATGGAGCAAAACTTCCTATTCTTGTGGTTGTATATGATGTGGAGTTATGCTGGTCGTGTATTCATATATGAACACAGAAAAGTAATGTCCAATTCATCCTACCTTCTTTCCTATTCCCATTCCCTCTCCCTTCCCTTCATTCCCCTTTGTCTAATCTGCTGAACTTCTATTCTTCCCTCCCCCAACCCCTTGTTGTATGTTAGCATCTGCATATTAGAGAACATTTGAACTTTGGTTTTGGGGGATTGGCTTATTTCACTTAGCACTATTGTCTCCACATCCCTCCTTTTACCAACAAAATTCATAAGTCATTCTTTTTTATGCGTGAATAATATTCCTTGGTGTATATATACCACAATTTCTTTATCTGTTCATCTGTTGAAGGGCACTTAGGTTGGTGCCATAGCTTACCCTATTGTGAACTGAGCTTCTATAAACATTGGTATGTCTTCCCTGTATTCTCTTACCCAACAATTTTAATCTTTAGACTTCTTTCTTTCATAGAAAATGCAAACACAGAAGAAACAAAACACAGTTGTTTTTATAAACCTAGTAGAAGGCATGTGCTGAGATTTGAGTTTTCATTCCTGAGTAACTATGATATCCAATGCTCTCCTACTAATTCATACTGGATACTTTCTTATATAGGGTAAACTGCAATTAACCTTTGTTAGTAAGTAAATGAACCACAGAAAATTTGTGGCTGGTTGTTACATGCTGACTAATACAAAGTTTTAGATTAAACAGAATCTTCAGAGCACAATTTCCTGTACAATAATTTGAAATACCTTTAAGTCACTATCTCAGAAACCTCTTTTTTTCTTTCAGAGAATTTATCAGAGTAAAAAGTTTTAAATGCACTTATTTTAAATTTCTCCAAATGGATTGCTAGTACCATACATAAATGACTGTAAATATCTTGGGTCCAGTGGTTTCCCTAGTACCTAGCACAGTAACCAGCAGATGACAGATTCTTTTTTTTAAATACTTTTAGTTGTAGATGGCACAATACCTTTATTTTACTTATATAATTATTTATATTCTTGTGGTTCTGGGGCTTGAACCCAGTGCCTCACACATGCTACGCAAGTGTTCTACCACTGAGCTACATCACAGCCCCAGATGATGGATTCTTAGTAAACATTTGCAAAATTAACAAATGTGTCACTTTAGTTTAAAGTTAAATGCCTTATAACTCTTTACATATAGTCAAATATGCTTAGACAAAGAAATTCCAATGACGACAAAGTATAAAAACGCACAATAACTTCACACAACACATGTAAAAGTTTTACATTTGAACATCCATATGACATATAAACTATGGATTTTTATACCCGGGATATAACCACTTCGATTTAGAGAACACTATGAGAGCAGATTTATTGATTTATCATAAAAAATAATTTTAGATAAACTCAGACAGTTCATGTAAACACTGTAGACTTTTAAGTTAGCCAACATTAAAGAAACAGGAGTTGTACAAATGATATTTTATTGAAGTTGTAAAGAATGCATATACTAAGTGAGGATCCTTAACTTTCCTGCTGGTGATTTAATAAATGTTTCGGTCATATTTATGACTATTTCATTTCTCACATTTATTTTGTTGCCAGGATAAAACCTTAGGAGTTCATGCTTCAATAACTCCAGACTCAAGAATCTTCTACACAAATGAATTTTAAGTTGGCATTCACTAAAGCCCTAAATTTTATGGCTCAGCTGTCAGGGTGTAGAAACTGAGGCTTGCTCTATACTAAAGGTCTCTGTCAGGAGCCACACCTTTACCAATGAATATATATATTGACTATGGACTGGTGGTGAGTTTTCCTCTCTTATGTATTTGAGTTTTGTATTTTCATGTTCTCTCATTTAAGATATTATTTTCTTTCTATTCTATTTAGAAATTATCATATATTCAAGCAATGCACGCTTCTAAATAAAGTTAAAAACTCTGGTTTTCTGATTAATATGATTGTATATGTAACATGAATTCCTGAAGGAATTTGTTATTCTACAAAAATAAAAAAAGAGGAAAATTATTTTACTTTACAATAGCAAAATATTAACAAACAATCACAAAGTACTTACATATACTGGGCACTGTTCTATCTGCTTTGTGAAGAATAACTTATTTACCCCTTTGGTGAGGAAGGTATAATTATGCTCAATGGGCACAGAAGGAGACAGTGTAAAATGAATCAAGATAATAATATAATAATATAGTAATAGACTCCAATTTGTCTCTCAAAATTGCACAGCCAGTGAAGACTGGTGGGTGGGGGAGGCAATATTCCACCTTCATAATTAAAAATGATTTAGGTGCCAGGAAGTGTAAACATCAACGTTAATGTCCACATGAAATATCAACTACAAACAATTATGCACGTGTGTTCACATGGGTCGGTGTTCCCAGGGAATACACTTCATATATCAATGCACTCACCAATATCCAGGTATATGGTCATTTTAAATTTTTAAATTTTTGAATAAGAAAAATATTGAGACTAACACTGTGTCTGGCACATAGTACAAGTTCAACAAATTCTTAATGTTGAAAATAAGTCAGTGCAAAATAAATTAATTTTTATTTTTGCTAGTGGTAATAAATACATGAACAATAAAGAGCAAAATTTCTGCTTTACTGATTGCTGGTTTCTATGAAGGCTAGACAGACTATTCATCAATTTCTTAATCACCAGTGATGCAGAAATCTTGAAATGTATTTTTTCCTTTCAAGTACAGAAGGCTTCTGAGTTTGTTCTGATCTAATTTCACAATTGTTATCTAAGCCAAATCTCATAAAAACCTTCATCACATGTCATTTCTTCAAATACCTGAGGCCAGTACCTCAGTTTCAGAGAAAACAGTAACACAAGGTGAGCAAAGATAATTTTGTATTACAGATCTTGAAAACACAAGGGAAAAATAATTTTCAGAAAGAGGCATGAACTTCTTTTATGAATTAAGATAGAGTACAAAGAGACTGTACAAGTTTTACAACTGTCCTTTAGAACTTTGAATAACCTTTGAAAAGGACAGTAAGTCATTTACTTTCCAAAGGATAACTAAAATTTTCTTGATAAGACATTTAATTTTTCTGCAATGCAATCAAATGTTCTTAAAACCCTGTAAACTATTCTCCAGGCACTGACAGACCTTGAGATTCTGCAATTTACTGAGAACTAAAGCAGGTTATTGGCAAAGGCACCACTGGCATGTTTCCTTGCAGAATGGGGTGGTTACAGAGCACAGGGAGTAATTGCATTTCATCCGCACAGGAACTAGAAGCAACCAAAGACCGCCAGGGCTACCCCGTCATTAATGCTACCACAGCCCAGTACAAGCCAGGATCCCGACGGCTTTGGCACAATGCTATCATTTACTAGATAGACAATCCTTCTTACTCTTTAATAACATTAAGTTTATTTTTCCATAACTGCTCCAAGATTGGAAGAGGGCAGTCTCTAATGTAAAGCATAGGGAGAAAAATAAAACAAAAGCAATCACAGCAAACCAAGAAAAAGCCCACCCTAATGAAGAAAGGAAAAATGCCACCAAATTTAAAGTGCAAAACCAGTCATATTTTTACCAGAACCAAAAATATTTAAATATTTATATTATATAGAGGGAATTAATGAGAGATTTTTAAAATATGTTTTTTTGAGCTATTTTCTCTTTCACAACTCCCTCTAATAAATAGCATAATCACTTTTGTGATTTTGATTGATGACCTACAAGTTCTCTTCAATTTATTACACTATAATTTGAAGTTTCTCTTCTTCTAGAATCAAATGATATTGAGATTCATGCCTTAAAAAGTTATGTTTTCCCTCCATCTCACTAAGTTAGAAATGCTTAGATTCAGCTGCATTCATTTAGTGAAAGCAATGTTAATGTATGATGTTCATTCTGTTGGCTTTCTCCTTGAAAAATACTTTTGTTGTCTTCCTCTCAGTAGATCTGGTAAACTCCTCATTTCTTCCCTGATATAGAATACCCTCCTTGAGTGAATGTACCCCGTTCGTTTCTGACCTTAGACCCTAAGTGTAGCCAACGAGCATCAGGAAAGTTGTGGAGTGTCAGTGGCACAGTGCCTGACAAGTGATCACCCAGCGTCCCTAAAATATTGCTTGCACAATGACTGTTTGCTGTTAAAATGCATGTGAAGAGCTGAGCATGGTGGCACATGCCTGTTATCCCAGTGGCTCAGGAGGCTGAGGCAGGAGGATCGTGAGTTCAAAATCAGCCTCAGCAAAAGTGAGGTGCTAAGCAACTCAGTGAGACCCTGTCTCTAAATAAAATACAGAATAGGGTTAGGGATGTGGCTCAGTGATTGAGTGCCCCTGAGTTCAATCACCAGTACCCAGCCTCCTCACCCCCCCAAAAAGACATGAAGAAACAGGAAAGTGTGACCACAGCACACAGGAGAAAAGCAAGCAATAGATATGGCTTGTGTGGCAACCCAGAGGACCAGACTTAACAGACACACACTTTTTTTGTTGTTGTTCTTATTAGTTATACATGATAGTAGAATGTATTTTGATATATTATACTTATATGGAGTATAACTTCTCATTCTTCTAGTTGTACATGATGCAGAATTACATTGGTCATGTAATCATATATGCACATTGGAAAGTAATGTCCGATTCATTCTACTACCCATTCACCCTCCCTTCCCTTCATTCCCCTTTGACAGACACAGACTTCACAGCAGCCTCATGAATATGTACCAAACTAAAGGAAATCTGCTGAGAAAGCAAGTATGTGACAATGTTTAATCAAAGTGAGGATACTATCAATAATTATAAGAAATTATTTCTTAAAAAGTAGAAATTCTGAAGTTACCAAATACAATAACAGAAAAAAAAATCACTAAGAGTAGATTTGGCAAAAGAGAGAATCACTGAACTTATTTGTGATAGATCAATAGAGATTATGACATTTGGGGAGCAGAACAAAAAGTAAGAGAAAAGAATAAGGAAAAGTGAACAAAGTCTCAGGGAAATGTGGGCTACCATTAAGTACACCAAATATACATAGTGGAATGACCAGAAGGAGAGGGGGAAAGAGAGCCAGAAAAAAATACTCAAAGAAATAACAGCAGAAAACTTTCCAAATTTGATGAAGCACACTATTAATCTATACCTCCAAGAAATTCAACAAACCAAGAAGTACAAATGTAAAGAGATCCATGCCCAGACATATCCTAGTAAGAATGTCAAAAAACAAGAAAGAACCTTTACAGCGGCTACAGGAAAATAATTTCTCACATACATAAGAACCCCAATACATTTAGCAGCTGACTTATCAGAAAATCTGAGGACAGAAGACCTTAAGACAGTGAAAATAAATAAACAACAACAACAAAACCAAAGCTAAACCCAAAGCAAATAGGAATAAGGAAATAAAGAAGATTGGAGCAGAAATTAGTGAATCAATAAATAGAAAAGTAAGAGAAAAAACAGTGAAACCAAAGTTAGTTTTTGGACAGATAAAAACTGGCAAACCTTTAGGGGAACTGACCAAGACAGAGAGAACACTCAACTTGCTGACATCAGAAGTGAAAGAGGGGATGTCATTAATGATTTTGTTGAAATAAAAATGATCATAAGTAACTATGAACATGAACAACAGCACATCAATAAGTTAGAGGAAAAGGACAAATTTTAGAAAGATTCAAAGTAACCAAACTGGTTCTGTAGTAATTAGAAAATCAGAGGGAAGTAAGTAAAGACATTGACTTAGGAATCCAAAAACTATCCAAAAAGACAGACCCAAGCCCAGATGGCTTCACTGGTGAATTTAACCAAACATTTAAGTAAGAATCAATGTCAATTTTGAACAAACTTTTACAAAAATTATGTCGAAGAAATACTTTGCCAATAACGATTACACTAATGCCAATACAGACCAAGATGTTACAAGGAAAGAAAACTACAGATGGACATTCCTTGTAAATATATATGTAAAATTTCTCAACAAAATATGGCAAACCAAATCGAGTAACATTTACAAAAGATTATATGTCATGACCAAATGAGGTTAATACAAGGAATCTAATGTTGACCCATCATGTGGAAATCAATTATTATAATATACCATATCAATAGAATAACAGATAAAAAGTTATATGATCATCTCGATAGACAAAGAAAAAACATTTAACAAAATCCAACACCTTTCATAGTAAAAATATTTGAAAACTAGGAATAGAAAGGAATTTCCTCAACTTGATGAAGGGCATTTCCAAAAAAGAAATCACACAGAAAATATCATAGGTAATGGCGAAAGATTGGATCCTTTCTTCCTAAGATCAGGAAAAGGAGAACATATCTATTCTTGCCATTTTTTATTCAACATTATTATGGAGGCTTTTTAAGTAGGAGAATGAGGCAAAAAAGGGAACACATTCATACTAGAATGAAAGACATAAAACTTTGTAGATGACCTGATTTTATATGCATAGAGAGATAGATATCCTTGGACTACTATGAATTAATATGCATAATATGTGTCTATGCCCTCGCAATAAATAACTAAAGATTAAATTCAGAACACAATTCTATTTACCACAGTATGAAAAAGAGTAAAATATTTAAAAATACTTTGACAAAAGAAGTACAAAACATATACTTTGAAGTATACAAATCACCGCTGAAAAGAATGTAAATGTAAATAAATGAGAAGACAGTAACTGAAAGAAACAGAAAAAGCACAGATTAAACAGTCACTTAAGACCACGGAGTATTCTTTCCACAAATGCGAGTGAGTGGGGAAGGAGGACTCTTGCTCTAGGTATGCTGACGGCCAAATGGATGCTCAGGAGTTCCAGGGCAGCTTAATGACCCATCAACACCTGGAATGCCAAGCACTAGTCCTCCATATGTGCCATATGTGCACCATGGATGACTTAACACATGATAACATGGAACTGTGAATGAGTGCACTCAAGAAACCCCAGATCCTCAGAGATTTGTGGACCGCACTTCCTTGGACTACTATGAATTAATTGCCAGCTCAGTTTCCTAGACCTGGTCTGGTAGCCCCCATCAGTTTAATTCCAAATGAATGAGGGGTAAAATGACAGGCACAACAGTCCATTCTGAACTTCTACGCAGCATTTAGATAATTATAAAGTGGAATTTGCTTTAGTGTCATTCTAGCAGACAACAGTGTAGTGTGACCCATCCAGAACAAACTGGTAAAACGAAGAGGTTACTGCTATCTCAGGGCAGGGATGAATCATAATGCAGTCATCTCAGTTTCTGTTCATAATGACAAATTTTGAGCAGTAAAGAGTCCAAAAAAAATTCTTTTATTTCAGACTGGTGTCTTTGGGCTAAAGAGAGGGTTGGATCCATATTTTAAAATTCTTTTCAGTAATTAACAATCTCCAAATAGCATTTAATTGAATCATAGAATGAACTTGCTTCATAATTTTAGTAATTAAATGATAAATAATTTATTAGGCAATTATGTCATGAAAGGCACCAGATTCTTTATGTTATAGTATACATTGTGAAATAACTTCCAACTTAGAGCCCCTTATCCTTGGGCTGACCTTTCCTTCTCTGGCACTAAGAAGATGAAAAGAAGAAGAAGAGAGAAGGGAGAAGAGAGAAGGGACAAGAGGGAAGCAGGAAGGAGAAGGAGGAGGAGGAGAAGGAGAAAGAGAGGGAGGGAGGGAGGTAAGGAAGAAGGGAGAAAGGAAGAGAAAAAGAGGGAGGCAGGAAGCCCCTTTGTGCTGAAGGACACCATGGGAAGTCAGAGGGAGGCAAAATAGGCCTGGCAAAGATACTTCAGTGTGGATGCAGAGGGTAGGGCTTATCTGCCTCCCAAAGGGTCTCTGAAAAGCATCGCCTCACAAACTCAAATCAATATGGAGATAACTCCATCAAAGGGATTCTTGCATCGCTCACAGGGACCTGGAAGTTACTGGAGAGTCTGGTTAGGACTGTTATCAAATCCTATATATTCTCTTCATCATATTAATAGAAAAAGAAGTAAAGAATCTCTTAAATATCTTAACAAAGAGTGACAATTTTAACTAATGAACAGAAGACTTTCCACTGGGATTCCCCCAAGTAACTCCCTTACTCTCTCAACTCCTCCATTATGAGCTCAGCTGTTCTACGTTACCCTGTCCTGGCTCTAGGATTTTCCCTCAAGTGCTATGTGTCTGAAAAAATGATGCTTGGTGTTCCCCAGCACCAGCCATGCCCTCCAAACTGTCCTTTTTTCCAACTGTTCTTCAGACACCATCTCTACCTGACTCAACCACAAGAAGGATCAAAATCCTCTACCCTCACTCAAACTACACTTATTTAATTTTTCAAAGTCATAAACAATGAGAAATACATAATTTTATAGTAAGAAATAAATAATAAAACCAAAAATTATCTTAAAAAAGAGAAAGTATGGCCGGATGTAGTGGTACACATCTGTAATCCCAGCAGCTCCGGAGACAGGAGTGGGAGGATCACAGTTCAAAGCCAGCCTCAGTGACTTAGAAGGTCCTAAGTAACTTAGCAAGACCTTCTCTCAAAATACAAAATAAAAAGGGCTGGGCATGTGGCTCAGTGGTTAAGCGGCCCTGTGTTCAATTCCCAGTACCAAAAGAAAAAAAAAAGTAAAGTATTACAAAGTATAATATGAAAAATAAAAGTCTGAAATGGTATATTCCTTTATATATCTTACTACAATGTACACACTACAATCTTAGACTACTCTAAAAATCTATAATGAAATTATTGAAGAAGATATGGGGCTTAATTTTAGCAAGATATGATGTCATAAATTTGCTTCAAACAAGCAGGATTCCCCTTTTTAAAAACCAGATAAAATTTTCCACTTTCTACATAAGATTTATAAAGCATATTTGGATGATTTCTTATTTTACCACCACATAGTAACCAAGCCAGGATTGGAAGCCATCATAAACATTGTTGGCTCAATTTTGAGTATGTACTCCTCCTGATTGAGGTCATTGAAATTTAAAAATAGGAGATAGGGAGAAAACTTTAAGACAAAGAAGACTTTTTTTCAAATCCAATTTTGTCATACCAGAGGGAAGCAAAAACTATTCTAATAGCAGAATTTTAAGACATTATCAATCTATTCAAGATAATCCAGGAGTAAATTTTATCCAGTGTGATTCCATTTGGGGATCTAATGAGAAAATTGATTCTTAGATAAAGTCTTGGAGATATTTTTACAAATGATGTCTTAAACTTACCCAATTATAAGAACATCCTGGGATATTTTGGAAGGACCTCATGCTAGACCAGTATTTTACAAACTTACTTAACTTTATAGTGAAAATTACTTAGAAGGATTTAAAAGTGCTGATGGATGGGTAGGCTTAGGTCCCAGTGCTCCAGAAATTCTTATGATTGGTCTGGAATGTACACTGAGCTTTACATTTTTTTTGTAAATCTCCCTGGTGGTGATCACATGTAACCAAGGTTGGAAAATCATTGCATTTGAGCACTAGATCTCTAGGACTCAGGCATAGGAATCAATATTTTTTTTTTTACCAAAAAGAAAGAAAGATAGAAATTATGACTCTTATGACCAAGAAAGATGGATAACCACTCACATAGCCCAAGGTCTTCATTTTTCAGGCAAAAAATTACTTAAGAGTTGACTTGCTCAGGAACACAGTAATCTGTTAAATTCTAATTAAAGTCCCTTCTATGACATTCAGAGCTTATTTTTTTTTAAAGATGAAAACAATCTTGTTCAAGATTGGAATGTGCCTTGCATGCTATTTCTAAATCAGATGAAGACATTCACAAACATGCAGCTTTGCCCATATGGAAGAAGTTTGCATGCATTAAACCATGACATTAAGTATGGTCATGGGAAACATAGTTTTTAATCCACAGAAGATGAGGCACCCATAGAATTAGTGTTTCTTGGTTCAATAATATGCACTTAATAAACTACCATAATCTTATTTGTAAATATCAGCTATAGGATCACAAATTATATCATACTCTATTAGAAGTAATTTCACCTGGATTTTTGTATGACTTTATAGATAATTATCCAAGTCAAAAATTTCAAATATAATATTGAGTTCCTGGAGAATGTAATAAATAGAAACTATATTACAGACTTTTCCATTCTCACAGTTAATATGAACACACCAGCAACCACAAGCTAAAAATGACAAAATATTTACTGTCAGCACCTACAGAAGGAAACATAGTACTTTCATAACAGTTGAAAAACAGTAGCCAAGGAATGAACAGAATACAGTATCACAAACCCTCAAATCATACAGGAAATGAATGAATTATTCAGAATCCTGAGAAATCTCATTAATCCTCCCTGCAGCGCTGAGTTTGACTTTAGCTTGTGAAATCAGGAAAGTCTTGTGGTGAACAAGTCCCTGCCTACCAACACAGCATCTCATCAGAAGCAAAACCCCAGAAAGTCCCCGCCATTGTGATCTCTACCAGATGGAGGAAGTCAGACAGTGAAGACAGACCGATCATCACCACAGAGGGTCAATTATCCCCAGCATTAAACAGGAGAAGAGGACAAACAAGGAACATAAGGAAAAAGTATTCTCAGGGAGCAGGAAGCTGGGCTGAAGCCCCTTAAAACCACAATGGGGAAGAGGCACTCATCCTGGGGGATGATGGGGCAAATAGGAGAAACTAAACAGGCACAATTTTCTGACAACAGAGTTGTTACCATTGCACCTTAAAATGGGAGGAATCATCAAAATTCACGAATCTTTTCATTGAAAAGAGAAGATCTCCATGACAAGATGGAATAATCCTCCCACAGGGAAGGCAAAAGACAGGAAGCTCAAAGCTTAGTTTCCATCATCAATGCTGCCCAAACCTTAGTTGAGGTCTGTCATTCCTTTTGCAAACTCAGAATATGAACTATCCAAAATATCTGGGTCTCAAACAGGAGCTAGGAAGGAAAATGATGCTTAGGCAAAATCTGAATGGAGAAAGAGAGATTCAGCTACACCTCATTAGTACAAATAGAAGCTTGGGACAGGGCTGCCTATTTAAAGCAAGAAGAAGTCAAAGAGGACTGAAATAGGAACTATGTAACATAACGACGTAACTGCTTTATCCTAAGAAACAAAGTCCACCATAAAGAAAAAAAAAACATAATCAGGAAACAAAGGAAATGCACCATTTTTTTTTTTTACATCACAGAAGTATTTACTGAGAACTACATAAGAAAATTAATTTACAATAAAAGGGCTCAACAAAACCACAGTGAAAAAACAAAGGAGTGAAATAAAATAGAAACTTTTAGGTTAAGGAAAAAAACTGAAAACAAAACAAAACACCTCTCATAATTATAAAACCAGTACATGAATTAGAAAAACAAGAGAACAGACATACTAAGAAAGAATTACTGACAAAGATCAAAACAATTATAGAGAAGATATCAAATAAGTCTAATAACAACAACAAAAGTCAAGATACTTGATGTGGAGAACCTATATAGAAAGTGGAAAAACTACTCAATAATAGAATAGAAGAAAACATCTGTAAGTTTAGAAAGAAAACTATCATTTTAGATAAAATGATGACATCATTTTCAATAAAACATGTGTAATGAAAAAATGATTTACATAATTATCACGTTAAAATTGTTCAGGCACCCAGGAAAAAATGACTTAGGAGAACTAAAAATTGGTATAAATTCAGACTTCATAGCATAAAATATCAAGAAATAATTGGATTATACCAATCATGGAAATATGAATGGGAAAAAAATATAAATCCACTAAATTAAACCTATCTAACTTGGAGTTCATGTATGTCAATATTCTCCACAATAAGAAAGTACTCACAAGCAAATCCTAGAAAAACTACTTGATGATAAAATCTAATCAACCAAGGATGTGGGTGGGAAAAAAAGCAATAATAATGGACAGAACACTTAACTCCCCTCACAATGATGAGGTAACAGAAATTGCCTACTCGTGTGTTGATAAATCAAGAAGTAGTGGCCTATGTATATTAACTAGATCTTACAGTTTTAAATAAAAACAATAAGCTTAGAAAGAAGTTTGTGTAATATTGAAAGTGAGTATAAAATAAAATATTTCTACAAATTTGCACTAATGTTATAAAGACAGAAGCTCCCAGTAAAGAAAAATATTCGGTCAGAAAATTTCACTTTCCTATCTGATGTAACACTTTGTTCAACATATTTTTAGTTTTTGACTCTTTAAGAGCAAGTGCCTGGTATGACAGGAACTAATAAAAATATATTCCTATGATTTTTCTAGTCATCTTTCCTGGCTCTCTGGCCATCCGTCCCTTGACAAACTTACACTGATTACACAGACATTGCTTTCTCAAGTCCCCAAATCAAAGTCCCCCAAAGAATGTGCCCAATGAATCAGGAAATTGCATTTCCCTAGTTGCAAGTGAATATGGATCAAATTCGAGCACATCAAGAAAGCATAAAGGAGTTCTGTATTTTTCTAGGGAAGAACTGATTGTATTATATTTATTATAATATTAATATACTTCTTCAGAGATTTATAATTTCTATTCCCCTAAGACTTTTCCACTTCACCTACCACACATAATTATTTCTTCCAGGGAGTTAAGCACTGGAATTCGTTTCATATTAGTGTGCAGCCATCAACTATTTCTATCAATGTTAGATTCAGATAATACACATGCATTATTATTATTATTATTATTATTATTATTAGGCACTGGGGATTGAAACCCAGGAGCACTTTACTACCAAGCCACATCCACAGTCCTTTTAATTTTTTACTTTGAGAAACGGTCTTGCTAAGTTGCTTAGGGCCTCACTAAATTGCTGAGGATAGCCTCCAACTTGTGATTCTCCTGCTTCAGCCTCCTGAGTCTCTAGGATTACCAGTGTGCATTACCCTGCTTAGCCAGCATGCAAAGTTTTTGTTGTTGATGATGATGTTGTTTTGTTTTCTTGAGCAGATAAAAACATATAGTCAAGAGCAGTAATCCGAAAACCTAAATCAACTTTCACAAAAAGTGGGGAAAATTTCATTATTCAATTTTTAAGAGCTCTACTGAGGTACAACTGTCAATACAATAAAGTGCACATAATTAAAGTATATGGCATTTTTGTATATTTATAAACCCATTAAACCATCACTACAACCTAAATAAAGAATATTCATCACCCCCAAAAGTATCCAATTGACACTTTGTAACTGCTCTATGCTGCCTGTCCATACTTTTCCACCCCTACACAACCACTGATTCACCAGTCCTCATAATATAGTAATTTGAATTATATAAAATTTCACAAAATTGAAATCATAGTATATGTATTCTTTTTATCTACTTTTTTCATTCAGTACAAATATTTTGAAGGTCTTCCATACTGCATGCAATTATTATTGATGAATATTTCATTACTTTTTATGAGCAAGAAGTATTCCATTTGTATGAACATCTGATTTGTCTATCCATCTGCCTTCTGATAGACATTTGGGTTGACAGTTTAAGGCTATTACAAATAAAGATGCCAAGAACACTTGAGCACAAGCTCTTGTACAAACATATGCTTTCATAAAGCAATAACTAGAGAAATAAATAGCAGTGTAATTATTTAGCTTTTTTTAAGAAACAGAAAAAACTGTTTTTCAAAGTGGTTATATTATTTACATTCTTACCAGAAATGTCCGCTGTCATTGTGGTGGTATCACATGGTGATTTTAATTTGCATTTTTGTAATGCCTAATGATGTTGAACACATTTTTATGCACTTATTTGCCATTTATCTATCTTCTTTGGTGAAGTGTTTGTATAAATCTGTGCCTGTTTTTAACTGGGTGGTGTGTTTTTTAATTACTGATTTTTGATATTTCTTTATATACTAAACACAAATCCTAAATCAGATGTATATATTGCAAATATTTTCACAAGTTCATTGCTCGACTTTTTTTTTTTTTTCCAGTGCTAGGGTTCAAACCCAGGCCTTCATGCAAACAAGGCAAGCACTTTACCAATGAGGTACATGCCTAGCCTTTTAGTCTCTTAGTGATACCTTTCAAAGACCAGATATTTTTCATTTTGATAAAATACAGTTTATCAATATTTTAATGTGGTCATGTTTTTGGTATAATATGTAATGATCTGTGTCTAAACCAAGATCATAAAGGTCTTCTAAGTTAGCCACAGATCATTATATAATTCACTGAATTACCTTTATGCATCTATTGGTAATTGGTGGTTCATATATATATATGGGTTGCTTTCTGGGCTCTCTATTTACTTGTCTATCTTTATGCCACACTCTCAGGGTTACTAAAGCTTGATAATAAGTCTTTAAATCAGGTAGTGTACATCCTTCAATTTTGTTCTTTTTCAAATCTACTTTGGCTACTCTAGATCCTCTAAATTTTCATTTTACATCAATTTCTCCAAAACTTTGCTGTGATTTTGTTAAGGAGTATGGTGAGTCAATATGGGAAGAATAGGCAAAATTCAGGCTTCCAACCATTGTACAAAATACATATCTCCATTTATTAGGTCTTCTTCATTTTGCTCAGCAAAATTCTGTAGTTTTCAGCCAGGTGTGGTGGCACACACCTGTAATCCCAGCAGCTCAGGAGGCTGAGGCAGGAGGATCGAGAGTTCAAAGCCAGCCTCAGCAAAAGTGAGGCACTAAGCAACTCAGTGAGACCCTGCCTCTAAATAAAATACAAAATATAGGGCTGGGGATGTGGCTCAGTGGTCGAGTGCTCCTGAGTTCAATCCCTGACACCAAAAAAATAAAAATAAAAATGTAGTTTTCAGCACATGGGCCTTGCTTATCTTTTGTCAGAATAATCCCCAAGAATTTCACAGTTCTTAGACTGATCACTGCTATACAAAAACACAACAGATATCCTGCACTGCACTTGTATTTTACCACCCAGTCAAATCAACTTATTTGTTCTAATTATTTTACAAAGACCATCAGATTTCCTACATAGAAAAAAAAATGTCAGCTGCAAGTAAGGCAATTTCACTTCTTTCTTTCCAATATGTTTTTACTCTTATTTCTTTTTTGTCATCTTATTGCCTAATTAGATGCAGAGTGCAATGTTCAATAACAGTGGTGAGTGACTATATTAAGGAGATAGCAATCTGATATTAAGGAGAAAGCAATCAACTTTTCATCATGGAGAGTGATGTTGGTTACAGGTCTTTCAGAAATGCTCTTTTGTCATGCTGAGAAAGTTTTCTTTTATTCCCTAGTTTGTTGACTGAATAATAGATTTTTGTATTTTGTCAAATGCTTTTTCTGTATTGATTTGAATGATCACTTAATTATTTTAATTAGTTATAATTCAAAATTACACTGATTTTTTAATGTCATGGGACAAACCACAGTAAGTTAAAGTGTATTATGATTTTTTGTTTGGGTTTTCTTTGGGGAGGTACTAGGGATTGAACTCAGGGGTACTCGACCACTGAGCCACAACACTAGACATATTTTGTATTTTATTTAGAGACAGGGTCTCACTGAGTTGCTTAGTGCCACACTTTTGCTGAGTCTGGCTTTGAATTCTTGATCCACCTGCCTCAGCCTCCCAAGCCACTGAGATTAGAGGCATGTGCCACTGAGCCTAGCCATATTATGATTCTAACATGGTTGATTCATTTTGATAAAATTTTGTTGAAAAATGTTGCATCGTGAGCATTATTTGCATTTTTTCTTGAAATGTCTTTCTGGTTTTTGGTATCAAGGTCATTTGGTCTTATAGAATGAGTTGATAAGTTTTAACTTCTTTCCAATTTTCTAGAAAAGTTTCCAAAGAATTGGTCAAACAGGTCGAGTAGATCTGTTTCTACAACTTTATTGACTTTTTGTCTACTTCTATCAATTCTTAAGGATAGGGTCCCAAAATATCCATAATTGTGATTGGTCTATTCCTTCTTATAGCTTGATTTTTACTCTGTGCATTTTTAAGCTATATTTAGGTTAAGTGAATAGTCAGAATTGTTGCATCTGCTTTATCATAATAAAATGACCTTCTTTATGCCAGATTTTATTCACTACTCTGAAGTCTACTCTGTTATTAATCTGGCCACTCCATCCTCCTTTTAATTAGAATTAGGCAGTTATTTCTCTTTTCCACCTTTTAATTTTAATCTACAGTGTATTTCACTTACAATTGATATATTATAGGCAGCACACAACTGGATCTTGCTTTTTTATCCTATTTAACAAACTATGCCTTTTCATTAGAATGTTGAGACCATTTACCTTTGATGTCATTATCAGTAGGGCTAGGCTGAAATCTACAATTTCTATTTATTTTCTTATTATATATTACTAGTTCTCTTTATATTCTTTTGCTGCCTTCTTTCAATTTGTTATTTCATTTTATCACATTTTGTTTGCTTTTTAGTTATAATTCTGTATTTTTTAGGGGTTGCTCTAGAATTTGGTATACATGCCTTCCACTTACCAGAGTCAATCTTCAGGTAATAATACTATTTTACAAACAGTGTAAGAATCTTCAGCATTTGTGCTATTTTTAAAATCTATTTTATCACCATATCTTTTACATACCCCCATACAACACTGTATTTTCTCTTTATTTTTATTTTTTTATTAAATTATTTATTCTAATTTGTTCAAACCAATGCTTCACAAATTATGTGATTCTCCAGTTTGGTGTGAAGAAAAAATAGTATTCAGACTTGTGTACACTCAGAGGACTGGTCCTTCTAGTTCTTTGGGGTAGTTTCTTCCTCAGCTTCAGATTGGTTCCTCACATGCAAGTGCAGAGTTCTGCAGATAACTTGAGAGAGACCCTCTGTATATTATACCTGGTTCTCTACCTACTCCTGACTGCTCTCGAGAATTCTTCCCTGAGATCTTTAGCCACCACGTTCTCCCAAGAGCCTTAGCTCCATCTTCTCAACTTGGGAGAGCTGTTAAAACTGTGTCTGGGTTCTCACTATAGTGCAACCTGGAAAACTCTCTAGCAGCAAGCTGTAAAAGCAAAATAGTTCACATCATTGGTCTCCTTCCTATCAGGGATTACTCTCCTTTGTTGCTTGGTGTCCAATATATTAAAAACTATTATCCCATGGCTTGGGAGGCTGAGGCAGAAGGATGCCAAGTTCAAAGCCAACCTCAGCAAATGAGTGAGGCCATAAGAAACTTAATGAGATCCTGTCTTAAAATAAAAAGTTAGTCAAATGGGCTGGAGATGTGGCTCAGTGCTTAAGCACCCCTGGGTTCAATCCCCAGTACCAAACAACCACCACCACAACAAAACAAAAAACCTGTTGCTTCATATATTTTGTCCTGTTTTTCTGTCTTTTCAGGCAAGAGAGTTAATCTGGTTTCTGTTAGTCTATCTTAACTGGAAATGGAAATGACAATTTTGTTTTAAATATTATTAGTTTTGAATAAATATTTCAGATCACATATTAAAACAAATTGTAGATGTATGAATGTGGGGGATTAATCTGAAATTTACATAATAAAAAGATTATCTATGCAAGCTAACAACAGAATTCAAAACAAGCAAGTCAGCCTTTTCCTTCAGTTATTCTGATTTATACTGAACAACTGGCACAATGTTGTTTGAAACAAAGTAAATACATTATTTTGCTGTATTGTTTCATTTAGGATTGTGGTTAAGTATATGATTCTGAGGATATACCTCCTGTGTTCAAATCCTACTGTCTTCATTTGTTAGCTGAATGCGTAACTTCCTTAATTGCCCAAATTTCTTATGTGTAATGTGAAATTTTTAAAAAATGCTACCATTGGTTTGGTATAAGAATTAATCTGAAGCATTCATCATAGTAAATACTCACTGTTGTTTGTCAATATTGCATAGTTTTCCATTTTTTGCATTTATGCTAATAATCAAATTTACTCACATATAAATTATAATCTCATTGAATATACCATACAAACTTAATATGCACTGTTAAGCTCCAGTGACATAAATGAATTCCCTGAAGTGGTCTCTCTACCTTCAGCTTTCCATTCTGTCTTGTCAATCCCAATTAACCCCTGTAGACAACTATTTTGAAGTCCAGAAGTCATTCACAGTACCTCTCCCCAATGCAGACTGAAGAGAGGGCAGCCTCTTGATTATGACGTTCTAGACTTTTGTACGTGAAGGTCCAAGTTTATTTTTCCAGCCTTGTCCTTTACTCTTCCTTCTTAGTAACTGTGCATTATGGCCATACTTGATGAATAGCCTCCATGAACACTCAAGGACCTTTACTATTATTGCACCATTTTTTTAAATCTTGATTCTTCTCAGTGGAGTCCCTACGTGCACCATCTGTATGTATGGCATGGCTTCCATGGCGTGGCACCATGTGGAGTACAGGATGCACAAAGGCAATCACTCTCTCATGGAGTTCCCAGCCAAATATATAAGCAGTCATATCACAAAAATGAAGAGAGATATTCTAAAGGAATGGAATATATGATGAAGAAAATAAAAGGGGAGTATGCCTAACTTTTGCCAGATGAGTAAAGTGGGGGTGGGGAGGGCTTCACAGAAGAACTTATCTCTGAATTGTTCAAAGACCCCGCTGACTACTTCTTCTATTAGGTCTAGCAATAGGCAAGTCTTGTGTGAAATTTATTCTACGAATACAGTTACACAGTACAATGCTAAGAACTATACCTTGTGCATCAGGAAGGGGCTGACTAAGACACATCAGAGAGGTCAGTTAAATGGGAACTACTGAGAGGATAAAAACGTCAGAACAGGACAAGCAGATTCTAGTAATTTAACTGCATAACAAGTAAGGTAGTGAAAATGATAGATGATAATTTTTGGTAAACCCATATTGCTCCCAAAAACTCCACAAAAGTGAAAACAATAAAACTGACATCGTTTACAACTCATGAACCCTGAACTGAAATAGTCCCAGTGATCCTGAGATAATCTCTCCCCCACCACCAAGATAATTTTATCTAACACAGCATATTATTTCCTGAATTTATTTATTTTTTATGATTTTGGCTTACCTTTTACTGAGCATTTCACCCTGTTCCAGATGCTGGGAAAGCACTTTATTTCTCATTTAGTTCTCATATCGGGAATGGAAGCTCCTCTTAAAATATCCAATTTAGTCCAAGTCCCTCAACTCTTAACAAAAACAACTTTAGGAGAAAAGACACAAGATTTGAAACATGGTGGATGACATGGAACAGCAAAAAACTACTAATACCATAGAGGGGCCCCTGGATCACATGAGACTCAGTTTCAATAAGGAAATCTACATGAAGATGAGAAATGAACAAGAGCTTTGAGGCAGATCACTGCTTATGATCAGCATTTCAATATAATATGGAGAGATGTGGAAGAAACTCTGCTACTACAGAAATTAAAGAAGAGATAAAAAGATAAAACCCAAAGCTCTTTGTCCAGGTTAATAGTATTGTACTAGCTTCCCTTCCACTGAGAGTTGGCCAAAACAAAACAGAAAACAGCAGACTATACAATTTACTCTTCACAGTGTCCAAGACATTCAAAAAAAGAAGCCTGCATTTATTTTGATGTTAAGAAATGACCCAAGAAATCTTCCACTTCTGAAATGGGTTGATTTGCAAATAACTTAGAACTTCTTAAGCTACATACATTTTAGTTTTATCCAACCCTTCCAGTCATCATGATCATGAAAGAAAAAAATAGTAACAGCTTTCAATTTTGCTTCTATGACTCAGTTCACAAAACCCTTCTTTCTTACATTTTTGAATATTTGATTTTGAACAGCCAACCATCACATCTATCCTTCTGATAAATGGGGAGTGCTTTTCCAAAGATATTAGCATCACCAATTCTCACTCACTGGGCGCAAGGCACTGTACTATTATTATTTAATTCTCACTAAAAATAATTCAAATTTTAACATAACACATATATATTATCTGTGTACAAATTAGGTGTTAGAGAGGGTAATCATGATTTCATGATCACACAGATCTTAATATTAAGCTCTGATTTTGACTATATCACAACAAATAACACTTAGTGGAAGCCTACCCTGTGGCAGGCACACTGCTTATTATGTGTCGGGTGCTAAACACATTACTGCTTGTGACCCTCTCAGTGACCTATGAGGTGATTACAGGGCCATAATTCTTTACCCGAAACTCCTGAAAACTGGTATTCTTGAGGAATTTATAATGTTTGGGATTTTTGAAATATATGGTATATATTATATAATACATTTATTGAATTACTTTCAACTAAATAGAATATAGCATTTCATTATACTTGCATGTGTGTGTGTGTGTGTTAGTTTGGCCTAGTTTCCATAGAAGTTAACCTCTAATACCTATGACATTTAAATAGGTAAATAGGAAAATATTTGGGGAGTTTCATGAACATAAAATATTTAAATATTTTTTATTTTATATTGCATGTTTTTCTACCTCTAGGTAGATGAATCCAAAACAAGGACATATAGATATATTTATATTCATACATACATAATATGCAAACACACATTTATAATGGAATAAATGAAATTACTCATTCATTTTGTTTAAAGGAAGAAAAAAAATCATACTCTAATGGGCTGCTAAAATATTCAATCTTACCCTGAAGAGCTACACTGAGTGGCTTAAACCAAGGACTGAGAAGGGGAAGCCTTGGATCAATCAAGAAACTGATTACTAATAGGGCATTATGTAAAAATGTGGATGTGTAACCGATGTGATTCTGCAATCTGTATTTGGGGTAAAATTGGGAGTTCATAACCAACTTGAATCTAATGCATGAAATATGATATGTCAAGAGCTTTGTAATGTTTTGAACAACCAATAAAAAAAAAATAAAAACTTAAAAAAAAAAAAAAGAAACTGATTTCCTCCTAAAGTTAAGCACTCCCCTCATACAACAAAACCTCCCTGTCCTCACTCCTGGTTTAGCACTGTCTGTCTGTCTCTCTTTGTTTTATCAACCTTTGTTTTCTTCTCTTTTTCCTCCACTCCACTGTCTGCTTTTCCTTCTCTCATTTTCTTTCCCTTGTCGTCTTAATGGCATTCAAGATAAGGATGTCATCTGAGCTAGTGCCAAAAAGTTAAGTTCCCACAAATCTTCTGGTGCTTCTCTGATGCCCATTTAAGGCTAAGTTTAGCTTAGAGAGTGCAAGGTTATAAAATGTTCTTAACGGCCTCACAAGTGCAGAAATGTGTGCGCGCTCGTGGGCACATGGGAGCTTGACATTTGTAGCTGGTAATATCTCTCACTGTTCCTTGTAACTTCCATTCTACTAAATCTTTCATTGTATTAAATCTTCAGAGTGCAAAGTAAATGGAGACATTTTATTTCTATTAAATAAATACTGTCTTAGTGACTACAGTAATTGGTAATTAATTATGGAATTTAAATAACGTTAGCTTAAGATTCAGTCATAATACATCTTATAATATCAATACAGGAATTAGTTTGACACTGTTTCTCTATGAACTATGTCTTTTGTTTCATTCTACATTCATTTAACTGATAAGAAGATTGTTCTACTCCATCCTAAGGAAGCATATCTAAGATCTCTGCTTTGTTTCTGTTTCCATTATGGTATTTACTATGTCTGTTTGCAACTTCATGTTTAAAACAGATGATGAATTCTGGTCTTTAAATTTGCTTCTCGTCAACAGGGAATATATATTATTTTTCTTTATGCCTCAAGTTCCAAGTACCTAACTTAATATTTAATAATTACTTAACAAATATTGGGTGAATAAGTATTAAATATCTATAAAAAGTTTAGTTTAGCTCCTTTTGTGTATTCTAATTTATTGTTATAAAGGTAAATGGAAATAAAATATTAGAATATTATAAGCACTAGGAAAAACTACAGATGTTTATAGTATTTGGGAATAGAGAAGAACTTTCTAAGCATGATACCAAAGGAACAAATCATAAAAGTCTTTCTAGAGGAAAATGAACAGAACGTATCTAAGACTCTAAATTTCCATATACCCAATGACTCAGAAATTACATTTCTAGGTTGTATTCTGAGTATACAACTCAGTGCACAGATTATCTACAGAAAATTTGATTGCACATAGCTAAACAACAAACAAAACAAAAAAGAAAACTTGGAAATGACTGTAAATGTCAAATCATAGGAAATTTAACTCTCTCAGACAACAGTGATACAGTAATTAAGATCTTGAATAAGACTGCCTAATATTGTACTCTTCTTTTCATATCCTCAGTGCTAGAAGTTTGACCTGGGCAAATCCTCCTCATCTGTGAGACTGAGCAGATATCTTTATAACCCTGATAAGGTTGTTGCAAAGTATGCAGATTCCTCATTATTACAGTATGAAGCACACCATTACAATGCATACACATTTAACAACACAAAAGGAGAAGCAAGATGTAACTTCATATTATTTTTAAAAAGTAGAATTCAAATAAGAAAGATCTCATTTTTTGTAAACATTATACGTTCAGTAGAATAAACAGAATATTCTCCAAAATGTCCATAATGATCCTGAGTGGAGGATTTATGAATAACTGCATTTTCTCTTTTTGACTTATTTTCTAAATTAATTTAAAATAAACATGTACTACTTTCAAATAAAGCAATTATAATGAAAGTTTTTATTAAAATATTGCTTACACATTTCTTGAAGGTATTAAAATCTATTGTACAGAATTCTTCACAAGCCCAGCTTGTTCTCTTCACCATATTTTCATTCTACTGATCTGCTCTGTTATTGGAATATCCCTAAGCTGTACAAACTCCCCCTCCATACTCTATAATAAATTCCAAGTCCATAGAATTAATATAACAAGTTATTTATGAAAATTTCTGAATCAATTATTTCTAAACATAATTCCCATTATGGTCTACATGATTCACACCATTTAGGAAAACCCCAATTTGCCCTTGTCCACTTCTGTTCTTAGAGAATCTGGATTCCACCCGAGTAGGGTGAGTGGTGGGTTTACCTTCTGAAATGTGGATGGATGAGCAAGAATATGTTGCATCATTTAAACTTTGTAATGGGACTTCCAGCTGCCATCACACACCCTAAGTGGTAGATTGTAAATGACTTATTTTAGAGAGGTTGCTATCATGATGTTGCTATTGAATTAGATAAGGAGGCAGGTGCTATGTGCATCTGTTAAATGCCAAGACTGGGCAGCATCATCATGATGCAGAGCTCCAACAAACAAGACTGACAATAAACCTGCTGCATGGTAGAGTGAGTGTCCAGTGACTGGAGGTCTCTTGAGACCCTTGTGTTCCCTTCTCAGGACACTTTTAGACATTGAGTTCACCCATCGGTCTCCATACCTGGATGATTTTGTGAAAATCATAAAATTGCTCCAAAATAAAATCAATCCCTTATCATTTTACCTAAAAGTCTGAAAGTTTAGATTTTATAAACTCTAACTTTTTCAATTTGATCTTATAATTTCCTTTGTTGCAGATGCAGATTAACAAAAGAAAAATTAAAATGTCAGTAGATCAAAGTGTAATTTTTTAGTCCACTTTTTTAAAGGTTCTTTTCACTGAAAGATGTACATTTTAAAGGAAATGCCACTAGGTATCAGTCGAAACATTACAGAATTTCCACACTAAGGAAGATATATTTACATGATAAAAACAACTTGTAGTGTTAATTTGTGTGTAACTAATAAAAGAGTCTAGGACATATTTATAACATGTTTTATAGAAGCTTCAAGGAAAATTCAAGTATGAAATAAAAGTTCAACCATCATTTAAGTCAGAGAAGTTTGAAAAAAGGATTCTAAGAAGGCCACATTAGTAATCAAATAGTCAATTTATTTCGTCCAGAAATCCCTTAGGTAAACTCACTTATTGTCTGCCTGCCCCTCCAAGTTTTTGTTGATAAAATACTGAGGTACATGTTAAGTATTAGGGGAAAAATTTAATCTTGCTATATAATCATGATTGTATTTCTACTCATTCTCAGATCTATATGAAATTCATTTTTTCCCCAAACACCATGTGTTTGGAGAAAGAAGTAAGAAGAACTGAATACTTTCATGTGCTTTGGATGTAGCTGAGTTGTTTGCATTTTATAATCAGCATGTGGCCACAAGAACTTTTTTTTTTTTTAGTATAAAAGGTCATTGTGTATATCAGCAAGAGTGAGAAGGGAACTCCAAAGAGGCTCAGCTTACCCAGCTCCAAGACTTGAGTTAAATACCATAATCATGCCAGTCATTAGTTACTACTCAGCCTCTGTCTCCATCCCGGAAACCAGTCTGCCAGAACCCAGATAGCCTGAAAAGCAGCCATGCTTTATCATAGAACTGATCCCAAGAGGCCAGTTTAAGGGAAAATTACATGTACTCTACATTACAGAGGGAAGATAGCCCTAGTTTTATAAAGCTCCCCTTTTCCTTAGAAAATAAAGAATATGTATTTTGAAATTCAGTAATTAAAATAAATGAATGCTAAATGTTAACATGGCACATGAGCCTACTCAGTAACCTCACCATAAATGAGTATTCTTTTGTATTTATGTAGATACAATATTTCTTAAGAATCATTATGAACTTGAATGGAATTAGCTGCTACACATTAAAAGCACTGAACTGGGGCTGGGGATGTGGCTCAAGTGGTGACGCGCTCGCCTAGCATGCGCGGGGCTCTGGGTTCGATCCTCAGCACCACATAAAAATAAAATAAAGATGTTGTGTCCACCAAAAACTGAAAAATAAATATTAAAAAATTATCTCTCTCTCTCTAAAAAACAACAACACTGAACTGAATTTGTCTCTTAAATATGTTAAGGTTCACTACTGTGATCTAAGTGTGGAAGTTACTAACTGCATCTTTTGGAAGAAATGAAGTTTTAGAACTTTCATCTGAAGGGCAGCACTTAAAAAGACTTAAGAAACAAACACATATTTAAAAAAAAATATCCTTAAGGTCAATTCATTAACTAATTAGTTTTATAATTTCTAAAAACATGCTACTGTGCATGTAAAATGCATGTAAGCCTTTATTGGATTCCCATAAATTCAGTAAGAACTAACAAATCTAATGAATGAATAACTGTTGAAGAATAATGATGTAATGCCTGGAAGCCTCTGAGTTGAAACTAGCTACCCAACTTCTCTGCCAATTAGGAATTGACCTTGAAATCTGCTTCAGGATTAAAGCACTGCAAAGTTTACATTAATTTTCAGAAAAATGAACATCATCTCCACAAGTTATGAATATGTTTGAAATTTTAAATGTAACTCCTCTCCTGCCTATGGCATTTAAATAAACTTAACATCATTTAAGAAATTTGTTTTATTCCATTCTGAACAATTTATCTTTTTATGCTAACATTTCATAATTAATTTTTCTTCCTCAAATAAAAACATCTGGTAAAGACATTAAATTCATCCTAAGCTCTAACTATAAACTCTGTCGTTTGTGGAATGTACTGTAGTCCCAAGAAATATCAATTAAGTTAGGAATAATATAAATATCTTGATATGTATATATGTGCAAATGTAGGTTAAAAGGCTGCATGCCTCTCACTTTTCAAATTCACCATATAATTCTAATTTCTCAATTTCTTCTTGAGATTTAACCTGAATACTGAGATGAAATTTTGGTCAGAATAATGACTACAATTTTAAAAATAAGGTTTCTCTGCAGTTCGAAGTCTCTCTACATATGTCAACCATCATTTCTGCTTACTGTTTTATTTCACTGACATAACTCCATATACTGCAGTTTCACAATGAAGTGCTACATAACTTTAGATGGTGTGATAAGCCTTGGGAAGACAAATTTGAGGATATATGTAATAATGTATGATTGCATATCTGTTTTAGTTTAAGCTCATTCCAATCTTTACTTGATTGCTAAGTAGTTATTTATTATATTTTATGAAGTTTAACTTCTTTGGTGTGCCATGGTAACACATACATCAGGACATAATTATTAGGTCACTAATAATTTCCAGCAGCTAGTAGGTCATGAGATGGAATTGCTATTCAAATCATGGTAAGCTGGTTTCACACTGGCTTGACTAACCATCTACATGGATATCGTGGACAGCGCTGGGTGCATACCTCCAACCATCCATTCCTTTGCCCAAAGGAAACCCTACTGTGTTCATATACTCAGCCTTCCCTCTCAGATGGCTTTGGGAAAGCTTTTATCATCCTCTGTTGCAAAGATGGGTCCTGAAAAGTCTACATCAAACATAGTAAAACCATTGCTTGCCTTTGATCATTTAAAAATCCCAAGCTTAAGGCAATTAGCATGAAATATGTCTCTTGGCTATTACTGACCCATAGTTACAGGAGAGCTTTTCTCTGTACAGATGATTACTGAGAAAACTTGCCTCAGTAACTGCTGAAGGCAATCTTACAAAGACAAAAAAAAAAAACTCCAGACAAGGGTAAAACTGAAACAAAAAGGAGAACAGAGTCCAAGAGAACAAGAGTAACACAGGGACAGCCTTGATCACATTCTACCTGAAGCCCAGGAACTCTGAATTTTAAGTTATGAAATGCAATACATTTCCTTATTGATGAGGGCAAATTTGTGTCAGATTTTGTAGGTTTTGTAGCCAAGAACATCCCAGAACTATTTTTTTAAACAAAGGTAATATTCTCAATAGGTACTCTAATATGAATTAAAGACATGATTAGAATTTGCCATAAGTCACTCACTTGAAAGCATCCTACAGCTACTGCCCCTGAGCTGGCCTCACAACTTAAGTCACCCTGGAGGAAAAACTGAGATGTTTCTGCTGTTGTTAGTTAGGTCCCACAATCACACGGTTGGCGTTATGGACACAATCAAAGTTATGGACACAATCATATCATTTCACTGGAAAAATTTTCACTGAATAACAAAACATACACATTTTACAATAAAATAGACTTCCTCAAAGAAAAGTTCTCATTTTTCTTGTCTCTTCTTACCTCTTTCACATTGTGGACCAGTGAATCCATAAACGCAAGCACAACGGTTGGGTCCGATACAACGCCCACCATTCTGGCACCCGTTTTCACAGACAGCTGCACGTGAAAACACAAAGAAGCAGCTCATTAGAGAAGCAAATTCCCAGGCTCAGTGTAATAGTGCGGTGACGGTGCCAGCAAAGGGTCACACCTTGAAATCATGCCTCTAAAACACAAGTCACGATTGGCCTTATCCAGTTAAGTAAACGCATCTAACTGCATATTAAAGCAAAACCCTGCATAATTCATGTAACTCTCATTGTTAAGCAAGCATTTAGCAAAAAGGATTTTTATTTTTTAATCATAATCACAAGGATTGGCTGGTTCTTGATGCTCAGAGTAAGAATATCACTATTTGACCTAATTTTTTTTTCTTCTACTACCCCTGTTTATCATTCTTCTCAGAGATAAGAAAGTAAATAAAATATGAGAAAAAGTGGGAAAAAAGGCAGTCTCCAGGGAGCAGGGAGAGAGAAAAGGAGGACAAAATGTGATGTGGAAAAATAAAGGGATGCAACATGAAAGGGGAAAAGCAAAAAAAAAAAAAAAAAAAAAAAAAAAAAAAATCAGAGAAAGGAGCCAGGGAAAAAGCAAAAGGGAGGAAAGGCAAAACTATCATGAAAAGGAGAAATCACCATCAACTTTAGCTATAAAAACATCAGGAGAAGTAACCAATCTGTAGAAAGTGCATTCAGGTCATAGAATAATAGAAAGGAAAATCCTGTTAATATGATGGGTTATTTTACACAAAATCAAACCGCATCCCAATTATTGCAGGTACAATTGTCCCTTGGTGTTTATGGGGGTTTGGTTCTAGAACCCCACACTGATACCAACATTCAAGGACATTCAAACCCCTTCAATAAAGTGGTGTAATATTTGCACATCACCTACACATATTCCATACACGTTAAATCATCTCTAGGTTACTTGTAATACTAATATAATTTACAAGCTATACAAATAGTTTTATATTGTACTGTTTAGCAAATAAGGGGAGGGGGAGAAATCTATGTTCAGTACCAGCACAATTTAAAAAAAAAAATTTTTTTTCTAACTTGTGGTTGGTTGAATCCATAGATCCATGTATCCAGGGATACAGAGGGCCAACTTTATTGGTGGCAGATGTGCATCACACACATTTCACTCCTGTATAATCGTGATGTGGGAGACCAGGATTTGGGGCTCAGTGGACCCAGGGGAAGCCAACCAGATTCCCTTCTCCTCACGATGAGGTTCTGCGTTGTAACTCAGCTCAGCAGCCTAGACTTGGAATAAGAAAGTCTCCCCAAGACCCACAACCTGACACTCTTGAAGACACATAGTCCTGCCTCCGTACTGAGGAAAGGCAGCTCAATTCAAGAACCACATCTTCTACTGAGACCAAGAGCTTGACTCCCAGTCCACCTGCCCTGTTGAACAGACACTCTGCCATTACAGAAAAAACAAGGGATATATTTTATGACCTGGGTACCAAAAATGATGCTCTTTAAGAACACTGGTTTTAAAGGAAGTGAGGGGCTAGACATGTTTATTGGGCACTTCAAGTGAAGTACATGTCAACATGTACAGTCCAACAAGCACAGTGACACCCAAAGTGCAGTGTAATCCTGCTGATTCTTCCTCTGCACTGCTGAACGGGATTGCCTATACCATGCAAAGTGCACAGACAGCATTCTGTGCTGCTGATGGGAGCAAGACCAAAACACACTGGGAAACAAAAGGTATCTTCATGGTAAGGCGTCTCTGTGCCAGTGGCTTGTCTGCAGTCATGCTTTGATCACTTGTGCATGCCTCTGCACAAGTTCATCTCCCCCACAACACACCTTCTCTGACTGACCCAACTGTGGCTCTTCCGACTCATCACTGCCTTGGAACATGGGGCAGGAAGAAAATTAGAGGAGTAATTACAAAAGACAGGGGAAAGGGATTAAAGGTCCCAAGGAGCGTGAGAAAGATGGGGGTGGATAGGAATGTGAAAGAGAACAAAACCTACCAGAAAATTCTACATTAGTGTGGTTCCACAAAAGTAACTGCCAAGATTTGAAGATTACAATTGTAAAGTGGTAACTCTAATCTAATGAGATTAATGAAAACGTGTGGAATTTTCTTTGAATGTTATCAAGTTGCAGGTCATCTATCCAGGCATATTCCCTCATCGCTTAGTAACCTTTAAAACAGAATGAGGCAAAGGCAGATGTCCGCCACTGATGGAGACACTCACATGGGGAAATGGAAGAAGGGCAGGCTTCCATCAGGGTTTTTCAAGACAGAGCTTCCAAATCCCAAGAAGGAGGGCATGGCTGGTAAGCTTTGGGCTTCTCCCAGAAAAATCTGGCCCATTACAGGTTAGACCTAATTTAACAACTTTCTGGTTTAGGCTGACCTTGCTTTCTTTCTTGGTAAATTTGTTTTCTGGGAATTGGGAAAACAAGCTATTGTTCATAAAAATATTTTTGTTAACATGTAACATGGGTTTATTATCACTTTTAAATGATTAATACATATCTATTTCTTAAACTTTTCATTTTAAATTTGAATATTGTAAATATTGATAAGGGTCCTGTGAACAGAAAGGTTGAGGTCCACTAATACAGTCATTTGGCTATAATCTCATCACTCATGTAAGAATAGGCTCTCCCAGCATAGGAACCAGAGTTTGTTTGCTCTAAAACTCCCATCCGTGTGTTCAATATGCTGTAGGAACACAATGAAATTCTGCACCTTGATAAAATTTCACTTTGCCCACTATTTTGCAAGGCAGATCAGTGTAGTGGATAGACAAGTTCTGCTCTGTTGTTCCTAGAACTCCCATCATCACATCAATTTTCTGATTCTCAGCTTTCCTGTTGTAAAACATGGACAATCACTGCTACCTCACAAATGGCGTGAGAACTAAATAAAATTAAACAAGACAAACCAACCGTACAGTGGCTGTGTACTGTAGGTGTTCTTCTGTATGCTCAATTAATTCCCCCCTTTTTTTTCTTTTTTAACTACAGAACAACTATTTCTATGAAAAGGAGACTTGTTCTCCAGGAGAAAGATGAAAGAGCAACAGCAAAAGAAGAAAAGCAGGAAATAGTTAGAAGTAGAACCAAAAAAAAAAAAAAAAAAAAACAACCAAACAAAAAACCCATGAATTTCCATCTTTCAAGTGAGTTAGAATAAAAGGTATTTTATAAAACAGTATTTTTTTAACAAAACATATTGGAAATAGTAATTTACATTTGATTGGAGTTGGAAAGAAATTGAACATGCCACAGTTTCCTCTGGGAAAAGAATGCTGGCTACCCACAAAAAGAAAGAAAAAAAAAAAACAAAAACACTTAACTCTAACATGGCAGTAAGAAGGCTGGGGAGAAGAAGACCCTGAGATGGAAATGTGAGCTCAGGGTCTGTTCACTGCTGCCACAATCTCAGTGAGGGGGAAGGGGTGTTGTTTAGCAACATCAGCTTGTGAATCAGGACACTATTTAAGTACTATACAAGCCAGGTATGTAAAGAACACTCTATCAGCAGACGCTTCCTGAGCAGGGTGATGTGACAGGCACTCGTATTTATTAGACACACTCCTGTGCTACTCTGCAGAGTGCAAACACTGAGGCATAAGTCCAATTTCAAATTATGGTTGTGACTTCAACACAAGCACATAAGAAAAGCATTCTAAAACATGTTTTCGAATGTTAAAAAAGAAACAAAAGTCCATGGCTTGGAGGCAGGACAGTGTGACTGACTGTTCACTGTGGGTGCTGCCCTTTTCCTTTCTTCCCAGAGTCCCCCTCCCAGCTTTCCTCCTTTCCTGTGGTTCACTCTTTCACTCCTCTTTGCTGGCTTTGCTTTCTCCTCCAGGCCTCAAGATGCAGGGCTGATTCAAGAGATCTAGCTTCCACCCTCTCCTCCTCTGTCTATAACAACTTTCTAGTGATCCTCACCTTGGCCCAAGATTGAAATATTATCAGTCTCTTCCTAATTTGTGTCTCTCTATCTCTGACCTCTGTCCTAAGATCGGAATTCAGAGAGATTGCCATTCCCTTGGAAGTCTAACAAACTTCTCCAACCAAAAAATACAAAGCCAAACTCTCGTCTTCAGCCCCACTACCCCTTACCCAACCCACTCTCCATTCAGTCATTCACAAATCAGGAAATGTCATTACTACATCACATGACGACTCAAAATGCTCTAGTGGCTTCTCATATTCAGGGTATAATCATCATTGACCGCGGAGGCCCTACACCTCTTTCTCTTAAGTTTCTCTCTTACCATTATCCCTTGTCCTCACTTTATTCCAGCCACGGGGGGTTTCTCATTGCTTCCTAAATGCCTGGAGTCTGATTTCTGTTGCAGGCCCTTGAATTTGCTTTCCCTTATGCACAGACTCAGGTGTACGTGTAAAATATCATCTTCTCAGACATCCACAATGTAAAATAGCTGAGAACTGCTAATCTGACTCAAACTCTCTCTCATCCTGTCCTGTTTCCTTCTTATCCTAGACCCTCTCATTGCCTGAATTTGCACTGGATGTTTACCTTTTCATTTACTTGTCAATCATCTTCTCTACGAGGGCATCATTGTGCTTGTTCACTATCACACTCTCAGCACCATGCAAGGGGCAGAGAACAGCAGTTACTCCACATTGTTGAATAAATTGAAAGAATGCTTTCTAAAGAGTGCTCTCTACATTTCTGGGAAAGCAGCTAAGCAGTTCAAATGTTTTTGTCATCCTTATTTTAGCAAATATCATATTTCCAGGGCTTTTCTGGATTCACAAGCTGAAAACTGGTGTCTCTTCCTTCACTTTAAATATTGTATCACCTTTTCTATATTAGACAACTTAGAAAGTGTCATCCTTCAGCCATTTCTTGAGCTGTTATCTACTGGTTATCACACTTCCATCATATTTGATTATTAATAAATTTTGCTAGGTACATATTTTGCTTGCACCTGTGTTTTACTGACCCTAGATGAAATTAGACTTGGGAAGCTTCATTCCATGAGACATCCAGAGAACACATGTTCATCTGATTGGAGAGTGTGGCAGCACTGACATGGTTTTACACAGGGGCAAAAGGTCCTCAAAGCACTCTTCATGAAGGAAAAGTACTTTCTATTCCCTGGCTTCCCTTTTATGTTTCACAAGCAGAGAAGGGACATGCCTACCAGAGCTTGTTCTGCAAAACAGTCAGGAAATACATTTCATGGATACCCAGGATCCATGAATTCATCAGCTGAATTCAGGCTGAAAATATTGAATTTCAGGATAGATCTGAAACAACTCTGAAGTATCAGTTGAGACAAGGCTGTCTCCCTTGGGATTCTCAAATAAATATCATTTTCTCTTCCATTGAGCCAAAGGTTGAATTTTGAGAGGGATAAACATGTCTTTTGTATGGCTACTGAACTCTCTAAAAGTTACAACTGGATCTCCTAAGTCTGCAACAGGCATTAAAAAAAAAAAAATTACAAATCTGCTTCCTTATCAGTATTGCGTTCCTAAAACAATTTTTTTTTTCTGGTTATAAAATGGAATCCATTGTATAAAATTGAGGAAATACCTAAATGTACAAAGAAAATATAGAAGCAGAATCAATTTATTTATTAAAAAATAAATTTTGTTGAAATTTTCTGCCCCACTCGTCCAAACCTGTCTTCTTCTCCCCTGGTCAACACTAGCTTAGAGAAACTATTAGACTGGCCCCTCCTATTCTTGCTAGAAAACTGGCTTCAATGCAACCTGTTCTCTTAAGTACTTTAACATTGCATTTCTAACCGTCAGTCCATCTCAGATTACCCTGACAACTTCTGTCACACCTGAGAATCACTCACACAAGGGTATGCAGACTGTGGCCTAGTTGACTGCCTGCTTTTGTGCTCCATGAGCTAAGATGAAGTTTTTACATTTTAAAATGGTTAAAAATGAAAAGAATACTATGCCATGACAAGAGAAAACTGTCGAGTTCAGTGTCTATAAATTGTTTCAGCAATAAAATTTTGCTAATATACACCAAGCGCTTTCAATTGCACATTGTCTATGGTCACTTGCACTTCAATGACAGAATACACACAGTACTCACATCAGAAAAAGCAAAGTCTTAACCATATACTACCTGGACCTTACAGAAGAAGTTGGCTGACTATTGATCTTATGGAATATTTTTCCTTAAATTGATCCACCTATTTTACTTCCAATTGTTTAATTTATTTTTCTTGTGGTGGGGCTGCAGATAGAACTTAGGGCCTTGCACATGCATAGTAGGCACTCTTTCACTGAGCTACATCAGTGAATAGCTTAAAACTATTTTGAAGGAAAACTGCATAACACTTATAAATGGAAAGCTATAATTACCCTAAGCAGAAAGGAATCATAAAAATAACTGCAACAATCACAAAGAAATACCATTCACACCTTAAGATGGATATAAAATAAAAACGAGAAAAAAATAAGTGTTTACTAGTATACAGATAAATTGGATCCCTTGTGTACTACTGATGAGAATGAAAAATGATACAACTGATGTAGAAAACAGAATAGTTGTCCCTCAAGAAGTTAAAAATTAGAATTACCACTCAAACCAGCAACTCCACTTCTGGATATATCGACGTAAGTACTGAAAGTAGATATTTTCAAAGCCATGTTTGTCACAGATTACCCACAAGAGCCAAAAGGTGAAGCAGATCAAATATCCATCAACAGATACATGAATAAACAAAGTGTGTATATACTGACGATGGAATATTATTCAGCCTTTAAAAGGAGGAAAATTCTGGCACTGGCTACAACATTGATGGACCTTGAACACATTGTATTAAGTTAAATAAACTACAAAAGGACAAATACAATAAGATTACATTTCTATGAAATGCATAATGAAGTGCCTAGAGTAGTCAAATTCATAACACATAGAAAGCAGAATGGAGGTTGCCAGGGGCTGGGATGACAGGGAAATGAGGGGTTGTTTAGTAGGTACAGAATTTCAGTTTTACAATATGAAAAAGGTTCTGGAGGTGGTTAATGGGTATGCTGCACTATACTGTGAACGTATTTAACACCACTGAACTGTATGCTTAAAATGGTTAAAATGGTATATTATATGTTATGCATCTTTTATTACAACTAAGAAAAATTAAAGCTGCAATAAAGATACCATAATATTAATCAAAAGCAAGGTAGATGTTCCTGAACACCTAGGACTTGGGTTTTCTATGTTGAGAAAGGAGATCAATATTTCTTAGGGAAGCCATGAAATTTAGCATCTTACCATTTAGATGCTGTCTCTGATGAAATACAAATAAAGTAAAAAGAGACCATCATACTACATGTGATTCAGCTGTCTTTAGTGCCATGCATTTCTTCTCATATATACTTGAAAATATGTGAATTCCCATAAAGTCCCAATTTGGGAAGCATTAACTAAAAGCATTCCCCAGTGATGTGTCACAATCCAGGAACCACAGTCCTTCCATCCTTGTTACAAAGCTTTCTCAGTTGCTGTGGGATAGCATCCCATGAAGATAGCTTTGCTGGATTAAAGCTCCCTTTTTTCATAATGTCATCTAATTTTTGAAAACCACTTCTGTATCATGGTATTAAACACATTTAAGCAAAGAACAAATTATGAGATTGGCTCTCCTGGGGCTAATGTTGGAATCTCAAAAAAATCATATATATGGGGAAGGGAAAGTTGGAGTGTTTTCCAGCATACTTCACCATTTTACAAGAAAGTATGTGTTTCATGCAGCTAGCGAAAAGAAAATAAGGAATAATATGATAAAGTACTAATGCTATTCAATAACATCAATACTTTTAACAGAAAAATTCTAAACATTAAAAATTCTTATAGGTTACATATTAGAAATTGTAAAGTATACATAAATCTGCTTTCTCAAAGGATCATAGGCATTTTAAGACCTTAAATTATAACTTAATATGAAATACCCACTAAATCAAATTATTTATAGTAAAGTCTACTCCATGGTTCCTTACGTTGTCCACAGTAAGTTCCAATAAATCCCTTCTGGCACTGGCAATGGTCATCTGCACAGGTCCCACCATTCATGCACCTCACACTGCACTGCTGAACTGCAAATGAGAGCAACAAATAATAGGCAAATATTTGTCACCAAATTATAGTATTGAAAGCTTATAAAACTATACACTACATGTTCAATTCGATGACAAATATATTCTACAGAACTAAACGTTACCATCCAACAAATTTTTATTTATTATTTGTCATAAGTGCATACACAGGCATATGTGTTAGAACATGTTATTTGGTATGTACTTAAAATACATTTCACTTTCAGCATTAAAGGAAATCACTATAAAGTTCCCAATAGCATCTGTGTTAGCCTGCAGGAGGCACTCGCATCCATTCAGACTACAGGGGTTACATGTCTGCTACCATGATGGATCTGGGGTTGGTCCTCATAGAGTCTGCATTCCATAGGGATACAGACCAGATCCCAGTAAACAATACCACAAAGTCATTATAGACTGTGATAAACTGTCTGAAAGAAACTAATATGAAAGGGAATAACTTAGAGTTGAGGAGGATCTTAGGTACAGGAATCAGACAAGACCATTTTGATGGGACATTTATGCTGAGCTTCAAAGGATGAGAATGAGCCAGGCATGGGAAGTACCAAGGAGGAATTTCAGAGGGAGAAGAACCAGCAAACCAATAGACCTTACGATGATGAGATGATGAAGGGTTTCTTCTGAAGGACTAAAATGTTGTGTGGATTAAAAAGAAAGGCAAATAGAGAGAGATTTTGGAGAGCCAGGCAGAGGTCAAGCAGAGGATGAAGGCCTCCTCAGCCACAGAGGGCTTTAACTATATCCCAAAGGCAAAATGGGAGTCATTGTAGGGGATAGGAAAGGCAGCAGACTACAACAGTCACTAATATGGCATTATGTAAAAATGTGAATGTGTAACTGATGTGATTCTGCAATTTGTATTTGGGGTTAAAAATGGGAGTTCATAACCCACTTGAATTAAATGTATGAAAGATGATATGTCATGAGCTTTGTAATGTTTTGAACAACCAATAAAAAAAAGAAAGTAAAGTAAATGTCTTACTACAAAAAAAAAAAAGAAAGAAAAGATTTCAAAAATCGAGAGAAGTTATGCATTTTATGTTTTTAAAAGATAACTCTAGCTGCTCTGCAGAGAATGGATTTGAAGAGGGCAGGTTTACATGAGTCCAGGTGAGAAATGAGGATGGTTTGAATTACATGGTAGCAGTAGAAGTGCTAAGAAAAGAATGAGTAGAGATGTATTTTCTAGTAGAACCTTATAGGTCTGACTGAAAAAGTTGAATGGAGAAAGAAAAGAAGCAATTGCTTAAGCACTGGGTGGATGGCACTGCCACTGGCTGGGGCAAGAGGAACTGCGGAAGTAGACTGGAGTCCACAATGAACGAAGTGCTCCAGTTTAGACTTGCTACTGAGTTTTAGATGCTTTCTAAATATTTAGGCAGAGACATAAAATAGGAAATGGAACATGAGGAGCAAAGCTCAGTGAAAGGATCTACTCTGGAAATAATCAGTAAAGAAGAATATTAGTAGGAGTTGAAGACACCTATGCTAATAAGTTCTTCTATGGAGGACATAACTCTTGGGAATACCATACTTTAAATGGAAGGCAGATGAAGACAGAGAAAAAAGACTAAAAAAATAAAAATCAAGACGTGTTAGAGGTATTAACAGAAATTAGGGACACTACAAAGAAAAAAGTATTTCAAGAAAGTAGTGATGAGTGGTGGTAAAAAGCTTTAGGAAAGTTAAGAAGGTTGAGAACTGAGGTCAGAAAAGCTCTTGTTAGAAAGGAATTCAGTATTTACAAGGCCAAATAAATGCATGGATTCCCTGCTAAAGCATATACTATGAGCTGAGAGTGGGCCAGAGGGTATTCAGCTGGACAGGTAGATGACTTAAGAAATTAAACTTTCTCTAGACTCGTGTTTTTTTTTGTTTTTTTGCCAAGAAAACCAAGAACAGAATAATAAAGATATTTGCAGGGGTATCTTGCAGACAATCAGGCAAGGGTGAAAGGTTCAGATAAGTTGTTCAGAAAACGTGCTGATCAAGATGATCAAGAAAGTCTGGATGCCTTTGAATGACAGGTTTCAAAAAAAAAAAGGAAACTTACTAGTCCAAATTAGAAAATGCAGTTTACATTCAAAGAGTGAAACTTGAGTTTTTCATAAGAAATTTCATCAGAAGACAAGGACATGTCTTGTATGAATCTTGAATCTTCATTCTGGAGTCAGACAGACTCCAGATTGAGTCTTTGTTTAATGAAAATTCTGGAGGAAACTATTAAAATATAACAACTTCACACTCACTTGAAACAGACTCAAGCATTTGTGTAAATACTGAGCAATTAAATAAAAAATACCTGTTTCCACATTGTTATAATGTTTTCTCCAATACCTACTTAAAAGATTCATCTTGGACTTTAATGTTCTAACAACTTTTAATTGGGTGGTAAATAACATGATCTTAGTCCACTGTTACAGTTATCTTATAGTGTTGTTGAGAATTGGTGTGTGTAAAGCAGAATAAGGTAATCTGTATAAACCGTAACTTTATAAGTTATCTGTTGTCTTTCTAATCCTGTTCTCCTTCCCTTGCAGCTAACCCACAAAACAGGATATGAGCTGCAGTAGCTACACAGAAGCAATAAATACAGTCTTAATATTTGAGTCTATAGGCTTAGGCATCAGAACACAGATTCAAATCTGTGTTACCTTGGGTTGGTTAGTTATGTCCATCCTACTTTCCTACTCTGTGAAATGAGTACATAACAATATCCCAAAATGTTGATGTGAAGACTCTCTAAAGTAATGTAGTCAAACATCTAAAACTGTAACTTTCCCATAATCAGCCTACTAAGTTGTAGCTATTATTCAAAAAGAATCACTGAATTCTGGCTTTTCTATTGCTGAGACATACAGTTCCTGGGCCACAATGAAAACATTTTTTCTTACTGAAAACCATTACCCACTTGAAGTAATAACTAAGCCACTAAAAGTTCTTACTCCAAAAATTAATATCAATCTACTTTGCAAGTAAAATAATCACAGATTTATAACTTCTTATAAAGGACATTTATCATTTACTCAAAAACTTCAGGAAAATACAGTAAACAAGGTCACATATAAGAAACATACTTGATTTTGCTCCACAAGTCGGTGATATTTGGCCACTGGAACATGTACACATGTTAGGACGGGAGCAAAATCCATCTCCACAACTATTTCTACAAATTGCTGTAGAAAACACAAGAGAAAAGTGAATGAACAACTGTATGATGAAAACAAAATAAATACACAAAATAAAAATCTAAATTTTTAAAACAAAGAAAAATGTAAGATGTAAACACGTTATATAAAATGTCTCATGTTAGATATGTAATGAAATTACCCATTAAAAACATGGGAATAAGTTTTACAAATATCTTATGAGGCACACACTCTACCAACTGAGCTATGTTCTCAGCCCCTATAAAGGAAGTTATTTCAAATTCCATAATATTAATTACTTAATTTGTCTATCAGAACAAGTTGTGTTTTTTCTTATCCAAGACTGAGTTTAAATGCAGAGTTCAAAAAATAAACAAACAAAATAAATAAGTACATAAATGCAGAGTTCATTGAGAAGCAATCTTTATCCCCCTAGCAAGCTGTATTAAGGAAACACAGAGATCCTAAACAGCCTTACAGAACACAGCCCTCTGTCCAAAGAACTTTTGCAGGACAGTGAATGTGAAAATGGTTGAGCCAGAGACTCCAGGCCCTAATGACTTGGCCAAACCTCAGGGGTTCCATGCACATTCCTTCCCGGCTGGTATCTGACCTGCCCCATCATCAATCTTTGTTCCCCTTAATAATTCCCTCTCTCCTTCCTCTTGCCTTTCTTCCTCCATATTATCTCCAGAACTCGGCCTATTCCTGCTGCTCAGGAAAGCCACTGAGACATTTAGATGGGGAGAGAATCAAAGCCTCCTGCAGCTGTGACCTCAAAACACAAAGGTATGAAGGTCATCACAGCCAAGAATGTTAGGCTCACTGACGCCACACATACCACAGACACTCAAAACCTATAGTCCAGTGCCTTCAAGTGGGAAGTCTTTCCCAAATTTAGAGTCAGTTCACTGAAGAGCTGAAAGATTTATCTCTATATCACAGTTGAATTCTCTCTTTGAGCACAAAGACTGCATGCATTCATGCTCCATGCCTGGATCATGAAGACAAAAAGAGGAGTCTGGGAATGCCCTGAAACTAGCTGTAAACATTTACAGCAATATACATGTATATCTTTTGCTAGGGAGGAGTCACACAACATTCAAAGAGATCTTGTACTCCTCATAACTTAAAGGACATGTTCTACAGAAGCAAACTAATTCAATAAATGTTTTCCTTCTTCAAATTGCCTTTTGACATTCATATAATATGGCCAGCATCTCCATTAGAATTCCTTATAAATGAAAACAGTGTCAAATATCATTGTGTGAAGTTAAAAATATATTAGGCCAGAATATGATTCCCACCACACAGTTGACTGATACTTCCTGCAATGTACTAGAGTTTCAGATCATCAATAACTCTCCAATGCTCATTAAAACATTTCTAAGCCCCTCTACTCCCCAGGAAATATACAGTCTAGGTTGAGGGGAGATCCAATGAGTCCTCATTCATCCAGATCATAAACCCAGTGAAGGTATGAAGAGTTGGAAATCTTCAGAAAGTGAGTGTAGTGTGTTTCTGTGAGCCAGAGACAAACAAGAGCTCTCAGGCCCTTTCTTCCTGCACCTGCCTCAGACTATGGTTTGCCTCACCTAAATATGAGTGCCTCCTACAAACATTAAAACTGTGAGATGTATAAATACTAGATGGAAAGGAACAGAGGATCTAGGTGCTGGGGCTTCAGTGGTACTAGGAGAAATGACAGGACCAAGAATACATGGTACAGAAGAGGCCAGTTTCTCACTCTATCACTGACCTGCTGTGAGCTCAAGAAAAACCCACATGTTCTCTGGGTTCAGTTTTCATATTAGTAACATAAAATAGAGAGATTATATTGGAGTGTGTTGATGTGTCTTCAGATCCCAAATGCTATGAATCTGGACCAATCCCATCCCACTGTTTTTTCTCTGATCAAAATACTGTTTGCAGTATAATTCCACAATTCAAATTATTGACTTTAAGTTTATAATAGTTTTAATTTTGTGATTTTCCCTACATGTTATTTTTTTAAATGTCAAAATAATTGAATTACTGAATTTAATGAAGTCTACTAAAAGCTAAAAGTTAGATGAGACCCATGCATTAGGCTATAAAGGCATTATATTCTCCTTTTATTCTGCATTATATTTTACACTCTCAGAAAATTAAATTTATGTTTTTAATAACTATTTTCATAGATATTCTCTTGACAAAAATATAAATATTTCTTGGAGATACTATTTCAAGGTGTATGCTTTTGCCTGGATTACTGATACAGGCAAATCCCAGTGTTTCTCACAAGCACCCATTTTTTTCAAGTAGTAGAAGCATAAGCTACAATAGTTAGTGTTACTCAGGTTTTCAAAGACAATCTTCTAAACAACTAAAGGTCACAATGTTACTCAAAGACCAAAAGTATTTAAAGCTGACACTCAAGGGGTCATGCATATACTTCTACTGCAAATATTCTGGAAGGCTCTGCTCTCTGGAATTCCCATTTCACACTGATCCAATAAAACCTGACTTTACAGATTTTCAACACGTACCATAAACCAATCCCTTCTCCTCGGCTGTTCTCCAACTCAATAATGGCATTCACATTCATTACATTTAGTGAGTCAGACTTTCCGCAGTGCCTAAGTCACTCACGACTAGTATGGCAGGTGTGTGGTGAGTGACGTTAGCTGTTTCAGGATTCTAGGAAACTATGTAAGTGTAAAGCAGCCCTGGTAATGCCCTACTGGCCTGAAAGAGTAAATGCACCTTCCCTAAAAGCCTCACATATGACTTTCTGTGCTAGAGAGAAAAGAAAGCAACACCTTTTCTCTTTTTTAATAAAAGTAAAAGCTTATAAGCAGAAAGTTTATTTAAAATATTTATGAATATAGTTGCTGTTTCCTGTTTTGCATCATTATTAGATATTGTGGGACTTTAGGGCAGAAAAATAAGAAGAAACTAGTCTTCATGGTACTTGAGATTTTGTTCCTTAAAAAAAAATGCCTAGGAATAGCATTAAGGGGCTATCTTGGGCCACAAAACCCATAAATATAGAGTTGGAGATGCCACTACATCCATATTATCCCTGGTCTAGTGTGGGTTGCCCTTTTTCTTTGTTCACAGTTGCATAATCATGGAGAACACTGAGGTCAATTCAAAGTCAAGATTGCCTCCAAATGAATGTGTTGTCTACATATGATACCTGGCTCTCCTCTGAACAAACACACAGGAGAAGTCCACTACAGTTCAAGTCACAAATTCACAGGCATGCAAAATAAGACATTGCAGAGTTCTGGACTAGGAGGCTGATGACTAATGAGTTCTCCAATTAGAACTTGGGAGACCTGCATACGCATGTTGGAAAGTGAATAAAATAACCAAATTTTTAGGTCAGAAACACAAAATTTTCAAGTTCTAAGTTTCAAATTGTGAAAAACTGTACTCTATGAGATTTAGGATCTGGAAATGCAAATTTTAAATGTCTCCTCCACCATATTCCCCCAAAAGGTCAAGCCACTAGAAAGAGTTCCCTCTACAAATTTTGTTAATCTGGGTCCATTCAAAATACCATGAGTGTGCTCCTTTCACATCTCTGTTATGAGGCTGTTGAGATGAAACCAGAGAATAATAACTGGTTTTGTATAAAGGCCTAAGAATGCTTGATCTTCATAAGGCCTAAATCTCAGCAGAGTCTAAAACCAGATACTTTACATAATTAACTCTGTGGTCTTATCTGGAGTTTTAAAGGAAAAATGGTTTTGAGTTATCTAGGGAATTGCTCCAACACAACCCCGCTTCACTTTATTGACACAAAAAGATAAAACTTCCAAGCACCTTTAAAACCTTTGTCATGAATACCCTTCAAGAGATTCCATAAGTGAAGTCTGCTCTGAAAAACTGGCCACTTCTTTGCCACCATTCACATGGGGCTGCGTCCCCATTATCACTGCTCTGTGGGCAATGGATTTTTACATGCAAAAATGTGTCTAAAAGATAGAACACAAGGTTGACCCAAAGATAGGTCTGAGGGTTCTGCCCCAAGCTGTGGGCCCAACCAAGCACTCACGGACAATGCACTGGTTTCCTCCAGGGAGCGTCTTCCATCCTGGGCAGCAATAGGAGTGGAACCTGGAGCCGCACACGTTTGGCCTGCAAGGGACAAGCACCTTGTCAGAAACGTAGGTGTAGGAACACACTTTAAATTCCTGAAATTTAGGAATGGAGGGCAGACATAGAGGTAAATGCTCCTTTAGACGTTGGAATGGGGAGGGTCCGAAATCTCTAAAGCGTCCCTTTCATCTGTTCCCTTTTGCGTGCCTTTAAAGGGCGAAAGGAGACAGGGAAACATATAATTTGCTACTATTCTAGCCTCCGGATGTAGAGAACAAAGGGGACATTCCATTTCTAAAATCCTTTCTCTCATTCCCAAATCCATTCTTCCTTGATCTACTGTTACTTCGGCCCGGACGTGTCAAGGAAGGCGCGTCAGAAGGTGGAGCGCTCGGGTTGATGATTAGAGAATGAGTTGTAAATCCCGCACTCGTCCTCAAACAAAAGGCTCCGGAGCGGCGCCCCCGACGGTGGGAGCAGGCAGGCTCCACTGGCCCCAGCGCAGGGCGGACCCAAGCCCGCCTTCTGCCAGACATTCGGAACCTGTTCCAGCACCGCGGGCCCGGCACGCTCTGCGATCCGCACCTGGGGGACCCCTACTCACCCCGTGCCCAACCCCCAGAGGGAGGTCTTTCCGCTGGCTGAGCTTTGGGGTTGGGAAGGAAAAGGGGGAGGCGCTCCTGGGGGTCTTCTGGCACAGGGGAGTGAAACGCTAGCCGCCAGCACAAGATTCATTCAGGGAGTGGGTAGGATGGAGAGCCGCCAAGCTGAGGATCCCAACAAACCGGCCCCCCCAGGCACAAGGCCGCCTGCCCACCTACCCTCGGAGCACGTCCTGCTGTCCTCGCCTGCGGACGCGGCTCGCCGCTGAGGTGCCCTCTTCCCGGTACTCGGGTGCCACAAACCCGCCTTCGGAGCCCGCTGTAGCCGGCCGGACCTGTTGCGGCTGCGGCTGCGGCTGCGGCTGTGGCTGCGGCTGCGGCTGCGGCTGAGGCCGGAGTGGCTTAGGCGGTGGAGGCTGGGGCTGGCCGGCTGTACCCTGCGCCCAGAGCGCCATGCAGCCCAGCCACACCAAGTAGGGCTGGAGACACAACCGCCTCCGTCTCTCCATCGCCGGCGCCGAGAGCGCGCGGACCAAGGCCCGCAAAGAGCGAGCGATCAAAGACAAAATCCACGCGGGCCGTAAAAAGTCAGGGTCTAACTAAGCCCTTCGTCAGCTGCCGGGACTCCCTTGGGCTCGGGCTCCCTGCTCTTAAGAGGGAGCCCGGGACCGAGCGCTGGCCCCTTGGCTGCCGGCGGCGTGGGGCACAGGACGCGGGATCTAGCTCAGTGGGCGGCGAGGCGCGGTGGCAAAGCAGCCCGCAGCCCCGCGCGGTCCACGTTGCATCCCCCGGGCCACGGCCCCGAGCGACTCCAGGACCGCCAGCGGGTGGGGGCGGGAAATTACAAAAGTAACCCGAGCAGCCGCGGGGTAAAGTTACAAAGAAAGCGGACCTCACAAGAAAAAAAAAGGGGGGGGCCTGCACGTAGCGGCTCAGCGGATTCCTGTGCGCTCCGGGCACAGATCTTGGAAAGCTGCAGAAGTCACCAGAAAAAAGCAGGCAAGCAAACAAAAGTTGCCCCCAAAGAAGAGGAAGGTCTCCTCGGGGATCTCTTGGAGTCCCACGGGGCAGCGACGCGCGGGCGGCGGCTGTGGAGCCCGGCGGAGGTGCGCGGGGCCGGAGCGAGCGGCCGGAGAGAGGGCAGGAGGCTGGACGCCGGGAAAGATGCGGCGGAGGAGGGCGCGGCACCGGGGTTTTAGAGGCCCGGCGGGGCGCGGGGCGGGCCTGCGGGCGGCGGCTGTCAGTGGGGGCCGGGGCGCAGCCGTCCACACGTGGAGAGCAGCCCGAACCTAGCGGCCGGCGGCGCAGAGTGGGCGGGGACAGAGTAAAGGGGCGATCGGTTGGGGAGGAACCAGGGGAATGAAGGACTGGGGGAGGGGAAAAGGAAGGAAGGGGGGGGGGGCAGGGCAAAGGGAGGGGAGAGGATAGAGATTGGGGAAAAGGAGGGGGCGAGCCTGAGTGGAAAGCCGAGGTTGGAAGAAGGACTTGGAAAGCGAGGTTGGCGAGCCCGGGTGCGAGAGGAAATGAGCGGGGGATGGGGGGGGGGAGGTTGGGGCGAGGAGAGAAGTGGGAAAGCGGAGCAGGGGGGGTTAGGAGGAGGGGGCTGGGGGCCGGCTGGAGGGGGCGAGGCGCTAGGCGGCTTTGCTTCCCGTCCCCCTCAATTGGCCGCTAGCTCTGTTTTGACTGCCTGTACAAAGCGACCAGACGGCGGGGGAGGGGGCGGTTAGGGACCGGATTTGGGAGAAGAGGCAGCAACCCCTTCCCCTTCTCCTCCGCCTTGGCGGGTCCTGCGGACTAGGGATGAGGTCTCTAAGCGCTCTGATTCCACTGGATGCACAGCCGAACTTCCCCGCCGGACACAGGCCGCAAATTTTAAGATGAGAACTGGTCCTCCTTCAAAGACCAGGACCCTGACCCGAGGTCGGGGGGATTCGCAACCAGCCAGAAAAGAGGCTCGAGCTCAGTGGATTGTAGCTTTAAACTGAGAAGGCCAGGGCCTCTCCATCTCTCCTACCCCCGTCACCTCACGGGGAACGGCATCAGTTTTGTAGGACCCTCAGAGGGGCTGGGAGTTTCCAGATTGAAATGCGTCCTCGGCCGCCAAGAGGAAGCTCAGGCGGCAGCGGGGGACTGTGGCAGCGCGCCGGCGCGGGTTGGGAGATTTCGTGCAGGGACGTGCTCAGGTGCGACCCCTGGCAGGCAGGGCTCTGCCGGGGTCTGCATCCAGGGAGGAGTTAGAGATCCTGAAGTTTTGTTGGGGGGATTGGAGTGGGAGCACAGCAGGTAAATAGGGCTTGGTGCCATATCCTTAGTTCCTGACTTGGACACCTTCTTATTAATGATTAAATCCTGGCAGTTGATATAACCCCTCTGTACCCTTAGGGTGCCTCTGTGCCCGCTTGACTGTGGGGTCGTCTTTTGCGGCCTTCCTTTCATCAGGTCTTTTTGAAGACCTTGTCATCTCTCAATCAATTGAATTTCATAACTGGAAAAAAAATGAACACCCTTGAAGACTAGGAATGAACATCTGAACGCAGTTTGGGAAATGGTGCAGAACGATGTCTGGATTATTCTACCCTAGAGAACCTTACATTAAAAGGAAAAAAAAAAGCATATGTGTAAGATTTTATATATATAAAACCTATATATGCGTATATATTCACTCTGTATTCTCCCAAATTGCCCAGATGTGCTATTTGACAGCCAAACTTCTCTGAGAATTGCACAACTCATTCTTTCATTACCCCAATGTAGTCAGCAAAAGACTCAAAGTAGTAGCCTTTCTTAACATTAGTCTCCAAAAGCCAAAAAAAAAAGTACATAATTTCAGGTGGTGCATTTATTTATTAAAATCAAATAAAATTAGAGCAATAGGGGTATTTTTCTTTAAACATTTTAGCAATAAACTATCTCTTGGGTTAAAGCAGATAAAATGCTTTAACAATAATGGTTTAAAACATCCTGTCTGTGATTTTTCATTTAATACCTAAATAACTTCATGGTTCATTTCTACCTATCACATTAAATCTAAATGTTCTAAAATCAAATACACCTTAACCCTTTGACCTAGCAATAACAGTTTTAGGAATACACATGAAAATAAATGAGAAAAACATGAAATGATGGATGCATTAGTTTGATTATTACAGCATTGTTTACAGTAGGAGAAGACTAAAGACAAACATCCCATCAGTAAGGACAGCACTGAATATGGTTTAGTCCATTCTATGGAACACCTTGCAACTATGAAAAAATGAATGGGTGAGACTCTATGCGTTTATGAAATGATCTTTAGCACAGACAATTTAAAAAAATAGGTGCTGAAATTCATTGAGTCAGTAGAATAAAGGTTAACAGGTGCTAGAGGAGAAAAGGGTGAGTTGTTATTTTAGGGGCAGAGTTTCTGTTTAGGATGATGAAAAAGTTCTGGAAATGGATAGTGGTGGTGGTTGCATGATAATGTGGATATATTTAATGCTGCTGAATTATATACTTAAGATGGTTAAAATGGTGAATTTTCTGTTATGTGGGTTTTTTTCAACTTTTAAATGCAAAGTGTAGAATTTTGTATATATTATGTTATCTTGTGTGTGTTAAGCATTTTTTTTATGAGAAGTATAAACCAAATATAGTAATAATGGTTAATCTGTAGGAAAAGAAGAGAACATGGTAAGAGACAATAAGGGAAGTTACAAGCCCTTCTAAATATTTATAGTTTTATAGTTCTAACTTTGAAACCATGTGTATATTTTATATACTTAAAAAAGAATATTTAATGTTAAAAGAACAATGCTGAACTGAAATCAAAATATAACAAATGAAACTGTCACATTGATAGAATAGCCATAGAATAAATAATTACTCAAAATGACATTTAAACATGATATTTGGACTAGACATCTTTGGTGAGATATAACTTAAGAATGAAAGAACACAAAAAAATCTGAAATTGCTTTCAGTGGTAGTAATGAATGTAGGAAAGAGAGAAAGAAAAAGCAAATATAGAAGTGTGTTGATGTCATTACAATGATTTCAGAATAAGAAAGATTAAATATAAAGCAAAAATAAAAACTTTTAAAATTTAAATTGAATTAAAATGCCAATTTAACTTTTATCTCTATTTTTTAAGTGCATTTCTTAACTCTGTCTACTGAAAAATCCAGAAGCACTGACAACACAACAACCAAAAACACCAACTGTGACCAGATTATGGCTCCTAAAGACCATTTCCAGGTAAAAGGAATCGGGGCACCTTGGGTAAATGACTGATTCCAGCCAGGTCTGGAATAGAAATGTTTGAGGTGAGTCTGGCTATCTTGTCATGCCTGAAATCAAGGAAATTATCAGACTGTTAGGGCCACATTTAAAGGAAACCAAAGCTAACTTGAAAGAGATCACTTTGTCTAAAGATGAGGAAACTTGAACATCAACATAGATGACTGCAAAGGATTGAAATTGAAATATGTGATTTGTGTAAATATTCAATATTTCCAAATGATATTTCAGTTAATTGGTCTCCTGTGGAGGTTGTTGAGGTACAACACATGAAATTTAAAATACTGACAAATAAAACAATCAAACAATTATTCTGCCTTTACTGGAAAGACTCATAGAAAGTATTTTTTGAAAAAAATCAGACTGTAAAGTCAGGAAAGATAAAAGTAGGGGGGAAAATCACTTCTTTACCAACCCTACTCGACATAATAAACTCATAAACAAATTCAGCAAAGTAGCAGGATTTAAAATCACTAGGTCAGAGATTCGTGTGTGTGTGTGTGTGTGTTGTCGTCAGTGGACCTTTATTTTATTTATTTATTTCTATGTGGTGCTGAGAATCGAACCCAGTGCCTCACACATGCCAGACAAGTGCTCTACCACTGAGCCACAACCCCAACCCTAGGTCAGAAATTCTTAGTGGTGGTGAGTTTCTCCCCATGGACAGTTGGTGCTATTCATCCGGAGGCATTTTTTTATTGTCATAAGACAATTCTAATAGAGTAGTGAAAATATGAGGAATGCTTGTAAACATCCTCTAATGCACAGGGCAATCTCCCATTTCAATGTACTACCAATATCAGTTCTAAAATAGCAATTTCTTGAAGAAGTCGTGAATTATGTGAAAAGTCTTTGGGGAACGTTTTAGTGAATAATTGAAACTATTATCACCAGAACCTATTGATAAATTAGTAACTTCTGAAAAGGAACAAGACCAAATTCAGCATCCATTCATGCTCAAAATACTGGAAAAACTAGGGATAGTAGGAACATACCTCAACATTTAAAAAGCTATGTATGCTAAACCCAAGGCTACATTGTTCTAAGTGGAGAAAAACTCAAAGCATTCCCTCTAAGATGGGACAAGACAGGGATGCCCTCTTTCACCACTCCTATTCAACATAGTCCTTGAAACCCTAGCCAGAGCAACCAGACAAAAGAAAGAAATTAAAGCTATATGAATAGGAAAAAAAGAGCTCAAACTATCTTTATTTGCTGATGACATGATTCTTTATTTAGACGAACTAAAAAACTCTACTGGAAAGCTTCTAGAACTCATAAACAAATTCAGCAAAGTAGCAGGATTTAAAATCAATACCAATAAATCAATTGCACGTCTATACACCAAGTATATATCAGCAGAAAGGGAAATCAGGAAAACTATCCCTTTCATAGTATCCTCAAAAAAATAAAATATTGGAAATCAGCCTAATAAAAGAGGTGAAAGACCTGTATAAGGAAAACAGAACACTAAAGAAAGAAATTGAAGAAGACCTCAGAAAATGGAAATATCTTTCATGTTCCTGGATAGGCCAAATCAATATTATCAAAATGACCTTACTACTAAAAGCATCATACAGATTTAATGCAATCCCTATAAAGATCCCAATGACATTCTTCACAGAAATAGAAAAAGCAATCATGAAATTCATTTGGAAAAATAAGAGGCCCAGAATAGCCAAAGTAATCCTTAGCATGAAAAGTGATGCAGGAGAAGTTTGCTACAATACCAAACTTTAAATTATACTACAGAGCTTTAGTAACAAAAATAGCATGGTATTGGCAACAAAACAGACATGAAGATTAATGGAACAGAATAGAAGACACAGAGACATACCCACATAAATACAGTTATCTCATTCTAAACAAAGGCACCATAAATGTATATTGGAGGACAGATAGCCTCTTCAACAAATGGTGCTGTGAAAACTGGAAATCCATGTGTCATAGAATGAAATTGAACACCTATATCTTACTCTGCACAAAACTCAACTCTAAGTGGATTAAAGACCTAGGCATCAAACGAGAGACCCTGCACTTACTAGAAGAAAAAGTAGGCTCAACTCTCATGTCAGTATGTCAGCTTGGGAACCAAATTCCTCAACAAGACTTCTAAAACAGAAGAAGTAAAATAAAGAATCAATAAATGGGATGGTATCAAACTGAAAAGCTTCTTCACAGCTAAGGAAACAATCAAGAATGTGTACAGAGATCCTACAGATTGTGAGAAAATCTTAACCTCCAGTACCTCAGATGAAACATCAATTTCCAGGATTATACAAAGAACTCAAAAAACTTGACATCAGAAAAATAAATAACCCAATCAATGAATGGACAAAAGAACTGAACAAGCACTTCACAGAAGAATATACACAATTGATCAACAAATATGTGAAAAAATGTTCAACACCTCTAGCAATTAGAGAAATGCAAATTAAAACTACTCTGAGATTCCATCTCACTCCAGTCAGAATGGCAGTTATAAAGAATACAAGTAACAATAAATGTTGGCGAAGATCTGGGAAGAAAGATACTCTCATATACTGTTGGTGGGACTGCAAATTGGTGCAAACATTATGGAATGCAGTATGGAGATGCCTCAGAAAACTTGGAATGGAATTATCATTTGATCCAGTTATCCCCCTCCTCGATTTATTCTCAGAAGACTTAAAAACAGTATAATACAGTGAGACAGCAACATCCATGTTTATAGCACTTCAACTCACAATAGCTAAACTATGGAAACAACCTAGGTGTCTTTCAACAGATGAATGGATAAAGAAAATGTGGTATATATACACAATGGAATATTACTCAGCCATAAAGAATAATAAAATTATGGCATTTGCCAGTAAATGGATGGAGCTGAAGAATATAATGTTAAATGAAATAATCTCCAAAACCAAAAGCTGAATGTTTTTCTGATTTGTGTATGCTAACCCAAAATAAGGGGGAGTGGGGAGGGCAATAGTAGAAATCCATTAGTCTAGACAAAGGGAAATGAAGGGAAGGGAGGTGGGATAGGAGTAGGAAAGACAGTAGAATTAATTGGATATAACTTTCCTAGCCTTGTATTTGTTGTATACACAACCAGGGTAATTCCACATGATATTTAAGAATGGGATCTTAAATAGAATAAGTTATATTTTATGTACATGTATTCTGCCAAAATACATTCTACTGTCATTTATAACTAAAAATTAAAAATAAAAATATTTAAAAAATTTTGCTACATATGGATTTCCAGTTTTACCAGTATCATTTTTTGAATAGGTTATCTTTTCTCCAGTGAATGTTTTTGGCATCTTTGTATAGTATGAGATAATTGTATTTGTGTGAGTTTGTCTCTGTGTCTTCTATTCTGTACCATTGATCTATGTGTCTGTTTTGGTGCCAATGGATAAAGAAAATGTGGTATATAGATTCAATGGAATATTACTTGGCTTTAAAGAAGAATGAAATTATGGCATTTGCAGGTAAATGGCTGGAGTTGGAGAATATCATGCTAAGCAAAATAAGCCAGGAAACCAAAGGCCGAATGTTTTCTCTAATATGCAGATGCTAATTACAATAAGGGGGACACTAGGGAAGAATAGCATTATCTTAAATTAGGTAGAGGGGAGTAAAAGGTGGGGAGGGGAGAAAATATGGGGATTGGGTTAGCATCACATGACCAATGTGATTGATTCTACAACATGTACACTCAGAAAAATGAGAAATTATACCCCATCTGTATATGATATATAAAAGGGCATAAATGCATTCTACTGTCATGTGTAATTAAAACAAAGAAAATTTTTTTAAAAATAGAATTTTTTAAATGTTCAGGTTTAACATTAAAAAGAGGAATAAAACCAGACATTATGTATCTATGATGTGGTGCAACAGTAGGGATATGGAACCATCTATGAATTATCTCTAACAAAACAGTTGAACCTGAATGTAATAATACCTCTACATTTTAATTCCAGTTTAGGAACTATGGTAAGGAGGGATCATAAATCTAGTCAACCAGATTTAGAATGTGGGATATATCACAAGACCAGGTTTCTTCAAATAAGTGACAGGAGGAAAGTGAGAGAACTGTTTTGGCTGACAACCCCCAAACGTTTGTATCTTATCTGGAATTTTGATATGAACATAGCAAGTATAAAATGGCATTTTAATGTGACCAGGAGGAGATTAAAGGAGAATCATTAGGTATTAAAGTTTTGTTTTTAATTTTTGAGGGTAAAATGATATGGTTTTATTTTAAAATAATATACTTACTAACATTATACCCACCAAAGCATTTATGGATGAAATATGAGACCTGGATTTGATTTAAATAGTGAAAGAAAAACAAAGGCTGGGATCTGAAAAGATAGATTAGATGAACTTTTCCTTATTACTCTTGCTAAATATACTTAGGTAAACACCTTAGAGAAAGAAGACAATTAACATAAATAGGAAGACACTCAATGGTGGCAAGAAAAAGAAAGACTGATGGTGATCTTGGGACCCAAGGTACAACAGGGCAGTGAGTACCTTCTATATCCCTAACTGGGTGCTGGTACAGTTCAAAGAAAGCTCTGAAGAAAAGTCTGCTATCTCCAGCACAAGGACAAGAAAGGGGAGCTTCACAAGACAGGAAAGTTTTAGACAATAAGTGCTGTACAGACAGTCGGACACCACAGAGAAAGCTGGGTCACCCCCACCAGCAAAGGCCAAGTGGGGAGCCTAGACTTTCAACTGCACTGGGCTGTAACAAGGTGCCCCTCATCTTCAAATTAATATCAGAAAAGGCTAGTGGAGAGCTCAGACCTTTATCCCCCTGCACAACAATGAGCCACTCCTTCCCCAGGATGTCAGTGGAGAACATGGACTTCCACTGCATGGCAATCAGGTTCATATATTTATCTCTGTATGAGGGGATTTACTGGAGGAGTGACTCACAGGATCACAGAGGCTGAAAATCACATTAGACTGTCTGCAAGCTGGAGAGCCAAAGAAGTCAGCAGCAGGGCTCAGTTTAGGAATCCAGAAGCCTCAGAACCAGAGAGGCTGGCAGCCTCCATCCTGAGATTGAAGTCCTAAGAGTGTGGAGAAAGAAAGCAGCTGAGAACATGGAAACAGAGGGACAAAATATAAACCTCAAATTCATGTCCCCAGTGACTTACCTTCTCCAGCCACACACTACCTGCCCACAGTTACCACCCAGTTAATCCATTTAAGTGGATCAATGCACCGATTAGGTTAAGGCTCCCATAATCCAATCATTTCACCTCTAAACCTTCTTGTATTGTCTCACATGTGAGCTTTTGGGGGTCACCTGATATCTAAATGGTTGTTATAACCATTAAAATTGATAAGCTTCTGGCCACACTACCAAGGGGAAAAGAGAGAAGACAAACAATGCTAATATTTTAATGAAAAAAACATCATTTCTTTTATCTCATGGATATAAAAGGATAATTAAGGAATAGTGTGAACCATTGTATGGTACAGATTTGATAATCTAAATGAAATGAACTAATACCTTGCATGATATTGACTTGAGAACTCTCAGTAGGATAAATAGGTTATCTGAATTGTCCCATGTCTATTAAAGATGTTGAATCAATAATTAGCAATTCTCTAAAGAAGAAAGCTCCAGGCCTATAAGGTTTCAGTAGTATTGTCTGGAATTTTACCAAACATTTAAGGAACAAACCATATTGATACTCTACAATCTTATCTAGAAAATAGAAGCAGGACATTTTTAAACTCATCTCTCTGAGGCCAACATTCCTCTAATATCAAAACCAGAGACATAAAAGAAAATTACAGACCAGTATTTCTCATGAACATAGATGCCAAAACCCTCAATGCAATAGTAGCAATTCAGATCCAGCAACTTATAAAAATAGTTACATACTGCGACCCAGGAGTGTTTGTTCTAGGTTCAGCATTTAAAAATTAATTAACATAATCTGTCACATCAAGAAGAAAAATCTTATGCTTTTATCAACTAATACCCACTCATAATAAAAAAGTCTTTGACAAAAATCCAATATGCATGATTAAAAAAAAAAAACAGCTCTCAACACACTGAAATAGAGGGAATTGTCCTGAAATTGATAAAGTACATGTACAGAACTCCTCAGCTAACATCATACCTGATGAGAAACTGAATGCTTTCCAATTTGGAAACATTTGGACTGGGATTATTTCACAACTGAAAATAAGTAAACATGTCATCTCTCACCACTCCTCTTCAACATTGCACTAAATAAAACAAGAAAAGGAAATAAAATTATGTACATTGGGAAGGGGAGACTGAAATTACATTTGCAGATGACATGATTGTATATGTAGAAAATTCTAAAAAAAAACCAGAAGTAACCCTGGAATTAATAACTGATTAAAGTAATTTTCCAGGATTCAAGATCAGTTTAGAAAGGTCAATTGTCTTCCTATATACCACCAATGAATTAATTAGGAAAAGAAATACTTTGGTATAAATATAAAAAAAGTGCAATATCTATTTGAGGAAAACGACAGAGCTCTGAAGAGAGGAATAAGATTTAACTAAGTGAAGATATATTCCATCCACCCATAGGATTATTGCCAATATGTCAGTTCTTCCTGACTTCTTTGTGTATTCTCCCCAATACCAACTAAAATCCCAGCAAGTTATTTTTGTGCCTACTAATATACTGATTCTAAAGTTTTTATGGAAGAACAAAAGACACAGAATAGTCACCTCAACACTGAAGAAGAGCAAAGCCAGAGGATTGACATTATTCAACTTCAAGACTCACTACAAAAGCTGAAGTAATGGACACAATGTGGTATTGAGTACATGGGCATTTATTATACTCTTTAATTTTGTGTAATTTGTAGTTTTTCATAATGAAAAGATTTCTTTGGGACTTTCTTCATCCGTGCACTGCTCCTTATTTTCTCCCTTCCATTGATAACCACAATCTTTATTCACAAAATAGGTTTTATTAATTTTACTGATTTTCTGGTTTCCGAAATCAGTTATTTCTGCTTTAGTCATTTATTCCTTCTGTTTTCCTTGGGAACACATGGTTTAATTTCTAACTTTTTAAATCAATAGCTTACTTTAATTGTTTAGATTCCTCTTTAATCACTTACCAGTATAAATCTGTGCATTGCTTTCTGAGCTTTAGGTACTTCCTAAATTTTTTGATATGTGATGTGTTCGTTATCTTTATTTTATAAATTTTCTTCATTTTCTTTTTGTTTTGAATTTGAACTGTTTGAGGGAAATATGTGCAATTTCCCTGTTGTTAGGCATTTTTCTATTTAAGATTACTAATTTCTAATTCTCTTGAAGTATATTCAGGGAATATGGCCTGTTTACTCTGTATTTGTATGTATATTTGAAAACTATATGATTCTTTACATGGCATAAATTTTTGTAAATGTTACAGAGGGGCTTGGGGGAAAAGGGAATACTTTTTCATGTTATAAAGTTTGAGACATACCTATTAGCTGAAGTAAAATAATTATATTATTCAAATCCTATTTTTTCTTCTGTTTTATAGCTAACCATTTATGAAGTTAATAACGCAGTTAGAATCTGCTGTTCATACTGTGTTTCTGTTCCTCCTCCTCCTCCTCCTCCTCCTCCTCCTCCTCTTCCTCCTCCTTCTTTTTTATTTTGCCTGCAGTCTGTGTTTTATCTTTTAGCACAAATGTATACACTTATGGCAACTCTATCCTCATAGTAAATTGTAGACCTTGTATTCATAAAATGGACCTCTATCAATTTTATTACATTTGCTTTAAATTTAGCCTTTAAATTTATATCTCAGATTTCTTTTTGGTACTAGTATGTCTTCCCCGCCCCCCCCCCCCCAATATTATGAGTCTCTTAGTACTGGATTCTTTTTGTGCACATGACATATTTCAGCCTGTTTTTTATTCAAACTTATAATCTTTGTGTGAATATATTCCATTTACATTAGGTGTCAAATTATGATTCTTTTAAATTTTTTATCCAATTTTATGGGGTTTTTTTGTTTTAAATGCTCCTCCCCACCCCCTGCCTTTCTGTAAATGGATTTAGCATATGTAGTGTGTTCTTCTCTTCTTGTAGTTTGAAAGGTTTATTTCTTCTTTTTAGATGCTGCTGTAGAAATATTTATCAGTATGTAGATTTTATCTATCCACAACCTCTTGTAATAACAGCTTTAGACAGTATCTGTTGATGTCCCCTTGAAAGATCAGATAATGAGCACACGGTACTTTGTAGTTTTTTTTCTTTCTCCCTCTAATTATTTTTTTTTATAATATGACTTTTAGTTCTGGTGATGATCATTATAACACAATGCACTTCAGATTATCATTTGTCAATTTACTTATCTTTAAATGGCTATTGATTTGTTAAAGAAACACAAAGTGAATTCTCCCAAATTTTGGTTTCTTTCCTTATTATTTTAACAAGTTATAATTTACTGGGCTTGGGTGGTGGCTCAGTGGCCAAATGCTTGTGTAGCATGTGGGAGGCACCGGATTTGATCCCCGGCATCACATATCAACGAAAAAAATAAAGGTTCATTGACAACTAAAAAAAAATTAACTATGCAACATTTCCTTTCTCTAATTGTACATTCAATAACAGTTTATTCATTGTCTATATATGTGTGTGTATATATACATATGTGTATATATATTTATTTTTTCAGTATAGTGGCTCAAACCCAATGCTGCATGCATACAAAGCCATGATCTCTCTCTACCACTGAGCTACACTCCAGCCCCTCTTTATATCTTTAAATTAATCCCATGTTTCTATGCTTTCTCCTTTCATTTCTTACTTGGGAAAATATTTTGATATTATCATTGCTTCCCTTCCTCCTACCCCCAAGAATGATTAATTGTTATATATTCATGATCTGATTCTAACTTAAAGATTATTTTAAATGCTTGTTGTTTGAGAATGCCTCTTGCTTAAAAAATGTGTGCCTATTGACTTTATATAATTGCTGAAAAATTGCTGAGCTGGGTGTAAAGAGTAATATTACTGTGCCTTTCCTTGGTTCTCTCAAGAGTATTACCACCTTCCTAATGGCACTGAGCATGGTGTGGGTCAGTATGGGGCCAACCTGATTTGGGTTCCTGATTTGCTTCTCCCACCACCCTGCCACATTCAAACGGATTTTTTCCCCTGGGAAATGAGTCTGCTAATTTTGAAGTTTTATGAACTTACCTAAGACATGTTTCAGTGTATATCATCAATTATGATTTTTTGCCTGGAATATATTAGAATGTTTGATCTCCATACAGATTCAGTTCTTACTTTTTTTTTTTAGAGAGAGAGAGAGAGAGAGAGAGAGAGAAATTTTTTAATATTTATTTTTTAGTTTTCAGCGGACACAACATTTTTATTTGTATGTGGTGCTGAGGATCAAACCCAGCGCCCCGAGCATGCCAGGCAAGCGTGCTACCGTTTGAGCAACATCCCCAGCCCCTCAGTTCATACTGTTTACAAGAAAAAATAGTTTGGTTTTTTTTTTTTGTTCTGCCTATGAATATCTTTCACAATTCTGTGTTTTGGGTTCCTTATTTCCAAAACAATTTGTCTTTGGTTTGGTCTATCATCTGCTACCCGCTTGCTTGTTTTAGTTCCCCTCTGCCTTTGTTGTGGTTATCTTATACTTTCTTTTCTTTGTCAATAATTTGATTCTCAACTAATTCTCTACTTCTTAAATGTAGTCAATGTTTGTTTGGTTTGATTTCAATTCTTAATTTATATCTGAAGTTCTTAGGTCTGAAGTTTTCATTTAACTCTGTTGTTTATCATCTCTATTTTTTAAAAAATATTCTTTGTCTCTATTAGTTTCACATGTATTCTCACATATATTCTCTATAACATAAAAAAATTCCTAGGACAATTTCTTCTGTTCAGTTATTTTTCTTCTCGTTAAGCTTTGTCATCTGTAGCATATGTCACTATTAGCTTACTCAATATCCATTCTTCCCAATTTACTTACGTTCTGACCATTCATTTTATTCAGTACAATAATGTTCCCAGCTAAAAGGGAACATTTCCCAGATTCTTATAAGCTAATAGTGGCTGATGCTCTTCTTCTTAGCTTCCTACTGGCACAAGGACATTTAAATTAAACTTCTCCATACTTTTCCTTGTGCAGGTGCAAATATCAAGAGTTGACTCACCCTTTGCCACATTTGAAGGTCTTAATAAACATTTTAAAAACTTTTTCCCAGGCGCAGTGGCACACATCTGTATTTCCAGTAGCTTAGGAGGCTGAGACAGGAGGACTGCAAGTTCATAGCTAGCCTTAGCAACTTAGCCAGGCCCTAAGTAACTTAGTGAGACCCTGTCTCAAAATAAAATACAAAAAGGGCTGGGGGTGTGGCTTAGCGAGTCAAGTGCCCATGGGTTCAATCCTCAGTTACAAAATATATATTTTTAAAACTTTTTACTCAGATTTTTGCACACTATATATGTGCATTAGGAGGTTTGAATTCGAAATTATATTTTACTGCAATGAAGTCAAGATGAATGGATTCAAGGAAATCTTTCTCTCACTTTAAGTTGCATATTTTAATTGTATGGCATAAATTTCTGCCTTTCCCTTTGTTTGAGTCTAAGGTATTTTGACTGCTCTGGTCTTATTTGTTATTCAATCATTAGGTTTGGGGAAAGGGAGAGTTTCAGATGTTTTTGTTCTACCATCTTAACTTGGAAGTCTATATGAGCACTTTAAATAAATTTTAATCAAAGTAATATAAACAAATGGTCACAAATCAAATCATGCAAAAATATTGTGTTAAGAAACAACTGAGCTCAGCTCCAGGGTGGCTTAATGCAAACATTACTCCCCAGAGATTTTTTATTTTCTTTTTCTTTGTAAATGGAGGAAAAATTTACATATTGTAAAATGCACACAGATGAAATGTGTAGTTTGATGAGTTGTGACAATTTCACAGACCCCCATAAACCCTTATTTTAAATATAGAACATTTTCATCACCAGAGAAAGATCCCTTATACAATTCCCAGTTAATCCTACCCCCATCTCAGAGGAAATCACCATGATTTTATTTCACTATAAATTAGTGTGTCTACTGTAGACTTCATACAAATTGAATCATACAGTGTGTACTCTTCTAGCTTGTTTCACTTGGCATACAATTTTTGCACTTCATTTATAATGTAGTATGTATAAACAGTCTATTACTTTTTCTTTGTTTTATTTTATTTTTAATTTTTTAAGTTGTAGATTGACTCAATACCTTTATTTGTTTTTATTTGTTCTATGCTAGCATTGAACTCAGTGCCTCACACTTGCAAGGCAAGTGCTCTACCACTGAGCTGCAACTCTAGCCTTGTCTATTGCTTTTCATTGCTGTGAAGTATCTCATTATCTGTTTCTACTAATATATATTCTAACTGACACATGGTAATTTTATATGTCTTCCCTTATTTGTTTGTTATTAATATATATTTTAATTTGACACATAGTAATTATACATATTTATGGGGTACAGTTGTAGCATTTCTTATCTATAATTTATTTATCCATTCTCTTGGTGATAAACATTTATGTTGCTTCTAGCTTAGAGCTGCTTTGAATAAAACTATGAACACTCTTATACACATGTTTCTACATACTTACAGTTTCATTTCTCTTGAAGAAATACCTAAAGGTGGAATTTGGGGACATAAATGAGGTGTACTTTTCTTTAAATTTCCAAACTGATTGTATCATTTAATATTAACCCCAGCAATGTGTAAGAATTTTGATTGTTACATATCCTCAACAACATTTGGTAGTCTTTATCATCTTTACCATCTTAAGGATTATGTGGTATATGCTATTGTGGTTCTCATGTGGTTCTCTGATGACAAATAATTGATGTTAAACACTTTTTTTTTACATGATCATTAACTATTTCTATAACTCTCTTCATGAAATGCCATTTCAGGATATTTTTTAAGCTGATTTATTTTGTTTTTAATTTTGAGACAGAGACTCACTAAATTGCTAAAACTGGCCTTGAACTTATGATTCTCCTGTCTCAGCCTCCCAAGTCACTGGAATTATAGGCATATGCCATCCATCACACTGGCCAATTAGCTGATTTTTTTAGTGGGTTGTTTTTATTATTCAATTGTAGAAATTGTTTATTATTCTGGACACAAGTCCTTTATTAGATATTGGTATTGTAAATATTTTTCCCCCAAATGCAACTGCCATATGTTTTCTCAATGGTGTCTTTGGATGGGTAGAAAACTTAACTTTTGATGAGGTATACATTTATCTTTTCTTTGTTATTTTGTAGATAGTGAATCTTAGCTAAAAACTTACCAGCTAACCCATATTTTCTTCCTGAAGATTTTTTCTTTTATAATTATGCCTATTAATTAATTTTATTTAGACTATAAGGAATGAGTGTGTATGTATATGTATATGTGTGTGTGTGTATATATATAGACAGACACACACACACACGCACGCACACACACACGCACGCACACACACATTCAGCTCCAGCACTGTTTCTTGGTAAGACTTTCCTGTCCCCACTCAATGGCTTTGACACCTTTGTCAGAGGTCAGTACCACATTGTCTTGATTACTGTAACCTGATACTATGTCTTGAAAGAATTTGTGTTTTCTAACTTTGTTCTTTCAAAACTCTCTTGGCTGCTCTAGGTCTTTTACATTTTATATACAGTTTAGAATCAGTTTATCAAGTTTTTTATGAAGGTATCCTGCAATTTTGACTGAGATTGCAGGAAATTTGTAAATCAAGATTAGAGGAATGAACATTGTGTTAGTATTGAGTCTTTGAGTCATCAAACCATGGACATAGAATGTTTATATATTTAAGTCTTCTTTAATTTTCTTAACCATATAATTTTCATTATAGAGCTCCTGAATGTAATTTTGTTAATTTTACCTTAAGTATTTTATGATTTTCAATGCTATTGAAGATAGTATTTTAAATTTTATTTTCCAGTATTTGTTGTTTAAGGTTATGGTCAATTTTGTATGTTAATTTGGCTATGATTTTTTATTAAATCAATCACTAACCTAGGTGTTGCTGTGGAGGTACTTTGTAAGATTCAACATCCTATTCTGTCAGTTTTCAGTAAAGAAGATTATCCTTGCTAATCTGTGTGAGTTTGAAGAGTAGAACTGAGGTTCTCTGAGGAAGAAGAAATTCCTCCTGTGGACTGCAGCTTCAGCTTCTGCCTGAGTTTCCAGCCTGCCTTCCTGACAGCCTACCAAATAGATTTTTAGACTTAATACCCAGCCCGAACTATCATGTAAGCCAGTTCCTTGCAATAAATTTATTTACGTGTATCCTACTGCTGCTGTTTCTCTGGTGGAACCCTCAGATCTTAAAATAAGGAAATACGGATCCTGCAAACTTCCTGTTTTAATTTAATAGTTGTAGTAGTTTTTTGTAGATATGATTTTTTTTTTACCTTTACAACCACATGACCAATAGCAAAGGAAAGTTTCATTTCTTCCTTCCAGTCTGATGGTTTTTCTTTATTTTCTGTATTTTGTATAATCAGATTAAATAACTTCTTTATGTCTGGTAGTTATTCTTGTCTGGGAGTCAACTTTGTCTAGTATTAATAAAGCCACTTTGACATTATTAAGATTAATTTATATGTCATATATCTTTTTCCAATCTGCAATTTTTAAACTATTCGGATCTTTATGTATAATATTTATTTTATATACATAGCATATAACTAGTTCTTGTTTTTCTTTTTAAACCAGTTACTGTTTTTAATTGTAGTGATTAATACATTTTCATTTTCTATAAGCATTTACTATAACTATTGACATAGTAAGGTTTATGTTTCAAATATATTGTATATTTTATTTTCATTTCATTTCTTTATTTTATTACTACTTTTGTTTTTCTCAAATTATTTTAATATATTTTAGTATTATGTTTCATTTATATAGTAACTTATTAGCCAGTGTTATAACTTTTTATATTTATTTTGGATCATTACTATAGATTTTACAAAATGCATCTTTAACTTATTATAATCTAATTTTATATAATTTGTTTTACTTTATATAAAACATAAGAATCTTACAAATGTATCTTTGTCAGTTCAGGCTACTATAAAAAATAATAGAGACTATGATTTATAAACAACAAAACATTACATATCAGCCAGGTGCAGTGGTGCACACCTGGAATCCCAGCAGCTTGGGAAGCTGAGGCAGGAGGGTTGTAAGTTCAAAGCCAGCCTTAACAACTTTGCAAGACTCTGTCTCAAAATTAAAAAAAAAAAATCACAGAAAAAAGGCTGAGGATTTGGCTCAGTGGAAATATATATATTTATATATTATAGTTGTGCAAACTGGAAAGTCCAAGATGAAGACTCAGCAGATTTGGTATCTCCTGAACACATGTTTCCCGCTTCATAGATGGCACCTCTTGCTTTGTCCTTTCATGGCAGAAAGAGCAAGGACCACGTGTCATTGCATGGCAGAAGAGCTGGAAGGGTCACACAGTTCTCCAAAGCCTCCTTTATAAGGGTATTAATCCTTTACATAAAGGTGGAGTCCTCATGACTTAATCTCTTCCCAAAGGTCCCACCTCTCAATACCATAATGGGAACTAACTTTTGCCATGAATTTTGGAGGGACACAAACATTCAGACCATAATAGTTTGTTGCAAATGGCAGTTTGCCAAAGGTGTCCTGCACATCTTTGCTAAGTATGCAAGAATGTAAGGATTTGACCCCTGTATGCTCTTTCTGGGCCATTTTTTTTAAAGAGAAAGAGAGAGAATTTTTTAATGTTTATTTTTTAGTTTTCCATGGACACAACATCTTTATTTTATTTTGTATGTGGTGCTGAGGATCGAACCCGGTGACCCGCGCATGCCAGGCGAGCATGCTACAGCTTGAGCCACATCCCCAGCCCTCTGGGCCATTTTTTAGGGTCATATTTGCAGTAAGCAACATTGAGGGATAAGAATATTTTCCTTTCCTCCCAAGAATGAGTAGGCTTGCTTCTGAATGCTATAAAACTGTTAGAGTCTGTAAACAAGTCAGGATGGCGCCTGGCATTTTGCCAGAGGGAGTGGTTAATGTTAAGGTCTGTAAACAAGTCAGGATGGCGCCTGGCATTTTGCCAGGGGGAGTGGTTTGCGAAGTAACGCCAGCGAGCCATTAAGTGTGGAGATTCCTTATTGGTTGACTGCTGTATCTAGTTTATGCTAATTAAGATAAGCTGTGTGGAATGTATAAATATCTCTCGGGTCCTACAATAAACGGCTCCCACTCCTGCTGTATCAATCTACACAAGTTGCTCTTCACCACCCGCCTCCACCCCCCCACCCCCACCCCCTGGTTATTTTGCTGCAGCATCTGTCTGGACTTCTTTGTTTTGTTCATCCTCTGATGAATGAAGACTTTTATCTAGGAGTTTCATGCCTTCTACCAACATTCATTTAATATGCTACTTTATTAGCTTTCCATGGGTTAGAATCTCATACCCTTCACAGTTCCTGACCCAGTGTGTGATTCCATTTATTTCCTACTGTCCTTTGTGTTATTCTTGTTATATATTTGTCTTCTACATAGGTTATAAAGCACTCAGTACATTGTTATTATTTTTTTTTAAACATTAAGTTATCACTTGAAAACTAAGATACATAAAAACATTTTATGTTTACTCACATATTTACTGTTTCTTCATTCTTTTGTTTTTCTTTCCTCCTGTATTGGGGATTGAGCCCAGGGGCACTCTACCTTTGAGCCCTTTTTATTTTGTTATTTTGAGACAGGTTCCCACTAAGTCACTGATACTGGCCTCAAACTTGTGATCCTCCTGCCTCAGCCTCTCAAGTTTCTGGGATCACAAGTGTGCACCACTATACCTTGTTGTTTCTTCATTTTTCATGTGTTCATGCTCTTCTCACCACAGAATGGTTCAAACCTAAAGAAAAACAATCAAAAACCAGAAAGGAGTGCTTTCTGGGATCTTTCTGGGGACATAGTGTTACTTTGGGAGGCATGATGCACTTCTCATAAATGCACTGCAGCACTTCTATATCTCTGTGTCTGAATTCTTTCTTCTGTATTGTAGCAAGGAATTTCTGGCATCTAAACTTTGTTTAGTGATGACTACCACTGGGAATCTATGAATCTATGATTTTTGTTTACCAATAAAGAAAGCAGCTAGAGCTTCATTTATCCTTTCCAAAGTGAAAAATGAGTTCCATTTCTGTGGTTCATGTACCTTATCAAGACATGATTAGGTGGTAAATTTAATTGGCATTGTATATTAGCAATCTTCATGGTCAAATCTCAAATTTGATCTTGCTCTGTGACAGCTCACTCTATGAATTTAAGAGATATGAGATGATTTTAGCAATGTTATAGACATTCCTTAGGTTTTATTTTTGTCTGACTCAGAACTTAGGGATTTGATCAAGATAAGCCTTGCTTTTAACATATGTGAGGCCGTCTGAAGAAACCACACTATTTAGTAGTCTTAGAATTCTTCATGCCCCTCATCATGTTTATATGCAGAGCCAATGAATTCCACTAAAACCTTCCTTTAAAAGGTAGTAGCAAGTAGGCAGTATGGAAATCAGATCTTTGCCTTCAGCTCCATGAAGGCCGATTTCCCAGCAGAAGGTTTGTTTCCCTCTTGAAGTTGTTACCTGGAATCCGATTTAGTTATAGAATAAGCTAGGATTCTTGGTTGTGGGCAGAAAAAAACTGAATATCTCTATGTAGCAGGAAGAGAATCTATTAGAAGGAGCTTGGATAGCTTACAAATTTGGGAAGAATATAGAACAAGGTTCAGGAGGCAAGCCAACTTAAGCAGGAAGAATGGTCACTAGTTTTTAAAAGGAGAGCAAACTTTTTGTCACCACCAGACTTTATTGCAGCTACCCTAGTGAATTATTTCTGCCTCTCCTTACATCATTACTTTCTGATTCAACTCCTGGACAACAGTGTTCAGGGGCAGAATCCAAAAAAAAAAAAAAAAAAAATCTAGGGAGTGTTTATTCATCTATCCTCCATATTTGAAGGTACAAAACTGAGTCCCTGCAATACTGCAAAAAATGAGAACTTCCCCTCCACGTGTTGTAAAATGAACAGCCCAAGTGAAACGACTGAAAAAATTTTAAATAATTCAAAAACTTGATGCTGTGACCTGAAATTCTGAAGATGTATTTATTCTGACCTGCAATTCATTTGGTATATTTTCTGGGTAAGACATCTAGTTTGTTTGTCACCCTGAGTCTCCACTTCTTAAATTACCCTTTTGTTTTCTAATAGTCAGTGTACTGATGAAGACTATTGCCAGAATGATTCTCGTGCCTCCTTCAGGAAACTGACTTTTTCCTTTCTTTCTACAAAATGTGATGATTTTTCGTATTCCCTGAGGTCCTGAAATTTCATTTCCTGATAAAGGAAAGGTTTTTATCACTCCTCATGGAGTCTACTCTCAAAAGTGATAGAGTTCTTCAGCTCTCTGATTATTCACTTTCATCTTTTTCATTCTGCTTTTCTCAAACTCCTTGTAGTCAAATATTGTATATTTTGGAAGGTCCTCATTTAAACTGGTTCAGTCCACTCTTCAGTGCCTCTTACTGTTCTTTTCACTGTTGTGAGTTTCTTCTTTTTTTTTTTTTTCAGTCAAATCAAGGAAAGGATGATAAGCAAATTTTATTCTTGATCTTCCCATAAAAAGTTGTAAATGTAATAATGTTAATACTTTATTTAGTATTTGTTGGAAATATTTTTCCTGTTTGACCTATCTTTTTATTTTTAAATTATGCTATTTTTACTTACAAAAGATTTTTTTTAATTTGACAATTTTGGGCTATCTTTTATGTCACTTTTTTTTCAAAACTTAGAAAGCATTTCCTTATATATATATTTATTTTGATTTTCTTCTAATGTTTTGCATTCTGTATGTGATAATCATTCTGATAGTTGGTAGGCTGGGTAGCCAGCACTAATTATTAGAAACACAATCCCTTCTTAACAATTTTTGTATATATATTGTTATATATATACAAAAATTGTTATATATGTATATACAAAAATTGTTATAGATATAATACATATCATATCATACATACATGCATATCTTACATACATATCATATATACCTACATACACACATATGCACACAGTAGGGTATAATTCCTTTCTATCTCTTCTATTTCATTCTCTGTGTATTTCTATCACAACTCTATAAGGTTATATTCCTTTAGATTTAAAAGAAAAATGAGGAGATGCCCCTGACTCAAAATTCCTTTGCACTGCTCTTTAGTAAAGATTAGCTATTGATTTTTTTAATATTTATTTTTTAGGTGTAGATGGACACAACACAATGCCTTTATTTTTATGTGGTGCTGAGGATCGAACCTGGGTCCCACCTGTGCTAGGGGAGCACTCTACTGCTGAGCCACAATCCCAGCCCAAGCTGTTGATTTTTTTTCCATATCTCATGTCCCTTAGGGGAGTATTTAAATGAATGCCTTCCTAGTGTCACAATATGGCTCTCAAAACAGCTTTTCTTCAGTCTGCAAAGCCCCAGATCCTTTGGACCTTATCCTCAAAAGTTCCTCCTCAATATGCTCCAGTTCCTCATCAATCCCTGTCAAGTACTTGAACTTTCCTAGATTAATCTCTTCTTCTCCAGTTCCACTGATGCCATAATTCTAATGGAACAACATTCACATCAATAATATATGGACTTTAGCCAATATAAGTCCGGAGTCCTAGAGTTCTGGTTCCTGGACTTCCTCATTTCCAGTTACAATATCCACCCCACGTCAGCTACCCACTTTTATTGTTATATGCCATTCTGGAACAGTACAGTCCTGCAGATGTTTGTGCAATGATAAAAATGTTCTATGTCCACATAGGTTCCTTTGCTTTTTGTCAGCACAAATACTTAATGTTTCCTTTATTCTCTCCATGCTTCTCCCTCTGTCAGCTGATGATAAAATAAGAACACTTACATTTCTCTACTACCTAATATAGTATCTGCATCTGAACTTCTTGCCTCATCTCATCTGATATTGAAAGAGGACCTGAGGCTAAATCCTCCATTAAATACTTTCCACCATATCCTCTAGCTTAATGAAAAACATGGCTCTTCCAGCTCTTCCCTCTTTTCTGCATCAGTATGCCAACATTCTTCATCTTTTAAAAAAAGCAATTCTTTTTTGTCTTCATGCCTCATCCCAATTACTGTGAGATTTCTTTGTGATGCTTCATTGCTGTCCCTACTTCTCTATCCCCATTTATTTGTTTGTTTAACAACTGATAATCAATTTATTAAAATAGTCAACTTAAGTGTCTTCAATGATGACCTCAGCCTATATTCCTGGCTCACTTCTGGAATTCATGGATGAAAGTAATCTGCTTAATCTCTGAAGGACCATTCAAGCCAATGCATCACTTAAGGATTCTCATCTGGGGACCATTCCAATGGTTAGAACCTTCACCACAAGGAATTTTTCTTGCAGAGTGTCATAGAGTTCTGGTAAGCATGCAAACCTGTCTCTTCACATTGAGATTCTTTTCCTTTGCACTTCTAATCAAATCACCATGCACCGTCTCTGGGAATTTTACATTGCCACTGGCTGGGGCAATTCTAGTTGGGCAAATCAGCATTTCTGTTTCCATGGAAATCTTTCTAGTATCTTTAAAAGCCACAGTAAGGTACTGCTTTCTAACCAACCTGTACCTTGGGTAGAGTGAGCAGCTGTGGGTCAGGAGGACCCTAGCTTTGCTGAAAAGCCCCAACCTCCTCAGAGGACAACTATTATTTTAAAACCATACCAGTTAAGGTTTCTGCTGGGCACAAACTACTCATTCTCAAGATCATCAAATGAATGCTAAGTTGCTAAATCCAATGGTTGTAATTCAGTGTTTATTTAACTCATCCTCACTTCATCATTGTATTTTACTCTACTGACTCTTTGAAATAATTACCATTTTTCCCTTTTCCTTGAGAAATGCTCTTGATGATTTTGCTCCTATAACATGCCATTCTCCCTTTCCTCCAGCCTTATTACTTAACAATTTTAGTCTCTTGCTGGCTTTTTTTTTTCCTGTCCAGGCTTCTAAATAGACCTGGCAACTAACTTTCTTTGATTACTCTTATAGTTTGAATATGAGGTATCTCCTGAAAGTTCCCATGTGAGATAGTACAGGAATGTTCAGAAATAATAAATGATTAGATTATAACAACTATAACCTAATTAGTAGCGTAATGGATTTGATGGGTTAATTTTAATCTGGGCTAACTATAGGCAGGTAGGGTGTGTTTGGAGAAAGTAGGTCACTGGGGGTATGCCTTGGGAATTATAGTATCACTGGATTCTTGCTTTCAAGCTCTCTCTGCTTCCTGGCTGCCATGTCCTGAGCTTCTTTGCTCTGACATGCCCTTTCACCATGATGTTCTGCCTCATCTTGGGCCCAGAGCAGGGGAGTTAGACAGCCATAGACAAAACCTCTGAAACCATGAGACAAAATGAACGTTTATTCCACTAAGTTGTTCTTATCTGGTATATTAGTCTCGGCAACACAAAACTAACGCAAAACAAATCCCTTCCCAGGTGATATTTTCAGATAGTAATAATTTATTCTAGCACTAATGTTAGTTTTCCTTAATCCTTTCTTCTGGGTTGTCTTTGCTACCTTGAGATGAATTCTATATAACAGAACTTGCAGCAAATAGTGGATTAAAAAATAAGAGAACACAGAAGTGGGATTTGGTATTGGTCATGCTTCTTAGGGGGAGAAAAAAGAATTTACAGTGCTTATTTTAATAAGAAGATGTTTATCAAAGGATTAGAAAGAGCACATGGAATAATTGGAAAGATTGGGTTAAAAGAGGCTCAGTGCTCAGAAAAACTCTCAGACTCATTCGTTAAAGCTGCTAGATTTCTCTACCAACACCACCTTCAGAACATGTTACCTCTACTGCTACCCCCAGAAGAGACCTCCATGCTACCTGTTCCTTACGCGGTTCTATTCTAACTTAGTTCTCCTACGGGTACATTTGATTGCAGAAATGAAGTCCTATTTCTTCACATTTGAGGAAAAGGAACCCGAGAAAGGTAATTTTGTTTCTATATCGGTGAAGAAAGATTCATATATGTAGAGTACCATCAAAGTCTAAAGGAGTTTACAATATATTGGGCACTCACAAATGGCCTGCATCCGCTCTAGAGGAGCTGAATCTTTTTTTTTTTTTTTGCCTAGGTTTTTCATTTCCTATAGTTTTTCTTGGCTTTCTCTCCTGTAGGTCCCTGTATTTTCTTTTTGATGTCTTCTGTAGGAGCAGAAGTGTTCTAATCAGTTAGAATCAACAATGTTTTGAAAGTCCGCTTGGTATTAAGCACTGTTTTGTGAATGACCTTTTTTCAACACAGAGTCAAGGGAAAATTGTCTCAGGCAACTTCTAGGGAAGAGCAAGGACTTTTCTGCCTTTAAAGCTCCTAGCAAAATATGCATCCTCTAAAGTAGGCCACAGGACTTTCCCTAAAACAGTAACTCTGTTAAGCAAGCGAGAGGATTTGATTGATTTGAAACAATCATGGGCCATTGCTGACCCAGTTGAAGTGCAGTTCTTTTGTAGTACTTAAGACATTTGTGAAAAGAGTGAAAACAAGAAAACAACACATAGGAAATGAATGTTGGGGACCCCAAAGAATAAATATCCATTGCACTTATTCTATCATTCTAGATGAACTTGAGAATCACAGAAGTATATTAGTCTTTTCTGTTACTATCATAAAATGTCTGAGACTAGATAATTAGAAAGAAAATGTTTATTTAGCTCATAGAGGTTGTTGGCACAAACAGAATGACACTGGCTCTGGCGAAGCCCTTCCTGGCTCTATGCCTCATGGAGGATTAGATCCCAATGATGTAGTAAGAGATCAAATCGCAAGATAGGAACCCAGAGATGGGGGAGGAATGGGCCCATTCTGTGACCTCCAATTAGGTTCTACCTCTTCAAGGTCCCAGCACCTCTGAGGACCAAACTTCTAACACATCAACCTTTGGGAATACGAAATATCCAAACCATATCAGTTGACATCTACAGAAATTGTATTATTTTAGTAAAAATTAGAATGGAAAATTGTATTATTTCAGTAAAAATTCAGGAATGGGAAATACATCTTCACTTGTTACTCTTTATTACTCATAGAAATCTTAAGGTACATTTTCTGGCAAGACTTTTGTAAGGTAATTTCTGCTTTGTTGTGATGGTGAAAACAATTTTCTAAAAATATTTCTTTTTAATTTGCACAATTGTTACCAATTTGTGTTTATTAAATCAAATAATTTTTTATTTACAAAATATTTTATAAAATATCCTAACACAATAGTGTAAATTTTGCATTTTGTTGTTCATATGGACAAAATTTTTTAATTTATGTTTTGAAAGTAAATATTTCAATTTTCATTATTAAAATGACACTAATTGCTAGAATAATATATAGCAGGCATTATAGCGTTATTATTAATTTAGTTATACTGACATACTTCTACATTTTTAAGAGTACTTTAAAAATAAGCAGTTATCATTAAAGTAGGCTATCTTCTAAATTTTATCTATTTGATAAGTGATACTAATATGAAGTAATCCTAAAGAATTTAAATTATTATATTAAATGTGAAAATAGTCATTGCTGTCACTCTCTAAATAGTTACCTGTTGGATAGTTTTAATTTTTAAAGGAAATACATGAGACTTTTTTCTGAATCTCTCCCTACAACTGGTAGAAACAAAAATAATATTTTTTAAGGATACATTAATTTGCTTTAATATTGGCATGCAGTGTAGTTTTAACATTTTATTACTAAAACATTCATCATGAAATGCATATTTCCACTTTCTGAGTCATACAATTTATTTAAAAAAAACAAAACTTTTGTCTTATTAAAAAAAACTTTAAAATACTTTTATATTCTTTTTATCTTTATATGCCTTTTCCACATCAGTCTTTGGCTTTTACATTGGCAGAATATGCAGGAATTTGATTTAATTTTCTCCAGACCTATTATCAATAAAACCCCCTTTTTTCACAAATTCTATTTGCTATACTTAAAAAGAAACAACTAATATGCAAGTTTTTGCTCTCACCCCAACATCTCACAAAGGTGTTTCTGATTACTCAATTACAAGTATTTCCTTTGTAAACCCTAAAGTATATACAAGTAATGGGATGTCACTAACAAATTTGTCTTTAATCTTTTCCTTAAATTTTAAACTTATTATGGACTTGTTTAGATTTCTCCTTCACAACTTCCATTTTGTGTTATTTTGGTTCTTTTTCCCTTCATCCCTCTGAAATAGTGAAAGTTTCTTGTGAAAATAAAGTCCTGCAGTTTCAAGTTTCCCATCTTTAAACTACATTAGGCAATTTATGGGGTCAATTTTTGAAGCCAATTGTAATAGTACATTAAGATTCTTGGATGAGGCAACCCTTTATAAATAAGATTTTCCTGCTCAAATGTAGAATGTGTCCCTGCTTACTATGAAGAGAAAGTTAAGCTACTCTTTTAATACATGTTCATTCTAAAGAGGATTATTTCCCAAAAGTCCACCTTTTCTGAATATGTAAAAACACGTAAACCTGGCACCATGGCACATGCCTATAATCTCAGAGACTCAGGAGGCTGAAGCAGGAGGATCACAAGTTCAAGGCTAGCCTGGGTAACTTAGCGATACACTCAGTAACTTAGTGAAATCCTGTCTCAAAATAGAAAAAAACATAGAAGGGGCTGAGGTCTGGCGCAGTGTTGCACGTAATCACAGTGGTTTGGGAAGTTGAAGAGGAGGATCACAAGTTCAAAGCCAGCCTCAGCAAAAGTGAGGTGCTAAGCAACTCAGTGAGACCCTGTCTCTAAATAAAATACAAAACAGGGCTGGGGATGTGGCTCAATGGTCAAGTGCCCCTAAGTTCAATCCCTGTTATCCCCCCGCCCCCTGCAAAAAAAAGGGGCTGAGGATGTAGGTCAGTGGTAAAGCCTTTGGATTCAATTCCCCAGTATGAAAACAAGAGTAGGGGGAAATAAAATTCTGTTTTCTTTAAATTTTCCTTCTATTTATATGAACACCTTTTTAATGACTTAATAACTAAATTGATATTTTAGGGGCTGTGGCTGTGGCTCAGTGGCAGAATGCTTGCCTAGCACATGTGAGGCACTGGGTTTGATTCTTAGCACCACATACAAAAAAAAAAAGCAAATAAAATAGAGCCTTGCTCTCCATCTACAACCACAAATTTTTTTAATTGATACTTTAAAAATTTTATTAAAAAAATTTTAAAGTTCACTCCTCTTACTATTTTAAAAGAACAACATAGACTTGGTGGCTACCTTTAGTGTTTACTAGATTTGTTTATTTCTTCTTTGAAAAAATGGTCCTGGAACATTTTCACTTCCTTCATGTACTGACTTTTTCACAATGGTCTTGGGATTGTTGTAAAAACAGGCCAACTTTGATTTCCCTGGAGTCACAACCTTAGTTCTTCTCTATCTTGTTTCTCTCCAGCCTGAATATTGCTTTACAAAGTTTCAGATTTTTTACTTCTGTATGTTTTTGGCCTTGTTTCAAATTCACTTTCCCCTAAAACAAAATATTCTACTTATCCTCCCTGGCAACATCATGCCATGGTAAATACACCTTATATGGATGCATATTATGTAGAATGAGATTAAACAAATCACCTTCCTTATTCCCAGCTCAGAAATGATATGCCCCCTTTGACAGCTTCTAAAACAAAATTTAACTTCTCAGAGTGTATTCCAGGATACAAAATAAATTCCATCTTAATGTTCAAAAATTCCTGATACTTGTCAAACCAATGAGATTTTTCTCTGGTCTTGCTCACTGTTGTTCAATTATAGTCATTATCATCATTAATCACTAGCATGAAATTTTATAGTTATACTGTTATTCCACCTGAAAACTTCTACCTGTGTCACTTTATCTAGAATATAACTTTCCCTTTTTATTCTAAAAAAAAAATGGATCTAAAAATACACAGGATCTACACTGCTTTTTTAGGTTAACTCCTTTTTTACCATAATTTACCATAAATTCTTCCATAGAATTGAAGTTAGTTTTTACTTGCTTATTTCCTTCTTAAATGATATTTATGTGATCATATATATATATTTAATTGATGGAAGAGAGCTCATTTGGCAATTTGGACCGATAGTATGAAAAATAAAGAAGCAATCTAGTATTCTTTTTCTTTTGGCTTCTGATATGCACTGTGGCTAAATTGTATTAGTCTTTTCAGTTGCTTCCTGGTGTGAAGAACTCTAACTTTAATTTTTTTTTAGAGAAAATGAAGTAAATAATCCCTTGAGAGTCAAAAATATCAACACCAAGAGGAATTCCCCAGTGGAGCCACAAAAGAAAGACCTACAGTTAAAAGTTGAAAGTCTAATGGCATGAGTAATGAAGCAAGTGTGATTTGTCTTAAATATATTTACACGTTTAAGAAATGTAAGCTTGGATCATGTGGAGTCCATAAATTAAATAGCCAAAGAGGATTCCAAGATGAAATCATTTTATTACATAGGAAAGTTTAATTTATCAACTTCAAAATCCCAGAATACTGTCTTTTTATTTTTCAGGATCCATGTGCTTGTTTTGGTGCTTGGCCCAATGAAAGATATCTCAGGAGATCATATTTTACAAGTGAATGCAAACATATGAAGCAACTTGATGTTCTGGAGTTTATATTTAAACAAGTTTGTATTATCCTGGTTTAATTATGTTACTCATAATGTACACAAGTCATATTTTTATTAAGGAAAAAAGCTTGTCTCGGAAGCACAGAAACTAGAACTGGGGCGTCACATGAATCTATAGAATCAGCTCTGTTAATTCCATACAGATGTCTTAGTGCATTCCTGTAAATGTTCAGCCTGAAAAGGAAATGTTAGTTACACCCTTCCCTTCCACAGCCCAGGGTAAAATACTTCACATATTGTACATATGTCTTACAAAAAAAAATTAAGTAATGGTCATTTGGGGCTTTGTATTTTACTATTAATATAAAAGAGCAAGTGTATTTAAAGCACAGCACATCAGTTTTTGCAGACATCAATCCCCATATTTTGAAGTATAAAAGTATGATTTGTAGTTTTAAATAGTGATTGAGGGAAACGAAGTATTGAAGGAAATTTATATTCATTTCTAACATGCCAGATAATACAGTTGTCATGTGGTTATGTTTACAGTAACCACAGGAAGATGGATGTGATTGTTCTTCATAGATATTGACAAGCTAAAGACACTACCAGAAGGTATTTCACAGTGCCTAGGATAGCACCTACCGCATTACTTGGATCCTTGGCTGGTGTCTTTGTTTTCTAGACCAGTACATTCAAAATGGCTTGTTAGCTAGTGGGCCCGTCTGCAGGTGGACCAGTAGACCAGTGGTTTTGATCAGGTAATGAAGAAATCTTTAACACCATCAGAAGAGGCAGACACATAACTGGCTGCTGACCTTTCTGAAACCTCTAACAGTCTTCTTCCTTCTGCACCTGAACTTGACTCTCAAATCTTTCTCAGTGGGTAACTATTATTACTCTAACAGAAATGGCACATGGTGTGAAGAAAGTTTGTCTTCCCTGAGTTAGTCTAGCCCTCCTGCCTTGTGATGAGTAAACTGAGGGCTAGAAAAACTAAGAAACAGGTCAGAAATCACTTGGTTTACATGCTAATAGTGCTGCAGTGGGTAAGATAATAAAATTTCTCTAATAATAACTTATTAGTCAACTAACATCTGAAGGCCACTGAGACCCAGCTTTTCCTGCTGTGGAGAAAACCATCAAGCTAGATCTGCAACCTTGAAAAGAACCATGAAATCAGGACCTACTATCGGAAACTAGAACAGCTTTCAAGAAGTATAATTCTTGCAAGGGCAGATGGCTCTGAGTCATGGTCTAACCTTTCTGGGACAAAGGTGGAAAGTCTTGGCAGAGGACAAATGAAGGGAAGTGATGGTTTTAGAACTTGTGTTAAGGGCTTGTGGTTGTGCCATGGAGTGGGGAGAGTTTGTTTCCATTGTGTAGTTTGTTTGAGAGCTTGTCAACAGGAAGCAGAGATCCATGGTGCACTTAGGTTTAGACTGGAGAGACGCTGGCAGCAAGCCTGGTAGCAAGGTGTTAGGAACATTGCTTTAGAAGCTGAACTTACTTAGAGCACTTTAGTATGTGGGTGACTTATGCCTAAGCATTCTTGTAAACCCCAGACAAATGTGAGCAGCCAAAAGAACTCTCAGTTATTAGTAGCTTCCTGGCTGATCCTGGAAAGCTGAGGCTTCCCTGAAGCTGGGTACATGACTCAGCATCTTATCATCTGGACCTCCTGGGAAGCAAGATGCTGGAAAAGACTAGGAATTGACTGACTCCACACAGCCAGCCCGAGGCCCCTGCTAGAGACCACACCCTGACTTGATACTGTTGAGCTCTTGGGAAGAACATACATGTAGAAGAAGTAGTGTGGATAGGACATATGCCTAATCAAACTGAAGCATGCTTTGAAATGGACTTTGACGTGTTCAATTGTATGTCTTGGTTTCAGCAAGAAGTTAGGATGAAGGCATGATGCATTTGTATGACAGGGTGCTCTGAGGGTACACTGCTTTGTTTGTTTGCTTCATTTCTTACATTTCCCATTTTCTGCACTCACATGAGTCATAAGTCTGGTACTTCTGAGATGCTGTATGTGGGGACTAGATGGAAGCATTGGGAAGACACTCATGTATCAGGCAGATGAAATGAAACAGGGAACCTGATTCCAAACCCTGCCCTTCTCCTCCCGCTTAAATCCACATGATATCAACTGTACCTGCATGGCAGGTGTACTTACCTTCCCCTAGTGTTTTATGAGCCTAACTTTCAGGCAGGTGTTGTATGAGATTTAGTTAATAAAGCTCATTTGAATTTAGTTACATTGAGAGACTTTTAGATAACAGTATTTTTTCAAGAATTAACAGGGAATTATTTTTCTTTTTATTCTTAAAGAAACTTAGTATAATAAAAATCCTAGAACTTTCTTCCTCTCAGGTAAAATTAAGACAAAGCATTAATTTGGGGGCTCTTGGGCTGGGTTGGTTCTTGGATTCATGATTAGAGTGCTTTACAGCTAGATCCCAGCACCTAAGATAGTTCATTGCACTTAATAGGTACTCAATTTGTTGAACTTAACCAAATATATGACTGCAGGAATGGATTAAAAGATTCTTGACTCAAGCCAGTCAAGACTGCTTCTTACATGATAAGCCAGAGGGAGTAAAACGCCCTATCTAGAAGCAGAGGGCTTTATTTCTTTTGCTGTTCCCTTCTTGTATATCTGGTTCTACCTTTTGGAGAGAAGGGAGGTCTATGGTGCTTAGCCACCATGAGTCCAGCCAGAAACATGCGGGAGAGGGTCATCCTTCTTGAACTACAAAGGTCTATGGAAATGTGTCTCATTGTTGGGAAAATTAGCTGTTTCTCCCTTGAGAGACCCACAAAGAACTCAACCACCTACCATCCATTCTTCTACCCCTCCAAAAAGTGAAAACAAAAATAAAAATGAAGTTGTACCCTTGCAAACTCACTAATTGTACCAAAAGGAAGGAGACTTTTCATTATTACAGGGTGGAGAGCAAAGGAGGCTTCATGAAGACTTTGTTGTATTCTAATTTTACTGTCATATCATTATACTTCAACCTGATAATTCTGCAATGTGGAGACTGCTTTTGAAATACAGCAAGTTTGTCTTATTTATTGCTATTTCCAATAATGTTACATTTTCTTAACAGCCAGTGCTTGTCTATCAAACCTGCTGAGTCTTTGGAGGAACTTTGGCAACAGCTTTTCTACTCTTCCTGTGTTTTTTCTGCCATTGCTTCTTCATCAACAATATATATGTTGCTATATTTTTGCCAGTTTGTGTTTAAAACTTAAAAATGCCTTCTCCTTTTATCTTTTTGTCAAATACTTTATGAAGCAATAAATCAACCTAAGTGAATATATTATATAATCTATAAACACCCTATTCCTTTCCCCCCATGAATCATAAAGACTTCATGTATCTTTGTTTAAGGACTAATTTTTCAAGTATGCTTGTCCTTCTGACTGTCTTACTAGATAATGCTACTGATTCTAATTCTGTGATGGTTTATATTCATCTCTAGAAGCATGCCATTCTCTTTCATTCTCTTGCAAAGTTGTAACTTATTTTCAGACGTTCTTTAATTATACTATTAATATTAGAGCAAATAGTCACAATTTTGTTTACATAAATATTTTTCATTTTATTCATCTGTACCCCTTACATCCACTTTCTGTGACTTACCTGCATGGACACATCTGTAGGGGCTCTAATCCTCCCAAAATAATGCCACATTTTCATCCTAGAAAAGTAACAAGCTCACCAGCTTCATCAGAATAAGGGACTCAAAGCATCAGGTTTCCCTATCATTTGTACAACTCCACTTGGCCCAAAGAAAATATAAAATTGTCCTCTTGATCTGACTGAATTACTAGTGATTATACTTCAGAGTGCCTTTCCAAATTACATAGAGATAGGACATTTCAGTTCTAATCCATGAAAACCTTCTCACAAAAAGAAATATGCTCAATAAATTGAATAACAGAATTTCCTTAGACTCATCAGAGAATCAAGGTCAAAGGGAAAACTGTCATGGAGAAATCTAAAGAGACTATGAGTACAGAAAATTGCAATCAAGATTAACTTAGTTGGAACAGAAGCTGCTGGAGCTGCAAACTGATAGCAACACATAAATGATAATTTTAATGGATTGATGGAGGCTAAGTGGTAGACTAGTTTGAGAGCAAATAATTTTTAAGATCCTATTCTCAAGGGATCTCCATACATTTGTGGGTTTTGCCTCCAGCAACCCCACTAGGTTCTCACGGGGAAGATTAAAAAAAAAATCTTTTCATGTTTGTGACAGAAGGAGTTGAGTAACCATTTTGAAGTATGATTAGTGTTCTATGAAGCAAAGGCCTGTTCTGTAATGGACTTACCTAGAACATTATCTGACCCTGGAAGGATGATTAACTAGTACCAATTCACTCTGGCTTGCTTTTGTTACTTCAGGGGAGAAAGGAAAAGGCTAACAAGCACTCTGGAAGATCACAGCCCAGGGACTCAGGCCAACTCAAGGAATGAAATGCAATCAGAAGATCATAGAACACTTCCCCTTCCTTAGCCTCTACCACATTAACAGGGCTCCAGGGCATCAAAACATATGACATAAAAACTGATAAAGCTACAAAGAAAATAGACTAATCCATTACTCTGGTTGGATATTTCAACACTTCTTTTCAGCAACCAGAATATAAATAAGGATATAGTTCATTGAATGGCACCATTAATCAACTGTATCTAATTGACATTTATAGAATAAATCACTTAATAACAGGACAACACTTTTTTCCCCCAAACTTGGAACATTCAGCAAAACAGACAAAATTCTAGACCATAAACCATACCTTAAAAAATGTAAAGCAATTGGAATCATGCAAAGTTGGTTCAAATACACAAAGGAATTAAAATGTGAAACAACTGGAGTCATACAGAGTTGATTCAAAGATCACAAAGGAATTAACTTAGAAATCCATAACAAAAAGATCACTGGAAAATCTGAGGATGTTAGGAGATTAGGCAACATAATTTTAAATAACACATGAGTTGAAAAAGAGATCTCAAGAGATAGTAAAAACTATTTGGAACTAAATCTAAAGAGGAAAAAGAAAATAGAATTTATCAAAATTTAAAGGATGGAGTGATTACAGCTTATTGAGGGAAATGTACAGAATTGAATGTATACACTAGAAAAAAAAGAAGTATAAAATCAATAGTTAATAATTCCACATTAGAAAACTAAAGAGAAGTCCTTCAACATAAGACAAGTATAAAAGATAATAAAAATAGGAGAAAAATCAATATAATTGCCGGGCACAGTGGGGCACACCTGCAATCCCAGCTTGGGAGGCTGAGGCAGGAAAATCATGAGTTCAAAGCCAGCCTCAGCAACTTTTCAAGGCTCTAAGCAAATTAGTATGAGCTTGTCTGTAAATAATATATATAAATTATAATATATATGTATTAATTAAATATATTTATATATAATTTATATGTACATATATGTATATATAAAGAAAATATATAATTTATGTGTATACATATATGTATATGTATATATATAAAGAAAGGGCTGGAATATGGCTCAGTGGTTGAGCACCCCCCCAAAAAATCAATAAAATTGAAAATAGGAAATAAACAGAGAAAAATCCATGAAATCCAAAATAAATTCTTTGAAGAGATCAATATAATTTATAAATTTATACCCAGGCTGACAAAAAGAAAGAAAACACATATTATAGATACCAGCAATGAAATTAAGGTGATCCATTCTTATTCTGTGTACATGAGACTGCACACTTACTAGATGGCTAAAATTCCCCAAATTTGACAATACTAAATGTTGGTGAATATGTAGAGCAGCAGGAATTCTCATTCACTATGGTAGGAATGCAAAATGGCACAGTCACTATATTAGTCAGCTTTATGCCACTGTGACTAATATACCTGTCAAGAACAACTTAGATGAAGAAAAGTTTATTTTGGCTACAATTTCAGAGGTTCAATCCATGGTCAACTCACTCCATTGCTTTTGGCCCAAGATAAGGCAGATCATCATTGCAGAAGGGCATGGCAGAGGAGAGCAGCTTGGGACATGGCAGCCAGGAAGCAGAGTTTGAGCGCAAGGAGCCAGGGATAATATAATCCCCAAGGCCATATCCCCAGAGACCTATTTTCTCTATCCACAGCCTACATGCCTACAGTTACCACCCATGAAACCATTCAAATTATTAATCCATTAAATGGATTAGGTTATATAGATAACCCCTTAAATAGATTAGGTCATTCACTGATTAGATTACAGCTGTCTTCTCTGAACATTCTGAACATTCCTGCATTGTCTCACACATGAACTTTAACAAATTGTAATAGCCACTTTGGGAGACAGTTTGGCAATTTCTGATAAAGCCAAACATAATTTTATCATATGACCCAGCAATTTTGTTCCCAGATATAAATTTAATTGGTTGAAGACATATCTATGCAAAAACTTGCACATGGATATTTATAGAGGCTTTTTAATAACCATCCCCAAAACTATAAGCTCCCCAATTGTCTTCCAGTAGATGAAAGGATAAACAAATAGTAGTACATCATGAAAAGGGGTGTTAATCAGTATGTAAAGAAAGGAGCCATTAAGTCACAAAAGATGTGGAGGAAACTTAAATGAACATTATGAAATGAAAGAAGATAATAGTAAAAGTTGAATACTGTATCATACCCATCTTATGACATAAGGAGGCTGGGGACGAATAGATGAAGAACAGGGGATTGGTAAAACTATTTTGTATAATGCTGTTATGGTAGATGCATGACATTATACATTCATTGAAGCCCTTAGAAATTTGCAGCACAAAGAATGAACCTTAATGTGTGTAAATTTTAAAAATCTTTTAAGGGTTCAGGGATCCCAATGTTGAATGCAAATGATGACAAGAAAATCCAATTGTATCACAAATGAGTGAAGCAATCTTGCTGGAATGTGTGTGGAAGTGCTGACTTAAGTAACTTTGAAATAAACAGAGTCTGATTAAAGACAAAAGAACTACACAAAAGCACTGTATTCTAGTTTATAAAGTGTATTCTACTTTATCAAGGATATAGGTTGAAAATTCTAGTATTGCTGTCCATGTATTAGAATTGAACAAATCATAAATGAATGGTAGATGATGGTGGTCAGTTAACTTTCTTATTGTTGGAGTAGAAATGTACAAGTAAACAAGGGGAGACATCTAGAATAGTTCTTATGTTAATAAGTGAGCAATGGAAACATCAGGAACAATTTGTTTAATATAATATAGATAAAGATGATTATATACAAAAACACTTATAGTCATGTGCATAACATGAGTTTGTACTCATACATATATTACTTTGCTTTGTTACCTGAAAAGGCCTCAAGAAGACATCATAGTAAACAACAAGCATACCTAGAACCAGAACTTGTTTTCTAGTACCAGTGTCTAATTAAAAAGAGATAATATTCCTTGGAGAAATGGCTGTTTCTAGGAGTAGGACAGGAACTATAGAAGATGAGGCTGAAGCATCTTGAAGTGCTCAAAACAAATAAATAACCTCAAACCCCTTCCTATCAATAGAGTGTTCCAAAGGGCACGGGAGCCAACTGAAAGAACTTCCAATAGTTAGGCCTGAGAAATTGGAGCAACAAAGTAAAAATATAGTATTAGATTGTAACCCAAATTATAAGATAAATACCCATGAATCCATACTTATATAAATATTGAATAAAGTAATAAAGAAGAGAGAGGTCATCATTCTCCCCAGCAACAGAATGTCAATGAATAATTCATTATTCATTATAGTTCAGGCTGTATGTAGTTATCTACTTCCAAAGAGTGCAGTTAAAAAATGGACTAACAAGACTAACTTTACAGTGGAGAAACCTGACAAACACGATTTCAGCCAGACAATCAAGCTCAGCGTTCATAAATATAAATCATGTCCATATTATGTAATCTTGATAAGATATGATGAAAATGATATTTAACCTTTGTGAATTTGCTCCCCAAACCCATAACCAACTCCAGTTGGATGAAAAACAACAACAACAACAACAACATGAAATCATAATAACAGGGCATCCTGGGGCATAGATGATCAGTATTTCTTAAAACTGTTAGTCATCAAAAATAAGAAAAGTCTGAGAAACTCTCACAAACAAGGGTTGTCTGAGGAGACATAACAATGAAGTGTAATTTGGTATGTTGGAATGGGGTCCTAGAATAGAAAAGGGAAATTAAACCAGGACTTTAGTTAATATAGCATCGATATTGATTCATCCATTGTAATAATGTAAGATATTGATAATTAAAATTGCACGTGGAGCACATGTTTAGCTTAGGCACATGTTTCAGTGCCCATTGATAAGTTTTCATGTCCTAACACCTCTCCCTTCCTATAATATTTTCCTGGAGGCTGTAGCCTTGCCTTTCCCTGTGTTGTAAATGATGGATATGCACTTAATCTGGCTCTGACAAAACTAGTTGATTCCTGGAATGTTGAAGCCTGGTGACTTCAATTATGACTGAACCTAGGAACTTTTCACCTTTAACACCGGGAATTAGATTCTCTTTCTCTGCCCCCATCTCTGTCTTCTTACTTGGTTTCATTCTTAGGCAGGGCATCACTATGTGATGGTAAATATGACAGTACCAGAACAAGGTTTGCATGGTCTGAAGACTTTATCAACCTGGAATGAAAGGATTCCCAAGGGGAGATTGTATTTGCTCAGCCAGGATCTCTTGTTTTCTGTCAGTCAACTCCTGAGTTTGCTCCAGTGTTCCCTTAGCCAGGCACAGGCCATGTGGCCCAACTTGGGAGAGTTCACCCTGAATCACTAGGTCAAGAAAGAAAAGAAAAACTATCCAAAGAAAAAAGAGGATTCTATTACTAAAAGAAGGAGAAGGGAGGCAATACGATTTGTGGTGGACACCTCTTTTATTACACTTAAGGCTTGAGTCAGATTGTACTGATTTGGCTTCTGAGAAGCCGGAGACTGAGTGGCTGAAGTCAGTCATGTGCTGTATGCTTACACTCTGACTCCCAGTAAAACCCTGGGGACCAACACTCCAATGAACCTCTCAGATTGGCAGTAATTTCCAATTGTTGTCACAGATCATTGCTGGAAGCGTTAAGTCCTTTCCATGTGCCTCCACAGGAACAAGACAGTTGGAAACCGGCACTTGGCTTCTTCTGGACTGTGTCCTATATGCCTTCTCCCCACACAGGTTCTGAACTCTGTTCTTTTGCTGTAACAAATCCTAACCCTGAGTATAACAGCTTTCTTCAGTCCCATAAGTCTGCCTAAGAATCCCTGAGTTTGAGGGTGGTCTTGGTCTCAGAAACATTAAAAAATTACAGTATTTTTCTTGAGAAATCAGAAGATCTAATAACCACTTCAAATTCTTCAGCTAACAGAAATAGCCTGATATTCTTTGGGGAAATTTCCTTCCCCCTACTGAATATGAGCTTAGGGGGTTCTTCATCAATGTGGTTCACCTTTGAAATACCTATGTCAAGTAATGCTAGCATTACATCATTTTGGGCCATATTTGAGTTTCTTCATTTTTGTTATTTTTGGCTTTTGAAGAAATAACACACTTCTAAGTTACTAAAGGAAAATTTAACATTTAGAAATTCTAAAAAATAAGCTTAATATGGAGGATAAGCTCTGTAAAAACAATGTTTTATTTTATTAGAATATAGGAGTCATATTTTTTGAGAATGTCACTTTAACATAGATATACTTTCTACAGATACAAAAGAAGAAGAAAGTGATTGACCCTATGCATAATTATTTCCTTCCTTTCTTTATGGTTTCGTTGAATATTCTTTTAGAAAAGTGAAAAAATAATGAAACACTGAAACTCCTTTGTTCCACCTCATAATCTTATTATTTTAATCATTCCTTCAGAGGCAATTTTAATATAAGCTGTTCTGTGACTTTCCTATTCATTTTTTTTAACATTTACCATATGCATATGTAACAACACTGCTATTTTGTATTTTTTAAATCATGCTATATATATATTCAGGTATTTTATTTATTTTTTAAACACTATGTTCTTAAGATTTGTCTATATGAACACAGGTAAATCTAGTATGCACACTTTAAATATGGTGGTTAATTTGGTGCATGAATACATGACATTTTATTTAACTATTCAATTGGTGAAGGAATTTTCCATTGGCTGGAATTTTTTCTTGTTAGAACCAATGTTGCTATAATAATGTTTATGGCTGAAATTTGAGTGCTTAATATGTGCCAGACATTATCCTAAGAGTTATACAAATGTTTAACACATTTTTTATCCTCCCCAAACTGAGAGGAAGGTATTATTACATTTTTAAGACAAGGAAATCAAAGAATAGAGTGGTTAAATAATTGTCTAAGGTCCTATAGCTCAAAGCAGCAGAGCTAGGGTTTGAGCCCAGAAATCTAGTCCTGACAACATACTCTTCACTGCCTTGGGATAATCTCTGTGCACATGCTTAAGGTTTTCTTGTTGGATTATAAGGTGCAAGCATTTTACCAGGTTCAAGTGCCTCTCCATATTCTCACTGGCACTGAGTATGTTCAGCTCCTACTTATTTCCTCATACAGAGAGTTTACAGTCACCAATATCATGCATGATATAAACTGGCCATCTGTGCTTGCCAACAACCTGAAGCTCAGGAGGCTGTGCCCTCAGCTATACTTACCACATGAGGTTTTGCTTTGTTTTATTTTGGTTTTGTTACCTTGAACATGGTTATCTTAAAGTTGCTTCTTTTTGTATATAATCTTAACTGTTTCATGATCAAGTAGAGAACATTTGTAAAACATGAACTTCAACATTCCCAGACTTTTAATTCTGTTCATCTTCTACATTTGACCACCAAACTCTTTTCTCTTGTTCTATTTACCCAGAATTCACCATGTATTTATTGATTGACTTTTTGATGAGCAAGATACTGTGCTAGATACAGGGCGTATAAAAACAAGTAAGACAGAATTCCTCTGTCTGAGGAACTTACAAGGGAATTAGCCACGTAAACAGCTAATTATAATGAAATGCAATAAGTACTGACTTGGAAGAACAATCATAAGCTATAAGAATATACATGACAAAGTATTTATTTTTGCTTTAGGTGGGGCTCATGAAGGGTGACATATGCTGGGAATTGAAAAATGAGTAGGTTTTTCTTGAAGTTTAAGAGGAAAGTGAAGGTATTTGGTGAAAAGGGAACATGAACAATTCCTTGAAGGCCTGGAAGTTCATAGCAGATTGAAGATTAACAAGAAGGGCAGTTTGGATGTAGGTAGTGGACGACAAGAATCAGGAAAAGAAAAGACTGTGTACAAACCTCAGAAGATAGGTTGGCCAGAATTTTGGAAGTGGTTGCCATGGGTGGCAACTGAGAGGAGAGAAAAGGAGGTATAGCTCATTCCCCACAAGTTGTTTTTATTGGTGTTGTATGCTGTCCAGCCTTATATATCATTTTTCCCTTAAAGACTTCTTACCATAATAGCTCTTGAAAATTTATACCACTTTTTAGACAATGATTCTTGTTTTTTTCCAGGATAATGATTTTTTTGCTTTAAAATCCATTAAATCAACATGCTGTACAAAGTTATATTTCAACATTAGTGTTTCAAGCAAAAAGCACACTCACTATTGTATATATTTCATATAATAGTTTCTAGTCAAAGGATATTACATGGAACAGATTTGAAATGCATGATATTTGGATGGGCCCAAAGGTTTGCTTTGACTATGAATGGCAAGCAAGAAGGATACAAGGGAATTTTCTTCTATTACTTTTCATTCTTATACCTGTATGTTCGTGTTTTGAAGTACACATTTTTGGACCTCACTCTTTTTCCCTCTATATCAAAGCTCTCCATATCAGGCAGTTATTTTAGGGTTAAAGCCTCAAGGCAAAGGAAATTGTTAACCCCATATGTTTCTACTATTGCATGTCTGTCAAATATTCAAAAAAACTAACTTTCCACCACCTTTCAAAGAGTGATATCTCGCCCTCCTCCTCCAGCCCCATCCGCTGTCAAGCTTTCTCTTCCATCTTTGGAAATATAATGAAACATCATGACATTGCTTTTTATGTACAAGCTGTACCTATTCACTTTCAAATTGACTTTTTTTTATAAATATGTTTGATGATTCTATTGATACATTACATATGTGAGAAAACTATTGCACATCTTAGATCAACATAGACACAGACACATTTTTTAATTTAATAATTTTTACTTAGTAACCTGGTTTTCAGGATTGTTATGATCATTACAGAAGGAACAGATACATTTGGATTCTATATAAAACCTTATTTGTAAGAGCATCATTAATTTAAGAAACTAAATTAATGCTTGTTCTTCCTTGATTTGCATAAAAAGATTCAACTTCAAACAAAAACAGATAAAGCCGCCTCTCAGCATCCATGGGGGATTGGTTCCAGGACTCCCTGCAGATACCAAATCATAATGCTCAAGTCACTTGTATAAAATGGTCTATTATTTGCATATTGCCCTCACACATTCTCTCATATCCATAATGTGAAAAGAATATAAATTGTTGGTATACTATATTGTTTGGGGAATAATAACAAGAAAAATTTCTATACATGTTTAAATATTTTTTCAAATATTTTTGATCTATGTTTGAATCCATGGATGCACAAACAACAGTTAGAAAGAGACAATGTTTTATTCTGAAATTTTTTTATTGGTTATTTCTTCAAAGAAAGTATCAAATAATCAGTCCATAAGCAAAAGAGGAGGGACACTGTTGATCTCAGTGGCCAGATATTTAAGGTCATTTTAAAAACATGTGTTGACATTCTTGTCCATCTCTGCATTAAATTCAAATTCCAAGAAGAGCTATCTATTAGGCATGTACTGGGTTATTCATACACTTCAGTAACTACTATGAATGGGAGATAGTTTCGCCAAAGAAAAGTGGAGCTTTTATTAATCATAAAAACGAGGAGGGTGCTCGCTACAGGAAAAACAACATGTGCCCATCAGATTCTATCAATAGTCTATCAGCATAGGTACACACACACACACACACACACTTTTTCCTCTATGTGTAAAAACATCCCCCGTTGACATAATTGAATCTATCACAAACAGAAAAATTATCTAAGCATCATGAAGCCTACTAACTTCATGATGTCTATTTAACACATTCAGCTTCAAGTTTGAAATCTCTAGATGATATATTGCCTTGTTTCTATAACTGGTCATAAAGCCTTACCAACAATTTATGTCTTCCCTTCAGAACTCTTTATATGTGTTTCTGTTGCTGCTGTCATTGTTGTTTTTCTAAACATCTCTTAGGCAAGGATGGCTTTCTGGTGAACATTTACATGGGACATAAATAGTACTAGCTTTGGTCTGTGTTGAGAGTTCCATTTGGGCAAACCATTATCCAGTGCCTATGCATCAGTATAGAAACTGTTCTCAGGTTATTTTTCTTTAAAGAATTGGCAGATAGGGAGAGATGCAACCTGAAAGTCTGTCCACTGGAAGGATTGTCTTTTTTCACCATTTTTAGGACCATACCTGAATAGTAGTGTAATTCAATAGCAGCCTCTACTAGCTCTTGGAGCCACCTCTCTGAAAACCAAACCAGTTTTTCATCCTCAACTATCTAGTGAAAAGAAATTGCCAATGCAGCCATTGGCATGGGTTTAGGAAGTACATCTTTTAAGTGTTAGTCACGAGATAAATCTCTCAAGTTCTTCTCTTTGGCAGACTAGTGTCTATTCACCCAAATCAATATTCTTCCTGAAATCACCTCTAGGCTTTATCTACCAGCTTCTCTTGGAATTAGATGTGATCATATCACAGTATTTTAGCAAATGTTACTTAAATAGAGCTGATGGCTGCCATTCTCAGATGAAGACATTTCAAAGTATTTGTGCTTCTTTTGCAATCTCTTCCTCACTGCCCCCGCCCCCACAGTGTAGAAAGTGTGAATGCCTAGGGAGTTGCAGAGATTTAAGAAGAAAAGTTCATAGATCTCTGAACCACTGTGTGGATGAAAGTCATCTTGGAACACCCATACTGAACTATCACATGAGAAAGAAATCTATATCTGTTGCTTAAATGCCTGAAACCTTGGGGTATATTAGGCTTCAGATAGAAGAACACTGATGTCTTTCATTTGGCCCTTCCTCCTAAAATATCTTTTACATCATGGGTCAGTGAGTCAGTGTGAGGATTATTCCAGTGGCCAAAAACAATCATTGGAGAATATAGTGATAAGTTGTAAAAATAAAATTGGATGGGTTTGTTTTTCCATTGACCTTGGGCAAGTTCTTCATTGTGCTACATGATCCCATAAGCCTCACTCTATTACAATACTGATTTTGTGTGTTGCTGGAATTAAGGTTAGTTAGGATTCAGTATCCAATCCTACCTGAAAGATTTTGGTATTCTTTTCCTTGTTTTTCATAGTGTAAAACTGCTCCTTTGGGGAAGGCAGGGAAGAAGGAGTAATGAATCTATGTGAAGTGTTACAATATATTCTTTCTCAAGATATATGGCTTTGTCTCCATTCAAGGACTTCTAAGTATGCGGAATGGCTCAGAAGCATGATTCTGTAGTGTGGATGTCTCAAGTTAGGTGTCTAGAGTATGACTGGCTATACACAGTAAATCCTCATCATCTAATAATGACATTTCTCTTGATCCATGATTAATAAGCTTCAGCTAGAGGTTTCTATGTGTCTAATATTCCTGGAACTTGCTAACCTTGCTGACTCTATTGCTTAATATGAAAACCATGCATGATATTTAGCTAGTGCATACTAGTATTTTGTAACAGCCAGTATTCTTTTTGATTCATTGGTTGGTATCTATGTTCTACTGGTCATTCATTTCTTAAATTTATTCCCTGATAACAAAAATGGATGTTGCATTTTTGCCATCATCTGGATTTGGCAAGCCCAGAGTTTCTTTCATGTCTACTGTTATTAGAAAATCCAATTATGAAGTTTGTGAACTTTATGGGAATATTTATCAAATTATTTGACAAATGTATATAGAAATATCTATCTATAGAGTAAAATAAAATTACATTTCTAATATCTTTTTGAAACCATTTTAAATTATTATCTACTATAATAATTTAAAGTTTATTAAATATTTTTAAACCAGATTATTCAATTAAATGCTACTAATAAAATCTTTCTATATTTCATCCTTCTAAAAAATATGTAAAATTAGCTGACAAGAATAAAATTAATCTAGCTTATGTTAGTTATATAGTAATTAAATTTTAGAAGTTAAAGAATTCAAATTCTATATCTTTAAGTAAAACCTAATATTCTAAGAGGCAATAAACCAAGCACTCTCTCACACCTCCACATACACAGATCCCTTAGGATGAGATGCATAGGGAAAAGTTATAGACACAGTTGGAGGTTCAGTAAAAAGGAGCTGAGGTCCCTCTTACTGCCTCTCATTTTTTTTTTTCTGTTGTATGCAGTCAAACCAGGACATTATCATATGTTGAGAGTCAAAACGTGGGAGAAGAATAACGAGCATGAAGAGAGTGGTAAATGATTGTAATAGTAAATCTGGGAAATTGACGATGACTATAAAATTGCAATAACCTTCACTTCCCACACAGTTAAGAAAGGATGAACTTGACTAGAATGGTAGTGAAACCTCCATGAAATCTATGCTCCTTCTTCTGTGCCATGCTGCTTGCACCCAGTACTTTTTGAAGCTCTTGATACCACTTAAGTAAATAAAACAATGTGGACTCCAGGTATTTAGAAGGATCTGTGAGGTAGAATTTGAATACAACACTCTTTTTCATTGAGTAATTAAAGGAAGCAATGAGGTAGAGGAAGGAGGTGGAAGGAAGTGCTCGCTGGATGCAGTACTGAAAGTAAAATGTCACAGGGGTCTTGCATAGATCTCATCGTGCACAGCACATACCAGTGTAATGTGTAACAGCACAAATCCTGTTCACTTTTCTCTAGTGCTATGTGAGAGTGGAAGAAATACCATAATTTCATCTGATACTCCAAGGAAAGGCAAAAGGGTGAGTTTTCTTAGTATTGAAATTTTTTTCTATGGTTAAAATACCAGTTTTTCAATGTTGTTGGGAAAAAAATAAAAAGCACTTGTATCATATCTTTAGTAGGATAATCCTTCTACCCTGGATAGGAAATGGAAGCTGTCATACAATACTAACTCACACAAGATTAACAACTCTCATTGCTTTTTTGACATTATACCTGAATTAGAGGATCAACTACACTGTATTATTTTTCTCCCAGTGAAGCTGGCCAGAACAATGAAATCTGAATGATTATCATTGTCTTTTCTTATAGAAAAGGTTTATTCAATGGTCCAAATATGGAAGTAGTCTTTGAATCCTCTTTTTACACGTAACTCAAGGCAGCTCAGATTTGTATGAAACACTCCAGCACTCTCTGAATTCCCTAAGAGTGATCAGCCCCTAAGATGTGTAATATGAAACTTCTGTGTGAACTGTTAACTTCCCCCAGATGGGGCAAACCACAGTGTCTTTTAATGCACTAATGGTATCAAAATGCATAAACATCACATGCAACTGCACTCTCTCATTCGATACCAATCTGGTATTATAATAAAGGGGTTATAATGTGGGCACTAGGGAAATCACAGCACATCCTCACATCCTGCTTACTACTGCTCAATGATTTCATAAAGGCTTTTTTCAATCAAAATTCCCTTCCCAGGTTTGAATAATAAGATTATAACTGAGAGATAAGAGCAAAATTAGAATTTAGGACTCCAAAATATTAATAACTAATGGATTTCCCATTTCGCATTAAACACTTTAACCATTGCTCATTGGCTCATGGGGAATACTACTTTCCTTCTGGTCTCAAATGAAATATAAATAATAAAAACAATTTAGGAAACTTATTCTAAAGATCTGCTCTTAACTCATATTAACACTCATGGAAAGTTTGCAACTACTGGATTTTGAAAGACAAATGGAGCTTTTAAACCTTCTTTGGAAATGAATTTCCAACTATAAGATTAGATCTTAAAAAGGTTTTCATAATATTGTGATTCAAATGTTTTTATTCGTAATTTTCTAACTTTCATTAATATTTTGTTAAGTTGGAAAAATATTTTCCTAAGAATACATCTTTCTTTATTGTTATAAGCTTTACAAAATTAAAATGTAAGACTTCCTTGAGGCACATGAATACATAACCTTTCTGAATCCTCAATTTTCACTTACTTCCTCATAGTTCCAAAATATGGAAGAGAGAAAAATATGCTGTTAAAAATCTAATTATTAGTAGAACTTCTGTTGCTATAAACGTATAACAATTTTGAAAGGGAACTCCAAATACCTCTTATCTCCTTAATAAAAAGAAATGAATCCAGAATTCCAACAATCTTAGTGTATCTTATGACTTCTATCACAACTACTCTAGTATGGTTTCATTTAGCACCATTAATATTCTTTCCCTTCCATGTCTTTTAAACATACTGAAAAAGTAATAATTCTGAAATATATTTTCCTAAATTATATATATGGATGAATTTACTTAATTTAAAGACAGGTTATTAGGTTTTTGAGTGAAAAATATCCATCTTATAAAATGGAATTTGGTGTTGCACTCACATATTCTTCCATAGCATAATAATTGTCTTACCCAGACCTCAGGAAACTACAGCTTTTTCATTTCTACCTGTGTTGCAGAAGAATAGCCAGAGAAGATAGGCTTGGAGGACTTCATTTTTAATTCAAATGTACATTTCTCTTTGGGGATAATGTACAATGGCAGGCTTCTATTTTAAGCAGAAATTTTTAGAAGTGTAATGCAAACTTGAAGTGTTTGACCATCTAGGGGTTGAAAAATGTGAATTTTCGGCGGGGGGGGAGCAAACAAAGAATTTTTCTACAAAAAAATTAGACTAAATGTTTTTGTATAATCTCTACTATAGGATTTGGAGCAACAGCACAGGGCAAGATAGTGGCTAAGATCCTCTGGTGGTTGTCTCCCTATAGACACACCAACTTGAACAACTATCTACACACAAAACTACTGTCAAGAGAGATATGGAAATCAGGTAAGAGACCATCATGCCTGCTTTTAGCATAACAAAATGAAATTGAAAAAGTCAGGAAAGAAAGTTGACCCTGTTACACCTTCCCCAACTCTAGGCAGACCAGTGTGCAGTGAGATGCTTCCCACCTGAGTAAGGGAGAGAGAATTTAGGCTATGTCTTAGACTTGAAACCCAGTACCAGGCCCACCACAGTGAAACCCAGTACTGGGCAAAGCTCCACAACCCCAAACCTAAGGACTATGTAGCTGAAACTGTTGAGGCCAGTCAGATGATTGCATTCACCACCCTCCTCCAACCTCTGACAGAAGAGCTGAGAACAAGACTGCACTTGCTGGGGAGTAGGCCATGAAAGCCAGCACAGGGGGTTGTCTTGCAGTGCAAAGTTCACCACAGTGAGACCCAGCACTATAAACACTGAAGGCCCAATAAACAGAGAGATCACAGGCATAGCCTCTATAATGACCCCAGCCAGCAACAGGCAGAGGCTTATGCACCAGTGGAGTAGACTTTAATTTCTGCCTGCAGAATTTCCAACCTTGGGGTAGACCTGAGTCCTAATGGTTCTTTTCCTGAGACTGTGCAGATCTCAGATACCATTCAGTCTTGTTGGCTAAGGGACTGTCTCTTCCACCTGTTCCCTAATCTCAAACAGCCCAAATATCACCAGGCCAGTTTTTGCAGGTGACATTCTAGAACCAACCAGGCACCAGACAGACCTGTGCCCTAGTGGGACAGTGTGTTTTAGCCTGCATCACTAACAGCTGCAGCATGAGACTTCGTGCATCCCTGAGGCTGTGCAATTTCTTGAAGCTGTGAAACTCCGATATGATCCAGCTTAGTGTCAGCCTAGGAAGTTAAGTGATTGCTTTCACAATATTACCTCAACCTCAGGTAGCACATTGTGGTATAAGACCCCATTCACTGGGGTAGGAAACATTAGTAAGCACAAGCCTTTGTACTAGAACTCAATACTAGGCTGGTGAAATCTAATACCGAGCAGATCCCAACATCCCGTAATCCTAAGAAGTAGAAATAAGAACTCTAAATATATATATTTTAGAGCACCCAATATCAGAACTTCCAAATATGTAAGGCAAATATTAATACACCTAGAGGGAAGGTAGACTATCTAGTACAGTATTATTTGGGGACTTTTCAGCAGTGGAAAAATTGGTGAGATAAGAAATCATCTTTGTGAGTCAGCTTTACATCACTGTAATCAGAACACCTGACAAGAAAAACTTAGAGAGGGAAAGTTTAATTTGAGCTCATGATTTCAGAGGTTCAGTCCATGGTTGACTGACTCCATTACTTTGGATTCAAGGTGAGGGAGAACATCACAGCCAAAGGTGCAAGGCTCAGGAAAGCTACTCACTATATGGCAGCTAGGAAGCACAGTTAGAGAGATAGAGATAGAGATAGAGTTACAGAGAGGGGGGGGGGAAGGAGCCAGAGGAGCAAAATATAATCCCATAATCCCCAAGGACATGGCCCCAGTGATTCACCTCTTTCAGTCACACCCTATCTGCCTATAGCTACCACCCACTACAGCAGTCCTTTCAAATTATTAATCCATCAAAGGATCAATCTATTGATTAGGTTATAGCTCTTATAATCTAAGCATTTCACCTCCTACATTAACACAGGATCTTTTGGGGGACACCTCATATACAAACCATAACATCACAAAGAAACATTAGAATTACACTGTACCCTAGGCCAAATGAACCTAGTAGACATCTAAGAAAATTCCATACATCTTCTGAATGCACATATTTCTTATCAGCACATGGAACAATCTCCAGGATAAATCATATGATAGCCCACAAAACGTGTTTTAACAAATTAAAAAGATTGAAATTGCATCAGGTATCTTTTTTGACCACAATGTAATAAAACTAGAAATTAATAACAAGAAAAAACTTTAGAAACTATACAAATGCATGGAAATCAAACAACCTATTTTTGAACAAGCCATGGACAAAAAAAAAAAAAAAGAAACAAGAAGGAAATTGAAAAAGTATGGAAGCAAATGAAAATAGAAATACAATATACCAAAAACTATGGCCAAAGCAATACAAAGGGAGAAGTTCATAGTCATCGATGTCCACTTCAAAAATGTAGATCTCAAATAACAACCTGTTGCTGCGTTACATGAAACTAGAAGAACAATAACAAATCAAAGAAAAATTAGTAGATGGAAAAAAATAACAAAGATCAGAGCAAGAATAAGTGAAGTAAAGGCTGAAAAAAATACAAAAAAATAATCCCCCAAAAGGGCTGGCTCTTTGGAAATATAAACAAAATTGACAAATCCTTATCTAGAGACCACTTACAGAATGGAAGAAAATATTTGCGAATAATACATCTGACAAGGGATTGATATCCAGAAAATATAAGTAACTCCCAAAACTCAAAAACCTCAATAACCCAATTAAACATGGGCAATAGATCCAAATAGATATTTCTTAAAAGGGGATAAAAATGGCCAACAGTCACATAAAATATACTCTACATGACTAATCATCAGGTAAATGCAAATCAAAACCATCAGATATCACCTTACACCAGTAAGAATGGCTATTATCAATTACATGTGCTGGTGAGGATTGTGAGAGTAGAGGACCCTCACAATCTGTTGGTAGGAAGTACAATCCTTCAAGGAAACAGTGTGACATTTTTCAGAGAATTAAAAATCAAACGATGGTCCAGCAATTGCACTCTAGGTATATATCCAAGGGAAATAACATCATTGTGTTAGAGAGACACTTGCACTCCCATGTTTACTGCAGCACTGTCCACAAGAGCCAAGAGCCAAGGAGTGGAAGCAGCCTAAGCTTCCATCCACTGATGAGTGGAGAAAGAAAAGTGGTACATGTAAGAATGGAATGCTATTAAGCCACAAAAAGAATAACATCTTGTCATTTTCAGCAACATGGATGAAACTGGAGATCTGTTAAATGAAATAAACTAGGCACAGAGAGACAAGAGGCACGTGATCTTTGAGGAATCTTAAAAGGTTGATCTCAGAAATCAAGAGCAGAGTGGTGGTTAACATGGGATCAGGAATGAGACTCCAAAAATCAAAACCCAAAATTTTGTCTTGTCATCTGCAAATGTGCACTTACGGAGGAAAAAAAAAGAATTAATAGAAAAAGCATAGAAGTTTGTAAATCACTTGTTCAATGTCTATTGCTTGCTGAGCACTAGGCCTGACTGCAGAGCACACAGTTGTCTATGTTGGGAATACAGACATAAAGGAAAATATGACATGGTGATAGCCTTAAAGAGAAACATGCAGAGCTAAGGTTTGGGCAGTATGCAAGACTTCCAGTGAAGGCAACATGTGAGCTGAGGTTGAAGGAGAAGCAGATTTCACTAGGAGAACAAGAAAGAAAGAAAGAGGTGGAGGAGAAAGAAAACAAATACAGAAAAGAAAGACATTCAACCATAGTCTCTTTCTCTTCCCCTGGAAAAGCCTCAGACACAAGAAAAAGAAAATGCATTTGGAAATTTAAATGAAACTGAAGGAGAAGAAGTGCCAAAGAGATTCTACTGTCAGGAGAGAATTAAATTCTGAATGGCCTTGCAGGAATGCTATGGTGTGTAGACTTCTTTGTAAGGCAGTGGGTATCCCCTGAATAAAATGAAGAAGAAAAATTATTGGTTTTAGAGAAGTCATTTTGATGTACTATGTAGAATCTGTTGGGGGTGGGAAAAGAGTAGGTCAAGCTTCTAAGAGGATGTTGTAATCCCTGTGTGATGTGATAAGAATATTCTCAAGGGAATGGAGAGTAATGGATAACTCTGACAAGGAGGGCAAAGGTAGAAATTCGATTCAATACATACATTTCATTTGAGGAGGCTGGCTGATTATACTGCTTCTTACTGGAAGTATGGAAGAATGGGGATTACCTCTAGGTACCATGTTGTCTTTACTTTAGCAGTGCAACTTCAAACAAATTCATTGAATCTGCTTTGGAGAGGATTAAAGGCCAGGAACAAAGCTTTATTTCTGGTGCTAGATTTAGATTAACAGAGAAAACCCGAATTACTGTCCTCCATGGACTCACTGAGCCTGGAGGAAATACTCTTCCTTTAGTATTACTGGGCTCTGGTCCATTTGGAAAAACAAAAGTTGGAAGAGGAAAAGACAAAAATCTTCATTTGGATATTGTTGAAGGGAAAGAGGAATTTTTAAATTGACCAAATAAAGAGGAGTTAATATACCGTATAGCAAAACTCCCTTTTATGTGTAGTTACTGAATACCAAAGAAAAGATAGTTTGTGAAAAGTTTGTACTGTTCTTGAATTTGAAAAGTGCACTCTGTAGATTCGTTTTTCCATTTTCCTGCTAAGTGTAAGGCTCAGTTCTGTATTCTTTTTTTAAAAAAAATGAATCAATAGTTTAATCTTTAGTAACCAATTGGGCAAACCCATTGGTGGCTACATTTCTGTGCTTGATTATTATTTTTTGAATGACATTCATTTTCAGGTATCTGAGGCAGGAATATTCTTTGGGGATCCATGAACCCCAGACATTACATACAAAGCTTGTGCATAGGCAGTTGATACCTTTGTCAAAGAAAGAGTTTCCTGGAGTTAGTGCTTGGTGGGGTTGGGGCCAGATTTTTCCATGTCTCTGTTGTAAATACTATGATATTTACGTCCTCTTCCTGCTCTTTCACTTAAGGCAACTTGGGGCAGTGTTACGGTTTAGGTAAGAGGTAGCTCCCCAAAACTCACATGTGTGAAAATGCAAGAAAGTTTCGAGGTAAAATGATTGGGTTTTGAGACGCTTAATCCACTAGAATCAACTAACTGGGTGGTAACTGTTAGGCAGGTAGGATATGGTTGGAGGAGAAGGGTCATTGGGGGTGTGCCTTTCGGTATTTATTTTGTCCCTGGTCTTCAGAGTCTCTTTCTCTGCTTCCTGGTGGCCATGTCCTGAGGTGCTTTTCTCCACTACACTATTCTTCCATGATGTTCTGTCACATCTTGGGCTCAGAGCAATGGAGTCAGTCAAGACTGGGACTCTGAAACCATGAGCCCTCAAACAAACTTTTCCTGCTCTAAATTGTTCTGGTCAAGTCTTTTGGCCACAGCAGCACAAAAACTAATTAAAACAGGCAGAGACTTTGACTTAATATTATCTGACTTTCTGACGTATTTGGTTCCTTGCTGTAGGCAGAAAGAGCCTCCTTTAGCAAAGCCATATATCCTTTCCTTTTGTGCTTTCAGGTGGTCTTGTCTCAACAAAGTGGCTGCCTTTCTGCTAAAGTACTGAAAACAGTTTTGCCTTACCTGGCTCTGAATTGCAAACAATGAGAAATGAATCTAATTTAAGAAGAAATTGGAACAATATAAAGTAGGAAAGAAGAAGAGACCAGGTTGTGGGAACATAGGCAAACTCCTGCTTTAAAAATGGTCTGGTTTGGACACCGCCACTGGGTCTACCTCTGTTGGTGGCAGCCAGGACAGTAACTGTCGCTCCACTATTTTAGTCAGCTTTTTTTGCTGCTGTGACCAAAAGATTTAACCAGAACAACTGTAGAGGAAGAAAAGTTTGAGGGCTCATGGTTTCAGAGGCCCATGGAGGGCTGGCACCATTCCTCCAGTCTCGAGGTGAGGCAGAACATCACGGTGGAAGAGTGCAGCAGAGGAAAGCAGCTTACCTGGTGATCAGGAGACAGAGACAGAGAATCCACACACCAAATACAGGTACATACCCAAAGCCACACAATTCTCACCTCCTCCAACAATACCCTACCACTTCAGTTAGCATTTGGCTAATTCCTCTAAGGGGATTAAATCACTGATTGGGTTAAGGCTCTCACAACCCAATCATTTCTCTGAACCCTCTTGCATTGTCCAACACATGTAATTTTGGGGAAAACCACATCTAAACCATAACATTCTGCCCCTGACCCCCAAAAGCTAACAATCATCTCACAATGCAAAATACATTTAGCCTGTTCCCAAGAGTCTTCACAGCCTCAACAGTTCCGAGATTGATCAAAGTTCAAGTCCAATGTGCTCTCTGAAGCTCAAGGCAATCTCTCATTGTGAGCTTCTATAAAATTAAAAGCAATTTACAAATACCCAATATATAAATGAATTAGGGGCACAGGAAAACGGGATAGGATGAAAGGAAAACCCCTTGATGTGTCTTTCTCATAGTGATGTTAGAAACATAAGAAGCCAAAGAAGTTGGGGGGTGGATAGGGGAAGAAAGGAAGGAAAACCAAACAGTGTCTCTTGAGGACACATGCAGAACTGGATCCTTCTCATTTGCATCTCATTCTGTTGGCCAAAGAAACCCAGAATCAAGAGGCAGAGAGATGATTCCACCTTTTATTCTAAGGGGAACTACAAAGTCACATGCCAAGAGCTTGACTGCTAGAAAGAGTGAAAAAATGGGGCCATGAATGCAAATTTCTTCAATCACCATAAAGAGGAAAAAGACAACCCAGAGAATGGGACAGGTTTCCCACCATGAACCATAGCACCCATTTTATATTTTACTCCTTCCTTTGTTTTATGCTACACTATTGTAGAAAAACACAACTTTTACTGATCCATTTCATTATTAATGAATATTCAGGTTGTTTCTAGTTTGGGGCTACAATGACAAATGCTGCCATGTGTCTTGGTACATGCCACCCAGCACATATTTCTGTTGCATATGTGCCTACCGGGGAATGGAATTGGTTGGATTATGGGGTATGCACATTTTCACGTTATGAAAATAATGCTAAACTCTTTCCCCAAATGCTTGGATCACTTTATACTCTCTCACCAGCAGTGTATGAGATTTCCTGTTGTTCCACATTCTAGACAACTTTTGGTAAGCGAGTTGATTTCTGTATAGGTTGTTAGGCAGAAAATAAGTTATACTTTAAAAAATTACATAATAAACTAATGATCCTGTATCCTCTTATTGCAAAGACAGACCTGCCCCACCTCTACAAGCATTTATCAAGATTATATATACACAGATGTTTCTAAGTTCTTTATTTTGTATCAACATTCTATTTTTCTATGAACCAATATAAATTATATTAATCAAATAATTGTTATATTTCTTGATATCTAATAAATACTTTCAATTTTTTGGTTTTCTTCAAAATTTTCTTGGTTGTTTTTGGCTCTTTACATTTTTCCGTTTTATTTACACACTACAAAATTCAACCTTTTCATCTATAGTTCTGTATATATATATATATATATATATATATATATATATATATATATATATTTTTTTTTTTTTTTTTTTTTTTTTTTTTTACTGGGAATGGAACCAAGGATTGCACTACCATGGACCTACATCCCAGGCCTTTTTTAAATTTTGAATTTTGAGACAGGGTCTTACTAAGATGCTTAGGGCCTAAGTTGCCAAGACTGGCCTTGAATTAGTAATCCTACTGCCTCAAACTCCCAAGTTTGAGGTAACAGGTGTGCACCTCTACACCTGGCTATCGGTTCTGCTACTTTTGACAAATATATACAGTCACATATGTTATCACAATCCAGACACAGTTCCCTAATTAAAACAATTTCCCCTTTGTGCTGGGGCTGCAGCTAAGTGGTAGAACGTTTGCCTATCCTTCCCAAGGGCCTAGGTTCAATGTACCAGCACTACAAAGAAACAATTCCCCTGGGATTCTCTGAAGTCTACCCCTTCTCTCTACCTCCAGCCCCTGGCATCCAATGGTCTGTTTTTTCTTTTCCAAAAGCCATGTGAATAGAATCATGTACTTCATAGCCTTTTGAATCTGGTTTCTTTCCTTTAGTGTAAAGTATTTGATTTTCATCCATTTTTTTTAAAAATCAAGACTTGTACATGTTATTGGTGAGAATCATTTTACAGTATGGACATACCATGGTTTGCTTATCCATGAGCCAAATGACAATTGAATTGTTTCCAGATTGAGGTGATTACAAATAAAGCAACTATAAACATTTATTTTGAACAATACTTTTATTACAAAATTTGAAAAATATTTAAGAAACGCCTCAGGAAAATGGGAGAAAGGACAGAGGAGCAGTGCAGGGGGGGAGTGTCCCAGGGGAGCCATCTCTGATGTCTTCTGCAGGTGGGGGCAGAGGAGACTCCTGATGTCCAGGTGGATGCAGAAGTGCTCTGGGCTGGAACCCGTGCAGAGACACCTGAGGTAGTTGGCACATCTTCTCCTGCAGCTGTTCAGAGTCCACTTGATTGAGGCCCCAAACAAGGTGTCAGGATCCACAGAGAACAGGGTCCTCTGGCTGCCCCCTGGTATTGTCTGGTCAGCTTTCCCCTTCACTGGAGCCACACTTCATGAATCTGGCAGGGTTCTGCCCTCTTACATTGGAGCCACCCCATTGCTGACACGTGGTATGCAACAGCACAGTTGTCGGACACAGGTAGCAATCCCCCTAGTTACCGCTTCCAGAGCTTTCTGCTGGTGTGGAGTTGCCCAGAGTCAGACTGGGAGGCTAACCCAGGTGTGGGGGTTCTTGCAGGCGGGAAGTGGAAGTGAATAGGCGGCTGGCTGGCCCTCCTGATATGCTTCTGCCCTAAGCGTTTGGCCTCCTCAGGCAGAAGAAGCTCACAGGGCAAGGAGAAGGTGTGAAGGGCAGGCTCACTGGGGCTCCTTATTGGGAGGACAGGGGAATGGGAAGAATCCAGGGGACATGGCTGAGGCTTAACCATGGGAGGCACAGGCTTCCCCTGGAACATGAAGCCCTTCCCCTGGTTTTTCTGGTGCTGGAGTAAGAGGTAGGTAGCCATGGCTCCATTGAACTTTCTCTTGGCCAGGGACACCCAGGTCTTGCGTAGATCATAACCCATATCAAACATTATGGTCAGTATTTCGGGGTCTGGGTGTTTGAGGAGTGCCTCATGATAATGAGGGGGTAAATGCCGCTCACCCTGCATCAGCCATATGTGCTGAAGGATCTGCTTGGCTGTGGGCCGCTTCCTGGGGTCCAGGGTCAGCATTTGGTAAATGAGCATCCGTGCTGCCAGAGAAACATGGGGAGGGTCACGGTACAATCCCAGCACGATCTGCCGCATGGTCTCCTTACGGGTAGATCCCATAAATGGGAGCTTCCGTGTCAACATAAAATACAGAGTGACGCCCAGGCTCCAGATGTCCACTGGGGGGCCCTCATATGCTTGCCTCCGGATAATTTCTGGGGCAATGTGTGAGAGAGTGCCCCAGGACTCCTTCAGTTTCTGGCCGGGTGTGACCCAGGTGCTGAAGCCAAAATCGATAAGTTTGATGTGACCTTTGGCATCCAGCATGATGTTCTCTGGCTTCAGGTCTCGGTGCACCATGCCCTTGTCATGGCAGTAGGCTACGGCACACACTACCTCCCAGAACAGTCTGCGCGCCTCTTCCTCCTGCATGCCACCCAGCGGGATTTGGTCCAATAGCTGGCCCCCACCTGCGAGCTCCATCACCAGGTAGATATTTCTGCGGGTCTCAATGACCTGAAATAACTGGATTACGTTGGGATGCTCCAGGCTCCTCATCATATCTGGTTCGGAGAGGGCCTGGAGTTTCTGCCCTTTCTTCTGCAGGACTTTCACTGCCACCTGTGCCCCAGTGAGGCAATGGCGGGCTAGTTTGATCTGGCCAAACCCACCATGCCCAATGTCCCTCAGGACCTCATACTGGTCCCTCAGGACTGTAGTCTTGCAGGAGCTGGGCCCCTGCCCCACTCCACTACTCTCACTACTCTGGCTATCCATCCTAAGCAGGAACACCAACTAAGGATGCTAGCTTAAAAAAAAAATAACAGACTAAAACAACAAACCCAAATCAAAAACAAAAACAAGACAAAACAACAAACCCAAATCAAAGAACCAATATCCAAAGACCACCACCAACGACTGCCAACCACCAACCACCAAACGCGCTAACTATCTGGGAGTCCGACAGGTCACCACCAAGAGCTTCCTGTACTTGTGGACAAAAACTCAGCCAAAGCCACTCTCTTATATACCTGCACTTTGACACTTGCTCACAATGGATCCTTGTGACATCAGAGCAAGCAGTGGCCCAGGCATGCCTGGCCATAACTCCCAGTGGTCATCTCCCTTTGGGGCCTCCAGAACGGCTTCCATTTCGGAATAGAAATAAGAAAGTACTCCAGACATTTTTTTTTTTTTTTGCTTTAGTAGTTTTTAGGATGATATTTAATTTTTTAAGAATTAATATTTGTATATAACTTCAATGTACTTTTCATTTTCATTCTAAAAATCTGTAATAACTTTTGGCTTTGTAAGACCAGAACGTATCTATGCTCAAGGTATTCAATTCCTTTTTTCTTCCAACTTCTAATAACTGCTATTTAAAGGATGGTAGTGCCTCAGTCACATGTGATACTGTGATAAGATTCTCTGTTCCCTAAGACACCACAGAGCACAGTATTAACACCTATGGGGGTTAGATGGGGAAAAGTTTCTCATAATTTCTCCATACAGTCCTACACACAATGCATATGCGTTCCAAGGTGACACTAGTAATTGATGGAGATGGGTAGAGATGCACAAGATCAGCATTTTGTGGTACTGATGCTGAGGGAAACTGACTGGTCCAGAAGCATCAAGCAGCAATCAAGGGAAAGAACTTCAAATTTTATTTTACACCAGCGGGCCCAGAGGAAAACAAAACAAATTCTGAGCCCCTATGCCCAGTTTTTAACAATATTTGTAGGTATCTAGTGTCATAAATTTTCTAGTCTACTTGACATAGAATTGTGCAAGTGGTTTCTAGAGGTAGCATGTTTACAGAAGCAGAGTGTGATATGGGGAAGAATTGGCTCCTCTTACAAGGCCTTTGATAAATCTTTTTCCTTGGGCCCAGAGCTTCCACATTTACAGATCAAAGGGGAGGAGTCAAGACTCCCAAGGGAAGTTATTTACAATCCAGAAGGTGGGGACCCATGGTCCATCAGGCTTTCTGAGCAAGGGAAAGGGAAGTGACCCCTTCCCCAGGCATGGGTTTCTCACCGTAACATTTTTATAATTTCATTTCCCAAATAGGTCTGGTTTTGTCATCACCCTGAAGCTATGATGCTATCTATATAGGTTCTCACCAGGGACACTGCACAGAGGTACTCCTAGGACATACATAAAACCAAAGGGATGGATATTCAAATATTTTACATAAAAAATCTATTAGATAGGAAAGAAGATAATCAGGATATAAGGCACAGTGAATCAGTAGCCTGCCCTGCTCTCCTTATAAGGTCACACTTCTCACTGAAACAACAACTTGTCCTACTCCCTTATGACCCCATCTTAGGTAATTACATCATAATATTGCTATTTCTGAAAAAAGGCCTTATTCCTAGGTGAGGATTAGAACCTATACAAAGGCTCTGAGAGATATAATTAAACCATAATTTGCTCCATTCCTATTTTTCTAAGAGCTTTTATCCATAGGTGTGGAATTTTGTCTTATGACGCTTCTGCATCCACCCATTCAATCATCTGACATCCTGGGCTCATGAATGAAGTGCATATCTTTAGCGGGTATGGTCTTGCCAAGTCCTGATGCCCATGACCCAATAACCCTTCACTTGTTCCACCTCTTAACAATTCTACCGGCCAACATCAGCACCCTGAGGACAAAGCTGCCAATACACGAACTCTCTGCGGGGGAAGGAGGGGGTCACTATTTCCTTAAAAAGCTGTTGATGTCTTCAGGGTCTGTCATAATTAATATTCCATTTAATACTTGATGTTGAAAATTTGTCTCTTCTTTCCTTCATCAATGTTATTATAATTTGTAAATTTTATTAATCATTTCAAGCAAGCAGCTCTTTATCTCCCTGATTTCTTCCATTGTCTCTATTTTAATCTAATTAATCTCTGATCTTCATCAATTATTTCTTCTGCTTGATTTTGGTTTATTTGCCCTTCAAACACCCTGCCCTCAACACCCAAGATTTCCCAATTACATTATTAAATTGTGACTATTCCTTATTTGTAATGTGTTTTTAATGCTATCGATTTTCAAGTACTGCTTTAAATGTGTTCTACAAATTTTTAAATATCATTTTTCACTAGGTTAAGTGTATATTTTTATTCTCTGGGAACTTTCTTGACCTATAGATTATTTAGAAGTGTGCTTTTCCCCCTAAGGTTTGGAAATTTTCTTTTATCTTTCTTACTGATTTCTAAAGTTTCAGTTCTTTGTAGTGAAAGAATACCCTGAGTATAATAAGAATAAAGAATACCCTGAGTATAATTTTATAATAAGTGAAAGAATACCCTGAGTATAATTTTAGTTCTTTGCAATTTGGTAACTTTGCTTCATGGCAAGGGATATTGTTTATATTGACATATTTTTTGTTGGATATTGTTTATATTGACATATTTTTTGTTTCAGTGGGCTATGGAGACTGATATTTACTTGTTTAAAAATTAAAATTTATAAAAAGTGAAAGAATACCTTGTGTATAATTTTAGTTCTTTGCAATTTGGTAACTTTGCTTCATGGCAAGGGATATTGTTTATATTGACATATTTTTTTGTTGGATATTGTTTATATTGACACATTTTTTGTTTCAGTGGGCTATGGAGACTAATATTCACTTGTTTAAAAATTAAAATTTGTAAAGTAATTCAGTGGATTTGTCATCAAAAGCCTAAAAATTTAATAAATTTGGGCTTTGGAAGACTTAATCATATCTGTGCTTGGGGTATTCAATTCCTTTTTCTTGCAAATAATTGATGTCAAAAGGATCACCTCATTCACATAGTGATAATATATCAAAATTTTCTGTTCCTTAAGATGTTCAAGAGCACATTATTAACACCTATGGTGTTGGGAGGGAGGAAGGTTTTTCCTTAATTTCCCCATATGGTCCTCATCTGATTTCTCATTAGAAGCAAGTTTCAGAGATCTCAGTACATGGTCAGCTAGCTCCATTGCTTGGGGCCTGAGGTGAGGCAGGACATCATGGTAGCAGAGTATTGCAGAAAGAAATGGCTCACATGATGATCAGTAAGCAGATAAGGATCTTCTTTAGCATGTGTTTAAGAACTCTTACTCTAATTCTCAAGATCACAAGGTAACAAAGTTTTTCTCTATGTCCTATTATATTTGTATAATTTTACATGAACCCACTTAGAGATAATTCTTGAATAGGGTTTAGTGTACAGATCATAGATTTTAATGCTTGTTGGATATTTTTCTTTTGAACATAGATATTTAATCATTCCCACATTCTTTTCTAGTCTAAAAGATATATGGTTTTGCACAAGGTGTCTAGCAGGAAGCATGTCTCTAGAAGCAGAGTGTGATAAGGGGAAGGACTGGCTCCTCTTTCGAGGCCTTGCATAAATCTTTAGCCTTAGGCCTGGAACCTCTACAGGGTATTTATACTTCAAAGGAATAGTTAGATAGTTCCCAGTATATTTTCTTCACTTAATTATCTTTACATCTCTAGCTAGAAGCAATTAACACCACACATGTGGGTCTATTCCTAGGCTCTATTGCTGTATATGTGTGTGTCCTTTCTCCAGTACCATGCAGCAGTTTTCTAGGATTCTGTAACCAAATAATATCAGTCTTTCAATTTTGTTCTCCCCTTCCAAAATTGTTTTAGCTATTCTTGTTCTTTCATGTTCCTAAAGGGAAAAAATAAATAAACCAACTTGTTAATTGCTACAACACAAAATTTTTATTTTCTCTGGGAATACTGATTAGAATTTTGTTGAATTCATAGATCAATGTCCAAAAAATTGACATACTTAACAATAGCAAGACTTCTAGTCCATAATCCTCATGTATTATTTATTTATTCTTTAATTAATTTCCTCAATGTTTTGTAGAATATATGCAGATCTCAAACATATTTAATTAAGATTACCGTCTAAGTATTTCATGGAATTTTTATTGCTATTATAAACAACACTTTTTTTGAGGGGGGGATGGACAAGGGGTCTTGAACCCAGTAGTGTTTTAATACTGAGCTACATCTGAGCCCTTTTTATTCTTTATTTTGAGACAAGGTGCTGCTAAGTTGTCAATTCTGGCCTTGAACTTGCTATTCTCCCTTGAGCTGATGGGATTACAGTCATGTGCCACTAGGTCTTTATTGAAAAGAGTACTTTACAAAGGTAAATTTCAGCTTTAATTTATTTTTTTTGTATTGGTCCTGTATCCTATGATCTTTCAAAACTTGTTTTTTAGTTCAAGTAATTTTGTGTAGGTTTTTCTCTTTGGCATTTTCTATAAAGACAACAGTTTTATCTCCAAATATGGATATTTTTTCTCTTCTTTTAACATCTGTATGTTTTTTTATTTCTTTTTCTTGCCTTACTATAGTATCTAAGATTCCCAGTATAACGATGAAGAGGAGAATGGACATTCTTTCCATGTTTCTCAGGCGGAATGAATTTAATATTTTGCCATCAAATATGACTCTAGCTGTAAGCTTTTTGCAGATGCCCTTTATTCATTGAGCTTATTTCCTACAACTTCTGGTTTTCTGAGAGTTTTTATCAGAAATCAACCTTGTGTTAGTCATCTTTTCATCACCTTGACAAAAATACCTGACATAAACAACTTAGGAGGAGGAAAGCCCTGGGCTCATCAGCTCCGAGTTCTCAGTGGATGGTCTGCTGGCTCCATTGCTGTGGGTCTGTGAGAGGCAGGGCATGATGGCAGAGAGGACATGGTGGGGCAGAATTGCTCATCTCATTGAGGGCAGGAAGCAAAGAGAGAGAGAGGAAGGGGCTAGGGACTAGGTAAAGACCCCAAGGGCATGCTTTTAAGTATCTACTCCTTTCAAGAAGAGATTACCTCTTATAGCTCGTACTTCTGAACTTTGCTGCATTGGGAACCAAGTTTTCACAACATGAGACTTTGGGGCACAATCCAGATGCAAACAACAACAGATGTTGAATATTATCAAAATATTTTTCTGCATATATTATGATGCTCATATGTTTTTTTCTTTAACCTGCTGATATGGTAAATTACATTCCTTGATTTTTGCATGTTGAATCAACATTTAATTCCTGTAATAAATACCACTTGGACCTGTTGTATTGACCTTTTCCTATATTCTTGGATTGGATTTGTTAACATTTTGTTCAGAATATTTGCAGCTATGTTCATGAACGATATTAGCCTCTAACTTTATTTTCTTCTAATGTTCTTTTGTGGTCATATCAGGACAGTTCCTATAACATACAATGAGTTGGGAAGTATTCTTTCCTATTCTTTATTCTGAAAAATTTGTGTGGAATTCATATTACCTGATTCTTACTTGTTGGTAGAATTTGCCAGCAAAGCCATCTGTTTCTGAAAGTTTCTTTTTATCTGTTTGTTTGTTGTGGTACTGGTGATTAAACCTGGGGTGCTCTACCACTGAGCTTCACCCCCAGCATATTTTAGGGTTTATTTTGAGACAGGGTTTTAGTACTTTGCTATGCTGGTCTCAAATTTGGTATCAGCTTCCCCAGTCACTCGGATTTCAGGAATGTACTCCCATGCCTGGCTTTTAGTGTTTATTAGAAGGGGTTTAATTACAAGTTGAACTGTTTGAAGAAAATACACAAAGCAGGGTTGGTGTTGTGGCTCAGTGGTAAAGCACTTGCTTAGCATGTATGAGGCACTGGGTTAGATTCTCAGCACCACATAAAAATAAATAAAGGTCCATTAATAACTAATAAAAATATTTAAAAGAGAAAATACATAAAGCGGTTCTTATTATCTCATTCTTCTTGAATATATTTTGACAATTTGTGTTTTTCAGGTGATTTGCTCATCTGACTAACTTGCTGGATTTATAGTCATAGACTAGTTCATAAGTGTCCCTTATCATACTTTCATGGCCACTCTTTCATTCCTGATAGTTGTTTTTTGTAGTAGTGGGGATTGAACTCAGGCCCTTGAGCATGGCAAGCATTTGCTCTACTACTGAGCTTTCAGTTCTTTCCTGGGATTTGTAATTTGTGTCTTTCCTGTTTCATTTTCTTAGTCAATTTCACTGATTTTTTTTCAATTAATAGTGTTTGGTTTTGTTCATTTTTTCTTCTTTTTTCTGTAATTCTTTCGTTCTAGGTTTCATTAATTTTTGCCTTTTTTCTTCCATCTTTATGCTGCTTTTGGTTTAAATTTTTTTGTAGTGTTGATCTACTGCCACTAAATTGTTTGTTTTCATATATGTATAGTCTTTATCCTTTCTCATTTGTTCATTTTTTAAAAAAAATAAAATTAACAAAATAAAATGTGACGGCCTTTAGTACACTTGCAATGTTGTAGGATCATTGCCTCTATCTAGTTCCAAGATATTTTCTTTACCCCTACAGAAAGTGTGATATCCATTAAGAAGTCACCTTCCATTTCCTCTCCCTATAACCCTTGCAAAGCTCTAGTCCACTATCTGTCTCTGTGGATTTATATCCTAATGGTGTTCCATATAAATGGGATCATAGATATCTACGTCTAGTTTGACAAAACTCAAAGTTTTCAAAGTTCATGCATAGTGCAGCAGATATCAGTATTTTAATCTTTTTATAGTTAAATAATATTCCATTGTACAGATATGCCACATTTTGTTTATCCATTTGTCAATTGGTTTCACCTCTTTTCTTCTGTGTATATTGCTTGATTTAGTTTGGCTATGAGGTGTTTCCCCAAAAGCTCATGTGTTAGACAATGCAGGCATGTTCAGAGGTGAAATGATTAGCTTATGAGAGCTACACCTCAATTGATGGAATAATCCATTTGATGGATTAGTAATTAAATGGATGACTGGGTGGTAACTGTAGACAGATGGGGCATGGCTGGAGGAGGTCACCTGGGGCATGCCCTTAAGAGTAATAGTGTGTCCCTAGTTCATTGATTTCTCTCTCTCTGCTTCCTGGCTCCCATGAGTTGAGAAGCTTCCTTCCACCACACCATTCTGCCATGATGTTCTGTCTCATCTTGGGCCCAAGGTAATGGAATTGGCCAACTATAGACTGAGACTTCTGAAACTGTAAGCCCCAAATAAACATTTTCTCCTTCATGTTGTTCTTGTCAGGTGTTCTGGTTATAGGAGTGAAAAACTGACTAACAATGCTGCACTGAACATTTATCTGGCAACATTTGTTTGATTCCCTTTTAAATCTAAAAGCAGAATTGCAGGGTCATATGGTAGATCTACGTTTTTTTTTTTTTAAATGTTCTTAGTTGTTGATAGATATTTATTTTATTTATTTATACGTGATGCTGAGAATCAAACCCAGTGCCTCACACATGCCGGGCAAATGTGCTACTGCTGGAGCCACAGTCCCAGCCCTCTATGTTTAACTTTTTGAGAAACTATCCAGCCAATTACCATAGCAGCTGTACCATTTTACATTCTACCGGCAAAATACAAATATTCCAGCTTTTTTCCATATCCTCTCCAATACTTGATATTTTCTGATTTTTTTTTTTTAAATTATGACCAACGTAGTAAATGTGATGTTATCTCTCATTGTGGTTTTTGGTTTGCAATTCCCTAGTGACTAATGATGTATAGTATCTTTCCTTGTAATGTTGATCATTTTTATGTCTTTTCTGGAGAAATGACTATTCAAATTTTTGTCCATTTTTAAATTAAATTCTTTGTCTTTTTGTTCTTGAGTTGCACAACCTGTGATCAGTTTCATTCCTTTCAACATGTTTATATAGAGAGATAAAATATAGAAGTATGTAGAGATATAGATAGACACCGATATAGATGTACATATTCTGGTACTTAGCCTTTATCAGATATAATTTCCATTTGTTTCCATCCTGTGTTACATTTTCATTCTCTCAATGGTGTCCTTTAATGCATAAAAATATTCAATTTTGATAAAGTCTAACTTATCTATTTTTTATTTTCTTACCTGTACTTTTGGTGATACAGCCAAGAAATCATCTACTAGTTCAAGGTCTTGAATATTATCTGTGATTTATTCTAAGAGTTTTATAGTTTTACCTTTTGTATTCATTCCTTTGATTTATTTTGAGTTAATTTTTGTATATTGTGCAAAGTAAGGTCCAACTTCATTCTTTTGCATTTAGATAACCCATTGTACTTAGTACCATTTATTGAAAAAAAACATTCTTTTATCATTAAGTGGTCTTGTCACCCTTGTTGAGAATCAAATGACCATAGTTGTAAGGGTTTATTTTTTTACTTCCATTTGTTTTCCATTGATGTATATATTTATTTTTATGTCAGTATGGCAGGGGTTTGATTTCTGTTGTTTTGCAGTAACTTTTTAAATTGGTAAGTGTGACTCTACCACTTTTGTTCTTCTTTTTCAAGATTGTTTTGATATTCAGCATCCCTTGAAATTCCACATGAATTTGAAAATCCGCTTTTCTATTTGAGCAAAAAATGACTGGTGTGATTTTGATAGGAATTGCTTTCAATCTGTAGATCACTTTGGGAGTATTGCCATCTAAATCTTCCAATTTATAAAAACAAAGTGTCTTCATAATTAAGATCCTAATTTCTTTCAGTCATGTTTTGTGCTTTTTTAGTGTATAAGTCTTGCAACCCTTTGATTAAATTTATTCCAAGCATTTTATTCTTTATGATGTTATTACCAATAAAAATTATACTCTTAATTTACTTTTAGGGAAGGACTGAAGATGGCAGATTACAGGACGGCTGCATTCCTAGTCAATCCAAGGCTCAGGATTCAAGCAGCAGGATTACTGTTTCTCAATGAGGTGGGTGAAAGAGGGATTTCACTAAACTTCAATATTGGATAGCCAGAGTTTCATAGAGACTCAGAAATGTGGGTATGTTAAACAAAGTAGAAAGACTACATCAGAGCCAAGGCAGTTGTGGCAGCAGCAGAGGGAGAGGGGCTGGTTCTCCATAGAGGGAGGGAAAAAGACAGAAAAACATGACAGATTTGGTATGGAAAAAAATGAAATCAGAAAATCAGCTTGATCTTAGCTGATCCAGAACCTGCACAGTAGCACTGATGCTTGAAAAGTATTCTCTATCTCTCAACTGGCAGTGGAAATGTGAGAAAGAGTCCTCTTGAGGGAGTCACAGCTGCAGTTGATGCTGGAGACTGGAGATCAAAGCAAACACTTCCACACTGTCCAGGCAAGTCCCTCCCTGTGGCCTGGGGTGTACCTAGCAGAAGGTGAATGAAGCAGGTGTAGAGAAGATTGCACCCAGGGGGACTTAAGTTGTAAAAGTGAAGGAGAGCTCATGTTGCTTCTCCTTTGAGTTTGCTGAATTACATGGCAAAATAAAGTTGATCGGGAATTGTTTTAATCAGCTTTTTCATTGCTGTGATTAATGACCTGATCACCACAACTGTAGAGGAGGAAAAGTTTACTTGAAGGCTCAGTGTTTCAGAGGTCTTAGTCCATTCCTCTGGGCTCGAGGTGAGGCAGAACATCATGGAAGAAGAGTATGACAGAGGAAGCAGCTCACATGGTGATCAACAAACAGAGAGACGACTTTCCTCACCAGATGTAAAATATATACACCCAAACCATTCCCCCAATGCACCACCTCCTCCAACTACACCCTACCAAACTCCTTACAAGTTACTCCCTATCAGGGGATTGAATCATTGATTGGGTTAAGGTTATCACAACCCATTATTTCTTCTCTGAACCTTGCATTGTCTTAAACGTGAGCTTTTGGGGGACACCACATCTAAATCATAGCATTCTGCCCCAGCTCCCAAAAGCTCACAACCATATCACAATGCAAAATACATTTAGTTCATTCCCAAGAGTTTTCACAGTCTCAACAGGTCCAAGATTGCTTAAAGTTCAAGTCCAAAGTCTTCTCTGAAGCTCAGGACAATCTTGCATTGTTAGCTCCTGTAATAAAAGCAGTTTACCAATATCCATGACATAAAAGTATGGAGTAAACATTGCCATTTATAAAATTAGGGGCATAGAAAGAAGGGATATGACTAAATAAAGACCAAAATTAATCTGTGCAAACAAGTCTTGTATCTCTATGTCCCACATCTCGGGCACATGGCATCATGAAGTTGCTCCAAAGGGCTTTCATACCTATATCCCTGAGGCCTTTTTGGTTGCACCACAAGTGGCCTTTCTGTTGGATTGTCTCTGCTCAATTACTGCAGCTTTCCTTAGGACAATACCCCAAGTTACTGGCATTTCTTAATCCTGAAGGTCTCCAATGAAGCTTTGGCTTCCTCCTCAAATCTCCATACCTTACCTTCTCAGGGAATTCCCACAAGGACTCCAACCCTGATGGATTTTTGCTGGCTTCTAAGGCTTTCTTTTGTAATCCTGGTTAACTTCCATGACACCCAAACTCAGCCAGCATCCTGCATTCCCGAACAACTAGAACCACATAGTTGATGCTAAGGTCTGTCACCATCTCCAGCAGTTTCCAAGCCTCCACAGACCCTGGCTGAAGTGGCCTCCAAGTGCCTGTGTAGCTGAGCATGTCGAAAACTTTCCTAGTCCCCTTTGTACTAGAAGAGTTCTGCACTGGTCTCTTCTCAAGATAATTTTTATCTTTTCCCTTGAGTTTGAAATGGTGTGTGGTCTTGCCAGCTCCTGAGTGGCCCTCAAGCCATTTTTATTATTGTCTCTGAGCAAAGTCTTTAGCATTTCTTTAGTGGTGGTAATGTCTTTAACAACTACAACTTCCTTAGCCCCAGTTTTACTCCCAACTTTCAAGTTCACTTTTTCCAAATCTTTCTGCTATTCTTTTTGCTCCTGATTATCAAAATCAATTTGGCTAAAAGCCACCAGCAATATCCATGCCCCTACCTGAATGCTATGCTGCCTAGAAATTTCTTCTACCAGATTAAGAAGATCCTTGTTTTTAAAATCAGCCTCACAGAAAGTCTCAGGATGTGGGCAAAACGCAGGCAACTTTTCGATAGAACATAATATGAATGGCCTCTGCTGAAAATTCCAATGGAGTCCTCCTTTTTTGAACCTTCTTGAGGCCTGTCTTCACTGACCATGGTCCTGTTGCCATTCTGGTCTTCTGAGCTACCACCAGAAATGGTCATTAATCTCAATTTACAACAATCCAAAGCATTTCCAGATTACACTGTTAAAACATCTCAAAATTCCTCCCACCAATTCCAAAAAAACTCAAAAAGCTTTTGAACCACATGATGAGTATAGCCATATTAATGACCCCTCTCCTCATTACCAATTTGTGTTTTAAGTCAGCTTTTTCACTGCTGTGACTAAATAACCTAACTGTAGAGGAGGAAGAATCTTTTTGAGGGTTCCCAGTTTCAGAGGTCCATAGAGGGCTGGCTCCATTTCTCCAGTTTTGAGGTGAGGCACAACATCACAGTGGAAGAGTGCAGCTTACATGGTGATCAGGAACAGAGAGAGAACTTGCCAGCTACCAATATATACCCAAAGCCACACACCAATTCCCATCTCCTCCAACCACACCCTATCACCTCATTTATCATTCAGTTAATTCCTATTAGGGGAGTAAATCACTGATTGGGGTAAGGCTTTTACAACCCAATCATTTCTCTTCTGAATCTTCTTGCATTGTCTCATACATGAACTTTTAGGGGATACCTCACATCCAAACCATAACACTCACTCTCACTACCCATCCTTGCTGTTCAACACTGCACCACACACTGTCCCTTTATCACTGCATCATTCACTGAAGGCACAAAAGCTGGGGATAGGACCTGTGTGATCTGAGGCACTGTGCTTTTGGTACGAGAAGGCATACTTAGCTTTCTTTGATCTTTGTATGCAGGGCTGTGCCTGTAGGGCTCACAAAAATGGAGATTGCTCCCCACTAGGATGGGATTTGTGCAGCCAGCAAATGACAAGCATTCACCATAATTTACCCTTTTGGCTACCTGTATGTGACCTTCTATACCTGTTTACAAAATGCCTTCACTAGCATAATATAATAATAATCTCTCACTCAACTTGAAATATGTCCTTTCTCTTCCAATAGAAAGAAAATCCCAAGTGAGTCAGGCCCGATGTACAGAATCTCTGAGGATGTTCCTTTGATTTAATTCTATACAATTTCACCTCAGATTTGGCTACCAATGGCATACATTGTATCTTAATTACTAAATAACTTCCCCAAGAAAAGGGAATTTAATTTACATGGGTAAATACAGCCATGACTCAACAAGGAAAAAAACAAATAGAATCTTTAGTCTTTGTTTCTTCAACTGACCATGAGGCTGTCGCTGGTGTTTATGACTTTCTTCCTCCATCAAGCCTCTCTGTTTGCTTGCCCTCTGAGAGCAGTTCAGCTGGCTGGGATTCATTAGCCACTGGAGTCACTCAAAACTTCTTTCCAGGGGCACCTAAGCTTTCAGTGGTTCTACTTGAAGAGATTGCCAGAGTCTTTGATTACTTTCAGTACTGGACATGGAAATGTGAGAAAGTGCTGCTCTAGTTATTCTCCTCCCTGCCCCTTTGTGTAGCAAAAATCCTGTCTTTTCTTGAGTATCAGAATCAACTGAGCCAGACTAAAACAGTCTTCCTGACTCTCCCTATCCTTCTGTCTTCATAGTGGCATAAAGACTTTGAAGTAGCCCAGTCGAAGTACTACTAGTCCCACCAAGTACTGAAAGCATTCCTCTTTTCTCTATAATTGCCACAAAGTCTGAAGACAATTGAATGGAAAATACCATCTATAACTGGGTCAATAGTACCATCTTTCTAGCCATTGGTTCCTCAGCTGATACAATTGAGCCTTGGGAAAAGCAGAATTACTTCTTCTGGCTGGTTTAGCACAGTTAACTACATTATTGATTTGTACCCTCACTTTCCCAGATATTTATTCCACATGATGCTATCAATCTAATCACTACTTTCTACCTCTTTGTAAAACCTGATAAAACCATGATGGCACATGGTAAAACCATTATATCCCCTGGTCAGTTCCAATGTAAAGTAAATGCTTGGTCAGGAGCAATGGTGTGTAGGATTGTATGGTCAGCTTAATGTGAGGTAGACAAAATGCCAATTGGATATCATTCCACAGATAGTACTGGTATCTTACATTCTTAGGAATTAGTGTTGGCTCTTGGGCACTGTTCTGTATTTCTCTAAACATTTGGGCATTTTTCTTTCCCTATAGTACTGTTACCTTGGTAAATGCCAAAAGTCACACTGCTAGCAAGTGTTGAAGTCCAATTTAAACTCCAGGACATAAAATCTTATCCCTATGCAATTCATCTTTTCTCCACATTTGTCACTTCTGATTTTATTGTTCATGGTCATTAGATTCTTCTTTATTAAAGGCATCTCTTCAATATTTCTAAATGATTTTGTTCTAGGAATTGGGTGAGAGGTCAAGAATTTAATTTGTACTTTGGTGGCCTTTATTTATTTATTTATTTATTTATTCGTTTATTTAGGTTTCTGGAGATTGAACCCAGGGGTATTTTATCACTGAACCACATCCCCAGCCCTTTTTATTTTAATTGTTTTAAAATTTTTGACCCAGGGTCTCGCTAAGTTGCTTCACTGAATTGCTGAGGCTGGCCTAGAACTTTCCAGCCTATTCATGTACATACTTTTAGAAGCCACATAAGACAACAGGATTATAACAAGAAATAGCACAACCCTGTACATACCTCTGCCCTCAATTTCTTCTCTCAGGGATGATGACTGGATGATGACATAATAAAGATGATAATCTTTATTATGATGAATTTTTAGATTATCTTCTTTTTCTCCTTTCTTGATTTTTCAGATTTCAGTATTATCTGTTGATTTCCAACTATGAATGGTAATTAATTTTCTTTTTACTATCAGTGCCCAAAATTTCTATCTCTCATCACTTTCAATATAGTTAAAGAATACTTTTAGGTTTAATCAACATCAAATGTCTATGTTCCTTTGAGTACATTAATATCGTCAATAGCTGAGCTTGTATTATGGTGATAATCTACTTCTTATTGTGATAGTAGGAGCAAATGTGACTCCATTTTGTTTTATGACTTCATCCTGTAAAACAACCATGCCAAGTAGAAGAGTCATGACTGGAGCAAGATGTTCTTTTCCTTTTGCTATAGAAACCTTAAAGAACACGGAACTACCTAATGGGGTATTGTTTCTGTAACTAGGGTAACGGGGCTCTGTTTCTGTAACTGGGGTGACTGGGCTAACTGTGATTGGTTAGGCTTCCCTCCGCTTGACTGCACTGTCCCGCTTCTGTAACCTGGCTTGCTTGCATTGGCTAGACCCCCCGAACATCCCTTTTACGGTTTTCAGGCTTATAAGGAGCGCCCTTGCAATTGTTCGGGGCTGATCAGGGGAACAGCTTTATGTTCTGGCCAGCTGCCACCGGTGTGCTTCAATAAAGGCTTGATTCGATTATACGTGAGTGGTCTGGAAGTCAGTTTATGAAACCCTGGGACAAAGCTTTAACTATAACATTATAAAGCCTTTTGTTTTTCTTAAGTTTGATAATAAATTCTTTTTGCATGTTTGTTTCTTTTAAATACTTAACTAATAATTGACAAATTATTCTATTGATATGAGAAACTCTTTACAATAAAGACATAAATTAAGTAATAAAAAATCACATCTCATTTTTTTTCCCCAAGGGACATTCATTGAGCTCTTTGTCCTACAACATGTGCTGTCTACACCAACTGCATGGCTTTGTCCTGCAGCTACTTGTCCCATGAAAGTTGGGAATTCTCCTCTATATTGAATCTCTTTCTGTTGGCTGCTGCATCCTTCTGTTTAATGACTTTACACTTTTCCTTTTATGAAGCACATCCTACTAAGAAATGACTACTTATTGGCAAATTTCCTGAGATCCTTTGTGTTTTACTCTTATGTTATTGCTATGGTATGGATCTTGAGTGTCCCCTAAAGATCCATGTTTTTAAAGGCTAGCTATTGGTGGTGCTACTGGGAGGCCAGGGGCTGGACTCTTAAGGTCATTGGTGTGTGCCCTTGAAGGAGACTGTGGAATCCAGGCCCCCTCCTCATTTCCTTTTTCTTCTGGTATATGAGTTAACTAATTTTGCTCCACTGAGTACTCCTGTCATGATATGTACAATAGAGTCAATTGATTATGTATGAAACCTCCCAAATTATATGCCAAAATAATATTTTTTCCCCTTATAGACTTATTATGTCAAGTATTTCATTATAGTAATTGAAAGTTGGCTAACAAAATTATATTCTAGCTTCCAGTCTGAAGCTATTATGTTTTTTATTTCATCTTTTTTTGTTTTGACCTCTTGAAGTCCATGGGATTTTCTCTTTTTAATACCCAATATTTTGGAATTTTCTATGAAAATTTTTAATCATAGAAAAGTTCATAGAATTTTATGGTAAACACCTATATTCTTCTTCACTAGATCCTAATTTAATGCTTTACTATACTTATTATCATGCATCTATTCACCTATTATCCTTCTTTGTTTTTATCAAAAGATTTTGCTTTGGCTTGTCATATCTCTTCCCAGTCATGCCTATCCTTAGACTTCTGGAGGCAACCATGGTTCTGATTTTGTTTCATCCCAGACTAGTTTTCCATGCCTTAGAAATTCATGTAAATGAAATTGTATACTATTTATTCTTTTGTGACTGAATTTTTTCAATCTACATTTGTTTTTGAAAATTTTCTTTAATATATTCCTTATTTCATTTTATCACTAAGTCTGGTTCCTCTGAAAAGTAGTTAAGGTAGGACTAGATGTATAAAAGATTTGTTGAGAGAAATACCCATAAGGAAAAGGGAAGAAAGTCAAAGTAGGCAGGGAGAAGCTTCAGATTGCCCTATGGGAGTGAATCCTAGGAAGAAGAGGGAGACGAAAGGAGGACCGAGTAAGAAGATTGAAGGACTTCAGAGAAGCTCTGAGAAAGTCCGAGGCAGGCCAGCTGGGTATCCTCAAGCCACTGTTGCTTGTTGAGGTCGTCCCCAAGTCTCCATTATTGTAGCACAGCCATGTTTAGCCATCCATGAGGAGGAACCAAACACAAAGGTGGATCCAGAAGGGCAGCAGGCAAGGTGGTCTGTGCTATTCTCTCCTCAGCAGGAACTCGGGTGATGTCCATTCATCACCATCACAGGAGTTATTTCATTCCACATATATAACACCATTTGTTCATCCATGAGCCTAGTGATAGGAACTTAGGCAATCTTCAGTTTGGGGTTATTATGAATCTAATTTCAACCCACATTTTGGTATGCTAAATTTTGTAGACAAAAATAAATATTTTAATTTTCCACTCTAAACACCAAAAGACAGAATTTTTGGATCATAGTTAAGTATGTGTTTGTTTCTATAAGAAGTTTTCATATATTCTACCAAAGTGGTTGTATGATTTTTCACTCTTACCAATAATGTATGAGAATTCCAATTGCTCCATCAACAGTGTTTTTGTTTTTTTTAAAACTTTAACCATTTTGGAGGATGTGTAGTTATATCTCATTGTTCTCTTCATTTGCACTCCCCAGACATGTAAAGAACTTTTTTTTTTTTACCATGCCCTTTTGCCAGGATGTTCTGCCTCACTTTGGGCCCAGAGCAAAGGAGTTAGCTAACTATGAGCTCAAAATAAACTTTTCATCCTCTAAGTTGTTCTGGTCGGGTATATTGGTCACAGCCACAAAAACCTAAAACCCATGCACTCTAAATCTTTCTCTAAAAAATCATTCAATTTTAATTTAGCTAACTAAATTAAATATAACTGAAAAGAGCTGGCTTTTTTTTCCTAGTTGAGAAATGTGTCAGACATCTATATGGGCCTCAGTTCCCATCTGTTTAATATAGATGTATGAATTAAAGATTTGCCGCCCCCAGAATAATGTTTTTATCTGGGGATCTACATTTACTTTACTAGTAGGGTATGAATGATTTATATTTAAAATGCATAGCATATGATACACACACACACACACATATATGTGTGTGTATATATATATATATATATATATATATATATATATATATATATACTGTGTATTATATATTTTTAATTAATTTATTTATTGTTATTATTATTTGGTACATGGAATTGAACCCAAGGGCTCTTTACCAGTGAGCTCCTTCCTAAGACTCTTTAAACTTTTTTTAAAGTTTGAGACAGGTTCTTGCTAAGTTGCTTAGAGCCTCACTAAATTTCTGAGGCTGGCCTTGAATGTGTGATTTCCACCCCCTCCTCAGCCTCTTGAGCTTCTGGGATTACAGGCATACACCACCATGCCTGGTGACAGGATATATATTTTTGAGTATAACTTATTGGATAGTCCTACTTCCCCATCCCTAAAAGAAAATATTTAAACATGAGTCACTATAGTCTTTAACAAATTAGATAGTAAAATTGAAGTTAAATTAACAGTTAATTATAATTGAAAACCAAGGATAGACTCGGTTGGTTATTTTAACTCAACTCAATAGGAAGGATGCACTGCTGGCAAGCCATCCTTCTAAAAAATGTGTAAGAATTTTAATTTATATAATTGGTGCCTCACTGCTAGGCTACGTATGGAAGCCAGATAATTAAAAACTTTCTTAGGAATGCAATGTAATTCTTAAGATCCTTGCCATTTTAGTCTTTTTTTTAGGAAAAGCATCAGGATATGGAAAATTCTAGTACTTATAATTCTTATAACCAACTTCTGGAAAAACTATTCATGCCCACAAAATATATTAGCAATAATCTTGACTTCTGGGGTGGTCTGTTTTCCCTTTCTGTAAAAATACACACATGTACACATACACTCAAAATTGTCTAACCTTCAGTGTCAGTTAGGATAAATGACATTGGGAAACTGGTTATAAAACCCCAGATATACTGGCATTGAATAGCTGTGAGATACATTTTAATCTCAGCCGTCAAACTGTGGCTTGTCATTGATATCATTGGAAATGATATAAAGTGTACTAGGCCCACCACAATACCGTGTTCATTGTTTCTGAATTCCACTAATTTTTTGAATTCTAAAAGAAAATGCGATTGATTGAAACAAGACAGAACAAACTCTAGTGGTTTTGATTGCATGTGAATGAAGATTTGATTGATGTGACTTTCATTTTACCCCTTCTCAGTGAGTGGGTGGTCATTTCATACTCTTTTTTTCCCAGGAACCAAATAGTACTTTTAGCATTTTTTCCTAATTTTCCTAATTTTTTGAGTTAAAAAAGAATCTGATGCATGTAATCACCCATTGAAATCACATACCATATACACTATAGGGACATACTTGACTGATTGCAAACTGCAAAATTTTCTTGGCATTCTTAAAGTAAGGGCAAAAAATTATTCTGAGATTAGTTTTTAAAAACCCCCAAATAAATAAATAAAAGATCAACTTTTTAAAAAAATTCATGAATCTACATTCATTACAGAAAAGTTGAAAAATATGATAAAAGAAAGACAAAGACAAAAATCTCATGGTACACATGATTAATTTTGGAATCTATCCATCAGGACTATTTAAAAATAAAAATATGTATATATGGGTAGGATAATTTATTGAGATACTAATTTGCCTTTTGTTCTCTTGTTGAAGGTAATTTTCTCTTCTACATTTCAAGAGAGTGGCCAAGTCATTTATTTTCCTTACTGAAGTAAATTAATAATGACTTTTGTGTGGCAGAGCCAGAAGTAAATGTTGCCAAGCAAAGAAATGATAATATCTACTGAGATTTTTTTTTTTACTAAAAGTAGGTTTGTGGAGCTATTGAATCAGATTGTTTAAGGAGAGAAAGTACTCCAGGAACTGGGTAAAGCTCAGAAGGAGAAAGTTTTGGGGAGCTTCTCCCAGGACTGGATATGTAGGAGATGTCTGAGAACTTTTGTGCTCTGCCGTCTCCCAGGACTCCAGAGATGGTCAAGACTCCCATAGTTCTGGTTGAGTAATGGTCTTCTGAAACTGGGTACCAATCACTGTGATGTTCCATCCTGGTACTAACCCTGGGGTTCCAGGGACTATGCAGGATTGACGACCAATATTTCCACTGTGAACAGTTTGAATTAAAGACCAAGGGGACTTAGAGATCAAGGGATCCTTCTCAAATGTCCTGGCCTATATAGTACCTCTGTGATTCTTCCATAGGGAAGAAAAAGGTCCTACAAACTTGAATAATAAACTTTCTATGATAGTAGGCTGGCCTTTGGGAATTTTGTAGTAGTTAGTCCTTTGGAAAAAATCCTGTTTTAGAGTCACATCCTAATTTGTGATATTTTTTAGTAAAATTCAGAGCCACTGCACATAAGCACTCACCTAGGATTGCATCAGGGTTGGTTTACAACCTCTGGAACTGGAATATTTGATTTGGTGCCCCAATATTGTCTGAGTCCCTCCCCCACCCCCCCGCCTTTCATGTGGGGACTCAAGGAGTAATTTGAATTTATTTAAAGAAAACATAGAAACTGTGATACTTCTGGAGACTTAGCACAGTGGTTCTTTTTTTTTTAAAAAAAAAAAGCTAAATTACTATAGTTATTTTTGCCAATTACTATCTATATTACATTAGGCCAGTGACTTAGCCCTTCTTTTACTTGGTGTTTTATCTATGAGACAAGAGCAACATTACTCAAGCCATAGGGTTGTTGTCAAGAAAAAATGGGTTAGAACAGCTCGATTACTGGCAGGCACTGTGATTTTTGGTATAAAAGCATTAACAGATTAAGGGATTTTTCCATTATTTGTAGTGGTCTAGTTGAATAGAGGTTATATTTTATCAAATGCTATTTCTATGGTTACCAGGATGACTGTATGACATACCTCCTTTAATCTATTGTAGTGGTGACCTATCATGATATATTTTATAATACCACATCAGACTTGCATTGCAGTACTGAGACTTACTTGGTGATGACTGAGTAAGGTATACTCACTAGATTCAATATGCTAATATATTGTTGGAACTCTTTGTGTCTATGTTCCTAATTAAATTTGCTCTGAGTTTTTCTGTTCTTATACTGTCCATGGCAGGTTCAGTACGTGGTTCCTGAAAATAAGTTAGAATATGTCTGTCCACATGGTCTTAATAGGGATTCCTTTTCAGCATTTGAAAGATTTTATACCTCTAGTACCATTTCTTTAATGTTTAAAGGCTAATTTAAGTACTTCCAGTTTTTGAGCCAATTTCTTTATGTAAATATGTTTTGGAAAAGTTATTATTTTATTCAAGCTTTTAATTTATTAGCTTAAAGTAATTCATGGTCTGCTCCTTTAGTTTATTTTTTAATGTCTCTTTTCTCTGCATTTATCCTTTCCAATGTGTTGTTTTAGAACTTTCTATTTTATCTGATCAATCATGTCAAAGAATTACTTGCTATATGAATTATTATAATTGAACTGTTTTCAGATTTTTTTTCTACATGCTAAATATGTGTCAGAAGTTTCTTTTAATAAGGATCTTTAGGTGACAAACTCACTCAATGTTCATTTACCTGAAAATATCTTTAGTTCATGGTCATTCTTAAAAGATAATTGATTGGTTTTATGATCCCAGGTACTTATTTTCTCTCTGCCCATCAGTTATGAATATAACATTTGTTCACTTGAAAATACTTTTTTAAAAAATTCTGGTTATTCTTAAGATTTTCTCTTTTTCTTTAGTGTTTGAAATTTTATTACGATAAATATAGAAAGGGGTTTCTTTTTATTTTCCTGATGAATGTTTGTTGGAATAAAGTTTATGTTTTTGAAAAAGATTTATGTTTTTCATCTGTTCTGGAATATTGTCAAATGTTATTATAGACAAATAATTATTTCTGTCTTATTCATTCTTCCACAAGGAACTGTGTCTCAGTATGTTAGGCTTACTTTGTTCAAGTCTCTTATTTTCTTTTTGCCGTTTTCTGATGCATCATGGAAAATTCAGATTTATCTTTCAATTAGCTCATTATCTTTTCAGATAGGTCCAAACAGCTGTTAAAATTATATATTATACACATATAATTTTATTATATTTATAGTATCTGGGATTGAACCAGGAGTACTTTATACTGGTCCACCTCCCCAACCCTTTTTTATTTTATATTTTTTTGAGTCTTGCTAAGTTCTTAGGGCCCTGCCAAGTTGCTGAGGCTGGCTTTGAACTTGCAATCCTTCTGTCTCAGCTTCCAGAGCCTCTGGGATATAGGCATGGGCCCCACTCCCTACTGAAAGTTTATTTGATTCTTAGAAATGTTTGGCCTTTCCTCATAACTTCTTGCTACCTACACATACTTTTATTTATGCTATCTATTTCTTGAACCATGAAAAGCATTTTGTTTTCGTAATCTTTGTCCTAACATTTTCAGTGACTAAAATTCCTGTCTTTCTGTATCTACCATCTGTTGTTTGGTTATTCTTTTGCAGGGAGCTTTGCTTCGTTGTATATGTAATTAATTATTTTTACCTTACTGGGTGCAGTGGTGCAGACCTGTAATCCCAGTGGCTCTGGAGGCTGAGGCAAGAGGATCTCAAGTTCAAAGTTAGCTTCAGCAACTTAATGAGGCCCTAAGCAACTCAGTAAGATCTTGTCTCTAAATAAAATATAAAAAAGTGCTTGGATGTTGCTCAGTGGATAAGCACTCTTGGTTTCAGTCTCTGGTACCAAAAAAAAAAATTATCTTTGTCTTTTATTAATATAATTTTATTTTTATGATTTTTCTAATTATTCTTGTCAGTTTATTTCCAAAAAGTCTTTGAGACCTGAAATTCAGGTGATTTCTCTAGATAGGATTGTATTTGCTTCAGGGAACCATGTGGGAATATTATACTTTTTTTAACCATTCTAGTTACATTTATAAATTGAATTATTTTAATCTACCTAGGTAATAAAGTTTCAGGCTAAAGAAGGATGGTTTCTAGTTTTTGATTATCAGCAATGTTTGTTTTTTCTCACAGTGTCTAAGTAGTGGACAGTTGATATTCTTTCATCAACCTTGAGGGAAGTGTGTTTCAATTTACCCTTGAGCAGCATAAAACTTGACAGTCCAAGTTTGGTTTTGAAAGTAGAGAAATCACTCCCTGCCTAGATTCTCCCTTTTGATGGGGCCTTGAGGCTTGTCTCTGATTTTTTCTGATATTTTGCATAATGTAATATTAAAATCAGAAATGGATTTAGAATTGATTAAAAAGTGGCCTGCAGATTAAGCATAAAACATGAAGACAGAATGCTCCATGACTACTATATTGACAAATTTCAAAAGTAGGCTTGAATTGATGGTGAGAGTAAACACAGGCTACTTGAGTGTGTTAGACAAAGTTTGCATAGTCAATGGTTGGGGAATGAGGCCAAAGCAGCCACAATTTACCATAGCAAGATCAGCTACATTTCTCAGGACAGGCAGATATACAGACTTCTGAACCTAAGAATATTCCTCAGGGCTCAGAATTTCAGATAATAGCACATGTCACTAAAGTTAACACTGGCGTTTCTGGAAGCGCAATTGTCCCCTCCAAGTTAAAGTTAAATAAATAAGGCACAAGCCCTTTGTAGATAGGCTATTTTGGCTGTTTGCTGGAGACCCCTTTATCTTGCTTGGCAGGTGTACCTCATCAGTCTCAGTGTTACACAATATACAGTATGACCACAAAGTACTTTTTAGTACAGAACACTCAAGCCAGGAACACAGACCCCATCTATCACCTTATCCCACCCTGGGCTGGCCAAATATGGTCCAAAGACATTTCTGAACTCAGTGCTATGGCATGAGAACAAAGATCAGTTACTCAGAGTTCTTTGGCTACCAGATCCATATATAAATAACTGAGGATCTGGAAACATAGTTCATGAGGAACAAGGGACAGCAGGCAGGATCTCCAAGGAACAGATACCACACTAAAATTAGAATATCTCAGGGAGAGATTATTTATAAACAGGACTAATTGCAAAGGTGTGCATGGATGGTGAAAGAGATGAGGTAATACATCCTCAACCTTCAGGCAGAAAAGGAAACATTACCATATCCCAGAAGGAAAGGATTTCTCAAAAAGCAAACATTCAATGGAAAAGTGACCTTCTGTTAAGGGACACAGGAAGCCCAAGTGTGCTCAATTTCCACCCACTTTCTTTGTGTGAGCCAAAGGCACAGGGAAGTCATTGATGTACCTCAGGCAAGTCAGCCTCTCTGGATAGTGAGCCAGGTAACAAAATGGTGGAGAGGGAATTTGGAGGGTTATGAATAAGTGAAACATTTCTGGCATAACAGAAAAATTGAAATATAATGTGATATTAGTTATTAACTAATAACTGCATCAATATATAAGTCCATGAAATCTCACATTTGTGATCATCAGTGAAAGTTTTACGCCCTTATATTAATAATAATTTTTTCCGTGTGTCAATCATACTTATTTTCTTCACACTTTTATCGTTCAGTCTCCCTAATCTCATCTACTTTATTCTTTTTTAGATGTTATTCTGATTATAGGTCTCCCAAATTTTCCCAAAATATTCTAGTTTTCCAGGATCTATGCCACTGGTCTTTTTATTCCTCCTCAAAGATTTTGAACTGCCTTGGATAAAACCCATGTGGAGAGTATTTATTGGTACTGGGTCATGCTAACGCATTTATCACTTCTGTCTTATTGGTGCTGAATTTGAAGTAGTGGAATAAGAGGAGAGCAACTAAGAGAGGAAGAGCATGAGAAGAAGATCACCATTAAACAGGGACGAGAGGGGGGAGGGAAAGAGAGAGAGAAGGGAAATTGCATGGTAAAGGAAGGAGACCCTCACTGTTATACAAAATTACATATAAGAGGAAGTGAGGGGGAAGGGGAAAAAAGAGAGAGAAATGAATTACAGTAGATGGGGTAGAGAGAGAAGATGGGAGGGGAGGGGAGGGGGGATAGTAGAGGATAGGAAGGGCAGCAGAATACAACAGACACTAGTATGGCAGTATGTAAAAAAGTGGATGTGTAACTGATGTGAATCTGCAATATGTATACGGGGTAAAAATGGGAGTTCATAATCTGCTTGAATCAAATGTATGAAATATGATATGTCAAGAGCTTTGTAATGTTTTGAACAACTAATAATAATAAAAAAGAAGTTCAGAAGAATGTTCCTAACGCTTTATCCTTTTCAGGAATCATGTAGCTAATAGTTGTTTGGTGACTTGTCTTGTTGTAGACAGTACTCTTACATGTATGAATGAATAGTATATAGCTTTGATGTCCTTTGGAAAAATTTTTGGTAATGGAATTATTAGAACTTAGAACATTTCGATATTATATGGTATTGGGTTTTTGATGAAAAGATGATAGTTTAAACAGAGTGTCACACATATGATGCTGTGTTGTGGAGCCAATCAGATAAAGAAAAGGAAAAAGGGAATTATTTTTCTGATTACCCACAGTGACCCAGTTGATGTGGGTGAGTATTTTAGGCATGGTATTTAATTAAGGCATATAAGCATTACAAATAAGACAATCTGTAGTTAAAGAGACATACTTTAATTTTCCAGAAAAATATGATTTGATAGCATTTTCAAGGTCTTTAAAACTAAAGTGAATATTTTGATATAGGAGTCTCTCTACCCAGTGGAAATCAAGATATCCAATATTACTTTTTCAAATTTATTCTAACCACATTGCTTCTTTTAACTTTCAATATTTGTAATGGCACTTAAAAATCCAGCAATGTGAGCATGCCTCATGAGGTCTAACCTCAACATTTCCCTAAGAGGTCTAACCTCGACATATCCCCGTGTCTTCTTCTCTGGCTTAAGTTCACATCATCTCTTGTACTTATATTGCCATTGTGTTGATCATTCTCATCCAAGTTTATTCCTGAAAAGCTCCTCTCCTTATTTTAGGTTTCAGGTTAAATATTATTTCTCCAAGCAAACCATCACTTGCCCTTCTACCTTACTGAGGCTCCCTGTTGTTCTCTCTTATAGCCTACTCTTCTCTTTTCCTTCTGATTCCTTACTGTATTTTGTAATTACTTTTTTTTTCCCTGTGACTATTTTCCTAAAATCTGCCCTGCCCATCAGACTGCATATCCCATAGTGTCTACTTTTTTTTCCCCCATGGTATCTCTAACTGTGGCACAAGGCCCCCAAGAGTATTATAACCTTGGTGTTTGCATCCCCTCATGTCTCCTCCTACCCACTCCACCAAATTCATATGTTGAAACTTAATCCTAAATGTGAGGTATTTTGAAGTGGATCCTTTGGGAGGTTATTTTAAAAGAGGCCTCAGAGAGTTGCCTTGCTCCTTCTGCTATGTGAGGACACCGTGAGAAGGCTCCATCTATGAACTAGGAAGCTGGCTCTCACCAGTTACAGAATCTGCAGGTGTCTTTGTCTTGGACTTGTAGCCTCAAGAACTGTGAAAAATAAATTTCTGTTGTTTATAAGCCACCCAGTTTGTGGTATTTTGTTATAGAGTCCTGAATACACAAGAATGCACAAAATAACATGTGCCAAATGAATGAATGTATGAAGCATAGTCCCTGTCTTCCAGGAGTTCAGTGTTAGAGATGGTGATGCACAAAGGTAATCTCACTGCAATGTGGAAAGTGGTAAGAAAGTGATGCACAGAGGCACTCACAGAACAAATCAGGAGGGATCTACATGCCAGTTCAAGCCACTGTCCCCTTGGAGATAGGAATCCAATCTTTCTTTCAAATGACTACAGTGTCAAGTTCATGCTAATCTAACTGGTCACAACTGAAGGGTGAAGAGTAATCTTATAGTGATGATAACTCGGATGTCGTTTTCTGGGAAGCTCTAGGAATTGAGAATTGAGGGCTATGTTCTGATGTTAGTTAGCCATATTATTTTAGAGAAGTCAACTGCTCTCTAGATGCATGGATAAAGCAAAAAGCATTGGATTAAATTATTGCTTGTGCCCTTGGTGGCATCATGAGTATATAACAGAGCACAGTACATAAGAATTGAGATACATGTAAGTGAAAGTGAGGGAAATTTTGAAACTTTGGTTAAAACTCTTTCTACCTTGCTTTAGAGTTCATGTTCTCTCTATGTTTCTTGATCTCTCTTTGTCTCTCTCTTTTTTTTATAGCATATGTGTGGGAGGAGACCATTTTATATATGGTCAAACTATTCACATTATCTTCAGTTCACTGGGGACCTAACGCTTTCTGTTCCTGTTAACTAGAAGAACATTTCTCGAAGCTATATAGTTCAATCTGTCACCGTGTAAACTTGTAAAGAATCTTTGTTTTACATAAGCCCAGATGGAATAAATATGCTTAGTGAATACTAACGCAAGACAAAAGTTTCTGAGAAGCACATTTATTAACAGTCTGTGCAAACAGTAAATAAATGAGTTGAGGCCTACATTCTATGGACACATTTCAATTGCAGGAAGCATTTTCAAAAGTAAGTCTTCTGTAATAAAAATTACTCTATTAAGTGCAGTCCATAAATATCCATTAGTGGACCCACACTGAACTGAAATTAAACCATTACCGTGAAACTAATAAAGACATCATAATCATAGCCATGGTAAGGGTTAAAAGAGAGACATTCTTCTATGATTTACCCCCTGGAAACATTTTATTTGATATAGATCAAGAAGAGGTTATATCTGGACAATAACTTACCTGTGAATAAAAAAATATGTGTTAGACCTCCTCTGTTGGAAGACACCTTTGCTCTTCTTCAAACAACTTTCCTATCATGGATTTTTACATGGTTTTCCTATAGAACTAAGTTTTCACCTATTCCAAATAAGGGTCAAAATTTTTATCTCTGTAGACGATATGGATCATTAAAATTAATTATTAATATTCATTATATTAAATACTCACATTATAAATCATTAAAGGTGAGGAAAGATGATAGAATAGATTGGGTCATTGGGCCAAGCTTTCACCTATTCTTAGAAAAAACAGAGTCACAAACACGTCATTTCCTAAATTCATTACATTAGAGTTGTCACTCTTATGACACAGGACCTTAGCTTTCTTCCCTCCAAAACCATATCTCCAGGTATTTTTAGGGGCCTAAATTTTAGGGACCTGGAATTTTATAGAGAATTCCAGAACTGGATCCTCATATGCCTCACAGTTTTGTATATTTTTTTAAAAAAACAATGTTTCAGTTAAGTGAGTTGCAAGGAATGGATTGAGAGCCAAAGAGAATACACCATGAAAGAGAAGGATGAAGAAAATGCACAATCCCCAGACCTACTCCTGCAGGGTGGATAGCTCTCCACTTGGGTGTATTTCATGAGATCAGGGATTTGCACTTGGTTTGCTACTTTACCTCCATATGAGAAGAATTCTCAGCACATGGTAGGCCCTCAATAAATATTTGTTAAACAAACAAATAATAATGTTCCGCTTGGTTAAAGTGAAACAAAGTTCTGAGCATGCAACCCTGCCCAAGCCTGTGGGTCATCCCAATTTGTGGTTGAAGTTGAAAGAGAAAAGCTAAGCTATGCTTTATCCAATGCATTTGGTTAGAGAAAACCTCAGACCTTCTGAAATGTACCCTTAGCTTGTTTAGATGCAGGAGACTTGTACTGCCCTATGCTTGTGGACCTTCTTGTTAACATTTCTAAGTAGTTAAAAAAACTCCCCAAAGAACTCTCATATTGAAAGATAGCACTTTTCTTTAGGGAAATTCCAGAAAGTGCAAAGTGTGTCATTCATTGATTTGTTGATGATAGCTATTAATGCTATGATTTGTAAGGTGAGTACAGAATTAACTTCAGTGTATTTTAGTAACAATCATCATCAACCTTCAAAGCATAGATAACTAGTTCCAAATTTATCTAATCTTTTAGAATAAATGCTGTGCTCTTTGAATAGAGAAGCTTGTATAGTGAGGGAATTAGACCTAGTATGTGGGAAAATTAATGTGTACTTAATACAAAGTCTCAGTGCCTTCTCTAATGGTGTGTGTCTTAAATTATTTGGCGGTAAAGTATCAGCTATTTTCTCATCTATCACAAAAAAATGCTTTATATATAATGGAAACAACTTTTTATAAAAACAACGTCTTCTTTATAACATAGTAAAATCAAATTGCCATAAAAATTTTCTAAGTATCACTTTGTACTCACCATGAGCAGGCAACAAATAGTTTGTGGGCTGGCACAGGTCTATGGACAGACTTTGAGTAGCATTGCTTTGTAGGGAAGGTCATCCTAGGTGCTACTAAACTCAAAAGGTGGGGGACACAGTCATAGCCTTTCAGGCATCTAACATTGAATAGGTCCCACACATAAAGAATAAAGTGGAAAATTTAGTTGGTATCAAGAGAAATATTATATTGTTCTTTGCTGATGATAAAAGGAGGTCTGGATCCCACTGGAAGTGACTCATGATGAAAGATTTTTGAAGTTGAACTTGAGTTATCAGGGAGACGTTAGATAAATGATTTGGTGCCCAGGAATACAAAGAGGAAAATAAAAGCATATTAGATTTTTAAAAAAGAAAGTAAGAAAAATAATAAAGGTAAAACACTGGGGTGGTTTAAGAGAATTAGTGGGAAGTACTTGGTAAGGCCTGGTAGACAAGGGCTTGCCTGTCCTCCCTTCTCTATTCCCAGGGCATTGCTTTGTCCTTCTGTTAAGGCTCCTGTCTCTTAAAATAATGTGTGGCTTTCTCTGCTTAACCACAAAGAGTGCACACACATTTAATTTGTCCGCAATGAAGTTTAAAACAATTGAAGATAAATACTTATAGGTAAGAATATGTGCTGCCAGATTCATATATCTACTTTACTTACTTATATCCTATGGGTATTTGAGAGTGTGAGCATTATGTTAAGGAGATAATGTTAGTATAAAATAACACAATAACCAGTCTTCTTAGAACATGGATTATATAACTATCTAATAGGAGACTGTTCTTTTCATACAAACTCATTATCCCATTATACATTAGGGAGGAAATAAAAACAATGGCTCATTGAAAAAGGAGAAGGCTACAAATCTAGTACAGATATGGTTCATATTTGAAGGCTGCGGAATGATCCTCTTATCCCTATGCCTTAAGAATCTCTATCAGTTGCCAAGAGAGAAATCAAAGCTTCCCATGTCTCACAGGTCTGTGTTAAAGCTCTAGGGGTATGTAGAGGGAGTAGCACATCAAGGCAGTAGAGTGCACTGGAGATTAATGGACTCTATCAGGACATGTCATCTGGGATAATGAGGGGGTCTGAAGGAAATGGAATCCAAGATGAAAGAACAAAGAGAAGAAAAGGCCCAGATTGCAGTACACTGCCTAGGGTTGTGTCCAAGTTGAGCTGTGCAGTGAGGAACTTAAAGAGAGGAAATTAACCAAAGTGAAGTGATCAAGAATGCTGAGCATAAATCTCGCCTACTCCACTGTTTTGCTTGCATGCAGTTCTGCTTCCCAGGCCTCTCCAATTTGTTTCTCAGACATTTCAGTTAAATAAATCATTATTCCACCAGTGATGATAACTGTTCCAAAGAACCAACTATCAGACACCACCCATTCAATCCTCCAGCTTTGAAGTATGCCAGAATATTCTTGGCCTGCACTTGGATGAATAAATGGATGAGGAAAATTAAGCTCTGCTGACTGGAAAATGATTTTTTAAATGTACCACGGAGGCATCATTTTCTTTTTTCCCAGAAGGTCATTCAGAGAAGACAGAAAGACAAGCAGACTATCTTTCTTCTAGAGGGAATGCAGAAGGGGTGTTTTATAAAGACAGTTATTATAGCTACATGACATATGATGTCTTAATTCCGGATATTAACCAAAAGTATTAGAAATACACAACTGAAATATTTTCTGTCCTAGTTAAAGGTTTTCTGGATTATAGTTTAAGAACATTATGTTCCCTTGGGAGATCTAAAGAATTTTTTGGTTAAACATCTTAAAATAATTATTTCAAATATTTCTTCTAAATTGGATTTGGTTATTTTAAATTGTAAATTAAGAAGAATGTTTTTAGAACTTTAATTTATGTAATTCTAGCTTGGTTTTCCTTGGAATAAAACTCCATGACATATATTGTCCAGATTTTTAATTATTATTCTATTTTCATATCACATTTGGTTTTCATACAGCATCCCAGAGTGTAAAATGAACACAGATCAATTTCTGTAATCTGTAATTTTGTCTTTGTGTAATTAAATCCTTTTTGTTTATCATTAGTTTTAAAAATCAAACAAGTCAGTCAAACAACTAACTATATTTCATCAGGGAAAATCAAATAACAATAAAATTTGTTTTTAAAATTATCTTTAATTTGGGCTTATTTCTCTTAAAAAATCATATTTTCTGAGCATTTCTTTTTATGACTATAGAATTAATATTACATTCTAAAACCACATGTGTAACTACATAAGGCAATTTACAATGCACATAATAGTGAAGTAGGTTGTTTATTGATGGCAGTTATTCAGAGTATATTATAGTTTATTATTATAAAAATTTAATTTAGTTCTTGATTATGGTAAAGAGGCAATAACTATTTGGAAGGAATAAAATTTACTCTAACCTATTATGTTTACCTTTAAAAATCATTTTAGAATCCAGGATTCATTTATCATTATGTCTTGGAAATATTAGATGCAGTGGATTCTTTACATAGAATGGACTGCTGTATACTCATTCAAAGTTTCTTCTTCCAGACACAGATCACATATTCTGGTGTCCTTTGCAGTTTATGTTGCTGAGCAAAGGAATATTGTCTGATACAATATAGACATAATTAATGTATGTCTCTGTCAAGCCTGATCCACTAAAAATTTCTGTACTATTTCCCACATTTATTCTCTATGTTTTGGGGGCTTATATTCAAAATCTAACAGAGTACCTTTAGGTCTGAAGGAATAATTGAACCACATAATGGAAAATATCTTGGTTCTTGAGTGAACCACCAGGAACTCAGAATTAAAACTTTGTGTAAATCAGAGGTGAATTTATATTGTGTATGTGATGGAGATCTGAGCGATTATTTGTATGAAGGGTAGTTTTCTTATCATAATGAATACAACTTAAAACCAAGGTTTAGAATGTTTCCTGGGCAGTTTTGAAATCATGGATCTTATTTTCTCAATAATGCTACATCAAAGTTAAAGAAATCAGGTTTCTACAAGAGTATGGGAAACTTCCTTCCAAACAAAATTATGAAAGCTATAACATTTAGACAAATGAAAAATTCTAATATTGACAGGCAATGAAAATTTAAAAATAAAGAAAATATATATTGGATTTAAATCAAGGTCAAGAATCATGTAGGAAAAGAAGAAACAGCAAAATAAGTTAAATCAATGATTATAAAAATTAAAAAAATTTTAGTATGTTGTGTACAAAGGAATATTAGCCTAAGTCCACTGTCTGTCTACTTTTGGTTTATTGTAGATGTACAGAATGCCATTCAACTCTCAAAGGCAACCAGGAAAAAGCAAGAGAAGTGATGCTCATTTTGGATGGCCCTGGATGATATCAAGACATTTCCCCCCACCCCCCCATAAGTTCCAGGTTTGGTTTCTTTCAAAACTGACAAGAATCTAAAGTTGTAAAAAAAATATGTGCAGAATCTTTCTATATTTTTGTTCCAATCTTTTATTATCTATGCTTAAATTAAATTTTTTAATAGTGACTTGAAAATTGAAAAATTATTTAACTAAGTTTCAAAGAAACAATAATTTTGCACACATTTTTCATTGTTCTACATAACACTGAAGAGAAATTTGTTTTTGTGGTAATGAATATGCTGTTATAGATTTTGTAGCAGAGTGATTGATTCTTGATAACAACTGTATTTGTCAGGGTTCTTTAGTGGAACAGAACAGGAAGTATAATTATGAAAAGAGGATTTATTAGGTTAGCTTACATGGCCAGAAGCTGGATAATCCACAATGGCCGTCTGTAGGCTAGAGAGCTGGGAGAACCAGTAGCTGCACAGTCCAAGAGGCTGAAGACCCAGAACAAGAGGGATCAATGGTGTTACCTTAGTCTGAAACCAAAAGTTTCTGGAAACTCCGTGGAGAATCACTGGCGAGTCCACTTTGCAAGAGTGAAGAAGCAAGAGACTGATATCCTCAGAGGATCATAGCAGCCATCAAAAACCTGGTCAAGAAGAATCCAGCTTGCACCTGCTACTGCTTCCTTGTTCTTCCAACTTTTATTTCATCCAAGCCATCATCCTATTGGATGGTGCTGCCCACCTTAGGAAGGGTCTCCACTTCATTTGGCTGTCCCACATGCCATCATTCCTAGACACAACCTCACTGACACACCCAGAAGCCTCAATCATTGACATCTATTAATCCAATCAAGTTGACAATTCAAATTAACGATTACAATAACTCAGCCATAGCCATAAATTGGCTTTCTAGCAATGAGCAGTGAGCACACCCCAAACATATTTATATGGTTTGACATAGGGAATGCTGAAAGTTAGTGAATGAGGAGGAACTGAGTTAAGAGAACACATTTTCACATTTTGATAGATCTCACTCTACTGGCAGGATCTCAGCTCCCTGAATGTTTTCCTCTGAAAATCTGAGAGGTTGTTAACCTGCTCATCTGTGATCACCATGTGAAACTCCTATTTGATTCCTCTTTTCCTGATCCTTTTTGCTGAATTCTACCAAGCCAGTCACAGTTGAGACAATGCGTCAATTTGGCATCTGCTAAGTTCTGCCACTCCCAACAGGTATTACTACTGCTTCTTTTCTGAAGATGGTCCCTTGCTGTTGGGCACTACTCCTCTCATGTGCTGAGAGACTTTATGGCTATCATATCTATGCTCTGTAGCAAAGGATGCAGGTAAGATTTTTGTATTCAATATATTATGGAAATTAGTGGAGATAATACAGGCTTTGATTATAGTAATCTTTTTTTTTTGTTTTGTTTTTCCTCAAGAGACCCCTCGCCTATGGCAAACTCATCTCTGTATACCTAAGGATTAGGCACTAATTTAAGAGAGGCTAGGTAGAAAGATAGATAGCAGGCATTATACAAAAGCCTATGCATCAGAAAAATGGGAAGTTAAAAGTAAAAATGCATTCTATTGTCAGGTATAACTAATTAGAACAAAATTTTTTAAAAAGCCTATGCATGCATGAGTAGAGTGGGTCAGTATTATTTGCAAGACTCTGGTCTTTTATTACTCATTTTATAGGAATCTACTCAGTTTTTAATGTAAACGAACTTAGATTCAGACAGGATGGAAAAAAACACACTTTAAACTCAGGACGAGGACTGGAAACCAAATATAAGCTTTGTTATAGAGTAAGTAGTTCTAAATAATGCCAGGTCTAAAAAAAGATAACGTTCAGTTATTTCTTCTTATTTAAAGAATCAGCCCAAAACTTGGTGACCTAAAACAGCAACACTTTTCTTATGTCACCCCAATCTTGTGACTATGAGAAAAATCAGCAGGGCTGAAGCTTACACATGGTCAAGAATGCAGCCCAGAGAATCACAGAGAGGATTACAATGATCATGGGCTACTGTGCATCAAAATTGTTCAGACTATGGAAGTCTTGCTCTTGAGATGTCTCATTATTCCACATGACAATTAAGGGTTTTCTGGTGACTGTAGCCCAAAGCATACAACTAACAAACCCTTCACTGAGAAAACTAAGGTTCACAGATATTAAATTTTTTTATCATTAAATACAGCCAATAACTGGGTTAGAACTAGAACCTCATTTCTCTGATATAATCCTGAAGGTTCACAGAAGAAAGGAAGAAACACTTCTTCTTCTTGCCCCTTCATGTTTTACTAATGTGGAGAAAGCATTTTTTTTGTAAGATGGAAACTTACTTAACAGGTCTTGGCAAAGATTTGCTTCTGGACCCGACACATAAACTTATCCCTTTCTGTTCCTTAATAGAAATGGATATTTAATATCACATTTCAAAATATATGAAGTAATGTTTCAGAAATAATTACTTAGAATTATGAACAAAATATTTTCACTGTTATGTGTATTTTTTGAAATGTCATTCTATAATCACAGCAGAATATTTTAAAGCATGTGGTGAAGTATATTAAATACTTGTCAGTGTACAAAATTTGTGCCCATATGTTTATACTACATTATGTGTTTATATGATATATATCTTAGGTGTGTCATGTTTGGTTACAAGAAGTTTTTATATGATCCCTTCAATCAATAAAATCTCTGGTATCCACTGAAAATATTGATTGAGGTCTTAGAGTTGTTGTATAAATGAGCTCATTAAATCTTCTCAAGAACCCCTGAGGTAAGTATGATTGTTGCTGGAATTCTAGAGAGAGAGAAACAAAATCCCAGAGAGCTCAGGTGACTTGCCTTAGGACACATAGAAACTGGGGGAGAGTAGGAATTACTTAAGGCTAGTCCTGTACCCAACTTTGTGGAATATTTTGCTTGTAGGGAACAGTGCAGGAGCCTAGAGTTAATGGGGTGGTGATGGAGGGTGAAGATTCAATACAAGGGGACTTGAGTCAATATTTCTAAGGGGGCTAGTGATCAGGTTGGAAGGCAACAGTGACCCAGTCTTGATGAGAACTAGTGAAAGACCCACTCAACCAACTTTATGCATTCTCAGCTAGAGCACTGACATCTTTCAGATCTATAAGAATTGGATATAAAGTATGTGGCCAAAACTAGCTCTTCAACATTGTCCATTCTGAAGAAACTAGTGGTGTGAATAAACTAACAACTTTAGGCACATGGTCCACTGGACCAGACACACAAACAAACACAGATGTAATAATGGTTTGACCGCTAGTGATCCTGAAACACTGAAAAGTCGGAATGATGGTTTTGCTAATTTGTTCTGTAATCCCAGACTACTGTGAACAGACTGATTAAACATTATAGTTATTCTGGATATAAACCCTATGAATCCCTAATGACTTCAACCAGGCCACATGCAAGGGGCAATAGGGCCCAGATGGAGAACGTTCTGTGGGTCATCTTGCATCTTTTACTTATGAGCATTTATTTGGTTTATTTTCCCAAAGTCCACTGGACCTAGTTTTGATGTAAGAATGTATATCATCTAGTGGCAATCATCTAGTAGCTTCATGAAGGCAGACCATTTAATTTATAAATATTAAATGGCTCAAGTAAGCTTTAAAAAATTTATTTGTTCTTTTTAGTTATATATGACAGTAGAAACCATTCTGATATATTTATACAAACTTGGTCAAGTCAATTTTTAAGAAATGCATACATTTCTTAAATTATTTACACCATCATTACTTAGTGTTTTATTATTTAATCTTTCTTACTTTATGGACTGTAGTGACATTACTGAATTGTTAATGAGTTGGTAATTTAAACTGAGGAGCTGAGAACACATGGCAAAGTGAAGTACCAGTACAAATGCAAATACTTCAGGGAAGAAAAGAAAACTAGATAGAGTACTCTTATAACCTTCATCTACACCTACAGAGTAAAAGGATCATTTTGTATGGAGTTCAAAATGGATCTGGATAGAATTTCTTTTAGAGCAACCAATTGGCGAGAAAGTGCTATTTCTTAACATTAAGCTTAGGAAAACATCCCTTAATGAGAGGACAGCAACAATTTCTAAGGAGAGAGCCCTGGGTGCTGTGGATAGCCATGTGTCTCCTCAAATGTGTAGGGTTGGAATTGCGTTACTCTTAGGTTCACATGCACAAAGGAAGTTTTAATGAGACAACTCCAAGAGTGGGGTTTTACTCCCACTTGTGAAGTCTCTAGGATGAGGGATGGTAAGTTATGTAAGTGTTAGCAACAGCAAGGGGTAAGTGGTCTAACTGGGTGGTCTTCACTTTCATTTTATTGGGGTCAGGAGATGCATACATGTTTAACCTATGAATCAGGTGTATAAATGGAAATCAAATTGGGTAAGGTTCTAAGAGGGCAGCTTAGACTGAGGGATGAAGGGACCTTAGAGAAACTAATAACATATTCCTGTGAGCTGAGAGAGGATTATATGAGCTATGCTAAAGGATTGGAGAGGCCTCAACTTTAAAGCAAATTCAGAGCTTTAATTACATGGTTCTGGACATTTTACCATTTATATTGGGACATTTTACTGTCTATATTTTACTTTCAAAGATAGGGCAAATATAATCCCACCAAATAAAATTAACAGACAGTGGGGGACAAAAATGTTTTAAGACTACATAATAAGAATAAGTTGTATTTGCCAAAATTATTCAATATTACCTTATGCAATGCAACATGAAATACCAGCTTTAAATAATCAAGTGCAATTGTGTAGAAGAGTAATAGATGCTTTGAAGTCTATTATAGGAAAAGACTTAACAGAACCATTATAGTTTCAAGATTTAATTGTTATACTTTCTTACAAGTCCAAATACTGAGATCATTAAATGTTGCATAAAGAAAATAATAGTCTAAGTGACTAGACTAAATAGACTAATAAAATAAAACTGAATTAAATATTGCAAACACTAATGTTTAAGAGAACTAATTTCTTTTCCTTTTTCTGTCTTTTTGGTGATGCTGGGTCTTGTACTACTAGGTAAATGTTCTACCACTGAATGACTTCCACAGCCCCATATTTTCCATTTCTAATTCAACTTTCTTTCATAACTTCATACAACCCCGTAGCATCATATGCTTTTAGTATATGGATCACATGTTAGCATAATTATGTCTGCTGAGCATGTATTATTTGTCTGATATTTCAATTAGACATTGAAGTAGAACCCAGCTATTATGAATGTCTCATAATGATAACCTCTTTTCCATTACGTGTCTTGGGACAATCTGTCATTATGTAGACTTATTATATTTAAATACAGTCATAACACTATTAAGGCAATGTTTTATTTCTATGACACATCTGTATCTTCTCTTTCACAGTTACTTACTGGCCCTTTATTTATTTATCATATTTAATTTTTTCAGAGGACATCCATGGCACTTCCTTTATATTTTTCTAGTGATAAATCCCAATACTTCAACAACCTCTTATTTGAGCACATTAATTACATCTTTAAGAGATTTCTTATTAATGGTATATATTTTTTTAAAGAGAGAGAGAATTTATTTTAATATTTATTTTTCAGTTTTCGGTGGACACAACATGTTTATTTTATTTTTATGTGGTGCTAGGATCGAACCCAGCGCCCTTCGCATGCCAGGCAAGCGAGTTACCGCTTGAGCCACATCCCCAGCCCAATGGTATTTTCTTTATGTTCATTCAGATGCTGTTTTCCTCAATTCAGGTAACCAGGAAACAAATTGCTGTTGTTCTTTTTGCGAAGAACATTTTCCATGCATTGTTATCTCCAGATTAGAATCTAAGGATTTTCACAGAGGAAGTAAAATCTACAAGTCTGCAAAAGAAAAGTGAATGGTAGATATTTAAGAGACCATTAGGCTATGTGACTTCATAAATTTAGAAGAGAGTCCTCTTAGGAAGAAAGAGATCCCAAAGTGCAGGACAAACAGAAAGAAAACAGGGCACAGTTGAGGGCAGGGAAAGCTTACAGCTTTTAAGAAAGAAAGATGACAGGAAAAGAAGTATTGGAATTCTTGAATTATTCAAATATATAGATTACAGGATTTGAAATTTAAGGTAAGTGGTATTTGTGAAAATATGGGAGTAGTCATGGTTTTAGAATTATCACTGTCAACAATTCTAATGTTATAAGTAGAATATTTTCATTTCAAAAAGAGAGCTTTTACTGAACAGAATAGGAGACTATGGGTGAGCTATAATTGCTTAGGAAAGACAGGCAAACAGAATTTGTAGCTAGATGAGCATTCTTCACAGACACTTTCAAGGGGCACAATGGTATATGGAAAGGATATGGAATAGGATCTTGTAGCTGCTCCTTCACAGGAGACCCCAAACGTGAGTTGGGTAAATTACTTAACTTTCTGGGCCTCAGTTGCTTCATGTAGAAAATGAAAGATTTGGCCTAAATAATCTTTAAAGTCTTTCTCTGCATTTAAAATTCAATAAAAGCTGGTTCTATGGGCCAACCCTGTAATCCCAACAATTCAGGAGGTTGAGGTAGAAGGATTACAAGTCTCAGGTCAGCTTCAGCAAATTAGTGAGACCCCTTTTACAAAAAATAAAAAAAGGATTGTGGGTGTAGCTTAGTGGTAAAGCAACCCTAGGTTCATAACCTAGTACTAAAAAAAAAATCAAGAAAAATAATATTTGAAGTTTTATAAGAAATGATGGCAGATTGTTGTCAAAGATTTTGCTGCACACTTCCAATATGTTCTTTAAGAATGTTAAAATAAAAGGAGTCCAATTAAAGAGCATGTGTACATGGTACTTTATTCAGACTATGTACATTATTTGTGTCCAACTGTTTGTACAAGATATGAATGTGGCATAATCTATCATTTGTAGTTATGAAAGCAGAAAAATCTTACAATGTTTTATTCCTGCACAGTGTGGTAAGATTCAAGTTTAGCACAAATTCCTCTATGGAAAAGAATTTCATATTGAGTCCAAAAAGTAATGACTTGATATTTTATATTTGGCTTTAAATTCATGGTGTGTGTGTGTGTGTGTGTGTGTGTGTGTGTTTACAGAGGCTAAAAAAGTAATTTCTATTACATATCTATTAGAAAAGCTAAAATTAAAAGCACTGAAAATATGAAATGCTGATAAGAATGTGTAACATCAGTAACTCATTCATTGCTGATAGGAATGCAAAATGGTAAAGCCACTTTGGGATTCATTCTGGAGGTAAAAATTAAATTTATTCTTACCATAGGATTCTGAAGTCATGCTCTTTGGTATTTACCCAAATGAATTGAAAATTATGTCCACACAAAAAACCAAAACATGACTTTTCATAGAAAAGTTATTATTGCCAAAACTTGGAAACAATCAAGCTGTCCCTCAATAGGTGAACAGATAAAAAGTGATAAATCCATGGGAGGGAAAAAGAGGGAGAAGGGGAGTTGCACGGAAGATGGAAGGAGAACCTCATTGTTATACAGAATACATATATGATGTTGTGATGAGAAAAAGAAAAAAAAAGCGTGTCACATTAGATTGGATAGAGAGAAAGGATGGGAGAGGACGGGAGGAGTGGGGGGATAGGAAGGGCAGCAGAATAGAATAGACATTATGATTGATGTATGTATTATATTTCAAAATACATTCTGCTGTCATGTAAGACTAAAAAAAAAAATAAAAATAAATCGTATGGTAAAAAAAAAGTGATAAATCCACACAATGAAATGTTAATCAGTGTTAAAGAAAAAAAAAAAAAAAAAACAAGTTTGCAGGATACAAGATCCATGCACAAAAATCAATGGTATTTTTATATACTACAAATAATCCTAAAATAAAACTGAGCAAAAAATTCCCTTTACAGTAGGATCTACATAGATAACATCATAGTTCAAAACCTCCAGTGATTTTCCTTCTTAGATTAACTTTCTAAAAAAACTTATCATGCCTTGTAAGGCTCAGTGATATTTATTATTCTAAGCTGCTTGTCCGACCTCATCTCCTTCCTCTCTCCCTCTTGTTCACTTTGATTGAGACCAGTTGGCATCTTTTCTGTTCCGCAAATATGTCAGGTGTGCTGCTTGCAGCCTTGCATGACCTGCTCCCTCACTTCTCTCTGCTACTACGTCTCTATTCAAAGGTCAATGTGTGTATTAAACAGGATTTCTCTCATCAACACAAAATAATACCCCCCTTCAGTCCTCATTGTTCCTTATCCCCTTATATTGTAAACATACGTGCACCTGAGCACACACATCACACACACACACACACACACACACACACACACACAGAGCATTTGTTTATTATGCCACAAATCATCATTTGGAAAAGTTCAAATGCAAAGAATCAAGAACAGTTAACAAACACTTTATACCAGTCACCTGATTTTATCCACTTCAGTGTGTATTTTCTAAGAACAAGGACATTCCTTTCAAATAAATCACAATAAAATGGTCACATCAGGAAACATTGTATTAGACCAATTCTATTATCTAATTTTTAACCCATACTTAAATTATTCAATTGTCCCAACAATGCTATTTATGCCTGTATTTTTTTTCTAATCCAGTTCCCTCTCGTAGATCATGCATTGCTTTTTAGTGTATCTTTTCAGCCTCCTTTCATCTAGATCAATTCTCTTTCACGTTATTAACAACTTTGAGGAATATCTTTTAGTTTTAATATGTTTATTCCCTCATGATTAGAGTCTAGTTAAACACCTTAGGCAGCAATACTAAATAGATAATGTGTTTTTCTCACGTCAGACATATGTGATGTTGCATTTTTCTCATTTTCTTGCTTGTTTATCTTCTTTCTCCTGTTAGAATGTAAGTTCCATGAAAACTATGTCTCCTTTGTTTACTCTTTCAGCACCAAATCTGACAAGTGATTAGAAAATGTTTATTGAGTGGGTGGATGAATACAAATTTAACTAGGATTTTCTAGAATAAAATGGAACAACTGACCTCCACAGCTTGCCATGAGTTGATGTCAGATAGCAGAGCCAGTGATCCTGAACCCCACTGAGAGAAAGCTGAGAGGTCCCAGAATGTGGTTCTGACTCAGAATTTGGGTTATCCACTTAGACATGTTGTTGATCATGTGTCTGCACTTAAATATGCCTATTTATTTATGTCTTATGTAACATATACTACCATTCCTATATATTAGTTACATTCTAAATGTATGTATAAAACTTTTTTTAAAAGGGTTTAAAAATAGTAAATATAGGTGGAAGTTTTAATTTTTTTCTCACCAGACCCAAATAAATTGTTTGTTCAATTCTTGGGGGTATACAAACTTCTATTTTGGAGATCACTGTTGTTTTGTATCCTTGAGCAGAGATATTTAAATACCCACATGGATCTTTTCACTGATCAATATTTTGAGAGGGGTCCCAGATTCCTGGCTAGGATTTGGACAATCACATGCTGCCTTGTCCTGATAAATTCCAGTTAGATCTTTTGAGACCTAAGCGGCCTTTAAGAGTTCTCCAAAGTTGATAGTATTTAAGATAAAGATTCTCCAGATCTCAATTTTTGACTTCTGGATGTTCTGCCAGGAAATTTCTTTAGTTCTTGGAAAATGGTAAATTCTCAGAGGATGGCTTTTCCAAGACCAGGCTTCAATGATGCAGTCAGAACGTTGCTAGGAATTTGAATCATCTAGCACTCCTTTGAAAATCAGTCCCATAATTATCTGAAGGGCTCCTTTAATTAAATCCATGTTTCCAGGATGCATAATCCAAACTGAAACATTCCAGAAGTGTACTTACCGAAAATAATATATTGTGACCACCATTTAAACCCCTGGTGTTTCAAATCAGCTACACTATAGCAGGTCCCCCAGTATCAAGGTCTTTGTTGCCAATTCAGACTCATTTAAAAAGATGGCTTTCTTAAAGTGTAGTCAATTTATGTCTTTGTTTCTGTTCAATTACTATTTTTGCATCAGATGTTAATGTGAAAAATCCTCAATAATTAAATTACATGACATATATTTGTCTCTAGTAATTTTCATTTTTCATACTTTAAAAATATATATTTTTATTTTTGAGGTTATTCTTCACCAGAGTCTTGTGTTGTAGGTCAAGGTTGAATAAAAGAACCACCTTTAAAAGCACAACAACCTGAGCTTCCAGAAAGGCCAAATGTCTTCTGTTGTGAAACACAGATTTTTCTGAGAAAGTAGGATTTTACTTCATTTCTGAATTATGTGTCCTTGGTATTCCCAATTTGATTATGGATTATGGTGGATGAATGTTATATGACTGTATAATGCCATTTGTTTAAATTTAGAATATAGACTCTTTTTTTAAATTTGTTGATAGACATTTATTTTATTTATTTATTTTTATGTGGTGCCGAGATCAAACCCAGTGCCTCACACATGCTAGGCAAGCACTCTACCACTGAGCCACAACCCCAGCCCTAGAATATAGATTCTTAATTTTTTTTCCACATAATAATTTTGGAATTTAGAAAAGACATCTTAACATTTTGAGATTCCAAAAGGCATCAAAGATGTATTATTTATTTTAAATGAGTGGAGAACTCCCAGGGTGAAAAAAGCTTCAATACATATTGAAAATTATGTTTGGCAAATGTTATTGGAGAACTTTTAAAGTATTTTAGACCTAATTCCTGCTAAATCTTTTATTTGGGACAGACATCATTTTCCTTGAGTCTGGGAATGGTTATAGGTCTTATTGGTCCATCTCATTAAACATACAATTTTGACCCTACAAATAAGATATTTTAAAAGACAGATGTTCAGACATTAATAAGCACAAAAGAAAAAAAAAGCCATGAGTTAAAAGTGTGTATACACAGATGCACACAAACTCTTCATGAAGAACCAGCCGCTGTAGCCACTGGCATCTGCTCTGGATGTGCAGTATTAAACTTTACAATTTGCTAAGCATCTCAGGTACCATTTTATACATTCAGTTGTATCCAGCTTTCCATTATTGTTGGCAGGACATCCCTCTGAATGTCTGTTCTACTCAGGAGGTGATCTGATGCCAGCCTCTTGCAGAGAAAAACAAAAAAGAATCTGTAGTTTAAATAAAAAACTAGTGGCACAATAAAATTTGTGAGAGGGCAAAATGTTCTCAAAAAATCTCAATATCCTGAATGACATTCAATTTTAGAAGGGCATAGCTTTCTTAAAACACTTTCAAAGCTCTTACCCTCTCACAAGGAGCCTCAGAGAAAGATTCCTTCTCGTAGCCTCAGTCGAAGTTCCTTGGATCACTATGTCAGTAAAACATCTTAGAGGCATCTAAGCATGTACTTTTTAAATTAAAAACTGGCTTTGCTCAAAGTAAAACGAGACAGAAATGGCCTTGGATTTATTTTCCATAGAAGCACCTGCTTTGGGTGCAACCACGCATAGAAGGATTTTGGCACAGTAAACTGTCTAACCCATTCGAAGGATGATATTTTGGATACTGTTCATGGCACCTTTCAAAGGCAATTTTTAGTGTTCTGTCTAGACTTATGTTCCGAGGTCAGCACACAGCCCTAGGATACTGCTAGTTGGTTGAAATAAGAGAAGAGACAAGGAAATTCAAATTAAAACCTCACCCTCTTTAGTGTGGCTGTGTCTGAGAGTAGGACTTTTGGGGAGAGCAGCGTTTCAGGAGGCCAAATATGTCAACACCAGCCAGATGAACAGCCTTCAAAACCAGTGTTCAACTTGTAGCCTGATAATATGTTTTAAAATCTAGAATTATTACATATTTTATTATATTCAAAGAACATTACCTTTAATGAATTGACACATAGGAATTATCACAATTATTCTTGTCTGTGCAATGTGTGTGTGTGTGTGTGTGTGTGTGAGCACACATATGCAAGTGTGTATTTGGCAATGTTAAACATCTATTCAGATTAGCTATCTTAAATCCACTAATATTGGCAACAACCTTATAAAATGCATGCTACTCCATGAGATATTTAAAATGTAGAGAACTGTGCCTATTAACATATTGCTGTCTTGACATGAGGTAAAGGAATGATGCTTAGAAGGTCACCCCCACAAGAGCAGGGCTCTGCCTGAGCAGTGTGTATCCAAATACAGTAACACTGCTTCTATCAAACTCAACAATTACAAGTCAGATCTTTGGATCATCTTTTTTTTTTTTTTTTAGTTTCTCAACAAAAACTTTCTGGATTTGGACATAGAAAGCAAAATCAAAGTGAAAAATTTCATGTCTTTTAAAGATATTTAATTAAAATTGTTTCCCTAACATTTGAAACAAATATTGATTATATGTATGTATTGGTCATATGTTTTACTTTCTAATTTAACCCTTATTTCAATTACATTTTCTGTATGAATATGCTTAGGCTAAGTAATTTACCCAACAACATCTAGCTACTGGGTGCTGGGTCAAGACTTAAATCCAAATCTGATTCAGAAACTGATGCATTTAAGTCATGCTGCCTATGTTGTACTTTTTATTTCTCTTTTGGCATTATCCTCAATTTCCAAAAAGCATATATTCCTTTAAATCAGATGGCTTTTTTGTTTCTAAAAAAAAACATGCAAAATTGCATGTCCACATAGGACCTTAGCTGTCACTAAAAATGGTTAAGAACCCTAAGAGAACAGTGTTTTAGTAAGGCCTTTTGAAGAACAGGTAACATATACAAAAACTACATGTTTTGACATGTATATAAGAAAAATGTAGGGTTTGTTATTACTTATACTTACACCAACAACATTTTATAAGTTGTTGCAATTACAATGTTCTTCAAATTTGAATTTATGAGTTATGTCATGTTAGAAACAAGAAAGAAACTGCAATGTTCCAAATAATACATGATGAAAAATCATCATACTTTACGTTCACAATGTTATTTGGAAAGAGCATTTTCTTCATCTGTGTTCACTAATATGAAGGGGAAGCACGACTTTCTTGTGTGTTGAGGCACAGCACTGCACAAAAAGGAAACTGAGGAAACCAGAAGAGAACAACTGGTAAATCACAAGTGCAGCTACATTGAGCCACATGTGTCAAAAGCAGTTAGTAATTCTCTCATAGAAAAAAAAAAATGGGGAGGAAATAGTTAAATAGTGCCTTAAGATGTGCAGAAGCGATCGTACCTGAGGTTCATTACAAGTAACAAAGTGCCATTTTTATGAACTATGTCAGTGAACAGCTGGCCTCATTCTGCACATCTTCTCCTAATTGATGTGTGACTATAAGACTTATTCTCTTCCCACTGAGATCTGGGTTCCCTCTCTTTTTTGCATTTGCATTCTCCTTTCATCTCCATGTGTAAACATGATTGAATCTTTCCCACCTTATAATGCCCTAGAGAAGTCCTCAAGAAATTGACCTCTCTTTCCTTTCTTTCCAATCCATTAAGAGTTTAATGCATTATTGCAATGCTATTGCTTGGGTAATCAATAAACTCCTCAATGCTACTTTCTATTGTCAATTTTCAGACCTTAAGTAGTGGCTCTGAAATATTTGGCACTTTTAAACATACACTCTTTAAACTTCTTTTATTTTTGTCTATGCACCACTAGTGTTCCTTGATGCTTCTTCAGGTTGGCTCTTGGCTACATTTTAGTCTGTCACAGTCACCTTTACTTTTGCCTACTCCTTCAGGGTTGGGTTTCCAGAGTTCTATGGCTGACCTTTGTCTTCTCTCATTCTATAACTTCTCTCCTGCCTGCATGTGTTCCAAGCGTTGGTTCCAACTATCACTTAAATCATGAAAACGTTTTCTTTTTCACTAGGAGCATCATTTCACAATCATGAAGGAGTAAATTAACCAAGAGGAGGTAAAAAACTCAAATACTTATGTACCTAATAAAAGAACTTCAACATACATAAGGGAAAACTTGATAAAACTGCAAGAAGAAAGGGACAATTTTAGTTGCAGTTTTTTTAAAAAATATTTATTATTTTTTAGTTCTAAGTGGATACAATATCTTCATTTTACATTTATGTGGTGCTGAGGATCGAACCCAGTGCCTCACGCATGCTAAACGAGCGCTCTACCACTGAGCCACAACCCCAGCCCCAGTTGCAGTTTTAATACTTCTTTCTCAGTAATCAACTGAAGAAGTAGACAGAGTATTAGTATATAGAAGACTTCAACAAAGCAGCCCTTGATATTGACATTTATAAAACATTTATAAAGCACCCATCTAGTAATATTAGATGGCACTTTTTTTTCAGTATGCCTAAAACATTTACTAAAATGCCAGTGTGCTGCATTATAAAGCAAACCTCAGTGAATTTAAAAGGATTTAAATTGTATAATGATTTCTGACTAAAACTGAATGAAGTTAAAAATCAATAATAAGACATTTGGAAAATCATCAAATATTTGAAAAACGAACCACACACCTCTAAATAGCCCATTGAACAAAGAAGAAATCACCAGGGAAATGAAAATATGTTGTGAATTGAATGAAAATTAAAATGCAACATATAAAAATTTATGGATGGCAGAAAGCTCTAGTTAGAAAAATAGCTTTAAATTCTCATCTTAATAAAGAAAAATGATCTAAAAGAAGTGATTTAACCTTCTACCTTAAAAAGCACAAAAAGAGCTGAGCATGGTGATGTACACCGGTAAACCTCAGATACTTTGGAGGCTAAGGCAGAAGGATCAGAAATTAAAGGAGGCCAACTTCAGCAATTTAGCAAGACTCTATCTTAAAATGAAAACTATTTAAAAAAAATGGCTGTGGATGGAACTTAGTGATCCTGGATTCAATCCTTGTATTGTAAAAGAAAAGAAAGAAAGAAAAGAGAGAGAGAATTATATCTTGAATAAGCATAAGTGAAAAGGGAGAAAATAATGAGTACTTCAATGAAGTAGAAGCAGAGAAGCAATAGAGAAAAATAAATGAAACTCAAAACTAGTTATTTGGTAAAATTGATGAAACTGATTGTTGGACCGCACAATAAAGAAACACAAATGACCAATACCTGATATGAAAAAGAAGATATTTACATTACAAAAGTTTCAATATGAACAATTTTATATAATGTGTTTGGCAACTTAGATTACATGGAAAGATTTCTTAAAAGACACCAGTTTTAAAATCTAATAAAGAAGAAATAGAAAATATGAACATCTCTATATCTGTCTGAAAATTGAATTCATAATTCAAAAGATTCCAGTATATGCACACATGCACACAGGCAGATGTCTTTCCTAGTCATTCCTACCATCTATTTAGAAAGACTTTCTAGCAGTCCTATGTGTACTATTTCAGGAAATAGAGGAGCTAAGGACATCTCCCAATTCATTTTAAGAGTTCAGCATTACTCTGTGTCTCAAATAGATATTAAAAGAATAAAAAACTTCAGACAAAATTGAGAAGACTATTAAATATCCTAAACTGAGATTTAATAGTCTTAATAAAAGTAAATCATACCTGGCAACATAAAAAGAGAATAATATATCATGATCATGTGGGGCTTATTCCAGAAATCTAGCCTTTGAAAATCAATCACATTAAGAGCAGTAAGGAAATAATTAAATGGCTAATAAATATTACTTGAAAACATATTTAACAAAATTTAGTATTCATTCATATTAAAAATTCTCAGCAAATTAAAGATAGAAAGAAGTTTTCTCAGCCTGTAAAAAAGACATCTATGAAAAACATAAAGCTAACATCATGTTTACTGGTAAAAGACTGAATGTTTCCACCTTATACTGGAGAGTGGCAAGGAGGTTTGCTCTCCAGACTTGTATGAAACATTGTTTTGTAGAACCTCACCAAGGTAATAAAGGAAGCCAAAGAATTAAGACATACAGATTAGAAAGGAAGAACACATAGAATCTACAAAAAAAAATAATTTGAACTATTAAGCACATTTAGTAGTATTCCAGGATACAAAATCAAAAGGCCCCAAATTATACATATTTTTTTGTTTTGTTTTGAGAAAAGGGAACTTAAAAAAAAATCTTTTCATTGAGATGGGGTCTTGCTACCTTGCCCAGGTTGGTCTCACAAATCTCTGGCTCAAGCAATCATTTTGCCATATTCTTCTAAGGACCTGGACTACAGGTATGTGCCACAATACCTGACTAGACACCCTTGCAAGTTGGTGGAAATGTAGATTGATTCAGACATTATGAAAAAGAAAAATTAATATTTTTAATTTTAAAGAAATTAAAAATAAAACTACTCAATGGTCCACTTATTCTGGGCATATGCCCAAAGAAAATGAAATCACCACCTCATAAAGATATCTGCACTCCCATGTTAATTGCAGTATTATTTATAAACTAAGTGCCTATTGATGAATGAATGGATAAAAAATTATGGTGTACATATGCATGTATATGTATATCCACATGTACAATAGAATGCAATTTGGCACTAAAATAGGAGATCTTGCCATTTGCCACAACATTATGCTAAGTGAAATAACAAAACACAGAAATAAAACTATTGCATGCTATCACTTACACAGAATCTTTAAATAAAATTCAACTATATAGAAATAGAAAATAAAATAGTTATATGGGTTGAAGAGAGGAAATGGATAGATATAAGTCAGAGGATAAAAAGTAGCAGATATGTAAGATGGATAAGTTAACAGATCTAATGTATAATATGAAGACTATTGTTGATCAAATTATACTATATTTTTTAAATAATTTTTTAGTTGTAGATGGACACAATGCCTTTATTTATTTGTATGTGGTGCTGAGGATTGAACCCAGTACCTCACATGTGCTAGGCAAGTACTCTGCAACTGAGCTACAACCCCTATTGAAGTCATGTTTAATGAGTACATTCTAGTTCATACTACAAAAACAAAAAAAGAGTAATCATGTGAGAAAAGTATGTTAATTTGTTTCACTCTAGTAACATTTTTATAGTAACATCATCTTTTATACCTTAAATATACACAATAAAATTTATTTTTAAAATAGAATATTTCTATATAGTAGCAATAAAGAATGGGGAACTAAAAATTTAAATTAGGAGTATATGTGCAAGACTTAGACACTGGAAAATATACCAAAAAATTCTTACAGAAATTAAAGAATATCTAAATATATGTAGTACTATAGAATGTGCATGGATTTAAAGGTTCAGTGTTGTTAAAATGTCATTTATTTTCAAATTGATTTGTAAATTTTATGCATATGAAACAAAAAACCCTATTAGAACTTTTAAATAGAAATCGACAACTACATTTTAATATTTATGTGGAAATATGAAAAAATTAAAATAGCTGAAGCAATTTAAAAAAGAAAGAACAAAATTGGAGAACTTACACTATGTGATTTCAAGACTTGTTATAAAGCTGTAGTCTCCAAGAAATTTATATTAGTGTTAGGCTAGTCATATAGATCAATAGAACACAAGAGTAATTCCAAGAGGAGGCCTGCTCATACTTGATTATTTTATTTTTGTAACCCAAAAAGGAAAACAATATTTTTCAATTAATGGTGCTAAAATTGAATATACATTTTGGAAATGTACTTAACTATAATTCTTACCTCATACCATACTAAATAATTCCTAAAAATGGATCATATATCTAAAAGTCTATAATGGTTTTAAACACATCTAAAGATTTAACTTCCTCCATCAAGCACAGCAAATATTTAAAAAATGTTGCCCAATATCGACGATGGCTAGCTTTACCAGCTCACTCTGAAAAGAGAAGAGAGTGATATCATGACATCTGAGGCCAGGTAATAAGACATCTGACATCTTCCTGGCTTTCTCTCTCGAGAAATTGTTTGAACTTAGGCATCATGTTGTAAGAAAGCCCAAGTCACACAGGACCCCTGTAAGTGTTCTGGCTCCAAACTTCAGGTGTAATCCCAGTGGATAGGTCATGTCACCCACAGGGCATGTAAACCGAAGAATGTCCAGTTCAGCCTCTTGCAGCTGCCCCAGTGGACAATGAGTGGAGCAGAGACAAGCAGTGCTTGCCAAGTGCAGCTCCAGTTGTAGATTCATGAGCCAAATAAATGGGGTGGTTGTTTTAAACCACGAAATTATGGTATGTTTTGTAATGTAGCAATGGCCGACAGAACAATGAAAAAGCTAAACTATAAAACTTTTTGAAAACAAACACAGGAAAAATATTCATGGTTAGGGTTAGACAAAGATTTCTTAAAGGAACACCCAAAGCACAAACCATGAAAAAATTGGCAAGTTAGTCACTGACAAAATTAATAAACTTCTGCCCTTCTAAAGACACAGCCAAGAAATGAAAAGGCAAAATTACCATACATATATACGACAGAACATATAATTAACTCTGATGTCTCAATAAGATAAAGAAAAAAATATATTTGTTTATGGACAAATGATTTATACAGACATTTTACAAAAGAAAATATATAAAAGCCTAATAAGCATATAAAAAGACACTCAATGTCATTAATTATTAATTACTAATCAATCTCAGTAATTAGGCAAACATATAAAGTCTTAGTGAGATGCCACTATATATCCTGTAGGATGTTCAAAATTAAATACCAAAAGTTTGGAAATATAGGGGGTACCTGGAACTCTCATATATTGCTAGTAGAAATGGAATGTTTCGCAATCCCTTTGGAAAACAGTTTAAATGTTTTATATGGTGATTCAGGCCCTTTGTAAAGCAATTTGGTAGTGTTTTACATAGATTTTGAAGTAAACATTTATCAAATGACTCAGCAATATCATTCTTAGGTGTTTACCCAAAGGAAAGGAAATTGTATGTCCAAAACACACTTGTTGAACTTGATTTTCACCTAGTCATATAGGGTGATATATTTTAAATTCTGACCTTAATACCATTTGTTGGCCAAGAATTTGAACTAAATTTATGGTTCCTTTTTTCCTTAAAGGTTACACCCAGTGACCCCATGGCTGTGGGCTTACTTTCATACTTCCTTTACTGTACATTGGACAGATGGTTCAAAGCTCATTGGAGTTACGTGCTTATGCATCAGACATTCCATAAACCATGGGATAGTGGTATTGACAAAGGTAATATAGAGAAACGAAGGATATAATAAAGATTTAAGTTGTGCCCAAGGATTATCATAGCCCAAATTGTGAAACTTCTCTTTGTCTATAGTTATTCACTTTATGGGCTCAAAATTCTTAAACTGGTGAGGATGCCATTGAGACTAGTTGGCTGTCTGAGACAGATTTTTCAAATATCTTCCATCCAAGAACTCTACAATTACATAAAATTATCTCTCTCACATCTTTCTCCTCTTATTCTTCCTTAATGCCTGATCTCAGCTATATGATAAGCAGGGAAGAGATCTGATAGGTTTAGACTAAATGAAAATGACATAGTTGTATACATGTTGCCTTTTTTGGAATATTTGCCTTGTAATCAACCAAGATTGTCACTTTCTTTTTAATTCCAATGACTCAGCATAATCTTAATATATTTTTATAGATATTAAAAAAGCAAATGTTTATATAGAGGGACTTCCATTAACTACCAATTTGCATCTCATATTCAATTTTTCTTATTTATAAAGCTATAACTATATTTTTTTTCAGTGTATGATACAGGAAAATGTACCAATAGGGTCAGTTCTTTTAAATTCATCTTTCATAAATGTAGATAAATCATTTTCTTTATTATCTACAGGGAGTTGGTAAGGACGAATGAGAGATTTTGTTTTTTCCAAAGAACATTTACAAGTTAATTAAAATTTTTATTGGCTTTTTCAATAAATGGCCTGGAATAGAGTTTCTGTCCCTTATGATGACAAAATCTCTTGAGTATATCCCTCTACTGTAAATCTAACTAAAAAAGGAGTAATTTAAATAGTTCATGGACTAGAATTTCTGTACAGAATTGTGAGAAACTCTTATAAAGTCTGGACAAAAAAATTCAAATCAATTCCAAATGTTTTATGCTTCACTTAGTGTTTATCTTGCATTTTTAACCATTAGTGAAAATAAGTGACTGTATATACATAAAGAATAGTTTCTAAAGTGTCTAAATTCTAAAATATCTGGTGTGCATTGTGACTGCTGACAGGTTAGTCTAATGGCATTTTGAATTATGTTTTTATTACATACTATTGGTAAAGACTGGCTTAATTTACTTTTTGTGAGTTTGTAGTTTGACGTTTTTATGTTGTCCATTGTTAATATATGTAGCAATGTTTACTTTCCTAGGGATAGAGGTGAATCTTCCAAAAAGAGGAAAATTATAAATGACCTCTCCAAAAAGTGAAAATTTTGCCTACTTCTAGAAATTTTGGAGAAAAGAAGCACTTTTAAGTAGAAGAGTTTATAGGATGAACCCTTGGAAAACCAGGAGCTTCAAAAAAGAGGCTCACACTAAGGGTTGGTGGTACCTGAAAACATCACATTCAACGTATGTGAAATATCTTCAGTTCTTATTTTGTTTATTAATAAATCAAGTCAGTTCCCGTTTTGGTGTCTGGACCTACAATATGCACTGGTATATATGTCACCAATCTAAAATTTATGCAACTACTTCCTTTTTACTACTTGCCAAATTTGTTAATTAGTCTTAAATTTATTCATCTCTTCATCAACCTCCCTTTAGTATTCAGAGTTATGATAATAGCTTTCCAAATAAATTCCCAGCCTATAATTTGCTGGAACTCTGGTTGGTATTTATTTGGCAGATCTAGAATGATCTTTCTTTAAAGACACTTACCCCGTTGGAAATCATGTAGTAGCTCTTGAAAACCTTTATCTGTGATACCTGAATTAGGATAGTCATCAGAATAATAAAAGGGATTCATAGAGAGCATAGATTTGTGAATTCTGTATTGGGGTATAAAAATGTTCATTTTTCAGTGTTCCAGGTGATCTGATGAGCACCCTCCATCCCAGGAGTTTGGGAAACAGCAATCTACAGAATGAAGAGCAAATTCCCTGGCATTACACCTCTATACCTTTCATTATGTAGCTCCTGATTATTTTTCCTTCCTCATCTCTATCATTAACCCCAAGAACCTAGTGTTTCAGCTGAGTTGCCATAGCTTCTAGTTTCTTTAACTGTATATTAAAGCAATTTTAAGTTTTCATTAATATCATTTCCTTTGCTTGACATGCCTTCTTCATAATGCCTACCTATGTTAAGATTTAGTTCAAATATTAAGCCCTTTAAAAACTTTCTATTTCCATGAGCACTTTTGCTTGTGCTTATCTCCATTATAACAACATAATTTGAAAATTCATAAGTCATAATCACAGAAGTCTACAAGACCAGGCTGTTCATATAAGTAACTGAAAAAGTGGCAAACAAGAGAGTTTAAACCTGAACTAAAAACAGCAGTTGCTTATTAATCTTATTGATCATTACCATGAAAGAATATTGGGCACAATTTTCCAAGTTCATTATTTTCTAAGGACCATTCCCTTCTACATTACTCCTCCACACACAGCCAACTAGAAAGTCTATCTGTAAATTAGTAACTGTTTTCTCTAAAGTCATTGTTCATCCTTCTCTATTGTGTCCTATGACTCAAAATATTGACCTTCGGTATCTATGACATCTCTTGAGTATGGCAAATGGGAGGCACAAACAGTCATTAGAAGGTGAGATCAAGAAGGTAGAAAGTGAGATCAAGGTGCTTATCACTCCCACCACTCAGATAGATTAGCTCCTCCTGTCAGGCAGCCGTCTCCGCACACCTCTCTGGGCTACAGTGACGACTTCCTTTGGCAACTCCGAAAATCTTTGCCAGTCTTGGAAACTGAGAGTCAGGTTGGTAGTTCTGCCATGCTCAGAAGGGCATTTTACTTGGAGTCTTTTTTTGCTGTGTAATTGCTCTCTTGAAATTCTTAATAATTTTATCTTAGAATTTGTGTATTATAAATGAAGTGAGAAACATAGAGCAAGAGACAGGGACATGGATTCTCAACTCAACTGTGATCCTGTCTCCCACCACCTGCTTGAACACCTTGGACAAATTCTCAGCTTCTGATTCCCCCAACTCTAGCATCTTGGCTTCTCACAGCCTTCCCTACCCTATCTCCACCTGGGACCACAGCCATAACCCACTGTTAAGCAAGTATGAGTCCCAGAAAGCATCCCTTACTCACTTACTCTGATAACCATTTTGTCCACAATCGGGTCCTGGACATGGATACAGGAGTTGGGCAAGGTCTGTGGGGAGCAAAGTGATGTCTGTGCTCACCCTGACCTGGCAGCACTAGAGGGGGTTCAATGGGTGATGCAGCAGGGAAAACCACTCACCCATCCCTGATGTAGGCACTGAGTGTGTCTCAATGTGGAAGTTGTATTACCCTGGGGGCTGTTTATCACCTCTGTGTTAAGAAGTTGGGCTAGTGGGAGGGGAGATTGACTTTCCTAACCTTCACTGGACATGGCATATTGGTATGGTGGCAGAAACCCAGCAGCAGTTGGACTGTGAGTGCCAAGTCATAGGGCAGGCTCTTGGGTGACTGGGAGGGTCTGCATTCACCCAGTGAGTGTTTCCTGCTTGAAGGAATGTGACATTAATTAGCAAATTAAAAAACACCATAGGGAAAGAGAAAGATTATGGAAAAAAGTAACTTTAATGGTAGTGTTTTCCCTGCTCTTTGAAAAAAGTGCCTCATGTTTTTATTTTGCAGTGGATCCCACAAGTTAGGTATCTGATTCTGCTGAGGCTCCAGAACCTTTTGGTTACAGGAGGACAGGAGAATGGGTTACAGCCCTTGAAAATGGAAGTTTGAGTTGATATTCCTGTGAAAATTAAGATATTAGAAGGCCATACTCTGTGAAATGGAAGGTTAGGGGGGAAAATCCAAGGCATCAAAGGGAGAGCATAGAGAAATCTATCTCAGCTTGGGATCTGAGTGGAAATAGTAAATTTTTCTGTGAAGTTTTTGTAAATTACAATCATTCCCCCATGCAGATTTTGGGTTTGAAATACTTCCACCTTGTCATGAAGGAAATTCTAAACCAACATATTTATTCAAATGTCTCACCGTGGAAATAGAGTGACTAAAGACATCTAACAGAAGCAAACAAAACATTTTAACTTAGAATTGACAGGAAGACTCTGACCTTTATACACGAGCTCAAAATTCAAATTATAAAACACAATAAAGATGATTCAGTATAAGAGGAACAGAGCAAAACTAGACAAAAACAGCAATAAATGGGATACTTATTTGCACAAAGACTTTAAACATTGACATTATTTCATATACAATATAAAATAATTATATTCAAGTTGTTTAAATGAAAAATGCAGATAATATCTGAGCAAGGATAAAATATTACTAATATAAAACAGATTTGAATATAAGTAACAATAAATGTTGGCAAGGATGTGGGGAAAAAGGTACACTCATATATTGCTGGTGGGACTGCAAATTGGTGCAACCACTATGGAAAGCAGTATGGAGATTCATCAAAAAACTTGGAATGAAACCACCATTTGACTCAGTTTTCCCTCTCCAAAGGACGTAAAATCAGCACACTATGATGATGTGAGCACAATATTTATAGTCACTCAACTCACAATAGCTAAGCTACAAAACCAACCTAGAGGCCCTTCAACAGATGAAAGGATAAAGAAAATGTGGTGTATATATACACAATGGAATACTACTCAGCCATATAAAAGAATGAAATCATGGCATTTGCCAATAAATGGCAAGCTGGAGATTGTCATGGTAAGTGAAATAAGTCAATCTCCCCAAAACAAAGGCTGAACGTTCTCTCTGATATGTGCATGCTAACACACAACAAAGGGGGGTGGGAGGGAAAAATAGAAATTCATTGGATTAGACAAAGAATGAAGGGAAGTGTTGGAAAGACAGAATAATTCAGACATAACTTTCCTATATTTATATATGACCAGTGTAACTTTATAGCATGTACAACCACAAGAATGAAAATTTATACTCCATGTATGTATTATGTATGTCAAAACACATTTTACTGTCATGTACAACTAAAATGAACAAATTGAAAAAACCCTACAGATTTGCAAAATAACTAAATAGAAGTTCTACATATGAAAATATGACCATGGACTTAAAAAGAGATTAGATGGAGCTGAAAAGAGAATTATTAAACTAGAAGTCAGAACTTAAGACATTATCTGAAGTATTATCCTGAAGGAGAGAAAAAAATGGGAAATATGAAAATGTAGTTAAGTAATATATATGAAGAATAGAATATCAAGTTTTAGTGTTTGTCTACTTGGGGTTATAGAAAATGGAATAGAAAGACTAGGATAGAGTTAATTTCAAAGACATAATAGCTTAGGATTTTCCAGAACCGGTGAAATAAAGAAGTGCAACAATCACAATGAATCCCAAGTAAGATAAACAGAAAGGAATATATATCTACATACAATGTAATGAATCTACTGTAAACAGGGTGGGGGGGAGATCTTAAAAACTCTCATCAGAGTGAGAAGTATCATCTGTATCTAGAGAGGTAGCAGAATTATCAACAGAACGTAGAAAAGAATGGAGAACCTTTGCCAAGCCAGGACTTCACTCTATTTTAACTTATCACAAAGGAGCGAACTGAAACAAAAATCATTAGTAGAAAAACATAATAAATTACTGATTTAACTTGGAAATTTATTAAAGAAACTCTTTATGGACGAATTCAGAAGGGAATATAAGCCAGAATGGAAGTCCAAAACCAAAAAATTAAGAATGAACAAATAAATTAAAAATATGCAGGTTAAAATTTAAAATGACTTCATAAAACAGCAACAATATTTATTTGAGGCTTATTTGAAAAAAAACAAATAGAAATAAATAATGGACAAAAATAAATTTAGGAATGAAGTGATTGGGACTGAAGTGTTTTAATGTTCTAATATGATGTTGACTCCCTTGTGTTAAATATATATCATTAGGAATAAATGGTCATTTAATATTTTCAGAGTTAAAATCTTATGGATTCTATATATTCTAAAATTGTAGTCACTTAATAGCATTGCATGGTGGTTAATTTTATATGTGATCTTGGCTAGGCTATGATACTCAGGTGTTTGGTCAAACAATAGACGTTGCATTAAGGTGTTTTAAAGATGGGATAAACTTTAAAATTGGCAGACTCTAAATAAAGTGGACTACATCTATAATGTGGGTGCATCTTGTTCAAGTGGTTGAAGTCCTTAAGAGCAAAGACCAACAAGAAGTTCTCCTTAGTACACCATAGAAATTATGCCAGAATTTCTAGCATGTTGCTCTGTGAAATTTGGATTCCATATTGCAGTATCAACTTTTACTTGAAATCAAAACCATCCAGTCTTCCCTATAAACTTCAGACATACCAGCCCTCAAAACCAAGTTTCATATGATCCAGTTACTTAAATTCTAATTCTCTTTCTCTCAGTGTGCACATTGTCTTCTATTTATTCTGTTTTATTTATTTTTTTCTTTCAGGAGAACCCTATCTATTACAGATTGTGCTCCAAAGTGAAAGATAAATTGAAATAACTACAAATAGAAATTCACTTACCCAACAATAAATATTGTTGCTGTTTTATGTAGTCATTTTAAATTTAGAATGGGACATTTTAAAACACTCATATTTCTGTATTTCAGATATCAAGTAGACCAAAATTAGCATGTGTATAGATGATTTGGATAACAATCATAATTAACAATATGATCCTATGCCTAGCAATTAGACTATATATATATATATATATATATATATATATTCTTCTGGACTACATAATGCAAATTCCATGATGTGGTTTCAAAAAGACCACCTTTTTGACTACAGAATAATTTTAGAAATCCATAAAAATACCTAAACTGCATTTGGTCAATTCAAAACATAGTTTTTAATAAACCGTGAATAAAGAAATAAAAATAGGAAATGTTTGCAAATAAATGATAGTGAAAATATTAATTATGAAAACAAGTGGGGTATTGCCAAAGTACTCGCAATTCATAAGCTTCACGTATATAAAAGCAAATGAAAAGAATTACTGAAAGAAAGAATGAAGGTAGGAATTGAACTTTTTTGTATGGTGTTCAAAAATAGTTTTATACTATCAATTGTGGTTCAACTTTATAAAGACAATTACCAAAGCCTAAAGTAGGTTCTTCAAAAATTTAAAGGCAATAGGATTGGTAGGCATAAAATAAACCTGGAAACTTCCTATTTGTAATGGTATTGAAGTGACTTATTTAAGTTCTTTGACCTTCAATTTCCTTAATAGATAAATAAGAACAATAATAATTAGCTTCTATTATATAAAATGTGTGAAAATAATGTTTGTAGCATGTGACACATAATTTATATGTTTAGTTCCTTTCTCTCTCTCTCTCTCTCTCTTTTTTTTTTAATACAAGTTAGCATTTATTCATTCACTCATCCATTTTGTCAATAAGCAGAAGCACCTGCTAGGTTTTCCTTTTCATACTTATTTTTAAAATGATGGATTTAAACTTGTTTTCTATAGCAGGTCCTCACAGAAAGTATAATGTGGCTACAGATGATTTGCCCAATGCAGATTACATTATAATTTATATCACTGTGTTCAGTTACATTTGTTTCTAAGATGCAGTAGTTGCTAACCCAGCAGTGAGATACCCTCTTGTAGCATTTACCATGGATGAAGAGGAAATAAAGGTGGGAAATACACAAAAGAAACAGGCCCTAATGTGGACTTAAATCAGAAGGAGTCATATTCTAGTTCTGAGCCAACTGGATAGGCTTCCTCCTGTCTTCACTGGGTAAAGCTCCATATGTCTCCAATTTTAAACAAAGCCACTCCCAACAGGAGCTCTACCTCAGAGAAGCCTAAGAAATGGCTGAGTGTCAGCATCTTCAGTGTGCTTAAAATACAATCACTCTGACAGGAGCTTGAACACCTGCAGTTATTTCAAAGGAATTTTGATCCAACAATAATTCACACAATTCATCATCTACAGATGCCAAAATAATTCTTTGAAAAACCGTGCTGTAGTTAGCAAGAGAAAATTAAAAAAGATGAGGGTGGGCAGCAGTGTTTCCACGTAGGGTGTTTTTATAGAAATTATTAAATTCTTATGTTTCTTTCTGTCATAGCTTTTTTTCATTTTTTCCTCATAGCTGAAACGTCATGGATTCATTTTATAACTTGATTGTATGTTTACAATCAACACAGACAAAGTCAGATTCATTCCAACGATTTGGGATTTCAGTTTTATTTTCATCTCAAATGAGACTGCATCTGGGAGTCTCATTTTAATAACATTGATAATTTTGAGAAATTCCATGATTTTTTTTTGAACACACTGAGATTTGAAAATATTTAATTCATTCAAGAAATATGGTTTAATTAGAAAGAATAAGGATTTGTATTCTTTACAATTTCAGTCATAAAATAAATGTCTTTCATCTAAATCCATGTCTCTGGGCAAGCTGGGGCAGAAGAGATAGTGTGCTGTGATTACCTTTGTGAAAACATAATACTCAGAAGTTCTGGGGGGTGGGGGTGACCTACAGGGAAAGAGAACATTCTTCACACTGGATTATCAGAACCCAGGTTTGATGGGGAGGAGCTAGGAAACTATTGAATCCAGTTTGCATTCAGAACAAGAATTAATTCTTATGCAAGCAGATTAATATCAAGCATGTTGATGGGCCTAAATCTATAAAAAATCTCTATCATTGTTAGAGGAAAAGTTAATTAGAAAATGTGCTCTGAAGGTTAATTTCTCTAAAAGTTACCTGACAAATATCTCTGTAGTAGGTAAAAATTACCTACATTTCAAAAAGAGAAGGGGTTATTTGCTATCATTGAAATAAACTTTTTTTTTTTTAAGCACAAAGTATTGATTCCATTGAGAGTTGTTTACCTACTAAGCTCTAGTAGCCTGTGACTGAGATCAGTCAAAGATGGCTTGTTCAGCTCATCCTCAGTGGATTTCAGCTTTCAAGGTAAAGGGGAGTTCTTGGAGAAATAGAGAAACCTCTATATTTTACCCTTTCTCAAGTTCTTCCTATGTAATAGACTTTCCCCATTAAATACAAGCTTTTCCTATTTAATTATGCTCCATCAGAGCAGAATTACCCCTACACACACACCCATTTGTGTCCTTTTGATCAGGTTACATACTGAGTAGAATTTCTGACTCTTCATCCCCCAAAGCCATGCTGTCCAATTAGGATTCAGAAAGGGGCTTAAAGGACATAGCATATGCAGAACTCAGATTCCCATTTTCAGATTCAGTGAACTTATTGCCAGCACCATTTTCATTTAGTTCTTCCAAACCTCAAGATTTTGGCTTTCTTGCTTGGAAACATATAATTCCTGGAACCATGTTCCCCAGAGATTTTGTTCTGCCCCTCAAAAAACCAAGTTTTGTCCAGAGACATGAATGAAACAGCATGATGGCCTAAATAGATCTCCCCTTCAAATGGGGAAAGGAAATTAAGCAACAAAACATTGAAGCAGCATATTTAAACAAGCACTGCTTCTTCCTTTTTTAAAAGCCAGATTGACCTACTGGAAAGCAGAATTGAAGAATGTTGTGGTTTTACTTGGGAGATGGGTTCAAAGCTTTATGCTGCTAAATGGTATGAAAAAATACACACACACACACACACGTATGTATATATACATATACACACATACATATGTATATATATAGTTAGATATTATGTATATCTAATTTTCTTATGAAAAAATAGATTTACTGCGAGTAAATACTGTTAGCAAAAACCCAGTCTTGCTTTGCAAATGGATACTGTCAAATCGAGAGCTCTACGTTGATCTTCAGTTTTCTGGCTTAAAAAAAAAAAAAAGCCATGTCCATTCTAAAATGGAATGAAGTTTAAACATAGCTCTCTGGGTGGTTTGACATAGTTCTAAACTAAAGACTTAAGCACTCACAGCATGACCAAGATTACCTGCCCCCTGCTGCTGTGTCTTTATGGTGCCCCTTGATTGCAAACCTGCTATTACAGCCTTCTGGGATCCTTAACCCTTTCAAAGTAGCTCCCCCCACCCCTTTCCCTGTCTTCCTTAGTTTGGTCCATATTTCACAGATGGATCTTGGTGAATCATCTCAAAACTTATGATTTTTGTAGACCTGCCACACCACCTTACTATTCATGGGTTTTCATGAAGTTTTAAACTTTTATTTATTAAATTACATTCTTGTTGATATTAAAGCCTGATCCAGACTTTATAAGCAAAAAGAGTGTTGGTTTAGAGTATTGAATCTGGGCCCAGTAATACTACCTGGGTTCAAATTCAAGCACACTTTCCTTATTAACTATATAATTTTGGGAATTTTTTTTCTAGTGTGATTTGCTTTTTCATCTGAAAAAGGACTGAAAATCAAAGCTATCTCAAGGAGTCATGAAGATTATGTGAACCAATGTATTTAAAGTGCCTAGAACATTAGCTATTAGTAACTAAAAGTGGAATGTAACTCCTAAGTTGTGGGAAAGAGTAAATTTTTTCCTCAAAATTTAAATATTTATTTGAGATAAGCAGCAATTTCACTTATTACAGCCCAGTTATACATTCACAAGGACAAATAAAGTGGTTACACATTTAAAAAAATGAAGTATTTGTCTTATTTTTGTTTTTCCCCAAGAATTCCATAATTTTAAAGACACCATATAACAAATAGAAAAGAGTAAATTTTTCAAGATTTACGTGATTCTTGGAATTCTGTAAATTATTGATATAAACTAGCCACATTGGGATATTTCATTAAAAACTAACATATAAGGTATTTAAGTTTCTTTATATGTACAATAGGAATAGAAAAAGATTACTTTATATAGATTTACGAGTCAAGCAAATAGATATATTGTATAAGAAGTGACCATACAGAATTTTTTAAAAAAAACTTTGCATTGTTATTGAAGAGAACATTCAGCCCTAGTTCTGTGAAACCGGATAGCAGGCTGAGCTATGCAGGGAAATAGCCTCCTGCTGCCCCATAGTGGCAGTTGATGTCAGTGCAGCTTCCTCCCTGCAGGTGGCCTGTTGGGACTCCCTGGGAAAGAAAGCAGGGCTTTAGCAGAAAGGTAAACACAACCTACACTCTTCTTATTAGTAAAGACAAATGGGAATGATAGGTAAAAGGAAAAGAAACAGGATACCATCCACATAAGAAAACAAACACAAGTGTCAGAAAGAACCATCCTAGGGTGTGTGTTGCCTGGGAAAAGTCATTACTCATGTGGCATGAACAGCGAGGCCCTGAATTGTGGGTGAGTGTTCATCCATGGCTGTGCAGCTTGTTCCTTGCAAACCTGCACCTTTCTTGTTCATTCTGTCTATCTATTTATCTATCTATGTGATCTAGTTTTTCAAGTAGTTCTATCCACATAATTATATTCCATTATAGGTACACTTGGGAAACTAGAAATTTGGTAACACCTCAAGCCATATATTTAAAATCATTTTTAAACACTTTATTTAGGAGAGAGAGAGAGAGAGAGAGAGAGAGAGAGAGAGAGAGAGAGAGAGAGAGAAACATGGTATATATGGTACTAAAAAAAGGATTCACAGTTACCTTGGCCTCTTTTCTGCCTTCTTGAGCAATTCAGCTCTGCCTCGGAACTTGCATTTCTACTCAGCAAAGCAAAAGATTTATGGCTTGCTGGAGGCCTCTTTCTCAGAGGGCCATTTGTAAAAATCTATTGTTTCTACACAATACTCTGTATCAATCCCAAGGAACATATCAAAGTATGTATTCTGCATACACATGTCTCTCTAATAGAGTCCTGGATGGTAGATTTTCCCCCCATCTTATTAAAATTTCAGTCAAGTTTTGGCAACAGCAAGTTATTGTTTTCTTAGATATTATCTGGCTCTATGTTTTCCCAGTATTTCAAACTTGCATTTTCAATGTCTTTTTCTTGCATTCAATATGTGGTCAGATTTGGTCCATTCTGGCTTTGCAATATCATCCTTCTACCCTCTTTGACTCCATGTCTCTGATACTGCCAAAATTCAAGCCCAATTATATGTCACCTAAATTTTTCCACCCTTTTTCAATGCTGCATCAAGAAACTGTGTGGTAGTGAAAAGATAGTATATACTTTGGAGTCAAAAAAAAACTTCTGAATTCCAATTTCAACACTTACTTTGCAGTGTAATCTTTGGCAATTGATCATAATAGTCTTCATCTTAAAATGGTAAAATAATGATCTCTTCAAAGGGTTATTCATACACAGACTCCAACATGCTGTTTGGCACAGTGTTGGTAGTTATGAAATGTCAATTACCATTTCTCTTCCCTTCTTTGTGGAAGATTCAAGGGCAGAATAGTGAAAACCATCACCTATGTTACAGATAGTAAAGAAGTGCATTTTAAATTATAGAGAACTGAAAAGCCACAATATAAAGACCAAAGATTGCTTGCTTGCTATTATCTCTTGTACTTATAACCCTAAACAATGATTTATATGCTTTTCTCTAAAAAATCCTCTTTTTGGATAAATTCTAAAGACAGTAAAAAGCTTCTTTTATCTTAAATGTCTTTAATTATATTTAATTATATTCAACTTTAGTTCTTTAAAATGTGTTTTTCAATAAAGTTAAAAATTATTACACACATTTTGGTCTGCCACAGTAATGAATATTAATATTACACTCTATTAAAAGCCTCATTTCTGCAACTAAACCACAATTTATACTTTTGCAAATTTTTATTCAATAGCACATACAGCCAACTCTATATATTATTTTGTTTCTAATTTTTAAAGAAGCATAATTATATATTTATAGAAAAGAAAATCTTCATTGCCATTATTATTTATTCATTTTTTTTGGTTATTATTGAAAATAACCTTGTTATGAAGTGGAAGTGGATGTTAAAAAGTGGTCTCCTTTTAACCAAATATGGAGTCCTCTTCAATTATTTTTATACATTAGTGTCAGTCATATTACTTGAAGCATAAATATCTTCAAGCCATTTACCTGCCCAATATTTTCTGTGTCTTATTCTTTCTCATAGGATACAATCACATTAAGCTTCTTTATTGTCTGACATTCATGGTGTCCTGACTATGTTAAATTTTACCCAAGCCTTGTGTTACTGGAAAACAGCAATGGTTAAAAAAATTTCTTCCAATCTTCTGTGTTTCTGGAAGTAGTAATGTTGAACATTACCATCCTTCTCCATATGATTTAGATGCTAAATCAGGATGAACTCTTGATTACTGATGTAAGAACAGATACAGAATGAATAAAGTCCCATTCTTTGTCTCATAAATGAATAGTTAAACTGCTATTTAGAACAAAATACTTGCTGAACAAACTTTTGTTAAGTTCCTCTTTCCCCCAGGCCTGAATTTTGACCCATCCTCAATCTGAGTCACCTATACCCTCCCTCCCAGAGTAGGCAAGATTTAAGATAAAACATTGTCTGACCTGATGGTACCACCCTTTCCTCCCACTAGCCAACACTGATTGGTTCTTTCAAGCTTTGTTTATTCCTCCTTATAGGACAAACACTCTTTGTCTAATTCTTTTTTTTTCTTGCTACAGGAGGTTGAACCTAGGGGTGCTATGCCCCTGAGGTAATCCCTCGTCCTTTTCTTGCTGAGGCTGGCCTGGAACTTGTGATCCTCCTGCCTCAACTTCCAGAGTCTTTGGAATTCCAGGCATATGAATGTGCCTGGCTTTTTGTCTAATTCTCAAGATGTTGGTAGATAGTATGATCAGAGTGTTCTTCCTTCTGCAACAGCCTCCCTCACACATTGCACTAGCCTTTTTCTTCACCTTGCTAGAATTCTTTCAAATGAAATCTCTTCTTACAAAGTTCAGATTTGGTATTTATTTGACAGTCCAGTGGAACGATCAAAGCTGCAAGCTCTTCTCTGACAGTTCCCCTCTGTCCCTGGTTGGTTTTGCCTCAACTCTGGAGGACCCATTGCTCCCATTTTGTTCTTCTTCATCAGCTCTTCACCACTTTCTGAGGTTCTGCCCCATTCATAGCTGCTGGAAGAGAGGGAATTTATGGAAAGGACTTTGGCTGATATTGTTGAGATTTGATATTGGAGCTGCTTTGGCTTTTTCTTCTTGGTACAGGTTTGTAGGTTTAGGAAATTTCTACCACCAGGAGCATCTGATGCTATCTTCTTTCTGTTACCCAGCCACCTCGGTCCCCAACGCCTTGGAAGTCTACCTTTCTGCTGGGTCATTTTGTATTCACTTTTTTCCCCCACAGACAGTATATTTAGGTGGAATTCCTTTCAAGGGAATCTTAAGCCAGTTCACTCCTCTGGTGCGCTCTGGCTAGAGGGAGCACGCACCTATCTTTGCAGCTTACTCCCAGCACACTCTTGTCTTCCTCTGCTTTGCTGCTCACAAAAATTCAGTGTCTGTGTATTTCTCAGTCATGAGATAGAGCAGAGTTCTCTTGTCTCCTAAATATTACTAATGGATCCCAGATAACCCTCCCACTTGGTTCTATTCTTCTTCCCTACAAAATGTAGTAAAGGAAACAACTCAATTCTACTTTATTCTCTTACCTCCCTCAAAACTCTGGTTGAACCTCATGCTATATGATGAGCAAAGAACTTCAAAAATATTTTTGCAAACTGTGTATGAAGTGATGCAGTACTTTAATTTATATGGTGATACGAGGCATTTGCCTTCAGGCTTCTGCCAAAACTATGCAGAAAAAGTCCATGTTTCATAGTAGAACTGATGGGTCATACCAAATGACCTGCCATATGTGGTTATGGGTCTTGTCTTGTTCATGTAGCTTGGGTGGCTTTTATCCCTTCTCAATTTAATACATTTCTATTCATCACTAACAGTTGATAATGATGCTGTCTCTTCTCTGTCACCCTGTCACTCCTCCCTCTTGCAGAGCAAGTTCTTGCTTTCCATGTGCCTCCAAGTTCTTGCAATGCACATTACCCATATCTTTGTATAGCGAATCACTTTTAATTAATTATTTAATTTGACATGTACTGTGCCAGGATCTTGCCAAGCAATAAGGGCACAGCAGGAAGCAAGGAAGACATAGCTGCTGACCTTACAGGACATTGATTCTCCTGCTCTATCAGGAACTGCTTCAAGGAGGGTTTTTTTAAAATTTTTTATTTATTTTGGGGGGTACCAGGGATTGAACTCAGGGACACTCAACCACTGAGCCACATCCCCAGCCCTAATTTGCATTTTATTTAGACACAGGTCTCACTAAGTTGCTTAGCACCTTGCTTTTGCTGAGGCTGTCTTTGAACTCATGATCTTCCTGCCTCAGCCTCCCAGTAGGTGGGATTACGCCCGGCTCAAGGAGGGTTTTCTTTTAATCAATCTTTTATCTTCAACATATACTTATGGGAAAATGCTCAATATATTTATCAAATAAATAAATCAAAGAGAAGATGCATAAAACCTTAAACATGTTGACTTTTGTGAACCTGACATGACTGGCTTATTGAAACTGATCATGTAAAAAAATGTTGAATATCTTCGAAGAAAGAAAACATGCTCATGTGGCCTGAAAGATGCTTGAATTAATTTCACAGTGAAGACTCAAAATCTTCTGGTCTTGCTTGCCTCCGGCTCCTAGAGCAGTTCTAGAGAGGTATACTAGGAGTAAGTCCTGCTAACAATTTCTTTTTCGTCACATTCTTTAGCATCTAAAACTATAGGTCTCTGATGATAAGTTTTAGTAATATAGCATGTGTTCAACAAATAACTTAGTACCTACAACATGGGAAAATGTGTACTTGGCAATGGTGATGATCAAGGATAATAAAGGAAATTCTGCATTGTTGAGGAGTTTGCAACCTGATGAGGGAAACAGAGACAAATGCTAACTATATGATATAAAGCAAAATATTATGCCATAAGGAAAGACTTTATAAAGGATGGTGTGGGAGTCTTCAAAGGTGGTAAGTGAACAGTTGGATTATGGTTCTGGAGAAAATAATAAATCTTTACTGAGATCGTGCTGTTGAAACTGAAACTTGGAAACTATTCTTTTATTAATTTTTTTTAAAGCAGCAATCTTCAGGCAGGAAAGAGCAGGAACAAAATCAGGGAGCTGAGACAGTACAGTTTGTCTTAAATGCTGTGTGAAATTTTGCATGCAGCATTTCTCTACATCAGGCATTTCCCATGTAGAAGCTGTCAAGGGTCCCAAAGGATTCCTTGTGGTCCCTAAAGAACCAAGTGATGCCTTTGCAACTTAAGAGGCCTTTGGGGATTCTATGTCACTCCAGGATGTGCAGAAAGATCCTGGGGAGTCCAGGGGCTTTTCTTCTCGTTGGTGTCTGCTTCTATTTAGTGAGAAATAGCATGTGGGCAAGTTTCTCATTTAAAATGAACAAATTTATTTTCCTGTTGTAGTTCAAGTCTTTTCAGGCTTTGAAATTACCATTGATTCTATTCTACACAGACTATCCCCACAACCTGAGTCTAGTATGTTCTTGAGATCACAGTTAAACTCAGTGACCACCATCTACCCTGCCTGGGAAGGGTTATGATTATCAGTAACATACTTGACTCGGAATCAAAATAGTTTTCCTCTTAGTGTAGCCTTTTTCTCCCACATTTATCTGCATTCTCCTGTGTTGACTCCTTTGTGTTTTTTGTCATCTGCCTCTCCCTAGAATTTTTTATTTTTTTTTTGGCATACTTCCACTTTGTAGTCTGTCTCCATAAAGCAAGGAAAATGGACACTTTGTGTATTTGTTTCTCTCAGTCTCTAAATCTGTATGAATTAGTTCTCAAATGATAAGGCATTATTCATTAGCCCCTCTGTAGTGTGATACCCTGGCCCTGGTAATAGCTGCCATTTATTAAAATTCCTACCAATCTTTGGGCTAATTTCCACTGTTTATTCCATTAATCTTCATCACAATCATTAAGATAGACAATTCAAAAATGAGGAAACTGAGGCTCATAGAAATTAAGTAAATCCCTTAGGAAGGTTCAGGGTAGTACATTCAAACTTACTCTGCCTCCTCTGAAGTTCACCCCTTCTTGCCCTGCAGGGTTTTTGAACTTCACATTGTGTAGTTAAAGTTGGGCATATTAAAACAATTTGCCAGAAATAAGAACACCTTTGAAGAATATAGATTTAACTATCTATTTGAGCTTTAAATAATCATTTTATTTAAATCATTTTCACAAGTGTTATTATAATTCATCTCTCCTTTTTACAGTTCATCTGACACTGTGCTCAGTCACAGACCTAGTGAAATACAGTGTGGAAACTGCTTACTCATGGAAGCTGAGCTTAGATTGTGTCCAAAACCTACTCCTTCCTCTGCAGGTTGGGAAACTGAGGACAGATGAGGCTGAGGCATTGCTTGAGGTTACAGATGGCAAAGCCATACTGGGGGATGAATTCTGACCTCTGCTGTGGAACTTTTTGTACCTAAAGCATATAGAGCCTTATTTAGACAAGAATTTATTCTCTGCAATACAAGGGTGAATTATTTCAGAATTGATTTTTAAAGACTTGTAAACATCAAGTCTATCACTTTCCCCACCATTCTTTTCATTTTATTTATATTCTATTTCATCTACTTGGTTTGAGCAGGATCTCTTTTATTTGTTACTAAGTACACAATTCTCATTCTATTCCCACATTTTCTTCTTGGCATTGGTAATTGTTCAATTGTTTCTCTAAATACAATCTCAGTGTATTTCTAATTTATTTATTTTTGTTAATCTCAATAAGATGTATTTACATTGTTCTCTAATCATCCTATGGGGTTTACCATAGTGGTGTTAGTGACTCTTTTGGATTACCTCTAACATTTGACCTTTTTTCCCCTTCCTTCCTTCCTTTTCTTTTTTTTTTGCTTATCCTTTTAGTCTGTCTTTGTTAATTCATTAGTATTCAAATTAGATTTAATTTTGTCATTATGATGTAACCTATCATATCCAGTTTTCATTTCCATAAGGTTAACATTTCATCTTTCCTAAACAGCATCTTAGATGCTGTGGCTAAAATTGTGAGCTGTGGGTTCAATGTCAGCCTCTATTAGTAATTAGCTGGGTAACTGGATAACTGCTGGCAAGTTACTTAATCTATTTCTTTTTCAGTTTCCTCAACTGTAAAATGCAGAAAATAATGAGTGAAGATTTGATGAAATATAATTGACTTCATTATTTAAAAATACAATCATATCTTAAAATGTTCCCAAACCAGTTATTTTGACTATATTTGAGAATCAAATAGACATTCTTCATGTTCATATATTTTCACAAATATCATTAGTACACTGATAAGAGCTATATTTAGAATTTTTCATAATACCACCACTACTTTATCAAATCAACTTTCTTTTCATTTTACTTAATTAAGTAATCATAAGATGGCTACATTTGTAATTCTTCTTGTTCATGGAATAGTTTTCATAAATGTTTCCTGTGAGTTTAGATTTCAAAAGTATAAATATAGCATTGCATAAAGCTCCTAGAAGTTGATAAATTGCAGTTTATCTCAATCTTTCCTCTGTTTTTGAACATCTGGGTGGTGAAGCAGAAAATGCATGGATTTTAGAGTTAACAGAATTGATTTGACTATTGACTGAGTAATATTGGGCAGACTATTTAATATCTGTAAAATTTAACTTTTATTTTTGATATTAGGGATTAAACTCAGGGGTGCTTTACCACTGAGCTACATTCCCAGCCCTTTTTGTTTCTTATTTTGAGACAGGGGCTTGCTAAGTTGCTTAGGGCCTTGCTAAGTTATTAAGGCTGGACTTCAACTTGCAATTCTCTGTCTTAGACTCCTGAGTACCTGGGATTACAGGCTTATGCCACCATGCCCAGCCCTACTTTTAATTTTTTTTACCTATATGGGGATAATTGTACCTCCCAGAATTATTTGACTTTAAAAAACTATTCAGGGTTGAGGTTGAAGCTCAGTGACAGAGCAATTACCTCGCACATGTGAGGTTCGATCCTCAGCATCACATAAAAATAAATAAACAAAATAAAAATATTGTGTCCATTGTGTCCATGTATAACTAACAAGAAAAAAAAAAACTATTCAGGCAAGGCCCTGAGGCAAAGTATTTGCTGAAATAATTCCCTTCCACTCCACCTAAAAATAGTTCTATTTCACCCTGCTCCCACTCCAATTTTTGCTCAAATATTTTTTTCTTAAGAAAAAAATGTTTGATAGTATTTTAAGAGAAGTGTGGTATTGAACTTGTTATATTTCACTAGGAAAGTAGCTTATCAATTCCAAATGTTATTCTTGTGTTCAAAATCAATCTGGGATATTTTGCTTAATCTATTATATTGGAGTTAAAAAGTAATTATTTTACCTTGAAGCTGTCATGAGTTACCATGAATTACCTGCAAGTTTGTGACTTTGCCTACATATCTCCTACTGTATTTTCAAAAGGCAACATCTTAACCTAAAAAATTTCATCAGAATTTTTATAGCAAATTCACAATTGGAATAGGTGTTAAATACTCAAATCTGTTTCCTATTTGCCAAGGGTGTACTTAGGCATCATCAATTTTCTGTCATTTTTTAGAGGCTTTCTAATTTCAAAAATACCTGATGCAACAAAAGGACATGATTGACACACAAACTGACTTCCTGCAATTGCAAATGAAATCACCAAAATTTGATATGAATTTTGAATTCATATCTAATACTTTTCTTGATCATGAATCACTCAAAATATCCCATTGCTCAAAGTATTGAGAAATTCTTCTGGATAATTTTATTTTTCCAGAAATATGTGATCTACAACACAATGGACGGAGTTAACCATTAATAAAACATGTTGCATAGTCCATTTTTAGTGGACTATGTCAAATGACAGTAGGAGTGAAATGTTTTCATCTAAAATTCTGTACACAAGTTGACTGAAGTAAGGTCATTATAGGCCACCAGACAATAAGAGTTTCAGGAGATACACTATGTAGATAATTATTTAAAAGACTAAAAGTTGAATTCAATTGGAAATATGATTACACCTTTTTTAGGTCTGAACTATGATTAAATTGTGCCTGAAAATTTTTATTATTTCCAGAGTGTCACCATTCATAGTAATCATTGTGAGGAGGAGATGGCATAAGGACAGGAGCCCAGCCTCTGAAATGTTCTGAGTTGAATTGGCAGTCTCCTTCAGCTTTCTTACCCAGTTTCTCTTCTGCAACCTTTGAGCAGCTAGTGCTGAATTACTGGCAGAAATTTAAGATTCATGTTTTTGAAGATAAATACAGGCATATATTTTCAAACTCATATTTCAGATACAAAAGGGTCAAAACTTGGCTAACACTTAGGGCAGATTTCCTGTCTTTCTTGAACTGTTGGCTCTTTTCTGGTTCAGGTGGTTTTTAGTTACAATTCCAAGGAAGATGTAGCCAGTCAAGTGGTGTGATCTCAGGTCTACCTAGGAGTCCCGGTTTACCTGAATTCTCCCCACCTGCTCTCTGGTACTTGAAATTCTCTTAATAAAGGACTTAGATTTAAATTCCACACTTGAAGATAAGAGAAATGTGGATTAAGACACAAATACTCCCTTTGAAAGAGCAAATTGACTTAAAGTCACTCTAAAATATCTGGTTATATCAGATCCTTGACTCAAAGCAGGTTTTGTTATCAAGGCAAGGGGAGAAGACATAACTTCGTGGAAGGAAATATGTGAAAACAGTCCTAGAGTGAAAACTATTTCCATTTTTTTTCCACCTAAAAGCAAACTCACTTTAGTTACATTCAAATGTAGATGGCTTTCTTTCATTTAATAAATATAATACTTCTCTCTTTTTGTTCTAGAAGGGTTTGCTCTGAATTATTAGATCCTTTAATTGCATCTCCATTTCCTACTCTGGAAAAGAAAATTACAGAATAGAACATAGAACACTGAGAAAGTATGTGTGTGGCATTGCTGAGCCTCTGCATGATCTTCAGAAAAAAATCTTTTTTCAGTACTGGGGACTGAACGCAGGGCCTCATGGTAGAAACTGTTATGTAAAACGAGAGGTGCCTGAAGACAAGGATATTTTTACAATTCACAAGTAAGTAAATCCTGAAAACTGGTTAGTGGTGTTGGGAAATATTCCAGAATAGGTTATTAAAAGATAGGGGAATTACTGGGAAATAATATTGGCCAACAAATACATTGCTATATTTTGTGCATGTACAAATATGTAACAATAAATCCTGTCATTATATACAAATATAGTGCACCAATAAAAATATGGGAAAAATAATATAAGCTGAACAAAAAGATGGGGTGTATGAGTTTAAAAAGACAACTGGTAATCATTAAATTTATGGGGGAGATTGAGAAAAGTAGTTTGGATTAATTTCCTTTCTTTATTGTGTGTCAAAGGCATAGTTCTCCCTAAATTCAATAAAGTATTTGATTAACTCTCCAAGTTATGGTGGAGAAATCTGATTTGGAAAATAGTATGATTAGGTGGATTTTATAACTTGTTGGAGAACCATGTGCAAAGATAAATTAAGATCATGTTATCTTTGGCACTGTTTTATTCAATATTTTAATCATAACCTTGATAAAGTTGTAGATAATGGAAAACAGCAGGTTATCTCTGAGATGATGGGATCAATGTTCAAAATTCAATGAGTGGCCCTCTATACTGTCAAACTCAAAGTATAGGAGTAATTTAGGACCCCCACATCATACTGCACAGATTTAAGTTAGATATGGCTGAAGAGAAAGGTATGAGAAAGATTTCCATGAGAAGTATCATAGGCAAAACTACTATGGACAAAACTGGGACAGGTGTGTTCTAATCTGTGCTCCTTAAATCATATAATTTGGTATGTTCAGGACATGATACCACATTTTAATTGGAACACAACCAAATGTCCCCCAAGGATAGAATATGAAGTAGTTAAAAAAATGTGGTTTATATTTTGAAATTTTTCTCTATGTAAAATTTAGATCTTTCTCTCCTCTGAATACTCTGATATGTGGAAATGTCATTTGTTAAATTACCATGCACATTTCCTGGAACTTTAGTTGATGCTGGAGAGTCATGGTTTTTATTTAATAGGACACTATTAGGGATTCTTCCTATTCACCCTGGATTAAGAAAAGCCCAGGAATTCAGCTCTGATGAGTTATAGAAAACCATTTTTAGTTCCTTAAAAATTAGGGCAGAAGAATAGAGAGAATGAATGATCTATTGTATATCAGAAAGCAGTGGAGAAATCCAAATTTTGATTTCATATTGATTATTAAGAACTTTCTTGAGTCCTGTGAGTCCATGATTTCTGTCCTTTTGTCTATCATAATGGTAATTTCCAGTTTATTTTTTCTATATTGTACCATTGTTCATCTGCAACCTCTGTGAATACACTCAGGATATGCCAAATAAAATTTTAACTGACTTATTTTTTATTCTACCAAGTAAAAACAGCCTAAATACTTTTCAAAGGATGAAAGGATTTATGTTTTATAGAAAGACCATAGAAAAGAAAACCTGGAAAGTTTGAAGTGGCCCATTTTTTGAGCTGCAAAGCCAAATCCTATTTAAAAAAAAAAAAAAAAAAAAAAACCAAAGCCCCAAACACTTGGCTTGGATGTTTCTTGTTAACCTCTGTTAACTTAAAGGAACTTTATTTAAAAATATTATTAGGAAACACACACTAGCCATTTAATAGCACAAAAAGGAACAGAAATGGTAAAAAATAGCAGCAATTATAGAACTTGCCATTCCAGAATCTACAAGGTAAAGTATTAGCAACCAGAAAGGATAAAGTTACATGTCCTTTTGTTGCTGGCACCATCAAAAAAAGAAAGAGAAACTGGGAAAATAAAGGAATAAGGTCTTTGCAATTTTGTGGCTTGGGTTACTAAGCACTTACAATAAATAAAACTTAAAACACCAGCACATCATCTAAGAAAGCTATGTATTAAAAACCAGAAAGAAACTTCAGGAATAAATCACTATTTTCCCAGAAACTGAATTAAATTATTTTGTAGGAACAAACTACTCTGAATAATTTGATCATGCAAAGCAGTTGTGCTTATTTTAGCCCAAACTCTCAAAATTCTATTGATTGGCTGATAGGATAAAACCATAGGTTGAGTGGGAAACAATTTAAAGTGTACCAATGATGTTTATGTGTTCACTCTTTTTAGATTTAAGTATCATCATGGCCAGAAATTTTTCTAGACATAAAATTCTTCTGATAGGTACTGAATCTCCCCATAGGAAAAGGTTTTGCAGCCCCTCAGGAGGTAATTAACCTATGATTAAAATATAGGGAAATTATTAACCTGCAGTGTGGTCAAAATGAAAACAAAAGTTGATAATTTAAGAGAAATGATAGTTTTCATTATAACTTAGCTAGGTTATAGCTAAACATAGATAGTAGCTTAGAATTCCCAAAGCATAATGAAAAGAAATGTGAGCAGAGCTTACAAACTTCACTTTTATGAATTTGAATATTTTGTCTGTTCACTCAGAGACAAGAGAACTAGCAGAAAACATGAATGAAAACTATTAGTGCTCCTGTCAGTGTGAGAGAGTACAAAGATAAGAGTTATTCTGGAAATCAATAAAATTAACATTGTCACACAAACACAAGCTTCTAATTCTGCTATCATGGGTAGGAGACCTTAGAAATAGCATATGGAAATCAGCTGTGGTGATTTAACTTAAGATATCTCATTCTTACCAGTGCAAATGCTGTGGGGGCCAAAGTTCCCCAAAGAGAAACTACTAGACTTATTCTTGGATTGTCAAGAAAGAAAGGATTATATACAACACTCTAAAAAATGATAAAAATGTTACTATTAATTAAAAAAACTTTTATTTCCAGATGTTTCAGGACATTGCACTTCCACAGAAACTATGATAAGCTTAGTAAAGCATCTGTAGAAGTAATTAAATTTAGTGGAAGACAGATGAGAAGTTTGCTCCAGTTAGAAAAATACAGTAAATGCTTGGCCATTTCATATAATAATTCCCAAATGCACGGCATTGCAAAGACAACTGTGCAATAGAGTTATTGATCAACAGATATCTTGGATCTTGAGAACAAACTGTCTCATAAATATGCAGATAATTTTAATTAAATTTCTGTTGCTAAAATTTAGAGTGTTCTGATACAGAGGAAATTATATAAATCACTAATGTAAAATATAATGAATATTTACTTACGGAAGAATTCTTATGGAATTTTTCCTGGGGCATGAGCTAGAGCATGCTTTATAGCTAGAAGTCCTTTGTGTGTCTACCTGATTACAAACTCTCTTCAACTTTAGTGACAAACATTGTGCTGCTTTCTCTTTAATAGGCTTGCTCTTTCTGGTACCTATCTAAGGAATATAAATTAGTTTTTTATCTTATTGATATTTCCTCAAGTAGGATGCATATATTTTTCTTGCTCCATTTTTATTTCAAATTTATGGTTGTGAGATTTCTTTGTGTTTGGGGGAAACATCTGTAGTAAGGATTATTATTTTTACATAATATTTCATTATGACTGTTGCAATGTATTTTTCCATTCACCTGTTATTGGATATTAAGTTTACTTTCTAATTTTTTAGCTATGATGATTAATTCACCAATGAGCATTGTTAGATATATACCTTAGATCACATGTACAAAAATCTATGGTAAGTATATCCAAAATAGAAACACTGGGTAAAAGGATATGTGCACTCAACTCTATTAGATAATGCCAAATTTTATTCCAGATGGTTCTACCAAGGGGTATACTTTCCAGCTGTTTATGATAGTTCTTGTTTTTCCTCACTTTCACTGACAATCAGGTTTGCCAGGTATTTTACTATTTTCCTATTGAGGAAATAACTATCTCATTGTGATCTTAATTTACATTTCCCAAGGAATAAGTTTGGGTATTTTTCATGTGCTTAATAGCTATTTGAATTTCCTCTTTTTGATGTGTCCATTCAAGTAATTTATCATGTATGTGGGGAAGAAAGAGAGGTTTCCCCATTTTCCTTTTGATTTGTAGGAGACAAATATATATATACACATACATATATATGTATTTTTTATATATATGTATTAAACACTAGAATTTTTTCAATTTAAAGTGTAGCAAACACCAAAACAACAACAACAACAACACATATCAGTGGCTTATTTTGGTTTTGTTCTGTGGTGTTTATTTATCAATTTTTATCTTAAAAATAATATTATTTTTCTTATTATTATGCTTTCCTTATCCTTTAATCATGTGTATATTCTCTTATGTTACCCTCTAAGTCTCTGGAAGGGTTTGTGTAAGGTTTGAATTTTTTCCTTAGATTTTTGTTGCAACTTGCTGATAAAACCATTTGAGTCTGAAGTTATCTTTGTGTAAAATTTTTGAACTACTGGTTCACTTCACTAATGGTTACAGGCCTGTTAAGGCTTTCTAGTTCTCCATTAATTTGTTTTTTCAAGTTATATTTTTCTAGGAATTTGCTCACTTCATTTGTATTCATTTATAAATGTACTAATAAGGTTACTTATTACATTCTTTATTATCATTTCGTGCCTGGAACACTTATAGTAATGTAACTTAAAAATCTTGTTATTGGATTTTTTTTTCATTCTTTTTTTTACCATCGGGTCTTATAATCTTACAGTACTTTTCAATCGCTTGTTTCAGAGAACAAAGTTATGGCTATATTTTTCTTCTTATGTTTGCTTTCCTTATTAGTTTTGTCCTTCAATTTATTTCCTTTATTTTACTTTCTTTGGGTTTATATTACTTTTTTTTCACAAAAAAATGTATGTGCTTCATGCTTAGTTGTATGGATGGCTCATTAATTTCAAATTATCTTAATTTTTTATTTTAACATCATAGGCCATAAATTACCTTCTAAGAACCACTTTAAATACACCACCAAAGTTTTGTTATATTACCTTTTCTTTATTACTTAGTTAATATGTTTTATATTTTATTTTATATTTTTTCCTTGATCTATGTAGGGTAGGGTTCTTATTTTCAATCAATATTATGTTTTTCCAACAGTATATTTCAATGTTCTATTTGACAAAATATTCAGTTCTATAAATAAATAATCATGTTGACTTTAAATTGTTGAATTGGAGAAACACAATATGATGAAGTAGATAACAGCTTGGTTTTTCAAAGAGGTTACTATAAGAATCAAACCATGTGATGCTCAGGAATGCACATCCTCTGACTGTGTCTTGATTGGCTCCTCATTTCTAATCCCTGAATCTTTTATTTGGACCTCCTGAATATCAGGATGAGTCAACAATGAAATTCTTTACACATTTAAACCTATGTTCTGCCCATTCCCTTCAGCTTCATGTTTTTGCTGGCTCTCATCCTCAGTAGGGAATGTTCTCTTTTTTAGACCCCTTTGACAACTAGGCCTGGAAGTGGCATGAATGTGTGCCTCTTGACCTCCTTGTTGATGTCTCGTGAATGTACCTTGCTCCTCAAAATCTCTTTAGTGTTCAGATCATCAAACTATTATCAGACATTCTTCTTTGTTGCTTTCATCTATATTTCTCCTGATTATTCTTTCATAGTTTTCAGAAGCTTTTAGCTCTTGATTCTAGTACATTCTATAATACTGCGCCTATAATTTGTTGAATTGAATATCCTTCTAGATGATCCTTTCAAAATTCTGCTCTACAATTTGCCTCAACTCTTTCATTGATCCTTGCTATACTTGGGCTGTTCGTCCTATGGTCATATCCTTAACCTTGTTACTGTCATCCTTCCAAAATAAAGTTTTTAAGCATTCACCTAACATCAACTCCTCTTTTTCCTTTTATTTCTTCCAGTATTCTGAAGTAAAGGCTGTTTTTGTTCCACTTACTGCCCCTTAACCCAACTGTGTTAACCTGAAGTCAGGGTTCTCAGTATGCAGGTAGATTCCCATCACCGTCACTTGTGTCTTTCTTCTTCCCTGTGTATCTTTTCTTCACTGAGAGTCTTCCATATCTCATGTCCCAAGATCTTACTCCACTGTAGTGAAGCACAATGCAAAAATTTCTGGGAGATGACACAAAGCATCTTCATGGGTACCCCAACTAGTGGGGATATAGCTGATGAATAATGCCCCAGCCTCTCTGTCCTTTGGTAGGACAATTTTGAGGCATGTTGTCTCTACTGAGATTGACCCTAGCTGCACAACTTTGCTAGTTTTACTGGCTTTCTTGTCTTCATTCCTCACTTCTTAATTTCCTCACTTGTGCCTCTTTAGATTGCCTTCTACATATCCTCACTACATTTAAATTTTTGTCTCAAGTTCTCTATTTGGGGAAATACATCCATTTCTCTTCCTTCTCACTTAAGAAGCCATGTTATATAATTATATTCACCCCCTAGCTCATGCCCCCATTCTCCTGCCTTTCCCAGTTTTTGGTCTAGAAAGTACTTGCCTGAGAAGACTTTGACCTATGTTAAACATGACTTTTTGCACTGTTTATCCTTTTCTGTGTTTTATTATCACAAATTTATCTGTCGGTTTCCTCCTACTAGATAACCAAGAAATCAGGGATATTTATTTTCTTTGCTTCTGGGTCCAAAGTGCCTAGAAAGATGGCTGGTACATAGAAGAGCCTCTATGAGTTTGACTATTTTAGATGTATCATATATTTAAGAACAATCACCACCAATATTGTTGTTGTTGAAGTGGTTCCATTTAAACCAATTTATCTGTCAAACGATAAGCTGCTAATTGATTTATTAGACATACTAATAAAAATCTTTGTTGACATGGGATTCAGGCCGAAGTTTTCACTTGGAAAGTGTTGTCCATGTGACAAAATAAGTTAGAGTGTTCTTGAGAAACGCTGGGTTATTGTTTTGTCAGCATACTCCAAGGAATTCTCCCTGAGTGCTGCAAAATATTAGGAGATCTAGAACTCTTGTTGATTGCCTCTAGTTCCCCAAGGACTCATTCTAATTTAGAGTTAGAAAACCAGTGATTTGCAAGGCAAAACTATTGGGATTTCTAGGGATTTCAATGACACCAGGAAATAATGATTCTATTTTGTATTGACATTGTCATTATCTTTAAAGCATTTAGGAGAATATTGTATGATTCTGGAAAAAAAAAAACTTGAGAAGGGCATATGGTAAACTTATTTCGAAAATGAGAAATACTAAATGATTGACTCAAAGCAGCACAGCTCATAATAGAGTCAATAATATCACTTTAGTCTATTCATATTAGTTCTACCCCATGATGCCTTATGCTTAAATAAATCACAGAACCCATGTTAGTTAACTTTCTATCTGTATAACAAATACCTCAGACAATCAACTTACAAAGAAAAAGGTTTATTTTGGTTCACAGTTTGGAGTTTCCTTCTATGATTAATTGGCTCCATTGCTTTTGGGCCTGTGGTGAGGTAGCACATTATGGTGGAAGTATACGGCAGAGCAAACGTGCTCACCTCATGGTCATGAGTGACAGAGGAAAAGAGGGAGAAACTGGGGTCCCACAATTCCCTTTGAGGGCATGCCCCTAATGACCAGAAGACTTCGAACAGGACCCCACTTCTTAAAGTTTTCATCCCTTCTCAATTATGCCAAACTCTGGACCAAGCCTTTAGTCCAGGGACCTTTGGTGAATATTTATGATCTAGACTACAGTACAACCCTAAAAATGCTTACATAGTGAAGGTTTGCTGCATTAACAAAAGAAATGTGGCATTAAAAACTTATCCCATGAGTGGAAGATTAAAGAAATTCACAGTCTTTCTGTTCTTCCTTCCATTAGGAAGTAGAGTGTATTCGTCTACTTTAGTTTCTGGGTTGGCTTTAGTGACATACTTAACCAACAGACTAAAATTGAAGTCAAATTCTAAAGCAAAGTCATAGAAGTCTTGTAAATTCTGCTTGATTTCTGGGACATGCACCCTCAGAGCCCTGAGTTACTATATAAGAAGTCAGACTACCCTATATGTGGAGAGAGCCAGAGACTGAATAAAGAAGGAGAGGTGTCCATCAAGTCCAGCCTTCTGCCATCTGCCTCAAAACATCATCTCTGTTCCTCTGGATCTATCCTGCTGTTAAGTGATGCCAAGTGGAGCAAAAGAATAAGCCATGGAGCCCTGATTGGACTTCTATCATGTATTCATGAAATAAAATAAAATGGTGGTTGTTATAGTCGACTTTTGGAGAAACTTTGTTACATAGCAATAGTCAATCAGAACATGAATAAAAGAACAAACTGTAAATCCCCAGCACTAGTGTTCACTTAAAAACATCCATTCTTTCTATTCTCAAATTATCTCTTGAGGCTTAGTTGTTGTTGTGAACTCTGGGCTCCCTTGAACTGACTACTTGTCAGTTTACCAGAGATGTTTGGAAAAATAAATGATGGATCCTTTCATCCTGCTTTTTCATCATTCTAGAAAGACCCTCTAGACCTCATACTGCCTCCATCCTGTTTTTTTTTCTTGGTTATCTGCAAGTCTCCCCACTCTCTCCATGACTTCAGTACACCCTTCTAAATCTTCTCCTTTCCTTCCATTGTTGTTAATACCAGGTACTTCAGTACTCTGTATTCTTGATGCTTCTGTTGCTCTGGTCTTGTGATTATCAAAATTCACTTCTCTATGTGTGGCTGCCCCTGATATAGCCCTTTTCCTCTTCCTCTTTGCTGGCAGAATCCTCCCTCACAATTTTTTGCTCATACTTCCCACATGTATACTTTTTGAGACTTTTTCTATGTGTAAGTATTGAATGTTTATTAATAATAAACCCATTTGGTAATTCCACTTTTTAGCAGTAATTGGTTTAGACATTAACCTGTGAGTGTGTATATCTCAGAATACATTCAGGAGACAAAACTATATATAATTATTTTAAGAGAGCTAATAAAAAATTAGTTGTGGTAATGTGGCAAAACAAAAACTGAAATTATTTTGCCATTCCTCTAGAAACTTACTGCTGCCACAAGGCTGAAGAAGCATTTTTAAGGTTATGTTGAAGTGAAAGCAAACAGGAAGGAATTAATCCCTTCTTTCTTGTAGCCTCACAGTCTCCCTTTAGCACCTTCTATTGGCAGAGTTTAATAGGGAGTAAGAACTTGCCATTCCCAAGCATGCCCCACCGTTGGATAGTTCCATACACTGACTACTCCCATAGCTTCAGAGTGGTCTCCATTCTTCATGGTCCAGCTCACGATCTACTACTTCATTATATGTTACAATTTAATGAGACCTTTTCTGATTTGCATACTTCTCTTATGTTAATTTTTTGCCTCCTGCTGTAATGAGTAATGTTCCTGCCTTGACTCATACATTAAAATCATGGCATCACTTAACAGCAGGATAGATCTAGAGGAATAGAGATGATGTTTTGAGGCAGATGGCAGAAGGCTCGACTTGATGGGCACCTCTCCTTCTCTATTCAGTCTCTGGCTCTCTCCACATATAGGGTAGTCTGACTTCTTATATAGAAACTCAGGGCTCTGAGGGTGCATGTCCCAGAAATCAAGCAGAATTTACAAGACTTCTATGACTTTGCTTTAGAATTTGACTTCAATTTTAGTCTGTTGGTTAAGTATGTCACTAAAGCCAACCCAGAAACTAAAGTAGACGAATACACTCTACTTCCTAATGGAAGGAAGAACAGAAAGACTGTGAATTTCTTTAATCTTCCACTCATGGGATAAGTTTTTAATGCCACATTTCTTTTGATAATGCAGCAAACCTTCACTATGCAAGCATTTTTAGAATTGTACTGTAGTCTAGATCATAAATAATCACCAAAGGTCCCTGGACTAAAGGCTTGGTCCAGAGTTTGGCATAATTGAGAAGGGATGGAAACTTTAAGAAGTGGGGTCCTGTTCGAAGTCTTCTGGTCATTAGGGGCATGCCCTCAAAGGGAACTGTGGGACCCCAGTTTCTCCCTCTTTTTCTCTGTCACTCATGACCATGAGGTATGTTTGCTCTGCCGTGTACTTCCACCATAATGTGCTACCTCACCACAGGCCCAAAAGCAATGGAGCCAATTAATAATGGATTTGAAGTCAGGCTGAATAAGGTCCAAGTCCCAGGGTTTGGTCCTTGGGTATAACTTAAATTGTCTAAGTCTCAATTTTCTCATGTGTAAATTTAGAGACATGAAGTTCTCACACAGTTTCTGCTCAGTAAAACTTCTTTAGTGGATACTTGGTATATTTTAATTATCTCTCAAAAAATATTGTATGCAAGCATTTATTTCACTAACATAGGTATGTATGAAAAATCAAGGTATAGGTATGTCATTGGAAAGGGTTCTCTATAAATTTGGTGAATTAAAATGAAAATAAAGATAGTGTATTTTATTTTTCTCCCCCAAGAAACAAGAAATCATATTACTAGATTTCTTTTTATTCTTTAGCAGAATGAGAGGCTGAAACAAGTGGCTCATTTCAAGGATGATAGGCTCTTAAGATTGTAGCCATTGAGAGTTGTGCTCAACAATTTTGGATTTATTTTTATTAATAAAAGTCAAAGTCCCATCATCCATAGATTTATGAATTATAAGTAAGTCATGAAGAGATTTAACATAGGTTAAAAGTGGTCAGAAGTTATTGTTATGTTTTACTCATAGCACACATACCTAGAAGACTCTCAGAAAAAACTATAGAATTCTGATATTGTTGAATTTGGGGGATCCAAAGAAATCCCAGGGATTTGCTGGTAAATCTTCTGTTCTTTCAGAAACTTGCTATTAATCATTATAAATAGAATTTTCCTTATATTTCTGCAGCTGTTTCAGATTGGAAGTGGTGCTGCCCCACCAAATCTGGCTCTATGAGAGCCTATTGCATTCAACAACAATGAAAAGGAATGAAGGAAAATATAACCAACTTGGACATGAGCCAAACTGAATGTGAATCAAATTCCTGCATTTTTATTCCTGTTATAGACAGAAAATGGTCTGGGTAAAATAATGTAAGTTTGCATACTCTAAAGGGAATTTAATTTGCCTGCGTCTAAGCTGTTTCTAAAATATTGTTAGGTGGGGTAAGGGATTAGAGTAAAGAAGAGTTTTGTGGAAAGGTTGGAAAGAGAAGAATGTCAAATATTGAAACCTAAATTGTACATGCGTAGTTTAATGGGTCTTTGCAAGCAATGCTTAAATTTCTCTGCTGTGCGTTAGCATTTTTTAAGAGTGAATTGCATCTTTCCTAAAAGCAGGTTTAACCTCTGGTAATGAGGATATAATCATATCTCCTGCAAGAACTATATTAGGAAAATAAAGGTAGTATTATTCCACATGGTTTGAAAGTGAATGGAAATTGTATCCCCAGTTCCATCAAGATTGGCTTAACCACCAATGTAAATTACTCTTATTTGGTTATTGATGTCATATGTTAATGCTTTTTGAAGCAAAAACAGACAAGTAGTTCAGCTTTATAGTGAAGCAGGCCTGGGCCTCTGCTCCATTACTAGCTGGGTGATCCTGGGGAAGTTCCTCAATTCCTCAACCTCAATTCCCTCATCTATTATAGGCAATTAGGCATAGGTTGCAGAGTTGTAAGTGTCCTGTAAAGTGCCCAATATAATTCCTATAATACAGAGGAGATGCTTGATGAGTGATAACTAGTATCGTTATTATATTTTCTAGTGTTTACATCTGAATGATAGGTTTTAAAGAGGTTATGATAAAAAGGTAAAAACATGTTGCTATGAACCTAATATGTCAGAAACTAAATTCATACTCTTCTGTACACTAAATAGAGTAAAATGAATCTGTAGAAGGTTTCTATGCACTTCCACTCTGAACTGACACATAATTCTGAGTTGCCTTTTCCTGAAGTTATTACTATTTACTTGTTTTTGTACCAAGCAAAGCTGATGCTTCCTTAGGCCTCAGATATTTGTAATATTGTTTTGAAAAATACACACACACACACACACACACACACACAACGATCACTTTTTGGGAGGCTTAGGAGGAGGTAAAACTATTAAACAAAAAGGTTTTCTGTATGTTATCTTTATTTTGAAGCTGAACTGGAAATTATAGAGCTTGGCCCTTCTACTCTGTTAGTCCCTTGCAGTTAATTGGGACTAAATTACACAGTACAAACTTGGACAGGAGATTCCTAAGAAATGTTTCCCACTCACTCTCTATAACTTATTATTCTACAGGCCAACTTTGAGAATTGCAGAACTGAATAAAATTTAGTTGGGTCATAAATAAGGTAATGTGATACAATTCATTCTCACAAGTTAAAAAATTCCTCTTTGATTCGAGTTCCTGTGGTCTGAGTCCAATGAGGAGCAGCTAGGAATGGATGGGGTGTGGATGCGTGGGAGGTGGGAATCCTGATTCTTTGTAGATGAAATGATTCTCTGTATTCTGTTCTGATTCATGTATGTGCCCAAGGAAATAAGAGCCAAGAGGTCACTTCATTGGGTGATATAACAAACGTAGCTTGTTAACTGTCATTCCACAGTATTCCAACATCCTTATTCTTTTTCATTTTTTGTTTGATCATAATATATTCATTTTTCCCGGAAGGAGGTTTTAATCATATCAAAGTTATTTTCTCACCCTTTTTTCACCTCCTTCTTTGTAATCTCATGGTTGACTGGAAAAATGAATAAATAAATTCCTAAGAGGCTAAACCCAGGGCTTTTGGATAGTACAGAGGGAATCCAGATGTTCACCCTGCCCCCCAACTCCTATAAAGGGTTTCATGGAATTTGTTACTGGTCATAATATGCCTCCTAAGATAGAGCATCCTTTTGCAGTTTTACAAGTAATATTAAATTAAGTTTCCACCTTTTTCTTCAAATAACAGATGAAAAACATCTTTTAGTGCTGTCTTCTTACCTCTACTGACTAGATCCTGTGTGCTCTCCTTGACGCATGACCTCAAAATGATGTGTTTTTAAGAAAGACATAGCCAAGAATGTTCATTTATTTTTAAGTCTGCACCAGTGTGCTTCTGCTACACCATTTATTTTTAAGTCTACATCATTATGTTCTAGATTATGAAACCCTTCCCAGTTGACCCCCTTCGCTCTGTTCTGCTGCCCTTAGAGGAAGGATGTCACCAGTGTTAGACAGTAAAAAATGGGATAAGGATTCATTTTGACAGGATCTAATTTAACTCTGAGAAAATTATTTTTTCTTGACTAGTTTTAGACAATTATGTCTCACAGTAGAAATAGGCTTTTTATTTCCTCCTAGAATTTTTTCAACTTTGAAGCATGCATTTTAATATTTTGTTTATGAACTATTCTTATGGCAGTGAAGAAGAGCATTCATAAAGCTCATATACTCCTCATAATTCACTAGAACTGTGAACTGTTTTCTTATATGAGCCCACTCCGCTGGGAAATAACCTAATGAGCAAGTGGATCTTGCCCTGTATCTATAATGGCATTTTAAAAAATGAAGTTCTTATCACAATCTTCTAAGGAAATGCACACAGACGCTAAGCCATAGAAATTCAAGCCAAATAAATAAAAAGGAAGAATAAGTGAGTTTTAAGGAGTTCCAGAAAATAAAAGGGGGTGGCATACAGAGATAATCCCCAAAGCAGAACACTCCTAAATTGGCAGAGGAATCCAAGCAGGGGAGTTAATAAAGTTTATTAGTTTAGTAGCTGATTTTGGGAGACAAGCCATTCTGACCCCCATTTAATGGATGAATGAAATTCTGAAATTTGAGATAGGTCTTCATGAATTTCAGGGCATCAACTAACAAATAATAACGCAGCAGGACACTTGCTTTAAAGAGTCTGGACGTTTGAAGTGTTATCATTTGTTAGTAGGTTAGTAATGGTAGCAGTTTTTAAGATAAAATCTTTTAGAAGCATAAGTTGGTTTAAAGTTTGTGTATTTGCCTAAGTGACTATGGAAATTTGGTATACAGCATTCTATTTACAGAGAAACAAAAGGAGAAATTAAAGGAATGTATAAACTATCCAAGGTAAAACTTTCAAAGTTTTTCTGAAAATATAGGTTATGTTTAGAGAATAAAAAGCTTTCAATTATACATTCTGACTGCCAAGAAAGCAAACACAAGCAGACATATGAATCGATGATACTGTTGGTGTTGTTTTACCTAAAACAGACCTTCCCTCTCATATCTATTCTCACCTTTGAGATTTGGGATTAAGATGCTATTCTCACATTCTGAAATAAGGGATTAATAGTTCTCCACTGTTATTCGTCACTCTTTATAGCTTTATTACAATGTTACATTGAGAATGTAATATATCATGTAAAACTACAGGGGAATGTAATATATCATGTAAAACTACACATCAAAGAATTAATGAATAAAAAGATGTAAGAAAATAAACTCTTGTGAGCCACAGAATATATTTTTAAAGTCTTTGTATAAAATACCTTATATGATTAGAAGTAATACAAGGAGGAGACTTAGTCGAAAGTAACTTTGTATTAGCCATGTCAATCACAGGAACCTTTTGTTCACAGTCAGGCCAATGCACCCAAGACCATTGTGTTCTAGACTATGAAACACTTCCCAGTTGACCCGCACTGATTGGACCCGGGATGGACACCTCACCCAAAGGCTGCAATCCACAGATAGAACAGAGCTTAATATATTGTCAGTTATTAAAAGTCTTATCCAAATAGGGGTAGTAGTAATTATCTAGGCCAATCAGATGCTTTGTTTCTCGGGAATTTGATCTGGAATATGAAAAGAATCAAGTAGACAGCAACAAGATACAAAGTAGATTGATAGGGAAGCAAACATTCTCAGAAGAGCTGCAGAATAATCATGCTACTGAGGTAACCAGAGCTTCCTGGGATACAGAGAACCTTTCAGATCCAGTATCAATGAGGCTGGGCTGAAACTCCTGCCAAAATTCTCTCTTATTGTCATCCATATCTTTACAAGAAACCTCCATTACTAGATCTAGCCTAGGGGAGTCATGGATACTTGAGTGAAATAGTATAAATCAAAAAGGAGGTGAGTTGATTGACATTAAATAAAGACCAGCCTTTATTAATCATCACAGTTATGCAGAACACTGCTATGCACTGGGGGTGTGCCAAGAGGAACAGCTTAACTGATTACAGAGATGAGAAATAAAACAATAAACAATATGAAATACACTAAGTACCAAATACTCGATGATCACTAAAAACTCAATCTGGAAAGAGTGTATTGATGGTAGGATACCAGTTAAGATAGTAGGCTTTGGACACACATGTTCCTGGGCACAAATTCCAGTTGACTCTACAATCTGTAAACTGAGTGAATTCAGGCAATTTGCTTAACCCAGTGGGTCTCAAAGTGTGGTCCCCAGACTTGCAGCAGCAGGTTCACTTACAACACACTGGAAATGCAAACTCTCATGCTGTGCTGTATACCTGCTGAGTTGGAACCCTTGGAAATGAAGACAACAACTTTTATCTTATCAAGCTCTTCAGGAGATTCTGGTTCACACTAAGGTTGAGAACCACACTTAACCCAAGCCTCAGGATTCCTGCTATGTGGTGTTTTGAAGGCTAAATGTTTCGGATGTACAATAATGAGGTCCCGAAACAGGAAATAATTTATTATTATTATTATTGGAGGGCAAAGCAGAAAGTTGGTTCTGAGCTGGGCTTAGAGGGTGAACAGGATAAAATATATATGAAAGAATAAGAGGTTATTCTAGGAAATGATTATATATATATGTGTGTATATACATATATATATGTATATATACAGAGTTTTTTAAGCATTGGTAACTAAAGTTTTATCAGAAATTGAAGTCACATCGATTTGGGGAAATATTTGGAAGTAGACAAATGTGCATTCAAATCCCTGTTTCACTATTTTGAGGTCTTGGATTATTTACTTAATTGGATTAAATTTACTTAAAATTGGGTTAATAATTATCCTTAAGAATTAATAGGAGGATTAAATGAGATTTTATATATACAAAATACTTATAGTAGAATGTTTGGTATTCCTTAAATGTTGTTATTATTAATATTACAATTGTTATTCTTAACACTGTTTTTATTGCTGCATTGTTATTTTTTTCCTGTATTCTTTTTGCTTTGTTTTTCATTTGTAAATAGTTAAATCCTTCTTATCCTTCAGGGCTTTGCCTAAATATCTTCTCATCAATGTGACTTCCATGATTACATAAGGAAAATAATAATCCTTGTCCCTGCTCTCTATCTTGGGATCCTGCCAGTTTTTTTTTTTTTTTTTCCTTGCTTGCTTGCTCTAAAGCACATCTCCCTAATTAGTAAGCAAGGATATTTGATTGTGGTATTCACTTCTCAAACAATGCCCGGTATGTTGTTATTAAACAAGAAAAATGTGTTTAATAGATGAACAAATAATTATTGATGCAATTGTCATGGAAGTTATAATGACAAATGGGATTTTCAAAAAAGCATTCAACTTGCATGAAACCACAGCCATTCTCCAAAAACACATCTCAGTTGCACCTGTGTCCAAAGGGAGATGATGAAAGGGACATCTGGAAGCAAGAATAATGCCCTTTTCTTTCCTTTGTGATAATTATATGAAGGGACCAAAACAAAAAAAGACATTCAGATATTTGCTGAACTCGACAACCTGCGTATTTGAGGTAAGTTCCTCAAACATATTCATGAATTTTTTTAGGAAGGTTTTTTTTTTTTTTTTTTTAAGCAAGTAACAGTGGTTTAAGTTTTGTTAATTCCTACTGAATTTTCTACAGTGTAAAATCAAGAAATCTCTAGTCTTTTTAAAAAGCAGACATTGAGGGGAGATACATTCAACTGAGGCTTAGAATATTTCTCCTAGTTTACTTTTTCTTTCCTTCACAAATTTTATAGCTTACTCTAATAAACGCAGTCTACTAATACATATATTATGCCTTCATGTTTAATATAAAACCATTTGTTTAATTTCATGAAAGCTTAGCATATAGAAGGTAATACAGTGGTTACATTGCTCTGAAGAACAGAACTAAAGCATATACCTTCTTAAAAGGTTAAGTAAAATATGATTAAATGATATATAGGGAAATCATTTCCTTTCTCAATGACTTGTTTATGGAAATCTAACCTCTGGTGCATAAAAGAATATGCAACTTCATATGATTCTCAATATCTTCCACAGGAAGGGTGTATTGAAGTATGCAACTTACATACTTTGAAGTTCATGTTTGAGGCATGTCAGTCCATTTTCACAAGCTCAAAGCAGCACAGGAAGAAGCAGATGAGGGAGCTGGCATCGAAACACCCCACTTTGAAGACAAGACACTTGGGACTTTGTGGTATTGCTGAGACATTTTCTGGAACTTCCCCCATGCTATTAAAGAAACAAGTGGCCAACTCCTTGTTGACTCAGGCGAACAGTTGACGCTAGTGTCTCAATCACCTGGACAAGGTGGTAGTGCACAGAATTGTCTCTGCTCAGAAGGGTGGGATATAAGTCTCTTGAATTTGCTCCAGTTCTTCAGTGATGACTGGCAGAAGCTGGGCCAGATGTGCACAGGCCTACAGACCTCTTGTAGTACTACGCATAAACAGGGAAGGCAGGCCAGGTGAAGTACAACTGAGAGTGGAGAGTCCTGTGGAAAAGGCGCTGTCTAACGGGAACCACAACTGTTCAGTTACAACTCAACATTGCCATTGCAAAAATCCGGGTAATGCCAGATTCTTTAGTTTTTTTTTTCCAGAAATGCCAAAAATATTTCACATAAAATCATCGGTTTTGTTAAAGAAATAGTTGTTTTAAAAAAATGACATAATTTTAGATTTACAGAAAAGTTGCAAAAGTAACCCAGTATAAGTCTCCTAGGGCAATTGGGTCACTTGGTATCTGAAAACAATCAAAATTTACTCTCTTAGTTTGAGGGCCAGAAGTTTGAAAATAAAGTGTTTGCAGGATTAATTCCCTCTGAAGGGAATTAATGTATTCCATGTCTCTCTTATAACTCCTGGTGACTGTCAACAATCCTTGGAATTCCTGGGTATGCAAATGCCTCACACTGATGTCTGCCTATGTCTTCACATGACTTTCTTTCTGGAACTTCTCTTTTTATCAGTGTCTGAGATCTCCCTCTCCTAACTCTTACAAGGACACTAGTCTTTCGAATTTAAGAATAACCCTAGATCCATAATTATTTTATTTATGGTTCCTTATCTTAATTTCATCTTTGTAAAGACCCTATTTCCAAATAAGTTCACACTAATAGGTACTGACAATGAGGACTAGGACTTGGACATACTGTTTTGGACATTTGGCCCATTATATCCAGATTCCTCTAATTTTAGCATCTTAAACAACTATATTATAATTATCAGCTAAAATTCAACATTGGTACAATACTATTAAATGCAGATTTATTTGGATATGACCAGTTTTTCTATTGTACATGAAAGCATTAACAAAGTAGGACCGAATTGGTCAAATCTTGCATGTTCCACAGACCAGTCTTCAGAAATGAATCATGACTGGCTTCTGGAAGGAACCTCTGAGCCCTTGGGGTATTCTGTATGCTAAGAATATTTCTGGTTGCTTGCAGTGAGGCCTTGGCCACACTTATTAGACTGACTAGGTTGTTTATGCTAACCACATGATTTATGGGGAGAATCTGTTTCTATGTCTGTGCTTTAAGTTACTCCATATTGGTTTGACCTTTGGGAGGTGCTTTAGACAAAACAGCTAAGGTCAATCATAAGAGCACTGCATGTGGAAAGGACTGCTCCTGGATATAAACGTGGACACAGGTTTAGGGGAGCATGGTTAACATCAGTACGATCATACATCGTCCCTAGGAGAATTAAAAATTTCTGTGCAACCTCATTGGGAGAGGACGGCTAGAGTTGTGCCTGGTCCCTCCTGGACTTTTCCTCATTTGCATTTTCCCTTTGCTGAGCTTAAACCTAATCCTTGCACAGTAATAAACTGTAACATGATTATAACAGCTTTTTCATGTCCTGGTTAATCCTTATGGGGTCGCTGAACTTGATGGTAGTCTTGGATACCTCCCTAACATTCACTAATGGCCTGCTTTCTGTTCCCACATTAAATCCAGAATGTCCTTTGTCTCTTCAATCAGTGATGTTTTAGTCAGATTTTTTGTTCTGTGACTAAGTGACCTGAACAGCACAACTGAAGAGGAGGAAAAGTTTATTTGAGGGTCCATAGTTTCAGAGGTCTCAATCATAGAAGAACAGCTCCATTTTTTGGAGCTCAAGGTAAGGCAGGACATCATGGCAGAAGAGTGTGGCAGAGGGAAGCAGCTCATATGTTGATCAGAAAAGAGGGAGAGACTCCTATTGCCAGATACTAATATACATCCAAAGCCACACCCCAATTTCCACCTCCTCCAACCACTCCCTGGAACTTCAGTTACCACTTTGTTAATCCGTATAAGGGGATTAAAATCACTGATTGGGATAAGACTCTCACAACCCAATCATTTCTCCTCTAAACCTTCTTGCATTGTCTCATACATGAGCTTTTGGGGGACACCACACGTGAATCACAACATTCTTCCCCTGGCCCCAAAAGCTCACAACCATCTCACAATGCAAAATACATTTGTTCCCAAGAGTTCTCACAGCCTCAACAGTTCTAGGATTGCTCAAAGTTCAAGTCCAATGACTTCTCTGAAGCTCAAAGAAATCTCTCATTGTGAGCTTCTATAAAATTAAAAGCAGCTTACAAATATCCAATATATAATGGTACAGAGTAAACATTTCCATCCACAAAATTAGGGACATAGAAAGAATGGATAGGATCAAAACAAAGCCCGTGGATATGTCTTTCTTATGGTGATGCTAGAAATGTAAGAAGCCAAAGGGGTTGAGGCAAGGGTGGGGGGGGGGGGGGGAAAGGGAAGGAAAACCATACAATGTCTCTTGAGGCCTACACCCTGAATAGGACCCTTTTCATTTCTATCTTGTTATATTGGCCAAGAAAGTTACATGGCCAAACCCAGATTCAAGAGGCAGAGAGATGATTCCACCTTTTATTCTAAGGGGAACTACCTAGTCACATGCCAAGAGCTTGACTGCTGGAAAGAGTGAAAAAATGGGGCCATGAATGCAATTTTCTTCAGACACCATAAAGAGGAAAAAGACAACCCAGAGAATGGGACAGGTTTGTCACCATGTAACCATAGCATCCATTTTATAGTTTACTCCTTCCCTTGTTTTATGCTACACTATTGTAGAAAACACACTACTCTTACTGATTCATTGCTACACTATTGTAGAAAACACACTACTCTTACTGATTCATTCATTATTAACGGATAGTCATGTTGTTTCTAGGTCAGGGCTACAATGACAAATGCTGCCAGGTATCTTGAAACACGTGGGCACACATTTCTGTTGCATATGTGACTGTCAGGGAGTGGAATTGATTGGATCATGAGATATGCACATTTTCACTTTAGGTAAATAATGCTAAACTCTTTCCCCAATGCTCAGGTCACTTTACACCCTCACCAGCAGTATATGAGATTCCTGTTGTACAACATTCTAGACAAAGTTTGGTGAGGGAGTTGATTTCTGTATATGGTGTTAGGCAGAAATAAATTGTACTCTAAAAAATAACATGGTAAACTAATGATCTCCCATCCTCTTATTGCAAAGACAGACCTGTCCCACCCTCAGACCTGTCCCACCCTCTTCTATCATTTAGATGTTTCTAAATTATTTTTGTATACACAGTCTATTTTTTTGTGAACCAATATAAATTATTTAAATATCATTTTTTTATATTTCTTGATATCTAGTAGAGAAATACTTCCAATATTTTGGTTTTCTTCAAAATTGTCTTGGTTGTTCTTGGCTCTTTAAAGTTTACTTTACACACTACAAAATTTACCCCTTTGTCTATAGTTCTGCTACTTTGTTTTGTGTGTACTGGGAATTGAACCAAGGGTTGCTTTACACAGACCTACATGCCAAGCTTGCTATGAATTTTGAGACAGGGTCTAAGTTGCTTAGGGACTCACTAAGTTGCTGAGACTGGCTTCAATTAGTAATCCTCTTGCCTCAACCTCCCAGTTTCTGGAATCACAGGTGTATACCTGGCCATCAGTTCTGCTACTTCTGATGAAAATATAGTCAGGTTATCACAATCCAGATTCAGTTCCCTAAAGAACACAGTCTCCCTGTTGTGCTTAGTGGTAGAGAGTTTGCCTATCCTGCACAAGAGCCTGGGTTCAATGTACCAGCACAGCAAAGAAACAATTCCCCTGGGATTCTCTGTAGTTCACCCCTGTCTCTCTACCTCCAGCCCCATGGCATCCAATGGTCTGTCTTCTCTTTTCCAAAAGCCATGTGAGTGGAACCAAAAGCCATGTGAGTGGAACCATGTACTATGAAGCCTTTTGAATCTGTTTTTTTTTTACTTTAGCATAAAGTATTTGATTTTCTTCCATGTTTTTGTTTATACCAGACTTCATGTTATTGCTGAGAAGCATTTTACAGTATGGACATACCATAGTTTGCTTATCCATTCGACAGCTAAATGACAATTGAATTGTTTCCAGATTGAGGTGATTACAAATAAAGCAACTATAAACATTTATTTTGAACAATACTTTAAAAATATTTATTAAGAAATGCCTCAGGAGAATGGGAGAAAGGACAGAGGAGCAGGGCAGGGGGAGTGTCCCAGGGGAGCAGTCTGATGTCTTCTGCAGGTGGGGACAGGCAGAGGAGACTTGTGTTGTCCAGGTGGATGCAGAAGTGCTCTGGGCTGGAACCAGTGCAGAGAAACCTAAGGTGGTGAGGACATCTTGCTCCTGTAGCTGTTCAGAGTCCACATGACTGAGGTCCAGACAAGGTGTCAGGATCCACAGAGAACAGGGTCCTCTGGTTGCCCCCTGATATTGTCTGGTCAGCTCTCCCCTTCATTGGAGCCTCACTTCATGAATCTGGCAGGGTTCTGCCCTCTTACATTGGAGCCACCCCATTGCTGACACGTGGTATGCAACAGCACAGTTGTCGGACACAGGTAGCAATCCCCCTAGTTACCCGCTTCCAGAGCTTTCTGCTGGCGTGGAGTTGCCCAGAGTCAGACTGGGAGGCTAATCCAGGTGTGGGGGTTCTTGCAGGCGGGAAGTGGAAGTGAATAGGCGGCTGGCTGGCCCTCCTGATATGCTTCTGCCCTAAGCGTTTGGCCTCCTCAGGCAGAGGAAGCTCACAGGGCAAGGAGAAGGTGTGAAGGGCAGGCTCACTGGGGCTCCTTATTGGGAGGACAGGGGAATGGGAAGAATCAAGGGGACATGGCTGAGGCTTAACCATGGGAGGCACAGGCTTCCCCTGGAACATGAAGCCCTTCCCCTGGTTTTTCTGGTGCTGGAGTAAGAGGTAGGTAGCCATGGCTCCATTGAACTTTCTCTTGGCCAGGGACACCCAGGTCTTGCGTAGATCATAACCCATATCAAACATTATGGTCAGTATTTCGGGGTCTGGGTGTTTGAGGAGTGCCTCATGATAATGAGGGGGTAAATTCCGCTCACCCTGCATCAGCCATATGTGCTGAAGGATCTGCTTGGCTGTGGGCCGCTTCCTGGGGTCCAGGGTCAGCATTTGGTAAATGAGCATCCGTGCTGCCAGAGAAACATGGGGAGGGTCACGGTACAATCCCAGCACGATCTGCCGCATGGTCTCCTTACAGGTGGATCCCATAAATGGGAGCTTCCGTGTCAACATAAAATACAGAGTGACGCCCAGGCTCCAGATGTCCACTGGGGGGCCCTCATATGCTTGCCTCCGGATAATTTCTGGGGCAATGTGTGAGAGAGTGCCCCAGGACTCCTTCAGTTTCTGGCCGGGTGTGACCCAGGTGCTGAAGCCAAAATCGATAAGTTTGATGTGACCTTTGGCATCCAGCATGATGTTCTCTGGCTTCAGGTCTCGGTGCACCATGCCCTTGTCATGGCAGTAGGCTACGGCACACACTACCTCCCAGAACAGTCTGCGCGCCTCTTCCTCCTGCATGCCACCCAGCGGGATTTGGTCCAATAGCTGGCCCCCACCTGCGAGCTCCATCACCAGGTAGATATTTCTGTGGGTCTCAATGACCTGAAATAACTGGATTACGTTGGGATGCTCCAGGCTCCTCATCATATCTGGTTCAGAGAGGGCCTGGAGTTTCTGCCCTTTCTTCTGCAGGACTTTCACTGCCACCTGTGCCCCAGTGAGGCAATGGCGGGCTAGTTTGATCTGGCCAAACCCACCATGCCCAATGTCCCTCAGGACCTCATACTGGTCCCTCAGGACTGTAGTCTTGCAGGAGCTGGGCCCCTGCCCCACTCCACTACTCTCACTACTCTGGCTATCCATCCTAAGCAGGAACACCAACTAAGGATGCTAGCTTAAAAAAAAAATAACAGACTAAAACAACAAACCCAAATCAAAAACAAAAACAAGACAAAACAACAAACCCAAATCAAAGAACCAATATCCAAAGACCACCACCAACAACCACCAACCACCAACCACCAAACGCGCTAACTATCTGGGAGTCCGACAGGTCACCACCAAGAGCTTCCTGTACTTGTGGACAAAAACTCAGCCAAAGCCACTCTCTTATATACCTGCACTTTGACACTTGCTCACAATGGCTCATTGTGACATCAGAGGAAGCAATGGCCCAGGCATGCCTGGCCATAACTCCCAGTGGTCATTTCCCTTTTGGGCCTCCAGAACTGCTTTCATTTTCAGAATAGGAATAAGGAGCTCCAGACTTTTTTTTTTTTTTTTTTGCTTTATTGGGTAATGGAGACTGATATATACTTGTTTAGAAATTAGTATTTCTACAGAAGTTCAATGTACTTTTGATTTTCATTAGAAAAATCTCTAATAACTCTGGCTTTGTAAGATATCTACACTCAAGATATTCAATTCCTTTTTTCTTCCAACTTCTAATAACTGCTGTTTAAAGGTTGGTAGTGCTTCAGTCACATGTGATACTGTGACAAAATTTTCTGTTCCCTAAGACACCACATAGCACCTATGGGGATTAGAAGGGGAAGTTTCTCATAATTTCTCCATACAGTCCTACACATAATGCTTATGCATTCCAAGGTGACACTAGTAATTGATGGGGATGGGTAGAGATGCACAAGAACAGCATTTTGTGGTACTGATGCTGAGGGAAACTGACTGGTCCAGAAGCATCAAGCAGCAGTCAAGGGGAAGAACTCCAAATTTTATTTTACAGCAGTGGGCCCAGAGGAAAACAAAACTACAAATTCTGAGCCCCTATGCCCAGTTTTTTTTACAATATTTACAGGTATCTAGTGTCATAAATTTTCTAGTCTACCTGACATAGAATTGTGCAAGTGGTTTCTAGAGGTAGCATGTTTACAGAAGCAGAGTGTGATATGAGGAAGAATTGGCTCCTCTTACAAGGCCTTTGATAAATCTCTAGTTTTGAGCCCAGAGCCTTCATAGGTTCATTTACACTTCAAAAGGGAGGAGGCCAACTACCAGGAGAAGTTATCTACAATGCAGAAGGTAGGGACCCATGGTCCATCAGGATTCCTGAAGAAAGGCTGGGGGGGGTGGGACATTGGTTTATTACAATAACATTTTTATAATTTCATTTAATAAACAAGTCTGGTTTTGTCATCACCCTGGAGTTATGTGGCTCTAGGTTCACATTGGAGGTGGTTCTCCATCTCATGGTAAAGGGATGCCCAGGGACACTGCACAGACATATCCCTAGGACATCCATAAAATCAAAGGGATGGAAATTCAAATATTTTACATAGAAAATCTATTAGATAGGAAAGAAGATAATCAGGATATAAGGCACAGTGGATCAGTAGCCTTCCCTTCTCTCCTTATAAAGTCACATGTCTCACTGAAACAACAGCTTGCCCTATTCTCTTATGACCCCATCTTAGGTGATTACATCATAATATTGCTATTTCTGAAAAAAAGGCCTTATTCCTAGGTGCAGGATTAGAACCTATACAACGGCTCTGAGATATATAATTAAACCATAACTTGCTCCATTCCTATTTTTCTAAGAGCTTTTATCCATAGTTGTGGAATTTTGTCATACATCCACCCATTCAATCATCTGACATCCTGGGCTCATGAATGAAGCGCATATCTTTAGCGGGTATGGTCTTGCCAAGTCTTGATGCCCATGACCCACTAATCCTTCTCTTGGTCACCTCTTAACAATTCTACCAGCCAACATCAGCACACTGAGGACAAAGCTGCCAATACACGAACCCTCTTTGAGGGAAGGAGGGGGACACTATTTCCTTAATAGGCTGTTGATGTCTTCAGGGTCTGTCATAATTAATATTCCATTTAATACTTGATGTTGAAAATTTGTCTCTTCTTTCCTTCATTGATGTTATTAAAAATTTGTGAATTTTATTAATCATTTCAAGCAAGCAGCTCTTTGTCTCCTTGATTTCTTCCATTGTCTCTAATTAATTTAATTAATCTCTGCTCTGATCTACATTAATTCTTTCTTCTGCTTCATTTTGGTTTATTTGCTCCTCAAACACCCTGCCCTCAACACCCAAGATTTCTCAGGTGGTAAAAATGATTATTAAATTGTGCCTACTCCTCATTTCTAATGTGGTTTTAATGCTATTAATTTCCAAGTACTGCTTTAGATGTGTTCTGCAAATTTTTTAAATATTTTTCACTAGGTTCAGTGTCTATTTTATTTTCTTGGGAAATTTCTTGACTAACAGAATATTTAGAATTATGCTTTTTCCCCAAGGTTTTGGAAGTTTTCTTTTATCTTACTGTTTTCTAGTTTGAGTTTTTCGTGGTGAAAGAACACACTGAGTATAATTTCAATTTAGCAACTTTGCTTCATGGTGTGGGTAATGGTTTATATTGACTTTTTTTTCTTCAATGGGTTATAGAGACTGATGTTTACTTGTTTTAAAATTAAAATTTGTACAATAATTCAATGGACTTGTCATTGGGAGTCTAATTTTTAAAAATAAATTTGGGCTTTGGAAGGCCTCATCATATCTACACTTGAGGTATTCAATTCCTTTTTATTCCTAATAATTGGTGTCAAAAAGATGGGAGCATCTCACTCATATCGCATACCAAAATGCTCTGTTGCCTAAGACATTGTAGAGCACATTCTTAATACCAATGGTATTGAGACGAAGGAAGGATTTATCTTAATTTCCCCATATTGCCCTCGTGTGATTTCTCATTATAAGCTGGTTTCAGAGGTCTCAGTTTTTGGTCAGCTGGCTCCATTCCTTGGGGATTGAGAGTGAAGCAGGACATCATGGTGGAAGAGTGTGGCAGAGGGAAGTTTTCACATGATGATCAGTAAGCAGAGCCATAGGATCTTCAAGCATGTGTTTAAGAACTCTTACCCAAACTCTGAGGTCACAATGTAACAAAGATTTGCTCTATTTCTTGTAATATTTGTATAACTTTACATTTTAGCTCATAAATCCATTTAGAGATAATTCTTGAATAAGGTTTAGTGTGAAGATCAAGGATTTTAATGCTTGGGAATTTTTTAATTTTTTTGTAGCATATCGATATTCAGTTGTTCTTACACTCTTTTTTGGAAAGGATATCTTTTCTTCCTTGAATTATCTTTACACCTCTAGCAAGAAGCAATTAACACCACACATGTGGGTCTATTTTTGGGCTCCATTACAGTACATGTGTGTGCTTTTCTCTAGTACCATGCATCAGTTTTCTAGGATTCTGTAATCCAATAGTATCAGTTTTTCAATTGTGTTCTCACCTTCCAAAATTGTTTCATCTATTCTTGTTCTTTCATGTTTCTAAAAGGGAAAAAAATGCTTGTTAATTACTACTATGAAAAATTTTTATTTTCTCTGGGAATATGGATTGGAATTTTGTTGAATTCATATATAAATGTGCAAAAAATTGAGATAATTAAAAATATCAAGTCTTCCAATCCATAACCCTTTTATATATCATTCTATTATTTATTTGCTTGCTCAATTTCCTCAATGTTTTGTACAATATATTCAGATTTTGCACATATTTAGTTAAGATTTATTTCTAAGTATTTCATGGAGTTTTTAGTGATATTATAAACAATATCTTTTTGGGGGGGAGGGTGGACATGGGGAATTGAATCCAATAGTGTTCTAATACTCAGCTACATCTGAGCCATTTTTATTCTTTATTTTGAGACAAGGTGCTGCTATGTTGTCAAGTCTGGCCTTGAACTTGTTATCCCTCCTGAGTTGCTGAGATTACAGGCATGCACCACTAGGCCTTTATTTAAAATAATACTTTTCAAAGGTTAATTTCAACTTTAATTTATTTTTATGTAAATGTTCTTGTAGCTTATGAACTTGCTTGTGTACTTTCTTCCTCAGCTTCCCCAGTCACTGGATTACTGAAATGTACTCCCATGCCTGGCTTTTGTGTTTATTAGAAGGGGTTTAACTACAAGTTGAACTGTTTGAAGAAAATACACAGAACCAATCTTATTATCTCATTCTTCTTGAATATATTTTGGCAGTTTGTGTCTTTCAGGTGATTTGTTCCTTTGCTAACTTGCTGAATTTATGGTCATAGACTAGTTCACAAGGTCCCTTATCATCCTTTCATGGCCACTCTTTCATTACTAATAATTTCATTGTTTTTGCAGTGCTGGGGATTGAACTCAGGACCTTGAGCATGGTAAGTACATACTCTACCACTGAGCTACGTCTCCAGCTCATTCCTGATATTTTTAATTTGTGTCTTTCTTGTTTCCTTTGTCAATTTTATTCATTTTTTCAATTAATTGCTTTTGCTTTTGTTGATTTTTTTCTTTTTGCTCTAATTCTTTCATTCTGGGTTTCATTGATTTCTGCATTTATTTTCTTTTCCCTTCCTTATGTTGCTTTTGGTTTATTTTATTTTTTGTAGTGCTGGTCTAATGACGCTGAATTTTTTTGTTTTATTTTCGTATATCTTGTCTTTATCTCTTCTTTTTTGTTCATTTGTTTTTGTTTTTAAATAAAATTCACAAAATAAAATGTAGTGGCATTTAGTACACTTGCAATTTTGTAGGATCATCATCTCTCTCTAGTTCCAACATATTTTAATCACCCTTACAGAAAGTGTTAAAACCATTAAGAAGTCACCTTTCGTTTCCTCTCCACATAACCCATGCAAAGCTCTAGTCCAACATCTGTCTCTATGGATTTATATTTTTATGGTGTTCCATATGAATGGGATCATAGCTTCTTTCACAAAGCATATAGTTTTCAAAGTTCATTCATATTGTAGTAGGTGTGAGTACTTTAATCTTTTTTATGCTTAAATAATATTCTATTGTATAGATATGTCACATTTTTTAAATTCATTTTTCAACTGTTTTTACCTCTTTCCTACTGTATAAAGTGCTTGTTATGGTTTGGATATGAGGTGTTCACCCAAAAGCTCATGTGTTGGACAATGCAGGCATGTTCAGAGGTGAAATGATTAGATTATGAGAGCGACACCTACATAGATACAATAATCCATTTGATGGATTAATAATTAAATGGATTATTGGGTAGTAACTGTAGGCACATGGGGCATGGCAGGAAGAGGTCACCTGGGGCATGCCCTTAGGAATTATATTTGTCCCCAGCTCATTGTCTCCCTCCACTTCCTGGCTCCTGTGAGCTGAAAAGCTCTCTTCCACCACACACATTCTGCCATGATGTTTGGTCTCATCTTGGGCCCAAAGCAATGGAATTGGCCAACTATAGACTAAGACCTCTGAAACTGTAAGCTCAAAATAAAAATTTTCTCCTTCATATTATTCTTGTCAGGTTTGTGGTTATAGGAATGAAAAACTGACTAGCAATGCTGAATTGAACATTCATCTGCAAACATTTGTTTGATTCCCTTTCAGTTACACCTAAGAACAGAACTGCTGGTTCATATGGTAAAACTAAGTTTAACTTTTTGAGAAACCATCCAACCAATTACCATAGCAGTTGTGCCATTTTACATTTCTACCAGCAAAATACAAATGTTCCAGCTTTTTTCCATATCCTCTGCAATACTTGTTATTTTCTGATTTTTTAAAAAAAATATAACAAAGTAGTAAATGTGATGTAATCTCTCATTGTGGTTTTGGTTTGCAATTCCCTAGTGACTAATGATGTTTAGTATCTTTCCTTGTAATGTTGATCATTTCTATGTCTTGTATGGAAAAATGACTATTCAAATTTTTGTCCATTTTTAAATTAAATTCTTTGTCTTTTTGTTCTTGAGTTGCATGCTATCAGTTTCATTCCTTTCAACATGTTTATATAGAGAAATATAATATAGAAGTATGTAGAGATATAGATAGACACCGATATAGATGCACATATCCTGTGTTATATTTTCATTCTCTCAATGGTGTCCTTAGATTCAATTTTGATAAAATCTAATTTATTCCTTTTTTTCCTTTCCTTACATGTACTTTGATGATACAGCTAAGAAATCATCTACTAGTTCAAGATCTTGAATATTATCTATGATTTATTCTAAGAGTTTGAGTTTTACCTTTTATATTCATTCCTTTGATTCATTTTTGAGTTAATTTTTGTATATTGTGAAAAGTAAGGTCCAACTTCATTCTTTTGCATTTAGATACCCAGTGTACTTAGTATCGTTTATTGAAACAAACATTATTTTATCATTAAATGAGGAAAAGTTTTGTTTCAAGGCTCATGGTTTCAGAAGTCTTAGTCCATGGAAGGCTATCTCCATTCCTTGGGGCTTGAGGTGAGGCAGAACATCATGGATGAAGAGTGTAGCATATGAAGCAGTTCACAGGGTGATCAGCAAGCAGAGAGAGATAATTTTCCCTACCAGATACAAAATATATACCCCCAAATCATGCCCCCAATGTCTCACCTCCTCCAGCCACACCCTATCAGCCTTCAGTTATAAGTCATTTAGTTCATATCAGGGAATTAAATCACTGATTAAGTTTAGACACTCACAACTCCATGATTTTTTCTCTAAACCTTCTTGCATTGTCTTAAACATTAGCTTTGGGGGGATATTACATCTAACCTATAACATTCCGCTCCTGGCCCTCAAAAACTCACAACCTTCTCAACAATGCAAAATATACTTTGTCATTTCCCAGAGTGCTCACAGTCTCAACAGTTCCAATATTTCTCAAAGTTCAAGTCCAATGTCTTCTCTGAAGCTCAAGGCAATCTCTCATTATGAGCTTCTGTAAAATTAAAGCAATTTAAACATATTCAATATACAGAATAAACATTTCCATTCACAAAATTAGGGGCATGGAAAGAATGCATAGGATCAAAGCAAGACCAAAATCCAGCTGTACAAACAAATCTTGTAGCTCTATGTCTCCCATCTGGGGTACTTGCTTGTCTCTGGTCAATTCCTGAAGTTTTCCTAGGAAAATGTCCCATGTTACTGGCATTTTTTAATCTCTGTTGGCGGAGGTCTCCACTGCAGCTCTAGCTTCCTCCTCAAATTTCCATACCTTGCCTTCTTAGGGAGAGCCCTCAGGGACTCAAGTTCTGCAGCACTTTTGTTGGCTTCCAAGGCCTTCCTTTGTAATCCTGGTGGAAGCCTTCATGACCCCTTAACTCCAACATCATGCATTCCTGTAGAACCAGCACCAGATGGTTGATGCCAGGGTCTGCCACCATCTTGAGTAGTTTCCAAGTCTCCACAGACCCTGGGTGAAGTGTTCTCTGAGTGCCTATACAGCTGAGCATGTTGAACAACCTTCCTAGGCCCCCTTGTCCAAGAAGGGTGCCTCACTGGTCTCTTCTCAAGAGAATTTTCACCTTTACTTCCTTGAACTTGAGATGGGTGTGGTCTTGCCAGCTCCTGAGTTGCCCTCAAGCCATTTTTATTATTGTCTCTGGGCAAAGTCTTTAGTATTTCTTCAGTGGTGGTAATGTTTTTAACAACTACAACTTCCTTAGACCCAGTTTTAGTCCCAACTTTCAAGTTCACTTTTTCCAAATCTTTCTGCTCTGCTTTTTGCTCCTGATCATCACAATAAAGTTGGCTAAAAGCCACCAGCAATATATATCCATGCCACTGCCTAACTGCTATGCTGCCTAGAAATTTCTTCTACCAGATTAAGACGACCATTGCTTTTAAAATTAGCCTCACAGAAAGTCTCAGGACATGGACAAAATGCAGGCAACTTCTCAAACAGAACATAACATGAATTGTCTCTACTGCAAATTCCAATGGAGTCCTCCTTTTTTTGAATCCTCTTGAGCCCTGTCTTCACTGACCATGGTCCTATTGCCATTCTGGTCTTCTGAGCTTCCACCAGAATTGGCCATTAATCTCTACTTACAACAGTCTAAAGTATTTCCAGATTGTATTGCTAAACATCTCAAAATTTCTCCCACCAATTCCAAAAACTCAAAAATCTTTTGAATCACATGATGAGTTTCATTGCATCAATGACCGTACTCTTCAGTAACAATTTCTGTTGTTGTCAGCTTTTTTACTGCTATGACTAAATGACCTGACCAGCACAAATGTAGAGGAGGAAAAGTTTATTTGAGGGCTCAGAGTTTCAGAGGTCTTGGTCCATGGGAGGTTGGTTCCATTCCTTGAGACTTGAGGTGAGGCAGAAAGTCATGGCAGAAGGGTGTGGCAGAGGGAAGGAGCTCACATGTTGATCATAAAAGAGGGAGATACTCCATTCACCAGATACAAATATACCTCCAAAGCCACACCCCAATTCCCACTTCCAACAACCACACCCTGCCACTTCAATTACAATTTAGTTAAACCCTATCAGGGGATTGAATCACTGATTGGATTAAGACTCTCACATCCCACTTGTTTTTCTGGAATTTTCATGACTTTTGAAGAGTACTGGCTATTTATTTTGGGCAGTGTCCCATCATTTGGATTTTCTGATGAATTCTCATAATTAGATTGCGTTTACCCATTTTGGGGAAGAATGTCACAAAACCAATACACTCTTATTAGCAAATAACATGGGGAGGATACGTTATGTTGATAACATTTTACTGGCGATGTTCACTTTGATGACCTGGGTAAGATGGTGTTTTCTAAGTTTCTGCATTGCCAAGTTATTCTACCCCTTGTAATTAATACACCATGTGGCAGAAGATATTTTGAAATTATGCAAAATAATCTGATTTCAAATATTTGTAACCTTTTAAAGAAACACAGATTAAAGCCACCCAGAAACTTTCCTCAAGATCACTAACTTGCAACCTTTGGACAGTAAGAATAGTGGTAGCCAAGCCCATGTAAACAAGCTGATATGCAGTGGCCAACATCAAGTCACCCAAACACTGTCCAGGAGTGGGGCTGATAATATCCAAAGCCCCTGACAAATTTTCTTGGGGAAAAGGTGGGCTATCTTTCAGTTGCAGGTCGTCTATTTCCTATCTTTGAAAGATTTGGTTTAAAATGGCTGTGTTCCAGCAGCCAGTGAGCAGCCCTGCTGAGAAGAGTTGGCAACATTATTGCATTGTTTGAAACCATTTGTGCACCCTTGAACTTTAGTCAATACTTGGGGTTGTCATTCCTTTTTAGGGTTATGAGCATTTGATACCATGAGTCATACAAGATGCTTGTTCTCAGCACCAACATAACAGGCCAAGGCCCATCATGACTTCCAGGAATGGGTAGTGGGAGGGCTAAAGGGGGAGAGCAGAATAATTTTAGACCTTGGCATAATTGTAGGGCAAGAGTGAAGAGTTAAATGACCAACATAAGGTTTCGATTTTCTGTTTCTGTTTTTTTCTTCCATTTGTGAGGGGGCTTCTTCCCTATTATTAAATGTAATGAAGCATAATCCTCAAATAAATACCTTTCTGTTAATATAGGAGGTATTTGGTGACCTCGGGAAATAAAAGTACATCTTGATAAATCATTCAAGAGTCAAATGATAGGCTTCACAATGGATACCTCAGACTTTTTTTCTTTGTAATTATTCTTTAAAATGTAGGAAATTTATCAATCACAAATCACTCGTCAATCACAAATCAAGCCCCTAATTTTTATTTTCAAGCATGAATCATGTTTGTCAAAGCTTACTGATTGTTAACTAATAGAGACTTCAGCTTTCCCAATGAGGAAATCCACATGCCATAGATAAAGGGAAGGAGGAGAACAGAACAGAGGTAACCATGTTTTCTTTTCAGGTGACCTGAAAAGAAGGGGTTCAGTGATAAAAAACTGCGAAGATTTCGTCTTGGCTTTCAATGGGTCTCACTATTTCACTTCACATCATAGATCACACATAAGGTATTTATGGTTTTAAAAATTCATTTTATTAAGAAAATGATTAAAAAATGTTTGCTTTTAATCTCATTTTAATTTCTTGGCAACAAAAATAATAGTGTCATTCTGGATGTGATTCAACTGTCTGATGGACACTAAATCAAAATTTGTTTGATTTTATTCCTTTTGTTGGCTGAGTTGATAAGTTAATTCCACATGATCAGCATGGAGACATCACTAGCATTACCCCACGTTTGGAAGGCATGTTCTTGGCAGGAAAAGAAAGGCACCTCCATAGAGTCTCTTGCCATGTTCTTGTTTTCCTTCTTTCTGAGATCTCCCTCATTTCATTGTATCTAACTACATATACATTTGACTTCAATCCCTAAAGCCTTAAAAACTTGCATTTAGATTGATGGATGATTAAACCTTGGGCTTGAAACTTTGAGGGTTTTTTTTTGTACTAACATTCATTCAGTTTGTTTAGGTTCCTCAATCCAGAATCTGTTCAAGTTCATGATTTGGTGTCAACACATAATCCCTGACCAACAAGAGAACTTTTCGTTTTTTCATGGAATGATCCCTGCCCCGCCCCCCCCCCCCCCAAAAAAAAATCTCTATCCCTTCCTCACCTCAGTTTAGACACACACACACACACACACACACACAGACACAAATACATTTTTTTTGCTGAAATATTTCAATCCAAACTCTAAAATGCCAATTGATGAGATTGTTTTTATTTATAAGATAAAAACCATAGAACTAATTTCTAGGATGATTTTTAGGTCTGAGAACTTCTAAATTGAGAGATTTTTTAAATAGCATATTTCAAGAGTTTATTCTAGTGGTATTGTCTTTATTTCAGACCATGTTGTCTTATGTACTCAATATAAATTATTTTTTTCAAGTAATAATCTCATAGTGGCAAGACTTGCCTCAAGCAACTCATGCCTTACTTACCTTTACTGACTTGCTTTTCTTCTTTTAATCTTACTGTAAATCATATTATCAGAAAGTATACATTGTACATAGGATGCTTTTGGAATTCAGAAACTATTTAGAAATAACTTTAAAATATGAATCTCTTAGGTCACAACATATCTGTTCTCATTCATACCTGGGCTCAGCCACATAGACTCATCCTTTAGTTCCTAAATATTCTACACATTTTCTTTCACTTCTAAACTTCCATATAACCCAAGAAGTAGCAGAATCACCGCAAAGCAGAGCCCAAAACAGGTAAAAGTCCTTTAAATATTTCTTTTTTTATAATGAACCAGCTACACTTAAAAATAAACTATGAAACCATTGATATTATGTGTTAAGAATAATTTGGGAAAAGAAGTTCAAAAATGGAGACATTCTGAATGTTTGAGAGAATCATACCAACTACATCCAAATATTGGGCAATCTTTGAGGCCTCACTCAGAGACTTCTCTCTTTGGTGAGTGGACATTTGGTGACCTGGACATTTGGTCCAAATTAGTTGCTAGGGGACTTTCAATCACCACTCCACAGGTTTCAGCACATGCTGTTCATGGTCTTGCTTCTTCCTTCCAGGCACTGAGCAGGGGACATTTATTCTACATTAACAGTCACTGTTGTCTTACTTGGCGGCCCTGATCTCCTGGTTTCTAGTGTCCTTTGCAGGACTACTTTTTCTTCCATTTTTGCATTTGTCAGACCAAGCTGTTTCAATTAACTCCAACTTAAAAAATAAAAAAATAAATTTCACTTCTCTCTTCCTTTTGATTCTCTCACTCCACCAATATTTCCTCTTCTTTCTAAAGTTATGTGTCAGGATGTCTTAGAAGATATCTAATGAGCCATTCCAATCTCACTGATATTTCCTGGTTTCTTCATCTGCATATAGTTCTAAACAGTTCCTTGATGGCTCAGATGTAGATATCAGTGTACAGGCCTTTAGATGAATGATATGGACTGATCTTTCAATATCAATTAAACAATGAATGTTAAAAAAAACTCACTATATGATCACACTTTGGTTCAATTCCTTTTTTTAAGGGCTATTTTCCTAGCAATATTGTAAGTTCCATGAAGTCAGAATACGACTGTTTTATTTTGGTTTCATGTACTTTCCTATCCCCTGGCTTCTAGTAAAATGCCTCACACATAATAAGAACTCATTGCATTTTTGCTGTTCCTGAGAGTTAGTGATGCTAAAATTCAAATAATAGCCAACAACAATGAATATTTATTGAGCCTTCTATGTATGACCCAAATAATCCCCAAACCTCTCAAAGCTGAAGGCATTAATCTAAATGGGCCCAGATTGACAGCTCTCCCAGGTGCCTAACAGAAGCAAATGCGAAGTCTTTGAGAGATAATAATTTAAAACCCAGGTTTCAAAGAGTTCTTCCAGATTATGGTTCAAAAGTACATGATATCACCATTAAAAAAATCAGATAGTCACAAGGAAACAAACTTTTAAGAGTGAGTCATGTAAATAATAAGGTACAGAATTGGATTTACAGATATTAGAGATAAAAACTACAGATTATACAGGATGCTTACTATGTATAAATGAATAAAGGAAGAAATTAAAAGTATAATGAAAGATGAATATAATATGAAATTTGGATGCTTTTATTTAAAATAAACTAGATAAAACTTCTAAAATGAAAAGGTAAATAATTTAGACACCCTTTGGAATGGCTAAATAGCAGATTTGACATGAATAAAGATAATCAAGTAGAGTAGATTTCCTTGAAAAAAAATCCAGAATATAGTGCATAAAGAAAAAAGAAAAAAATGAAGAAACTTGAAGGACAGAGAAAGATGACTTAGTATACATCTAATCATTGTTCTTAGAGGAAAAAGTAAAGGATATGACAACTCACTTAAAAATAGCAGGAAACATTTCCAGAATTGAAGAAAGACACCAACCCACAGATAAAGAAAGTTGATTGAGTCTTAAGCAAAAAAGATTTAAGAAAAAAATACATATCTAGTCTCATTAAAGTGCTGAATGCCAAAGACATAAGAGATTTAAAAAAAAAAAAAAACGAATGTAAGGAAAAAAGGAAGCACCATAGATAACACCTAAGAGCAAGGACTTGGGAGGCAGACAGCCTGTGTTCATTTACTGGCTTAGACCCTTAACTGGATGACATCAGGCAAAACAGTGAACCTCTGGTGCCTCAGATAATTCATTTGTAAAACAGGAATGACAATACCTTAGACTCCTAGTGTTGCTATATGAATTGAACAAGTTAATCTTCTTTAAGCTCAAAGAACAGAGTCTAGTACATGGCAAAATGAAAGATGTTATTTAAGTACAATTTAAAAGTATAATATAATATAATAACAGCTGACTTCTCATCAGCAGCAATGGAATATAACAGAATGACACATTCAAATTTTATAAAAAATAACTATTTAACTAGAATTGTGCACCAGAAAAACATTTTCAGACATAAGCATCAATTAAAGATATTTACAAAAAAAAAAAAAAAACCAAAAAAACAAAAAATAGACAACCTGACAGTCCAAAAAAGTCCTTTCTAAATGTGCTTCTAAAAAATGTACTTGGAAAACAATAAAAGTGATCCCAAAGAAAAGTGCATCTCATTCTGAGATGCAGAATGTAACAAAGAACAAAGAAAATGGTTCACCCATGGGTAGATCTAAACAAATGTTGATTGTTTACAAGAATGAAAATAATTTCTTAATCAAGATGGAATAAAACACTATATAACAATGGCAGAATTGCTAGTGAGATAATATGTGTTTGAACATTCTGAGAGCTTTCTGCTTTTTGGGAGGAGTGTAAAACGCTGCCTAAGTTTAGAATATGCAAGGTAAGTTTGCAAATTGAATATACAAGATAAAATTTCCGGAGGAACATAATAGTGAATTTCTAGAAAATTCACTAAGAATAGAAATACAGTGTGTAACAGGAAGTGACAAAAAAGTACCTAGCTGCTTAGAATAAAAGTGACCCTCTGCAAGACTGGAATGAAGCCTGCCTCTGTAGGCCATCATCACAGAGCAAAGGACACTGCCTGCCCTTCAAGTAAGGCCATATCTCCTGGGACTATGGACTTCTATCATCAGGAGTCACTGGCAAGAACTGACCTGCTCCTGACCCTCAAGATATTTTACACCTTTTGTAGCAATCACAGCCTTGCTGTCTCCAGATCACTGGGAATAATGGCATTTAACTTTTCATCTCTTGCCACAAGAACCAAGAATTTGAAGGTCATACCCCATCCACCAGATTCCCCATTACTTTGTGCATTCCCTTTTCTGATTGCTTCTCATTTTCTGAAACTTTCTATGTGAATATTCTCTTCACATTCTTGTTTACTTAAAGCATGGCTATTCCTTGGTGACATAGCTTCCCCTTGTTTCCTCTCTAAGAGTGGCTATGTTCTCTGACCACACTTCTCATATCACTGGGCCTGGAGGTCTAGAAACTGTTTTCCTATGTATTTGATGAGAATTCCAGACTATTCTTTCTTCCTCATGCACAAACCACTCTTTGAGTCATCAGATTAAACCATCTGCTACTGAACTAACTGCTGTTACCCACTGTTCCTTCCCCATGAACATATCATTGAAGAGTTTAGCTCCTGGTTTACTGTCTGTAAGTTTCCATAAGAGTCAAATCCAAATCTCAGAACCTGAATAAAACCAAATATTACCTCAATATAACCCAGAATTACTTTTGAGATGGTGAAGAGGAAGTAGGTCTGGCTCCATTCAAGGATTCAGACTGATAGAGGCCCTGCCATCTTCACCACATGACTTCCAAGGTTAATCCTGGAGGGCATTGTCCACCCAGAAGATGGAAAAAGAGAAAGTACAAGATCATGAAAACATACTTTTCTGAGGCAGGCAAGGGGCTTCTGAGAGGAAGAAACTGAGTTTGTGTGTAGCTGGCCTAGCGTGTTCTTCTGGAACCAGCTCTCTCTTCTGTTCTTCCTCACACACTCATGCTTCCTAGGAGATAATCCAAAGTGCTACCCATTCACTGCTGCAACTCAAAGGTCAGATCACCAGGTGCTATGCTGCAATATTCCTCAGGTCTAAATGTGACTCCTGAGACCTATACTAGTGACAGGTGTATGGCCTGTACCCATTCAACCCTCCCACACCACACACACTCACACACTCTACAGTAGTGAAGAACAGAAACAAGATAACCATTATTCAGATATCCACTTTGAAAGTGGAAATTCATGGCAATGAAGAAAGCCCCATCACCAAAACCTCTGCCTTCTGCCACGGATGAGTGGAATTCCTGATTACACCTGATTCTGCTTTCTAGAAGGAATTATTTCATTCATAGTTCTTGTGACTACGAAGTTCAATTTCCTGGGAGGCTTATCCTAATATCTTCCAGGGCCACCAATCAAGTCAATTTGGAGGAATATGACTTCTGGGGCTGTGGAACTTTGAAACTTAAAAGAAGAAAAAAAAACTTTTAAAAGTCTGTTAGCTGAGGTTTGTTGTACTTTGACAAAACTGTTCCCTTAAAAATTTAATAGACCATGGATGGATGTAATTTCATTAGTTGGTTGTCAGTAAACATTCCCACAACCTACATTCAAGCCTTCTTGTTCCCAGGTCTGTCTCTCAACAGAAAGGCACCTAACATAAAACCATTGGATTTAGGGAGAGGGCCACACCTTTAATCTGATCATTGCCAGAAAGCAAGTTTTAATGGGGCTTTGTCATTCAAAGTCTTTTCATTTTTATTTCATTCTTAGTTGGAGTTGGTAGTAGAGAGCTTTTCAAGCATTTTGAGGCCTCAAATTTCTCTATTCTCCCAACTCCTTTTTATTACTGCTTCTAAAGGGCAATTCTTGCCTGGGCTTATCTCTTACTTCTGAAATATTTGCTAAATATATATATATATATATATATATATATATATATATATATATATATATAAAATATATAAAATCAACACAAACTTCTAACATTTTTCTGACCTTCTCCCCTGCAGCCAAAGCAAAAGTCAGTCCTCCCACTGTTGTGTCACTGTCTGACAAGCCACATCCAACATACAGCTTCACTTGGCCATTATGATCTTGACCCACTTCTGCTCCTCTCCCCCAACTCAGGGCACTGGAGCCACACTGCCTGCCCTGTGCTTTTTGGTACTGCATGAGTCTTCCTATTATCGTAACTTTGTGTTTTCTACTGTCTCTCTGGGTCAAAGATATCTGAAATTTTGTTAAAGATTGTCAAATTTTCCTACTTAAAGATATTACCATTTAAATTCTCATCAGCAATATACACTTTCACTTTGTCAAGTTGATCAGTAAAAAAAAACGGTAACCACATATTGTACATTTCTCTTAATATGAATGAGATTTCGGGTCTTTCATGTGCTTAAGGATCTTTTTTTGTGTGTGTGAATTCTATTCTTCATAGTTTTATCAGTTTTTAAAAATTTTTCTTAATTTCTAGCAAGAGGCTGTTTACATATTAGGAAAATTATCTTTATAATAGATGTGGCAACTTTTCCGCAAGTTGATTGTTCTTACAATTTTCTTTACACTTTTTCCTTCTCTCCATATATTTAACTTTTTTTTTTTTTTCATCTTGCATGCTCTCATTTGTTAGTTTTCTCATATGGCTTTCAGAATATATACCATGTTAGAAAAGTTTTCCCTGGCGGAAGTAATAAGAAAATTCATCCATGCATTCATATGATATTTATATGATTTTCTTCTAAAATGTATTTATTCTTTTTGAAGTTTTTCTTGGAAAATGTAGTGAGGTATCAGTGCAACTTTATCATTAATTATTTTCCATATTTTATTAATTCCCATATGTATTTGAGTCTATGCCTGGAATTTCTATTCTGTTCCATTGATCTACCTGGTTATTCACATTTAATTCAACCCTGCTTTAATAATTGACATGTGCAGTATATCTTACTATCTGACCAGGCTAATCCCTATATTATTCTTTTACAGAGTTTTCCTGGATATCATTGTTTATTTTTCTGCACAAACCTAAGAATGATTTTCTAATATGGCTTTAGGTTCCATTTCCCCAGTACCACAAAACAAAACAAAACAACAACATCAATAACCCTTTAGAATAAGACTTCTGAGTTTCAAAAAAATTTTTTTAGTATTGTTTATTGGGATCCTGAATGAATATATTTGAACTAAGATGGTTAGTCTGAGTATTCACATCTCAGTTCTTTAAAGTCATAACTGCTTAAAAGCAGAGACTTTTCTGATTTAAATCCAAAAATAATAATTATATAAAACTGATCTTTATGCAAGCACTGTGCATTTCTGTATGATGCCAAGCTTTTCGATTTCTAGACTTAAAAGCTTTTGGAAGTTTTGCTTGTGGTGGTCACTTACAAGTTGAGGGTTCCCTTTGAAAGGTCACTTGTCCACATTTTCACCAACACTCTATAGAATTCCAAGTTTCATACTTTAAAAGTAAAACTATTTCCCCCTAAAATGATTAAAAGTGCTCCAGGGAAGAACCTCCAGTTTGGAGGTTTATATACAATTGTGTAATTTCTGGCTCAAGTAATTTCTAGTTTGCCTGGAATTTTAACAATGGTTCTGAGGTTTTGTACATTGAACAGACTTTGAGATCTTCATCCCTGGAGTCTTTGATGACTGATTTGAATATTGCTGAGAGACTTAGACCTGTGAATAGTGGTACAAAAATATATTTGTTTTTGTAAAAATGATTGTAATCTGAAATTTCAGTTGTATTTCCTTAGAGAAATTACTTGACAATATATGAAACACTAATACTCTGTGTATTAAATGTGGATTCTACTCTATGTATTCTATGTATGGGAATAACTGTTACTTAAAAAAGAAAAAAAATCCCAGCAATACAGGAGGTAAAGCTTTCTTAATAACTACACTTCACCCACACTGCATGTATATAATTTTTTAAAAATTACTAGCTGCTATTAAATAGAGTTTCTTAATACACATTGTGTACAATGTGGGTGCACTCAAGTTTATTATACCAATTCTAACTTGTACATTTCCTGACATCTGTGGTATTCTCTGAAGTTCTGGCGAATGTTGATTTCCTTTCAGCATTTTCTTAAATGAAAGTAAAAATGCAGAAGTTTTATAAAGTGATCAGTGTTTACAATGTTATGCAGGAGGCTCCTGGAAGCTTAATATTTATTTATTGTGCATGTTCTGATTTCACACCATTATTATTCATTCATTTATTCACATCTTGGTAGAGAGTCTCCTCTGTGTCAGATAACAAAGCAAGCACCAGGGACACAATGTTGAATATAACCTAATTCTCACTTTTGAGAATATGGGTATGTAAGAAGTAATTATAAATAATCACCAAAGCAGTAAAAACTCTTGAAGCACTTGAATTTAGTATCTATAACAACTCATGGTCTTACTGTAACCTCTGTGTTACAGATGAGGACCTTGATGAAATGTGGAAGGTCAGAGAGGTGGAGGGTGGGTCATTAAGCAGAACATGGAGCAGGCTTGAGGAAGAAATGGTGTGTGGTGGTCATATTAGTCTGTGGAAAGAAGACTTTGCTAAGGTTATGGGGAGAAATCCTTTGGGATCTCTGCTAGGTAGTGCAGGAGAGAGAAGGTAAGATTTAAAAAGTATGTAGAATGCAGGCTTTGTTTCTGCCTCAGATACTTGGTAGGATGAAGTGATTAATGGAAACGGTAATTATAAATTGTGAAATATATATGCAGAAGAAGATAGTTTGCTTTTATAAATTATGTAAATAAAAATTTCTAATTTTTAATTTGTATTTCTGCAAATATTTGGATTTTTATTGTATTTGCTTTTGTTTTATAGGAAAATAATTATAATTCTTTAAAATAGTTTAAGCAAACCATAAAGTGTTTTTAAAGAATATCTAGATTCAAGGTAAAGATAAGCAATTTTATTCAATTATAGAAAAAGAATTAAAATTCTTTAGGATTTTTTTAAAAATTTCCTTTAAACAAATTACAAATGCTTTTAAAAGAGCATCTAGTTCAAGGTAAAGACTAAGGCAATTATAACAGGCAGAATGTGGAGGAGCCTTTCAAGTGGGCTACTCTGTATCTCTGGTATACACAGCAGTGGAAGGACAAATCCCTTTATTTCACTTTTCCTGATCTGGAGACACTATTTTGTCCACCTCTCTCTCCCACATCCAGCAGCCTCAGAGCACTGGAAAGCCTACCTCCTTCTCTGCTGTAGGTGTCCATGCAGGGGCCAGAACTTGGTCTGGTGCCCTGGGTGGGTGGCCTTATGTAGGGTGGTTAATAGACGCTGGTAAAAACCTCAGCTCCCCTAGTGATGGGAACCTTAACTCTAGTTTACTAAGCCAAGCTATGCCACTTTGGTTTCCAGGTAGATACTACTGTGACTTTTAACTGATTTGGAGGCAGAAACAGCAAAACTTAATGTCAATTTGCTGAAACCTTTATGTCCCGATTTCAATTTAACTCCCATTGGAGCTGCCCTGATGTCTTCATGGTTAGTAGTTTAAAGGAAAAAAAAAATTCAAGTAAATGCCAACTTGATTTCATGGCAGATGGTACACACAGATCTTAGTAGACAATTAGAAAAACTAGGCACCTCAGACTCAGGCAGATACATCTTGGGATTCCCCAACCCTATTTCTATTTCAACCTGTTACACAGTTCCTTCTCATCATGTGCAGCCATGTGACAGCTTCTTGCCAATGGAAATGAAGCAGAAATATGCCCTTTAAGGAAACAGGTATATCTTTCCCAGGCTCTTTTTACATATTTACTGTTTGCATATAAATGATCTTGAGGTCCTGGGAGATGGTGACTACTCAAGATGGAAGGAAACTTGGTTTTTTAATCATTGTGTGAAAAGCCACCTGCTCACAAGGAATACTAATTTTGGTCTTACAGGAGAAGAACATCTAGCTGATGACCCAGAAATGTTCTCCTGAGGAAACCTTTAAAGTAAAACATTTAATTTAAGACACTTCAATCATGACCTTAATTGTAAAAGGAATTAACCACTATAGATTCTGTGGTCAGAGTAAATTTTTAGTCAAATTTGTATTTATCTATGCAAGATCAAAAATTTCATAAAGGATTTTTTTTTCTTTCTTTGAGGTACCAGGGATTGAACTCAGGGGCACTTGACCACTGAGCCACATCCCTAGCCCTATTTCATATTAGAGACAGGGTCTCACTGAGTTGCTTAGTGCCTCACTTTTGCTAAGGCTGGCTTTGAACTCATGACCCTCCGGCCTCAGCCTCCCGAACTTATTGGATTGCACCACCTCACCAGGCAAGGATATTCTTAAGTTCATTCAATGTACTTCAAAATGAATAATATTGATTTTCTGGATGGTGTACCAATCCAGTAGTTCATGGTTAATTCCTTTTAAACAATATTAAAATAATATTAGAAAGAGAGAATTTAAAATTGCGTATTAGTAATATTCACTAGCCAGTGACAATACTGTTCTATTACATTCACTTATTCAATATTATCTGGTAAGTATCAGGTGCTGTATTTGATAATGGGGGATGCAATTCTTAACAGGACAGTTTTTGCTTTTATGGAATATAGAGTGTATTGCCAAAGAGAGAGATTATTCAAATAATCCCACAATGGAAATAGAGGAATGGATGGGGTTCATATAAAGGAAAATGGCAGAACTATTATGAAGTTTCCTGATCTAGTCTGGGAGGTGGTGAGGAAGTACATCTCTGAGGGGAAAAATGGTACTTGAGTTGAGATCTGACACATGATCAAGAGTGAACTTGACCAAAAAAGGCAAAAGGGAAAAGTATGTCTCAGACGGTTGGGAAGGTCTGAGAGAGGAGGAAAGAGGAAAAAGCCAGTAGATCAGGGTTGTGGAGGAGTATGCATGAGGAAGGGCAAGGTATAGGAGATGAGTCCAGAATGGGATGATGTGAGGACAGGTGAAGAGTGGGTGAAGAATTTGTTCTTTTTACTTCTCCTCTTCCTCCTCCTCCTCCTCCTCCTCCTTCTCCTTCTTTTTACAATTAATAGAATATAACTGAATATTTTAAGCAGAGTGTCCACAGGATAATGTTTGATGGTTTGTTGTTGTTCTGAAAAGCTTATCCTAGTTAACATGTGGACAGGATTGTAAAGAATTAGAGTGGACAGTGGGGAGGCCAGTGGATTTCATTGCAGTCCTTCAGCAAAGCAAGGTATGGCCAAGCCCAGTGTAGGCAGCAGAGAAGGAAAATGAGGATGTGATTTTAAAGACTGAATTAACAAAGCAACCAGCAGTGACATGGAAATCATATTTCAGAGAGTTCATTTTTAAAATTCTGATTTATTGCCTAAAATCCATGAAATAACACTAATAGAACTGAAAATGCCTTCCATGATCTTGGCACTCCACCCAATGTGCTCACTTTCCTTTCATTGTTCATATGTTATTTCTGCATATGTGTATCTTAGATATTTTCTAGTCTTTCTACTTGTCTGTCTTCAATAAAAAATGATTTCTCCAAGTAACATAAAACTGCAGTTCTTTAAAATTAATTGAAAACTTTACAGTAGTTTTCTTAGTATAAAACAGATATAGTTTAAAGCACAGAAAGGGGATTCTGGATTTAGTAAGGAAGGATCTTGGAATAATGCATTCCAGATGAAAACACAGCAAGATTGGAAAGCCCAAATCCCTGAGGATTCCTACTCCTCAGTTCCCTTTCTATTCCCTTTCCCCCAACCTAATTTCTCAATGGTGCAACTGGAGAATTCTTCCAAAATTCCAGAATTTCTAATGATTTTCCTGTATTTCCTCAGAATTCCCAAGTAAGAAAATACTCATTATCATTGCATTCTTTTTTTCCTTTTACCCAAACTACACAGACACCTCTTATACATCCATCTTTCAAATTTTACTTTCCAAAACCCTGGGTTTTTATCCTATACCTCACATTGCTATTTCTCCTAGTATTTGTGAAATATTTCTTCTTATTATTTGTATTTGACCAATCTCATTAAGCCTTTCTCATTTTGGAAGATCATTTATTTACTGTATTTTGGGGTCTAAGAACTAAATCATGGGTGAAGAAAAATTTTAAAGCTTTTTTGGGGAAATGCTATTAATAGATAGCAGAACAGATGTGAGGTTGGAATGAAGTATGTTCAGCTCCAAACATATCAATAAAATAAATGAATTACTGAGCTTCAGCTGGGATTTCTGGAGATGGACTCCAGAGTCACAAAAATAATGGTTGTAACCTCAGAATATAAATTGTGCCATTATTCTCCTCAATAGCTTCTGGCTTTTAGGTCTTCATGAAATCAAAATTCTACTGCACAGAAAGCAGAAGAGATGCTCACCTGCTTTACTTTTGGGAAAATTAAAAATATAACAATATTTTCCCATGTTCTTAACAACAGAAGGTTAAAAATAGATAGATTATATATATGTATGTATATGTATGTACACATAGGATTCCATTATTGTACAAGTGCTGAGGCCCACTTGTTTTTTTTTTTAATTTTTATTTGTTATTTTTAGTTATACATGACAGTAGAATGTATTTTGACATATTATACATACATGGGGTGTAACTTCCCATTCTTGTGGTAGTACATGATGTGGAGTTCCACAGGACAGGTATTCCTATATGAGCATAGGAAAGTTATGTGTGATTCATTCGAGACCCACTTATAATCAAACTAAAATGAGGAGAGTGTCCACTAAACACTGGCAGTTGGTCTTAGGGCAGGAGTTCGAAGTGGAATGCTGTTAAATGCTGAGCTTGCAAGGGCCACATGTATCTCAGGTTGGGGAGGCAGGGAGCAACTGACCTTGGTGTTTGTCCCATCAGGAAAATGTGTGCTTGGCTGCAGCCGTGGTGGTGAGGAAGAACAGACTATAAGACATTGCAGCTGTCATCTCACTTGACTTAAATTGGATCACAAACAATCTAACACAAGCTCCTTGTTGGATGAAGAAAGGCATTTCCATGGGTATTATTTTGAATTATTTTCCAAAAACTTCACTGTGAACTACTTGTTTGTTATTCAGAAAACCATTTGTTAAAAATCTTCTTATAATGTAATCTATATAATTATAATTCCAGATGGTTGTTGTTTCTTGATTTGGGTATTTAAAAAGCATTTTAGTTTCCCCTGTCTACTGGTATACCAATTCTTTCATGTCAAGGCATTCCCTTTCTCTCTCTTTTCTTTTGTGTTGCTGGGAACAAGGCAAGGCATTCTGATTTGGAAGAGGAGGCTTATCTACTCTGCTAGGGTTCAAATGTCTCCACCAAAACTCATGTTGAATTTAATTCCGATTGTGATATATTAAGAAGTGGGGCCAGGTGGGGTCTTTTGGAGGTAATTTGAATTAGATGAGGTCATAGGGTCTCCTTTATAGGAAGAGGAAGAGAGACCCCAGTTAGCAAGCTTGTTTGGTTTCACTACATGATACCTTTTCACCATCTCAGATTCTACAGAATTACCAACAGAAAAATCACTCTCACCACATGCTCTCACCCTTGACCTTGGATATCTGAGCCTCCCAAAGTGTAAGATATAAATTTCTACTTTTTTTGAAATAAATTACTTGGTTTGTGGTATTCAGTTATACACAGTCTGTTCTAATAGACTTGGGGTATCATTGAATACTATATATACCCTTATTTAGTAAACAGACTAAGACATACTCTTATCTGACAGTTCAGTTATGAGCAATGGGAGCAATGCTTGCCTTGAAGAAGTCAGGCAGGTAATATTATTCTCCAGGTTATCCAGGTGCTCATTTCCTCCTTTTGCCGAATTTTTCTGGGGCATTCGTCCATGGAGCTGATGCTGTGAGTCAACAGAAGATTCAACCAAGTTTGTTTGCAGGTAAAGATTCCAAGGTGAGGAGATACCTCCAGAGATCAGTAATTGGTAATTATAGTAGTGAAAAAAACTTATGTTTCATAAGAAAAAGATCTACATTTGCATAAAAGTAAATAAGGCTTCACTTAAGTGCTTGTCAAGCTAGATACTATAAAATAAGGAATATTGGGTGTTAGAGTTGGCCTGCAGAATAGACTGCTTTCCTACAGTTGATTTGTAGAACTTGAATTTACAGGGACACAGAGTTATATTTGTCTCTGAGATCTAGGAAGAGAGATGTAACTGTAAATAATAAGCATATTAAAATAACAAACTCTTTCAGAAATTTTCATCATTTTTTTTCTTTAAAATCTTTCATTCAGGTGTACTTCTTCATAAGACTTTCCACTTTCTCTCCAAGCAAGGATTTATATCAACTCCAAATTCTTTTCCATTTGACAAATTTATCTAATTTGCTAAATAACTGTAAGCTTTTACAACACAGCCTTTAAGTTCATATATATCTAAAACATTAAAATCTACTACATTTGGGTCAGCAATGTATCTTCTCTGTCTTAAAGAAAACATTATGAGCCAAACATGTGATTTGCTTTCATAATTTTGCCTCAAACCCAGCTGTTATTCATTAGTACTTGTATTTGCCAAATCAGCATACACTTGCAGATAGTAATAATTTAAAAAAAAAAACAATTAGTTCTTACTTTTCTGGGAAAACCCTGATTTGCAAACATTGTTGCCAGCTGATGTTAATTTGTTAATTGAGCTTTCAAAATTTTCATATGCAAATTTGAACTTTCAAAAATGAGGAATTATTTTGCCATCAAATCAATGCCAATGTTGTAGATGTTGGCCTTATCCAGATATAATCCTATCACGCTCAGGACTGGCCCTAAGTATGTGCATTGCAAGAGCTGAGATAGATGATTTGCCAGGGACAGACAGAATTTCTAGAACTTTATCAAGTCACCTTTGGACAAAAAGCAGTTGAAATTCATCATTATAAACTTCAGTTCCTCTCAAAAAGTAAATACCCTTGTGAGGGTGGTGCTTGAGATTATTAGCCATTTTCATTTTTATGTAATAAAGAAAAAAATTAGGACATCTGTCAAAAGAAGAGACCACATACAATGACCAAATGACTAAAAATGGCAAAGTATAGCATAGAAATCTAACAAAACAAAGCAAGGAAAGAAAAACATAAAATGAAACCCAGTGAGAGAATCTTATGGCTTGAGACAAATGTCGAAGACTGTTTCTAGTGTCAACTGTAGTTATTAAGACCTACCATGCTGATTCTAACTACTATGCTCTGCAAGAAGCTAATATGTTGTGTTGTAGCCTTTTCGAAAAGTCACATAGAAGATGCTTTTTACTTTAAACCCTAGAGTTGAAAGACTAGAAACCAAGAAGAATAAATGAAAGCCATGATTGGTTAACTATGCAAAAGTTGGGAGCAGAGTCCTGGTGTGTATTAATTGTGTGGTGTGTAAAAATGGTACTGAGAACAACTTTGGAATAATGGGAAGGGCAACAATGAATATAATTCTGTGGGGATGAAGCACAGGGACTGTAGCAACAAAGGCCAAAATTTTTTCCATACAGGGATTAATTACATGGTCAAGAGCTGGAATTTACAAGGAGGCGTATTAAATAAAATAGCAGGCAAGCTTGAACTGCATTCCCACAAAAGCAATAAACTGGGAATACCAAGAGAACTGGCAAATGTAATCTTTCACCTCTTTTCTTAGGCACAGCTGTCCGTGTACAGATTGGGAAGATGGAAATTTGTGACTAGCAAACTGTGTGCCACAATGGAAAGATTCAATATGAACAATATCTTGTAAATATTTTTTAAAAAGGCCTATGCCTCAGAATGGGAATTTCTCAAATGCACTTGATTATTAGTACCGCCCTTTTACCCACTAAATTTCTATTATATTTATATTACATTGTAAAATATATTGAAGTGTAATCAATATACATATCTAGTATATTTTTGCTACTCTTGTCATTACCCTTCTCCAGAGAATTCTTAGGGAATTTTTCCGTTTATTTCTTAAGTCCTTGGCTACATAAGCTCATCTTGTGCATGCTGCCTCCCAAAGCCCTGGAGAGCCAATCAGTTTCTTCTGGAACTTGGCAAGTTTCTTTCTGAAAATGCAGTGTGGAATCTTCAACAATGGAGGTCAAAGCACAGAATCACTTATAAGTTTATCCACGTAACCTGATTTAGCATAATTCAAAAATCTTTGAGGGGCTACCCACTACAATTAGAATTAAATCCATGCTTTTCGTGATTGCCTACAAATCACTGTGTTCTGTATCCCTGTTTCTCCTTCCGACCTCATCTCCTAACACCCTCTCTCACACACACAGGGAGATGCACTGGCCTCCTGCCAGGTCTGCAAGAAGTCTCCTTCCAGCCTGGTGGAATGCGGTTGCCTCTCTGGAATGCTGTTCCCCCTCTGTATGTCTGCCTCTTTTTTATCCTTTTGGTCTCAGGTTATTTCCCTTCCAAAGAGATTTCCTATGACCACCCTTTCCAAACTGAGTCTCTAAATTTTATCTGGGTTCCAGTTTGGTTTCTTTCCTAGAACATACCACACATTATAATTACCCATTTACTTCTAGACATTTCTCACTTTGGACTGTAAACACAGTGAAGGGCAAAGGTAGATACACATCCTCAGTGCCTAATACAAGGTCTAACTATTCTACACTCAAAAAAACCTGGGTCATAAAATCATGTAGTGAAATATGATGAGCCCTAGGAAATTAATAGACTATTAGAGCACATTGCATGGAGTAGATAAGTACCTTTTAATGAAAATGTTATTTCAGAAGTGTAAGTATATATATGTGTGTATATGCAGGAGCATGATATAAAATGTGGGCCTCAGGCAGAAAAAAAAGCCAGAGAAAAAATTAAATTTAATAACAGTTATTAAATTAATGACTTCCCCCCCCCAAATGAAAATGCCTACAACTATTCTCATGCTTAAGACTTAAGAATTGGAAGATGATCATGTGTCTTTTCAAAAGCACTGGAAAGCCTCTTTCTTCAAGTCAAGAAATTTGTGCTAGTTGCCATCTGAAATTACTTAAAGCTTCATTTCTTTGTGTTGTTTTCTTATTCAGTGAAGAAGCTGCTATGACAGGTAGCACTTAGAGACTTTTTGGTTATGTGTACCTTGGTATTCTTAAGATCTCTCCCCAAAAGGAAGTTCTGATTGAGGAAAGAGTATGATCCTTTGGGGGGGACATAGCTCTGGCACTGTGGATTGTAGAAAGCACACTTTGGGTTAGCACACACCAAATATTTGTTTACAACTTGCAAAGCCAGAGTCCTCATAGAAAAGAGTAAAGGTAGTAAGGAAACAAACCTTTATTTCTATGAGCTGATTTGCTTGGTGTCACTGACCTGTAATCTGGTTGTGTCAATCACTTCTAGTTCTTGTGCACAAAATGAAAATGCATTCCATGTATAGTGATATGAAAACATTTGAAATATCAGTTTGGTGTCCACTTTTGAAATAAAGGACAATGGAGAATAATTTGCTTCTATTATTAGCAATGTTATTTCAGAGACTAAAGAGTTCTTTTAACAAGAATAGGTTAATTTCCCCCCTAAATTCCTTAGATTATGAAGACAAACAAAAACGAGAAGGAAATAATCAAAGTAAAAGCATTGTTACCAAATTAGAAGTTCAACTTAATTCTATTTCCCTTTGGAGTTTGGCATGCTGGGGGAAAAGTCTTTATTCACATTCCATCCAAGAGACCATCATCCACACCCACTTTCTTTTTAAAGGAAAACATTTACTTTTGTGACTTGGTCATAATGAAATACAAAGGACCTCTTTGTATGTGAAAATGAAACTGGGTGTGAGCCTTTTAAGGAAAAATTAAAGAAGGATGTGTATGTAGGGGGTAAAATTCCCAAGTCTTGCTCAGTTGATCCTGCCTACCTCCTACTTAGAAACCGGGCTGTGCTATCCTATAAGGCATGAATCGGAGCAAAACAGCACCTCCAGAGGCTCACAGCTGAGAAGCTCAAGTAGAATGTAGCTCGGACTGTTCATAGAGCTAAGAGAACAGTACTGTACCAGGAACAGAGGGAACCCATGCCAGGCAGCTTCTAGCAGATGCCTTCTACAAGATTCACTGTGTCTTCCTGAAACTTTTAGGTCATATTTACATGTCCATACACATTGAGAGCTGGAAAACCCAGAGGTGACTTGTGATGTAACCTGGAAGAAATTGCATGGAATTGGGATATTTTTGAATGTGTTTCTTCAGGAGGGCAAAACATTACAGCAATATAGAAAGAAATAGCACTTTCAAGGCAATTTGTAGATGTGGCTAGGTGGTTGCAGGAAGCTTGGTTCTCTAGCAGTTCCTCAGTTCTCTACCTGCTCCAGCACTTTTCAACCTTCTGCTTTTGGGTCATTCTCAGTCACTCCCAGCCAACAGAGTTTTCCTCCTCATCCTATAGACACTTATGGTCTAGCTTGTTCTGAAATCAACGTCCATCTCCCCCATTATCTGGCTCCTACTCTTGTTTTCCCTTCCTTAAACAAGTTGCCTGCAGGGTGCCTCCGTGTGCTCAGGAACCACTGCAGTCCCAGCATGGCACTGATACCATGCCATGGAAACTCACCACTTAACCCTTTACACTTAAACTTCAATGGCCTTTTCTCAGCCCAAGATGCTTGTCTCTGTGAAGCATTTGACACTGTCAATCTCACCTCTTCTCTTTGATATTCATCCTCTTAGCCTCTTTTAGTTTTTTACTTTTATACTGTGATCACAGTTTATCTCCTGCCTTTAGCTGCTGTTCATTTGTTCCTTTTGCTGTCTGGTGTCTTTCTAACTTTCACTCTACAATCACTCTGCAGGATCTCTTGTGACTGCCAGATTAATCTTTGATTGGGCCACACTTCCTATGTCCCCCTCTCCTGCCTTCCATCTTAAAACTCCATTCTCATCAATCAGCCACACAAATTCTTTGAAATGTGTAATCAGAGAATGTCATTCCTCCACTCAAAACCCTTCAGTGACTTCCTCTCTCAGGCAGTCAATGGCAGGTTCCTGAAGCAGTCCCTATGAAAGCCTATGTGGTCTCTTTCTGAGTGGAGGCTCTCTGACTCTGCCCCAGGTTCACTTTCACTGCACTTGCTTGGTCAAGGTCTGCCTCAGACAGTTGGCACATGCTCCAAAGGATTTATAATTATATAATATATCTTTCATTTTTATTAATTTCAATTTTTGTCCCCTGATCAGAATACAAACTACAATTGGACAGAAATTTTTGAATGCTTTGTTAGTGGCCATATCTCCAGTGCTTAAGACAGTGCCTAACAAAAAGTAGAGGCTCAATAATTATTTGTTGAATAAATGAATATTCAACTTAATGCTGAAAATCAACAAGTTTGAGGGAGGGTTTATTTCTAGGTTCTCTACTCTGCGGTATGGATCTATGTTTGATCTTTTGACAGTACCACATGGTCCTGCATACAGGTATGCATTGCTTAGGGACAGGGATACATTCTGAGAAATGTGTCCTTAGATGTTTTCATTGTTGGTAAACCATACAGAGTGTACTTAAACAATAATGGTATCACTAGGTGATATATTCTTATGGGACCACCATCAAGTTTGCAGTCTGTTGTTGTCCAAACTGTTATGCCTTATGTTTCTCTGTAGTAATTGTATAGTAAATCTAGAAATCAGATATTTCAAGTCCTTTAATTTCATCCTTTTTCAAGATTATTTTGATTTATCTAGTTCATTTGCTTTTCCATATATAAATATTATAACCTCATTCATTTTTTTGAAAAGTTGTTTAGAATTTTGCTTGAAATATATTATTATAGACCTATAGCTATGTAGATTCCGTTGTACACACACTGGGATGGTTGAAGTTTAAAAGACTGACAGTACTAAGTGTTGGTAAGGATATGAGGCAACTGAACTCCTACACGTTGCTTGAGGAATACAAAACTGCTTAGCCAGTAAAACAGTGTATTGTGAGGTTGTGCACAGACTCAATTCCTGACCCAATGAAACCATTATAAGATATACACCCCCTCCAAATGAAAGTATATTTCATACACAAACATGTATGAAAGTGTTTGTAGGAACATTATTGACAATAACCTCAACCTGGAAATATCCCAAATGTCTATCAAAAGATGAATGAATAAGCAAGTTAAATAATACTACTCACTTCAATAAAATGAGCAGTCAAAATGAGCAAAATATTAATATGCTTAATAGTATGAACGAACCTGGAAATCATTATGTGAAGTAAAAGGAGACAGAAACAATGTATTATATATCATGTGATTTGATTGATATGAAATATTCAAAAAGATAAATCTGTGGAGACAAGAAATAGATTAGTGGTTGCTTGGGGTCCAGAGTGGGAATGGGATGAGCAATATTTGGACATGAAAGATCTTATTGGGGATTATAAAAATATTCTGCAACTAAGTCATGGTGATGATCACCCAACTCAGTGATTTGTTGAATCATACATGTAAAATGGATGAATTTTATGATATGTAAAATGTGCCACAATAAAAGTTGTGAAAACCACTTTGTTAAATGAAAACATAACTATCTACTGCATGATTCCATTTATATGTAATTTTAGAAAAAGCTGAACTATATAGTTTCAAAAGGTAAATCAGTAAAGGCCAAGGTCTGGGGGACAGAGAATAGGGTCAACTGCAAAAGGGCATAGTGAAGCTTTTTAGGTGATGGATTTATTTTGTATCTTGATTTTGATAGTGGTTACATTTCTGTACACTACTACTACTAAATATCACCAAATTGTGAATTCAAATTGGTGAATTTTATTGAATCTCAGTTACAAAAAAGCGAAGAAATTGCCCAAATGATTCCTGTATATATTTATTTTTGCAGTTTTGTTTCAATTATTCTTTAGTAACACTTTTAATTGAATTTAAAAGTTTCAAGTTCTAAAGCCCCTAGAACTTACTTAAAAGGTATTTGATTTATCTGACTCTAATAATTCAGGTGACAGAATAGGATAGTTTGCTAGAGATGGTTACTTTTTAAAAATAAATTTCCTTGACATTATCAAAAGAGAAAAACAAGGAAGCATAAGCCTTTCTTAAGCAAATGGCAAGATTCAAAACAGCATTGTCTACTGAAATCTGGAGGACTTTAAGGAAGATCTCTCCATAGATTAGGAAGAAGAATGTATTTAGGATAACTTGAGAACTAAATAAAATATAATGGATCTCTTTCTTTTACACACACACACACACACACACACACATTTATGGTAAATATCTGTAAATGTTGATGTATAATGCTTCAAAAGGTACATTCTAAAATAGTATAAGTTATATAGAATACATTCGAATAAATTCTCTTCCCTCCATGAAGTAAAACAAGAAATAGTAAAATACAAACTCTTACCACATTCAAGAAATTATATCTACACCATTTTGAGTTTTATTAAATCAGAATGAAATTTTACAATTACAAGTAAAAATTTTAAAAAATTTTAAATAAATACTCTAAATAGTGCTCAAATGAACATCCAGAGTTAAACAATTATGGTGGTGCAAAAAGATCTGCAAATATATTAATAAAGCAATAAATATATGAAGTTTACAGAAATATAAAATAATTGAAATAATTCAGAGACAAGACAAATTAATACTTGCAATAATAATCTAATCGAGAAGAAAAGGAAGAAAGCACATATATATTAGAAGTCAGCAACTAAGAACAGAGCAGGGAGGAAGAGCAGAAAGAAAAGATTAACATTAAACAGATACATGAGGTGGGATGGAAAGGGAGAGAAAAGGGAAATTGCATGGTAATGGAGGGAGACCCTCATTGTTATACAAAATTACATATAAGAGGTTGTGAGGGGAATGGGAAAATAAACAAGGAGAGATATGAATTACAGTGGATGGGGTAGAGAGAGAAGATGGGAGGGGAGGGAGGGGGGATGGTAGAGGATAGGAAAGGTAGCAGAATACAACAGTTACTAATAGGGCATTATGTAAAAATGTGGATGTGTAACCGATGTGATTCTGCAATCTGTATTTGGGGTAAAATTGGGAGTTCATAACCAACTTGAATCTAATGTATGAAATATGATATGTCAAGAGCTTTATAATGTTTTGAACAACCAATAAAAAAAAATAAAATTAAATTAAAAAAAAAAAAGAAGACAAACTGGGGAAAGAACAGAGATAATATGTTAAAATGTAGAAAATGCTTTAACTCAATTCAAACAAATTTTAAAACCTGAAATCACAAAGACCAACCTCTATAAAAGGGAGAGATCTTTAATGATGAAAATGATCTAAGAAGAAATGTAAAATATTTTGAGTGAATTCTCTTTCCGTAGAGCATCAAAAATGTATAGTAGGTGAAAACACTGTGGTATGAACATCTCTAACCTTATTTAATCTACTCTAAAACCGAGCTCTGCATCTTTTATATAAAGGAAATCAGAATACCAGTGATACCAAAACCTGTCCAAGGTAATACAAGAAAGTAGTTCAGACTTGGCTTTTGTATGCATATGTGTGCACACATCCTAAATAATATGTTGACTAATATCCAACAATAATCTGTCACCAATGAATAGGATATTTTAGTATAATGTATCATAATTATGGCAAAAGAAAAGAAATACTTTTTCCAGGAATCGAGGAAAAAAATAAACAAAAGTAATTAAACCCAATACCTATTTCTGATAAAACTCTTTTTGAATAGGAAAAGAGGAGTAGCTTCTTTATAATACCTTATGATATTTTGCCACTTAGAAAAATTTAATATTTATGTAATCAGGTGTATGTTAGGCATTTCTCACTTTAGTATTGAAAGTGCATAGACTCTTTAAACCAACATTATTGCTTCAGCTTTATAAAGAATCTTTTGTATTAAAAATCATATATGTATGTATGTATACACACACACACACACACATACATATATATAGTTAAAGCCTTGATATTTACTGATTAAAAATAATTGAAAGAATTAAATCTTGATCCATGGAGAAAAATTAAGCACTTATTTCAGTTGTTGAATTGTCTATAGTCTCAGAGTAATAGGTCCTGTGTATATATATGAATCAAAAACTGTAAAATGTAGATTCTGCAGGAAATTCTGGTGTTATTTTTTTCTTAGCTGTACCTAGACTCACCAATCTATACTGAAGTTTTACATACCCGGATGTTCTGTGATGGTCTGTGGACTAGACCTTGGTCCTGGTGGCAGGTCTTCCTGTTGGTGGTAGAGCTAGTTCCCGAATCATCACAAAACTCTGAGCAGTGGCTCTTTAAGTGCTGACCTATAAGATGATGGTATGTCCAGATCATGATATTGAATTTATTGATAGGTCAATTCTTACATACTTGGAGAATAATAATAATTTTAAGGCAAAGGAAATAACAGAAGAAGATAAAGGGAGAATAAATCCTATCTAATCTTCAGTAAATGCTTACTATGCATCATGACATTTTAAAAGGATTTTTTAAATATGAGGCAGTTACAACTAACTTTGCCACTGACTTTGTGCTGTGATTTGAAGTGTCTCCTCCAAGACTCAGGTTGAAGTTTACTTGCCTTGGTGAAGGTATTAAGAGATAGTATCTGTAAGAGGTGATTAGGTCCTGAGGGCTCTGCCTTCAAGCTGACTTGGGCCATTATCTCAGGAGTGAGTTATTACAGAAGTGTGCTTCAGGTAGAAGGATGAGTTTGTCCTGATATCCTGCTTGTATGTGCAGGATATGTATGTGTCTTGTATGTGCTCTCTTGTTACCATGCAGCATGAAATCCCTCTCCAGATGCCAGTGCCAAGTGTTTGGACTCCCCAGTCTCCAGAACTGTGTGCCAAATAAACTTCCAATGTCTATAGCTTACCTAGTCTGTGGTATTCAGTCATAGCAGTGGAATATGGATTCAACACATAGGCACTGACAGCTAGTGAGGCACAGACCAGGAATTTGAACCCTGACCAGCTTAAGAGTCTGCATGTTTAACAATGATGCTATGTTGTCTCTCAAATGGGAACCACCTTCATAATGAGACCAAATTGGGAAAGAATAATTCATAAAGTAAAGGAAAAGGCTGTCAAGAAGGCAAATGGCCAGAGTTGTACATGCTTCACACTCAAAACCATTTTCTGAAAGAAACTTGAGCAGATGTTCTGGCCTGTATATAACCAATTTATTACCAAGCAGATTTGACTTATAAATAGTATAAGCAAATCATTTTTATGTTTTCTCTTTTGCTCTGTTCTAGGACATCACACTGGGAACTCTTCTGTTCAGTGTTGTGGAATTTCTTTCAGATATGTAATTAGACATAGCTGTCCACAGTAGAGCTAGAAAAAATACTCAGGAAAAGGAATAAAAATAACTTAAATGCCAGAGAGCTGTAAAACTGTTAATGTTATGTGAATATAAAAAAGACAGAAAGAAAAGGTTATATGTCTTGTGACCATTAAAAAAGCAAAAAATATGAATATATACATATATGCACATACAAATTTATATTTTAAGAATATGAAATATTACCTAAATTCTTAGGTCTCAAAAACCTTTTAATATTGATGAAATGTTTACATGATAATTCAAGGTTGTAAAATAATCATTTTGGGAGTTTGAGTGAAAGACCAAAAATTTATTGAAAAAAAAAAAAGGTAAATGAAGAGAAGTAGGAGAAATGCAAAATATTACCTCCCAGCCCTAGTGAAAAGGTCTATTAAAACCAATTGCTAATCCAGGCTGTTAGTTTGGTTAGATATTGCTTATGTCAACAAGGTGGGCAACAAGGGCCTGGAAGCCTGGTGAATGGTCAGCCCATCTCCTTTTTGGCCTTTTGGGAAGAGGTCCTTACAGAGGAGATGCTTTGCAGGAGGGTAGATAAGATGACCCAGGCAGGCTTTGTTAACTGTGCTTTTTTTGACGCGCCTTTGTCCACACTGTTGCCTATCTCATCTTTGGGGCTGTGCTGTTCCAGGCTCCCCAGGGAGTGAGGCCTCTCATGTTAAGCTTGGATGTTGATGATTGCCTTGCTAACACAGTTGTCTCAATTGAGGTCTAGACTAGTTTAATTTAACTCATTTTCTTTGACATTTTTAAAGCTTGGAAAATCTCCAGGGCACTCTTTTCAGCATAATAAACAACACCCAGAACCACAAATTGATTATGGATATTATGAGTTTTAGATGCATCTTGAACTGAAGGAATTAGGGTGGTTGCCCGTTTTCTGAAAAATGGCAATTGGAAATGACTCTAGCTTAATATACCACAAAAATTATTTTGTGCAGGAACATAGCATTCTCTGTAGTGAGTTTTGTTCCTGGCAAAGGAGTACATCATGTAGCTGGCTTGATCCTGGAGCCCATCTGGAGGGAGTGGTAACCAAAATGTATGTGTTGGAGTCTGTGTCTCCAATGTTGCGTGTTTTCTTTTCAAACATCCTATTTCTTTAAGGGGAACAAATGTTTTCTCCACAAAGGCCGCCTCTGCCTCCCTCCTGGCTGCTCGGGTTTCTGCCTGCCTTTTGGTTACCGTGTGGCTGGTGATTTCTCAGGGTCCCAAAGGAGGACTTGCGCTAGCTGTTAGGACTGAACAAACAATCCTGGCAGAAACCAGAACAAAATCAGTGCATTGCTTTTACCATCCTGGTCTTCAGCTCTGTTTCAGTGTTCCCTGCCAAAATAGATACAATATCAAACATTGAGATGCTGCCAAACCCAGCCGTAAAACAGACTCACAATAATTGCTGTCGTTTATTGAGTGCCCCTAGGTGCCAGGCCTTGTACCAGGCAGTTTACAAAAAACACACCACACTTAATCCTTGCAGCAATAGCATGAGGTAAGTGTTACCATTTCAGTTCTATATTTGCTAAAATGAAGTTTTAGAAACCTATGAAAGGTTAGGACATTGCTCATGGTCATAGGTCCTAAGTGTCAGTGTCCTAATGTTTCACTGCTTTAGTGTTCTTTTTTTCTTGTCCTAAAATAACAAATTAGAGTCTCTGCTTGATCTTAATCCAGCCTATCTTTCATTCAAAAGGAATGAACCTTTATGAAGACTCGCAGGTTCTGAGTTAGACACCAGAGGTAGGATGCAGACATTCCTGACTGAATGGAACTAATCTATCCAGAGTCCCCTGCACAAACTCTCCTTATACAATAAACATTGCAGCCACGCTGTATGGAATACACCCAGTGTCTCTCACCTCTACTCCTGTGCCGCTGTCCTACTGGATGCCCTACCCTTTGGTCCTTTGCTTTGCTTACTTCCACTCATCCTTCCAGAACCAGTGCATGTTCCACTGCTCAGCAGTCTTCTTGGGTGTCCCTAGAGTTAGGTACTTTTCCTCTGTATCAACTGCACTAAGGATGACCACAGGTCAAATTCTGCCATGCCTATCTGTTGAGGTATTGTCGATGGCTGCTTTCATGCTATGATGACAGAACTGGATAATTGCAAAAGGGGTGGGTAAACTTTTTCTTGGAAGAAACAGATAGTAAATATGTTTGGCAGATGGTCTCTGTTATGAATATGCTAGGAAAGTAAGGAAAATTTAGTCTCTATCCATGAACACTATAAATCTTACAAATTAGAAATTTAAAGTTGGTTAAAGGCTGAGGATATTAAAGAAGTAGATTTTATTGGGGAAGCAAGAAGGTTATAATGAGAGGAGACCATGTTCCACTTTTCTTTGTTACTATCTTTAAGTAGCTTATTCAAGAAATGTCTCCCTACCCCACTCTCTCTCATAGTTTTAAAGGAACTTGGGACTGATGATTGAGTGATGAAAAAACTCATACCTCTTCACTTTATTCATTTATTTATCCATCTAAGAAAGATTTAATAAGCATCTATTACTCCTAGGCTCCAGAGTGAGAAATTAAAATATAACAATGAATAATAGGCTCCAGAGTGAGAAATTAAAATATAACAATGAATAAGACTAGTACTTGTCCTCAAGAGGCCCCTTAATAGGAAGAATTTCTTATACTTATTAGAGCCACATGTGTTAATCAACTTCTTGTTACTGTGACCAAAATATCTGAAAGGAACAATTTAGAGAAGGAAGTTTTTATTTTGGGCTCACAGTATCAGAGGTTCAGTCCATGGTCAGCCAATTCCACAACTCTGAGCCTGAGGTAAGGCAGAACATCATGGTAGAAGGGTGTGAAAGGGGAAACCTCTTCAGCTCCCTGAACACCCATCAGGGAGCTTTCTTTAAAAAAACATTTGGCAACAGGTGCTATATGGGTACCCACACCTTTGGAGACACACTGGCCTTGGATGATGGGTGTGTAGGCTAAATGTAAGCCCAGCAACCCCAAAAGAAATCAAGGGACATGCTATCTATTGGAGGTATTTGTAGAGTGTTAGATTTTTTTTAATCTACTGAAAAATCAGAAATATGTTCTTTCAGTTCAATCTACCATTTTCTAAAGGGAAAATCTTTAGCCTTTTGACTCTGCCTAACCAATGTCACTACCAAAATCTTATTCAGATCCTAAAATGTACCACTTATACTCACTATTTTCTCTTTCATCATCCTTCCTCTCCAGTAAAATATTTAGATTTGGCAATCTTTAAATTCCATAACCATATTCAAAACATTATCATTAACATTTTCAAAATCTTTTCAACTCACTTTAAAACATTATTAACCTTAACCTTTTTAATTAGAACTCTTTTACTAGAAAGGCTCTTTAAAATGACAATAAGGATTGCTGTATTTGATTCCTAGCATGTGCTTGCTAGAAGTTACTACAAACTAACCTGTGAAGTCCACGGATCCTACTCCAGAAAGCTTCTCACGATTTATCCTGTCTTCTTACATCTTGAGTCAGCATTTCCCCACAGGTCCATCCTATGATGTCATATTTGAATCTGTTTTTAAAAATATTTAAATCTATTTTATAGCTGTTTTTTGTTACTCATTTATTCAATAAATATTTTTTTAATGCCTATTATAGGGCCAGACTCTAGCCTGTGTTCTGGGTGCTCAGTATGTACCACTGAATAAGTCAATACATTTATTGTCCTCATGGAACTTGTCTTGCAGTATATTGCTTTATAATAGTATCATCTGTGCAAGGGGAGGAACTCTATCTTTCCATGTAATTTCTCATGTTTAATTTAATGACACATGGTAAATTGATGTCCTGTAAATGCTAATGGTAGGTTGACCCTACTTTTGTTTTCACCACCATGGCTGTTCCATGTTTTTCTGATACTTTTATCACCCTACATTTCTCTTGGGAAACTCAAAGAATGTCCTCAGGGTACAGAAGTTAGGTATTAATCTCTGGAATATAACTGCTTATTTTGCAATCCTGGCACACTATTTTCAAGCTCAGTGACCTTGGTCAAGAAACCCATTCAGCATTTAGATAACATGATTCCAAACACTGAACACCCTCTGAGGGCTGCTGTTAGCATCAGATGAGCTAATGTCTATAAGGGTGAGTGAGATGGTGCCTGACACAGTGAAATTTAATAGAACTGTTTGCTTTTGCTCTTATTATATTGATAATTTCTCTTCTTTGGTAGCATTATTTTACAACTGAAAGTCAATTTCCCTTCCCCAGTTTTCTAAGAACTGGACACAGGACTCTACCCAGAACTTTAAATCTTGCGGCTCTTTCATCCCTCAGTAATGCCCAAGTGTTTCTGTTAGTTCCTTCTACTCAACTCTCCAGAAATGCCCTGGTTGCTGACCTTTCTAAGCCTCAATCTTCAGCCCCCTATGGATTGCAAGGACAACTTCTTATCCTTGCAATAAAATTCTGTTCTTTTTAAGTTAGTCAGCATCTGTGTCAGTTGCTTGCAACCAAAGAACCCAGAAGCTGATATAATACAAAGACTCATTGTGGTCCTCATCTGTGTGGTGGATAGCAGTTCACAGGGTGAGTGATAGTTTTGTTTCAACTTCTTGAGTTTAGAGAGCAGATTATATACCTAAATAGTTATAAATTCCAGCGCTGATAATTCCTTCGACTCTTTAGAATGTTTTAACCTTAAATTCTTACTTTGCCCGATTATGATGGCATTCTATATTTACTTAGTACCATACTGAGAAGCTTTTATTTAAAGATTTAAAGAGAACTTTATTGTTCAGACATTGTCACCGTTTGGTTCCATTTTTCTACTGTCCATGGGGATGGCAAGTATCATGCAGACTGAGCCCATTGACAGAAGATGCTCTTGGGGTTACACCAGTGACAGACAGACTGGCCAGGTAACTTCAACTGATACAATGGTGAGGCTCTCTTTTTTCCCCTCACCTTCCAGGGAGAATGTTTTCCCCAAATTAAGATTATTCTTAGGTTGACAATCTACAGAACTTTAAGAGATTATTTGTGAGGGAGTAATTAAGGTTCTTTGCCTATGTGAAAAAGTCCTGATGGTTTCACTGACTTTCTTAGCAGAGTATTAGGGGAGAGAGGACAAAATTGGGGACCACAGTATGTCTGTATCATACTGCTGCTATTAATAGATTACCAGGAATTCCATGGCTTAAAATAACATGAATTTATTTCCTTACTTCATATCTGCAAAGTCCCTTTGTAAGGGTCAGGCGAAGTGTCGGAGAAAGAGACCACCAAGTGACCACTCATGTAATTGGCAGAAGGGGATTTATTGAACCAGCATGCTGGGGCTCCGTGCCCACTCAAGAAGGGAAAGCAGCCCAGAGCCCCGAGCAGGGGATGAGCACTGCTTAAGTACACTTTTTTGGGGAGGGCGGGGATTTTACATACATCAGAACAAATCATCATGAGGCGCGGGAAAATTGAACAACAACTCCTAAACATGATTAGTTCATTCATTGGCGGGAACAGGTCAGGCTGGAGTGATAGGTCATTCCTAAGGAGGGGGTTACATTTAAACTGATTGGTTTTAGGGCCTAAAGGACTACGTGACCAGTTACACAGAGTCCCGAGTTATTGGACAACCAGGGAGTCAGTGGGAATATTTACTGGGCAGTTCCAGTATTGTCCTAACAGCTACAGGGATTTCAGGTTTTGCAGGTAGCATAGAAACCTAACAATACCTAATCCTTTACATTTTAACTCAGACCTTGCAGCTTAGAAACTTCACAATACCCGGTCTTTTACCCTTTAACTTTTACGCTTTAACTTCAATTTCTTTTACCCTTACACCTTTTGCCATGTAAAACAACATTGGGGATTAGGAAGTAGACATTTTTGTGGGGTCATCATTCTGCAAGTGCTCTGCTGTAGAATATTCAGGAGTTACTGAAGAAAAGGCAAAATAAGATGATTCACCAGCCAACATCCCCACCCTCCATCATATCCTAGATAGATAAGTTGTAGTGTTTTAAACAATGTAAATGCTCCTCAGTAACACGCACGTGCATGCACACGCACGCACACACACACACACACACACACACACTCACTCACACACATTAGAAGCCTCTGCAGTTATTTAAACTATTTGGGAGATGGCTGCAGTTCTCAGTTTATTATCATGTGGATGGTGAAATGTGTATATTACCAATCATTTCATTTTGCGTGCTCCTGTTTAAGTAAAATTGTTCTCATAAATCATATGAGCATTCACATGTGTGATTTTTTGGTTATTTTTACATTTCTGTTTTGTATTTTATCCAATTGCTTTAATGTTTTAATTATCTGTATGCCATAAACAACATTTTTTTAAAGGCAGAAAGCAAGAGAATATTATAAACATCTTTGAGCCTCTCAAAGGTGTAGAGAAAATTGGAATGCTGTAGGTTGAAAGTCCTGCATTAAGTGAGGAATGAGAAAATGGGTCCCAGGGAAAGAGAAGGTAGGGGATGTTGAGGGATAAGAAGCCTAGGGGGGCATCATGGAAGCAGAATGAGTCTTCATTGAGGGACAGCAAAGCGGGAGCTGTCAACTGACAACTGGAAATCAAACCAAAAAATGATGACCAAAGTATGAAGGGATAGAAATGGGATTGGGCAGCCATTAAATGAGGAAAGAAAAGAGATCTGTGTTGAAAGCAATGCATAAGAATCAGAACTTTTTACACCCTACATGGCATAACTCTAGTTACTCATATGTGAGGACAGAAAAAGTACTATGTTCTTTTTTTATACTTTTCCTTTTATGGATTGATGAACAAGTTGTAGGAGTATGGGCAGATAGAAGAGAAGAGAATAGTGAAGTGGGAATATACAGCCCAGACAAAACTGCATATGGAGGATTATGAACCAAATGAAAATTTTGCAAAATGTGAGAAAACCAGCTTTCAGTGATGTGCATGAGCTGGAGCCAATGGTAATGTCTACATCGACCAGTTAACAGAGGTGCAAATAGATGTCTGCTTCAATAGATTCTGCTTTCTAAACCTCAGTTCTATGACCATTGTATTTATATGGGTAGTAGGTAAGGTAGAAGACCACATTTTTGTACAAAAATTATATTTTACTATCATCTTCAGATAATATGAAACTACAAGAAAAATCCAGGAAAAGGATTCTATAAAAAGATTTTATAAGAAAGCAAATGCTATATTTTATGTCATGCTCACTGAAAAAAAATCACATAGAAAAATAGAAAAAAAGCAATAGTTGGAGCAATCAGATTGCCACTGTTTCTAAATCCTCAGGGCTTTGGTCCTACCTAGTGGCATATTAGATCAACAACTTTTTATGGTCATGTGATATTCTCTGTGGGTATACATTGTCAGCTCTTTCTCTTGAGAGGTCTGAAAACTAGATAGCATATAACACCTTACTACTCAGGAACATGAATTTAGCAGTTGGTAAGTTGCTGTTGTTCAGATTTGGTCCCTCTGCATATCCATCACAGGAGGCACAGCATTCGCTGTGGCTTGACTGTCATTGTTTTCTATGAGCCATGACAAACTTCTGTTTCCTTCTCTTTCCCCCAGTCTCTTTTATTACAGCCATGCTGCTAACATGTTTGACTTGAGAACATGTGATGGGCAGGGTACCTGAATCCCACTTGGCATCATGCTTTATTCTTCCTTTTACTTACCAGAGTTGTAATTATACGTTTACTTGTTAATTATACGTATACTTTATTAATATATGGCTCCAACACTAGATTATAGGTTCCATAAAGCAGGTAACTATATCTATGCTTGATCTCTGCCAAGCACCTTGTAGAAGTTCAATAAACACCTGTTGAATAAATGAAAGGTATGTCAAGGCAAAGGGCTAACTGTACCTTCAGTACACAATGGTGTGGAAAAGAAGTTTAACTCATAGTATAGGCATCTTCCCTTCCACTCAGAGAGGTATTGGGGCATGGTAGGAATTATGGCTTTATAAAAACGTACAAAATCCCTATTTTAAAGATAAGGGATTTCAGGTCAGAGCAGTTTAATTACTTACTCAAGGATCTGAGGAACTCACTGTTGAGCCCATTTAATCAAGAAGTAATTGAGTCAGCCAGAAAAGAACTTGGCAGAAGAATCAGATCAGTTTTGCTCTGAGGCCAGGACTTCATTCATTAGATCCTGATGTTTCTGGAACAACATTAACCAAGAATCACATTGCACGGCTTCTTTTCTGATTGCGTCGGCTAGGAAATTAATCTTAACAGTTTGAGCAGATAATGATTAGATGAACCCCAGTTGTATAAGTTTATTAGCAAAGAGTTGGAAATGAAACAAATATCCTCCTCCCTAACCCTGAAACCAGGCGATCATCAAACTATACATCTTGGTGATTACGTTCTTTGGGCTGCAACACACAAACCTTCCTCTCCGCCTCTGGCTCCTGCTCTCCCTAGGAATCCCTCTCTGTAGAGATGTTGCTGCTGTGAGGAAAATGTTAGCCTCTCTGATGAAGTGACTGCAAGAAGACAAAGCATTTTTAGAATTATTGCCATTATCCCATGTGAGAGATGCTGACAGTCTCTTTCCATCTTGTCCCCATAATCCCATTAGATTTCACAAACTTTGCAAGGACAGCTTTGAGGCCATGGCTGAGATAAAGTACTTTCAGGAATGTTTCTGCAGCTAGAACCATGATTCATGTTTCAGGTCATTTGTAAAAACAAATCCTGTCCACAGATGACAGAAAGTCCTAGCAGGGCAGCAAAGAACTACAGAAGGCATCAAATACTTTCCCCTTCCACATAAATTGCATGCAAAGAGGAAGTTTTATACAAATGAATACAACATAGATAATTAATACAGCCAGAGGTTGCCTGGGACAAAGCACTAACTTTCCTAATCAATCTCTTAACTTGTCCTAGATCTTCTGGCTGCATATTATAGGAATCATGGTTAGTTATTATAATTCTATTCTGTTCCTTCCCCTGAGGAAATCCCTGCTAAAGAAAGTGACTAAAAACTGATAAAGAATTTGCTGTTATCAGTTTGTACTATTCCTAGTGTTTTGCTACCTTTTTTTTCCTTTTTTAAAATTTTACAGAATTTTTTTATTCCATAGAACTTAATAACAGGAGCAAACATTCTCAAGTTATACAAATACATACAGGGAAATCTTAGTTATTTGATGGCTAATGTCCTAATATTTGTAGAGTCAAGACCCTAGTGACCCTTGCATTGCTCAGAGTCTCACCATTTGATTACTTTTAGGCATTCTGAGAGGGTAAAGAATGAAAGAGGGACATGAAAAAAATTTTTTTTTCTTTTTCATTCATTTAATCTTTATTACCTTCCTGTGGAGTGCCTAGCATGGGAGATAATAGACTGTGAAGGAATGTCTAGAAGAAACAGTAAGTGAGGAAAAACATCTAAGAACCTGCACTATAGTAACATGAACCCAAGGAAGCTAAGAGTAATATAGATAGAGTTATTTCTGGCTGGGATGGATTGTTATTAAAAAAATGATAGTGGACCTGGGCATTGGAATAACATTCCATGTCTACAGGTGAAAATGAGAAGGAGAAAACATCTTGAAACATTTTCTTGGTGAAGGTGGTAGTGAGGAAGGAAACAGAAGCAGGGGAGATACTAGCAGGAGAGGTAGTACTGAGAGAGATGGTAGTGATGAGGATGAGGGTGATAGTGGATGTTGCTTTGGTAATGAGGATGTGGTTATGGCTATGGTGGTGATTGGGTGGTGATTGGTAGGGGCTGCAGGCTAGCCATGGTGATGGTGGACCCACTTGTAGTGAGGGTCCTGCAGGCAGTGACAATAGTATCGATCATCATGAGGCGGGTAGGGATGGTGATGAGGGAAATGTTATTTTTTAGTGACATTTCCAATTGTCTACAGAGTTTTATTATCCAATGACAAGAGACTTTATGTGCTGGCAAATAAGGAAGGTGAAAAGAGACCCTTGCTCTTCCTGAGGGAAGTTCACCGCTGTTTGCACTGTTCAAGGACCAAATTTCCCAGTGCAGATTCTCTTTAAGGAGAATCTTGTGCTAGAAGTCAGACACATCATTTTTCTTCAGTAAATGTTCCAAAGTGCTACTCTGTATTTCCAAGTACCAAATGGTTTCAACAGATGGATAAACCTTAACAGTGGATAAAACAAACCTTTACTTAACATAAAAAAAAAATGTTCTTTCCAGTTGTGTTTGTCAATTGTTTTGCGATTACTAGAAAAAGGGAACTTTCAAAGTGCGATTAGCTTCATTGCCAATATATTTTTAAAGTTCTTTCAAAAAAAAAAAAAAAAAAAAAGCATTACCTAAGTTCTTTGTCAGTTCAGAAAGAACAGCATTCAATCCAAAATGTGCAGAACGATGCCAAGGAAAATGTTCCCAATGGATGCTGGGGCTGCTTTGGCTCTGCATAGTTATTGAACTCAAACGTGGAACATGCTGTATTTCATTCTAGGAGGGACAAAAAAAGCATGTTCCTTGAATAGTGAAAATTGGTCTCTCTCTGCCTCAGTCTCTTTTTCTTATTTTTACCAAGAATTTAACATCTGCTTATTTCTAATCTCTGTAATCTCCATTGCCTAAGGCAAGTTCTCCAAAGAGGAAAAAAAAAAGAAAAAAGCCCAACACAACAATATTTTCTAGCAATTGTCATTTGAATGACTAACGATCAAAGTTTATTTGCCATCTAGCCTCTCCTCTGTAGCCCATGGCTCAGTGCAGGAGGTGCTGCTGATGTCTTTCCAACAGCAACATCTGGCTCTCTGGCAGCCTGCTCTGCTAACTGTGCTGACCCATCGAAGGCTCTAGAACTATTCACAAAACACTATATGGGGTAGTTGGAGTATGTAGAAGCCATTGGGGATTTTTTTGTTCATTCTCCTGAGTACTATTTATCTGTCAATCACATTTCATTTTGAGGAATTTACTGTACTTGTCTGTCTATTTGAAATGAATAAGGAAACTCCTCATTAAAGACTGGGATTTATATGGCCCAAATGGGAATATTCCCATTGCTGTATTTAGGATAATAGAGGAGCTATGTTATTGGTTGAATTGTCCTTAAAATATTGATTTTTTCCCCAATATGATTTCAAAGTGTTACACATCCAAAAGAAGCCAAGAGAAAGGCATTTCCCCCAAGGGCTGGTGGAATGGAAAGATGGGTGGAATCATCACTATCAGAAATTAGACTTTTAGGGATTTATGTCAAAGTTTTCAGGGGAAAAATTCTTGGTGGAGAAGTAAAGTAAATTTAGAATCTAGTAGAAAGAAATCAGATAAAATGAAAAGTGAAGGAGAAAGGGCATTCGCTTTTGAAGCTAGATATGGGTGTTGGGGTTTAAAACGGGAGAAAGATTATTGAATATGAAGTTATATTAAGTCAAGAGAAAATGAAATGAATGTTCATGGTAACATAAATGGTGAGCACTGAGAACAAGAGTAGAGAAAACAAAATTTTGGTTTCAAATATGAGATATATATCTGGAAAATTGAAGAAAGTTTTTTTTTTTTTTTTTTTTTTTATTGGTTGTTCAAAACATTACACAGCTCATGACATATCATCTTCCATACATTTGATTCAAGTGGGTTATGAACTCCCATTTTTTACCCCAAATACAAGTTGCAGAATCACATCGGTTACACATCCACATTTTTACATAATACCATATTAGTGACTGTTGTATTCTGCTACCTTTCCTATCCCCTACTATCCCCCCTCCCCTTCCCTCTCATCTTCCCTCTCTACCCCATCTGCTATTGTTTAATTCTCTCCCTTTTTTTTTTTTTTTCCCCTTTCCCCTCACAAACTCTTATATGTAATTTTGTGTAACAATGAGGGTCTCCTTCCATTTCCATAGTTTCCCTTCTCTCTCCCTTTCTCTCCCCCCACTCGTCTCTGTTTAATGTTAATCTTTTCCTCATGCTCTTCTTCCCTGTTCTGATCTTAGTTGCTCTCTTTATATCAAGGAAGACATTTGGCATTTGTTTTTTAAGGATTGGCTAGCTTCACTTAGCATAATCTGCTCTAATGCCATCCATTTCCCTGCAAAATCCATGATTTTGTCATTTTTTAGTGCTGCGTAATACTCCATTGTGTATAAATGCCACAGTTTTTTAATCCATTCATCTATTGAAGGGCATCTGGGTTGATTCCAAAGTCTAGTTATTGTGAATTGTGCTGCCATGATCATTGATGTGGCAGTATACCTATAGTATGCTCTTTTAAGGTCCTCAGGGAATAGACCGAGAAGGGCGATAGCTGGGTCAAATGGTGGTTCCATTCCCAGCTTTCCTAGGAATCTCCATACTGCTTTCCATATTGGCCGCACCAGTTTGCAGTTCCACCAGCAATGTACAAGTGTACCCTTTTCCCCACATCCTCGCCAGCACTTATTGTTGCTTGACTTCATAATGGCTGCCAATCTTACTGGAGTGAGATGGTATCTTAGGGTGGTTTTGATTTGCATTTCTCTGACTGCTAGAGATGGTGAGCATTTTTTCATGTACTTATTGATAGATTGTATGTCCTCCTCTGAGAAGTGTCTGTTCAGGTCCTTCGCCCATTTGTTGATAGGGTTGTTTGTTATCTTGTTGTTTAATTTTTTGAGTTCTTTGTATATTCTGGATATTAGGGCTCTATCTGAAGTGTGAGGAGTAAAGATTTGTTCCCAGGATGTAGGTTCCCTATTTACCTCTCTTATTGTTTCTCTTGCTGAGAAAAAACTTTTTAGTTTGAGTAAGTCCCATTTGTTGATTCTAGTTATTAACTTTTGTGCTATGGGTGTCCTATTAAGGAATTTGGAGCCCGACCCCACAATGTGTAGATTGAAGCCAACTTTTTCTTCTATCAGGTGCAGAGTCTCTGATTTGATATCTAGGTCCTTGATCCATTTTGAATTTACTTTTGTGCATGGCGAGAGAAAGGGGTTCAGCTTCATTTTGTTGCATATGGATTTCCAGTTTTCCCAGCACCATTTGTTGAAGATGCTATCCTTTCTCCATTGCATGCTTTTAGCGCCTTTATCAAATATAAGAAAGTTGTAATTTTGTGGATTGGTCTCTGTGTCCTCTATTCTGTACCATTGATCCACCTTCCTGTTTTGGTACCAGTACCATGCTGTTTTTGTTACTATTGCTCTGTAGTACAGTTTGAAATCTGGTATCGCTATACCTCCCGATTCACACTTCCTGCTTAGAATTGCTTTTGCTATTCTGGGTCTTTTGTTTTTCCATATGAATTTCATGATAGCTTTATCTATTTCTACCAGAAATGCCGTTGGGATTTTGATTGGCATTGCATTGAACCTGTAGAGAACTTTGGGTAATATCGCCATTTTGATGATGTTGGTTCTGCCTATCCATGAACAGGGTACATTTTTCCATCTTCTAAGATCTTCTTCTATCTCTCTCTTTAGGGTTCTGTAGTTTTCATTATATAAATCATTCACCTCTTTTGTTAGGTTGATTCCCAAGTATTTTATTTTTTTTGAGGATATTGTGAATGGGGTGGTTTTCCTCATTTCCATTTCAGAAGTTTTGTTACTGATATACAGGAATGCCTTTGATTTATGCGTGTTGATTTTATATCCTGCCACTTGGCTGAATTCATTTATCAGTTCTAGTAGTTTCTTTGTAGACCCTTTTGGGTCTTCTAAGTATAGGATCATATCGTCCGCAAATAGTGATATTTTAAGTTCTTCTTTTCCTATTTTTATGCCTTTAATTTCTCTTGTTTGTCTAATTGCTCTGGCTAGTATTTCAAGGACTAAATTAAATAGAAGTGGTGAGAGAGGGCATCCCTGTCTTGTTCCAGATTTTAGCGGGAATGCCTTCAGTTTTTCTCCATTTAGAATGATGCTAGCCTGAGGCTTAGCATATATAGCTTTTACAATGTTGAGGTAAGTTCCTGTTATCCCCAGTTTTTCTAGTGTTTTGAACATAAAAGGATGCTGTACTTTGTCGAATGCTTTTTCTGCATCTATCGAGACGATCATATGGTTCTTATCTTTAAGTCTATTGATGTGGTGAATAATATTTATTGATTTCCGTATATTGAACCAACCTTGCATCCCAGGGATGAATCCTACTTGATCATGGTGCACTATTTTCTTGATATGCTTTTGTATTCGATTCGCCAGGATTTTATTGAGAATTTTTGCATCTATGTTCATTAGAGATATTGGTCTGTAGTTTTCTTTCTTTGAAGTGTCTTTGTCTGGTTTCGGGATCAGGGTGATGTTGGCCTCATAGAATGAATTTGGAAGAGCTCCTTCTTTTTCTATTTCTTGAAATAGCTTGAAAAGTATTGGTATTAATTCTTCTTTGAAGGTTTTGTAAAACTCCGCTGTATACCCATCTGGTCCAGGGCTTTTTTTGGTTGGTAGTCTTTTGATGGCTTCTTCTATTTCTTCCTTTGTTATTGGTCTGTTTAAATTGTGTGTGTCTTCCTGACTCAATCTGGGCAGCTCATATGACTTAAGAAATTTATCGATGTCTTCACTGTCTTCTATTTTAATAGAATATAGGGTTTCAAAATACTTTCTAATTATCTTCTGTATTTCTGTAGTGTCTGTTGTGATATTGCCTTTTTCATCCCGTATGTTAGTGATTTGAGTTTTCTCTCTTCTTCTCTTCGTTAGCATGGCTAAGGGTCTGTCGATCTTATTTATTTTTTCAAAGAACCAACTTTTAGTTTTATCAATTTTTTCAATGTTTTTTTTTGTTTCAATTTCATTGATTTCCGCTCTGATTTTAATTATTTCTTGTCTTCTGCTATATTTGCTGTTGTTTTGCTCTTCCTTTTCTAGGGTTTTGAGATGTAGTGTGAGTTCGTTTATTTGTTGGTTTTTTCTTTTTTTGAGGAATGAACTCCAGGAAATGAATTTCCCTCTTAAAACTGCTTTCATTGTGTCCCATAGATTCCGGTATGTTGTGTCTGAATTGGCGTTTATCTCTAAGAATTTTTTGATTTCCTCCTTTATGTCTTCTGTAACCCATTGATCATTCAGTAACATATTGTTTATTTTCCATGTGATGCAGGATTTTTCCTTCCTTCTTTTTTCATTGATTTCCAGTTTCATTCCATTATGATCAGATATGGTGCATGGTATTATCTCCACTCCTTTATATTTACTAAGAGTTGCCCTATGGCATAATATATGATCTATCTTTGAGTACGATCCATGTGCTGCTGAGAAGAACGTGTATCCACTTGATGATGGTTGATATATTCTATATATGTCGGTTAAGTCTAGGTTATTGATTGTGTCATTGAGTTCTATAGTTTCTTTATTCAGCTTTTGTCTGGAGGATCTGTCTAATGGCGAGAGCGGTGTGTTGAAGTCACCCATAATTATTGTGTTGTGGTCAATTTGACTTTTGAACTTGAGGAGAGTTTGTTTTATGAATGTTGCTGCACCATTATTTGGTGCATATAAATTGATAATTGTTATGTCTTGTTGGTGAATAGTTCCTTTTAACAGGATATAGTGTCCTTCTTTATCCCTTTTGATTAACTTAGGTTTGAAGTTGAGTTTATTCGATATGAGTATGGCCACTCCTGCTTGCTTCCGAGGGCCATGTGAGTGGTATGATTTTTCCCAACCTTTCACCTTCAGCCTGTGTATGTCTTTTCCTATCATATGAGTCTCCTGAAGGCAGCATATTGTTGGATTTGTTTTTTTGATCCAGGTTACCAGCCTGTGTCTCTTGATTGGTGAGTTTAGTCCATTAACATTTAAGGTTACAATTGAAATATGATTTGTACTTCCAGTCATGTTTATTTATTTATTTATTTTAGTTTGGCTAGTTTTTACTTTTTGGTTGTTTTCCTCCGCCTTTACTGAGATACCTCCCGCTGTTGGTTTTGGGCACTGTTTTTCCATTCCTCTTCTTGTAGAATTTTGCCCAAAATGCTTTGCAGTGCTGGTTTTCTGGCTGCGAAATCTTTTAGCTTTTGTTTATCGTGAAAGATTTTAATTTCATTGTCAAATCTGAAGCTTAATTTTGCTGGATACAGTATTCTTGGTTGGAATCCATTATTTTTCAGCGTTTGAAATACATTGTTCCAGGATCTTCTCGCTTTCAAAGTCTGTGATGAAAAATCAGCCGTTAACCTAATTGGTTTACCCCTGAATGTAATCTGCCTCCTTTCCCTCGTAGCTTTTAATATTCTCTCCTTGTTCTGTATGTTGGCTATCTTCATAATTATATGTCTTGGAGTTGGCCTATTACAGTTTTGGATGTTTGGGGTCCTGTAGGCTTCCAGGATTTGGCAATCCATTCCATCTTTCATCTCTGGGAAGTTTTCTAGGATTATTTCATTCAATAGGTTTTCCATTCCTTTGGCTTGAATCTCTGTGCCTTCTTCTATCCCAATGACTCTCAAATTTGGTTTTTTGATGAAATCCCATATCTCTTGGATAGATTGCTCGTGAGATTTAAGCATCTTTTCAGTATTGACTATATTCTTTTCAAGTTGATAAACTTTGTCTTCATTATCTGATGTTCTGACTTCTACTTGATCTAGTCTATTTGTAATATTCTCGTTAGCATTTTTAATCTGGTTTATGGTTTCTTGCATTTCTAAAATCACTGTTTGGTTTTTTTTTAAGATCTCTATCTCCTGGTAAAGCTCATTCTTTGCAGTTTGTATTTGTTTGTTTAGTTGGTTTTCAAAATATACTTTCAATTCTTGGATTTGCTGTCTCATGTCTTCTCTAAAATTCCGTTCCATCTGAGTTAGGTATGCCTTGATTTCTTTCCCTGTCCATGTTTCTGATGCTTCTAGGTCCTCCTGTAGATTTAAGTTGTCCTGCATTATCTGTACTCCTTTTTTCCCTGGTTTTTTCATGTTGTTCACGTTACTTTCCAGCTCTATTTGACTGCTTTGTAACTGCCTTCTCCTATACATTTGTTTTGGCTTTGTTTATATCTGTTGTTTCTCCTTTGTGGTGGGAGATTATGCCTATAGATGTTGGGCTTTATTGTACTTTAGAGCTGATTCATTCAATTTATAAAGGGCTTCCGGATTTTGTATGCATATAGTGATTTGTTTTTTGTTCTTAGGACTTTATGTTGGGTGCTATGAAGGTATACGGGTTAGTATGTCTTGGCTACTTTAGAAGATTGCTCTACTGAAGGGGGATGCTAACCGTCAATTGGATCAGGGTGTTGGTAGTAGCTAGGTATTTAGGAGCACTATAGACGGCCTCGAAACATTCACCTGTTTGCATTTAGACAGTTACACGAAATGGAGGACGTAATGCTTGGGATGAAAGTTGGGGGGAAGGGAAAGGAAGGTGCTCTTGAAAAGTAAGAAGGAGGGGGAGTTAGATAGCATAGAGGAGAATGGAAAGAACAATAAAACTTGGAAGGGGAGAGAAAGAGGGAAAAAGGGAGAGAAAAGATAAAATAAAATAAGAAATAAAATTAGGTCTTAGAGATCCATTTTCTTCTCTTCCCGTAGGCAAAGCTGTGCCCTCCAGGCTGAGATTTGCCCTCAATGTGTCAACAGCAATCCCTGTAAGGCGGCTCCTGGGAGTCTCTCAATCCTGTTGGTCCAGAGCCGTTTCACTTCTACGGCCCCTCCTCCCCTTCCTCCTGCCAGCCAGCCAGGTCCTGTGCACCGGAGGAGGTTCTCCAAGGATTTGGTTACACTTTCAGCACCTCTGGGTGCTCTATTTCCCTAATGACTGAGCACTCTCTCTGTCATTCATCTAAGCCCCAGTGCTGTGGAGCTGTGTTCTGGGAGTCAATAGTTTAATTTTTCCTGACCCCTTTGGTGGGCACACCTTCGGAGTCTGGCGGCTAAGACCATTGGTGTCGCCACTGGTGGTAATGGGAGTTGGGGGTCGAGGATCCCATCTGCTTCCCTCAGCCCCTACAATCACGACCACTCCGCTAGCAGTAGGAGGAGTTGGGGGTCTGGAGTGTCCTCTGTTTCCCTCCGCCCCTACTGTCACGCCCTCTCAGTTGGCGGTTGGGGGAGTTGGGGGTGGGGAGTCTTCTCTGCTTCCCTCCGCCCCTACAGTCACGCCCACGTCACTGGCAGTATTGGGAGTTGGGGGTCGGGAGTCCCTTGGCCCTTACAGTCACGCCCACGGAGAGATTTTGAAGTTTCCCGGTTGTTTGTATCTGATGCGGGTGGGAGTCACACACCTGCCAAAGTAGATTCCGCTGGGAAGGAATCTCTTTGGCCGAACTTTGGTGACTTCCCCTCTCTGCAATGGCGGGCCCCTGCCTCCTTGCTGGAGTGTCCGAAGGGAGGGGTGGAACTGGCTTGTCTCTGGTCTGACCCAATCTCTGGTTTTAGTTCCCAGTTCGCTATTTCATAAAGGCTTGGTTAGATTTCCTTCACGCCGTCTCAGGGGGGGAGCCGTTTGCCGGGTGGGCGGGGCCGTTCGCAGTGGGGGCGGGGCCGTTAGCAGAGCTGGGAGGGCACAGGCCGTCTGCCGTGCAGGGACCCTTCTCGAAGCGCAGGGCCGCTGGGGGCCGACTGCAGAGCCTGGGGTGGTGGCCGCGGGCGGGGTGCCAGCAGAGCCCGGAGGGCGGGGGCCCCGTTTGCCGGGTGGGCGGGGCGTTAGCAGCGCCGGGAGGGCACAGGCCGTTTGCCAGGCCTGGCAGGGATCCTTCTCGCTGCGCTGGCCGGGGGCGGGGCCGCCAACGGAGCCGGGAGGGCGGGTGGGGGGGGGGCGCTTGCCGGGTGGGCGGGGCCATTTGCCCGGCCAGGAGGGGACCCTTCTCGGCGCGCCGGCCACCGGGGCCGCTTGTAGAACCCGGTAGGCAGTGGCCTCGTGGCTAAGAGCCGGGCGGGCGGGGTGGCCGATCACCGAGCGAGCGGGGCCGCCAGGAGAGCCAGGATGGCGGGAGCCGTCTCCTGGGCCAGGTGTGGACCCTTCTCACTGCCCCGGGCCGCCGGTGGCCGCTTGCAGAGCCGGTTGGGCGGTGGCTGCAGGATTGGACCTCTGCGCCCGCGGCCGGCCAAGATTCACTTGTCTGGGGCCAACTGTCACCTCTAATATAACTTACTACTTCCTGGCAGGTCTCCTTTCAGCGGAATTTTGCTAGAAGTTCCTCAGTAGGTAGAATGTAGCTGTTTTAATGGGCGTTTCTGATCCGGTTAATGTGGAGACACTGAAAGTGCTGCTTCCTTGCCGGCCGCCATGTTGGATCCCCCCTGAAGAAAGTATTTTAATAGTAAAAGGTTTTATGAGAAACTCAGAAATATGTTTATCAAGGAAGGAAGAGGCAAATTCAAATGAAATTTAACATATTCAATATTGGACATTAGAATACAGTGACTCCCCAAATTTTCTCTAGAAGGTAAGTTCACGTCTTGATTTTGAGATTATCTACAGTGATAACATGAGGGGGGTATTTCTTTACTTGGGTGAGTTGTTTTCTCTATAGTTCAGTTGTAAATGAAAAGATCTACATGGAGACAATGCAGTCCCTTTCTGTAGATCCCCTTTCTCTGGTTTCAGTTACCTATCGTCAACCATGCTTTCAAAGTATTAAGCGGAAAGATTTCAGAAATACATAGTAAGTGTTAAACAGTCTTCTGAGTAGTGAAAAGACATCTCATATCAACCCACTCCATCTTGCCTTGAGAACCATAGCTCTGTCCTGCACATCTATGCTGCACACTCTTTTGGCCCATCAACACTTCATGGCTGCTGTAGTCTGAATGTAATTGTCCTCGTCAACACTCAGGTTAGGGCTTGGTCCCTCAAATAATGGTGTGGAGAGGTGGTTGTGCCTTCAGAGGTATTTTGGGTCATGGAACCACTACACTGGGAACAGATTAATGTTCATCTTAAAGAAATGAGTTAGGTCTTATAGGACTAGATTAGTTGCCATGTGAGTGAGTTATTAAAAAGTGAAGATACCCTATGGGCTTGGTCACTTTGGCACCACCTAGTTCACCTTCCACTTCCTTGCCATGCTGTGATAAAGCCAGGAAGATCCTTGCCAGAAAATAGTGCCATGTTATTTGGATTACCCAGCCAACAGAATCGTGAGCCAAATAAACCTTTGCTAAAGCAAATTACAGGTATTAATATCAGGTATTTTGTCATACTGACATGAAATAAACTAAGACATTATCTTAGTTATAAGATCAACTGTCATGGTATCCCAATGCTTGTGTTCAAGTAACCTTTATTTTACCTTAGGGCCTCCAAGAGTAAGAGAATATTCATGCAATTTTAATATGCTAAAGAGAAGAACTAAAATAATTAGTTGAAAGGAAAAAAGTTGACCTTAATATTGAAAAAGAAATCGTGGGTGAGTACAGTATAATAAGCTATTTTGAAAGAGAGATCATATTCATATACTTATTTATATAACTTTAGTACAGTGTATCTTTATATTTAAGCTATTTTATTATTAATTATGGTTAATCTCTTGTGCCTTATTTATAAAGTAAGTTATATATACATATATATGAAAAATTAATATATACATATATAAAAGTTATATATACATATATATGAAAAAGTTATATATATACATATATATGAAAAAGTTATACACACACACACACATACAGGGTTTGATAGTATTTGCAATTTCAGGCATCCACTGCAGATAGGGGGAACTACTATAAATGTTTTCTTAGAATCATGTGGAAAGGGAAAAAACATACCAAAGCTATAGTATGGTTTATTTCATGTACAGATTTTTGACATTGATATTCATTATAATATTGGTAGCCAACATTTATATAGAGCTTAAAGTATGACAGGTTCTGTTCTAAACAATTTTCATACATTAACTTAATTGATCCTCACCAGCAAACCTTTGAGTGGGACCTGTTTTATTACTCCATTTTATTAATGATAAAACTGAGACGAAGAAATTTTGAATAATTTACCTAGTACATCAAAATGGCTTGATAGAGCTTATATTTAAGCCCAGGAAATTCAGCATCTGGGTATGTTTCCTAACACTCTAAGGAGGGAGAGTTTGATGACAATGGTCAATTTTCATGTAGAGATCCTGTCACTTAGACTGACATGTTCATTTTCATAAGAAGCAAATAATGGGATGGAACTTTCTAGGTTGCAGCTATTAGGCTATGGCTGCTGCTGTCCTCCCTGCTCCCAGTGGGAGTGACTTAATTTACCATTAAGAGGGAATCATGGCTTGCCCATACCATACTGAAGTCACAGATTTTGATGTGCTGAATGACAGAAACACGTTCTATTAAAGCTTTATTAAAACTTGCCTAATGTCTAGAAATTCATCATTCTACCACCAACCACCTCAGTGAGAGCCATGGATGCTTCATTAACAATTGATTAAGTGGTTATTAAAACCCTCAGCTTAATAAATCTGCATCACTTGTTACTTATTTCCAAAATGTTTACCTAAACTAGAGTGAGAGAGTGGTTACTGAATGTAATTTGTAAAATCCTTTAGACTTTCAGATAAGAGTCTTGGTAGAAATGCAAAGTATTATTCTCATTTATAGTCCAGCCAGTTTTAACAAAGAAAGGCCTGAGCATCATTAACCTGTAGACAGAAGGAGTTCCAGAGGGAAAATAGAGGGTTGCTTGTGAGCCAGCTGTACAGAGTGCTGGACTCTAGCCTCCCATCACGGGTGTGCAGCCCAAAGAATGTTGGCTGCCTCTGGGGCCAGCTGGCGCATACAGGGACTGTGCTCCTGGAAATCCTGAGTTGTCTGCTCAGGACTCCAGTGAATAGAATTTTGGTCAACAGAAGAGCAATCGCATCAGCCAGATTTTAGGCAAGATATTTTTTTAAAAAACTTTCTAACTTCAACATGTGACCGATGGAGCTGTCAAATGGGACTAGTAATTCTCGCCTCGTAGGGTTATTGTGAAACTTCAGTTAAATAATTGAAATGAAGCAGCAGCACAAAGATTGGCCAAGCTAGGAACTCATTAACTGGGTTTAGTTAATGTTGTCTTTCCAAGAGCTCATGCCCTTGGTGCCTCCTTCACTGTCTGTATATATCTCTTCAGCATGGTTCAAGATTGTATGTGATACAGAAATCAGATCCTCTTCCAGGAAGTTTATAACACTCGTCAACATAGTCACAGAGACTTGTAGATCTCATTACTTGAATAACTTCCTTGTCAACAGTGATGGTGGATTCTTACCATGAAGACTCTGAGACCGGAGTTGGAGCAGCTGACAACTCCCGAAGGCAGTGAATCAAGGAGTTTCCCTATAAATGCTGTCTACCACAAAATAGTAGCCACCTTAGGCAGACAGAAGACTGCTGTCCCTGCCCAAAAGCTCTGGGCCATATTTAGTCCCATGACCAGATTCTTTCCTGGGCCACGGCAGCAGCACTCCTCCTGGTTGTTGATGGACTGAGGCATCACCTGACATTCTTGAGATTTTTCTGGAGCTCACTCAGGCCAGTCTGGGTCAGAAGGTGAGCCAACAGGAACTCATAACATTCAAAGCACTGCAGAACTGTCTGCTAGTTTTAGGTCTAGTATTGTTCCCAACTTCTCTTCACCCCAATGACCTAAAGAAAAAAAAATGAACTTTTTTTTTTTTCTATCCCATTAAAATTTGATCAACATTCAGCTAGCAAGTTCTCCTATAAAGGGGGTGAAAAAGAGCTCCTGGCAAACTCAGGGTAGCTTGTATAATTTAAATAATAGCAGTCTCCCATGTTATATGAGGTAAAATTTGGAGGCAAAACATAAAGTTGATTTTTTGGTAAAGCCTGTTGCTTAAGAACCAGTGAATGGTCCAGATTCTATCTTACTAAAACAATTTAAACTCCATCTAATACTACTCCAGTCAGTCTTCCTGTCCTAGCAGTTTCCTTAATGGCTTGAGTATGGCCACTGTTCATTCCCAATTCATAATATTGGTTGCAGAGTTCAAAAGAAAATATATATTATTGCTTTGTTGATAATGTGCTGTGTTCTAGAATTACCCACCCAAAGACCTAGTATTGATAAAAAGGAATTAGGCTTATTTCTTTAAGGTAAGATCAGGTCCCAACTGATGCAACAAAGAACAAGAGCTCTGTGTTTTCAGCATTTCTAAAATGAAGCATCTGTCTATAACCCTATCTGGATGAGGACCAGCAGGTTCTGGGAAGAATATTAACCTGAATTTGTTGCAGTCTTGTTTCACAAACTGCTTTATAAACACTTCCCCATATGTGCTGCCAAAGCTTTGCATTTAATGAATCATCCAAATCTTTTTGCCATATATCCTGTATAGTTGTTGATGATGGGGTACACGTTCCCAATAGCTGAGGTGAAATGGGAGCAATACCTACATTGCAGGCAAAATTGTCTCCTAACATAATCCTATTGGCATGTTCATTTTGATATCCTAAAATACCCAGTGCTATATTTTAGAGAATTATTATTGACCATATTCCCTAGTAATTTCCTAGGGAGCATTTTATTTACTTCAAACCTTGTTTATGTTCTGATTCAGCACAAAGTATGTGCAAATCATTGCTTCACAGAAATTCTAGTCTCTGCTTTGTGATTCTTTTGCATTTTTGGTTGATTTTTGCCTTATTTCTCAATGACATTAGCAGTAAAAAATAGAGACTAGGAGCACATGTTTTAGAGTTAGATATGTAGATTTCTGTTCAAATTTTGCCTCTGAATATTTATCTAAATAGGGAAAAGTATTTAACTCCTAGAACTTCAGTTCCCTCATCTGGAGCATGGGAAATGACAGTTTTTTTTAACCTCCTTTGGCTACTATAAATATAAAACAGGGTAATAGATGCTTAGTTTTCTGTTTAGTACTTGACACATGACTCATGTAAACTGTTATTATTAATATGCTATTTAGTCACTATTGGAGAGCCATTTCTCTTCGAGCAATTTAGGAAGGAATAGGATTTTCTAGAAAGTGGTCAATGAAAACAGTGGTGTGTTTTGCTCACTGATATTTTTGTACTTGTTTGGAATATCTTAGGCATCAATACAGTGATGAGTGCACAAAATTCCTAGGGTCATTGGGCATATATGGTCATGACATTCATAGTTTCAAACCTGTTTAACTGGTGGGTGTATATGTGATGACTAACCTATAGAAAGAGATGTTGAGGATTGTAATTTTCTCAGCTCATTTGCACAGTTCATTCATGTGTAAAATGAGTCACTAACACATGTGTTTGTATTTATGATGCAGGTATGAAAGAAGGTATGAGACTGTATTTGGGACACTTTGAGAAAAGTGGATACAAATTTTCAAACTCTTTTTTTCACACTGTAATTAACCTATAGGCAATAGAGTGTTATGCAGGTATCTTCTATACTGTCCTACATCCTCCCCAATCCTTGTGGTCTCACCCAAAAATATCTACATCAGCATTTCCTTGTATGCCCTCCTAAACCTTTTCTGTGTTCTGTACTTTCATACATACAAATCTGGATTTTAATTAAGTGGTATCACTTAGATAATTCTCAAATAATTATTTGATTTTCCCACTTAGTAATATGTAAAGTTACTTTTCATTAGCTCATTATATATTATTGTACTTAATAATTATTACTATATTACTTGCTATAGTTTTTCATAGAGTGAACATATTATAATTTTTAAATTTATTCTGTCACTGCTATTTTTTACCCTCTAGAGAATCAGTGACAACATTTTCAATTGAGGATCTTTACTTTTCCTGCCTCCATTTGTTTTTGCTTTTTCTCTGAAACTAATCACATAACAGTGAGGAAGCAGCAGGCAAGGAGTGGAGTCCTCTTTGTTTTTCCTGGGCGGTGAAACTGATGTTTAGTTGGCTGTGGCTCAGTCCCTTGCCTAGGAAACACATACTCCCTTAAAGATGGAGACACTAATTGGGTGGGGTGGGATGGAAAGTAAAGGGTGTTGTAATGCATACATAATAGGATACAAGGAAAGGGAACTAATTCTCTGATATTCCCGATTGGAATCCATTATTAAGGAGCTATTAATGCTCTTTCTGGTGGACGATTAAGAGCTACTATAAGAAAGGAAAAGAGAGAAGAGTAGAGTAAATGGGATCAGGCAGAAAAAAGTTTGAAGAGAGAAGGTAGCCTGTGCACTTAGAACTCTGAGCTGGAAGAGAAGTCTTAGAGCTTAGTCCAGTCCTCTTAGATAAGAAGAGTGTTTTACATATCCTATGCCCTATAGAGGGCATGCTGCGTGTCTCATTGTGTCTAATATGGATGCTTTTAAGAATCAGAAAAATGTAACATGTAGGGAAAATTGCAGATGTTAGAGCCAGTCAAATTTGAGTTCAGGTCTAGGCTCTGCTAAGTTTTACTAGGGAGACCTGGGAAGGTACTAACTAGCCCCAGGTTTCTCATCTTTCTGGAAGAGCTTATAATACCTCCTGCATAGTTGTTATGAATAAATGATGTAAAATATGTAAGCATATTTATATGATCAGCATCTGCTATATGATTGGTATATAATTATAATTATTACTATGTTACTTGCTAAATATTTCAAAAATGAAAAGTTCACATACCTATCAAGGAAGATGATTGATTCTTTGTACAGAGTTCTTTTCAATTTCAACACATTGGTATCTGACACAATGATATGGGAAATAGAATTGTTTACGTATGTAAAGTGGCATTTGGCCATCTGCAAGCGGGAACTCACAGCTTTGTGAGTTCTGTTCCCAAGCCATTAAGAGGTAACTGTCATTGTTTATGTCTTAGGCAACATCAGGGAGATAATAGGGGATTCCAGCCTCTCTAGCTTCTGAGGGTGGATTGAAGAGTCAGAAACCAGGAGAGCTTCCACTCTGATGAATGCAGAGAATGAACAATCTTCACACCATAAGTCTCAAATTTTTTTCAAGAAATTTCATTTTGAAGATGTCACAACCCTAGCCAATATTTTCATAATATATAAAATAATATGAAACAAAAACAAAACAAAAAATAGCATCCCCTACATTCCCCTCCAAAGATTAGCCTTAGACAAATGTTTTTTGCAGCACTTCCCTTTCTCATTCCCACTTTCAATCCCAGAGCGGTTAATATTGTTCTTTTATTTTACTCCTATGACCACCCTTAAGACACAGATAATCAGGAAATCATTTCCCCTGCAGATGGCTGCATAGCAGAGAGAGAATCCCATCAGCATCTTGTTTCTGCTTTCATCCAGAAATGATTGTCTTAGCAACCACTGTGGTAATAATGAATCAGAAGAACAATTGTAAAAAATGTAGTAAATAGATAAAATAATGTCAGTTACTATCTTTTTGCTAATGAGTCTACTGAAAAGAATTTCTGCCCTTCGTAAATGTTTTAGCCTAACATTTCTACCTCTTCTAATATAGTTTTATTCATTAGTAATTACATTTCCCACTCCTTGTTGTTGTTGTTGATTAGAACAAAGAATACAAGTAATAGAGCTAGTACCTTAATCAGAACTAAATTAGGATGACCAACTCAGCTTGGTTTTCCCAGGACTTCCCAGGTTTGGCACTGTAAATTCCATGTCCACAAAACCTTCCAGTTGGTGACAAACTAGGATGATTGGTTATCCTAAAGAGGGTGGTTTCTAAAACTTCAAAGGAATAGGCTCTTAATAAAGACCTAAGCAATTGATGATCACTTAAGTCTGTTTACTAAAAATGACTTCTGTGCCTATATGGATATCTTCACAAGAACGTGTTGAGGGAAGTCATTATTTTAATTTCCATGTAGAAAAAGAAATGGAAGTTCAGGCATGATAGGTATTTTACCCCAAATCCCATGGGTAGTCATAGTTAAGTGTGAGCTGTGAACCCAAGTAGACTCACTCCAATTTGTTCTGCTACTATTCCATGCTGCCTCTCTGTTACCATGGTCCCTTTTGACAAAAGCCACAGACAGCCAGTATCCATAGTTAGCATAATATGCTAACTTTAAACCCGTTTGCCTAGTAAAAGCTGATTCCACTAGGGATAAAGGCCTGACCCAGAAACCAGTGGGTCAACAGGAGGTTTGGTTTGGGCATTCTCTGCTAATGATTAGCTGTTTCTTTACCTTACAGTGTATCCTTGCACCTGAGGCAAACTGAGTGCAGCATTCTTCCTCGTACTATACAAGAGCTCATTTATGGGATCAGAATATAATCAGCATGATTCACTCTAATAGTATCCACAGCCCCCTTTCCTGCCTCCTTAACAAGCCCAAATGAGCATTCCACGCTCACTGTGGTTTTGATTATTCTATTTGTGCTTAGTTCCACTGACCCACATAGAGTGCTAGCAGTGTCCGCATCACATGGTCCATTATGTAATTGAATTTAGTGTTCATGATATTTGGAGCCAGGAAAACAACATTCCATGTGGCGAGCCAGATGAAGCTGTTCTAGTATAAAATGGGGAAGTTGATGAGTCTGAAGACAGGACTTTTTAAAAAAATTTTGATTAAGGAAGATTATTTGCTGCTTGGGGACATGGCCTTGGGCCAGGACTCATTGTTGTGAAATATTTAAAAAGATTAAGACATTTGGATGAAGAATATAACAGTGTTCCCAATGTGTTCCCGCATACCATTGTTTAGAGTGTGATTGGCTCCAGGAGAGAAAAAAAAAAACTATAATTTAAAAAAATATAATCCCTAAGCCCCAGAGAGGTAAATTAGCAATGTGTCATATCACATGGCTGGCATTTCTAATTCTGTGCTCTTTTCTTTACACCAAGGAATGTCAGGACTGTTGGAGAATTGGTAGCGGTAACATCAGGGAAAATGATAGGGCATATTTTTAGTTTGGATTGATGGGTCTCTAAGGGAACTAGGCAAGCAGTTTACATAAATGCTAAATAATAAGACCTTTTCTGTAAATAGAACATCAGTGTAATGGTATGTAGTTTGTTCAAGCAGCTGTGCTAGGGACTATGTTGAAATTACATTAAAGCAGGATGTGCTGTGAATAATGAATAATGAATCTAAAGTAAGAGTCTCTACAGTGGACCCAGATTCATACACTGGAAGAGAATTGGAACAAGTGGTGGGTTCTTTTAAAGAACATGATTCACAAAATGTAGAATTGAAAAATATTTTGAATCTTTGAAAATGAATTAGACAAGTTTTTAAGTTCTAACTCAAATTGATGATTAAATATCCACTAGACAATGTTCATGAAAGGAAAATTTCATGGATGAGGTAACCAAGGTGACTGAAGATTACGCAAAATGTTACAGGAGTCATTACGAGGTACAGTATGAATACACAGGAGAAATCACTTCTTATAAAAGTAGTAAGTTGCATTTTGGTGGACAGAGAATATCGTAAAATAAATCCCCTTGTTAAACTCCTTGAAACTAATAAACAGGATGTGTGGTGCAGGGTACTGTGAAAGTAGGCAGGTGTCCAGGGAAAACAAAAGAGAGGAAGTTCTGCCCACATGAAATGAAACATAAGCATTTGGCTTGTTGGAAATACTGTGTTGCTCACATTTGAACCCAACCTATGATTGCCAATACTGAGTATTTTTTATCATTATGTCAGTGACACTTGAAACAGGGTAAATAATGTGCTTAGAAATCTTAGAATACAACTGAAAGACAAATTCTAATGTGGAAGACGCGTGTGATAGTCTGAAACTGACATATAACATGCTAGCCACAAAAACTTATATTTCAGTCATTCATTCTTCTTGAAAAGCATATTTATGAAGAAAGTTTACTTGTTAAGACGCATTCTCAGTTCCAATGTATAAAATAGGGGAAATCTCTAGATGAAGTAATTAAAAAAAAAAAAAACTTACTTTCACTTAAATACTTAGATCATCAAGGAAAATAAAATTATATTACTTATGAAATGACTTCACCCCCCATTTCATTTTGGATCTGAATTAAACCTGAACCAACTATTCAGAATTTTTAGTTTTCTAATTTAAGAAACAATGTATACTTCATTTAAAATTTATGGTATATTCGGTATTAGGAAGATGCTATTTTAGAAACTGTCTTAGGGGACTTTTAGATTTCAACATAAGTATCATAGATATATGGCAGTTTAGCAGACAATTTTGTCTATTTTATTGCATACAAATTTTTGGATCAGAAATCTCTTCACAATAAAATGGGCTAAGAATGTTAAAGAAACATCTGCACACACATGTTTATTACAGCACTATTCACAATAACCAAGAAATGGAAAAAAATAAAACAAAAAACAACAACAACTAAGTTTCCATGAGCAGATGAATGGATTAAAAAATGTGGTTCATAAACACAATGGAATACTAGACTACATAAAAACAAACAAACAACTGTATCCTGCAGAACTGGCAATTGTTAAGTGAAGTAAATCAGACACAGAAAGACAAATATGGCATGATCTCCCCCATATGTGGAATCTAAAAATGTTGATCTCATGGAAACTGAGTGCTGAATGGTGTTCACCAGGCAAGGGAAAGCAGGGGGAAAGGAGGGATGGTGAAAGGTTGATCGATATATACGTTAACAATTTTCCTTTAAAAAAAGAAAAGTTTATTTTGGCTCTTAGTTTTGGGAGGTTCAGGTCATGATCAGTTGGCCCCATTGTTTTTGGGCCAATGGAAAAGTAGCACAATCATGGTAGAAACGTGTGGTGGAGCCTGCTGCTCACCTCTTGGTGTCCGAGAAGCAGAAAGGAAAAAGAAGGCCTGGGTCCCAATACCTACCTCAATTCCTAAATTCTTTCCTCTGGGCCTCATCTCCTGAAGGCTGTACCACCTCCCAGTGTTGCCACGGAGTGGTGAACAACCTGCAATAATGAGTTTTTGTGGGGCATTTGATATCTAAACTACAGCAAGTACTAAGTTATGGTCAGATAGAAACAAGGAATTCTGGTGTGCTATTGTACAGCAGAGTGATTATAAATAGTAATAACATAAATCAGAATTTTATATATATCTGAATATATATATATAAATGAAGATGATTAATGTTTGAGAGGATGGATATATTTAACCTGATTTAAATTTTATGCCTATAAAATAGAACCCCATAGACTGATTTAAAGGAAATACTTGGTGATATTATCTTCATTAGTCAAAAAAATTGTTCAAAATCCTTTTACTTTCTGACCATTGTGGAAACATGAATGACAGTATAAGAAGGATGGAAAATGGTCACACTTACCCAGGATGTAGACTCTGGAGCCCTCATTATCAGCTAGGTCTTTGATAAGCTTCTTAACTTCTAAGCTTTGTTCCTTCATACGTAAAATAAAGATAATGCTCCTGAGCCTTCATATTTGCAGTGGTTTGTTTTGTCAGTTGATAAGGTAGTCAACAATGGAGTGCTGTGAGGCCTGGCAGTTCTGACCACCAGCTGTCATTCAGGGACAACTGTGACAATCATTATGCACGTTGTGTTCATTATGTACATTGGTGTTCACTATATCCCTGAGGGCCTGTTCTGCTTCAACATGTGCTTTTTCTCAGTTTATCTGGCTTCCCACTATCGCTCTGCTACTTTTGACTTTGCTCCAAGGTTTAGGCATTGTGTGAAGCCATAGCTGTTTTAAGAATCCATATCCAGGTCTGTAGACCAAGCATTCTCAACCCAGTCTTAAATATCATCCCTGCATACTTTACGCTTAAAAGGACTGTGATTCCAGTCCTAAATTCTCAGATCCTAAGAGTCCTGGAAGTTCTGTGTGGAGAGGTGCAGGAAGGGATCAGCAATACCTTTCAATCTGTGCTGAAGATGTTCTAACACATGTGAACTAATTAATCAAAGAAATATATATTAGGCTCTTATTTTCACCATGCTAAATGCTATCAGCTTCTGAAAAGAAGAGAAATACAGTCTCTGCTCATTCAGAGCTTATACTTTAGGAGAGAAGAGACATTGAAGAAACAAAGAATAATACAAGTGAAGCAACAAGGAAAAAAAAAAAAAACAGTGACAGAAAGCTTGTTATTCCAGAGAAGATAACTGTTGTTATTTAGGAAATTATTTAGGAAATTGTCTCAATAACTTTCCTGAGTGTCAAAGAGAGAATCCACGTGACATGGATGAGATAAACTAGATAGATTGAAAAGTATTAAATTGCTTGACCTATTAAGGTAGAAAAAACTTTAAATTTCATGGGACAGATTGGATTGGCAAGAGTAGCTTAGGGATGAAAGAGAGAGAGGTGGGAGGGAAGAAGGGGGAGAGAGGGACAGAAAGAAAGAAATATGCAATAACATGATGAGATCCTGGGATAGTAGCCAGACAGAAATTCTACAGCACATCAAACAGCAGAATGAAGAGGATCTTAGTATTGCAATGAACTTACTTTTCCAAATTGTGGTCTAATTACAGTACCAATCCTCAGATACCTCTTGATGTTATCATCTTAGTATGATCAATTTTGGTTAAATATTTGAACTTTTTTTCTGCCTTAATATAAACAGCATTTGTCACCCATTTGGTGGTAAATTGTTATTGTGTGAGGCTTGGTTCCACTGATTTTGAAAAGGTCTATATACCTATATATGAAAGGTCAGTTTCATGGATATGACTTTCTTTTGGACCCTGTTTTAGTGGAGGATGGCACTTTCTCTTGGGGGCTTAAACATTGTTTAGGTTGGGTGGCAGTTTAGTGCTTTTGACAAATGTATACCTCTCTGGGCTCTTAATTAGATAATGCTTCTGTCTGCCTTGAAAAAATCTTTCCTAGACTTACTCTCAAATGATTGTGCTTCTTCAATGATCTTTTAATCTTTCTCAGAAATTCTTAATGGCTTACTAATGATGAAATGAGATTTGTCTATTAATATGTTGGCATTGTTCTTTACATACATATGCTTATGTATCTATAGGAAACAAAAAAAAATATTTTCTGACACTTCTAAAATTTCTGAACACTTGAAACTTTCCCCCAATTTCCTATCTCCTTCTGAACCAGTTCTCACCTGCATGATATTATAATAAATTTAGAGAATAAATTTTGTACCTATACATTTCAAAAAATATTTGTGAAATCATATTATTTATTATGAAAGAAAAGATAATTGAGGTCCTCAGGTGTCACAAAGTTAATTTTGATACTATCACATAGTCTGTATTCTTCATTCAAACATCTCAAATATATTTGAGATTTGGAGAGGAATATATCTAACAATTTTCATACTTTTGAATGCAGAAACTGCATTCCATCTATAAATATTGAAGGAAGGCTAATCTTACAAGACTCCAAGATTTGCAATCCCAGATGATTGGATGGTCACCAGTGTAACCAGTGTTGTGGATAGAATGATACAGGATGACTGACCCCACATGACCAGGGAACCTGACCTGCAGTGCAGTGTCAGGGGATGTTCTCTAAAGACATAGATTTTAAATGAGGGCTCTTGAGTTGCCATTAGAACTGAGAATTGAGCCAGGTGCATAGAGTGGGAGTGGAGATAGTGGGTGGGAGGAAATGTTTCAACTAAAGTGATGGGACAGAAAAAAGACCTGGAGGGAGAAAAAAAGAACAATTCATAATTGGGAAACAAACGTAAGGCTCTGGAGCTAAAGTCTGGAGTGATCCACGGGTATCAAGATGTTAGAGTTTAGAGATTACGCTAAGAGAGTTTGCCCTGACCTAAAAGAACTGAGATGGCATAGAAAAGATGTGAATGTAGAACAGACTTAAAAGAATGTATTGGAGAGCAGAAAGCATGTCAGAAGCTTTGAGGTCATGGGTTAGAAGCTAGTTTCCATGCACTGAAGTCTATGTCCTCCATCTCAGCATGTGAGCTAGTATAGGGAAGTGTAGAGAAGGTAAAGGATTTCAGGTACTGTAGAAGACTTTAAGATACAATTTGAAGTTTAAATCATCAGGTTTTGGTGCCTGTGGAAAGGGAGAGGAAAGAAAGTATCAAGGATGATATACAGAGTCTTAGGAAGAGCAAAAGTGAAAGGGAACCAAAGTGTCGGATTCATGAATACATTTCTAAAATGTATGTTCCCTCATAGTCATGTGGAAGATGTTCTTAATCACTTATTTTCTTTACATAAATACACAAAACCCCTACAGATTCTGTAGTATCTCTACTGACCTCTGGAGTAAATACTTTGGTTGCAAATAACAGAAACCATTAGAAGAACTTCAAATAAGGGGAATTTTATTCTGAGGATTTACATGGAAGTGAGCAAAACAGATTCCTCAGTCACAGTGGCCAGGCTTTGCAGAAGCCAGGTAGAACACACACACTCAGAGGAGAACTGGCATCCTGAGAAGATTTAAGAAATTAAGTCTATTCAGGGATCCAGAGTTGCCTTTGCAACGAGGTGCTGGTATTGCTTCAATTAGTCTGCCTCCTTAGCAGTCAGTAAAAATCAGCTGTTCTTGATGTCTTTCTGTTGTGTATATCTTCCCAGTTTGCCACCCGAGTATGGAATTTTCCTATTTGCCCTTGGTCTGGGTTGTAATTTTTGAGGGAGAGTCATTGTGATCACTATTGGCTGAGGGCTACCTCTTCAACTGTGGGTTTGTCCTTGGATCAGTTTCCTGTCTGTCATATAGCTTCCCTGGCCCAGGGTTTCTTACCAGAGAGACTGCTTGAACCATTGAGAATACTACCACTTCTGTTGAAGGGGTTTTGTGAAAGGCTTCATTTGGCTGGGACTATGGAGGTGATGATCTCTCTCAAAAGAAATCCATGGGCAAGACAAGCATCAAGAAGATAGATGATTCTAACTGGGCATGATGATGCATGCCTATAATCTCAGAGGCTTGGGAGGCTGAGATAGAAGAATCACAAATTCAAGGCCAGCCTTACCAATTTAGCAAGATTCTCAGCAATTTAGTGAGATCCTGTCTCAAAAAAATAAAAAATAAAAAAAGGACTGGAGATGTCACTCAGCAGTAGCAAGGCATCCCTGGTTTCAATCTCTAGTACCAAATAAATATATAAATGAATAAGTAGAATAAAAGAGAGAAAAAAGATTCTGCTCCAGCCAGTTTCTTCTAATTTTATGCATTTTCTGTTTAATTTTATTATTATTTTTTCCCTCTAAGGAATAAATAAATCGATCCAAACTGACTCTGAAGTACCTCATCATTTCAAAACACTGAAAGAGAAAAGAGTGTGTAGTAGATTTAAGATGAGGGGCTAAGAAGCCCTCCATGGTGGGCAATACAGACGTGCCACCATGAGGAGTTTAAGAGACCAGCCTCACTGGGGACCCCTTTTGTACATGCAATCACCTTAATTTATCATCACATTTCAGGAAATTAAAAAAAAAATGGAATAGCAGTTATTTCCTGCCTTTCTCTTTTGCTTTGAAAAGCATGAGGTGTCCTGGTGAGCTCAACATACTCTGATGATGACGACAAAACGTCTTTCTAACAGCTAATAATTTCATAAAATGACCTGACTGAAAGGCTGCCGGCATTAAAAATGGGTTGGAAGGGACACATTTCAAAAATGTTTTTCTCACTCTTTTTCCTGCTCTTTCTTTCTTCCTTTCTGTTTTCAACCTCCCCAGATTCTGGACATCCTGAGCTCTTGCATGTAAATCTGCGTAGGTGGATGTGATGAGAAGCAGTTGAATAAACTTCCCTTAGAGCTGCTAGAGTTCTTGCAGAGGCGAACAGAGGGCAGGAGCTGAACAAATGGTTTGGAGTTAACGAGATCTCTGAGTGCAGATTTTAATTCACTGGGCTCCCCTCCTCAGAAATACAAAAGGAAATATTTTCTTTTCAAAAAAAAAAAAAAACATGGAAAGCCTGAATGGGTTCATTGAGGAATTATAGTCCTCTGTTTGATATAAATGTGTGATCATTCAACTGAAGGTTTATTCTTTTACTTATTTGTAGTAAATACAATGGAAAGCATGTAAGACACTCTGGGATACCTGAACTTATAATATTAGAATCCTATCATTTTGCTACATGGCTTTGTATGTTTTTGAGTCAATGCATTGTTGTGTGTGCTTGGGAAGTTCTTTCACATCCTAGGCAAAGATGAGCTCAGCTCCGAGTTTCAAGTATAAATTTTCTGAACAAATAGATAATATTCAAAATGAGAAAGTAGTGGATAGCACTGTAAATTTAGATTATAGATGCAACTCAGTCAATTGTTTCTGACCCATAAACTTAAGGCTTGAAAGAAATTAAGCCTGACTTTAAAGAAACAGTTGAAGGTAGTATTTATTCTTTATTCTATGATGACCAAAAAAAAAAAAAAAAAGAAAAAATGGCGGGGTGGTGGGATGGTGGTGGTGGTGTATTCCTTTTTATTATAAAAACTTATTCCCATAATGATTTCTCTTCCATGTAGAGCTTTCTCTCCATTCTTTATTTCTAAACATTTTTTTTCCCCTCACTGCTGCCATATAAATCAATTTTAATAGCTTAAGCTACTGGCATTCCATCTTTTAAGATAGAGATGAAGTTGATCATCCATGATTCCCACACCATACATGGTGGTTGTTGACTGACTACTCTTCTTACCCAGCTGTACTCCAGCCTCTCTAAAGTGAATGCTGAGATTTTGAAAACAATGCTAAAAATAAACCCACACCATACTAGTTTTATTCTATAGTATGAAGATAGTTTATTAGAAGATAAATAAATAGTTTATTAGAAGATAAATTTATGAAATCAAGAAGTAGAATTGCAAAAATTATATTTACTTGGATTTACTGGTTCATGAAATAATTTATACAGTTATTTATTTTCTTGAAATTCAGGATTCTTAAAGGAAAAGTGTTGTAGAAAATGGAGCTGAATAGGGGTAATACAGTAAGTAGGAAAAGCAGTTTATTTGAGGCTACAATTCACTGGAATTGGTGTTATTTTTTGAGAACACTAAATTCAGACGTTTTATTTTTCCATTCATTATTTTTTTGGTTTATGGCCTAAACCTTATAACGTTCTTTTGATAAAAGAAAAATACTACATATTTCTTTATGAAAAATTGAAAGTAAGTTTCCTTCTTTCTTTTGAGAGAGCACAAAATTTGCTAAATTATACAAAAATAGTTTCTCTGTCTTTATTTTAAACATCTTATATTAAATTTTAAAGTATCAATTTTTAATATTTTAGTTGCCTTCAATAGGAAAACCTAGGGGAGTTCTGGTGGCTCAAATAACATTTAGAGTCCCAGATGGAATGCCTTCATGGATTAAACATCTGCTTCATATTGTGAAAGTATTTGATGTAGATTCTGATGTTATTAGAATTTGATTTCAGTATATTTTTTAAACCTCCATTACAAATTAATTCTTATTAATTTTAAGATAAAGCTATCTAAACAATCCTATTTCAACTGCAAAACTGTGAAAAATGTTCAATTGAATGAACAATTTATCATTCATGTGTAGGTTTAGATTCTCTCCCTTTATTCACCCCTCTCTCCCTCCATTCCCCACCCCCTTTCCACTCTCTTTCTCTCCTTACAGCTAAATTTGTCTATAAAATATGACATACAATTATATGGATATTATCTCATCATTTATCATTTCTGTTTTGAGATCACTTTCTGATATTGATATTCATTAATAAAATGAAATCATGAAGAATAAGACATGCATTTTTACTTCAACATCTGTTACCAGATTTTGTAGCCCAAACACACCACCTTTGCATAAAACAACAACAACAACAACAACAAAAACCAGATAATGTGTAATTGAACTGAATGTTTCAGGATCTAGGCTGAGCTAAACAATACTGATGAGATCACATTCCGCTATATGTAAAAAGGCTTTTAATACTTGCCATTGTTTGAAGATCAAGTCAGTTTGATTTCTATTAACAGTGTCTTCTGTGGGCATGGCCAGAATTCTTTTCCCTTATATCTGGAAAAGGCAAACCTTAAATCCATGTGGACATGATAGAACTGCCAGTCTTATTCTTCCTTACATGTCTTTTCCTTGCCTCAGTCTGTAGGCTAATTGAGAGGTCCTTAAGGTGGGAATGATCATTGTCATTGTCAATCAAGGGATGCTAGGTTGGCAGAGATTGGGAGGAGATGCGGGATTGAATTGTCCCTCTTCTCCAATTCTGTCTCCCACTCTAGTTCCTGATTCCATACCTATGTCACATTAACTTTGATTAGGGACCAGTAACTTTTAGACATGTCTTATTGGTTCTGGAAAAAAGAGTCAATTGGCAGAACAATTGAATGACTGAGTGAGGTCAGACGATGTTCCATCTATCCCTCCCACCTCAAAGGTAAGCACATGAAACAGGCTGAACCAAATGATAATGCCATCCCACATCCAAGCTCATTTGAGAATGTGGCTCAAAGCAGACTTTAATAATAATCTTCAAACCAGAGGTAGGGAGGATGTCAGGGAAAGGGTAGGTACTGGGAAACACAAGTAGCCAAATTATATTGTCGTACTGTGTGCATGTATATTACAATGAATCCCACTACTGTGTATAATTATAATGCACCAATTAAAAAAGGGAAATGTAAAAATAAAATACTTCTCTTCAAAATTTTTATGTGAGTGTGGGGTACCAAAGGGTGCCTCTTTTTTTGTGGTATTGAAAATTATAAGAATGACAAAACATAAACAGGAAGTACATGGGTGCTTTACCACTGAGGACTTTTAATTTTTTTTATTTTTATTTTATTTTGAGGCAGGGTCTTGCTTAGTTGCTTAAAGCCTAATTAAGTTGCTGAGGCTGATTGTGAACTTGCGATCCTCCTGCCTCAGACTCCACAGTCACTGGGGTTACAGGTATGTGCCGCCACATCTGACCATCTTTTCCATTAATAAAAAGCTTTACTTCTTTGAGAGAGAATAACTTACAGACACTGGTTTGAGACATCGTTTTAGTCCTGAACTTGCTATACTTGAAACTAATGTACTTCAGTATTTTTAGTTATATTAGCAAAACAATTATTTGATTATTTCTGTGGAAACAGTTTGAAATGTATATGTATCTTTTGCAGCTGAAAATTTCTATTTATCACCAGAAAAAAAATCATATCAAATTATATTTTCAGATTTATGTTTGTTGATTTTACTTGCTGAGTAAGCAGTGATTGGAATGACCAACACACATGTGGTTGATTTATATGCTCAGTTTAATGCTTTTAGCATTGTAGATATCTGAACTTAATTGACTCAATTGCTAGGCAAGTCAAACCATTGTTTGGTGATCAAACTAAATGGAGTTATGTTGTTTTACTTTTAATGGTCAGTTGTCTTTTATTATTGTGTTTGGGGTAGAGATGCTATTAATCTCTGTAGTTTATTACCTATGAAAAGAAAGTGTCCTTAAAAATACAATGCCAAGATTCTTTGGGCAATAGCACTGCCCAAAGAACAAAGGACAAAGAGCAGCCTATTAGCAGTGTTAATTCATAAAGAAGCTAGTGTGAAATTCTCTAGAATGCAGAGAGATGAATAGAAAAAGAAAAAAAAATGTCAGCTGATTATTTGAGGGGGTGGGTTTAATTGTTCTGTTAATGAAATCTGCCATTTTTAATGTTAATTTTCCTGTTTAGCTCTCACCATTCTTCCTTGAGCAGTTGTAATAACTACTGTGTACTTTCATAGGGAAAGTGACTTTGAAGGTTGACAAATAAACATGTCAGTTTTTGTTTTATAATTTTCTCAGGAAGGGAAAAATGCTTAAAATATTTTTTACCTAACTGAACATCCACTGGTATTTCTCCTTTCCTCTAAGCCCACTCCATTTTAACGTGCCACTGGGGCAGAATGCGTAATGACTAATGGCCTGGCAGGGACCCAAGTGACATGTGAACAGTGTGCCTTGGCTACATCCAGTTAGCCTGAAGCAGACGCCAAAGTTTATTGTCTTTGCAGTTTCCTGGCCTCCCTCAGTAAGAGGAGTCATGGTTCTCACCATACTTTTTAGCTAGACTGTTCATGAATTGCATATTTATTGGCATTTCATAGGAAGAGGCATTATTATATGTAAGTCAATGGCCAGAGAAGACTCACTTGTAATGCAATTAGGAGAGAGTCACATCATTTTATGGTTATGTTATGCTGAGAAACAGAGTCCATGTGTCCCTCTGTTTGTCATTATATTTTTATATGTAAACAGGCACAGGAACATGGAAAGGTATTTATAAACTTTGCTGTGTGTCCTGAAGTAACCAGTCTACTCTAGGAGGCTGCTGGGGAAGCAGAGGCCTGGTGTCTGAAGAACAGTCTCATGTTGGAGCCTGCCTCATTCACTGTCCTCTGGGGGCGTTTGAGATCACTGAACAGTGGGAAAAGTTATCTTGTTCTGACTCACTTTTGTAGTCTTTAACGACCACTGCCAGGGAGAGGTTTCTGATCATCCAGCTCATTTCCTCAGCTAATTGTGGGGAGAAAACTTTTGTTGGGCATCTGGGAGTTCTACCAGCTCTCTCCTGCTCTGGTTTTCCTGGTTTCAAGCCTATCCACCTTTCTTAGCCGCAAAACCAGGTTCAGGCTGCCCCAAATTGTCTAAATCTGCAACAGAGGGTGGAGTCTAGACAGTTCACATTCAGGATTCACTTTTTAATACTTAGGATGTATTGTAGTAAAATTTAGAAGTCTAATAGACAGTTGCTTTGAATTCTAGAATTCTTGTGATTTGTCCCCCATCATTTAGATTCTAGCATGAAGGGTTACAAAAGTACATTTGTAAAATGAACTACTTTTACCTAAATTGCTACTTTATCATATTATCAGCAAACACATTTAAAATTAAGGTGAGTAGAAAAAGACACCTTGCATATTCATTTAATGTCAATAAGAGATTTTTACATCAGTGATTCTCCAAGAGGCTCTGGAATTGTACCTTAAGTGCCCTGGTCACCTCACATGAATACCTGGAAGCTATGTCTAATGATTCCCTTTAATCATCCTCTAAAATAATGATATTACCAGAATGTCTGCAGCCCATGTTCCATGCCTGATAGCACAGAGACCCAGTTTCCCATGTTTTTGTATTGCTAAAGGGATTGCTGTTTGGTGAGGAACAAAATATTCACAGGCTTTTATTTTTTCTAAGTGGGAAATCCTGAAAGTCTGGTTTAACAACATGTTGATCTTCATCTTTGATTTCTTGTTTTGATTGTGTTTTTCAATAAACATAAATATTATTTTTTTGTTTATGAGGATCCCTAAATAATTCCCTGACTTTCAAAATACCATAAAAGATGAGGGTGAACCTAGAAATGTAGCTAGCTAGCTTGAGTGTAAGGCAATATAACCACGTTACCAAATGGAACCAGAAGACTTGTTTTGTGTTGTGTTTTTGTTTCTTATCTCCCAGGGATAATGATTCCTAATCCTGAAGCTGCTCATTTACTCCCTGGGGTCCCCAGACTCTGTGAAGCTCATCACAATTTAGATTTATGATGCACAGCACAGCACAGTTTCTTTGGTTTTCTGCATCACCCTTTATCCACAGTCCATCTTCCCTTATCCTCCAAATTTGAGTGATTCATAAACCCGTAAAGGAGGGTTCAGCAATAGAATATAGCCAAATATCATTTAAAAATTTCTAAAGGGCAGCCCTTTACAGGATGTCTGAGTAATATGTAAATTTATTTCTTGTTATAATAAGAAATACATTTAAATGGATGAATTAAGTATAAGATTAAAAAAACTAAAAAATAAAAATGTACAACGAAAGTAAAATGAATATAAGTAAATGCTTAAATTCAGCAAATAATATTAAAAGTGAATAAACAAAACCAATTTGTTTTTCTGTGAAGTCCAATGAAATCAAACTCTAGAAAAATAAAACGCTCACTATCAACATCATAGTCAAATATGGTATTGTAGGTACTCAGTGATATAAGTTAAGAAAAATACAAATACATGCACAAAATAATGTGTATATTTCATATGAATTTCATATACAATCATATATATTTATGCATGCAAATATAGAGTTTATACCTAAGTATGTAAGTCTAAGTATGTATATATTTGAATGAGAGAAATAACACTCATATTATTTGCAAATCATATAGCTTTATATCTAGACAATATCAAGAAAACCGTGAAACTAGTATAATTAATAATTCAGAAAGTTCTAAAAGGTAAAATTGAGTAAAAGACTAAAAATTACTAATTTTCCTATGCATCAATGATAAACAATTGAGAAATATTTTGGTAAAAGAACATTCTATTCTCACAAGATCATAAATGCCATAGACATAACTTTAATATGAATTATTCAGAATTATATAAAATTATGAACTGATGTTAAAGGAACCCTGTATGAATACCTGAAAAAAATGTCGTAGTCTATGAAGACTTGAATCATAAAGATGTCATGTTTTGGGAAAATAATCAAATTCAAAGTAAGTCTATCTAATCATAACAGTATTTTTCACATGTAATGGCAAGCTCATTCTTAAGTTCAAAAAGATGCATGAAGTAACCAAGGAAATTCTGAAAAATATCTGAGAAATTCTCAGATACCAATGCTATATTTTTTTTCTAAATACTTCTATTTTCTTTACATCATGTAAAGAAGTAATATCCATGTAAATTGTATAATGTTTAAAGTGCTTCAAATAAGTGAATAATCTGAGAAAGGAGATGAAGGCTTGGAGGATGAGAAAAAACATTTAAATCATAGGGAACAATAAACAACACACCCTGTGTTTAAAAATTTAAAATCACACACAGAGAGTGGAAAACTTGGATTACCAGGCAAATATGAGGGTACCAGCTGGAAGGGTGATGTGCTTGGTGATTAGGAAAGCACTATTAGGATAACCTGATGAAATGATCAATATTTTGGAAGGCAATGGTGGCGGGGCACACATAGCAGAAGGGGAGGAGGGTTCAGATGAAGATCACTTAATAATACAAACAGCACTAAAAAAGCAGAGAGCATGTTATCTAAGTCGTGTCTACAAAGTGAGGCAAGGTAAAGATATGCAAAATGCAGAAAAGGGAAAGAACCTGAGTATATTATCATGCTGGCATTTTATTTTGGTTTGTTTCTTTGTTTTAGTATGGGGGAGGCAGCTCTTTTGGGAGTTTTTCCTTAAATTTCTAATTCTGAGATATTTCTAGATTCAAATGAAGTGAAAGAAATCATAGAGACCCTGCAAAGTCATTACTCTGTTTTCATCAGTGATAATATCTTGGAAGACTACAGCATGGGATCACAAACAGGAATTCCAGACGCTTTACTGGGAGGTCAGAGAATATCACAGCTGCCACAAGGATCACACTCCATGCCTTTCACATCACACTCTCTCCTGAATCCAACCCTTTTTAACCCCTTAAAAAAATCTCTAATATGTTTTCCATCTATGTATATTTTTTTCACTTTGAGGATATTATTTTAATGGAATGATGTAGCATGTGGCCTTTTGGCATTGGCTTTTTTTTTTTTTTTTTTTTTTTAGCAGAATCATCCTAAGTTTCATCCAGATGGTTCTATCAATGGTTTGTTGCTTTTCATTGCTGAGGATATTGTATACCACAGTCTGTAAAACCATTCACCCATTAAAGGACATTTGGATTCTTTCCATTTTTTAGTTATTATGAATAGACTGCTGTAAAGGTTTGTGGGGAGTAGGGGTACAGCTCATGGGTAGGAGATTTGCCTCATATGTTCAAAGCCCTGATTTCAACCTCCTATGTCCTGGTGGTGAATATTTGGGTATAAGTTTGTGTGAATATAAGTTTTTCTTCCTCTGGGAAGAAAATCACACTGCCTAGAGTGTGATTTCTTAGTCATATGGTAGTTGTATGTTATTTTGGAAACTTCTTCCAAAAAGATTATATAATTTTATAATTTTACCAGTTATACATGAGTGATCTCTTTCACCCTCTTCATCATTTGGTGTTGCCCTCCTTTCTTTAGTCATTCTGATAGGTGTATACTGATATCTCATTGTGGTTTTAATTTAATTTATATTTCTCTAATGGCTAACATCAAGTATCATTTTATGTGCTTATTTGTCATCTGTATATCTTCCTCCGTGAAAAGTTTTGTATTATCTTTGTATTGCTACAGTGAAATACCTGACACAGGATACTTAGAGTAAAAAGGTTTAGAGGGTCAAGAGCATGGCATCTGCATGGCTTGGTTCTGGTGTGGGCCTATGACAGATGGCTGAAGGCAATAGTGGGAGTGGATGTCAGACTGAGTGGTCCCATCTAAATTCAGGAATAGGGAGAAACGGGGGTCCCACAATCCTGCTGATGTGCCATATCCTCAATGATCTAAGGACCTCCCACTCAGCCCCACCTCCCAACACTGCCACCCTGAGAACCCAGTTCTCAATCACAATGAACACTCAATGAACATTAAACTATGTTCAAAGCATAGCAAAGTCTCTTCATGTCTAGGGCAGGAATGGGAGTCACAACTGCCCATTAGGCTTCTACCAATACTTCCCAAGTTGGGAGGATCTGGGGGTCAGATTTGTTACATCCCACTTGGCTGCCACTGACGGAACGTGGTTGTGGTCTTGTTATGGCGTAGTGCGGATGACAGTCCCAATTTCCTACTCAGCTTTCTTTGACACCATCCTGGTAGAGGTATGAGGGCAAAATGGGACATCGTGTTATAACTTGATGAGGATGAAGGTCTAAGCTCTCTAATCAGATTTTGTTGGTGTGGATGGGGATGGGACTGTAGTTTTTTCCCCTGCGGCCTTTGGTCTGCCTTACAAGATGATTATTTCCTGGTCTGTTGACTGGAAAGTGCAAGCTTGCCTTGGGGCTTTATATCATGTGCACTTATTGATGTTGCCATGTTTTTCAGCTCCCAGTCTGGGATATCTGAGGCTACCTTATCATTCTTTGGGTCCCGAGGTGGTTGCTGGTCTGCTTTCCTCTCTCCACTTTTAAGAGTCTTCCTAGTATGATTTATATATAATGTGAGTGACTTTTAGTTGTACTAAAAGTAGGAGGAATCAGGAAAAAGAAGGTTTTTTTGTATTTTTTTTTTTTTTTAAGATACTGGCTTCTATTAATAATCTTTCCAAAAGAAAGGGTTGGTTGTGACCTGGAACTTAGTAACCTCTCCACAAACATCTTGCAGCAATTCTTCAACCTGTGCCTGATGGATGATTTACCTAACCCCTAGTATCTTCTAGGAGGACACTATCCATTATGCCAAACTTCTTGGTGGTTTTGTGTCTTGGCCAAATACACTAAGAACAAATACCTAGAGTTAGACCACCCAAGATATTTTCACTTTTGTGGTTAACCGTCTTTGAACTCAGGTTTCTAGGGGATGAAAAGATTGTTCACATTCTAAACACTTTAATACTTCTAACTTTTTATGTCCTTACCACCACATTAATGTTACAGACGTCAGGTTCTCCTTGTATGTACACTGGGACATTTGTACTCCAATAGTAGCATTTTAATTTTAAATTGATCAAAGTTGCCTGTTTGCCTCATGATTTTTTATTATTTCCATTGAATTTTAATCATTGGGGAGTAAATATAAAAATGTCCTGAGTATTTGGTAGTCAGTTTGTCAGTTGGACACCATGTGTACCAAAGACTAGGAAAGGAACCAACAGACCTATGGCTGTACCAAGATGGAAACATTCCTCTGTCTATAATTCATGTGAACTCAGTAAGTCTTCATAGAGCTCCATTCGTACTTGGTTCCAGATGGACTGCACTTCTCTGTGAACTGAGATATAGACATGAATAATTTATAGCCACTTTGGCTTACTTTGATAAAGAAAGCATTATCTTAATTCTTAAGAAAATACAGGCTGCATAGCATGGTGCAATTGTTTATGGAGGCCATAAACTTTCCATCCTTACCTTACAGAATCTGCTTTTCAATGTGCAGAAAATTGATGTTCATCTATTCAAAACATCTCAGAGGCAATGGTGGAAAACAAAGTACCATGTTTATTTGAAGGCAAAGCAACAATTTCATCTTTTTTTTTGGAATTAAGCAAAGAAGGTTTAAAGAAAGATTAGAGAAACTACTATTCAATTCTTTAAAAAATATGTATTCATTATTTTTATTAAGTAACAAATAACCATGGCTTAAGGAGTCAAATATCACTATACAACAAAAGCACCTCACCTGAAGTCTCACTCCCCAAACCACTAACTCTAACAATTTTGATTGGATTTCCAGCATGAATAGAAGTTTCTGAAACTCTTCTCAAACAGAAGAGAGGGTGAGACATTTCCATTCTCCCCAGTCCTGTGACATTTTTCCTGGAGCTCAACTACTTCTGTCCTTTGACATCCCTTCCAATCCCTGGCAAGTCTGCCCTTCAATTGTAATATACATCCTTGTCTTTTGAGGCTGACTCCCTCCTTCTTGGTTTACAAACTTTTATTGGTGATATACATGTTTAGTAGCTTATTCAGCAAGAGTGCATATAGAGTGCAGTTATTGTTTTCATATTTTAATTTGCTTGAATATCTTATTTTAGATTGGAATTAATTTTCTCTAAGAATTCTAAAGGCATCTCTTTTTTGTTAGCACCTGAAATAGTGCCCAGTGCAGAGTGGACACTCATTAAGTCATTGTTAAATGACTTACAGTGTTACTATCTTGAGAATTGCATTGCAATGTATTTTCTGTCTGGACACATGGGATGTCCTCTTTATTTCCAGAGATTTGATTTGCATGTTTATTTTTTTTAAATCCTGCTATGAATTCAGAGGAATGTTTCATATAGACCCAGATATATGAAAACAATTTGTTTTTAAAAATTATTTTATTTTTGTAATTTCCTTTTGTTTGTTTCTTCGGTTTGTCTTTCTAGAATGAATAATAGTACAATATTGCATTTCTTACATAAATCCCCAAATTTCTTATTCCTTTTCTCACATTTTCCATCATTTTGACTTTTTGTCCTTTCTGGGCAGAAATAACCATGTATTTTTTTTAATCTTTTATTATATTTAAAAAATACTCCTCTCACTTTTTAAACTGCCAAGAATTCTCTTGTTTCAAATGTAACTATGTGGTTGAACACGTGAGCCTAAAATTCTGTAGCAATATCTGGGCTAGGGATATACATTTGGGAATTGTCTACTGAGGTGGAATTTAAAGTCATGGGAGTAAAAGGAATCACCCAAGTGTGTTAGTCAGATTTTTTTCACTGTGGCCAAAATATCTGACAAGAACAACATAGAGGAGGAAAAATTTACTTTGGTTCATGGTTTCAGAATTTAAGTCCATGATGGCCTGATCCTGTTGCTAAGAGCCAAAAATGAGGCAGAACATCTTGGCAGAAAGGTATGGCAGAGAAGCATTCATGGTGGTCAGGGAACAAAGTGCAAAGGGAAGGGGCTGCAGGAAAGATAATTCCTTCTGGAGCACATCCTCTGTGATCCACCTCCTCCAATCAGGTCCCACCTACCCACAGTCATCCACCCAGTTAGCCCATTCAGTCTAGGGTGGGCTGATTAGGTTACAACTCTCATGATCTAATCATTTAACATCTGAATATGTCTGTATTAACACAGGAGTTTTAGAGGAACACCTCATCTCCAAACGATAACACCAAAGGAGTGAATGAAGGCAGAGAAGTCCAAGGACACAGACACAGAGAAGTCCAAGGACACATGACAAATTTTAGAAGGCAGGTCAGTGAGGAAGAACCAACCAGGGAGAAAACAGGTAAGAGAGGGAGAGGTGATGATTTCCTAGAAGCCAGATGAGAAAGCATTCCCTGGCCAAAGGGCATGATTATCCGGTGACAGATGCCACTCATGAGTCAAATGAGATGAGAACTAAGAATTGACTACTGGATTTAGCAACATGGAGGTCCATATGTCTTTGGTGTTCTTGAAAAACTATTTAGAGATAGTACTGGATGCAAAATCCTAAGTGTAGCATGATCATGAATGAGCAGAGCAGGGTATAGAAATATGAATATAGTTAACTATTTTTACTATATGGTAGAGAAGAAATGAAGTTGTAGGAACCAGATTGGAGGTAGTGTTCACAGGTTTTTCTTGCAGACTGGGTAAACAAATGTTTCCCATAGAATGGAAGTGCCCATTGAAAGTTATAGAAACTCAGCCACCTTTAGGTATAAAGAAATGTAAGGGATGACAGACACTATACAATTAAGGTACTGTGAGCTTTTCATCAAAAAATACAATGTTCATTAAAATAACTGTACCGATATTCCCAATTTGCTGAGTATCAAGGTAATATAAAATAGAATGTGAATTTAAATATTTTGTTTCTCATCTAATTCACTTGTTATAAATCAATGCATGTTAAATTATCCCAATTTTTTTCCTCAGGCTATTTTTCACCTTTTCTGATGGCAAGTGCTTTAGGTGTGTGTGTAAAGGGCAGTTTGTTCTTTGGTAAACTCTTGCCATGAGAGAGCAGTGAGGGCAGTGTATGCATCATTTGCTCCTTACAGAGTGCTTCTAACTGATTTCAACTCTTTTCATTCTTTGACCTTGACTTTTCAAAGTCAGCAACAGAAAAGGCTACTTGTTTTCTTAGGCTATGGATACCAGGTTGTGAAGATGTCTTTTTATTTTTTAGGAAAGCATTTCAGTGTAATTTGTATACCACTTTGTTTTAACTGCTTATTAAAAGAGCCAAATTTTTCTCCCATGGAAAATTTAGGGCCTACTGTCATCATAGTGGGACCATTTTTAAACAAAACAGAGCCCTCCTTGTGGAGAGGAGAACTGGGAATATGTGACGAGGTATGATAATAGAGTTGATCAACTTATTCAAAGTCTCTGAGCCATAGTTTTCCCATTTGAAATTAAAGATAACTAAACATCTCTGCGTCTGGTATCAAGGCCTCCTGTCTTCAAATTATTTCTGTGTATTTCATGTAGGAAAGACGATGGTGTCAAGATCACCCAATATTCAGATTGTTCACAGACCTGTACCTCTATCTTGTTTCCTCTGTTATGTAGCTTTCCAGTGCAAAAATGAAAGCACTTTCATGCCTTCTCTTACTAAGCTCTGCAAAGCCTCATGCTTTGGGCCCTCCCTGCCTCTTTCAGCCTCACCCTGCACCACAGTCCCTCTGCATTAGACACCCCATACAGCAGGGCCTTCATTTCCTGGAGGGCACAATGCTCTACCTCTCCCCTTTACCTTTGCATACGCTCTTGCTCTTCTCTTTCTCTGGAATGTTCTTCTTACCCTAATCCCTTCTCCTCCTTTGCCTAATCAACTCTTAAATTAGTTTGGGTTTCTGCTAAGCACAGTCATGCTACACAAGGAGATAATACATATTGAAAAACGTGTCCTTAGGTGATTTTGTCATTGTGCAAGCTTCCCAGAGTTCTTCAAGATTGTAGCTGCGGTGGAATCAGACATGCCTGACTGGCAAGCAATACCCATCACTGATTTCCACTCTGTTGTCCTTAATCATTCTTAATTTTGTTTCCAGGTCAATCCCTAGACTAATTCTCTTACCGGCAACCTTACTAGGGGATTTTGTATGCTTAGGATCCATGATGAACAAAACAACATGAGATTAAATCAAGCACAAGAGAAAGTGTTGCAATCAAGAGATGCGGTAAACAAGAGATGGGTGGGGCTGCTGCCAGCAATATAAGACATAATATTTTACAATAAACATTGTGTTTTTTAAAAATAGAAGTATACTCTAATGGTATAAAGTACAGTATGGTAAATCCATAAACCAGTAACATAGTCTTATTACCATTATCAAGTATTATGTTCTATATGCTATTTTATATATCATGCTCTTATAAGACTGTGCAACCCAGTAAGTTTGTTTATCCAGCATCAACCCAAGCCTGTGCATAATGATGTAAGGATGGCCATGATGCTACTAGGCAACTGGAATGCTTCAGGTACATTTTAATCTTATGGAAGAAGCTAACAGTGGCCTTTCAGTGACCGAAATGTCCTAATGCAGTATACAGCTGTGCTATCAATGCTGCATCTTAATTACAGATGGTCTTGGATTTATGATGGTTCCGCTTTTGTTTTTTTCGTTTTTCAGTGCTGGGGATTCCAACCCAGGGCCTTGCTCCTACTAAGCAAGCACTCTACCACTGCATAACATGCCAAATCCTCCATTTGCAATTTTTTAAATTTACAATGATGTGGAAGTGATATGCATTCAATATAAACCGCACTTCTGATTTGCATTTTGGTCTTTTACTGGGTGAGTAACCAGTGCTGTAATACTCTTTCACCATGCTGGGCAATAGCAACAAGCCATAGCTCCCTGTTGGCCACATCACCAGGGAAAAAACCTGATACTTCACAGCCTACTGCATCACTAAGCCATGATTATAGTAAACTCATTAAATGAATTTCAACTTATGGTATTTTCAACTTGCGATAGGTTTATTGGGATGTGATGCCATCAGAAGTCAAGGAGCACCTTTACATAAACAACCCCCAGGACATTGTTTTCCCTCAATCTTTTGTGAACACCAGGATTAGGAAATCATGCAGTAGTCCCAAATTGTCCTTATGAGAGCCTTCCAACTGGTTCTCGCTTCTTTTCAGCTAGATGCCAAAACAGGTCTAACATTCATTTTTATTTCAAATAGTAAATTGAAAAGAAGCTTGTTTTCTAGGTGTAATGATGTTCTGTGACTCTGTCCTTAAATTATTATAAAGAGATAAGTTTGCTTTTCATACGTACATAACAAACTGATACTGAATTTTTATCAGAAATTGTTTCAAATATGTGAAACATCAATGGGTGTGTACAAATGCTAGAGCATATTCCCTCTGGCCATTCCTGACTGCTGCATAGGCTCAACACTGGGAAGAATACCAGTAAAGGCCTTTTCCCTTTTTCTCTCAGGACACGTACCCTCATGTTCATAAAGGATCACCTATCCTGACAATCCTATCAATACAAATAGATGATTTCAAATAGGGGCTGAATTTTTTCCTAGGGTTGTGGTAACAAAGCATCACAAACTGGGTGCCTTGGAACAACAGACATTTATTGTCTCTCAGTTCTGGAGAAAGGAAGTCTGAAATCAAGGTGCCAGTGGGGCTGTGCTCCACCTGAAACCTTTAGAGGAGATTCCTTCCTTGCCCCTTTTTAACCTCTGGGGTTTTGCCCACAATCCATGATTCCTTGGCTTACAGCCGCATCACTTCTGTGTGCCTCCGTTGTCATGTGAAGCTGGGTGAGAAGTAAGATTCTCCAGCTATGAAATGAGCCCAGCAGGAAATTGAAAAGACTTTAAAGAAAACCAGTGCAATGTTTGTGTCTGGTACTGAAAACAACTAACCGTCTTGGTTAGGACAAAAAAATTAACCTTCTGGAATGAATCATTAAGTCAGCAAAAACTAAGAGATTCTAAAGACTGAGAATTAAGGAAACCACTGCAGCTGGGTTTTGCTTTGAGGAAACTTTTTGAACTGAATTAGCAGGAGCTTTGGGTTTTATAGTCTTACCTGGATCAACAAAGAAGAGACATGTGGAAGTTCCACCCATGTCAAGGTTAATAAAGCTCCTTACCCTTCCCTTAAAGCTCACACCCAGATGGCTAACGGTCCCAGTCACAGGTGTAATGTGAAAATCAACTCTCTCAACCTAGGTGTTGAATGGAACGGGAAAAAAAATCTTTCTAGAATTTATAACCACAAACCAATCCTCACAGGCATTTGAAACCTAAATACACAGCACCCGTGTGGTCTAAAAACCTCAAGCTGAGAATTTAATTCAGAGTGCTCCTAAAGTGTTGTCATCCCAAAGACCACCTGGCAGAAGCAAATGCAAATCTCTGCAAGGACCCATTATCATGCCAGTCCTCAGTGATCATTCCATAATAAATTCTAAAGCCATTGAGCAGCTTGGAGTCAAAAATAAAACACCATGAGGAAGAACCAGCATAAACACATAGCTGTTCAAGGATTTCAAGGACAACAAAATATCAGATATGATTACAAAATGTGTTTGATCTCTTATAAGAAATAAAATTTTGAAAATTTGTAGATACTAAACTATACCAAATGACCAGTTTCAAAGATGAAAAAATAAAATTCTACAAATAAAGTTATAATTGGAATTAAAAAATCTAAGAACATTTTTAATCCCAAATGATTCTAACAGAAGAAAGATTTAGTAAATTAAATGATATATTTGTAAAACACTATCTGGAATACAACTCATGAAGAGATGAAAAATAAGCAGGACAGATGAATGGTCATTGAGGAACTGAAGGCAAATTCAACATTTACCTAATTAGAGTCTAAGAGAGGATAGATATAGTATCTGAGGACAAATGGCGGAGAATTTTGCAGCATTGTTGAAAAAAAGACTTCAGCATCCAGATTCAAGGATCTTGATAAATTTAAAGTCAGTTAAATGAAAAACAATTTAAAAAATCATGTTGATACTCCTTAGTAAAACAAGAAATTATGGGGAAAACAAAAGACCAGTCAACAGTGTGAGAGAACACAAATTTACCTCTGAGTGCTTTTCAAAAATAATCATTAAGGAAAAGACAAACTTAAGTAACATCATAAAATAAAAAACCTGCATGTCCAAAATAACATATGAAAATATGTTCAATCAAATGGTAAATACAAGTTAAAATCAAAATAACAGGAAATTATACTTCTATTGGATAAAGGGAAAAATGAAAATCTGATAATTGTGTGGGTTAAAAACAAAATAGAAATGTGCATTGTTGTAGGGAGCATATGTTGGTGTGATAAATTTAGAAAAAAAAGGTTAGCATTGTCTCTGAATAGGAAAATAAATCAAATATTAAACCAGCAATTCTACTAATGGGTAAATACCCTAAATAAACTCATACACATATGTATTATTTACATAGACAAAGATACTCATGGCAGCACTTGCTGTAATAGATGAGAATTGGAAAACCCCAAATATCCATTACTATGGTCTGAATGTCTCCCCAAATTCATGTGGGAACTTAATTACCCAATGATAGTATTAAGAGGTGGATCCTTTAGGAGGTATTTATATCATAAGGACAGAGCCCTAAACTATGGGATTAAGGCCCTTAGAACTTGAAGGACTGGGTTCCTTCTCTTTTACTCTTCTGCCATGTGATAATACAATGAACCCTCTTGTTCTTCTGATCCTTCTGTCATGTGAAGATGCAACAAGAGGGTGCTCACCAGACACCAATGTCAGCACCTTAATCTTAGAATTCCCAGCCATCAAAACTGTAAAAAAAAAATAAATTCCGGTTATTTATAATTACCTAACCCTAGTTATTTTGTCATAGAGCACAAATGAACTAGGATATCCATCAATGGCAGAAGGGATGAATACATTTGGTATATTCTTAATAAACAATATTTTATGGTAATGTGAAATAAAAATGTGTATATGTTTATGTATATATACATATATATTAATCAATAGCGAAGAATGTCAAAAGCATAATATTGAATGCAAGAAGCAAATCATAAAGAATAATAGGCACTGAATGTAGCTTTGTTTTGTTATTTCATGGCCTCTAAGGCATATAGTGTTAGCTAAACCTGGATAAGTTACATTGCTTATTTTGGCATTGGAGTTCCATGTATATTGCTATTCTTTAGGAATGAAACTCCTTAAGCAGTGCTATAGAAATCCTGATCTTTGAGAATGACACTGCTATTAGTCCATGATTATTTCTAGAAAGACCATTATGAATGGTAGTAATGAGCCCAAAATTGTCTAGTTACAGGTCTGAAGATCTAGAGAGATCTGTGTCAATGTGGGTAAAAAAGCAGAGATACTCAGAACATCACAATACATAAGTTCCTGTGAAAGGATCGGAAGCTGGAACATGTAGTGAACTATGGATGTGAAATTGGCATAAGGTCTAGGGGTAGGATTGAGGAGTGGGAAATGAGGAATTCAAATCAGTTGGGTTTATTTGCTTAACTGGCAGAAAGTCCCCAAATAATAAATGTTATAGCAATAGTATAGCTACAATACAGAAATTGTGGAAACATCAGGATAAAACACAAGTCTAAAAAATTATGGTCACCCATGATTCCAACACCAATATGAATTAGATGTTGTGAAACTTCTGAATTGTAATTGTACATAACAGTGGATTCAGGAATGATTAAGAATCTTAAAATATATTTTATCCTTCTAAATGTCAAGAACTTGATTCAGCATTTTATTAAAGGATATTTGTTGCATTGGATACCACCAAACTTTAGTCATAGGGGAGGGAGGGGGGATAGTAGAGGATAGGAAAGGTAGCAGAAAAAAAAAAATGAAAAAAAAAATCATTGCATAAGGACTGCAGAAGTTCACTCTTGCTTCTCCATGACTAGTGGAGGAAATAGTAAAAGATGGGGTTGTTCCAAGCTGCCACACTTTGCTATATTAAATCAGAGCCTCTCTAGGGGTAAAATGGAAATAAAATACCCACTTTGCCTACTTTAGATGGTTAGCGAAGAAATCAAATCAGAAATGACTATAACATGCTCTGTAAAATGTAGTATGTCGAAGTTCTAGCCCACGCAGGCTCAGCAAGCACCTTAGCAGAATCACCTATCAACACATCTGCAGATCGCCAAAACTTTGCCCCACTCCCAAGCAGGTCACTCAGCTGCTACCTACTCACAGCACAACGCCATCACTGCCCCCCCCCCACCTCACCAGACACCCCAGTGCTGAAAGCAGACCAACGCCATCTTGGCTCAATGTTCTTGCCATATTAGGTGGGGGCAGTTCCCAGATCGGATCTCCAGCATCCAGGTACCAGGTTTCCAACCTTCCCCTCTCCCCAGCCGCAGTAACCCAACACAGTAGCTGCCCAACACAGCAGTTCCTTAATAGTGAACTGCTAGGGGAGAGGCACATGGGCTAAAGTTTGGAGCCTAACAGAGAGACCAGGAACTGGGAAATCTCCAGGCAAGACAGGGAGATAGTACTGGGCAATCAAGTCATCCACCAGTCCCAAAAAGAGAGTTACGAAGTGTAGTCTTCCTATGGGGACTGTGGGTGCCACTTCCCGCATCCAGGCGCCCTGCACCAGGACCAGTCTTCCCACCCTGGTTACCTCCACCATCCGGAGGTCAGAAACACCAGCTTACAACAGATGATCCCACCTATTGGATGAGAAGAGAAGCAGGAATGATACAGATCTCTAAAGCTAGCTACAAACCTGGTTTCTTCCTTTGAGTTTTTGTTTGTTTGTTTGTTTTTTCTCTTCTATCCCTCTATCCTCTGGCCCTCACATCCCCAATATATGTGAAACCAAAACTTTGCAAGGACTTCGAGGATGGAGTCATCTGAATAATATAATATAGAGGTGTTGTATATGCCTTTTTTTTCTTTTCCTTTTTCTTTTTTTCTTTCCCCCTCCAAATTTTACTGTCTTAACATCTGTATTTTTCTAAATACATATGTGTGTTTGTTTTATGTACTCTACTGTCATCCCACATACTTGCCTACTCTAAATTACTTCCTGTCTATTCTCTTGCTACTAACCCTCTTCATTAGATTTCTCCTTCACATTTCCTAAGATATATTAACTCTATATCCTCATATCCTACCTCCTCAGCATCAGAAACTGAAAACCCTTTTACAAAACTGAAAGAATGCTCGTTTATTGAGCAACTGAGAAAATGCCCGTTTATTGAGGAACAGCTCTGCATATTTATAGAGCCAGGGGTGGTTTGACAGTTATAACAGTTTAACGGTTGAAGGGTTTGACAGTTGGCATGGGGTGCTTTCTGATTGGTGAGTAAGGATCATGTGAGTCAGCAGGGCTAGTCTGATTGGTGGGTAAGGATCATGTGAGCCAGCAGGGCTAGTCTGATTGGTGGGTAAGGATCATCTGAGCCAGCAGGGCTCACCATTGGACAGCTCTTCTTGGGGGATGGGGAAGTTAGTCTTTGGAGCCGGGGCGGCTCCCAACAAAACTACTAATAATAATTTAGATAATAATTGAATCCAACATTTCTGTAATTGAGACTAAACTGTAAATGTCTTAATAACAGCAAATTGTTGATATTTGGATCAACAAGACATAGCAATCATAAATATATATGCCCCAAACAATGGTGCAGCTATGTTCATCAAACAAATTCTTCTCAAATTCAAGAGTCAAATTCATTACAACACAATAATCTTGGGTGACTTTAACACACCTCTCTAAAACTGGATAGATCTTCAAAACAAAAGTTGAATAAAGAAACTATAGAACTCAATAATATAATCAATAACTTAGACTTAACTGACATATATAGAATATTTCAACCTGCATCAAGCGAATATACTTTCTTCTCAGCAGCACATGGGTCCTTCTCTAAAATAGACAATTTATTATGCCATAAAGCAACTCTTAGCAAATACAAAAAAGTAGAGATACTACCATGCATTTTATCAGATCATAATGGAATGAAATTGGAAATCAATGACAAAATAAAAAATAAAAATTACTTCAACAACCTGGAGACTAAACAATATGCTACTGAGTGAACAATGGGTTGCAGAAGACATCAAAGAGGAGATTAAGAAAATTCTTAGAGGTAAATTAGAACATAGACACAACATATCAAAATCTCTGGGACACTACGAAAACAGTTCTAAGAGGAAAGTTCATTGCATGGAGTTCATTCCTTAAAAGAAGAAAAAGTCAACAAATAAATGATCTCACACTACATCTCAAAGCCTTAGAAAAAAAGAACAAATCAACATCAAAAGCAGTAGAAGGTAAGAAATAATTAAAATTGGAGCTGAAATCAATGAATTTGAAACAAAAGAAATATTGAAAAAACAAAGTTTTTTTTTTTTGGTTTTTAAAAAAAATAAATAAAATTGACAGATCCTTACCTATGCTAAGGAAGAGAAGGAGAGAGAGAGAACTCAAATTTCCAGCATACATGATGAAAAAGGTAATATCACAACAGACACTATTTTGAAAACTTATACTACAATGAAATAGAAGATATTGAAGGCATCAACAAATTTATTAAGTCATACAACTTCCCAAATTGAATCAGGAAGATATACACAATTTAAACAGACCAATATCAAGTGATAAAATAGAAGATGCCATTAGAAGCCTACCAACCAAGAAAAGCCCAGGAATGGACAGATACACAGCTGAGTTCTACAAGACCTTTAAAGAAGAACTAATACCAATACTCTTCAATTTATTTCAGGAAATAGTAAAAGAGACAGCACTTCCAAACACATTCTATGATGCCAATATCACCCTGATTCCCAAACCAGTCAAAGACACATCAAAGAAAGAAAACTTTAGACCAATATCTCTAATGAATATAGATGCAAAAATTCTCAATAAAATTCTGGCAAATCAAATATAAAAACATATTAAAAAGATCGTGCTCCATGATCAAGTGGGATTCATCCCAGGTATGCAAGATTAGTTCAACATAAGGAAATCAATAAACATACTTCATCACATCAATAGACTCAAAGATAAAAATCATATGATCATCTCAATAGACACAGAAAAAGCATTTGACAAAATACAGCACCCCTTTATGTTCAATATACTAGAAAAACTGGGGATAACAGGAACATATCTCAACATTGTAAAGGCTACCTATGCTAAGCCCCAGGCCAACATCATTCTAAATGGAGAAAAATTGGAGGCATTCCCTCTAAAAACTAGAACAAGACAGGGATGCCCTCTTTCACCACTTTTATTTAACATAGTTCTTGAAACACTGGCCAGAGCAATTAGACAGATGAAAGAAATTAAAGTGATATGTATAGGAAAAGAAGAACTTAAATTAGCACTATTTGCTGATGATATAATTCTATACCTAGAAGACCCAAAAAACTCCACCAGAAAACTTCTAAAACTAGTAAATGAATTCATAAAAGTAGCAGGTTATAAAAGCAACACCCATAAATCAAAGGCATTTCTGTATATCCTCAGAAAGAGAAATGAGGAAAACTACCCCATTTACAATAGCCTCAAAAATATAAAATATTTGGGAATCAACAAAAGAGGTGAAAGATCTATACAATTAAAACTACAGAACCCTAAAGAAAGAAATAAAAGAAGGACTTAGAAGATGGAAAGATGTACCTTGCTCTTGGATAGGCAGAATTAAAAATTATCAAAATGACCATTCTACCAAAAGTACTATACAGATTTAATGTAATCCTGATCAAAATCCCAATGACATTCCTCATAGAAATAGAATAAGCAATCATGAAATTCATCTAGAAAAATAAGAGACCCAGAATAGCTACCCCTTAGCAGGAAGAGTGAAGCAGGTGGCATCAATGTACCAGACTTAAACTATACTACAGAGAAATAGTAACAAAAACAGCATGGTATTGGCATGCAAACAGACTGGTAGACCAGTGGTACAGAATACAGGACACAGAGACTAACCCACAAAACTAAAATTATCTTATATTAGACAAAGTTGCCAAGAACATGCATTGGAGAAAAGATAGACTCTTCAACAAATGGTGCTGAAAAACCTGGAAATCCATATGCAACAAAATGAAATTAAACCTCTATTTCTCACCATGCACAAAACTCAACTCAAAGTGGATCGCGGACCTAGGAATTAAACCAGAAACTCTCTGTCTAATAGAAGAAAAAAGTAGGCCCCAATCTTCATCATGTGGGATTAGGCCCCAACTTCCTTAATAAAACTCCTATAGCGCAAGAATTAAAACCAAGAATCAATAAATGGGATGGACTTAAACTAAAAAGTTTCTTCTCAGCAAAAGAAACAATCTGTGAGGTGAATAGAGAGCCTACATCTTGGGAGCAAATTTTTACCCCTCATATGTCAGATACAGCACTAATCTCAAGGATAAATAAAGAACTCAAAAAGCTAAACACCAAAAAAACCAAATAACCCAATCAATGAATGGGCCAAGGACATGAACAGACACTTCTCAGAAGAGGATATTCAATTGTGCACCATGATCAAGTGGGATTCATCCCAGGTATGCAATGTTTCAAATATATGAAAAATTGTTCATCATCTCTAGCAATTAGAGAAATTCAAATCAAAACTATTCTAAGATACCATTTCACTCAAGTCAGAATGGTAGCTATTTTGAAGACAAACAATAATAAGTGTTGGCGAGGATGTGGGGGAAAAGGTACACTCATACATTGCCAGTGGGACTACAAATTGGTGAAGCTAATATGGAAAGCAGTATGAAGATTCCTTGGAAAACTTGGAATGGAATCACCATTTGACTCAGCTATCCCACTCCTTGGTCTATCCCCAAAGGACTTAAAAACAGCATATTACAGGGACACAGCCACATCAATGTTTACAGCAGCACAATTCACAATAGCTAAACAGTGGAACCAACTTAGATGCTCTTCAGTAGATGAATGGGTTAAAAAAGTGGCATATATACACAATGGAATATTGCTTAGCAATAAAAGAGAATAAATCATGGCATTTGCAGGTAAATGGATGAAGTTGGTGCTATAGGCTAGGCTAGGTGTGCTTGCGTCACATATAGCAGTGTGGGTTAGCCAATCTCAAAAAAACAAATGGAAAATGTTTTCTTTAATATAAGGTGACTGACTCATAGTGGGGTAGGGAGAGGGAGCATGGGAGGAATAGATGAACTCTAGATAGGGCAGAGGGGTGGGAGGGGAAGGGAGGGGCAGGGGGTTAGCAATGGTGGTGGAATGTGATGGACATCATTATCCAAAGTACATGTATGAAGACATGAATTAGTGTGAACATACTTTATATACAAACAGAGATACGAAAAATTGTGTTCTATAGGTGTAATAAGAATTTTGATGCATTCCTCTGTCATGTATTTAAGAAATAAAAACAAAAAAATGTAGTATGTCATATAAACACTCATATTTACAAATATAAATGTCTTAAAATACAATAGGTATTATTGTATACCATCATTATTGTTCATAAACCACTGATATAAATAATATATAGTATGAAAAATTAAAATATATTCTCTCCTGCAATGTTTGTTTTATATTTATTAATCCTTTAAAAAATTCAGAAGTGAATCACATCCATTGCAAGACACGCAAACATAAGTGTAATAAAAAATGGCAAAAGATTCTCTTCTCCCATTTTTTTTCAGTAAAATAGTCTATATTTGTAGGCTGTTTTAAATGCATATTCAAACTTATGTTGGGAATTTGATTATTTAACAAACAAATGACAGTGATTATCTACTATAAGCCAGCGATTCTTCTGGATGACAGAGATATAAAACCAGGTCTGTACTCTCATGAGTCTTATATTCAGGGCTGAGAATATAAAAAATAAGCATTCTTATTGTATTTATTGTTTGCTTATTTTTTATATTCATAAGTGCTAGGCAAAGCAACTAGATGTGAGACTGCATAGAAATAAAAAAGAAGCATATACAATTGAGTATTCCTTGGAATATTACTAGTGGTTTCAAATGGACTGAGGTAAAATAGATGTTGTTAGGATAAGTAACATGTAATGCATGCATTTGATAGAATGTACTCAGAAGTAATATTAAATTTTCATATAGCAGTGTGGGTTGATGACAAAACATATCATTGAATTAAAGGTAAAACAGTGAAATTTATTTTATAATGCCATTTACTTACATTAGAAGCCAAGACACAATGTCGGGGGACACCCTGTTCAGGAGCTATGCACACACTTTTAAGTCCTGAGTAAAGAGGTACTGGACTGGTGTTGTACCCTGCAATGCAACTGGACTTTACCTGCACTCAGATGAGAAAGGTGTAGCTCCGAGAGTGTGTGTCACCCCAAGGGGTTGAATTACACCTACCTGTTTGTTGTTGAAAGGAAAGTGAGAAAGCAAGAGACGATGAGCAAGAAATGAAAGATGGAGACCAGGCAGAGATCCACACAAAAGTTTATTTATCAAAGCTGACAAATAAAGGCCATCTCCCTACAGAGAGGAGAGAGGCCCTGAGATGTTAGGGTGTTCAGCTTATATAGGGTAGGGATTTGGAGTTGTAGTTGTGGTGTTATAGGATAGGCTAGGGGTGTCACAGGAGGATGGGGAATAGCATGGGATTGGCTTAGGTTGATGGCACTGTGGGGCTCTCCAGAGTCAAGAGGTCATGTCCTTCTGGGATTGGTAAAGTTATGGTACCATGGGTAGGTCACTAATGGAGGTAAGAGGAAGAAAGGAAAGCGAAACTTATAAGATGGTGGTTAACATTTAAGATGGCTGCTCTAATGTTAAATCAATACCTTACAGTTGTAATCCTACCCTTTTGTCCTTTTTTGGATAGAATGTTCCATGGATTAGCTCCCCCCATCAATAAAACCCAGGTTCGAGGCATGCTCCTCCTCTTTCTTGCCTGCCTTGCCTCCATGTTGGAAGCTGGGTCAGAGGGTCCATCACAGAACCCAATGTAAACAAATGGCATTATAAAATAAATTTTACCTTTAATTCAATGATGTGTTTTGTCATCTACCCACATGGCTATATAAAAAAGAACCTAAAGAAAAAGGTATTTCTCTATGTGTCATTATTTCATGCCAGCCTAGTTCTCCTGGAATGACCCTGACCAGTTTAGTCATGTGTCATGGTAGCACAAAATATATTTCTTCATATAAATGTTTTCAAGTGAATTGTGTAATGCTGGCATGTAGGACATAAATAAATGATACTTATTAGATATAAATAAATGGATACTTATTAGGAAAGGGCAGCGGCTTAAGTTTAGGGAATAAAGAGGACAAATGACAAAAACAAGCAAAATATCTAGACCTTGCATAAACCAGTGATGAAATTCATACCAAGAGTGTATTAATGAAAAGAAAACAGAAAAAGTAAAAATAAATAAAAAGGAAGGCCATTAATAAAGAGAAGTGAATTGGTGGCCACTTTACATTATGGGATTAAAGAAAACTCTCCCAAAGGAGACACCTAGCTGCAATCTGAGTAACATGAAATTGCTTACAAAAGCATCAGAAGGAAGAGCATTCACAGCAAGCAGAACAGCCAGAGCAAGGCTTTATAGTAAGAATAAGTTCCAGCACACAGATATGCATAGATCTAAAAACAATGATTTGATAGCTTCTGTTTTGGGGGGTATATGATAGATTGGATACCCAAAAGCAATTGTGATTTAAACAATTAAAATGTATAGATTAAAATTTACACAAAACAAAATATTAGAAAAATGGATACAAGGTACAACAAACAATTGCTAGAATAGAAAATCTGACCAATAAATAAATGAAGAGACACATAGTATTAAACTCTGAACTGTAATTGAAAAACCACAGTGCAAGGCAAATTCTACTTTGGGTTAGAATGAAGAAAGTTACAGAATGTTGAACTCAAGACAATGTCAATCTAACAGATTGCTAGTGCCTCTAAGCTCTGATAGAAAAGAAGTTGACCCCTTCCTCACAATGTTTGAAACCAGCGATGAACTAAATCTAAAGCTTCAATGAAGCCCAGGTCTTGCTCAACTTCATATTAGTTTAACTGAGCTCACCACTGTAGTAATGAAACAGTGGAAAGAATATGGCTTTTGGTGAGGTGTAAATATTTCAGTCTCTATTATTCTTTTATACACAGCCATTAAAATATCAGGCCAGAAACCATGATATGTGCTTGTAGTGCCAGCTGCATGGGAGGCTGAGACAAGAGGATCACTTGAGCCTAGGAATTCTTGGCTGGCATGGAAAATATAGACAGACTCCATCTCAAAACCAAAACAAAACCAAAACAATCAAAAACAAACAAAATACATAAAGAAGAATTTCTTCAGAATTTCTACATCCCAAACAGAACAAAAGTATATTAAAATAAATAAATAAATAAATAAATAACAAGATAGTAAACCTAAACCCAACTGTAACATTAACTATACTAAATATGAATTAACGAAACAATCCAATAAAAACTTAGATTGTCAGAGTTGATTTTTAAAAAATTGTGTTGAATGTAAAGTCTAGGTATTTTTTTTTTTGTACTAGGGATTGAACCCAGGGGTGCTTTACTGAGCCACATCCTCAGCCCTTCTAAAAATATTTTATTTGAGTTTCTTAGGTCTTCGCTAAGTTCCTGAGACTGGCTTTGAACTCATGATCCTCCTGCCTCATCCTCCCGAACTGCTGGGATTAGAGGTGTGCACCACCATGCCAAGCATATCTGTGTCTTGATTCATTTTTTTTTTGCAAGTAGAAGTCCAGTTATTCCAGTACTATTTATTGACAAGTGTATCTTTGCTCTCTTGGATTACTTTTGCTTGTTGGTTAAAAAATCAGTTGTCCATATTCATGTAGGACTATTTCTGAGCTCTCTATTCTGTTCCATTCATCTATTTGTCTATTCTTTCATTAATATCAAATGATCTTGATTACGTAGCTTTCGAATGAGTATTAAAAGTTGTTGTGTCAATCCTCTGACTTTATTCTTATCCTTAATAAAGTCAGCTAGTCTTTTGCTTATCCCTATAAAATTTAGAATGGGTTTAATCACAGTAGTGTGTCTTTAATTTCAAATCCCATTATGTACTGATAGTGAACCAGCAATTATGGAAAAGCTATTATTTAGAAATTCACTTCTGAGTATTAACCCTGTATTCTGCATTCTATCTACAGTTGATTACTAGTTCCAGGGTGTATTTTCAATTTTTTTTTCAGGCAAAAATAAATAATCATGCCTACATTCTACATAACTATTTATGTTGTCTATGGGAAACAAACAAACAACAACAACCCCCCACACACACAAAGCAAACAAACAAACAAAAAACTGTGAGACAGTGTCCCAAACTGTATACTTTTTTCCCCCTTTTCTTATTGCATTATCTAGATCTTCTAGTAAAAATGTTGGAAAGCAATTATGTGAGGGGGCATACTTATCTTGTTTTTGACCTTAGTGGATAAACTTCACCACCATTATATATGATATTTGAATTTTGTAAATGTCCTTTATTCAACTCAGAAAGTTTGCTTCTACTTGTAGTTTGCTGACAGTTTTGATAGTGAATGGGTGCTGTATTTTTTTAAAGCTTTTTTCATATATGGATAAGATAACATGCCTTATTTTGGTAATTAATTTTTGAATGTTGAACAAGTCTTGTACACTTGGGATAAAACCCACTTGGTTATATTATATAATTCCTTTTTGTACATTGTTGGCTTTGACCTACAAATATTTTGTTGAGGGATTTTGCATCTGTGTTAGGAAAAAAAATCAGTCTATAAATTTCTTATCATTTCCTTGTTTGATATGAGATATTAGATAATGCTGGTCTTACAAAATTAGAAGGGGTGTAGTCTCTCTGCTTTATTTCTGAGAAAGATTTTAGAGAACTGGCATAATTTCTTCCTTAAATGTTTGCCAGAATTCAAAGGGAAACATGGGTACTTTCTGTTTTGGAAGATTATTTATTATTGATTCATTAATAGACATAGACCTATTCAGATTATGTATTCATGTGTGATTTTTGCTGTATGCTCTTTCAATAAAATTGTTTACTTCACTGGCATTATCAAATGTGTGGACACAATGTTATTTATAAAATATTCCCTTGTAATCCTTCTAATATCTTTGGGATTGGTAGCGATATTCTTTTTTCATTTCTAATATCGGTAGTTTGTTTTCTCTTTTTCTCTCCCCAGTCCCTCTTTCTGTCCCCCTATTTTCTGTACCTCTGACCAGAGGCTTATCAATGTCATTGACTACTTCAAAGAACCAGCTGTTGGTTTTGGAGATTTTTCTCCATAGATTTCCTCTTTTCAATTTAATTGATTTCTGTTCTCATTTTATTATTTCTTTACTTCTGCTTAGTTTTCTATTCATATTTTAGTTTTCTTAGGTGGATGCTTATTGGTTTTCTATCCATTTTTTCTATTATATGAATTCAATGATATAAATTTTCTTTTAAGTGCTGCTTTCAAATTTAGACAAGTTCTATTTTTAACTTAGTTCAAAATATTTTTAAATTTTTCTTGAGATTTCTCCTTTGATTCATGTGTTATTTAGAAGTCTATTGTTGAATATCCAAATATTTTAGGGGTTTCAACTATCTATCTGTTATTGATTTCTAGTTTAATTATTTTGTTGTCTGAGTGGACCTTGTAATGACTTATATTGTCTTAACTTTTTAAAGGTGTAAATTATGGCCCAGAATTTGAGCTATCTTAATCTATATTTCATGTTTGCTTGAGAAGAAGGTATAACCTATTATTGTCTGATGAAATACTCTATAGTATAGCTGTTGAATGTAGTCAGAGAATTAGTAATTCTCTTAAGTTCAAATAAGTACTTACTGGTAAGCTGCCTGCTGGATTTGTGCATTTCTTATAGAAGGATATTAAAGTCTTCAACTGTAGTCGTGGATTTATTGATTTCTCCTTGTAGTTCTATTGGTTTTTGACTTAGATATATTGATGCTCCATTTTTAGATGCAAACACTTGAAAGTTTGTCATGTTTTATTGGAATGTTGATCTCTTTATAATTAGTAATGTTCCTCTCTATTCCTAATAAATTTCCTTGCTCTTACGCCTGCTCTGTCTGTTGTTAGTATAGCTACCTTCATTTTCTTTTGATTAGTATTATCATGGAATATCTTTGTCCATTCCTTTATTTTAAATTTATACATGGCTTTATATTTAAAGTGAGAGTCTCGTAGACAACTTACAGATGGATCCCATTTTTCTTTAAGTAGATTCTGATAAACTCTGTCTTTCAATTGTTAATTTAGAACATTAGCATTTAAGATGATTATTGATACATTTGAATGATCTGTACCATTTTTTGGGGGGAGGAGGTTACCAGGAATTGAATTCAGGGGTACACGACCACCAAGCCACACTCCCAGCCCTATTTTGTATTTTATTTAGGTACAGGGTCTCAGTGATTTTGCTTAGCACCTTGCTGAGGCTGGCTTTGAACTGGTGATCCTCCTGCCCCCTGAGCTGCTGGGATTACAGACGTGCACCACTGTCCCTGGCACCATATATATATATATTTTTTTTACTATGTTCTATTTTTTGCCTTTGTTCTTTTATTTCAATTTTTGTTTTATAGAATTTTTTCTGTCTTTTGTATTTTTTGTATGTATGTGATGTTGGGCATCAAACTCAGGGACTCACTCGTGAAAGGCAAGCACACTACCAGTAAGTGACATTCTCATCTTTCTCTTTTGTCAGGTTAATTGAGCATTTCATAAAATTCCTTCTCTCTTTTCTTAGCACATTAATTATACTTTTAAAAACTTGTCTTAGTTATTGCCCTCGAGTTCACAATTTATATGTATAAATAGTCCAAGTTTGCTTTCAAATAACATTATACCACTTGATGAGCAACGAGAATACCTTATAATAACTAAATAACTTCCTCCCATCCGTTATGTCATTGCTGTCATTTATTTTACTGATACAACAGGATACAAAATCATGTATGTATATAAACATACATAATCAAATATATTGTTGTTCCTATTATTTTGGACAAACTGTAATCTGTCAGATAAGAATGGGCAAAATGCAAGTTTTTGTTATCTTTATTTATGCATTATCCAATGCTTTTATTATCTTTACGTAAATCTGTGTTTTTGACACATATCATTTTTCTTTACTAGGAGGAATTTCTTTAATGTTTTCTGCAAGGAAGATCTACCAGCAACGAATTCCTTCGATTTTTTTTCCTGAGGATATATTTTTTTTTATTTCATCTTTACTTTGAAAAGATAATTTAAGAGGGTAGAGGGTTCTGGGTTGATTTCTTTTTTCTCTCTCAATATTTTTCACTCTTCTTTTTTTCTTGTTCACAAAGCTTCTGCAGAGAAGTTAGATGAAAATTTTATCTTTACTCTAAAATTCAATATTCAACAATTCGGCACTTGTAAGGACTTGGAGTTGGGTTACTGGAGTAGAAGATAAGAGAATTTCTTGACCAGGGGTCAAGAGGGAGAGGTAATGAAGAGAGAAAAAGGAAAAGCCCATAAGCTTACTTCCTTAATAGCTGGAAAGTAAATCAGACCAAGTTAAAAATGGGACAGGAATAACAGAGACAGTGAAGGAAATCATGCAATTTAAAGCTGTGCTGGACACGACAGCCATTTTGTAGAATTCACAGCCAGCCTCCCTAGAAGAAATTAAATCTACACAGCTTCTCCCTGCCTTCAGATGGTATTAAATAAAATCAGAGGGAGTACCTCTAAAATGGGTCGTCTCAGCAAATCATCTAGAAGGAATTTGTAGAGGGAATCCTGCTAGCTGAAAGTTACCAAAACATTCTCCTCTCACCGTGGACAAGGGGAGTGAGGAGCTGACCTAAGGGCAAATCATTCCTGGGAAGTACCAGCCCCAGTGAAGATCTCCCCACAGCCTCCATAGGAAGTCAGGCAAAGACAGGCCAACTGATATTCTACCACCATCCTGGTGATGGGCAAAAGCCAGTGAGCTGCACCAGCCAGTGTGAGGCTTCTGTGCCACAGTCAGCCCACAGGCAGTCTGCATCCATAGGCCCTACAGTTGCAGACAGCCTAAGTGCTTAAATAGTGGTTCCTATGGAGTTAGTTGTCCCAGTAAAGGGGAGCATGTGCCCATAATTCACAATTCTGGGCAGTAGGAGCTTAGACAGAAGTGGGTCAAAGTGTAACTAATGCTCTATGCCTGTCAAGGGATGGTACTCTGGTGATCTAGATCAGCCATGGTGGATGCTTCTGGACCATACACTATCTGCAGAAGCCCACAATGATAGGTTCCATACTTTCATAGAGCCACCAAGCTCTATGTCACAAGAAGGCCCGATGGAGGGTAGCAGGCACACAGTGTCCCATAGTAGTTATCAGCAGACCTGAACCCTGTATCCTGTGACCCTAAACCCAAAATAAATAGTCAGAGGATGCAGCATAGCATCCTCAAAACATTCAGGCATGGGCCTCTGGTCTGACAAACAAGAATTGCCTGATGAGAAGTCCATAACCACCAGGGAAGTGGCCCCTGTGCAGAGCACTTCTAGAAGGATCCATAGCTTAAATCTCAGAGTTGTCAGTTAATCCAATTCTCAGATGCATTGACCTTCAGAAGGAAATTCCTGAGGATGACCCCAAGTAGCCAGCAGAGAAACTTACACAGGCACAATAGCAGTATACCCCACAATGGAGCTTACAAAGAAGCATCCCAAAGACACCCACCCACTGTGCAGTGTGCCTAGATAGAAACCCACTGACCTGTGATCTGTGTACTCCAGAGAGGGCAGCAGCCCTATACCTCCTACCCTATGGGCCATGCAAGCACCACATCAAACAGAATACAATAACTTAAGCTTCACTGTCATAACTTGCACACTCTAAACTATAAATAAGGAGCCCACACTGAATTTTACAGTGCTGCATAAACAGAGCTATTCTTCAGGAGTTTACACAACATGACAACCTCTAATGGGGAATAACTGGGCTGCTATGTCACAGACCATTAGAGACCATCTCCTCCTTTTCCTAGGTACACAACAGAAAGGTTCCTGGATACACTGAAGATTGGAAGAGGCCTCCTAGACCCTGTATTAGAGGTGAGCTGGTGTGATCACTACCTCCATACCTAGGGAAAAATGGAGGTAAAGCTTAAAAGTGGTGGACGTCTTCTAAAGATCCCAAATCTTAATGAAATCCAACTCAGAAATACTCAAAAAATTTCTCTACCTTGGCATGGTAGATCGCTTTAACATCTCATGTATGTCTTTTCATTTTGAATAAATAAATGTCCAATTATTTAATATTATGCCCTCTACCTATTTGATTGTATATTTTATAATGCATTGACCTTCAGAAGGAAATTCCTGAGGATTTAAAGCTTTAAATGGAATCATTCTCTCTGTTTTCCTAGCTCAGGTTTACATTTGCTCCTCTTTGTTTCTTTTCCCTCTTGCATTACCTTCTCTTGCCAGAAATTGCCCCAGACCATTTTTCTTCCCTTTTTTTTAGACTTTATACTACTCTTTTATATTTTTACTTTTCTTTCTTTCTTTCCTTTACCCAATTTTTCTGTCTTCCTGTTTTCAGCCCATGAAAACATAATAAATGATCTTTCACCTTATGTATTTTCCAAGGTCATTCCTTACATCTTCTTTTACCTTATTGAACATATTAACTATGAACATTCTAAATTCTAATTTAGTTACCTTATTTTCTAATTTTATTTACTAATTTCTCAACCCATTTCAGAACATTACTACAATTTTATACACAGATTAGAGGAAGTATAAAAAACATTTTCAATAAGTGTTTGTTCCCCTCTGAGGTTTCTTTGTATGTGGATTTGCTCTGAAGTAATTGCAGTTAAGAGAGTTTAATATCTTCTATCAAAGTGGTGCTGATTCTGGGAACAAAAGAAGATACATGTTGAGTGGGAATATCAATACCTGGATATTGGCCCAGCCCAGGGCACTTAAGAGAAAGAAGCTCACTAAATAGTCCCTTGCAAAAAACTAAAAGAGATAATCACCCCATGAGAGAGAAATACACATTATCAAAAAGCAAGGGAATAAATCACCCCAACCATCCCACAATACTTCAACAACCAATTCCATTGACACCACAATGGAGGAAATGTCAGAGAAAGAATTTAGAAATTTCATAGTTAACGTGTTCAATAAAGTAAAAGAAGATGTAGGAATAAACTTGGAAAATACATAAAGTGAAGGATCATTTCAATAAAGAGAGATTCTGAAGAAGAACCAAACAGAAATCCTGGAAAGATTCAATAAATCAAATTAAGAATTCAGTTGAGAGTATCACCAATAAATTAGATCACATGGAATACAGGTTCTCAAGTCTTGAAGACAATGCATATAATCTTAAAAATAAAAATAAAGTCAACAATATAGAAAATATATTAAGATACCATGACCAGAGTATGTAAGAAATCTGGGAAAGCATTAAGAGACCTAATCTAAAATTTATTGATGTAGATTAAGACACGAACTAAAATACAAAATGAATGCACCTTTTCAATGAAAGAGTATCAGAACAATTTTCAAACCTTAAGAGTGACATAGAAATACAAATAAAAGTGGCATTTAGAAACCCAATTAAGCAAAAACAAACAAAAAATTCTATAAGACACATTATAAGTATAATGCCTCATCTATAGACTAGTGATAGAGCTTTGGATGCTGCAGGAGAAAAATGTCATGTTACATTTAGAGGTAAACCAATTAGGACTCTAATTCATTCTTCAGCCCAGACCCTAAAAGCCAGGAGGGCTTAGAATAATATATACCAAGCTATGAAAGAAAATGGTTGCCAACCAAGACTACTACATCCAGCAAAACTATACTTCAGAATTCTTTTCATAATAAGCATAAACTAAAATAATTCATAATTGTTGGGAGTCACCCTGGCTCCAAAGACTAACTTTCCCATCCCCCAAGAAGCGCCGTCCAATGGTGAGCCCTGCTGGCTCACATGATCCTTACCCACCAATCAGAAAGCACCCCATGCCAACTGTCAGACCACCCCCCCTGGCTCTATAAATATGCAGAACTGTTCCTCAGTAAACTGGCATTTTCTCCAATGGCAAGCCTTGATGGTTCTTTCAATAATCACCAAGTGAGCACTGTAAAATGCACTCAATGAAAGATTTCATGCCGAGAAATAAAAAATAAGAATCAGAGCCAGGGTAGGAATTAATCTCACAAGAAGAATAGTCATTAAAGGAGATTCAAGTCTGAATTAAGAATTTAAAAAAATCAAAATAGTGGGAAATAAAAAATCATCTTCCTATAATTATACTAAATGTAAATGGTCTAAACTCTCTGATCAAAATATATAGATTGGTAAAATGAATTGAAAATCAACACCCAACCATATGTTGTTTATAGGAGACTCATAGGCAAAGACATATCAAGCTGAGGGTGGAAGAAAGGAAACTACACACACACACACTATATATATATATATATTGCAAATAAAGACAAAAAAAGCAAGGGTACCTACTTTCATATCAGACAAAATAAACTTCAAGCCAAAATTAATCAGAAGAGACAAAGTCACTTAATATTGGTTAAGAGAATCATCCAACAACAAAATAATATTAATAAAATATTTATGCAACAAAATCAGTACACCTACTTATAACAGACATTCTCAATAAAAGAATTAAATATGTCACAGTATAATAATACTGAATAACTTAAAAAAACCCTTTCTCACCATTAGATAGGCATTCAAACATAAACTAAGAGTCTCTTAACTCCAATTACTTGAGAGCAAATCCATATACAAATAAACCAAATACACCTAACATATATCTATAGAATATGTCATCCATCATCAAATGAATTCACTTTCTTCTCAATGGTACACGAAACACTCTCAAAAAGACAATATTTAAGGACACAAAGAAAGTCTTAGCAAATACAAAATATAGAGATAATTCCTTGCATCCTACCATATCATAATGAAATAAAATTAGAAATCAACAAGATAAAAAACAGAAACCATTTTAACAGCTGAATATAAAATAAAACACTTTTGAATGAGGAATGGACCATAAAAGAAATCAATGGGAATTAAAAAAAAAAATCTTATAGACAACCAAGAACAGAGATAGAACATATCAAAATCTGGTACAACATGATTATGACAAACAATATTACCAAGGGGGTTTCTGCAGGGATGCAAGATTGGTTCACATATGCAAATCAATAAATTTAATCCACAACAGAAATAAATTAAGGACAAAGATCACATGATCATCTCAATATTTGCAGAAAAATGTATTCAGAAATATCTAGCACCCATTCATAAAAACCTTGGAAAGATAAGGGATATAAGGAACTTACCTCAAAGTTGTAAAAGCTATCTATAACAAACCCTAAGGCCAACATCATACTGAATGGAGAAAGTGAAAACATTTCTTATAAAATCAGGAACAAACCAAGATGTCTGCTCTCACCATGTCTATACATTATAGTTCTTGAAACTCTAACCAGAGCAATTGGACAAGAAAAATAAATTAACAAGATACAATTAGGAAAGAAGTCAAATTATCTATTTGTTCCTGACATAATCCAATATCTACAAGACCCAGAAAACTCCACGGGAAGACTTCTGGAGTTGATAAACAAATTCAACAAAGTAACAGAATACCAGATCAAGATACATAAATCAATACTTTTCTTGCTCTAATAGTAAATCTTCTGAGAAAGAAATCATGAAAACTACCCCATTCACAATAACCTCAAAAAATACTAGGGAGTCAAGCTAATTAAGGAAGTGAAAGAATTCTACAAAACTATAGAACACAGAAGAAATTGAAGAATATCTTAAAAGATGGAAAGACTTCTATGTTCTTGCATAGGTTGAATTAATATTGTCAAAATGGCCACATTTTCAAAGCATGAAACAAATTCAATGTGATCCCCATAAGAATACCAATGACATTCTTCACAGAACTAGAATAAACAGTCTTAAAATTCACTTGGAAGAGTAAAAGCCCAAGAAGAGCTAAAACAATCCTAAGCAATACTGGAGGCACAACAATACCTCATCTCAAATTATACTACAGAGATACAGTAAAAATAGCATGGTAGCACCAAAACTGATATTAAGGCCAAGGAAATATAAAAGAACACAGAGAGACAAATCCACATAGATACAGTCATCTGATATTTGAGAAAGATGCCAAAAATATGTTTGAGAAAATATAGCCTTTTAAACAAATAATGCTAGAAAAACTGTATATCCGTATGTAGACAAAGGAAATTAAACCCCTTTCTCCCTGTACCAAAGTTAAAGTGGATCAAAGAACTAGGAATTAGACTAGAAATTTTACAATTGCTAGAAGAAAACATAGTCTCAATACTCCCATATATTGGCACAAGCACCAACTTCCTTAATAAGACTCCTAAAGTTCAATAAATAAAATGAGGAATCAATAAATGGAATGGCATACAATTAAATACCTTCTTCATAGCAAAGGAAAAAAATAAGACCATGAAGAGAGAGCTACAGAATGGGAGAAGATATTTGCCAGCTCATCCTCTGACAGGGGATTAATATTCAGATTATATAAAGAACTCAGATTTAACACCAAACAACTCAAATAACCTAATCAATAAATGGGCCAAAGAGAACTAAACAGACACTTCTCAAAAGAAGAAATACAAATGGCCAACAAATACTTGTAAAAATGTTCACCATTACCAGCAATCAGGGAAATGCAAATCAAAACTACATAAAGATTTTATCTCATTCAAATTCTAATGGCAATCATCAAGAATACAATTGATAATAAATCATGGCAAGAATGTGGGGGAAAAAGTACACTCATACATTGTTGGTAGGGCTGCAAATTAATACAACCACTTTGTTTTCAGTAACTCCTAAGAATGTGTCTTTTGTCAGGTCTCTTGTCTGACAAATGGTAGTATAACATAGCCACTTGTCAAAAGAAACAAACTTTATTTTTAGAACCACACACGCCAAACCATACAGCTCCTCAGGAAAAACCTTCAGAGCTCAACTGCCACCACCGGCTTCCCACAAGCCTCTCAACCTCCCCCACTCCTCCTGCTCTTGAGGCTGATTGGCTGGGTTGCGTGGGCAGAGCCAAAAAAATTCCCCCAATGAGCAGCTCCGTGGTCTGAAAGGGCGGGGAAACAGCCCAATGAGCATCACCGCAGAGGAGACAATCAGTTGGCAGCTAGAAGTTTGCTGGGGCCGCTGTGAGCCAATCATCAGCTGGCAGCTGGAAGTTTGCTGGGGCCTCTTCGGCTGTGGCTCTCAACATCTCCCCCTCTCTGTTTAAACAACAAACATGTGGCTTAGGGACCCTGCCTGCCTTAGGTTGTCCAATAGTACATATGGTGCTTACCCGTTATCGGATGAGCTCACCTCAAGGCATCAGCCTCCTGTCTTAGGTTGGTACCATTGCAATTGGATCTTACCCGTCATTGACTACCGGTCCAACATACAGCCACACCTGTGGATAGGTCTTTGTACCAGCGGGTGGGGGGGTGAGGTTCTTTGCCTCACCTCTGTTGGCCCCCAAATTTTAGCTGAATGACCATGACAAGCAGAATGGAGGAAGATACATCAAGCCAATTGATGGCTCCTTTTGGAAAAATTGTACCACCGATGACACCATCAGCAAAAATACCCCAACACTACCACAAGTCGCTGCACCAACAGATAGTTCACAATGCATACAAGTGAGTTCACAATGCATACAAGTGATACATAGTCCAGGCAAGTTCTGCAAGCAGTTCAGTGATGGCTATTGCAGAAGCTGTAGATTGGTTTTATCTTTGTCTTCACCGGCACTGGGATGAAGATAGGAATTCTGGCAATAATGGCTAAAGAAAAAAATTATGTAACATTCCAGAAGGCACTAAAAGAAAACAATTTTCTTAACAATTTACATTATCTTGAACAGAATTATTAAATATAATGAAAAGGAAAGGTGAAAGTAAACAAACAGATCTGTTAGCCTCCTTTTTTGTTCACATATTAAAACAATCCTCAACAGCTGTTTACCCAATTTAAATTAAACCATTTAAATCACGTGAATAAAAAAAAAATTTGGATCCATTTTTTCATGAGCGCTCATCATGTATGATATATGGACATACATACATACAAACATACAACATAAAACACAAGTGTGCACACAACACATAACATAATAGTAAAGGCCTTATAACTTTTTACAGGTGAATCACTAATAATCACTAATTTCACATCTTTATATATATCACTCAAGAATTTGAAACTCTGTTTCTGTAAAATTGAATTCATTATAATCCCTCAGAACACATGTTTTCCTTCCAAGGTACTCCCAAATTCTCCAGGGTCTTGACTGATTCTCTGGAGTCATTCAATTTCTCTATCCAGAAAACTTGAGTGATCCTTAGCTCTTTCCTCAATATCCCTCTTTTCTTTTTTTTTCTCCCTCCTTCCCTCCCTTTCTTCCCCCAGTAAATATTTAATAAATCACTTTTATGTTCCATTCAGTAAATTGTGTGCTAAGGATATGATGGGAGTAAAATAAGTGTGGTTCCAATTATCATGGTTTTTATATCTAGCTAAGGAACAGATAGTAAATAAAATATTTTACAGATATAATGTAAAGTAAGGACTGTGTTAAATTCTATGTAGTAGAAGAACATGTTACTAGGAAATCTTGTAAGAAGAGACTGTCTATGAACACCTTTTATCTTATAAAATATGATAAATTATGGCACTAATGCCAGTGAAGAAAGAATTTCTTTACTATCTTTAATTCTGTTTCCCCTCATTACTAATGGTTTTGTTTTTTAGGAAAAATAGATAAATGCCTGTGGGTAACTTTTATTTTTTTATGTCCTCAAGGTCATAATACCTAGGTTTTCTCCTCACAAACAGCATTATAAAAAGTTATAAAGTTGACATACAGTAAAATAACTAATTTTTTTTCAGATTATTGCTATGCTTCAGAATTTGGGAGGCTTAAAATCACTTTGAATTTTTATTACTCTAAGATTAGGGACTGAAGAGTCATCAGGTAAATGTTCAAAGTATTAGCCTCATATTTCATATAATATAATATTAATTATAATTGATACAGTCTCACTAATAATTAAATTAGAATTTTTCTGAGATCACCAACTGAAAATAATATAAATTTATAGCAAAGAGCATTTTTTAACTGTAGTAATAGCTCTCTCTCTCTTTTTCTTTATTTTAAAAGTCCCAAGCGCCTTAGAATTTAGGATATTACCAACTAAATTTCTCATGGCAATAATGTCCCTTAAGCCATTTTGAGAAATTTGGTTTGTTTTTTCCTCCAGAAAGAACGAAAAGCGTCTCTTAAGCTTCCTGGCCTTGGGGTAGAAGCAGAGTCCCTCCTTCCCCAACCTCCCACAAAAAAAAAAAAAAAAAAAAAATCCCTTTTAGAAAATACAAAGTTCTTTCTTTGAATGGATATTTATGGACCAGATCTCCATTCATTGATCCCTATGTATTTTGAAGGAAAGAGAAGAAAATATTTTTCTTTCCTTTTAGTGATGATGATAGTTCTTACTGATACATTACCTGATAGAAAAAGTAAAAGAATCTATGATCACCCACCTCTTTCCCTTTACATTTCCTTTGATATTGGAAAAAATATTTCAACATGTCTAATAAAATCAGTGAAAAACTTGGAATTCAGAAATAAAGTTTTAAAAATTATATCCAGATGTAACAAATACAGACAATCTATGTTGATTTACTTATTCATTTTCTACCATTCTCCATTATATAGTCTTAGAATTTATAAATCCAACTAAAAATTTTTAGGTTCACAAAATAAATAAAGGGACTTGTTAAAATTTAGAAATCTAGACTGTTAACTAAAGGTGGAGGGGAAAAAAAAAAAAAACCCAAACTGGAACAAGCCAAAGTTTCTTTACTTAGTGTGTGGTTCCTAATCACAATGCGAATTTAATATCAATACAATAATATTATCTAAGAAATAATAATATTATTAAGACATGTTCACATTTCTTCATAATATCTTTTGATCTATCGTTTTCTGGGCCCAAGATGCAATCCAGGATCATAGTGGTCATGTCCCATTCGTTTCCTTAACTCCATAATAGTTCTGTAGTTTTTTCTTATGTTGTTGTTCCTCTTTCTTGACTTTCATATTTTTGAAGAGTACAGTCATTTTATTTTTATAAAGTCTTTCTAAAATTAAGTTTTTCTGATGTTTCTTCATAACTGTACTTGTTTATGCAATTTGGAAAGAATAGAAATGATGTTGTATTTTTTTCTATGCATTATAACCAGGTGGCACAAGCAGATTGGTGTCTACCATGTTTTCTGCTGGAAATTAAATAAAATTGATAAATAATTTAAAGGAATATAATTTGAGAATAAAACATCTATTAATCATAAACTTTGTATCCACCAGTTTTAGCATCCATCTACAACTGCCTAAGCCAATTATGATTTGTTAATTTCATCATGCTCTATTATGAGTTTGCATTCTAATTTAAAGAACAGATAGTTTTCTCCCTCATCTATCCTATACCTATCTACCAAAATATTTATATCAGTGTATACTTATGGATTTTTATTCTATTTCATTGCTATCATATATATTGTCAAGCAATTCAGGTTTTCCATCTTCCTCTCTAAAGTGTGTGTGTGTGTGTGTGTGTGTGTGTGTATACATATTAACTCTGTTTAACTGTTTAATATGATAGCAATGTATATATATATATATATATATATATATATATATACACACATATATATATATATACATATATATATACATATATATATATACATATATATATATACATATATATACATATATATATATATATATATATATATATATATATATATATACATTGCTATCATATAGTTTTTAGGCTCAAATTGATCCAGGTCAAATAGACTCAAATAGAGTTCTTAATCATGATGAAAATTTAACATCAGTACAGCAATTTTATTTAATTCATAGCCCATATTCAAAGTATAATCAATTGTCTTAATCATGTCATTTGAAGACATTGAATGGAGGGCCATCTTTTGTCTAGATATTTTGTTTTCTCTATATAACTAGCTATAAACTTTGAAAAGATCTTTTGGGCATATGAATCATTTTATACCTGTTTGTTGTCTGTCAAGAGACTCTTGCAACTGTGGTCAATGATTGCAGGTGCCTTTGTCAGGAGTTAATGAGAGGGGTGATGTGAGATGGTAGGTTGACAGCTTTGAGGTGTGGTTATCAGAAGATTTTTAATTTAAACTTGTATCAATTTTGAATACCCCATGCAGGGAAACAATGAGCAAATACTTTATAATTTATAAATATATAATTCTTGATTTTTTAAAAAACTTTTCATCAAATTACTGAGAGAGAAGGTCAATAGCAGCCTTTAGTAAGAACAGTTCAATCAAAATCCAGATAGAGAGTAATCAAAGTGATGTAATATTTCCAGTATAGAGTATTTCAAATTTTCAGTAACACTTCCTCTTTCTACTAAAGACCAGAAAGGCTATGCTCCCTAAATTTAGTCATCTGATAAAACTTTTGAAGGCTTATCTGCATCCTCTCCCATCTTTCCCCTCATATTTTACTTGCAGTCTGAGAAACAGTTCAAGTCTCCAAATAAAAACCAACCTAGCTGCCCATCAGTAGATGAATGGATAAAGAAAATGTGATATATATATATATATATATATATGAATATTACTCAGCTTAGAAGAGAATAAAATCATGGCATTTGCAGGTAAATGAATGGAGTTGGAGAATATAATGCTAAATGAAGTTAGCCAATCCCCCCAAAACAAATGCTGAATATTTTCTCTGATATAGGGAAGCTGATTCATAGTGGAGTTGGGAGGGGGAACAGGGAGGAATAGATGAACTCTAGATAGGGCAAAGAGTGGGAGGGAAAAGGAGGGGGCATGGGAATAAAAAAGATGGTGGAAAGAGATGTACATCATTACCCTAAGAACATAGATAAAGACACAAATGTTGTGAATATACTTTATACGGAATCATAAGTATAAAAAAGTGTGCTCTATATGTGTAATATGAATTATAATGCATTCTGCTATCATATATAACAAATTAGAATAAATAAATAAATATTATATATATGTGTGTGTGTGTGTGTGTGTGTGTGTGTGTGTGTGTGTGTATCTGGTCTATAGCTCAGTCAAATAGCACCCCTGGTTTCAATCCCCACTATCAGAAAATCTTAAAAAATAAAAATAAAGAATGAAAATGCCCATCATGAAAACACTCAGGTTTATTTGTTCATGAGCTCTACCAATATTTCAAATGAAGGAAAGACATATCTTTTAGTTAAATTAGGTGAAAATTGCTTTTAAAAGGCAGAGAGACTCAATCAGCAAGTGGTGAGTGTGGAAGTGGGTGGAAGGTCCAATAAAGCCATTACACTAGGTACAGGAGCAGCAGCAGTCCACAGAAGGCATTTTGAGCTATAATTCAATAGCCCCATTTCTTCTACTACTTAGATATTGGATCTGAAAGTAAAGCATGCAGGTAAGTCACCTGGAGGGCTTATTAAAACACACATTGCTGGCCTTACCCACAGTTTTAGATTTAATCTGTCTAGTTTATGGAAAGATAATTTGCATTTCTGAAAAGATCTTGGGGGATGCTGATACTACTGTTCCAGGAATTCTGAGAGTCATCAATACAGAGAATAAAGAACTTAAAATATCCTAATGAGAATGTAGATTTTCACCCCAAGGACTTGGCACTAAACTGTACTTAATATACTTCATCATCATATTAGGATGAAAATAAAAGAGAAAGATAGGAAAGAAATAGGTAAGAGAGACAGTCATCTATAAATATTCTAGTCCTGTAAAGATTTAAGGAAACCCATTTAACATTGCATATAAAGGTGATCCAGAAATATATTTTAATGTTATATATAGCTAAAAGAATTTTAAAGTGATCTCCCCTACACATACATACATATGTTGACACACCAATTACTACCACATTCTAATGGTACCAGCTGAATTATGTCCATTCACCTCACTGCTTGATCATATAATAGAAAAAATTTTCAAATATGTAAACACTTCTCAGGTAGACAGAAATACAGCTTCTCTTGTGTTCCATAGTCTTAAACTAAATTTGCACTGATGCAATATACTTAAAGGTAAGAAAATCTTTATTTCACTTTTCAAGGTAACAGTGTCCTTTCTAATTTACAAATAACACTTGTTGTTATTGACCAGTTTATGATGCACTGTCAAGCAATTCAAGTTTTCCATCTTCCTCTCTAAAGTGAATTTCCTTTTCTTCTTTCAGGGTACAGCATTGGACACAGGTAGAGAATTAGGGGAAGATACCATCATTGTTCTGCTAAAAATTTTCTAATAATTTCCATCTCATATAAAATAAAATTCAAACTCCTTGTAGGGCCTGCCAGAGCCAGCCCCATATGACCTCATTCTTGGTCAGCTTATTGTATGGTTTCCTATTCACCTTCTCTCCACTCCATGCCTATTCCTGCCCCAGGGCTTTTGTGCTTGTCTTCTCCCTTGGCAGGGATATGTTTCCCCTTCTACTTCACTTGTTACCACCTTTCCACTTTTTAGGTCTTTGTTCTTTTAGTGAAACAAAGAGGAACATTCTATCATAAATTACAACAGCTTCTCTCCCAGAACACAATCCCATCTCCACTCCATGCTCTATTATTCTATTCTTCATTGCATTTTTCAGAGTTTTTATATTTTACGAATTTTTTTAAGAAAAAACAACAGTTTATTTACTGAAATGTGGCCCTCATTGGGTAGGTACTTGAGATTCCACCCCCTCCATAACTGTGGTCCGCTGCCTTGCACACCATCTAGCTCACAGTGGATCATCAGGAACCTAACGATGGGTAATTTAGTACATACTGTGCAATTCCAGTCTTTGAGATCCTTTGCTCATGTACTCACCCAATTGGATTTTAGCTGTTGGCATCTGTATTGCTATATTTGTTGCTAAATTGTGGGATCTTTGGCCTAACCTCTGTGTTCAAAGTTTGAGCAATATGTCACAACCTGGCTCTGACACTCAGCCTTTTAGATCTCTCAATTTCTTTAGCATAACTTGTTCAACTACCTTCAATCTCTCCTAAGACTCATGGATATTTCCTTCTAAAACTTCTGGTCATGAATGAAAAACTTGAGACCAGTTTCTGATGGCTTCTCTCTGCCTCAACAGAGATCAAATTATATCTGTATTAGAATGGCCTTCTTGGGGTGTCACAATGCAATAATTGCAGCTGGTTCTTCTCAAAGTTCAAATGGGAGATAGGTATATGGCCCTTTGTGGTAGGATTCCTAAAACTACAAGCTGGGTCCCTGCAGCTTCATTTCTTCCTGGTGCCCTGTACATGTTTCACATATTAACCAGATACTGGATTACTCTTTGGGTTATTTATAAGAAAATGAAATAGTTATTTACTGTTGCTGTGCTTTATTTTATTTTATTTTTAAAGGAGAGAGAGATAATTTTTTTTAATATTTAATTTTTAGTTTTTCGGTGGACACAACATCTTTGTTTATAGGTGGTGCTGAGGATGGAAACTGGGCCACACGCATGCCAGGCGAGCGCGCTACCGCTTGAGCCACATCCCCAGCCCCACTGTGCTTTATTTTAAAAGGCTGGAAAAAGCACCTTCAGACATGATTATATGAATTCAAAGGGCCCAAGACCAGAGGTCACATTATCAAACACTCCAGTACTGCTTGCCTCTTAATGCATCCCCCTATTTAGTGGTTGCATTTGCAGAGTAACATTGGAAAGGTAAGGTTTGCACTCATAAACTAATTACTATAATTAGTTTAATTTTCAGCACTCACTGCTGATTGATTTGTGTTTCATTTCTGATCAATTTGTTTACAAAGTCAGCCTTCAGGATTATATTCAAATTATTGACATTAAGTTGCTGTTTTTATATTAAGTATCTTACCTTTCAAGACTTATTTCTGCCATTTATATTCTATCTTGGCATAATCAAATATTTATTGCTAGACCATGCATATCATGATCGTCTCCATTTTATTTTTTAATTTTGATTCTTTCATTTCCTATTACTAAGTATTTTTTTAAAGAAGGGTGTATGGTTGGTATAGTCTCTGAGGTTTTCTATATCTAGTAATGTCTTTATGCTTCCTTACATAAGAAATATTTGGGTGAAAAATTGTTGGTCAGAAATTGTTCCCTTCAAAACTCTAGGCCTTGCTGCCTCTAATTTAAAAGGACAATTTTTCCTTTTAATTGGCAACATTGTTTATACATTCCTCATTTAAATTCTCTTTCCTTATTCTCATAAAGATATGATTGAGTCAAACTCTCCCAAGTCAGAATGTGTGGATTCATTATTGTCTCAGGAGGTTGCTGAATCTTTTTCTTGTTTTTTCTTGTTATGGTATAGATGGGAGATATCCCCTGAAAAGCTAATGTGTTAGAAAAAGCAGGTATGTTCAGAGATAAAATGATTAGACTGTGAGAGATATAATCAAGTCAGGGGTGTGGGTGTGCCTGGAGGGAATATGTTATTGAGGGCCTGCCTTTGGGGTTATAATTTGTCCTTAGCTCTCATTCTTTCCATTCTAGCTTCTGTGAATGGAACATCTTTCCTACACCATTTCCTTACATCATGATATTCTGTCTCACCTCACTGAGACTCTGTCACTGTGAGTCCCAAATAAACTTGTTGTCCTGTAAGTTTTTCTTGTCAGGTATTTTGCTTATAGCAATAAAAAACTTACCAGAAGTGGGTTGTTGATATATCTTCTGAACATGTGTCTCAGAAGCCTTTGGAACTTGATTGTGGGAGCAGTTTGGAAAAGTTTGGAGATGCAAGCTGGAGAAACCTTAGAATGTTGTAACCAGGGCTTACACAGGTGATTGTGGGTTGCAGGAGATTAGACTAGAATGCTGATAGGAATGCAGACTGTAAAAAATGTGTTCATGAAATTTCAGAGTGGAATGAAGACTCTACTGGAAACTGGACCAGAAGTTTAGTCATGTTACATCCAGGCAAAGAACTTATTTTACCCTAAGATTTGCACTAAGATTTCAAAGGAGGCCAGGAAACGTGTAGCAGGGTCAGAATCCCTGCAGACAGCCCCTGAGAGAGTGATATGTGAAACTGTGGAGGTGAAACTGAAGCTGGAATGGAGGCCCCTGAAATTAAGAGATGCCATGGACCATCTGCCAAGGAAAGCTGCAGGAAGCAAGCAGGGTCAGGCTGAGAGAGAGGCCATTTGGGATGCAAACAGCAAGGCCATAGGAGCAGGGCTTCACAAGCCCTCTGGAAATCATATCTCACCACCATTTTCCCCAGATGCCAGATGTGTAGCTACAGGACCTAATGTTTTCCCAGCTGGGACATGGTCCCATCCCTTCTTTTGTGTCCTATTCCTCCCTTTTGGAAGAGAGAATGCTTTGAGAATGCATTACTCTGTGCTATTGTATATTGGATGCATGCAGCTTGCTTTTGATTTTTAAAGGGGCTTATGGTGAAGAGTTTTTCTTGAGGCTCAGAGGAGACTTTCAGCGTGGACTTTTGGGCAATGCTGGAACTGTTAAGACAATGGATGGGCTAAATATATTTTGCATTGTGAAATGGAAATTGACTATTTGGGGGTCAAGGGCAGAATGTTATTGTTCAGATATGAGACATCCCTCCAAAAGGTTATGTGTTAGACAATGCAGGAATGTTCAGAGGTAAAATGATTACATTATGAAAGCTGTGACCTAATCAAGGATTAAGGCATTTGGTGGATTAATAATCTGAATGGACCACAGGATGGTAACTATAGACAGGTGGAGGTGTGGCTGGAGGAATGTCTAGTGAGAATAGAAATACAGGGTGATGAAAGTTGAGAGACTGTGTACAAACCACAGGCTTCTGGTTTGCTCAGAAATTCAGTTTTTAATCTTAGGATAAAGACTAGACTCCAATTCTCTGAATCTGGGAAACATTGGAGAAAAGGATTATCCTAAAGTCTTAATTTTTTTTTCTAATTTTTTCTAAGTTTTTTATCATAAGAAGTATTGCTTAAGTGGGTAAACAAACAAAAAAAATTGAACTTCTTCAGACTTACAATGTTCATTTCTAAAATTAAAACCAGTCAGGCTGCAATCTGACCAATGGTTTTTGTTACTTACCTGCAGGTCAGTCTTAGAAAAAAAAACTGAAACATAATTCCAGTGAAGATATTGTGAAACAGTGAAGTTTTCATATATTTTTGGCAAAGGGAAGTAACTCTTTTTCAGGTACATATTTTAAGCTTTCTATGGAATGTGAAAGTTAGCCTCCTTATTCACACAACTTGTTTTACAGTTGAGACTTTCAAGTTCCATTCAGCTCCAGAGAGTAGTGCCATTAACCATATCTCTAGCCCTTTGGAGCAATCAGTGGGGTTGAATTTCAGGAATACCAGGAAGCTTGCTTGGGGTAAGGGCTGCATGGGGATCTGGCCTTGCTTCAGCAGCCTCAGGTGTTCAGTTCTGCTGAGAGGCAGATGGCTTCCGGATTGGTGACCCCCCTCCGCAGGCACTCTGAGACAGAAGAATTGGAGGCAGCAGGACTCCAGTTGGTGTGCGTGCCTTCTGAGCAGGAAGCTATGGCTCTCTTACCCCCTACTGCAGAATGCTTCCACATAATATTTCACTGAGTCACAGTTTTCTGTGAATGTCCTAACAGTTTCAAAATGACATTTTTATGTGGCTTAATGTTCTAATTTGCTACAACTTACATTACATCTCTACTTGCCTAAACCAAGGACCAGATGGAATACATTCTGGTCAGGCATCCAGACAGTTACTATTTAGGGGATAATGTAGCCTTTAAAATTTTTTCACAAGAGAGTAAGAGTCTGATTTTAGTACTCTCTACTCACAGGATAAAATTTATGCCAGGATAAATTTTAGTCTCCAATATTACCTTTTAGTTGGAAACATTTTATCTTGGTTTTAGGGATCTGTTCGGTTTTCTTATAGTTTTTGGTAGCAGTTAACTAACACATAAAGTAAATTATAAACATTGGGCAAGTCATATGAACAGTTTCCCTGATCTACAGAAAAAGTTGAATTTCTGTCTCAACAAAGAAACATAGTCAATGGAAATTATGAGATATAAAGTTGATATTTTTGTTGGTACTGAAAAGAATTATACAATCAAGTACTCAGACCTTTCTTCTGTCAAGGTAGTAACTAATACAGTCTGAAATAGCTAACTTGGAAAAAAACTTCTAATGGATTTCTGATATATCACTATTTCTTCAAAAGTCAAATTTGACATCCTATTTGTTGGACTTAGTAGCCTCTTCTCGGTCATCACCTTATTTGATTTCATAGAATAGTTAACTCTCTTATTCTTTCTCTCCTTTACCATTCCTACCTATCTCATTTTTGTAATGCTATTCCTAGTTTTCTGTCTATATTTGGGAATGTTCCTGCTCATCTTCTGGTATTAATTTCTCTTTGTCTATTCCTTAATTAATTGTAGATATGTTTCTAGATTCTATTATATTCTTCTGTTCTTTTGGCTTTCACACAAGAAACAAAATAAAAACACCCTTATCTGATCATATAGGTTCAAGCAGGTATTGTTTCTATATAGAAGTCCAAATTAGTATCTTTTGAACAGTAATTCTGAATTTCTCCCTGGCTAAACCTTGTCTACCTCAACCACTCATCCAATCATCAAACATAACAATTGACAATTAAATTCATTACTTTCCCCTTAGAATTGATTTCCTTCTATATGTGAATATAAGGGCAATCTCCTTATAACTCATAATAAAAAAATCAGAGCTATCTTTAATTCAATCTCACTATTCAAATCTAATTTGCTACTATGTTCTGTTGAATCTGACACAAAAAGTGGTCATAGAGATTTCAACAATTTAGAATTAACAAGCCCCAGCACAGAGTGTGCAAACCCTTTTCCACATTTACATCAACATTTTATACTGAAAGCGTCTTAACCTTTAGAGGGACATTACTACCAATTTTATAGAAATAAAAAGAATTACAATGGAATGCTCAAAATAACTATATACTAAGAACTAGAAGGCTTAGATCAAATAGAAAATTTTCTGGAAAGACAGAAACACCAAAACTGACCAAAGAAGAAATAGGAAATCAGAATAGATCAATAACAAGTTAAGAGATAGAATTAAAAATTTTAAAACTTACCCCATAGATAAACACACTTTGAGATTGATTCATTAGTGAATTTAAACAAATATTTAGGGAATGGCAAATACAGTTCTTTAAAAATTTTCCTACAATATAAAAGAGAAGGGAAAACTTTGCAATTTAATCTCTGAGGTCAGTGTTACCATGATACCAGGATCAGACAAAGCCATTATAAGAAAACAATAGACCAATATCTCTTGTGACTATAGTTGTAAAAATCTTCAATAGATTTCTAGCAAACCAAATATATCACCATTTAGAAAGGATTATATATTATAAACAAGTGGAGTTTATTCCAGAAGTACAAGATTGGTTTAATATCTGAAAGTTAATATAGAAAGTATATCAATAGAATAAAGCATAAAAATCACTGGATAATCTCAACAGTTATAGAAGAAACATTTTTAAAAAGCCAACACCCCTTTATGACAAAAACACTCAACAAACTAGCAATAGAGGGGAAGTTCTTCAACATGATAAACATTATCTATAAAAAACCACAGTACTGGGGCTGAAGTTGTGGATCAGTGGTAAAGTGCTTGCCTAGCATGTGTGAGGGGGTTCATTCCCTAGTATAAAGAAACAGTGCTAATATCATTCTTAATGATAAAGACTGAAAATTTACCTCCTAAGATCAAAAGTAAAAGAACATCTATTCTTGATACTTCTATTTGATACTGTACTTATCAAGGAAACAGGAAAAAAAATAAAGAACAACAAAATTGGGAAAAAAGAAGTACAACTTTCTGTATTTGTGTATCTCATGATCTTTCATATAGAAAAGTCCATTAAAGATTTATTATAAAAAATGTTTTCAAAAAAATTGCAAGATAAAATATCAATAAACTAGTCAATTGTATTTCTTCATAATAGCAGTAAAAATCCAAAAATGAAACTAAGAAAATAATGTCATTACTAGTGGTATCAAAAAGAAAAAAAATGGGGCTGGGGATGTGGCTAAAGCGGTAGCGCGATGCCTGCGGCCCGGGTTCGATCCTCAGCACCACATACAAACAAAGATGTTGTGTCCGCCAAATACTAAAAAATAAATATTAAAAAATTCTCTCTCTCTCTCTCTCCCTCTCTCTTAAAAAAAAAGAAAAAAATGTAGGAATATATTTAAGAGAAAAAGCATATGAGTTGTAAACTTAACACTAAGAACATTGAAAAAAATTAAAGAAGACCTAAATAGATTAAGTCATCCAATGTTAATTGAACAGATTTAAGATAATCAGATGGTAAGATCCTCCAAATGATTCACAAATTCAACAAAATTTCTCTCAAAATCTCAGCTATATTCTTTTAAAAATTTCACTAGCTGATTCTACAATTGGTATGAAAATATAAGCACCAAGAAGAGCAAAAACAAAAACAAAACTTAAAAAAATCCTTAAAAAAATAGATGGAGAACTGAAACTCCCTGATTTCAATTTATAGCAAACTATAATATTAAAGACAATATGATACTGCCATAAAGGTAGTCATATAGATCTACATGTAAATTTGGAGCGTAGAAATACTCTTTTTACATTTATGGCCAGTTGATTTTTGAGAAAGATGTCAAAATAATTCAATTGATAAATAATTGTCTTCAGTAAATGGCATTAGAGCAACTAGATAGCCACATGGCCAAAAAAAAAAAAAAAAAAAGAAAGAAAGAGAAAGGACTCCTTCTATATGTCATAAACAAGATTTAAATCAAAATTGATCATACTAGAAACTATATAAAACTCTCAGAAGAAAACATTAAGAATAAATCTTTATATCCTTGAGTTAGGAAAAATCATCATAGATACAAAAGTATAATTAAAGAAAAATAAAAATTTGTATGCTTCAATAAACACCAGGAAAAAGAGAACAACAACTTACAAAATAGGAGAAAATATTTGCAAAATTATTTATCTAATAAAGAATTTCTTAAAGAAATATAAAGAACATTCTACGAAGTTTCTTTTTATTTCCTTTTTTATTTGTTCCTTTTAGATACACATGACAGTAGAGTGTATTTTGACATATTTTACATACATGGAGTATAACTTACTCTAATTAAGAACTAATTCTTGTGGTTGTATGTGATGTGGAGTTACACTGGTTATATACTCATATATGAACATAGGAAAGTTATGTCTGATTCATTCTATTGTCTTTTCTATTCTCATCCCTTCTCCCTTCTATAAAGTTTCTATAAAGACCTCTTTGAATGCAACAATTAAGAGAAAAACCAGTTGAAAAATGACAATGGATTTAAACAAACATTTTGCAGAACATCTGAAATAAAGAAAATAATAAGAAATATTGGTTTGAATGTGGAAAAAATTGGAATGCTTATACATTATTGGTGGGAGTAGAAAATAATATGGATAGTTTGGAAAAAAAAAGTTTGGCAATTGCTCAAATGTTAAACATGCCAGTGATTCCACTTTTAGTTATGTACCCCAAATACATATGTCTATCAAAAAATTGTCCATATACAAAACTGGGAATAACTCACATGCCTATAAATAGGCATAAACAATATATGGAACATTATTTATCATAAAAATAATAAAATATTGAGTATGCTACAATATAAATTAATCTTGAAAATATTTTGCTAGGTGAAAGAAGCTGAACAAAAAAGGTCACTTTGTGAAACTTTTCTATGAATATGATCCCATATATATGAAATGTCTAGACTAGGAAAATGTGTGAAGGCAGAAAGTAGATTAATAGTTACCCAGGGCTGATATATATGATTGGGAAGAAATGGGGCGTGATGCTAATGGATATAAGATTTCTTTATTAGGGTGATGAAAATATTTTAAAAGTATATGACAATTTCAGAACTCTGAATATATGAAAAACCAATGGGTTACATAGCTTAAGTGAGTGAATTGAATAGAATTTGAATTATATCCCATCAAAGTTATAAATGTTTGCCATCAGAGTGAAAAATTTATATTTCTAATTTGTATTTGACCATATGAAAGTGAACATCTTTCATATGATTATAAGCCACTGTAATTTTTTTTCATACTGTTTAAGGATGAATTCAGCTTATTTTTCATTTGAGTTGTTGGCTTTTCCTTATTGATTTATAACTGAAATAGTATTTTTCTTTACTAAGTAGTACTTTTATTTATAGCTAAAATAATATATTATCTGATGCATGTTGTGAATGTTTTTCCCCAGTTGCTTACTTATTTATGGAAACTTGGCTTTTGTTAAAAATCTTAATGTGTGTAGTCTATTGTCAAAATTTATGCTACTCTTGATTTATGTCTTGATTACAGGGAGCTTTTGCAAGATAAAAACAAAACTACTCTGTATATTCTATTATTTTTAAAATTTCATTCTTCATGATTAAAACTGTAACCTATTTATAATTTATTTGAAATTAAGGTTGAAATAATAATCCAACATTAACATGTTCATATTGTTGGCCTGTTCTACCTACATGACTTACTGGGTTATTTTTCCCATATTCACAAATGTAAATACATACAGTGCATTAAATTTGCATAATTACTTAAATATGTTTTGGATCCTTTAATTGATCATTGTATATCCTACTTAATTATACTTTTATTTACAAGAATTACTTTCCTGTAGCTTTATAGTGTTCTTATCAGGGCAGGTAATTTTATTTTATTTCTCTTCCTTTCAAGTATTTTAAGCTGCATTAACATATTTAATTTTTATGTGAACTTCAGAAAAAAATTTGTCTAATAAAAAAAGGAAAAACTGAAAGGAAGTCAGTAAACATCAAAAATCTTTTTTAAAATGTTGAATTACATAATATTTTTAGATTCAGACAAAAAATTAATAACTTTACAGTATTAGTTTCCTAACTAATATAACTTTTCATGTATTCAAGTTTTTTAAAAATTATTTTTCAGTTGAGCTGGGGTTGTGGCTTAGTGGTAGAGTGCTTGCTTAGCATGTGAGAGGCCCTGAGTTCAATCCTCAGCACCACATAAAAATAAATAAATAAAGGTATATGTCCAACTAAAAAATAAATATTAAAAAAATCTTAAAAGAAATTATTTTTTAGTAAAGTTTTATATTTTCTTAAATGATCTACACAACACCCCTATGTATTTTATCTTTGTTGTTGAATCTTTTCTTCCAGTTTATTTTTTTTTGTTAAGCAGAATCATATCAGATTATAGGTTAAAAAGGAAGAGGAATTTTGGCGATTTCATATGTTTCAAACTACTAGCTGGCTATTTTATTATAAAATATTTTTGCTATTTTTAATTATAAAACCCTCAAAAGTTACTATAGTGCTGAGAGCCATTATTCATTCATAAAAATACTTATTGAGCATGTGTGTTCTAGGCTTTTGAGATTGATCACTCATCAAAACAGACCCAATTGGCAGTCTATCTGGGACTGGCACTCTGTCCTTCTTCCACTTTTCTTGATTTTAATGTGAATGATTTCAGTGATAGATAAAATATTATGCTGCCTTTCTATGTAGGATATGTTTAGTTTGTGAAGCATGTTTTCATCTTTTCCTATTTAATAAAAAGCTTTTCATATAAAGGAAAGATTTTTATCATTTACAGAAATGAATGTGTATATTTTCTTATTTGATCTTCTTACTTTGTAAATTTTGCAAATAGATTTTCAATCAGTTTATTTTGGAAAGAGCACGATTATTCAAGTTGAGTGATTCTTTTAATATTCTGATAGATTTTATTTACTAATACAAAGGATTTTTGTGTTACTATTAATAGAGAGATTATAGTATTTTGTTTTCTGTGTATTTCCCATTGCTTTATTGCATTAACTTAGAAGGAATTTTATTCTGCTATTCTCTTAAATTGTTTAAATAGCATTTTCCTTTAAGAATGTTTTCTAATTCCTTTCTGATAATCCTTATGTTTCAATTTTCTATTTTTAAAATGTTGGAATTACATAATTTTGTTAGATTCTGACAAAAATTGATAACTTTACAGTATTAGTTTCCAAACTTAGAATACAACTTTTCATGTACTCAAGTCTTTTAAAAATTATTTTTCAGTAAAGTTTTATATTTTCTTAAATATTCTATATAATAGGCCTACATAGGCTGAATATGCTTGTGTAATTATTCTGTAATCCCCATATCTATAGTTGTTTTTCCATTCTTGTATCTAATATTTTATATTCGTACTTTCTCCTTTTTGCTAGAATATATTTGATAGTGTGTATCTATTTTTTTTAGTTTGATTTTATTTGCCTTGAAAAATAGCTCTCAGGTTTATTTACAGTTCTACTATTGTTTTCTAATTCATTCATCTGAATATTTTCCTTCTTCTGTTTATCTGTTTTGTTTTGTTCTTTAAACTCTGTACTAGTTTTTTGTTTTCCTTAGAGAACTGGTTGAGCCAAATTCTAGGGTTCTGATCAATAATGTTCTCTTACTTGCTCTATTCCAGTTCTTCACCATGGGCATTGCAATGGTCCCTACACTATGGCTTCAGGGTTAAGTGTCTTAAGTGCCAAGGTTCATCTCTACTTTTATCTATTTGCTTATTTATAAATTTCTAGTTTTACTGATTTCTCTTTTTACTATTTTATGTTCAGAAAAAGTGATTTTATTATTTCAGTGTTTGAAATCCCTTATGATTTCTGTGATATGTTTCTTTTTAGTGAAAGGATTATCTTTATTTTGGTGAATAACAATAAATTACCTGAGGAAAGAGAAGTGCCCTATTCTCTCTGCCTAGAAATTCACAGACGTAAGTTGAGATTGGAGGGAAAGGTAGGAGAAAGGGCCCCAAAACAGAATTTGATGAAAAGGCCAATTCTGGAGTTATCAAAGCACTGGGGTTACCAAAACATTCATTAAAACAGATGTAGGCAGGACTGAATTTTATATGATCAGCTTTGTAGCCCGTAAGTGAAAACTCTTTTGCATATGACCAAACTACTTACCTAGATAGTCAAGGAGGAAGAGGAAGGTAGGAGGGAAATTAAGAAGAACCATGTCCTATGTAGGGGTGTTTGCTGGTGTTTGAAGGTGCAAGAACAATAAAGGCTAACATTTACTGAATGTTCCTAAAGGAGTGTCACCTGAAAATCTTCACAAAAACCCTTTCCCCCACCCCATAATGCTACGATTATTCATTCTCTTTCAGATGAGAAAACGGAGGCAATGAAAAGCTCAGCAATTTGCCTGAGATTGTATGATTGCTACAAGCTTAGCTGAGTTTGGAACAAGGCAAGTCAGCCTCATCTTTTATATCATTACTCCATAGTGCTGTGTGCTGAGGAGGTAAAGCTTGATACAGTGAAGGCAGGGAACTTGGTACTTTTGTAAAAGGAAATCCACTGTAACTGTTAGAAACATAGGATCTTGGAAAGGTGAAGAGCTCTTGGAAAATGCTCTCCTAAAGATCAGGAGATAATGGGTTCAAGATAAACTCAAGTAGATTTTCAGTGGCATGGTGAGTCCTATTGACATCAGGCAAAGAAATTAAATACTATATAAATGGATAATGAGCATAACTGATGTAAAATTCTGACCCACCTGCAGCAAGCATCCTGGGAAACTAACTTCTTGTTTCCCATAGAGGGCCAGCATATTATTTGTAAGGCTGACTTGTAGGAATTGAGATAGACAGCTATTCTAGTTAGTGGGACAGGAAACCAAACAATAACCTCTATACTAATCAATACCAAATGCCCAGATTTGATAAATTATAGCTTCCTAAATTTTTGTTTCAATTTCCAACTTACAACCAATCAGAGAAAGTCTAATATGTACCCCCTAATCAATCACATAGGATGCCCTCCTTCCCTATGCCCACAGCCTCCAATCAGGGCACACCTGAAGTCTCTCTTTTTCCTATTGGAAACCTTTCCCACTCTCTGAACTGCCTTTGCATATTTGCCAAACACAAGTGATGGTGGCTTACTCCTTTGTGGTAGCAGGCTCTGAATAAATAGCCTTGGCAAGTTGTCATCTGGGTGGTCTCCACTTGGTTCCACAAGTGTTATTTGTGTGTACATGCTGCATGTCCCATTGCATCAGGAGCTTGAAGATTAGGCTCTTTATTTATCTTTTGTCATCTTGTTTATACTCTCTGAGTCTGTTGCATTACTCAGGAAATGGAATATTTGTTGGATAGAATATTTTGGGTGATTTTGGCTTATTTCTTGGTGTCATATGAAATGGGCTCCTCTGTAGTTTTTTAGAGTTTAATAAATTATGTTGAGGAGACCGAGTTTCTGTTCCAAAGTAGTGATGATGATGACAATGATTACTAGACTAGTAATAATATTATTCATTATATGTGGGGCATTATCTTACTTGTTTTAAAGACACTGATTTTCAACACAGCCACATGAAATAGCATTTATGATGATTTCTTATTTTACCTAGGAGGAAAAACTATTAAGGAAACATTTACTTAATTTGTCCAAGGCCATAAAAAAACCAGAAAGTAATGGAGCTAAGATTTGACTCAAGGTGTCTAGGCCTAGAGTCTGTCCTCTTAACTGATAAGCTATACCATCTCTCACCTTTCAGACAGCTTCAATACTGTTACTTTGATTCTGGAACAGTGCTATCAAGTTCTGGGGCACAGAAGTGAATAAGATAGGGTCCTTATCTTGAGGAATTCAGGCATTTTAAAAACGCCCAAAGGGAGTCAGGGATTCTCACAGAAGGGATGTAGGGAGGGCATCAGAAAATAAATTTTTGAGATGGGGAGTTATTTCACCCAGATACTCAGTAGAAGCGTAACTGGATGAGGATGCTGGAGAAAGTGAGTGTGGGAAAGTCCTTGGAGAAAGACACAGAGGTAATAACCTGGAGTTCCTCATAGGGGTGCTTGGATTTTACCCACATTTTACAAAAAGAAATCATTGAAGAACTTTAACTATAGTGAGGGAGTATGAGTTGATATTATCAGAATTAAGTATATATACATTCCCTTCACTTCAAACCCCTTTCTTTAAGGAGCAGAACAATGTTTCAAATAACAGTTTTTGAGAGGACCTGTGGAGCCCAGGACTGATGGACAGGTGGGGGTGGAAACCTAACATATGTGATTCCACATAATCTCATAATAACGATTGCTGGAGGTGGCACAAGATAAGAAGTTAAGCCAAATGGTTAAAAAGAAGTGAGATAGAATAGCCACTCAAGTCAGCATTGCAGAGAGCTGCTCCTGTTCTTCATTCTGGTTTTGAACGAATCACTTTAACTGCTTGGAACTCTATTACCATAAAAGTAAAATAAAGCAATATAACCCTTCAATCTTTAGGAATGTAATTCTAATCATAGAATCAATTAAAGTTTGGTGAAGTGCTTCACCTTCTCAAATGAAGACAATATTAACAATCTCTACAGAGTGGGCTGAAGTTCTGTCATCCTTAAAAGTGACCCCAGGGAGTCGGTTATTGCTTTCCAAACACAATAAAAAGGCCATGAAACAAAAGTGTCTGGAAAATATACCAATATAAACAGAGTGCTTCTTTTCAATTAAAGCATTAAAGTAATTCCATAAAAAGCAGAAAATTCCTTGCAGCCTCAATTACCAAATCTGGATCTGAGTTCCAGGGACTCCACAGCTCCCAGTTAGTATTCTGGCTCTCAAAGATGCTCCTGATGAAGAGGGGAAAAATTCCCTCTTGTTGGCTTGGGTCCAAGAACGTCAACACTGCCTCTGAATGTGAGCTTCCTCCTCTGCTGCAGCCATGTCTACATGATGGCCTCTTGGGCTGAACAACCACTGGGTAAGGAAGGTCTTTGTGGCAGAGATGAACCAAATAGGAACCTGAGTACCCATTTCTGCATCACCTAAGGCCAATGAGATGGGAGGTGTTACTAGGGGAAACATGCATTTCCAAATCTTCTTTTAAAAAAGTGAATATCTCCCAGAACAGAGTTAACATGCAATAATTTTAGTTGTATTTATTACAGGAAGCCTAGAATGTGAGTGTATGCACACACACACACACACACACACACACATATATGTTTATACACAATGAATATACAAATATATATCTATAAATATCTAATAAATATATTTTGTGTATGTACATGTGTGTATATATGTATATATATTTAATATATATATTAAATATGTATGTGTGTGTGTATATATATATATATATATATATATATATATATATATATATTTAAAATTATTCCACACTTTCATACTAGTTTCATTATCTGGTATACTTTTGTTGGGTTTTACAATTAAAACTTACTAACTTTAAATATAGTAAGGAATAAAATCTTTATTAAAATTGGTTGACTAATTTAATCTCCTGAAGAATAAGTCAATGGTACTGTCCACAGAAAACATAGTCATAAAATAATCAATAAAATTCTACAATGTATTTATACTTCAGGACATCATATTGTAAATGAGAAATACATACAATTTTATCTGTATAAAAGAAATAGCCAATGTTGCCCAGCATATTCTAAACAAAAATTTTAAGTTATACTTAAATGAAATATCATCATGTATTATGCTTCTTTATGCAAAGCAATTGTAGACATTTAATTTGTATTAAAAATAGCAAATCACTCCACTCGTATAATTCGCAAAATAGGAAATATAGTAGAGAAATTTTTAAAAGTTTGATTAAGATAAAAACAGAATATAACTGAGTATAATGGTGTACATCTATTGTGCCCTGGGAGTGGCACATTCCTCAGCAGCTGGGGAAACTGAGACAGGAAGATCACAGTTTCAAGGTCAGCGTGTGCAACTTAGCTAAACACTGTCTCAAAATTTAAAAAAAATGTAGTTCAGTGATAGAGCATGCTAGTTTTTAATTCCAAGTGAAAAAAGAAAAAAAAAAAACAATATATATATAAAATTTTGCCAGTAACTGAGGAAAAGAAATGTTATTCATTGTAAGGTAACTTCCTTCTAACCATAAAATTTTTTATGATGAGGAGAATAATAAAATGAAAAGACATATTGTCATTATAAAAATTAACTAAGATTAAGAAAAGTATTGGCTAACTTATAGGAATATATTATGTGTTTCAATTTCTTACAGAGAAAGTGTTAAAGGATAAACATCAAAGGTTATACCTTTTTTTCCAACAAAATATGAGACCTTTCAAAAAAAAAAAAACAACTAAATAATTTGAGAATTAAGCAAACTAAAAGAGAATGAATTTCCTGGAGAACTGTACAAATTAAGTGGCTATTTTGGCCCTGTTAGTGAGATAGATGATTATGTAAAAATTTTAAAGTAGTTAAATAAAATGTAAATACATATTGATTACATACATAATTATACATATCATGTACATAATTATTTTGACAATTGCTGACTTTGAAGCTCTTTCATTATACAAAGAATATTCATGGAACATTTTATGTGGGGAGTAGAAATATAGACTGGTATTGATGAATTAATCAAAGCCAATTACTATAGAGGGGAAAAGTTTAGGGTATTTCCTAATTACGCAAGTTTTGATAAGTGATTTAATCTCTGCCTCCTTTCCCCATCTATAAAATGAGAATAGCACCTACCTCATAGGAATGCTATGACCTCATAGGAATGTCATGACAATTAAATGTGATAAATAATTTAAAGGGCATGGCTAGTGCTGGCTGATGGTTCCAGAAGGGATAAAGAGACTATGAGAACCAAATTTATAATTAATTTTTCTTCACTCCTGCTTGATGCTACTTAGGAGGTAATATGGCTACTTACAATGAAGGACATTGCCATGGACAAAGTCAATAATCTTGGCTGTATGAGTTTGGTGTGAATATATTCCTATACTATTGAAAGGTCCACTACACCAATTTTAGTTATGAATAAATCTCACCCTAGACCAATAGTGTTCAAGTAAGAACTGCCTAACCTAACCTCTAACCCAAAAGTGAATAAAAATGTAAAGGTGCTCAATGTGTTCTTGTGGCTCTGTGGCCAGTCTTCTTTTGGCTTGCATTGGATTTCTTAAGCCTGGTAGAATAAAGTCTAGGCACTACTGGGTTTGACCCCATTGGGGCCAGTTAACTCTGTTTTAGTTCAGGTTTACCTAAGTCATACTTGGCTTTTTGGCTTGTAAAGGAAAGATCTTTGGAGGAAAAGTTGTAACCTAAGGGGGTAAGAGACAGTTAAGAAGGTAGAGGAAGGAATCCATTCTAACAATAGTAGGTTGCTTCAGTAAAAGCAGATCAAAGTGATACTTTAGTGTAAAAGCATAAATAAGACATACTGATTTTTTTTAAAAAAGAAGAAATTTCGTCTCAGTTGCTATCAGGTCATATTCTCTCAAAAAAGTATAAATTAAATATTTTAATATTCTGAAAAACACATTCAAACTTCTTTTTTTGTGCCAATCCAATGGTTTTAATTAGTTTTCCTTCTCTAGACCTCTATTGGGTCTGCTTCATATTTCTGTAATCTTTTTTTGTACGTTGGGATCTCCCACTGTGATCTTCATTATTCATAAGATAAAACTGAGATTATCTTCTCACCTGAAGGGCAGTGACAAAACCCTGGTGGCACTTAGAATCTCTTCTAATCTTTCCATTGGCCTGAACTAATGAAGATTCCTTTTACTACCCAATTTCTTTGATCTCTTATTCACAGGTCCCAGTTTGATATTTTGGTCTGCAACATTCTAGCACCTTAATTTTCCTTTGGTCTTTTGTTGAACTAAATTTCCTGAATTTTGGATGTGCAAAGAAAAAGGTAATTTCTCAAGTATAAACGACTGCAGGGTCTCTAAAATGTAATTCAATATGGTCTTCCATCCTGAAAGACAGCAATATATTCATCCCTGTTGGGATTCATGTGTAGAACACACTCGTATCATCTTCCCCTGCTTGCTGAGTGTATGCTGGGATAAATTGTTGTGATGTGATTTATGGATCCCCCTTCCTTCGATCTCTCCCAGTTTATTTGAGTTTGCCATCCAAGCATCAGACTGCTCCTGACAGATACGATGGAACTGGTATTGGTAGTCACTCCCAGCAGGGTTTGTCTTTGATGTTTTATTAAGTGTATGATTTACTAGCCTTTCCTTTGATTTCCTAACAAAAGTAAGAAATAAGAGCCTCAGGTTGGTAACAACATCCAAATGGTCACTGTTAAAGAATTGTTTTAAGTGTGTTAGTTTCCAGAATAGTAAGACCTCCACTAAGAATATTATCCCACCATCAAATGTATCCCCAGATTGGAAGTTGGTTCTATGATCTAAAAATACCATGTGAAGAAAAATTAAGCACTTGGCTGGCAGAAAAAGAAGTTATCCTGCGTGTGTGTGTTTGTGTGTGTGTGTGTGCACGTGTGTGCATGCGCATGTATGCAAATGTGCATGTGCACATTCACTTGCAAATCTTTCTGCTGGGTAAAGGAAAAACTAGTGACAATGACAATTCCATCTAGATCTTGCAGCCTAGAAAAAGAGGTAGAAATTGATCAGAGTTGCAGTAATTTCTTCCTTCCTTGATAGTCCTCACAATCATAATTTCTGAACATCAGAAAAGAGAATGCCAGATGTTGATCACTACAAAATGCTTTGAAGGACACTGCAAAGAACTCAGACATTTTGGGACTTGGGATCTTGTTATGCTTGAAGCTTGACTGGTGGAATATCAACATTCTTTGCTTTCTCTTTGCAAAATATTTGCTGTAAAGTGTAAATAAAGAAAGGGGAGTATTTCTTCACATTGCTATGCTAAAACATCTGGCATCTGGGGTTGTGTTTATACCCTTCTGCACTGCAGGCTCATCCTTCAAAGGAGTCTGGATTTTTCTTTCACCTCCTTGAATGTCCAAAAAGTAACTTTAATGTTTTTCTTAGGAAGACAATTTTGTCCAAGCATATGGTGCATCTTAAATACTTGGGCTGAAAAACAAGTCACTAAAAGGAGAAGTTCTCCTGTTTATCTGTATAGCACACCTGCTTATATCCCAAGAACTCTGTGTCACTCAGGGATCCACCTACAGTTTCAAAATATAAGATCCAAAAATAATATATTGCCTTATGAAACATTATCTCTTTAAAATGTATTTCCACCTTGCCCTTTCCAAACAATATGATTAAAAAATCATGTCATATGATAAAACAAATAAATCAAATAAATAGGAACTGAGATAGAAAATTGGGTAGAAGATTGAATAGAAATTGAATAGAAAATAATAGTAGGAAATAAAATAAGCTTAATATACAAAATGTAGGCTCTGTATTCACTATAGATTAGCCACAAATTTGGCTCCAAATTTCCTAGCACACAAGTCAAAAACACAATAACAAAAACAAAAAACAAAGCCAGGATTTATCACATGCATTTCAATGTTGAGAAAGGAAAACATGCCAGCTACTTGGAAAAAAATTTCTCTTCCTAGTACAAAGAACTATGAATATATTTTTCTGTGCATTTTTATAAAAAGAATATGTTAATTTTGAGAAAGTATCTTCCATATCATTCTTGTTATGAATATAGCAATGGCCTTCACAGGGCTGTTGAAATAATGTTTCTCCCAAAGCAAATTTCCACAAAAGAAATCCTAAAATGTCATCTGAGAACACAGACCACTGGTGGTCTCATGAAATCCAAAGGTACAGTTTAATCACTGACTTTTTAGCCGTAAGAGAAATTCTCCATAAATATCCATTCACACATTTGTTCAATAAAAACTACTTGGTAAGCATTGGCCATGTGCCAGTCATTGTTCCTGGTGCTATGGATGTAACAACGGGAAAAAAAAAATCTCTGTTTTCATGAAGCTTAAATCTAAATAAGTATGTAGAAACAATTATGAAGGAAACAAAATTATTTTTAGAGTTTTCTAGAAATGCTGTGAAAAATTAAACAGAAACTATTTTTAGTAGGTTGTTCAAAAGATGCTTCTCTATGGCAGTGACAATGAAGCAAAGATGAATAATGAGAAGGCAGCAAAAATCTGGGAAGTCACAGCAATCCCAAGAGTCAACAGTAAATGCAAATGTCCTAGGGTAGACTTTAGCACAGAGTGTTGGAGGGACCCATAAAACTGAAAAATATTGAACAAGGGGAACTGGATGATAGCAGCAATGTCTTGAATATATATATGTCTCCTTTGTGCAAATTAGAGAAGAACTCACCAACGTGAAACACTTGAATTCCATCATTTGATCATTTTAATACAATATAAATATGGTAATTATCTGGTGTAATATTATGTTGGGAGAAGCCCTTTAACTGACCTGTTTTGGAACATTTTCATAATACATATCTAAGATGTCTCATGATTCATATTGATCGCTATTGTAAAAACGCTTCCACATTTGTCAGGGGGAAAGATTGTGGTTGTTAAAAGACCACACCTAACATGATGGTCAAAGTCAAACAATAGATCTTCATATTGTGGAATCAGACCCACTCATTTTAGTGTCACTGAACATTCCAGCATGAATCTTCATAGATCTTGTGTGTCTACCAGATGTCATGTGGTCAGTTTTAGAGGCACAGGAATTTTTTCAGGTGCTAAGATGGTCCTTGAACCAATGCATCAAAGAGAGATGGACTATTCATTCATCACTCAAGTGACAAACCATCTCCAAAAGTTCTTAATAACTGTGAGCAATTTATTCTGTGTCCTTGGCAGGATTTGAAAATTATAGCAAGAAACAAGGAGAGTATCTCCTAAATAGGACATCATCTCATGCTTCAAAAACCTCTAGCCTACTGAAGTAATAGTTTGCTGAGATATAGGAAATGTAGCATATAATGGTGCTGGAAATAAAATGCCAGAGATGTTTGGTGAAATCCATAATCCACACTTAGAAGTGTTACGTGATTCCTAGTGTTTAAAGGCAGCATCCTTCCATAGCCTATTCATTGCTATAAAGAGTGTTTAGAAAGGGCTAAATTTTCTAGGAAAAAGATAATAAATACACTTTTAGATTAAAGTGATACCATCTTCTAAGATTTGACAACATCTTGAAAACAGCTGCATAACAGCATTTTTTCATATTTTCTTAGTTAACATCATTGTGACATCATTCTGTGGCTGCCAATAAATTATTGTATGAAATATGCTTAAAACTAAAAATTCCAGAAGGAAAGCTAGCCTTTTAATCTGGAAATCAAAACAAGTCAACATATCCATTAATGGTAATGTACAGAATATTTTCTTACCCCGAATGCCATGTAAGAACTAAACAGGTAATAGGAGAAAAGATTCTTTAAAATGATAAAATTGCTTCTGCTTCTACAGACTACAATCTGTTATTAACTTGGAATTTGCCGTGCAGCTTGAGTCAGTGCTAGATACATTTCCTTAATATTTTATCTTCTTTCCTTCAGTGCCATTCAAAAAGAGGACCAAAATCCATGACAGTATTTTTCAAGGAGTTCACATCCTTTTATAGATTTAGACAAACCCATAATTCGGGACCTATTCATGCTTACATTTTCTTTGGTTTTCTCTCCTTTGAAGAAGAGGTGGACCTACACAATTCATTCTCACTATTCTTCCCCTCTTTAAACCCTCTGAATGTCATCAGCTTGTGTGAAAGATTGATAAGATGGGATGTGGGGAAATAAAATGTCAAGGAATTTCAAGTACCTTCTTTAATAACCAAATTATGTCATTGGTTAGGAAAGAAAGATTAGTTGCTCTACAAGCAAAAAGACTACTATAAGTCCATTCATATTACTCAAAATTTTCCACACTGAAAAAAAATCATATCCTCTATCTGTTTTCAAAGGTCCACCCACCATCATTTAAATAAAAATTATTTGCTTTGCTGGTGTTATTGCACAGCAGATTTCAGGATGTCCAAATCTGTCTTGTCTATATTGCTGAAAGTTAAGCAGAGACTTGGCAGTTTTTCAGTTCCTTGCACCGGAGACAACCAGCTGTCCTGAATTACTCTACCAAAGCTCCACAGGCAAATGCTTGCTTTGCTTAAAAGTCATGTAGACCTCACCAGGTAGTGAGACATCAGCATTAACATAAAACAGTTACAGTTCGATACAAATTATGCTGAAGAGCATAAATAATCACATCATTCATATTATTCTCAAATCATACAGAGTAAGTTTTAAAGGTTTGTGGTATGCGGGGGACTTTGTTACCTCCAAAATAAAAAGGGAAACTTCTCAAGAAGAATGCTTTCAAGATCAAAGGACCTATAGCAACAGATGACATGTCAGTGGCCTCCTCATGCTGGGCATTCTGCTGAACTCCTGTGTGCGTTATTTCATTCTCTCATCACAAAATCCCCGTGGACTGTTTATTATCATTGCCATTTCACAACACCACAGATTGGAAATCCACAATGACTTCCCCAAGCGTGGATAGCTAGGAAGCAGACTGTTGGATTTTGTTAACTGCCTTCCTAACATCTTTATGAATAGCTTTGCCCAGGACCACCCAGAAATAAGATTTGGTGGTCCATCAAAACCTACATCCTGTCAAATAATCAAAAATGAAAATAAAAAGTGACAAAAAAATGTGTGTGTGTTTTTTTTTTTTTTTTAATAGCCAGGCATGGTTGTATACCCAGTGACTCAGAAGGCTGAGGCAGGGGGATCCTGAGTTCGAGGCTCGTCTGGGCAATTTACCCAGATCCTGTCTCAAAATAAAAAGGGCTGGGGAGGCTGTTCAGTGGTAGAACACCCCTGGGTTTAATCCCATGTACAACCAAGAAAAGAAAAAAAAAGTGTGGTTTTCTAAATTTTACCAAAGTGATTCACATTCAGTCCATTTTCCTCTCCCAAATCCTAAAATGCTATGGAACAAGGGGAACAAAAGATACAAATTTCAAATTTTACATACACTGTAATAAAAATATTTTAATAGGAAAAATTTCAATTTATTCAGTAATGCATTTGTGATAAACTATAAAAAGAAGTAAAGATGAATTTGACTAGAGGGTCAAAAAGAAAAACAAAACAATATAGCAACCTGATTGAAAGCATCTATTTACTTCCTAAACTTTCTGTTTTATTTTTCACACTTTAGAATCAAAACATAGACACTGACTGTATAAATAGTTTAAATAACATAATATTGACCTTTTTTACTATGCTCCCTCCCTGTGGGTGTATAGGAGGATCATAGTTAGCAGCAGTAAGCTCTGTATAAATCTAATACTAGATCATCATGTGTGCTCAGAGTGAATTAAAGAAAAAAATACTTAGAATAAGTCATCAGTTTCTGCAAAGTAATTAATTACATTTAAATATAGAACAATATCATTTCTAAAATCATAAGGAAAGGAACATGGTGGTAGTTTTATTTATTCAATGTAAATGATTTTTAAAAATTCATGTGTATGGTGAAAAAATTTATTATAGGTGATGTGTTTATATCATTAAAAAAACATGACTGATTACTCCCCAGCCCTTCCTCTAAGCAGGTGGCTACTTGGATGGGCCTTGGTTTTCATCTCACAGTCAGAACCTATTTTTCTCTGGACCTAAGGAACTGAAGGTGTAAGGCAAGTCCTTTATAGTCAGGCATGGTGGCATACCCAGTGACTCAGAAGGCTGAGGCAGGAGGATCCTAAGTTGGGTCTAGTCTGGGCAATTTAGAGACTAGTCTCGGAAAGATACAGAGGATTTCTCCTGAAATCCTGCATGAATTATGACTGAAATTCAGAGTACCTCTTCTACCCAGGACGGTCTTATGAACTGTTCATTTTGCAGGGGTGAAAAAAAAAGAGGTCTGGTCTTATTGCTTTATTTTTTTCGTGGCCTGACTAGCTTGTAAGAGAATAGAGGCAATCACAGTAGTACATATTTATTGGTTGCCTCCCCTCATTCTTCTCCTTCTCCCCTCCTCTGTTCCCTAGCCCTGTGGGAATATATCACATTCCCAAGTCCATATAGTCCTATCTGACTTAGATCAGTCCTCACAGTTCATATTCTGACTGCAGTGGGTTCAGGGATCAGCATGTAAAACAAGCATACCAATGAGAGGTGGAGTTCTGGGATTTGGGAACTATATTTGGGAAGTCAACATTTTTATTTTCCACAGAAGGAGGACTTAACAGTACCAGCTACTAGACAATACCTTGTCCACAAGAGAGACCCACTCTAGGTATGGTGCCACCAAGGAGAAATATGATCCTTTAAATGGGGAAAGAGAAACCAGGTTTTTGGTGTCATCAAGCTAACAGATCAAATCTGAAGCTTTCTGCTTTTCAGTAAGATAGGCTAAAAAATTCCGTTTACATTTTTAGTCAACTTGGCCTAAGTGTTAATTTCAACAGAAAGAATGGCAATTGATATAGGCAAATGCTTTTTAAGTAGGCACAAAGTAAAGAATGGAAAGTTCCTGAAGTATGTTCTCTCAGAATTTCATATTGAGTTTTTAAAAAATGACCTTTGTGTTTTATCATTCTGTCAGACATCTGAGCCATTTGAGGTCAAAGAGAAGCCTGAAAACCTTTAATTTTGTTGTTGTTGTTGTTCAATAGACTCAGACATAACCTGCGAGTTATTTATTTCCTTGGAAATCTGTAATGCAGATCCTTTCCTAAATGTTTCATTCTTCATCAGGTTGTCCTTTGCATGTGCGCAACAAGTGAAAACAAATTGCTTTTAAAATATTTCTTGAACGATTATCATTCATCTTGAGAAAAATTTCGATTGCTATTATGGTTGTATCTTACAATATTTTTAAAAAAGTAGACACAACACTTCCATGTCAATTTTTAAGTGTTATTAAAAAAAAGACACCCTGCTGGTACTACGTCACATGAGACTGGGTTGCACATTGTGAGTTCAGACATCACTCAGACCAAAGAGTATCCATAGCTTCACAAGGGTCTTTGAATTGACAGCCTATTAATGACCAATTAAATCATATTATTATTTATAATTACCAAGATTAGATAGATATACTTCCATTAAAGCTAATATTTTGAAGTTTAGACCTCCCAAATAACAATTTGGTCTGTGCTAGTTATTTTCACTCTGTTAGCAAAAATACTAAGGAGATCCTAATACTTGCTGGATGTTTACTCTGTCAGGTGCAACTGCATACATTATCTCATTTTTTGTAAGACTGAAGTCTTACAAAAATCCCTGAGTTGGAGCAAGTAGTACATCACAACTAATAAATCTAGGAATAATACCAGGATGATAATAATGGTAGTGCACACATTGTATTCCTTTGTCATTTACCACCCCATTCACCCTTCAGTTACCACTTGTCTTTCTGGGTAATGGCTGTTTCTCATAATTTCAAAAGACTGACTCTAAGTACTTTTTCAGCTGTAACTTAAATTAATCCGTCAAAGTGGAACTTAAAAGCCACAAATAATTTTCTGTGTGTTAGTGTTGTAAAAGAGATTTCATCAATATATATGCACTTTTTTTAAGAGAGAGAGAGTTTTTTAATATTTATTTTTTTAGTTTTCGGTGGACACAACATCTTTATTTTATTTTTTATGTGGTGCTGAGGATCGAATCCAGTGCCCCGCGCATGCCAGGTGAGCATGCTACCGTTTGAGCCACATTCCCAGCCCTATATATATACACTTTTAAAATTGTGGGAAACACTGTAGATTGTTTGATCCTTTTTGGTTTTTAGATGAGGCAGCAGAACATCTAAACACATAAGCACAGAATCACTAATGTAGAACTACTGGAATGAGAACCAAATAGCCCTGGTTCAATATCTCCTATGTTTATCAAACTCCAAAAATCAGCTAGTAATACAAAGAATGCAGAAGGAGTAGAGAAGGAAGAAGAGACTCATTGGGAAGCAGCCATAATAGTTAAATCTGAATAAAAATTAAATTATTCAAGTAACAAATTTCATATGTTATGGCTTAATGAGAAACAAACTTTTTATTAATAATTAGAAAAATATATTCTACAAAGTTTGACACTAATATTTGCTGCATTGATATTCATTATTAAGAATGGCAATATGAAATGGACACATTATCCCCCTTTTAATATGGGGAGAAAAGTGAAAATAAAAACAAGTAATAAAATAACATAATGCTCAGTGGCATAGTGGACACGTGGTCATAGTAGAAGACAAATGAGAGAAAAAGGATTTAAAAAACTGATAAAAGATGAAGCAAAAACAATTTTAATGTTTCCATATATCATAGCATTTTCTTTAACATTTTGTTGGCAGATATCAGTCATACTTTCATATTTCATGGGCCAAGCAAAAGGATATAGCTGGAAATTCCTCTGCATATGAACAAAATCCTCAGCTTTGTCAACAGGACCATGATGGGTGGCCACATATGCTATGCACTGGGCTAGTCCAGAGGGTGCCATTTACACAAACAATACTGGGAATGATGTGCCATGGAAGTGGTTACTGTGTGACCTCCTCAATTGGACACTGCATCCCTGTCTGGTGGATGCTATTGGCTAGTTAATTATATCACTGTGTCACAAATTTTATATCCTCTGATATAAAAATAGTATTTTCCTTTTGTTTTCCAAGGCATGAGTTGAAAATATACATAGGTTTCTTACAGAAATATAAAAAAGGATATTAATGGGAAAGGCATTTTCCTGAAAGGCCAAGAAAGAAGCCCATATGTCCCGAAGCTGGTTACCTGCTATGTTAACATACACAGACTTCCAGATCCAGACAAATGAAGAGAAAGATTTATTTTGAGAGTATCTATGTTATTTTAAACAAAGGGCACAAAATGCTTTCTTAAAAGGTCATCTTTTAAATATCCTATTGTCACACTGTGAAACCCCACTCACTGCTGACCAGCATAGTTACTACACCTAAATAAATAGAGAGGAAGGGTAGCTCCGTGAAACACTTAAGACAGAAATGGAGGAACTAGCAGTTTCTAACCTCAGCTGTGACCCTAACGTGGTGTGTGGTCCTGAGAAAGCCATTTAACCTCTTGATGTCTCAGATTCCCTTTACAGTTTCAGATTTCAGGGGGGTGAAGTGAGGATAGGGTTTTGGAATTATCTCTCTTAAAACCCAGGAATGCTTCAAGAATGAATGAATATTTTCTAAATGCAGAATAAAAATAAGTTTTCAATAGGAAAATATTTTGGCTATGAACTCTGTGTGAGGAGGATAAAGGAGTTTGAGTGATTTTAGATTTTGATGTCAAATTACTTTTATTTTTTTCCCTTCCCAGGAGGCGATTTAATATGTTTGTGGGTTAAGGAGAAACATAGTTTTTATTAATAAGGAAAAAAAAGTAGATCCAATACAAAATTTGGCATATGGACATTTGCTACTCCCCTATCCATTATTAAGAACATGATATAGGCACAGTGCTTTCTCCTGCGGTATACAGAAATGTACTAGCAAATGAGGTATGTTTCTATGTGGTTTATAAAAAGGCAATTTATATAAGATGGATAAGGCATGTTTCTAGTATCTAAAGAGCTTAAGTTTTCAGCAATTCCAGGTCTAATTGTTCAAAACAGTTTTGCATTTATAATGATTATAGGTAAAATACAGACATCTTACATATGCAAATACTCTGGCCACTCTAATCTCTGGAGTTCCATACTATGGCTCCTTGAAATGGTTTCACAATAAAACAACTTTAAAAATAGTGACAGTTTATTGAGCACCTCCTATACAGTTCCTCATTTGATATTTAAACTAATTCATTCAAATACTTTACCTGTGGTGGGGAGAGAAAATGAATACAGGGCAACTAGTTGAAAAGCTGTTTTAAAGTTTTAAAACTCAGACTAGACTATCAGGGGACTGTTGTTATCTCAGTTTTAGAAACAAGAAAATTGAGGTACATATAGGTTAAGTCATTTGACAAATGTACCTGGAGGGTCAGGATGGGCTCCATGGTAGAATTATGAACTATGTAAAAGATAAAACATTGTTGACTCCACCAAAAGGTAACAGAGCATCTTTAAAGTCTTTGTTTTTATTGGGCCAAATGACATGATCAGATATAAATTTCAGAAAGATGAATGTGAGGATTTTATGGGAGAGAACAAAAACAGAATCGAGTTTGAATGTATTTCTTGTTTAACAGACAAGAAAAGTTAGAGAAGAGTAGAGAAATGTATCAGAGGTCAATTTACAGGATTCTATCTGTAACTATTATATGAGGGTAGGAGGGACTTGTGAATCATTATATGTGGGGCAGGAAGGACAGAGGCAAGGGAAGTCAATATTAACGGCAAGTTTCTTGCTTGGGTAGGTGGATAGGTGCTTATGATAAATGAGAATTAGTATGTGAACCAGAAGTCCATTTGGAGGGCACAATGTGAACACTAATGGGAATACTGGTTTTGAGAAGCCTGTGAAATATATAAGCAGAAGTTGCTATTTAGTAGGCATAGTAAATCTGGTGAGGAATTTAGTAGGAGGAATGACTGGGCTTTTTATACTGAGGTGGGAGGGGTCCTTTATATACAAATGAAAAATGAACCATGGGAATAGGTGAGTTATCTTAAATAAATGTAAAACAGTGGCAAAGCAGATAAAAAGACTAGAACATGTCCATCTTAAGCAGTGGTTCTCCAAGGGTGGGCCTCAGACCTGCAGGATCAGAGTCCCTGTTAGAATTGCAAATTCTCTGGCCCAACCTTTGCCGTAATAGATCAAAAACTTGAGGGTGGAATCCAGAAACTTATGTTCCAGGTGCTTTTAATACACCCTAAAGTTGAAAAAATTAGAAAGAAGAGCCTTCAAGCAAACAGAGAAATGGGGAATTCAAGAGAGTGTGATGTCACAAAAGTTTTCATGGAGAAAACGACAAGCCTGGTCAGACAGTTTCAAGTAAGGAGAAATCTCAAGTAAGGACAGCACTGAGTAGAAGTCAATCTACACATTAGAAGCTTTTTGAGAGTTATCTTACTTTTTAAAAATCATAAATTAATGCTGCTGGTGATATTGATTAAAATTCAATATAACAGAAGGAAACATAGATGATGTCCTCAAGAAACCAATGCGTGCATAATGCTTTAAGGATATGGGTCACCAAAGAAAGGCGTGTTTTTTTTTTTTTTTTTTAATAAGAGAAAATTTCGAGTATGATTTAATGTTAAGGGAAAGTAAGATACTAGTTGGTGATTTTAGTGAGATTCTGAAGAAATAATTGGAAGGTATAGGATAGAGATCACATTTTGAGAGACTAGAAAAATGGTAGATATAATCATCCTTTTGAAAAAGGAAATGAGTCTTAGAAAACACATAGAGTGAAAAGAGGGAACTTGAAGGAGCTCGTGCCAGCAAAACTGCACCCAGGGAAGCAATGGTGGAGTGAGAGTTGGCAAGACTCAGAGAACCTGAGAGTGGACCTGGTATAGAAAAGCTCTCTGGGAATGGGAACACTGGCACAAGCCCAAGGACCTGTCAACCTGAAATGGCTTTAGCTTTCTCTTCTCGCTCAGTTCTTAGGTTTGTGCATTTTCCCCAAGATGCTATATGTCAATGCATTCTTCATGCCCCACCTTGCAGCCTGGCAGAGAGTAAATCTTTCTTTTTTATTCACAAATTCAACCAACCCTGACACAGTTTTGATATCAAACTCAGGTCAGCTGACAGGATAACCTAGCTCTCTTCACTCCCTTGGTTCAATAGACCCCAGACAATCCTGTTCCGAATATACTGAAGAATATTGGTTATAAGCTTAAAAAATAAGTCAAACAGTTAAATTAATTAATTTTGAAGATTCAGATATCCTGTTGTGACAGGAATGATGCATGAGTGTTAGGATCTGCATTTATCCTGAGATATGTTTCCTGGTATTTGCATGAGCCTGAATGAATTAGGCAAATGCATTTTCCAGATCTTCCCATTACTCTAAAGCATATAATAGCACTTCAATTTACATAGTCTAGACTTGTTATCTCATTCTGCTATTAAGCCATCAAACCTACAGAATTTCCCAAGCCATGAATTTTTCCTTTGGGTCATTTTTACTCACCAATTCTGTCCCAGCAAACAAAGTGCACATTACTTATAGATTTTAGACATGAATTGAGAGTAAAGTTAATATTTGATGACTGTGCAAATATGAAAAAGAATCCTTTTCTATTTATTCACTTCTTATAGGTAATTCAGACTACCAATCATAGATTCTCAGAATAGCTAAGATCCTTGGCCAGAGAAGGTTTAAATTTTGGAAACTTGCACTTTCAGCCTTATTACAGACATAGTGTTCTACCAGAGCAAATGACTCAGTTAGAAAAGGAAGCTCCTCAGAAAAGCTAAGACGCAAAATACAGAGACTGGTAACTTCTAGTCCTTAAAAAATAATTCACATCTTTGAAGTTCTGGATAGAACCTGGAAAGCAGAAAATATCAGGTGTCTAGATATGCCTATCTGTTCACCTCCCAAAGTTGTAGAAAACTAAGATGGTTGTGGACATTTGTTAAATAAAGGGGGAGCAGGTTGGGAGGGGATGTCTGGAAAGTAGGAACATGACACTGGATGAGACAGGATATGTACCTGACCTCACACTGTGGAATTTAGGAATTTTCCAAGAGTGAATCATTGTTATAGGTGACAATTTTAACGGGTAATCTAGAATGAATACTCAGTAAACATCTGGATGTGAGTTTCTACCAAGAGTGAAAACAAGTCAGAGTTAGTTCACTTACTATTTTCATTTTTATCCTATGAATTATTTTTTTGTTTAATTCTAAATAATTTTTTATTTCAACTATTAAGTTTATTCTAGGTTAGAAAAAATTTGTGTAGAATTAGTAGAGGGTAAAATTGTCTTCTCACTGGATATATATAACTTTTAAATCATAACCACCCCCAAATCATTTAACTGTATCAAGAGAATAAAAATGCCCAATTTCAAAATTTACCTCATTCTCTGCCTTCTGATTCTATATCCAATATGTGTTATTATATGCAGAATGTTTCCCTCTAAAATATCTTTATAATAATTTTTATAGGGTGGAAATAGCTATAAAATTTAACTCAAGTAATAATGTTTTTTTAAAACATTAAAGCATTTAAAACATTATGTACCACCCAGTACGTAATCTTGTAAAAAAACACATGATATGTATGTCAAATTTAAATTATACAAAAATAAAATTATTGATGAACACTTTCCTTTAACTTTCATTAAACATACCTCCTGTCTAGAGTTATCACTGTGTCAAGTGAGTTTTCTTCTAGAACCTTCTTCATGCATTAGTTTATTTGATTGGATAACACTATAAAGTGTGAGGCTGCTCTTTCTGTGCCCAGAGTGTGGAGGAAGTATAAGGAGATGAAGCATTTACATGGATCAGTAAAAAAGCTGTGGACCAGAGTTTCTGAGGCCTAATTGATAATATGAGGCTTTAGCATTTTATTACATAGCCTGATCAGTGTTAGTGTCATGCTACAAATATTTTGCACATGTGTGATCACTTATGTCCAAGAGCCATGTAAATGAAAAAGAATATCCAATATGCTCTTGATATATTAATTTGCTATTCAGACTTTGTGTATGTTGTCTTAAAAATTACAAGTTAAATGGTTATTGAAATAGAATTTATTAAGACTTTTTAATGTTATTTTGTTAGGGAATTGACCACTCAAAATTTCCAAGGGAAAACAGTATTTAAATTTGTAAAACACTGCCCTCTAGTGGAAAAATAAGTATTTAGTACATGCTATAATAGGAAATTCTTTCCTAATGCTAGTATTTAACATCATCATTGTCATCTCTGTTATGCTTGCAATAAGGCAGAGTGATTTTTTTGGAGCATATATAATAATATAAGCATTCAGATCTAAGATTCTACAGGGTCAATTTGTGCAGAGTATAATCCTGAGTATGAATTATGTATGTGACTTCATGAGAATCCTATTGTAAAACATAGTAAAAATAGCAGATACCCTATATAGTTATAGTTAGTCTATAGTCTACTGCTATTTCTTATGCCTAAGAGTAAATAATGGCTAATAGCTCAATTACTGACACATAACAAACATTTCTTCTAAAGAAAAAGTTCAATATAACAACTTCTCTTCACTTTTAATTGGCATCCTAATTGAGTCTTCCCTGCTTTATGAAATTCAGAATTGTTCTTTTCCCCTTTTCCTAATATCATTCTGAGAAATATTACTATGATTGTTGAGCCTGACATACATAGCACCTCATAAACATACAACTAGTTGAGCAAAGAAAAGAAAATATATTAAAATAAGGATGATAAATGGGAAGGGCTGAGTGACAGAAAGGTTTGAACTTCAGCATTTCATACATTATGTAATACCCGACACCACTTCACTTAGCTGAAGAAGGAGGCTTTCTCTTCCCACTGTTCCTTACCTTTAAATTACAAATGAAATAATTTGGAAAATTAATTTTGTGATGTTTTGCTAACTAATTAAAATGATAGCAATAGAAGTTAGAGGAGTAGAGGAAATGGATCAGAGGGATGGACAGAGTGGGAGAGGGAGAGTGCTGGTGAACATAATTAATTAAATCATGTTCTGAGGACTTCCAGGAATCTGTTTCAGTGTTTCAGATCCCTCTCCCTGAATGGTAGGTGGCCATCTTCTCCCGGTGTCCTTCAGTCTCTTTCCCTTTACTCAGATCTATTTCTGTGTCTAGGTCCCCTTTTTATAGGAACACCAATAAGATTAAATTACAAGCTCCCCTACTCCAGTCTGACCTCACCCTAACCAGCCACATCTGCAGTGCCCCGTCTCCAAATAAGGAAATCACATTCTGAGGTCCTGGGGCTTAGCACTTCAACATGTAAACTTTTAGATGGTACAATTCAACATATAACAGTGTCCCATTTGAGGAGAACTAATCACCAGCAAGAAACTAAGCTCAGAGCAGAATCTGGTTTGAAATATAATACAATTTTGTTTCCAGTAAGGCCTAAACTCCAGACAATTAACCCTGTGAATAAATGTCCATGTGGCCCTCTACTTCTTTCTCCCTCATTCTTGCCACTATTCCTCTTTTCTAATATCCTTCCACCTAATACAGCAAATACAAGGGATTTATACAAGCAAAATATAACAAAACTTAGGTTTTTCCTAGAATTGTTTTTACCTAGCACAAATCAAATTATTTTACCTGCTTTGCTGTGAATCACATACAAGGTCCTTTAATAATATCAAACAGTAGCTCAATAGAGGGACAAATACCCATTTAAAAAATCTATACCAAATGAATAAATCATATATAAAATTCTGCCTCTTTCCCAATGTCATCAATCAAATTCAAAGTTGATAGCCAATAGAAGCTGAAGCAAAAGGAAAGAATGCAAGAATTTTTTTTTTGTTTTGTTTTGGACCATATCTACTTCTGTGTTCAGGATGTAGACTTTGACCCTGAGCCATCTATTATGTGTTTTTTCCTGACCTTGGCTTATTCACTTCAGATGTGAAATTGCTCACAGATGGCTCAGTGATGGCTTTTGTTACTGACTTGGAAAAAGTCATTTTGTATCTGTGTGTGAATATCTAATAAGAGACACAATACCTGTATACTGGGAAAGAGGGATGGATTAGGGCCCTTTTAATCTACTAAGGAAATTCTGATAGCAGGCTTCCTCTAAAAATTTGATCGGTGAGTCCATAATATTTTTATTTTTCAAAGTCTGTTTTGTTCAATCTCCAAGTCAAGGTTATAAATATCTTCAAACTTTTAACATGGTAGAATTCAATGAATCAAAAATGAGTTCCTTACATGTATATCTGAATCAAAAGACGCATGGGTTCCTATTGATCAAGATTGTCAACATGTATAAATGATTCAGTCCCATGTGCATCATAAATTAAATGGATAGTTTGTCTTCAATTTAAACTTGCACACTTTTGTTTTTATGTATATTTAAACCAGGAAATCTCTTCCCTTTTCTCTCAGTTATTCAGTGTTCTTTCCTTCTTTATATTGAATATTCACCCAATTTTACCTATAGAGAAAGATCTGAAACTCATTTACATGTTTTCAAATGTATTTGGTAACAGTTTAAAGAATTTACATCTTCAAAGAAGAATTGTAATTATTAGCATTATTCTTATGAAAAGGTATCAAAACTTACTGTAAAGCAATAGTCTACAGTAGGATTTCTGGCATCTGTAACAGATTTGAGGGAACAGTTTTAAAAGAGAATGACAGAGATCATTTTTCTGCATTACTGAAGACCCCCTGTGGAAATAAAACACATATTTATCACCTAAGGAAGGTTTTTCAACTAAAAGTTTGTGGACTACTAGATTGTAATGAATGTATTTAGTGGCCTACAGTCAGTATTTTTTTAAAATGAAACAGAACAGAGTTGAGAAGATAAGAATTGAAAGTATCAGATCTTATGCATAAAGGTACCTACCACCACAAGTAAAGCATAAGTACTGAGTCTTTTCATAAAGGCTATAATTTATTGGGTATCATGATGGGAAACCATGACATAGGTGGAAGACACAGTTTTGTTTAGAGCATAGTGCAGGGGGACATGTATAAGGACTACCTTGGGACTGCATTCAAGGACTGGTAAACCTGGATGTGTGGAAGATTGTTCTACTGTCAACTTGAAGGGAAGTTTTCCATATTTCTGATCTTACCATTCAACCAATATTGACTATGTGCTCAGTGGGCCCCATCTATGCTCTAGACAAAAGACACAAGTCTAATACAACAGGGTCTCCACCCTTGAGAAATTCACATTCTTCTGGGGAGACAGACCAAAGAGACACGTACTATGTGCGTGTGACAGTGGTGACATCGAGGCTCTAGGAGGCAGAGGAAGAGCTGCTAACCCAGGCAGGCTTCTGGAAACTGATGAATCCAGATCTTGATCCTCAGGGAGAAGCAAAGTTAACTAGCTCTTTCAGTCAGGATCCAGTCAGAGCAATAGAAGCCATACTATGCAACTAAAGAAGAGGACTTCAAGGCAAAAGTAGCTACAAAGATGTTGGGAGAGATGATAGAACAAACAGAAAAAGGTGGATTGGAGATTAGCACCCCCAGGAAGCCACTCTGGTGTTCCACAGGGTTGAAGAGATACAGAGACAAGGTGATTGTACCTGGAGGGAGCAGAGCAGTTGGGGCAGCTGGTTGGGAATAAAGTCATAAGGGAGTTGCTCAGCCAAGGAAGTTCCTGTAGCAGAGAGAGGAAATACCCTGATTTCCACCTTCCTCCCCCATTTCTGCCGCCTGCTATCCGGGAATGGGTTCTAGAATATGTTTTGCAGGGGTCAATTTCCTGTGGTCCCCAACAGAGCAGGGAAAAGGCAGGAAATGGGCAGAAGCCATATGAACAAATAAGCAGTAGATCCTTCAGGGATATTGAGCAAGAGAAAAGTGACAGCGTGGAGGAGTTGCCCAAATGGCGGGATCACAGGAAGGCATTGCAAACTGGTGAAAGAGGTTAGGTAGGTCATCCGTGTCTAGGACAGGAAGAGCCCTGTGATGGTCCTAAGAAATTGGCACTTTTTTAATCAGGATGACAGGAGCCATTGGACAATCTGGTGCACACGTATATACCTGCTAATGTTTTTGCTAAAATCAAAGTAAAACAGGTTCATCGTTTAAAAAAAAAATATGTCTCAAGGTAACCAGCTGAACGTTGCCGAAAAGCAACCTTCTGCACGCCATCCTTTCTCACCTCATTTCTGTTTCTTAAAAGAATCACTTTTTACCTCTTGTTTTTTATTTCTTCTGGTAGTATCTCAGCAAGTTTAAATGTGATGCCATTCCATTATGCTATTTCTTGATTTTAAAAATGTAGACATTATATTTTGGCAACTTCTCTACCATAGGACTTAGTTCACTCCCGTTAAGCCTTCATTTCTCTCTTCCAGTTTTTGATAAGTGCATTACTGTTTTTAAGCTGCTCTTTTCTTAATTCTTTAGAGCTTTAAGTGATAATTCATTTTATTTTAGCAATGTTTAGCTGTATCTCTTGATAACTCTTCACACATTGTGAAGTGAGAATGTAAATTTTCCTATATCCCCTTTCCCTGCTTCCTACTTTCTCCAGGTCGAAATTTACTTATTTGTCTGCAGTAATTGCATGATTGCATATGTATAAGCTGACTTCTGGAAGATAAACTATATCTACATGCTATAAAGTGATGAAATCCTTTAAATCTTTCTGATACTAAAGTCCACTTTTCCTCCTACTAAAAGTAACAGAATTATTTTTTAGATGCAATGCTATGTTAGAAATACATGTGATAGTATTATGAGCCCTATTCTTACTAAATTAATGCCTCCATTATTATCTTCCAGAAAAAGGTAGTTTTTTAGACACAATTATTTTAACTAGCACTGAAAAAATAAAACTATTGTTCTATTATAAAGAGTCAATTTTGGACAGAAATCAGCCTATATCTAAGCTCACATATAAATGATAAAATAGGAACTTGAAACTGGTTTGTCTTTGGAAAAGCAAACAGAATCCTTCTCAATATAGAAGGGAGAGGCTGTGGATGTGGTCCAGTGATAGAGAGTTTGCCTAGCATGGATAAGACCCTGGGTTAAATTCCAAATACTGAAAATGATGATGATGATGATGATGATGATGATGATGATATTATTATTATTATTATTATTATTATTATTATTATTAAAAGAGAAGGGAGACCTGTATGGTTGTACCTTTCTGTCAGTTCATGAGTCCTTAAAGAGTTGCCTGCTAATCACAGACTTACAAGCTGAATTGTATTTCAGGATCATTGAGGGACTTCTTTATTCAAAATAATTCCATGATGAATCTCTTATACAGCACGGAATTCTTTTGTGGTGCAAATAATCATCTTCAGTTTATTTTTCAGTCAATCCAAATTTTCACATATTTTGCTTAACTCACGACACAGCTGTGTTTATGGAGAAAACTGAACTCTTGTAGATGAGTAACATTATCATCATTTATTTTCTCCAGACTATGAAGGATGGGCGAAGATGACAGCTATGATCCTTTGAGCCTGCCAAGGGCTTACCAGAGTGATCTTTTATAAACATGCTATGGATATTTTCCCTAAGATACACACACTTTCAATTCCTTCAAAAAAACTTTCCATGAAGCCCACGCCAGGAAGGAAAGACAGATAAGACCGTGCTGGCCCTGTCTATCTAGGGCTGCACTCTTTGCTTCCTCCACACATCCTCTGCTCTGAGCTCCTCATTACTTCTAAGTGACCCCAAATTAGAAGCAACCACTTTCCATGAGTTCTTCAGTAGTCCCAGCCTGACTCCGGGTTCTTGTATGGGTCATTGGTCTGAAAATAGACTAGTCTGACTCCCGATGTTAGATAGATTGAGCTTGATGACAGCAGAGTTATCTAGTGTGCTAAAGGTAGATTATAGTATTAGGCAATTTGATTTGATGCTGGCATAGAGAAAACATTCCTCTAGGAAAGTTCTCAGTGCTGCTATTTCTGTGAATTGAATGTCAAAGATAGGAATCTTTTTTAAAAATCATAAAACGTTAGTTTTGGTGGCAGAGTAAAGATTAAAGAGTAAAGTGGCCAACAGTGAAGGCAGGAAAAAAAATAGGTACATCATGAGATACTAGGCAGCCATTATGAAGTGATAAGGAAGATGGTTATGGTGAGCACAGGTATGTTCGCTGAAATAATGCCAGAGCATATTTAGGGGAGCACTGGAAGAAATCATGCACAGATTTTGTTAAGGAGGGACAATTATATATAATAATTTTGCAATTTTCAAGTATTTTAATGTCATTATATGATAATAGAGAAGAAATAATTTTAGTAGGTTTTTTAAATCTGGATTTTTTTTAAGAGAAGGGGGGGAGAAGAAAAGGGAAAAGGAAAGGAATCCTGAGTAGGAGTCAAGCTATTAAAAACACATTACTTCACCTCCTGAACATCCAGCCTTTGTTTATGATTGCAAATATGTTTAGGCAAGTGAAGAGCATTTCCATTGTAAATTCCTGCAAAATAACCTTATACGAAGCTTGGGGACAAAGCTAGAAAGAAGATCTTTAAAAATAGAGGATAGTCCTTTGGATGATGAATGATTCTGAAGAGCAGGCAGGAAGGAGCAAGGAGAATGAGGGAGAAAAACAGGCAGGGATTATGAAGTACCTACTATTTGCCAGGTCCCTTTATCGCACATATGGAACACTTGGTACCAGCTACAAAAGATACACTCAATGCATGTTAGTATCATTTCTGATTTTGTTACCATTCTATGAGTTAGGTATTTGTAAACTTTATAATCTGTTCTATAAATCCAGGCTACAGATACATTCACATCTCAATTATTTTCTTTTGAGACATGGCCTTGCTAAATTGAGTTGCTGAGGCTGGATTTGAACTTGCAATCCTCCTACCTCAGCCTCCTGAGCTGCTGGGATTGTAGGTGTGCACCACCACACCCAGACTTAATTTTCTTATTGCCGCAGTCTGGCTGGGCACAAATGCCGCAGTCTGGCTGGGCACACAATCACGAGCCACCACACAGCTTGTAGATTCAAACAGCAACTCTTTATTCCCGAACTCACACCAGCCATCTACAATCACGTTCTGGGGAAATCCACGTTCTCTGCCCAAATCCACCTCCACTGGGCTTCTATCTCCCAAAGAATACTGTCTGAATCCCGTGAGAACTCAAGGGGAACTCAGGCAGCAGGATACGCCCTATTCCCAGCAGGAATAATCTTAAACCTTAAACCTGGAACCTAAACCAGGAACGCCCTAATCCGCCTTGGTCCTTGAGCAAGGTCACCTACATTCAATGTCACTGCAACATGGGGTACACTGGCAAGGAAATTGTCATACCTACTTGGCTAATGGCTCCCAGCATCTTATATGACTTATTACTAAGAAGATTAATGTCTCCTTTGCAAGTTTTCCCTTCTCTTGAATTGTCCTTTGCCACAGGGGCAAGGAGGGACTGTGAGACTGGCTTTCCTATAATGATGCAGTTTCTGTGCAGACAAGTGTATTTTTTCCTGGGATCAACTGAAGACTATGGAAACATGCCTCCCTTAGACTGCACGTGTTTAAAGGTGAGAAAAAGTAGTCCATGTCATCTCAAGGAGGGGTGCCTTGGCCTCCAAACTAAGCACCCTTGCTCTGGGGAGTGTGACAGCAATTGTACAAGGGACACAGAGGCAGCGGGCTCCCATGATGTAGAAGACACCTGCCCTGTCCTGTCCGACTTTCCTCTTCTCCTTGCTCTCTCCCTTCCAAGGTGGACCCTGAGAAGCAGGCTGGAGGAGAAATCCTAGGTGAAAAAGGAGAGGAGGGCAGTTCCCAGTTGTGGAAAGTGGGGAGTTGATCACATAAAGCACAGTGTTCATGAACTTGTTTGAGACTATGTATCCTAATAATATATATTTTTTTATTTTTTTGTGTTCTTTTTAGATATACATGACAGTAGAGTATATTTTGACATATTATACATACATGGAGTATACCTTCTTCTAATTAGGACCCCAGTCTTGTGTTTGTACACAATGTGGAGCTACACTGGTTGTGTATTCATTTATGAACATAGGAAAGTTATGTCTCATTCGTTCTTCTATCTTTCCTATTCCTGTCCCCACTCCCTTCCCTTCATTCCCTTTTATCTAATCCAATGAACTTCAATGAACTTCCCCTACCCTATTATATGTTAGCCTCCACATATCAGAAAATTCAGCCTTTGGTTTTTTGGGATTGGCTTATTTCACTTAGCCTGATACTTTTCAGATCCATCCATTTTCTGGCAAAAGTTATAAAGTCATTTTTTATGGCCAAGTAATATTCTATGGTGTGTATATGCCACATTTTCTTTCTTTCTTTCTTTCTTTCTTTCTTTCTTTCTTTCTTTCTTTCTTTCTTTCTTTCTTTCTTTTTTAAGAGAGAGAGAGAGAGAGAGAGAGAGAGAGAGAGAGAGAGAGAATTGTTTAATATTTACTTTTTAGTTTTCGGTGGACACAACATCCTTATTTTATTTTTATGTGGTGCTGAGGATCGAACGCAGTGCCCCGCGCATACCAGGCAAGCGCACTACCTCTTGAGCCACATCCCCAGCCCAACCACATTTTCTTTGTCCATTCATCTGTTGAAGGGCACTGGGTTGGTTCCATAGCTTAACTATTGTGAATTGAGCTGCTATAAACATTGATGTGGTTGTGTAACTATAGTATACTGATTTTAACTACTTTGGATATATAGCTAGGAGTAGGATAATTGGGTCAAATGGTAGTTCCATTCCTAGTTTTTGGAGGAATCTCTATACTGCTTTCCATAGTGGTTATATCAAATTGCTGCCTTAACAACAATGTATGAGTGTACTTTTCCCCCAACATTCTTACCAACATTTATGTTACTTGTATTCTTGATAATTTCATTCTGACTGGAGTGAGATGAAATCTCAGTATAGTTTTAATTTGCATTCCTCTAATTGCTAGAGATATTGAATTTTTTTTTTTCATATATTTGGTGACCGTTTTATTTCTTCTTCTGTGAAGTTCCGGTTCAGTTTATTTGCCCATTTACTGAAGGGTTATTTGTTTTATTGGTGTTAAATTTTTGAGTTCTTTATATGTCCTGGAGATTAATACTGTTTGAGATGCAGGGGACAAAGATTTTGTCCCATTCCTTAGGATCTCTCTTCACTCTCTTGAATGTTTCCTTTCCTGTGAAGAAGCTTTTTAGTTTGATACCATCCCATTTATTGATTCTTGATTTTATTTCTTGTGCTTTAGGAGTGTTATTGAGGAAGTCAGTTCCTGAGCCCACATAATGGAAAGTTGGGCCTACATATTCTTCTAATAGGAGCAGGGTTTCTGGTCTAAGGCCTAGGTCTTTGATCCACTTTGAGTTGAGTTTTGTGCAGGGTATGCCCTGGAGGTCCTAATAATCTTAATGGGTTTTGTTCGGAGAGAAAGAGACATTATCTTGGGAAATATTTCTGCACTAATTCAATTTTTTCACTAATTATATTTAAAGAATAATGAACGGTGATAATAAAGGGACGTTTTGATGTATTTGTTCTATTTACACAAACTATATATATATATTTTTAGGAATGTATGAATACATGATATAGTATATATACATGATCTATGTTCACATAAACAAGTATATGTGCAAGTATATATGTCTTTATATGTTATATACACGATTGAACTTAATGAGTGCCAGGATTATACTAGTTTCTTAAAATACATTTTTTTATTTACTTATAATCATCCAATGAGATAGGCACCATGCTATCTCTAATTCACAGTTTAGCAAGCTGAATCACAGAGAAGTAAAGCCATTTACCTGGAATCCATAGCTCCTAAGTCTTATTTGAAAAGTAACCAGTCTGCATTCAGAGCTGGTTTCCATAACTCTACATTCTTACCAACTTGAATTAATCCCGTTCTTGAGTAGTTGGCCTCCCTTTTGGAAACTCGATCAGCACCACTGCCTATACCACTAAGACGTTTTACCCATAAAAAGCAGAGTAGGCAGAATGAGAGTGCCCACAGAATTGCCACCAGGCAGTTTTATGAGACCATTACCCCAGTTAGGCACTTGGGCCCCACTGTCCCTCCACAGAAAAACCCTTACATTCAAATGGAAGGAGAGTCTTCTGCTCAATTTCTATTTATAGAACAAGCAACATTCTGCAGAGCACTTTATGGGCTTCCTGGAACACTGGCAGAAACTGAGCTAAGTGGATTATGCTCTACCTAGACACATATAGCCAGTTTGAATATTTATATTACTATATAAAAATACATTTAAAGTAATTACTAGTGAATATTAATTCTACAAAATAATGGGTTTCTCTGTGAAATATTCATAGGTGCAAATAATGTACTTTGATCATATTGATGCTCTTTATGATCCTCTTTTACTACCTGTCTTCCTCCCCATACCCTCCTCAAACAGTCCCCTTTCTACTTTCATGTCAACTTTATCCCCTTAGATTCTATATACTAGAGGAAACATGATACTTATCTTTTTGAGTCTGCCTTATTTTTATTGACATAATGATCTCCTCTTCCATCCATTTTTCTGCAAATAACATGATTTCATTCTTATTTATGACTATATAGTGTTCCTGTGTGTGTGTATCTGTGTGTATATGTGTGTGTGTGTGTGTGTGTGTGTGTGTGTATAATATTTCTTTTTACATTTCTCAGTTTATGGACATCTAGGCTAATTCTATAACTTGACTATTGTGAATAGTGCTGCAATAAACATGGATATGCAAATATCTCTGTTACATGCTTACTTTGATCCCTTCAACTACATAGTCAGGAGTGGTATAGCTATTGTGAATTGAGTCCTGTGGTAGTTCTATTTTCAGATTTTGGAGAACCTTCATGTTGATTTCCCTAGTGACTGTATTAATGCATATTACCCCCCACCCAAAAAATGTGTATGTTTTTGTCCACATCCTCACCATCATTTATTTTTTGTTTTCTTGAAAAAGGCTATTCCGACAGGGGTGAGAGGGCTATCAATGTAATTTTGATATACCTTTCCCTGAGGTCTAAACATGTTGAGCATTTTCTCGAATATTTATTGGCCATTTGTATGTCTTCTTTTGAGAAGGGTCTGAACAGCTCATTTGCCCATTTATTGATTGGATTACTTGTTCTTTGGTATTACTTTTTTTTCTTTAGTTATTTACGTAGTCTGGATATTAATCCTGTCAGATGAATAGCTGACAAAGATTTTTTTTCCTATTCCATAGACACCACTTTGTTGTAGTTGTTGTTTTCCCCACTTTCTTTTGCAGAAGCTTTTAACTTGATAAAATCCTATTTGTCAATTCTCACTATTGTTTCCTGAGCTATTGGAGACCTATTCAGGAAATTGTTGCCTACACCAATACCTTGAAGCATTTTTCCTTTGTCTTCTACTAGTGTTTTCAGTTTCTAATCTTACATTAAGGTCCTTGATCCATTTCGAGTTGATTTTTGTACATGGTGAGAGACAGAGGTCTACCTTCATTTTTTTACATGGGGATATTCAGTATTCCCAGCACTGTTTATGAAGAGGCTGTCTTTTCTCCATTGTCTGTTTTTGGCTCCTTCATCATGAATCAGATGGCTACAGATGTTTTGGTTTATTCCTGGTTCCTCTCTTGTACTGCATTGGTCTACGTATCTATTTTGGGGCCAATACTATCATGAGTTTATTTCAATTGCTCTGTATATATTTTTAGGTTGGGTATTATGATTCATCTAGCACTGTTCTTTTTTGTTCTCAGGATTGCTTTGGCTATTTGAGATCTTTTATTCCTCCATATGAATTTTAGTATGTTTTTGTCTAGTTCTCTAAAGAATGCCATTGGTATTTGGATGGGGATTGCATTGAATCTCTAGATTGCTTTTGGTAGTATGCTCCTTTTAACAATATTAATTCCCCAATTCATAAACTTGGAAGGTCTTTCTATCTTCTAGTGTCTTTGACAATTTCTTTCTTCAGTGGTTTATAATTTTCATGGTAGAGGCTTTTTACCTCTTTGGTTAGGTTTATTTGTAGATATTTTAATTTTTCTTTGAGGCTGTTGTGGATGGGACTGTTTTTCTGATTTCTTCCTTAGCAATCTAATGATTGATGTATAAGAAAGTTGCCAGTTTCTGTATGTTGGGTTTTTATCCTGCTACTTTGTTGAATTTGTTCATCAGTTCTAAAAAACTATAGGTGGACTCTGTGGGGTTTTCTAGATATAGAATTGCATTATACATATATACAAGGATTATTTGACTTCCTCCTTTCCTATTTCTATTCTTTTAATTTCTTTCTGGTTGCTCTGACTAAAGTTTCTAGTATTATATTGAATAAGAGTGATGAGTAGACACCCTTGCTTATTCTCAATTTTAGCAGAAATGCTTCTAGGGTTTTCTCATTCAATGTGGTATTGGCTGTGGGTGTGTCCTGAATAGCATTATTAGGTGAAGCTATGGTCCTTCTGTGCCTAGTTTATTCAGGGCTTTTATCATGAAAGATTGTCAAATTTTATTGAAATTGGTTTTTTTTTTTGCATCTACTGAGATGATTATATGATTTTTAATCCTTATTCTATTTACATATTGATTTGCCATGTTAAGCCAACTTGTGTGACTGGAAAGAAACAAGGTTGATCACTGTAGGTGATCTTTTTAATGTGAAATTGTACTTGATTTATAAGTATCTCATGGATTTGTGTATCTATGTTCATCAAGGATATTGTTTTATACTACTGTTTGTCCTTATTAGTTTGGGTGGCAGGATAATATTGGCTTTGTAGAATGACTTTGAAAGAATTCCTTCCCTTTCTACTTTTTGTAATATTTCAAGGAGCATTCGGCCTTTAAAATTCTTGTGACATTCTGCTGTGTATCCATCCAGTCTTGGACTTTTCTTTGCTAAGAGACTTTTCACTACTGCTTCAGTGTCATTTCTTGTTACTAACCTATTTAGGCTGCTTATAACCTCTCAGTTCAGTTGTAGTAGGTCAAATGTGTCTAGAAATTTGTCCATTTCTTTTATATTTTCCATTTTTTTTTGGCATGTAATTTTTCAGAATATTCCTTAATGATCTCTGGATTTCAGTGATATCTGCTTTGATATCCCCTTTTTCATTTCTAATTTTATTTGCTTTCTTTTTTTGGGTTACTTTGGCTAAAAGTTTGTCATTTTTTGTTGTTGTTATCTTTTCAAATAACCGATGTCCTTTCATTGATTTGTTTTGCTCTTTTCATTTACTTTTCTGATATTTATTATTTCTTTCCTTCTACTGATTTGGGGTTTGGTGTGTTCTTGTTTTCCTAAAGCCTTGAGGAATATCTTTAAACTATTTATTTGAGATCTGGTTTTCTAATGTAGATATTTATAGCTACAGACTTCTCTCCTGTAGCTGTACTTGATGTGTCCCATAGTTTCTGTGAGGTGGTGTTTTCATTTTCATTTGATTCAAGGGATTTTTAAATTTTCTTCCTGGCTTCATCAGTGGCCCACTACTTGGTCAAAAGTTCAGTCTTCATGTTTTTTGTAGACTTTCTGCAGGTCTCTTGCTGTTGATGTCTAGTTTCACTTCATTATGGTGTGATCAAATGTAAGGGATTATTTTCATTTTTAAACTTTTTGCATTTGTTAATATTTACTTATATGTGTTTTCATTTTTTTTTTTTTTTTTGCATTTGTTAATATTTGCTTACATTTGCCTTATGGCCCACAATGTGATCTGTTTTAGAGAAACTCCCATGTGCAGCATGCTTCATGGCATGTGGGCTAAGGAGGTGCCCAGTTGCTCCAAAGACCCCCCATCTTTGTAGCTGGGAGTGTGACAAATGTCCAAGCTGAGGCATATCCCCAGATTCAGGGGGAGACCGGGCCATGGGAATAGGCCACAGAGTTCTGCACTGAAGTGGGGCAGCTGAACAAACCTCCATCTTAGTGCTGTCATACCTGGATCCCTCAATAAGCCACACATGATAGGTTTCGTTTCTCGCCACAGAACACATTGCCACCCACCACTGTGCCCTCCACAGTCTGAGCTTCCTGCTGCTCACACTTCTCAATGGCTCTGTGACTGGCCCTCCCTCTCTCTCCAATCATCATCTCTGACACTCTGTCACCCAGTCCCTGAGGCAGGCTGTCCCCAGGGACCCTGAATTATGATTGTTTCATGACTTCGGATCCTGAGAGTAGCTCAGTCCCTAACAATTGCCCCCTTGAAAGATGTCTCTGTGAGACATAGCACTTGGAGATATGGTAAGCAATGCAGTGGATTCTCCTCCAAAGCTGTCCTGCCACACAGGAGGAGTCACCTTCAGCCCAGATCCCTAATTTGGACTGAAAGCTTGCTGTGCCCTGGGTTTCTCCTGAGGCAGGATTCTTTTTTTTTTTAGAGAGAGAATTTTTTTTTTTTTTTTAATGTGGTGCTGAGGATCGAACCCAGCGCCCTGCGCATGCCAGGAGAGCACGGGCTCCCCTTCCCTGGGAGGTAGGGCAGGAGTTGCAGACTGCCTTGTACTGAGTTGTTTTTCCTGCTTCTTCTGCCTTTCAGCTTTTCTGTCACCTCTTTCTTGGTTCCCAGAGCCTATTCTCTCTTCTTCTTCTCAGAATGCAGGTTCTGGCAGAACCATTCAAAGGAAAATTCTATTCTGCAATCTTAGTTGAAAATCCTCAGAAATACTGAGGCCATTCTGAGACATTGAGTTTGTAAGTTGACTTTGCAGTAAATGATTTCATATGCTGTATATAATGTGCTTGCTCATACATAAACCCAAGTGCTTCTCTTTAGAATTTTAGGGTAGTTATCTCTTATTTTTCTCAGGCTTCTACCAAAATTCCTTATCAGTAGGCAAAGTCTCATTTCATCTCCTACTGTGTTTTTTCTTATTCATATTCCTGTCTGGGCTGTGAAGTCCATGAGAGCAAAGATTTAGTTCTGTTCCCTTCTGCAGCATGAGGATTTAAAATAGCACCTAGCACAGGGTAGGGGCTCAGTAAATCTTTTTGAATAAATACATAAATAAAGGAACTAGAATAAAGGCTATTATGCTTTTATGTGTCCACTTGGCTAGGCTGTGGCACACAGATATTTGACCAGGCTAGATGTCATTGTGAAGGTATTTTTAAGATGTGATAAACTTCTAAGTCCTTAGACAGAATTAAGCAAATCACCCTCTGCAATGTGGGTGGCTTTTGACCAATCAGTTGAAGACCTTACAACTTACTCCAAGAAAGAAGGAATTCTGCCTCCAGACTGTGTTTGGACTCAAGATGGCAATGACTGTTCCTTGGGTCTTTAGGGTTTTCTTTCTGCTATGCAAGTTTTGGACTTGCCACCCTCCAAAATCACATGAATGAATTCCTTAAAATGAGTGAGTCAGTGTCTCTTTCTCTCTCCCTCCCTCCCTCCATGCACACATTATTTGTTCTGTTTCTCTAATTAATACATGTGCCTTTTATTCTTACTCATGTACAGGCCTTGTCACAATATTTAGTGCTCTACCTAATCACATGCAACATGATGGCTTCTGGCCTGTCAAGAGATGTGGTTCTGCATTTCCAGTCCTGCTGGGGATGTGCACATGGAATAAGAATCTAAGTTCTCTGAACATCATGTTCTTGTTTTCTTACTCAAAGGCTTGGGTAAGGAAAAGCTTCCGGGTTTGTGACAGGAAGGGTTAAAAGACATTCTTACCTCTGTGAGTTTCTAGCAGCCAAACCACCAACTTGGAGTTCTGGATGACAGGCCAGTCTGTTCCATGTGAACAGTACTTTGGCTGCATTGTAGTGTTCTCAAGCCAATCTTTCAATCATTTCATTCTCTAATCCAGTTTGTATCCAGGCTGTACCTGGCTATTACACCTTCTAATTTCCATATCAGCAGCCAATTATGCAGATTGCTCCACTACAGCCAAAAGGTTTAAATCAATTTATAGCATTAAAGGTAGTTGGAGCCAAATCTAATCGCAATCAGGACTTGTTGGTGAAATTTCAACATTTTAAGAGTTGTTAAAAAAAAAAAAAAGCACAGAACCCCACTGACAGAAAGAAAGCCATGACTAAAGAGAGAGTAGAGAGTGTGTTGATGGTGCTTTTTTTAAAAAAAAAGCAAAGCCAAATTGTCTAAGAAATGTTTCTAAATTGAGTGCTTAAAATAGAACATAATCCATCAACTCAGGTGAGGGATTGTAAACTGTGCCAGCGTCTTGTCATTTCAAACTGAGATCCAGAAAATTAAAAAGACAATGTATGTGTGTATGTGTATGGTGTGTGTGTGTGTGTGTGTAGCAGCTTCATGAATATTAAAAATATTGAGAGAAATGACCATAAAATGTTATTTTTATGTCATATTTGATGGATTTTGGGCTGGTAACAGATGTGCTGTACATGGACGAGTATACAGTTGGGTATGGGTTTGTAGGGATGGAGAAGTGGCTAGTGACTGTAAAAACAATGAGAGGGAAGGGAAGATGGAGAGTAGGGGATGAGAATGCAAAACATTATCAATGAGAGTCTGGCAGAGGGGCTGGGGCTGTAGCTCAGTGGCAGAGATCTTGCCTAGCCTAGGATATGTGAGGCACTGGGTTCGATCCTTAGCGCCACGGAAAAAAATAAAATAAAGGCATTCTGTCCATCTATAACTACAAAAAAATTTAAAAAATAAAATCCTGGCAAGGTGATGGAAATGACCCCGATTTTGTTTATCTCCACATGTTGGGAATCTGATTGGGCTATACTATGTATTTTAACATAATCATTAGAAGTTTGTATGTGATATTCTAATTCAGCTGTGTAATCAACATATTACCCAAATAAGCAATGTGGAGCTTCCCCTCTAAATTCATCCACTGTGCCTAAATGTGCCAGTTATAACTGTATTGAGAGTTTCAGGCTTATCCTGACTAGAAAATTAGCCTGTGTGTATTTAGGTTAATATTTTTTTGTGTGAAGTTTCTTCCAGATTATGTATTGTAAGCAACATGCTCTTCTCTCACTGACAAAGCACTGATAGGCCTCCTTCTTCCCACACAAGTTCATTGCACGCACAAGTTTCTGTAGTTTCACTTTGTTTTGTGAATTTCCCTTATAGACTGCTCCAGCATTAAGGTTGATGCTTATTTCTTATCTTAGAGATGAACACCCATATTTTCTTTAGCTTCCCACTGTCATGCATGATACTAAACAAACATCTTTGAGAATACTATTCCAATGGAACTATCACATGATCCAACAATCCCACTCCTGGGTATAAATCTGAAGGAAATGAAATCAGTATGTAGAAGAGAGCAGCACTGTCATATTTATTGTGGCAATATTCACAATAGCCAAGATGTGGAATCAACCTAAATGTCCATCAGTGGATAAATGAATAAATAAAATGGAGTATATATGTACATTTATGTTTAACTAGATTAAATTACTTATATCTTTACCATAATTTTTTCCAAATATTGACTTGAAACTTGGGCAGGTTATAAGAAGGAGAAGGATAGAAGGAAGGAAAAGGAGAAGGATAGAAGGAAGAAAGAAGTAAGCAAGCAAACATTTTTACTTAGTCCTATTATGGTTGTGGAGAAGTGATAATGTCATGCAGAATTAATAATTATTAGTAGTAAATTTTTAAATTATACTAATAGTATTATTCCTCATTCATTAATATTAGTTTCCAAGGACTGAGAATGTAGCATGGGCAAGGCCATGGGTTCAATTTCTAGTCTTAAAAAAAAAGTTTGCTCTTTAATACTATCGGGACTTTTAACATATCAAAGGCTTTTCTCTGAGGCTGGGTGCAACAGGAATAGACATCCCTATAGAATACAGAAGAGAAGCATTCTACTATAATTTTGAGGACTTGCTTAGGAGCCCATGGAGCCAAACCTGGGATTCCCAGAAATAATTCTGTGTATGTGAGTGTGTATGTGTGTGTGTGTGGCATGTATGTGCGCACACACGCGTGCATACGCTGAACATGGACATGAAGTCATGTAAGAGTGGCTAAGGCTAAAGGTAGAAGTAGTTAAAGTTGTACAGTAAGGAAGAGAGCAACATTTAGCAAAAATAAAGATAATATTCCTAAATGTCAGCAGTGCCTCACAGAGCTAACACATGTCGACTATAAGCATAATGAAAGGGTGACTAGAAGATGTAATTTCAGGCCCGGGAATGCTCTTTTCTTGACTCACCACCCACTAGTGGTTACTTCCTGCTTCTTGATTCTCAGTTGATCGCTCTTCCTCCCCAAACCCTCCTTTCCTTTGATTTTCAGGATACCACATATTCCAGGTCTTCCATTTGTCCCCAGATTCTTCTGCTGGTTTCTTCCCATTGTCCAACCTCAAAATTCAGTCTACGCACCTCAGCCCTTCTTTGTTTACACTCTCTTCATCAGTGATTTTGACTCACCTCAGGTTTTAAAATATCACATCTACAATGAAAGTTCTCAAATTTATATCCCCAGCCGGTTCAGTCCCTGAACTTTACATTTGCATGTCCAATTGCATACTCAGTATCTTCTCTCAGTTACCTAAGGCACATATGAAAACTGGCAACTTCAAAACTAAGCTGCTGCCTCCTCCTGCATCAGGCCACTGTCCCCAAACCCCAGGTCTTTTGCTCACATCAAAGTCATTCAAATAATCCTTGACTCTTCTCTTTTCTTTTATCTCAGAAAAAATCTCCTGGCAAGTCATTTTAAGTTATACATTCAAAATATATTCTGCAATCTTTCATTTCTTAGTACCTAAATTTTTATACTAGTTTCCTAATTGAACTCTATTTTTCGCCTTTTGCATCCCCAGGGAACAACCTCAAAGAGAGTCACCTATTAAACTTAGGTCACAGTCTCTCTTCTGCTCAAAATGCTCACATGGTTCTCTCTGGCCCACAGCAGTGTGTGTCCATCTGCTAGCTTTATTTCCTTGATCTCATTTCCTTCTGCTCTTCAGCTACACTGACTTTTCTGCCTTCTTCAGCCCACCAGGTACACTCATCTCGCAAGGTATTTGCATTTGCTGATTCCTCTGTCTTGATGCCTTTCCTGGCGTGGGCTCTACCCACCTCTGTCTTTTGGGATTTTTTTTTTTTTTTTTTTTATGTGCCAACTGCTCCGTTATGTCTTCCACCACAGCCACTTTGCAGTCACTTTTCACACCAAGATCCCACTCCTTCATCTTCATTATTTCCCATAGCATTTATGACCATATTACTTTTTGTTTATTTTCTGTCTTCTCTCATTGGAAAGTGATATCCATGAAGTCAGAAGTGTTTGCCTTTTTGTTTAGTATTATTTATATTGCCTTTAGAACAATGTCTGGGACAGTTTAAGTTTACAACACCTCCTCGATGTTTGAATGAATGAACAAATGAACTTCTTTGGTACTGTACCAATTACAAATGAGGCAGATCATATCTGCTCTCTGTTGCAGAACAGTTCAATGTTTGTCAAGGCTGAATTCATGCTAAAATATCACTCTTTGGAAGGAATTTCCTTTCCCTGTATTGGGACTAGCCTGTGGCCAGCCAAGGAGGGAAGTCTGGACTTAATGGCCATTGCACTCACAAAGCAGGGGCCAGACCAAGGTAAGAAAGTAACAGGAAGAGGATGCAGGCAAGCACTAAAGAAAACCCTTACCTGCTCTTCCCACTCTATTCAGACAATGTGTTCCCAAGGCTACTGTGACCATCTACCAGGTATTTCCAGCAGTTTTATTTCAACTTAGTGGCCAAATGTAATCTGAATAAAAGGAATAAAACAGGTTATTCAGTTTCTAATTGCTACTTGCACAACTTTTTCCTAATTGCATTTTCCATAGACAATTTGTGCCAAAATGAACATTCCCCTAATAATGCTGGCAAGACAGTTTGTCAAACACTGACACCTAGTGAATGTTACTATACAGACCTTGTTCTGGGCCCTATTTCAGGTCCAAAAAAATTCCACAGACATTCAATTTAGGAGGCCGTCAAATCTCATTCACCTACTTTTAGTATTAGACTTGGCAAAGTTTGACTCCAAAGTGGCGCTCCCTCTCATTACTGGACCCCGGTGCATGAGTGAGAGTATGCCCTTGGAATGCTGGTGAAAATTTTAATCTAAGAAAAACAGCCGGGAGAGAAGAACTCCTGCAAAATTACCCAGAGAGTCTCTCAAGTCAAATATAAATTTTTAATATTTGTTAACTACCATGGTGTGTGATCAGCACTGAGCCCTGCTCCTTTAATGACACAGAGAAAGCACTCAGTCTTAAGCCAGCAGGAGTCTGGAGCGAGTTGCTGGGCTGGCTTTGAGATAAGAGCATTTCAGAGTCTGTGAACTGGCACTCTGGAGATCCACCATGCCAACAATGTACTTTAATGGGGGAATTACAGACCCACAGAGAGACAGGGACTTTTGTGAGATGTGACGGAATCTAAATGGAACTTGGAATCACACAAAAGTGGGAAAAGATGAGAGTTCCTCCAGAGAATGACATTTCGTTTATTTACCAATCTTCTATGCAATTTAGTTTACCATGCCATAAAAGGAGAAAGCAATGGCCCATGGATCTGGGGAGAAGTGAGACATACATGGAAAGAGCCTTTTTTCTTTCTTCTTCTTTGGGATCACGCAGCAGAAGCCCAGGCCAGGATCAAAAAAAAAAAAAAAAAAAAAAAAAGTCTATCTTTGAGCTGATGGTTTCATTCCTCTATATGGTGCAGCCTTGGTTGCAGATTATGGACAAAGTATGGGGGAGAAAGGTTGTGCACCCTTCTACAGCCTGGTGAATTTGACTTAGAAAGTCATCAGTAACACAACCCAGCAAGTGGCAGACGATCCGAGGGTCTCAGCCTTGTGCCTTGGTTGCTTGACGGGAGTGACACCTTGCCTTGCTCTGAAGTTAGAAGGAAGCACTTACCATTCTGATTAAGAAGAGATGGGCTCTGAACCACATTGCGCAGGTTCACAAATCCACTCCACTTCTCACTAGCTCTATGGCCTCAGCCAAGTTATTTAAACTGTCTCTGCCTTGGTTCCCCTGAAAAATTGGGAAGGCAGCAATATTTTTCCTATATAGCAATGTTTCAGTCACTGAAGGGCTACATAGATTATAAAAGTGTGTAGTAAGCTACAGCTTCCAGGTTTGCATATATACACTATTATATTCACACTGTGATAATGTTGCCTAACAACACATTTCTTAGAATGTGTCCCTTTTGTTATGGGACACATTTATGTATAGCATAACAATTCTGTATAGCATAGCATTTCTGTATAGCTTAGTTAATAATATATTACTCTATTATAAAGGAAGTCAATGTGTCGATAATGCAGAGAGGTTCTCCGGAGGAGACAAGCACGATCAAATGCTGACATGTTTGTTTATGTGCTTTATTAAGGTCTGGCAGAATTTAGATTGTGCCAAATTCTTTGCAAAGTCTAGAAGTTCCATCTTGTTCTGGCTTCATGGTAGCAACTTTATATGGAGTTCTGAGGGAGATGAACACATGGTTCCCGTTCTTCCTTCCCCTGGTCTCCTTCTATGTACTCCTTTTTCTTTCTCTTTCCTTTTCCTTCCCCTCCCCACCCATGAGCCCTTTCCCTTTATGATAGAAAGCTGGATTTTTTCTTTCTTGGAAAAATCCCTCCTTACGTCACTTTGTCCTACCTGTCCATTGCTTTGTGTTCTCTCAGCATTACAGAGACTAGCACAAGGTGTGCATACATGTGTTGGGATGAGGGGATGGGGAATAAGTGGGTGTGTCCTGTCATTTCTCCAGTGACATCAAATCAGAAATGCTTGCCAAAGCAAGGTTCTTCCCATTCATTCAAAATTTGTCCCAAGTGGCAAAAAATATCTACAGTGGCTACGAATGCTTGTTCACAGTTACCCAAACAACTAACCACAAAATTGGAAACTTGATCTCTGTTTATGTGAGGTGAGATCTGGAGAGCCTGGAGAGACAAAAGCACAAAGCAAAAAATCCTTTGTTTGTGTTATGGTTTGGATGTGAGGTGTCCCCAAAAGCTCTCTTGTGAGACGATCCAAGAAGGTTTGGAGGAGAAACAATTGGGTTACAGCCTTAAGCTAATCAGTAAATTAATCCCTGATGGGAATAACAGTGGTAACTGGAGACAGGTGGGGTGGCTGAAGGAAGTGGCTCATTGGGGATGTGGCTATGGGTATATATTTTGAATCTGAAGATTGAAGATTTCTCTCCCTCTCCCTCTCCCTCTCCCTCTCCCTCTCCCTCTCCCTCTCCCTCTCCCTCTCCCTCTCCCTCTCCCTCTCCCTCTCCCTCTCCCTCTCCCTCTCCCTCTCCCTCTCCCTCTCCCTCTCCCTCTCCCTCTCCCTCTCCCTCTCCCTCTCCCTCTCCCTCTCCCTCTCCCTCTCCCTCTCCCTCTCCCTCTCCCTCTCCCTCTCCCTCTCCCTCTCCCTCTCCCTCTCCCTCTCCCTCTCCCTCTCCCTCTCCCTCTCCCTCTCCCTCTCCCTCTCCCTCTCCCTCTCCCTCTCCCTCTCCCTCTCCCTCTCCCTCTCCCTCTCCCTCTCCCTCTCCCTCTCCCTCTCCCTCTCCCTCTCCCTCTCCCTCTCCCTCTCCCTCTCCCTCTCCCTCTCCCTCTCCCTCTCCCTCTCCCTCTCCCTCTCCCTCTCCCTCTCCCTCTCCCTCTCCCTCTCCCTCTCCCTCTCCCTCTCCCTCTCCCTCTCCCTCTCCCTCTCCCTCTCCCTCTCCCTCTCCCTCTCCCTCTCCCTCTCCCTCTCCCTCTCCCTCCTGGTCATCATGTGAGCTGCTTCCCTCTGCCACTCTTCCACCATGATGTCCTGCTTCACTCCGAGCCTCTGAGGAATGGAGCCTGCTGCCTAAGAATGGAGACCTCTGAATCTGTGAGCTCTCAAATAAACTTTTCCTCCTTTATAATTGTTCTGGTTAGGCCTTTTTTGCAACAGCTTTTTATTACTGGCTCATGGCTTACTGTGGACAGATTCCTTAGCATGTTCCAAATAGCACTGTGTGAAACATCAGTGACTTTCAGTCCAAGAGGCCAAAATCCTTGTTGTATTAACTGGCTCCTGGAGCTCTTCTGAGAGGTACCTTGGGACTGTGTCCTAAACCAGTTTCCTAGAAGGCTCCCCACCCCACCAGGGATTGAACAGGCAGGCTTAACCACTGAGCCACATCCCCAGCTTTTTTTATTCTTTTGAGACAGGGCCTTGCTGAGTTGCTTAGAGCCTCTCCAAGTTCTGAGGCTAGCTTTGAATATGTGATCCTCCTGCCTCAGCCTCCATAGCTCCTGGGATTACAGGCATGCACCACCATGCCCAGCTCAGGACACTTTCTTTATCATCATTTGTTATTATTAGGGAATAGATCAGCTACATCAAAAAGTTGGAAAGGTAATATCATGAACCCAACACCTGTCAAAAATATAACAAATGCAACTTCCTTATTAACTAATTAGGCTCTACATTCTTGTTTACTTGTTATGTGCATTTAAAAAATCTTCAGTAATGTTTTAAGCCTATTTCATGTATTGGTTTTTTTTCCATCATCACATTTCATACTTTCTATTTCTTTTGATTTTTCCATACTTACTATTTTTCCCTTTCAAATCTTATTTGTATTGATAAAGATTCTCTTCATTATGCTTTGTTGGATTGGAAACTATATATTCTATTTTTCTTTGTTATAGTTATTCTTACATTTTTACTTATGGATAACTAAGAAAGTCAAAAGTTAACCAACAACTTTACTCTTTCTGAGCAATAACGTAGACTATTTGAATTTTGAAGATTGTTGTCTTTAAGTCAGTTCCTGAACCAATTTATTCACTATTCTGAGTTCACACAGTCATCACTTGTATACATTTGGCCACAAATTTACCATTTTCTTTGGTCATGATTATGACTTTTACTTCAGGTCTTCTTCCTTTCTGAGAGAACTGAGATTTTTCTCTGGTGTAAGTCTTTAGGTGAAAAGTTTCCTCGGTATTAATCCTTTAAATGTGTATTAAAGTTTTGTTCCTGGGTACAGCGGTGCATGCCTGTAATCCTAGCAGCTCGGGAGGCTGAGCTAGCAGGCAGGATGGATCACAAGTTCACAGCCAACCTCAGCAACTTAGCAAGACCTTGTCTCTAAATGAAACACAAAAAGGGGCTGGGGATGATGTGGCTCAGTGGTTAAGTGCTCCTGGGTTCAATTCCTGGTACCCCCCCCCCCCAAAAAAAAAAAATTGTGTCCTTTTTCTTGTAAGATCTTTTTGTTTTTTGCTTTTACTATAAAATTTAACTAGATTTCTTCAGCACTTTAATACTATTTTATTACTTCTGCTTTAAAAGATTTTGTTTTTCTAATTGGTATGCTAGGCAATTTGTCTATTTTCTCTGGCTGCTATTAAGTTTGTCATATCTATAGAATATTCTGTGTTCAGGTGTAAATTTGGTCCTATTTTTTCTTCCTTGTGATTTAGTGTATTTTAGAAACTCAACTGAATGAGAATATTACTCTGGAATATTCTCAATGATTATCTTTCATCATTGCCTTTCATTTATCATATCTGTTTCATAAAACGAAAATAATAGGCATATTGGCCATTTTTATTCTTTCCTACATGTTTCTTAATTACTTTTTAATGTTTTCTACCTCCTATTTTATATATGCTGCATTCTGAACAATGACTTTAGAATTATCCTTGTGTTCATTAGTTCTCTTCTCAGTTGTGTCTGATATTGTATTTTAATAATTTCTTTGTTTTATTTCAGTGACTTTTTTTTTCATGTGATAGAAATTCTATTTAAAATTCCTTGTCAAATCCAGCCAAGTATACTTTACAAATATCATATTCTTTATTTTATCTCTTTAAACAGCATAACATTTCATGTTTTTATTTACTGATGATTCTATTTTACTGATGATTTTTACTTTAGATTGTAAAGGTGCTGTTAAATTTAACAACTTGATCATGACAACTTATATTCTCCTGTGTTTTGTAATTGGGTCTTTTATGGTGGAAAGGAGGGAAAGCTTTGTTTAAGGAAGACTGTGGGGACTGGACTGAGGGTGTGTCTCTGAAGTAATTTTATGCTTTCTTCTGCCATGAGCAATTAGCAGACTGGATGATTCGGTTATTTTCACATTGATATACTAGCTGTTATTTTCCCAGACCATACAGGAGTGTACATTTGATTTAAAATCTGCTGAAGAACATACCTCTGGTTTTAAACTCTTAAAGGAGATTGCTTCCTTCAGAGTCCAGGCCAAAAGGGACAAGCTTCTCTGCTCTTCTCCATAAACTGGCAGATGATTTTTCTTTACAGATCTTGCTCTTGTCAATGCTGTGGCTCTTTGTCCGCCCTGGTCCTCTGCAGACAATGCAGTCGATTTTGCATCTTGCACTGTCCCAACAGTTTTCTCTTATGCCCTGGTTAAGAACAGTCAAAACCTAAGCCCCCTCCTATAGCCTACCAATGAGGTTTTCTCTTTCTTTGTATTTTTTTTAATAGGGAGTTTTCTAATTTTCCTGAGTGCTTAGATATGGGTTTAAAAGTATGTTTGTTACATTTTTTTCCCCATTAGGATAAATATTATTTTTTAAAAAACAGAAATAAATGCTGGGCAAAGTTGTGGAAAAATTGAACTCTGTGCATTGCTCATAGGACTGTAACATGGTGAAACTGCTACAGGAAAAAGTACAGCAATTCCTCAAAATATGAACATAGAATTCCCATACGATCTGTCAGTTCCACTTCTGGGTATACAAGAAAAACAAGCAGGCACTTGAATAGATATTTGTACATCAGTGTCCATAGTAACATTATTCACAATAGCCAAGAGATGGAAGGAATTTCAGTGTCCATTGATGGATGAGTAAATAAAAAAATATATGGTTACAATGAGGAATATTATTCAACCTGAAAAAGGAAGAAAATTCTGACATCTGCTACAATACGGATAAAACTTGAAGAAGCTGTGTTAAATGAAACAAGCATTTACAACATTACAGATATTGAATGATTTCACTCATTTGAACTACCTAAAGTCATTAAATTCATAAGGATAGAAAGAAGAATTGTGGTTGTAAGGGGCTAAGGGGAGGGGAACTAAGAAAGCAATTTTGTAATGGGTATACAGTTTGCTTTTTTTAAGATTAAAATGTCTGGAGCTGGGTAGTGGTGATGGTTTAATGACAATGTGAATGTATTCAGTGCCAAATTTGATATACTATTTTATACTGAACTGCACACTTCAAAATAGTTAAAATTGAGAATTGTGCTACAATAAACATTGATGTGGCTGTGTCCCTGTAGTATGCTGTTTTTAAGTCCTTTGGGTATAGACCAAGGAGTGGGATAGCTGGGCACAATTCACAATAGCTAAACTGTGGAACCAACCTAGAAGCCCTTCAGTAGTTAAATGGATAAAGAAAATGTGGCATATATACACAGTGGAATATTACTCAGCATTAAAATAGAATAAAATCATGACATTTGCAGGTAAATGGATGGAGTTAGAGAAGATAATGCTAAGTGAAGTTAGCCAATCCCAAAAAACCAAATGCTGAATGTTTTCTCTGATATAAGGAAGCTGATTCATAGTGGGGTTGGGAGGGGGAGCCATGTGGTCCCTGCCTCATAATTGCTCTTTTTGTCTGTTCTCTCTGAGAGGATCAGATAAACTTCAGATAGGGCAGAGGGGTGGGAGGGGAAAGGAGGGGGCATGGGGGTAAAAAAGGTGGTAGAACGAGATGGACATCATTATCCTAAGTACATGTATAAGGATATGAATGGTGTGAATATACTTTGTATACAATCAGAGGTATGAAAAATTGTGCTCTATATGTGAAATATGAATTGTAAAGTATTATGCTATTATATATTAGAATATAAAATTAGAATAAAAACAAACTAGAATAAAAAACAAATTAAAAAATATTTAAAATTGAGTTGGAGATGTAGCTTAGTGGTAGAGGTTCAATCCTAGCACTACCAAAAAACAAAACTAAAACAAAAGTTAATATAGGTAACTTTATAGTAGATATATGTCACTATAATGACAATCAAGCAAATTTTGATATCTATTTTATACAGAATTGCAGTTTTCTACATCAGAAAGTTTTACAGCTTATTTGAACTGCATTTTTTACCTTAGATAGGCATTTTCCTAATTATTTTACCCTCCAGACATTTACACTTTTATTTCACTCCAGCATATTGTCGAGATAAGTAAGCAAGGGAGCAGAGAAAATAAAACCTGAGGCTTCATTATGAGGTAGAGAACTTTTGCTTTTGTTTAGTTTTGCTACTGCAAGGGTGATTGTATCAGAAGAATCTAACAAGATTGCAGGGATCTCAACACTCCAAAGATGGGAAGCAGAGTAGAGAGTCGGACCTCACAAGACATGCAACTGGAATCACTGCAGATATGTGGCCATGTGGCCTCTGACTCATAATAGCTCTTTTTGTCTGTTCTCTCTGACAATTTTCCCGTCACCTTCATTTTTCCATGGTATTCATTTGCTTCACTTTGTTATAACCCATTTGAATTGACCAGGTCCTATTTATCTCAGGAAAAGACTTTGTATAGTACTTTGGCATCTGTCCTTCTAATAACTGTTGCAGGTTCTTAACTTCACAAATTCAAATTTCTGAGAGGACCCTGATTTGCTGGGATTTGAGTTCAGTCATCTTGAGTAGATGTGCTCATTCACTAAAACAATTCATGAACAACTTTTATTTCTAGCATGGCAAAGTGAACACCTCTGTGGATCCACTTCCTGATGAAACTAAGGGGAAAAAAATGTTTAAAAGCTCTTATGCATTCAAAGTTTCCAGAAATGATCCTAAGGGCACATGGAAAATGCAGAAACATTTATTCAAGCAAACCTGCCAAAACTTGATAAGAACAGTGAGAGTGACCTTGGGCCACACCCTACTCTCTTCTTCCTCTCATGCTATCTTGCATGGTGGAATTGCACTGTAGGTATGCTACCAAGAGCACAGGGCTTTCTCTTCTCCTGGCTCCCAGGGAGGAGAAAGGGAAAGAGATGAGCAATTCCATCCTGCCCCCAGCTACAAGTTGCAGAGGCTGCCTTTTGGGCAAATGTAGCCAAAAGATGTGGGCTCTCCTCTTCTTATTAGCCTCCACTCATGGGGTAGGATCTTTACTTGAGATGGAGCAAATAGTGGATCTCTAGCCCACCTGCCCTGCTTTGCAGGGCAGAGCATCTGTGCCAGGAGTGGAAAGCAGAGAATGGAGTCTACCTTCTTCAATGCCCACCTCCCTGACAAGCTCAGACTCTAAAGCAGGGATGATACTTAGAAGCATGTCACTTTTCGTGACCTGAGCTTCAGAGTGGGACTTCCCAGGGAGAATGATAGGCTATAAAACAGAACAATTGAAATTCTTCCTAAAGGAACTGACTTTGTTTTATAGGGGATGTGGAAAAGTTCAAACTTAAGGGCACTCTCAGAAACAATGGGTGTTGGGGTGAAAAACAATTAAAAGAAAGATTATAGCTTCATTAGAGATGTTGTAAAACCATAGCCACCTGATTCAGCACAGAAAACACTGAAAGGACAGTGAAAAAGATTCCTCCAGGGTTCAGCCCACTTCAGAAACACTCACCTAGAAACTGTTCCTACAGAGAATCTTGAATACCATTGTATTAGTCTCCTGAGCAATTTTATGCCCCATAACATTGTTGAAAACAAGACAGCAATCATCTGGCAACTAATGAGCAATCAATGGATCTAATGGTTGTGGTTAGAAAAAGACAGTCAAAGAAGGTTCTGCCCAAATCACCATCATCCCAGACTAATGTGCACAATCAGGCTGCACCTTCAGGAGCAACATAAGAGATTGCATACTATGTGTAGAGGAGAGACCTCAAGAAATTAATGCAGACATCAGTCCCGCCTAGAATAGGGGACTGTAGAACCAGTTCCTAGACTTCTTTTATTATCTAAATGTCTAAATGTTGGAAAATTTTCCAACAAACTGTGTTAAGATATGCAAGAATAGGGAATATACATGAATGGAAGGTCGGGGAAGCAGTCTACAGATACTGCCTGTGAGAACAAGCAAATGCGACATCCAACAAACACCATAGTAGCTATCACAAATATGCTCAAAGAACCATAAGAAACCATCACTGGAGGAGTTCCTAGAGAGAAGGTCTTTGATTCAAGACAAGTGGGGTCCTTTGCATACATGACAGAAAAGAATTTCAGCATGTGCCAGTCAGAGACATCGATTCATCTGGGAAAGAAGATTCACATTCAAGGGAGAATGTTGGCTATCTCAAGAGTGAGATACCTTCTGAAATAAATCAAGTAATACACATTCAGGGGAGATTGCAGGACATCTCTGTAGGGAGAAATAATAACCCTTTGGTCTGAGGTGTTAATAGAGGGACAGTAGCTAGTGGCTAGACTAGAAGTGGTGTAAAAGGATTTCATGCCAATTTCCCCTGCACTTGCATACAGCCCAATCATGTCACATTGTGCAGGCCAAGGACATGGGCTGAGGATGTGAGCTGGGTTGCTTACCAGTTGCTTGTTTCTATTTCAAAGGTTTCTGGGCTTTCCTGCATTCCAAAGGTCCATGAGTACCTCTCATTTGAGACTCAGTTTATCTTCCTTCTTCTGTATCCCCAAATTCCTATCTCAAAATCATGTTTAAAGAAGTAAGAGAAGATAGACTGGCAATGTTTTATCCAGTAGAGAATATCAATAGATGGAAATAAAAAAGAGCCAAATGGAAATTTTGGAGTTAAGATGTAAAGTAATTCCAGAATCTAGTGAAATGAACAATCCTCTAAGGGGCCAAAGAGAATTGAACTGACAGAATAAAGAATAAGTGAACCTGAATATAGATCAGTAGAAATTATGCAACTAGAACCTCAGAGAAATGTAGGATGCCATTAAGGGTACCCATCCATGCGTGTAAAAATGGGCATCCCAGAGGCAGAGACAGAAAGGAGTAGTAACAATGGGAAACTTCTCAGATTTGATGAGAAACATTAATCTTCACACTAAGAATCTCAGTGAACTACATCATCTCTTCTAAGAATGGGGTCACATGGGTCAAAAAACAAGGTCACTGCTCTCCATCAGCTTCTAGAAGAGTGTGTAGCAAAGGAATCTTGAGACTTAATAAGCATCTAAAGTGCCTTAATAATCAAAGAAAGATGAGAAATAATGAGTAATGATTTAATAATTAAGAATATTTTATTTCATTTTAAATTCCATCTTTCTGTTTATATATATATATATATATATATATATATATATATATATATATATATATATATGTGTGTGTGTGTATTATATGTTTTGTTGAATTAAACATTTTACTAATATGAGTCATGAATCCATGTTATACAATGGAGCACCTACTGTGCAGTCCCTTTCTAGATGAACCTTTCAACCACTCAGGGATACATCCTCCTTCCATGCTTGTAGGAGTTTCGAAGGCTTCCCCTTTTCCTAAGACATTACTTCTAGTCAAGGCATCACATTTCCTGAAATGCATATGGAAGGATTCTGTTTAAAGCTGGGTCAATTCTCCCCATGAATTTGAATAAACCGATGTACTTTTTAAGCTAAGGTAGAAAGACTGGAAAAACACAAAATCCTGAGTCATCAAGGCTGGAAAAGGACTGACACCGCTTGGGTAGTGAATGTGTCTCAACCTTGCATCTAGACTTTATAATCTGCTCATGTGGAGATTTTTGAAAAGTGATCACTTATTTTGATGATATAATTCAAATTTGCTAAGCTCATTTGCTTCCACTTTGCTCCATACATATTTTTGAATGGTTGCAAATTGAGGTAATGACAGAAAACTCTGATGAAGAAAAAATAGTGTTCCATAGTGAGCTATATGCCTGGAAGCTATGTCATAATTGTAGGACAAATGTCAGCTCTGGGGGTTGAGAAAAGCAATGGTGAATATGGATATTTACAGAGAAGACTAAGTAAATGCTTCAGTGCTAATGAGTTAAATCATCCATTCATATTCTCTTGTGGATTATACAATGGAGAAAGAATGGATGCCAAATTGTGGAGATGAGCTGCTTCTGAAGAAGTCTGAAATGCAGTGGTCTCAAGAATAATCTGGTGTGAGGTAGGCAGCAAGGTTCCACCCACCTCACTGTCTTAATTAAGTGTTGTGGCAATAGCAGCTTCACTCCCTTCAGTCACCCTCAGAATCTGTTGTAAATATATTTTTAACATAGTAATATTACACTGTAGTCTTTAATACGTAAGTTTGATTGTTTGCTTTTAAATTTCTTTTGGCTGAAAGTATTCAGAGGGACATCTATCAGAGGGACATCATCTTCTGGTGATGGGAAGGGTCAGAAAAGCAAATTACTGAGCCAAGCAATGACTGGAAAATAAAAGACAAGAAGTAGTTAGGGTGAGGTGGGGAGAACAATCCAAACAAAGATAGTGGTGGGCCCAAAGCCCAGGAGTTAAGGTAATCATGATACATGTTGGTATGGTGTGAGTGCATGGGGGGTAGGGGTCCCTGAAGACATGTCAGCTTTGTTGAATGGTAGGGTGTGTAGGGGTGAGGAGAAAGGCACAACTATTAGTAGACATGGCTGGGGAAGCTAGGCAGAGTTTCTCTCATAATCTAGCAAGAGGCAACAGTAGTTTCAATCAAAGTCGATCCAGTAGGGATGATAAAAAATGGAGGAATTCTAGAAATATTAGGAAGCAGTAAAGGCAATACAATATGGTATCTTTTCTGGATATAGAAGAAAATATTGGAGTCTGTTAATTGTACTGGTATTTGATTTAAGCAAAAGGGATCAGGTATTGTTATTCCTAAAATGGTGCTGCAAAGGGAGGAGTATCTGTGGTCTGTGTAAGGGCAGAGGATGGGTGGAGATAGAGGACAATGTTACTAATGATTCTACAGATTTCAGTTTCTTCTTTACAGGACATAAATTCTGTGAATCTTATTCCTCTTCCTATTTGCTTTTGCACAGAATTCAATTCTTTTCTCTACATTTTAATTGAACTGAATAGCTGAAACATTCACAATTGCTATCTGAAAGTCACCTATCCCAGTTGATCAGGGAGTGCCCACAGCCCCAGCAACGCATTCTCTTTACCTCAACTATCTAGATAATAAAACAATGAAATACCAAAAGATAATTTTCTGTTTTTCAGGTAATGTCCTCAAGTCTTTGTTGGAAGCATTTAATTGGAATAAAAGAAACTTAAATGATTTTATAGAAGAAAAATGGAGGCTTAAAACGAATCTTTTTTAAGTTTAAATAAACAGAATTTGTTTTCCTTAGTGACTATAGTTAGAACATGTTTTAGATCTTCAGTCACGTCCAGGAACATCTAGGAACACTGCCTGGGATCCAGAAACAATTTTTTTTTTTACATACCCTTGATGGTAAGTTAATTTGATCTTCATAAGAACTGCTTTGGCTGTTGTCAGAGTGTGAGTTAAAATGTCTGAAGTCTGAGAGGAAACAGATCATCTTGAGAAATCACTCTGGATGACAAGAGAACAGTAACTTTAGCATTCAAACCACATCAATCACAAGGGTGGAGAACTACGACTAAGTACCATATGAAAACTGTTGGGCAGTTTCCAAAGGCAGGAAGAAAATCTATAACAAGCACTGTAATGTTTAGTTTTAGGGGTGGGGTCCTTTCTTTTAAAACATTTTGAATAGTTTTAAGAAGATACATTTCCTTATATGTTCTTCAGGCTGACTTTTTTTTTTTTTTTTCAAACACCAGCTAAGAACAGCACCACTGGGAAAGAGCTGGGCTGTCTGTACTTGTTAGAGAATTTCTGTACCATTTGAATCAGAAACACGTACACTTCTTGCTCCAAACCTTACCATCCACCAGTTTATTTTATATAAATGAATTCCACCAATGGAGATTTTTTCCCTCAAAAGGGAAAACAATTTGTGATGTTTACACATCACCTCATAATGTTTGTGTAATTATCTGATAACAGCTGGGGAAAGGAGGCTTAAGACAGAGGAGGTGGAGGTGGTGATACTGAGCATCTAGATGGCAATAGAAAATCCTGAGAGGTCATGGGAAAAGAATGAGAGTAGGTGCAGTGATGGTTGAAAAGGGGTTAGAATAAAACATTAAACATTTGACACTGTCACAGCTTTCATAGAACTGGGCCTGCAGTCAACAGGTGAGTAATCAAAGGAGAACAGATTTGAGTGACTTGACTACATGCTTGATTATCTACTGATGTTCCAGCAGATATAGATGCCCACACACTGCCAACACATATGTATATTTCCATGTACATACAGGTTTATACATGTATATACATTTACTTATGAAAGTAAAATGATCTCTACACATGTCAGATAAAAGAGTATATGGAATCCCAGTGGCTTGGGAGGCTGAGGCAGGAGGATTGCAAGTTCAGAGCCAGCTTCAGCAAAAGCAAGGCACTAAGCAACTCAGTGAGACCCTGTCTCTAAATACAAAATATAAAATAGGGTTGAGGATGTGGCTTAGTGGTCGAGTGCCCCTGAGTTCAATCCCCAGTACTCCCCCAGCCCAAAACAAAAGTAAATGGAGATCAGCAAATAGTATGTGGTTTATCTTTCTTTGTATATGATGGCCTATGTATTCGCCTGATAAAGTTATTGTTATAGTATTATAGTATTACTATGGGTCCTGGAACACAAGGTTAGCAGTCCTATCTTTGTTTCTTATAGCAGCTTGAGATAACCGTGTTTGCTCTGTAGTGCTCTCAATGTAGGGCAGCAGAAAGAGAGCAATGAAAGTGAAGATGATACAAAAAGGAAATCATAGGGGTACCGTAACATCAGGTACCTGTCCACTTAGTACCCAGCTTTTTTATTGAATATATTCGGTTAATAAATATGGAGTAAACCCCAAAATCATTTTTACCTTGCAGAGCTTAAAATATAAATATCAATTAAATAATCTTATAGGTGTCACTTAATTTCAAATTAAGCAAGTGCTATTGAAGAAAAGGACATGGTGTATAGAAGAATATAACAAAGATCCTGTATCAGACATCTTTCTGCCACTGTAACAAAATACATGATAAAATTATACTGAAAGAGGAAAGGTTTACTTTGTCTTGCAGAGGTTTATTTTAGTTGCAGAGATTTCAGTCTATGGTCACTTGGTCGGTTGTTTCTTGGCCTGTGGTAGGGCAGAACATGATGTGGGGAGTGTGCGGTGGAACAAAGTTGCTCTCCTCATGGCAGCAGGAAGAGGGGGTGGAGGGAGGGAGAGGCCGGGGACAGGAGAGGCCGTGGACAAGATAGACCTTTTAAGATATATCTACTAGTACCATACTTCTTTCAACTAAGACCACCTTTTAAAGTTTCCATTACTTCCCTATATGCCACCAGCTGGGGACTGAGCCTTTAAGCCATAAGCCTTTAGAGGACATTCCAGATCCAATTTATAACGGACTTGACCAATACATGTGGAGATGTGGAGAGAGAAGATAGACAAGGAATGTTTTCTTGAAAAAGAAAAGGTTTCGCTGAGATCTGATAAATGTGTGGGTACATATGTAGAGACAGATTTTCAGGTGAGTAGGAGAAAGCAAGATATATATGTGAAGAAACAAAGAGAGTAATGAATAGGATAAAAATGGCAGCAGAGAAGAAGGTGCATTTCAATAAATGAGAAATGATCCGTATGGCAGCTATACAAAGAGGAATGAGAAGAACTGTTGAAATACGTGAGGAGTAAGCATGGACCAAACTATACAGACCTTTAGGCTGAGTTCAGAAATTGCTTTTATCTTAAGGGAAATGAGAAGTTGATAAAATATTTGAAGTAAATGTTTTAACAAATATTATGCTGTTTTTACTGTGTAGGATGAATTGGAGGGGAAAAAAATGACCATTTTAAGAATATATAGCAAGAAAACAAGTAAATATGTAGTAGTTTGAATTGGGAAAATAGTGATAGATATGGAGATGTGAATAAATTTGATAGTTATTTAGATAGTAAATATAATATTTAATGATAGGTTTTACATTAGGACTTTACATTAGGGATGTGTCAATGACACTTGTGTAACAGGATGCTATTCTTGGGAAGGGAACCCAGTGCAAACACTATATTTTGTTTTTAGATATATTGAGTTTGAGAGCCCTTGAAATACCAAAGAGAGAATGTTAAGTGGCAGCAAGATATCGGATTTGGAGCTCAGCAAATGTTTCTGGGATGGCTGGAGCTACTTAACACCTCTTAATTAATCTGCTAGAAGAAAATGGTCTGCTGAGGTTAGAAACTCCATGGAACCAGATCAGGTTTGCATTCTGATCATGCAGAGGATTTGATTAATTAATCTACTGTATATATATATATTTAAAATCCCCACTTTAGCATCTGCAAACATTAAAATTTACTATATGGGATACATAAGCATTATCAGTGACTTCTCTTTTAATTTACTCTAAAGACAGCATTTAGAATTCAATTTCACAAGTTTTTGTAGTAATATTCATTGAAAAGAAAATGACTGTATTCCATTAATAGATTTGTAAAAAAATGAGTTATTTTGACTATTATTAAGTCAAAATATTTGATCGAAATATTTGTTGTACATCTACCATGGGCAAGACTCTTTTACAGGGTCTAGAAATTCAGCAGTAAGACAGACAGAAAAACAAAAACAAAAAAAACACCCTCCTGTTTTATGTCATAAAACTTACAATTAGCAAAATGAATTTAGTTTATATGATATAATATTAACATTAAACAAAATAAAGAATTTAAATACATAGTATATAACCAAGATATGCTTAAATTTCAAAAGGAGAGGCCAGCAAAGACTTAACTGACAAGCTGATATTTGAGAAGAGAATTGAATAAAGTATGTTGATAAATGAATAAAGAATTGAATCAAGTATGTTGATAAATGAAGTAAAATCCTTTTAGACATATGGAAAACAAGAAGCAGATATAGATCTGACCTTGTTGGTAAATACATTAAATGAAAATTCTTCAGTTAAAGGTAAAGCTTAGGAGTTTGGATATTAAAACCATGATTCACCTACATGCTATTTATAAGAGACAACATAATTCAAACTTGGAGGACCTAGTTCAAAGCCATCACTGATAACTAGATAAACAAAGTGTAGTACAGTCATACAATAGAATACTATTTAGTCATAAAACAAGAAGTACTGGTGCATGCTGCAACATGGATGAACCTTGAAAACATTGTTATGCCTGAAAGAAACTAGACACAAAAGATTTCATATTCTATGAAATATCTAGAACAGGCAAATCCCATTAAAGGGAATGTAGATTGGGAGTTGGCAGTAGATGGTGGAAAAATAAAGAAAGTGGCTACTTATGGCATACAGTTCCTTTCTGAGGTGATGGTATTATTCTTTTATATAGTATTTATGATTGCCTACTATATGAATATATTATCAAGCACTGAATTGGATGCTTTAAAAAGATACATTTTATAATATGTAAGTTATGTCTCAAATAATTACCATAGTTCAAGAAGACAAATGACAAATTAGAAAAATAACTAAATAGAAATTCTAGAATTTAAAAGAATGATAATGACAATCAAAATTAATGGGTGGCACAAACAGCTGAGTAGAAATAACTAAAGAAGGAATTTACAGAGTGGAAGATCATTCAGAAAAGAATGTGTACTATGAACCACAGGGAGAAAAAAATGGTGAAAAATAGGAAGATAGGATAAAACACACAGGATAGCATAAAAAGTTTAATTTAACGAGTTTAATTGAAGTCCCCCAAAGAGAGGACAGGGGTAGGAAAAGTGGGGAGGGAAAGAGAAGAAAGGAAGCAGTAGTTGAAGAAATTATGCATAAGGATTTTCTATAACTGAAACAGATTCAAGCCATAGATTCATGAACTTCAAACAAGTCCTAAGCAACACATATAGTAAAGCCATTCAAAACCAAAGATACAAATGAACATCTTAAAGGCAGCTAGGTAAGAGTAGCAAATTCCCAACAAAGAAGCTATTGTTTGACTCACTACTGACCAGAAACAAGAGATAACAAAACAAAGAAAAGGTTATCCTCAGAGGATTCAAATTAAGTAACTAGAATTTCCTCCTCGGGAAACTTTCTTTCAAGAAAAAATAAGATTAAAAAACATTTTCAACTAAAGAAACCATAGAATGGCATTCTAGAAATATCAAAATATTCCTTACTACATGGATTTTTATAGTATATGATTCGCCCTATTCACTTTTTAAGTTCAGTGATGTTAATTTTTAAATACATAACAAAGTGCTTAAACAGCGTGGTACTGGTACCAAAACAGGCAGGTGGACCAATGGTACAGAATAGAGGACACAGAAAACAATCCACAAAATTACAACTTTCTTATATTTGATAAAGGGGCTAAAAGCATGCAATGGAGGAAGGATAGCATCTTCAACAAATGGTGCTGGGAAAACTGGAAATCCATATGCAATAAAATGAAACTGAATCCCTTTCTCTCGCCATGCACAAAAGTTAACTCAAAATGGATCAAGGAGCTAGATATCAAATCAGAGACACTGCGTCTGATAGAAGAAAAAGTTGGCTACGATCTACATACTGTGGGGTCAGGCTCCAAATTCCTTAATAGGACGCCCATAGCCCAAGAGTTAATAACAAGAATAAATAAATGGGACTTACTTAAACTAAAAAGTTTTTTCTCAGCAAGAGAAACAATAAGAGAGGTAAACAGAGAGCCTACATCCTGGGAACAAATTTTTATCCCTCACACTTCAGATAGAGCCCTAATATCCAGAATATACAAAGAACTCAAAAAATTAAACAATAAGATAACAAATAACCCAATCAACAAATGGGCCAAGGACCTGAACAGACACTTCACAGAGGAGGACATACAATCAATCAACAAGTGCATGAAAAAATGCTCACCATCTCCAGCAGTCAGAGAAATGCAAATCAAAACCACCCTAAGATACCATCTCACTCCAGTAAGATTGGCAGCCATTATGAAGTCAAACAACAATAAGTGTTGGCGAGGATGTGGGGAAAAGGGTACACTTGTACACTGCTGGTGGGACTGCAAATTGGTAAGGCCAATCTGGAAAGCAGTATGGAAATACCTGGGAAAGCTGGGAGTGGATCCACCATTTGACCCAGCTATGGCCCTCCTCCGACTATTCCCTGAGGATCTTAAAAGAGCTCACTATAGGGATACTGCCACATCAATGATCATAGTGGCACAATTCACAATAGCTAGACTGTGGAACCAACCTAGATGCCCTTCAATAGATGAATGGATAAAAAATGTGGCATCTATACACAATGGAGTACTACGCAGCAATAAAAAATGACAAAATCGTAGAATTTGCAGGGAAATGGATGGCATTAGAGCAGATTATGCTAAGCGAAGCTAGCCAATCCTTAAAAAAACAAATGCCAAATGTCTTCTTTGATATAAAGAGAGCAACTAAGAACAGAATAGGGAAGAAGAGCATGAGGAAAAGATTAACATTAAATAAAGACGAGTGGGGGGAGAGAAAGGGAGAGAGAAGGGAAAGCATATGGAAATGGTAGGAGACCCTCAATGTTACACAAAATTACATAGAAGAGGATGTGAGGGGAAAGGCGGGGGGGGAAACAAGGGAGAGAATTGAACAACAGCAGATGAGGTAGAGAGGGATGATGGGAGGGGAGGGGAGGGGGGATAGTAGGGGAAAGGAAAGGTAGCAGAATACAACAGTCACTAATATGCCATTATGTAAACATGTGAGTGTGTAACCGATGTGATTCTGCAATTTGTATTTGGGGTAAAAATGGGAGTTCATAACCCAATTGAGTCAAATGTATGAAAGATGATATATCATGAGCTTCGTAATGTTTTGAACAACCAATAAAAAAAAAGAAAAAAAAAACAAAGTGCTTAATAATGAATCAAGTCTAAGAAATTTTTAATTGTTTTACAAAAATTTCTTACATCTTCAGTGATTCATAATTAAAAACATTTGATTCTATATGGTTATGTTTTTATATTTAAAATACTGATGATGCCAATTTAGCTGCATTATCTCCGTGGTCTTGTGGTTTTCATCTATTTGTGCCTATTATAGCACCCGTACTCCCTCTTCTTATTCGTTGTCAAAGAAATATTTGTTCTTATTTGTGGAGACGTTAAAAATTGAGAAGAAATGGTCATATTTTTGTCAAAGAAGCATTAAAATTACAATGTGAAAGTCTATGTAGATTTTGTAGCAAAACTAGACAATGATTAAGTCAATGTGAATATGTATCCATTGTACAAAGAAACTTAAAAGAACATTTTTGAATATGAGTAGTGAGGAGATTTGGTGAGAAAGTTCAATTAGTGTACATTGTGAAAAGGATGTAAAAATTTAATGCATTAAATAAGAAAAGCTGATTGAGATTACATGTATAAAGAGAGATAAATAAAAAGTGTTTACAGAAAATAGCAATTATTCGATCAAATTTCATAAAGGATCCTTCTGCTTAATGGACTGCATGTATCACAATAGGGAGGGGCAAGATGGGAAGAAATTCAGAGATCAAAAAGAATGTATGTTATTGAGAAAATTGGGCTATAGTTACCTTCTATGCAAAATAAATGTGTCCCAATGGATGTATAAGTAAAGCTGTCAGGGAGGAACAAAGTGGGTGGTGTTGATTGTGGTTTTAGAGAATCTGAGAGGAAACAATATTTGGGCTAGACTTGAAAGATGGAAATGATTTTGACAGGCTGCTTTGGTAAGGTGAGTACCAGATATTGGATTAAAACCTTAGCAGTATCTTGGACACTGAAGGGGAAAGAAGGAAAAACTAACATATTCAGGAAATAAAAAGTAGGGTATCTAGGAAAATGACAAGGATGTTAGTCTGGCCAAGGAAATAGTTGGCTTTTTCTGCACAGTGAAAAAAGAAAAGCAACTTGGTAACAATGGCAGTGGGTTGTAGTATAAACAAAGTAGAGAAATGTGAACAAAGAATGATAATTCAGATTCGAAGGAAGTAAAGTTAACACATAATTTATCCTCCAAACCAGGACACTTGAAAAAAAAAATAAACATAACTAAAATATACATTTGGGAAATATTTATACACCAGCATATTGGTTTTATTTTTATGGACTTATATAAACTGTCCTGTTTAAAATCCATTAAAAAATAAAACACATTTATATGTATATATATTAAAGTGAAACTACTAATTAGCTGAAAATGCAAAATAACATAAGCAAAACAATTGCTTAGGATACATATCAGTTTATAACTTTAATCAGTCTCATAGCTTTAATCAGTTTTGTAGCTATTTCTGCTTTTAATATCTTGTCTTTGATATTTTCCAGAGACTACATTTTAATAGTTGTTATTAATTTTTTCATAAAATTATTTGTAATCTTTTCAAAAGTTTTGTTATCATTCATGTAAAATTGAAATTGCATTTTCTGCTGACTGAAGTACTCTCTAATGATACAGACACATTTAATAAGCTCTGAGAAAATTCTGCTAAATAACTTTCTCAATTAAGACATTTTGGCTAAACTGTAAAAATTTTCTAAAAATTTATTTTTATTATCACATATTCAGTGTACATATTAATGGGGTTCAGTGTAATATTTCCATAGATGGATGCAATGTGCACTGATCAAACTCAGTCCCCCTTTTTCCACCCTCTCCTTTTCAATGTCTAGCAATCACTGTTTTACATCCATTAGCTTCCATATAGGAAAGAGAACATGTGGTACTTATCTTTCTGTGTCTGGCTTATTTCACTTTAAGTAGAGTCCTACAGTTCCATCCATTTTGTTGCAAATATCAGGTTTATTCTTTATGGTGGAAATAATACTGCAGTGTGTGTATGGGGTGTGTGTGTGTGTATGTATGTGTATGTGTGTGTGTGTGTGTATATATATATATATATATATATATATATATATATATATATATATATATAATTTTTTTTTCTTACCCATTCATCTGTTATAGGCACCTCAGCTGATTCCATATCTCATGTGTTGTGAATAGTGACACCTTACATGTGGGCATGCAAGGATCTCTTTGGTATGCTGCTTTCATTTCTTTTGGCTACAAGACCCAGCAGTGGGGTTCCTGGATCAGAGAGGAGATATAGTTTAATTCTTTCTTCTCTACTTCTTTGCCCGCATTTGTTAATTTTTGTTCTTTTGATAACAATTGTTCTGTGGTGATATGGTATCTCATTGTATGATTGTTTTGCATTTCCCTGATGGCTAATGATAGTGAGCATTTTTTTAATATACTAGTTTGCCATTTGTCTTTCTTACTTTGATGAATTATTCAGACCACTTGCCCAGTTTTTAAAGGATTTTTTATAAAGTTTTTTGAGTTCTTTATATATTCTGGGTATTAATGATCTGTCAGATAAATAGTTGGCAAATATTTTTTTCCCATCCCATTAGCTGACTCTTTGTTGATTGTTTCCCTTGTTGTGTCAAAGCTTTTTCCTTGATACAATCCCAATTATCACTTTGGGCTTGTTTATTGTAAATTTAAACTCAATTAAATCAATTTCTCCAATCAATAGTTTTTAATTTTTATTGTAGAATTATTGGTTAAGCTTATTCCTAAATATTTTGTTTTTGTTGTGGCTTTTGTAAATGGGATTGATTTCATTATTTCTTTCTCACCAAATTAATTATTGATGTATAGAAAATATACTGACTTGCATATTTGCTTTGTGTCTTGCTACTATATTAAATTTGTTCTCAATTCTAAGAATCTTTTGGTGGAGTCTCTAGGTTTATCTATATATAGAATCATATCATATGCAACAGATTTAATTTGACTTTCTCCTTTCCTATTTGCAGTTCTTTTTTCTTTCTCTTGCCCAATTACTCAGACTTAAATGTCTAGTAGTATATTGAATAAGAGTTTTGATAGTGAAAACCCTTGTCTCTAATCTTGGAATTATTTCAAGCTTTTCCCCATTTAGTATGATGTTGGCTATGTGAGGTTCAATCTTTCTGTACCTAACTTGTTCAAGACTTTTATCACAAAAGGATACTTAATTTTATCAAATACTTTTCTGCATATGTTATGATAATTCCATGATTTTATCCTTCATTCTGTTGGTGTAATGTATTTCATTTATTGATTATGGTGAATTATCCTTTAATAATGTACTGTGGATTTTATTGGCTAGTATTTGTTGAGAATTTTTGCATCTACAATTCTTCAGGGCCATTAGTCTGTAGTTTTTTTTTATTGTATTCTTATCTGATTTTGGTAACAGGGTCGTGCTGGCTTCAAAAAATGAGTGTGGAAGCATCCCTTCTTTTTCAATTCTATGGAATTATTTGTAAAGTATTGGTGTTAGTTCCTTTTTTCAAGTTAGTTATGCTTTTGCAGTGAAACCATCTGGTTCTGAGCTTTTCTTTGTTAGGAGACTTCTAATTATTGATTCAATCTCCTTAATGTTTATTGGTCTAATCAGGTTTTATAATGTACTCAGCGTTCAACGTGTCCAGAAATTGATATATTTCATCTAGGTTTTCCAACTTGTTAGCATATAGCTTTTTTATTTTGTTGTTGTTTTTTGATTTGTTTTTGGTACCACTGAGTCACATCCCCAGCCCTATTTTGTATTTTATTTAGAGACAGGGTCTAAGTTGCTTAGTGCCTCACCATTGCTGAGGCTTGCTTTGAACTCTGGATTTTCCTGGGTCAGCCTTGTGAGCCACTGGGATTATAGCCATGTGTCACCATGCCTGGCAGGGTTTTGTTTTTTTTTTTTGAGATATTAATCCTTAGTGAACTTTTGTATTTCTATTATCAGTTGTGATATCTCTTTTTTTTCATTTTATTTATTTGGGTCTTCTTTCTTTTTTCTTTGTTAATCTAAAGGTTTATCATTTTTTTTAAATATTTCCAAAAACATACTCTTCATTTCATTCATCATTTGTATTTTTTTTTCCAGCCTGTATTTCATTTATTTCTTCTCTGAGCTTTGGAATTAGCTCAGTGGTAAAATACCCATGGGTTCAAACCCCAGTACAAAATTAAATAAATAAACAAATAAATAAATGTATGGGTATTTGTTCATTTACTTGTGTCCCATAGCTTTTAAATATTATATTCACTCTTCCTCCTCCTTCTCCTTTTCTTTCTTCTCTCAAACTGAAGTACTTTAAAAAATCTGTCTTCAAAATCAGATATTTTTTTCTCTTTATCTAATCTGTTGTTGAATCTTTCAATTGTATTTTTATTTGACTGAATGAATCCTTCATTTCCAGGATTTCTGTTTGTTTCTCTTTGCTGAATTAATCTTGCATATCCTATATTGTCTTACTAATTTTATTTAATTGTTTATCTATTTTGTGCATTTCAATTTCTTTGGGATCTTTTACTAAACAGTTGTTACATTCTTTTGGAGGTGTCATATTATCTTGTTTATATATATATATATATATATATATATATATATACACACACACACACACACATATATAATTATATATTGTAAACAGATATTATTATATACAATATAATAGATAATTAATATATAATTATATATATATATATATATATATATATATATATATATATATATATATCTCCCCCCTATGTTAGGATTAGCAGACTAGCATATCAGGTGGACCCAATATCTTTACCACTTTCAAGAGATGGTTTTCTTAGTAACTGGCTTTCTCCTGAAGTTATGATTTGTGGTGTTACTTTGTCATGCAATGTAAGTTTGACTCTAGCATGGCATTATAATATAGTTTCCCTATACTTCTTTGGATGCAATGAGTGACTTTGTGCATAGTACATACTACAGTAGCATCAGAGAGACCTACTGTCTGTAAGCCACACAAGAGTTGCAACACTGGAATGATGGAGAATACAGCGGTGGGTTAGGAGTGGTGGCCCCTCTCAGGTAATGGGAGTTTCCTCAGGCACTGCTACTCTCAAGTGGCTCTGGTGCTGGCAGCGTCAGCAGTGATGAGGGTACAGAAACACTTGTCTTTCAACCAGTCAGTGGTACAGGCCCAGACACTGCATGAGGGGAACAATAGCCCCCTTTCCATAATGCTCATACACAGTTCTGACAGCTGTGAATGGTCAAACTGTGGGTGTGGGGCAGAGGTGAGATGGTAATGCAAATTATGGTGATTTTTTAAAAATATTTATTTTTTAGTTGTAGTTGGACACAATACCTTTATTTCACTCATCTATTTTTATGTGGTGCTGAGGATGGAACCCAGGGTCTCGCACATGGGAGGTGAGCACTCTACCACTGAGCCACAACCCCAGCCCCTGTGGTGATTTTTCTGCCACTGAGGTGACAGTGTCTGCCTGAGAATTAGTGCCCAGATGGAGGTAGGCAAAGTTCCTCTGGTGTCCTCTTTGGCTGTGCATGACTTCAGGCCTGGTGATGGCTGGAGCCAGAGTGGTTCAAGGTTCTCAACATGCTTCTGTGGGCAGGGCATCAGTGGGAACTGCATCCTTCTCTCCTGCCCAAATGTACAGGGAGAAAGGTTGCAGGAACCTTAGGAACCATGACTTTAGGCACCGTCCTATGTCCAAATGTGGATGGCCATGCCCCTGGTCTCAGAGGACAGCACCCTCATTTCCTGGTTCTCAACAATGTGCCCTTCATTCTCCTCTGTCACAGCATTCATCCCCTAATTAAACTTGTAGAGGGTTCTGGAATTACAGTGTCAGAGACTCATAGTCCAAACCCAGAGTTTACAGAGCAAGACGGGCATAGCCTCAGGATCAGGATGCTCAGAAAAGGAGATCAACAGTATTTTAACTTACTATTTTAGGGATTTTCTCCTCTTTGGCATTCATTTAGGAAACCATCTTTGACAAACCATTCCAAAACAAACTTACCAAAAATATCCTCCCTATGTATGATTCTTTTCAATGTTTCGCCAGATTTAGACATTAGAAAACCATAGACCTTTTAAAGTATATTCTATTCCAGTATGGAATTTAAATTTATTAAAAATGGAAACCTAACTTATTACTCTAACCACAAATTTAGACATTTCAGATTTTAATTACAGAATGTTAAAACTAAATCTTGTGATTAAAAGTAAATCACAAGATTTAGTTTTAACTGCAGTGTCCTCTCCTGCCCAGATGTGCAAGGAAGAGAGGTGGGTTTTATATATATATATATATATATATATATATATATATATATATATATATATATATATATAAATTATATATATATAAAATTAGACACCTACGTATATACACTTATGTATGTTAATATTCTATCAGTAATGTTAAAGCATTATGTGTGTTTGCAGCTGCTGAATTTGCAGGTCCGATCTGATAGACAATAATGGCACTATTTATACAAATAGTGTTTATTTTAGTAGTAATCTTAAAGCAAAAGCAAAAGTGAAAAACGAGATAGAAAGAGAAAAAAATATGTTACTTTACTGGGGGAAACAGCAGCATATAAAGACATGTAACTAGGGAATCCTGGGTCAGCTTTTCAAAGTCCCAACTGGGAAACCCCAGTCCTCTCCATGGGTGAGAGGTCTTAATCCCAGTGGGGCTCTTTAAATACAAATTAGAACAAAGAAAGCTCCATTCTAACAAACTGAGTGACCTAGTGATCTCCTCAAGGACACTTTATTCCCCAAAGACTGGCCAGACTTGCAAAAGGAGGGAGTGTTTGCCTTGAGATAAGGCAATGTCTCTGAGTTCCCTGAGTGAATCACCCCTCCCTGCAACACACACTGAGAAGTCTGCATTCTTTAGATGTTCTATCAAGGATGTGCAAAGGTCATGGCAGGCACATGGACAGGAAAGAACTTTAATATTTTCCTTAGCCTTTTAGTACCTTGAAAATTTAGACAATATATAATATTACAATCAGAATTTTAAGTTTTTTGAATTTATTAACTGTGTTCACCATGACTTCTTCCAGTGAATTATTATGTTAATTTATTTTTAATATTGTTACATTTATCATGAGGTTGTATTTATTTCTAAATTTATCTTTATATTTTTTAACCATACAATTAAAAATTGTTTCTTCAGTCTTGAATGTTAAAACTAATTTTACAATATCATCCACACTTTCAGCAAATTTTATTTTTGCAAAATGATCAAAGACCTTTTCTTCAATTCCATTAATTAAATGGGCAATATCTGAATCACTATTGGCATGGATTTGACTGATTTCGATCTGAAGCACTTAATGATATTGAGAGGAACAAATAGCCTTAATTAACCTATTAATGTTTGTTTGATTATAGTAGTTGAATTATCAGCTGCTACTTCACTTTCAAAATGTTCATCAAAATCTTGAAATTAAAAATTTAATTTACAAAAACAGTCTTTTGATATCATTTGAAGTCATGTTTCATAGGTTTATAAGTAAACACATACATATACTGTAACTATATATTGAATTGTTTTCTTCAGGCACAATCTTCTTAAAAATATTATTTTTTTGAGGTAAATATTGATGCTACTTTAGTAGATTGGTGTCTTCAGTTTTTATGTGTCAGTGATGCAATAGCGGAAAATGGAAAATAATGAATATTTTGTGCAAATTACTTTTGATCATTTATTTTCTTGGGAAATGGACTCAATATTTAATTTTCACTAAATATGAACTTTCTTTTTTTTTTAAAAAAATTAGTTGTAGATAGACACAGTACCTTTATTTTATTTGTTTATTTGTATGTGGTGCCAGGGATCAAACCCAGTGCCTCATGCATGCTAGGCAAGCACTCTACCACTGAGCCACAACCCCAGCCCAAATATGCACTTTCATTTTAACTCATGACTGCTGAAAATTTATTGTAGTATCTTAAAACTTGAGAAACAATGAACATTAGATAGAGATTTACATTATATAATAATGACAATACCACTAAATCAATAGTGTAGATTGCTCTCCATTCACTATATGAAAGGACCAGTTCCAGTTCTACTTCTTACACATTCATCATCTACACTTACCTAACATATAATTTCCCATATTTCCCCCTAAGTCCCTTACGCTATCTATTATGAATAGTCTTCAAATAGAATTGGTATTCTGGTAAATTTGTGTAGCTTATGGACCAAAGCAGGACCAAGGCAGTGTAGAATCTCCTCCCTCCACCACCTGAGACCAGGAGATGACTGTCTCTCTTCTCAGAAACTTGACTTTATCAGCAAGAACCCTGCATGCTGACCTTGAAAGGAAAGTGTTAGATTCTTTCTTTCCTTCCCTCCCTTCCTCTTTTTCATTCTTTTGAAGTACTAGTGATTGAACCCATGCACATGATAGGCAAGGATCTACCACTGTATTATATCCCCAGTGATTTTTCCCTAATATTTTTGGAATAGGGTCTTCCTAAATTGCCCAGGCTGACCTCAAATTTGTGATCCTCAGCCTCTTGAGTAGCTGGATTACGAAGTGCATCTGCTGATGTTCCCAGTGGAAGTACTGAATTTCTTCAATAGGAGAGCGTCAAGAAAAGACAAAGGCTATTTATGTTGTCTTTAAGTTTAAATTAGGTTTCTGATTGAAAATTTATTTCATATAAGTCACACTCTTTTAGATGAGAACTTGACAGAAAATACCAAACTTAGCTTACTTTAACACAACTATTAATACTTTGTGAAAAATGAAGAATCTGGAACAAATGTAAAGAATGTCTGGACAACAGGCAAAAACACTGGACAGTTTTGGGCAAACCATAGTGTAGAACATTCTGTTTATTGATTTCTGTGTATGAAAGTCTACCAAAAGGTACAAGCTTAAAACAACCCTGTTATTATAGCTCACAGCTCTATGAATCAGGAATAGAGACAGGGTTCAGCCAGGTGACTTTTCTGCTCCATGCGGCATTGACTGGGGTCATTAGGTAATGTTCATTGGCAGCTGCTCTGGTTTGGAGGGTACAAGAAGATTTCACTCAGATGCTGTTGAGCTACCTCTCCCTCCAGTGTAGCCCCATGGCCCTCATGCTCCATCCCTAGAGGTAGGCATATTTCTCACATGGTGGCCCAGGGCTTTTGGAGACCACAGTGAAATTTTTCAATCCTCTTCAGACTAGGAACTCACATAATATCATGTCTATAATACTCCATTGGTCCATTAAAAGTATTATGGTTTAGATATGAGGTGACCCCCACGAAATCGTATCTGAGACAATTCAGGAAGGTTTAGTGGTAAAATGATTGGGTTATGAGAGTCTTTATCTAATCAATACATTTATCCACTTGAAAGGACTAACTGGATGGTAACTATAGGCACGAAGGGTATGGCTGCAGGAGGTGGGTCATTAGGGACATGTCTTCAGAGTATATATTTTTGCCTCTCATGAGCAGAACTCTCTCTGCTTCCTGTTTGCCATGTCCTTTCTGCTTTCTTCTGCCACACTCATCTGCCATGATGTTCTCCTGCACCTTAGGCCCAGAGCAATGGAGTTGGCCATCCATGGATTGAGACCCAAATAATTTTTCCTTCCTCTATGATGTTCTTGTCATGTTGTTTGGTCACAGTGACAAAAAACAAATAAACAAACAAAAAACTAACTAAAACACAAAGATTAACCCAGATTTAAAGTAAATGGATATGGTGCTCAGTTTTGGGAGAACTGTCAAAGAATTTGTAGCCATCCTTAACGTGCCACATATGATCAAAGTGGACACAGGTTAACATCAGAATATAGATACAAAGGCATTTACTTAACACTGGCCAAATACTATCAACTATCCACCCTTACTCCAAGCCAACAACACTGATTTACATGGTCAATTTCATCATAATATTAATCTCCTCCCTATTAATCCATTAGGCAAATAGTTATGAGCACTATCAATGTGCAATGTAGTGGATTGTGCTATAAGGTACAAATATGAACTCCAAACTAAAGCCCTAAAAGAGCCAAAAAGTTACTGAGAAGATTATCATGCTTAAACAAGCACCACAAAGAACAGGATGGTGTTTGTAGGCAAGTTTGCCACTAAGTGCCCATTCAAAAGTATGTATGGGCATATTTTGGATCACAGGATCACTGTTCATTAAAATAATTAAGATTTATAGATAAGTATCAAGCTTATTTAATATCATATTTCCTTTATTGAGAATATTTTTATATTCATTCAGCTATGGTAAATATTATTTAATAGTTGATCACTATAAGGACTAGTCAATTTTTTATTTAAAAAAATGTAGTTTAAAAATTAATGTCTTATCCCAGTGACTTGAGAGACTGAGGTAGGAGGATCACAAACTCAAATTCAACCTCAGCCACTTACCAAGGGCTTGAGTAACTCAGTGAGATCTTGTTTCTAATAAAACATGATGTACAACAAGAGAAATGAAAAGTTGTGCTCTATTTGTGTATAATGAATCAAAATGCATTCTGCTGTCATGTATAACTAATTAGAACAAATTACACAAAAGGGCTGGGGATGTGGTATAGTGGTTAAGCACCCTGGGTTTAATCCCTGGTACCAAAAATAAAAAAAAAATAATGTCTTCCATAACTTCAGAAGAAAAAATATATAATTTGGAAAAATGTGGTATTAATAAAGGTAGACTTAATAAATCCAAAAGACAAAATTTATTGTTTAGACACATGAAGTTCTAGAAACTTCTCACATTCACAAACACATACACACACACAGAAAATTATTCCCATTATGACTTTAGCTTGTTGTTATCCCTTCATCCAAAAAATCACAGGTCTCAAAAATAAATGAAAAAGTCAAATGATATTTGCGTTGAAATGCAACTGATCTAACCCCATATAGCTAATATCCCAGAGAAAGTTATACATTGTGTCTAAATAACATTAGCTTTAAATCTGTAATATATATATATATATATATATATATATGTGAGATTCCTTCCCCCACCCCCGCAAGAAATTGAAAAACAGCATAGGATGGAACTAGAAGGAAAATGAAGAAAGAACCTATTAAATGAATCATATTTCAGAAAAGTTAAGATTGGAAGCCAAAATCTTAAATTTAGCAAAATTAAACTGGTAATTCACTCTGAAATTTATAATAATAACAATATTACCATTTCTGATAAATTCATAAAGTTCACCTATGATAACTGATTTTAAGCCACACTAAGTAAGTGTCACACTGTGGTCCTCACCCCACACTTTTACTATGTTTATCCTTTGCTTGACCTACAGCACAATGTAGCACAAATACCACTTGACAGCGGGTACAGAATAGTCTGCTTTTTCTCTCTCACTCTCTTTTCGAGTGTTGAAATAGTCCTAGCCAGAGCTCCGAAGTTTATCCCACTACTCTGCTTGGAATGTGGATAAAGAGATAGATAGTTTATGTGTCTATCAGTCATTGTATATTTTGTATTCCTGGCTAGTTTTTGTTTGTATTATTTAGATGTGGCAATTTTTTGCTTTATTTAAAATTATTTTTCTTTTTATAAAAATTACTGCTGGGCATGGTGGTGCATGCCTGTAATCCCAGGGGCTTAAGAGACTGAGGCAGGAGGATTGCGAGTTCAAAGCCAGCCTCAGCAAAAGTGAGGTGCTAAGCAACTCAGTGAGACCCTGTCTTTAAATAAAATACAAAATAGGGCTGGAGATGTGGCTCAGTCGTTGAGTGTTCCTGAGTTCAATCCCTGGCACCAAAGAAAATAAAAAAGAAAAAAGTCAGAAAAAACATAAAAGATATTTATACTTTTGTTACTATTTCTCCATTAAAAAAAATGTCTGCACATGCATACATAAGGTCATATATGAGATGTGTATAACTATATGGATAGAGGGGGGTTAGACTTCAGCATTAAATACACTTAATGTCTGATCCCCTGGGGATTCAGAAGTATGTGCAAATCAGACAAGTCTGAGTGCAGATGGGGGTACACTGAAAGATGTCTTGAGTTGGGTTCCCTGGAAAAGCCCTCAGAATTAGAGATACATGTATAAAAGTTTACCTGAGAGTGAATGGTGTTCTGTTCCTCTCCTTTCAGCTGTAAGAAAGTGGAGAATGCAGGACAGGTCAGATAGAGAAGATGAGGGGAGAGCAGTTGCTGCAGAGTCTCTGCTGAGCCACTGGGGAATCAAGAGCTATAAGGTCCTTCAGAGTCCTCTCACAAGGAGGGGCATGACTTTTAAAAGTATTAATTTGTCTTTGAATTTGGAGAGGCTGTCTTGACATATCCCATACTATTGGAATTCTAAAATCTTAACTGATGTGGTACACCCCTGGAATTTTATATGGTTTATTTCTCATCTAGAATCCTCCAGTGTACATACTACCTCTTGAAATTGAATATTTTTTTTAAATAATGTGCAGCACAATAGCTGTTTTAAAAATTACCTTTGAATGGAACCACTCAATATTTCAGTTTCTCTCTTGTGGGCTAGAACTTAGCCACGCAGCCATATCTAAAAGGCCAGAAAATGCATGAACCCTTCATGCTGAGCCACTCAGTGTGTACATGAGAGTGGGGATTTCTGTTACTTCCAATGGACAAGCTGGGCATAGATGTGTGAGGACCACTAAACATGGTGCCAGGATTAGACAATTTGGGAGAGTTACTATTATAGAACCAAATATAAATGTAATGTATTTTGAAGATATAAAAAATATTGTCTCATAAGGGAGGTAAGAAAGGTCTGTGAGGCCCACCAGGAAGCAATCCATGGTAAGGTAAACATGGTGGATCCAGGCAGGCAGGAGCAGGGCCACAGAGCACTGAATGGCTCAGGAAGCTCTACCCACGCCATTTGCTTTTTGTGTTGAGCTAAGGGCAAGCTATGAGGGAATGGCTCAGCAAGATATCTCATATAAATCAGGAATCTTACTCACTTTTTGACCTCATTTTTCATTTCTTCCCTGATGGGCTGCTTTTAGAGGAAGACAGAAGTTTGCCCTGTGACTTAGTGTTACAATAGAGTGATCTCTCACATACTTTAGCTCTCAAGGCACATGAGTCAAAATAACACACCACTGGTGACACCCCACATTTTTTAACTCTCCAGGTGACAGGGAAATTACTCTTTGGAACAGATTAATTCAACTCCTCAGGCAGCTTCCCCACAGGGATGCTCTTCCTCCAAGCACAGTGCTCATAATTACCCAGGCGACCTGTCTGTTCAAGTCACTGCTTAAAAAATTAAAAAAAAAGGCAAAAGTTGTGAACTGGGGAAGAATGAAAATTACCCTTGTATATATTGTCTAACAGATGCAGAAAGCAGTTCATCGAGGATTGAAATATAAGATCTGCCTAGTGCAGAAACAGGGTGATTTGGAGATTACAGAAAATCAGATTAAATTTAAAATGATATATAATACAGTAGGAAAAAAACCTATGTATATAAAATAATTTTAAAATATACTTATTTTTAGTCAAGATTATAGTATCTATTCTTATAAGTTTCATATTTCAGATGTCTTATACAATTCCAATTCAAAGAATTTTATCTTAAAAATCAGTTAGAAGATCTGCTTTTCTCTCCCTAGACAAGTATTTGGTTAAGAGAACCAGCCAGTGTTATTTAATAACACTTTCCCACTACGCCACAAGATGGCAGCACATGCAAGTGTCCTATTTACAGTAATAGTGAATGTAGCCTTTGGTTTTGGGATATGTAAAGAATGATTCAAAAGCTAATTTTCCACCATTTGGTATAATCAGTTTATATCATTGCTGAGACTGATGTTCTTAAGTTCAAGAGCAACACACAGTTTTCACTCCATAACATCAGATCAAAATTTGTTCTTTTATGAGTTAAATTATCTGGTGAAAAATCTATTTCTAGGACAATGGGAGAAAATATCTTCACTCAAAAACCTTTTTTTTTGGGGGGGGGGGTGGGGGGCTGTGGGTGGAACCCAGGATCTTGGCATTCAAGGCAAGCACTCTATCAACTGAGCTATATCCACTGCCCTTAAAAACCTTTTTGACCTTTCTTCTCATATACTGACTTAAGAGAGAATACAATAATCTTAATTTGCTGTTGCATCTTAAAGTTTTCCCTCAGATTCTATTTATATTGAATTTACATAGGCCTCTGCTGAATTCATTTCCATGGAGCCTTCCATGACTATCCTGTAAAAAATAATGGCCTAATAATACCCCTTTCACCTCTGGTATCCTTCCCAATTTGATTTATTATTAACAAAACTTATTGTCAACCAATTGACTATACATTTACTAATTTATTTATTGTTGTCTCTCCTACTAAGATGTAAATTCAACTAGAGAAAAGATTTTATCAGTTTTGCTCATTGTTGAATCCCCAGCTTCTAGACCAGTTGCCATACACAGTGGGTGTTCTCCAAACTTGTGCAGAATGCGTTGCCTTCAGGGCTGGAACACAAGTACAGCAAGGTGCCAGGTGGGTTTGAACAGGACAGGGGTTGTGAATAGAGGAGCTGTAACCTGAGAATGAAGACATAGAAGTTCACATTCCCTTTTTGCTCCACTAGTGAGTGAGTGCATGCTATTTTTCAAACTTTGTAAACCTTGTCTTGTCATTTAGTGAATGTGCTTAATAAAACCATTTTTTACTCATATCACAATATAATTTTGAAGTTATGGTTAGATAAATTAGGCAACTGTGAACCAAAAAAAAAAAAAAAGATTTTTCTAATTTTTAGTAACCCGAGATCATCCAGAAGAAAATTAGTTCCTTCTCTTCAACAGCAACCATGATTTTCTGGGCATTCTTAACCACCAATCAAAGACTAACAAAAATACTTCCCCAGGACACTCTGTTCTCTCCTAATTAAATACTGTATTTCTTTTCTGAGGTTCTTTTGTAGGGCATTTTCCTGAAACTTAACAGCTTTTATTAGGTTACTGGAGATAGCAGAGCATGTGTATAACACAAATGAAAGGACCACACAGCGACAGACCCTGACCCACATTTCTCCTCATCTAGAATTTAGGTAAACTTGGTAGAAAATATCTTAAGAAATTAATTTACCTGTTATCTCCTATTTTATGATACCTCGTCAGCTTAGACAAAGAATCCTGACTACCTCAGGAATCTTTACAGAGTGGGGTAATCCTGCTGCTTTCTTTAGCTTTTAAGATCAAGGAATACCACAGCTCATGAAACTTAAAAAAAAAAATGATAGAGATGTGACATGATTTGAAAGAACAGGTTTATAGTTTTGTTGGCAGGTTAGATAAAGTAACTCTGAGAAGGAATTGTTAACAGGTGGGGAAAGATAAAGTGTGTCCTTCCTCCTGATAGAAGCTACCTTCTGATAATTTCAAATAGAGTATGCCATCATGTAATCACACCACACTCCAGTCTCATTCTGCCTCATTAGCACTTGAAAGCACTCACACATCATCCTTTTGCTAATAAATGTCAACTCATTCAATGAGGTCAAAATGATTTGGAGGTTAATATATGAACACCCATGTCTTCTTGGACAACTCATTTCATCATAGTTGGTCTCAATTTTCTTGTATGGAAATTTAATCAATTTATCTTTAAGCAAATTTGTATGTATCTGTGTAAGCAAATATGCACACACTCTAGATTTATCTCCAGTATTCTCTTTTGTCATTTCCATTTCTGCTTCTTTATTCTTTGTCTATAGCATGCTCTAGAAGACTCCTTTCCAAAACAAATCCACATTACCTAGATGCCTTCAAACTTTTTCCTTTTCTTATCATCAACTTATTCAAAAAAATTTTCCAGACTTACTGCCTTCATTTTCTCATTTCTTTTTCCAGTCCTAGTAAACTCTAATTGCTTTATAACATCTAATTGGTGTTATCCTAATTGCCAAATTCAAGGATCTGCTCTCAATCTTCATCTTACATGACCCCTTTCAGGTACATGAAATTGAACTTTGATTTCACCTGGTGTATCTTTTCTTGGGTCTATGACATGTCTTTATCCTAGTTCTCAGCCTGCCTCTCTGAATATATTTCCTTCCTTTTTTTTTTTAAATTACTGGCTTCTCTTTTCACAGCCCTTAGAATTTAAATGTCTGTCGACCCACCCCAGGGTTCCATGTACCAGTTATGACACACTTCATTTCTTTCATACATAGTGGCTCACCCAAACCCAGGATAGTCATGTAGTCCAAACTCTAGCCCAGGTACCAGTGACTCCTAGTCATTTACATCGCCTCTGGCCATGCTTCCTCACTCTGCATCCACAGATGTCCTTTACTGTCTCCTCTTTATCTTCCTAACTATTAAATACTAGATTTTCTCGGAGCTCAATCATTGGTTTTACCCAATCCTTTGACTATCTCATCCAGTTTTATGGCTTCAGACTATGTGATTTTTTCCTGAATTTATATCTCTAATCAAACTTCTTCCCTCCCCTCCAGACTTCAATGGCCACTCAAGATCTCTATTTGAAGGTCTTTATAGACTTTTAAAACCTAACATGCCTAAAATCAAACTCCTGGCAGTTCTTTCTGACAATTCAGATCAGAACCTTCCTGTTGTCCTTGGCTCCTTCCTTTCACCACCTAACCTTTAATTCATCAGCATGTACTGTTGGCTCCACTGTCCTAATAAGTCCAAATGCTCCATTTTATCTACTGTCAGCTGGGTCCAAGATACTCTCATTCCTAGAGTAGAGTAGAGTAGTACCAAACCTCCAAGCTGATCTCCTGGTCTTGCCCTTGTCTACTTGCCCAGATGATCACACTTCAATTCAAGATCATCCAGATCATCTCACACTTTGGCTTCCAAAGAGTAATTAATGGTTTCTCATCAAATTAAAAAAAAAAAGTGGAAGCCCTAAAATTGGCCTCAGTGCTTATGACACATGCACTTGTCCTTACTTCTCCAATCTTTTTTCCTAGGAATACTAGGAAATACTTTTTTCCCATGGCCCTATAACCTGGCCAGTTTTCCCTGTCCTCTTTCATACACTGGCTCCTATTTCTTACATGCCAGGTTTCTTGCTGTTCCTTAAGCATGCCAATAAGCTTCCCATCAAGGTTTTTTCACCTGCCTGGAATTCTCTACCTCTATGTCCCTGCTTTGCCCATGCCCACACTTTGTTCCAATTGATGCTCAATTTTTATCTTTTCTCAGTAGCCTCTTTGTCCACTATATTTAAAATATTAATTTTGTCCACTATATTTAAAATATTAATTATCAGTACCACTGCCCTCATTCCGTGCTTCATTATTCTATTATTCATGCTACCACTATCTAACATGGTATATATTTTGCTTCTTAGTTTTACTTATTGTCTTCCTTCTTCTAGTGGGAAATAAATTCCATAAGGATAAAATGTTTCTGTTGCTATATTTAAAATTTTTGAGGCAATTATATTTGAGTAAAAATCATATATATTCATTCATCATATGTCATTTCAATGGGGCTAGACAGAATTGACATTTTTTCACAGATAATATGTTTGAACTATTTAATTGTTAGGAAAAGAATATCTGTAGGAATAAGGATATTGAAGTATATAATGCACGCTTAATGTTGATGCTTTATACACATATTTTATTTATACATATACATAATTATTTACTTATAGAATATTTTAAGTGGTTTTAAAAAAATAAAATTATAGCTTGAAAGATAGACAGCAATATGAAGGCAAAGAATATACTATAAAAGAGTGCAGACGGAGGGCTGGAGTTGTGGCTCAGTAGTAGAGCACTTGCCTGGCATGTATGAAGAAGCCCTATGTTTGATCCTCAGTGCTGCATATAAATAAATAAAATATCCTTTTACAACTAAAAAATATTTTTTAAAAAGAATGCAAATGGAACAAATAATAGTATGTCTACATTATTGCACAAACATTCTCACATTTTTTTAGTCTCTACCATTGCAATTTACTCTTTGCATTTCTTCTAGAGAAAGTTCTCTAGTTTGTGATGCAATGGCTTCCTTACTTAACCCACTTTTGTGAGGTTTGCTTTTATAACAAAGCGCTTGTGATCCTGAAAAATGTTAACACTCTCTAGTTCCTTCATCTGCCAAGGATAACCACACATAAAACATTAGAGATCCCCTTGTACAATTGCACCTATAACATTTAATTATAGATTGCTTTACACGCTTATATCTTCCTGGCTAGATGATAACTACTTGAAGTGCTTTATTTCATTTAGATTTCTAGCTATAGTATGGTCTTAGAGGGTGATAGATATTAAGTATTTTAGCTGAAAAGGACCATATAAAAATAAACACATGCATTGTATATGCTTGAAAGTAATAGTGCTAATGTTATTAACAAGCACACCACAGAACCTATACAATTCAGAGATTAATTTTAGGGGGTGCTGGAGGTTGAACCCTTGATTTTATGCATGCTAAGTATGCACTCTATCACTGAGATACTCTCCCAATCCCAAAAGGGTACATTTTTATATTCTTCAAAAGTCTCCCTTGGAAGCCAGAAATATTGGCATGATTTGCATTGTTGCTTTTTATTTTCTGAACTTCTTCTTTGTGATTGCTTTCAATATCTGAGCAAATTTTAAAATATCAATGACTCAAATTATCCTTTGAAGAAAGATTTGTTTTGGGAAAATTCAATTTGGAATTCAGTTTAGGGAATAAAGTGGGTATTATTTGGAATACAGAATAAATTGTGGTAATAATATAAGATTTATTTTTCTTTCATGTTACTTATAAACTGGCTTTGATTGTAAATTTCAATAAAATATTTCAATTAAGACAGCTAGGTAATTATAGCCTTCCAGAAAAATTACGTGGCAAAAGTCTTCCCCAAACCAAAATATCAAAAACAAAATTCCCAACTTTATTTGGATGTAAATATCTATTTTTAAAATGTTCATGAAAATATCTCAGATTCATTTTGAAATAATTTTACTTTTCCAAAAAGGCAAATTGAGATATCAACCATTATTAGATATTCTGCAATATCATCGGAAGACTATTTTAAAGCAACACACACTGGGAAAAAAATAGTCTAATCAAATCTTTATCTGAGCTGGGCATGGTGGCACATACTTGTAATCCCAGTGATTTGGGAGGCTGAGGAAGGAGGAAAATCCCAGTGATTTGGGAGGCTGAGGAAGGAGGAAAAAGTTCAAAGACAGCCTCAACAATTTAGCAAGTCTCTAAACAATTTGTTGAGATGCTGTCTCAAAATTTATTTATTTTATTAGTTGTTCAAGACAATACAATGATCTTGACATATCATACATTTGATTCAAATAGGGTATGAATTCTCATTTTTCCACGTGTACAGATTGCAGGATCACATTTGGTATACATCCATGTGCATACATACAGCAATCCTAGTGTCAGTGGTATTCTGCTGCCCTCCCTATTCCCCCCTCCTCTCCCCTCCCCTACCCTCCCATCCCTATTGTCTACCCATACTACTGTGACACTTATCTCTCTCTCTCTCTTTTTTTCCCCTTCCCTTCCCCCTCACACTATCATATATGTATTTTGTGAACCCATGAGGGTCTCCTTCCGTCTTCCGTGCATTTCCCCTTCTCCCTCCCTTTCCCTCCCTCCTCTTTTCCTTATTTCGTGGTAATCTTCTTCTCATGTTCTTCCTTCCTACTCTGTTTTGAGTCACCTCCCTTATATCAGTGAAGACATTCGGCATTTGTTTTTTAGGGTTTGGCTAACTTCGCTTAGCATAATTTGCTCTAGTGCCATCCATTTCCCTGCAAATGCCATGATTTTGTTATTTTTTACTGCTGAGTAATATTCCATTGTGTATAAATGCCACAATTTCTTAATCCATTCATCTGTTGAAGGGCATCTGGGTTGGTTCCACAGTCTAGCTATTGTGAATTGTGCTGCTATGAACATTGATGTAGCTGTGTCCCTGTAGTATGCTCTTTTTAGGTCTTTTGGGTATATATAAGAAGGGGAATAGTTGGGTCAAATGGTGGTTCCATTCCTAGCTTTCCAAGGAATCTCCATACTGCTCTCCAAATTGGCTGCACCAATTTGTAGTCCCACCAGCAATGTACAAGTGTACCTTTTTCTCCACATCCTCGCCATTGCCAGCACTTGTTGTTGTTTGACTTCATAATGGCTGCCATTTTACTGGAGTGAGATGGTATCTTAGAGTGGTTTTAATTTGCATTTCTCTGATAGCTAGAGATGGTGAGCATAATTTAAAAAAGAATTTTTTTTTAAAGGTCTAGGTTTGTGGCTCAGTGGTTAAGTGCCCCTGGGTTTAATCCTTAATACCCCAAACAAACAAACAAACAAAAAACTTTCTTGAAGTGAAAATGTGTTACAATCACTGTTTTGGTTTGAGTTGGAATGTCTCCCAAAGTCTTGTGTTGAATGCATGGATCCCAGTGTAGCAAGGTTCAGAGCTTCAGAGTTGCAGCTTTTAGTCAATGATTGGATCATGTGGTTTCTGACCTCATCAGTGGATTAATCCATAGTAACTGAATGAACTATTGCCTGGAATGGTTTATCTGGTCCCTTCCCCCGATACCCCTATCTACTCTCTTTTTCTCTTTCCTGGTTGGCAGGAACTGAAAAGTTTCCCTTTGCCTTGCCCTTCTGCCATGGTGCTCTGCCACACCTCAGACCTAAAGGAATAAAGTTGACCAACCATAAATTGATACCACTGGTAACAGAGCCAAAATAAATACTTCCTCCTATAAGTTCTTCTTGTCAAGTATTTTGGCCACAGTGACACAAAGCTGACTATTTTAACCACATGTGAAAGTAATTTCCTGCTAGTATATATCGGCTGATATTGTCAGAGGTGAGAAACCATTAGCTTTTGCTTCTTGTATATTTCTTGGACTTAAGTAATCAAGAGACCTAATAATATTTCTGATTTATCTTAGGTCACTGTACTTGATTTTCCTCTCCCAACACTCATCCACTTAACAGATAAAAAAATACTCAATATTAGCAAACACTTTGCTAATGGGAAACTTTAAGGTCTCATATGCAGCAATGATTATCATCTAAATAACTAATTATAGAAATCATATTAAACTTTGAGATAATAATTAATAAGATACAGATGTATGTAATTAGATGCCAAAAAAGAAGCACACAGGAAAGAAATATAAGAATTCAGATGTATGACAGCCTAAGTAATATGTGACAAATGAAAGATCTTGGGCTCGAGCTAAGTAGTTAACATTCTGGAAAGAGTAAAGTGGCATGAAAAATACATGGTAGGTCTTAAAGTTGGAAATGGGACAAAGAAAAGTATTGGGAATTTATGGGATGAATAATTAAATAGTTGGGAGTGTGAAGTAGGGAGTATGATATAGTTCAGATATAAAGTTTCCATTCTGTCTTATGAGATCTGAAAGACAACTGAGCATTTGTGGGGATGGCATAACTGGGAATTGGTATTTTAAAAGCATTAACATGTCTACAGAATGAAAAATCGACATGAGTAGAAAGAAATTATAAAAATAGAATTCCAAATAAAAGGCTATTGCTGAAACCATCTAATATTCTTCTCTGACTAAGCCTTTGGAGCCTCCACAGCTATGACTTCACACATTTGGATTTTGTCTCTGTCATAGCTGAAGCATGGCAGAGTCATTTCCTGCACCTATATGAGATATAACTAGCATAGGTAGATTTTTAAATGTGTGTTAGATTGAGACAGCACCTCAGACTAGGTCAAAAGGAATATTCTGTGTTGAAGCTGATTCTTCACAATTAAAACTTAAAAAACAAAACCAGGACTCATCTTTATTGACTGATTTATTAAAAGGAGCTCATTGTGAGATATATATATATATATATATATATATATATATATATATATATATATATATGAATGAAATCAATATATTCAGTTTTCAATGAGACTGTTTTCTACAGTACTTGGACTTACCATTGCCTTGTTATGCATTAAGCCTGATCACCATTCGCATAACTCGAGACTTATGATTCAATTAACAATGATAAGTTTTAGTTAGAAATAAAAAAGGAAAGAATGTGAGATACAGCAATGCTGATTAGATAAGTTGTCAGATAGCTATTAAAATTGTAGTGCTTTTTCAGATTCTTACAATTAAACTTGATCTGGTCAGAAAAGATTTTCTTACAGGTCTTTTTTCTTGAGTTTCTCAGATATATCCAACTAATAAAGTGGCCCAGAAATAATATACAAACAAGATTCTTTTGTTTGGGGGATTCCCTTTGAACACTTGAAAGTAGTGTTGTCTTCATAAATTTCTAATGTTCCAGTTAATGAAACTTGATAGTCATGAAACATTTTTTTTTCAATATTGCTTTTCTAACCCAGCCAGGATTATTTTAGCCTCCTTCTTTGCCAAATTGAAAACTGCAGAAATTTGGCTAAGTTTTTCATCATGGAGTTAATAGGCCTTGAGTCTGCCTGCCTGCCAGTATGAGGTTTAGATAATGGAGAACCTCCCTTAGGAGGTAATTGACACTGAATTATTAGAAGCATGAGATTAATTATGTTGTTAAAGCATCCTGGGATCCATCTGTGACTTTCAAAACCCCTGGTCTGTCTAGTTCAGTTATGGGATCAGACACAAGGACAGCCCCAGGGGGGTGGCACACCAAGGAAGGTAACTTTCTAAACACAATGTTTTTTTTTTTTTAAATGGATAATTTCTTTTCTTTTATTTTTTTTATTGTTGGTTGTTCAAAACATTACATAGTTCTTGATATATCATCTTACACACTTTGCTTCAAGTGGGTTATGAACTCCCATTTTTAGCCCATATACAGATTGCAGAATCACATCAATTACACATCCATTGATTTACATATTGCCATACTAGTGACTGTCGTGTTCTGCTACCTTTCCTATCCTCTACTATCCCCCCTCCCCTCCCCTCCCCTCCCCTCTTCTCTCTCTACCCCCTCTACTGACCTACATTTCTCCCCCTTGTATTATTTTTCCCTTTCCCCTCATTTCCTCTTGTATGTTCTTTTGAATAACCCTGAGGGTCTCCTTCCATTTCCATGCAATTTCCCTTTTCTCTCCCTTTCCCTCCCACCTCTCATCTCTGTTTAATGTTAATCTTCTTCTCATGCTCTTCGTCCCTACTCTGTTCTTAGTTACTCTCCTTATATCAAAGAAAACATTTGGCATTTGTTTTTTAGGGATTGGCTAGCTTCACTTAGCATAATCTGCTCTAGTGCCATCCATTTCCCTGCAAATTCTATGATTTTGTCATTTTTTAATGCAGAGTAATACTCCATTGTGTATAAATGCCACATTTTTTAAATCCATTCGTCTATTGAAGGGCATCTGGGTTGGTTCCACAGTCTTGCTATTGTGAATTGAGCTGCTATGAACATCGATGTAGCAGTGTCCCTAAAGACCTAAACACAATGTTAATGTACGTGAAAAAGAATGACAAATCACAGGCAGTGCTTCTTAAGATGGGCCAACAACCATGAGAATATGAAGACAGGAGAAACATCGAAATCATCAGTATTAATAATTTTTATTGACAACTCTGACTCACCTCATTTCTTTGGATAATTTAATAGCAGAAGTTCTTTTTCCTAAGAGTGTATAAAAATGCTTCCCAAGTTTAGACTTACAAAGCAGTTGTAATATACCACTAATCATATTTTGTGCCTTCAGTGTTAATGAAAATTTCTACAGTTCTTTTTCACTAACTTGTTGGCCTAAAATTGGACCTTCTTCATCCTAAAGTTGTATGTTTTGGTAAAAAGCAAATACTGCCTGCTGTATAATAAATATTTCATGGGGTGCCTCCACTGCATTGCCACTAATGATCAGTTCTTCAGTGCCCACATAGCACTGCAATTAATATTCTCTATAAACTCTGAAATTTTGAGGGATATGGTCCTCAAAGATCCCACTGACCTAGGAGTTGCTGTGAATTTCTTCAGTGTGATGAAACAGGCAATGATTGTTCATCAGCAAGGAAGTGAAATCCACCACCTGCTTCTGCCAGGACACTACTGCCTCATTCATTCATTGGACCAGTTCATGGCAATCTTTAGTCTCCCCAGGCAAACTGTTCATTCTGCAGTTTCAGCAGAGTCCTTTCAGAGGAAATGAGTCAGAGACATTTAACAAAAATCAAATACAATTCTTTGGAAGTTGTATTAGTCAGGGTTCTCTAGATGAACAGAATTAACAGACAGTATAATTACAAAAAATATTAGGTTGGCTCATGCACCCAGAAGCTGGAGAGTCCACAATGGCCATCTGCATCCTGGGGAGCTGGAAGAACCAGTAGATACACAGTCCAAGAGGCTGAAGCCTCAGAACAAGAAGGATCAATGGTGCTAACCTAGTCTGAGACCTAAGCCTTCTGGAGAATCAGTGTCAGAGTCTTCTTTGGAAGAGTGATGAAGTGAGAGTACGATATCCTCAGGTGATTGCTTTAGCAATCAAGAACCCCTTCAAGAAGAATAGAGGGGCGGGGGTTGTGGCTCAGTGGTAGAATGCTTGCCTAGCATGTGTGAGGCACAGGATTCAATTCTCAGCACTGCATATAGATAGATAAAATAAAGGTCCATTGACAACTATAAAATGTTAGAAAGAAGAAGAACAATGGAACTTGCACCAGCTGCTGCTTCTTTGTTCTTTCAACTTTTATTCAATCCAAGCCCTTATCCTATTAGTCCATGCTGTCCACCTCAGAGAGGGTCTCCATTTCAGTTGGCTTCCACATGCTGATCATTCCTAGACATACCTCACTGTCATACCCATTATCCTCTTCATCCTTGGCATCTGTAACTCAATCAAGTTGACAATTCAAATTAACCATTATAAAAGGGGTACCTGTTTCCTTACCACAAATTAAGTTAGGAGGAAGCTTACACCATGCTCCCTTCCAGCTCTTGAGATGGGAAGAACCTCTGTCACCATTTCTACCTGCCCTTCGACATCTAAGGTGAACAGATAATAATTATAATTAATGCTTGACATTTAGTAAGGTTTAAATGTCATTTTAAAATTACCAATAGTTCAACACTTTCACAATCAGGTAAACTAAAAGAAATCAATTAAAACAATTAGTACAAAGTGCATCTGCATTCATGGTATTTTGGTAAATCTCATTATAGTATTAACCAAATAAGAACATTGCCATTAAGCCAGTGCACTGAAGTTTTAAGAAAAACTTACTGATACCTTTGCAAAATTTATTATCAAAATTGTATGCATAGAAAGTTGATATTAAATGACATCAATAAAATTTCAAATATCAAGAAGAAACAATTTCTAATTCACCCTCTAGAGGAATTCAAATTCCTACTTGGACTATTGTGTATTGCTTAACAATGGGGATACTTTCTGAGAAGTGTGATGTTAGGCAATGTCATTGTTGTGTGAACACCACAGATCAGACTTACACAAACTGAGTTGGTGTAGGCTAGTAACCCCACACAGTCCCTGGATGCAATCAAGAGCTGCAGTGAACATAAGCCATGTGTGACTTTTCCTGATATAAGATGGTATACTGTTTTACAGTGCATTTTTTTTTTTTTTTAAACAAGAGTATTTTCTAGAATGATATTTGAAAACTATTACTGTCGATTCTTGAAAAACATGAGTTCACTTACATAAGTGCTGCAGTCCAGCTGCAGCAAAATAACCGGGGGGTGACGAACAACTTGTGTAGATTGATACAGCAGGAGTGGAAGCCATTTATTGTAGGACAACAGAGGTATTTATACATTCCACACAGCTTATCTTAATTAGCATAAACTAGATACATCAGTCAACCAATAAGGAATCTCCACACTTAATGGCTCGCTGGCATTACTTCACAAACCACTCCCTCTGGCAAAATGCCAGGCGCCATCCAGACTTGTTTACAGACTCTAACATTTGCCAGGCGCCATCCTGACTTATTTACAGACTCTAACACATAAGTATTTTTTTAGATTTGCAGCAATTTGAAAAAAAATGCAGATGAACACAAAGACTAGAAATATCAAAAAAATAAGAAAATTTTATGCATCATGAGTGCATAAAGTCCACGTAGATAAGACTGTTTTATCATTTACCACACAAAATATACATAGATCTATTACAAAGTTGAAATTTATCAAAATTTACCCACCTACTTACAGACCATTCATGGCACCATTCACAGTAGATAGAAATAAATAATGTAAATATACAATAAATATCAAACATACAATAAATAACTGCATAAATGAGCTGTAGCAATACTTTGCTACTATAATAATTTAGTAGCTACCTCCTGTTTTCAACTGCAGGGAGTCAAAGTGTTTGTCTGGTTTTTTAGCTTCCTGAGGTTTTTGAACCTCTACCATCTGCATTGTTTGAGGGTATTGAACAGTTATGTGTTTACTGTATAGTACTACATAATCCAGGAATAAGGTTATGTATTATCAAGTATTATTTACCATACATAATTAAGTGTGTTAATTTTTATACAACTGGCAGCATGGTAGGTTCATTTTAACCAACATCACCAAAAATATGTGAGTTATGTGTTGCATCACAATGTTGTAACAGTGATGATATTAGCTAGTGATAGGAGTCTTTCAATTCCATAATGATTTTCTGGGACCACCATCATACATACAGCCTGTAGTTGTGAAAATATCAACATGTAGTATATGACTATACTTTGTCCTTTGGCATCTTTAAGTTGCAGCCCTTTGGTCTGTTTATATGGTTAAAAAAATAATTAACTGAATTCTGAAACGTAAATTGCATCTTGTCTTGTAGTGTCACTCCATATACCATGAAACACTCCAGTGTGACAATGACCTCAAAAACTTCTACACCTGAAATACATTCGCTTTTCTGTCTAATTGAAAAGGTAGTAGGCAGAAAGTAAGTATTTTGGCCAAAACCTGAAAGCTTTCTTTCAGACAAGTTATTACATATGCTCATATACTATATCTTAAATTTTAAATATTTATTAATTTCCAGAAAGTAGAAATAAAACCTCAATCAAATTTTCCATTAATTATTATTCAAATGATCACATTTCTCTCCTTGGGAAAAGTATTATAAAAGAAAAAGGGGCTGGGGATGTGGCTCAAGCGGTAACGCACTCGCCTGGCATGCGCAGGGCGCTGGGTTTGATCCTCAAGCACCACATAAAATAAAATAAAGATGTTGTGTCCATCGAAAACTGAAAAATAAATATTAAAAATTCTCTCTCTCTCTTCTCTCTTTCTCTTTAAAAAAAAGAAAGAGACAAGATTGTGTTTTCTTTAAATTACTTTTTAAAATATAAATACACATTTCCAGTGAAGCTGTAATCAAGAGATGTAAGGTTTAACTTGAAGGTGGAAAAAAATAGGTTGACCAGTGTCAGTGAAAGTCAGGAAGAGACCCAGTGGCTTCCAGATAATGAAAGACAAAGGTAAAGAGGCAGATCTTACAAGCAAATGGAGGAAATGGTGCCTCAGGACAGAAAAGGAAAGAACAAATAGCATGGCTTTCATTGAGAAAATACTCTTTGAGTTCCAAAAAATATTTGAATTCTGGTTTGGAAACTGCATCCTAAAAAAACACACAAATTGACTACTCTTAGTGCTGTTTTTTTAAAAATACACATTATTGAAATTATAATGTTTGTACTAATTCACTATAAAGAATAGTATTCATTATGGCACAGTTACCAGTGTGAAGAATGCCCAATTACAATTTACCGCAAATGCAAAGATACTGAAGTACAAAATGAATCCAAATTAAACCAAAACACACACACACAACAACAACAACAACAACAAAATAATCCAAAAACCAAAGCCTTACTTACACAATGATCAAAATCAAAGGACAACCATATGGCCAAGAGTTCATATTGGAAAGATTACAGTTTAATCTTTAGCTTAGGCACAGCATGTTAAATGTAATTCTAAAAAGGAGCACAACGCCCTTACTTCTGTAAGTTGTTTCTGAGTATTTATTTCTTCAGTGACTAAGCCTCATCTCTGCTTTTTCAGAAAATCCATTATCTGTATTAATCCCCATACAGTTTAGAAATCCACCTTGGGCCATCAAGAACAGGGCCCCAGATTCCTCACAGTGACCTACTTTTATTGGACTGTTGTTTAGGAGTTTGAGTTTAGTAGCCTTTTCATTTCTGTTGTATCCCAGAATGGCTTGTTTATAATCACTTGGGATATAGAAAGGCAACATCTCCTGAAGGATAAACTGGAAGGAAAACGATATTTGCCCCACTCTCTCCATGACACAGGCACTTACATGTTGACAGTTTGGAAATATATTTCTCTCTTTTTTCTTAAAGGAGCACTTGCCAGTGTTACTGGTAGGAAATATTCCTTGTTCAAATTGTATTAACTAAAGTGTAGAATTACAAATAATCCCAGGTTATATAATATGATTGCCCTAGCCAGAAAACCACCTGGTTCATACATATACACACACCTTCAGCACAACCTCATATCCATACCCACTAGGGATAGGCTCATTATAGTGGTTACATCTCCTTTGGAAAGTAGGTCATATCTGAACAAGCAGCATTAACATGCATCTATAATGGAGATAGAAAACATTTTGAAAGTAAGGGTGAAACAGTAGAAATTCTCAAGGTACTCTTAACCAGTGATTCTTTTATTCATCTGAATATCCTCTAGGGAAAGATGTCAGCCAGAATTTAGGGCAACTGGAATATTTCCCACACACTGTGGAATATTTCAAATTGTTCAGTCTTGTTTATTGGAAGCTACGTATTGATTAGGAATATTGAATTGGGGAGGGGGTTGGAAAGTACATTCATTGCTTAGAGCTGTTGTAACATTCCACACACTTGGTTGCTTAAAACTATAGAAATTTATTCCCTCATAGTTCTGGTGGTCAGAGTCTAAAATCAAGATGTGAGCAGGACTTGAGTCTTCGCAGAAGTTCTATGGAAGAATTCATTCTATGTCTGGCTAGTGGTCACATCACTCCAATACCTTGTTTTCACATTTCTCTTGGGATTCTACCAGATTATCTAGGATGATCTCATCTCAAAATCCATATTTTAATTAAATTTAAAAGATCTATCCTTCCCCACAATAAGGTAATGTTTGTATATTTGTGGGATTAGAGGATGGGCATACCTTTTGTAGGCCACCATTTATAGCACTATAGGAAGGGAGACATTCACTTTTAGTTTGTGTTATGGCTTCTTTCCTTCCTTCCTTCCTTTCTTTCTTTCTTTTTCTTTTACTGATCTAGGTCTCAAAGTTAAATATACAATGCTTCTATACAGACAAAAATACCAATTTTTCTTTCTCAGTATGAATTTTTACTTAGTTTGTGCCTAGCTATGGCAGGTATAATACTTTGTTTCTATTAGTCACTTTCCTGTGGAGAACACTATTCCTTGGTGATAATGAGAAAAATCTGAGGATTATCTCAGAACACAGTGACTTTGTATGTCTCAAAGGACCTTGAAATGAGGATTTTAGAGGTGAAGTCAAATGGGCACAAGAAAGATGTCATATATACTTCAACACTGCCAGATCCCTGTTGGGTTATTGACCGACTTCCTCTAGCAGAATTAGCAAGGAAGCATCTATGAAGCTGTTATAATGGTGATATTAAATGTTTCTATTTTATAAAAGCTTCTACTTAGAACCATTGTACAAATATCCTGTTGACTGGTAAAAATGGGAATACAGTATAATCCTTTTATTATGGCCTGCCAAATTTAACAAAATGCCGGTTGTATTGCATTAGAACTAGTGTCCCTTGGTTTAAAATGTGCTTGGCATGAGCTAAAAGTGCCCTTCTCCCTCTAGGTGGTTTTTCTAACATGAACTTCTTTTAACAAGTCTCTAGGGAAGTTCTCTTGTTTTACTTATTGTTCTGTTTTATCTTTTCCTCAGTTTGTCATGGGTATTTATTTTCCCATAAACAGTCAGTTCACAATATCAAAGAAAACATTTATGAGTTTTTTTTTTTTTTTTTAAATTAAGGATGTTGGGGCTAGGGTTGTGGCTTAGTGGTAAAGTGCTCGCCTAGCACATGCAAGGCCCTGGGTTCGATCCTCAGCACCACATATAAATAAATAAAATGAAGGTATGTGTCCAACTACAACTGAAAAATAAATATTTTAAACACAATTAAAGATGTTAGCTGGTGTTGGTACATACCTGTAATGTCAGCAGCTCCAGAGACTGAGGCAGGGGGATCACGAGTTGAAAGCCAGCCTCAGCAATGGCAAGCCCTGAGTAGCTCAATGACACCCTGTCTCTAAATAAAATACAAAATAGGGCTGGGGATGTGGCTCACTGGTTGAATGCCCCTGAGTTCAATCCCCAGTACCAAAAAAATAAATTAATTAATTAAGAATGTTTGTTTTTATATTTACATATACAAAAATTATAGTGAAAAATAATGCTACATGACACCAAAGTAAAGGGTTTTTGTATTCTTGCTATTATATATAGTTAGGAATTATTGTGGATATGCCCAAGGACGTATGAGTCTGAAAGAAGGGCCTTTAGGCAATGAGGAGAACATCCATATTCAACCTAAATCTAAAGATGCTAAATATCATTCCTAAGTTGAATTTAAAATATCTTTGTTTAGTGGGGAAGGTTCCTATTTTTAATTTAAAATCTTATTAATGTCTAGCTAGTAATTAAATATAAATAGACATTGAATCCTAAAAGTTGGGCTAAATTTCTATTTGTTTTTTAGCAAAACCAGAGTTATATCATGTAGAAAATTGAAAGGTGCTCTTGACATGGAGGTAGTAAGAAGTATTTATGAGGACCTAAATAATAATAAAGATATCTGCTGTTTTCATGATAATTGTTTTATTCCATCCTGATCAGTTCCCTAAGCTCTTTTTGATGTTATTTTTTTTAGCAGATCATAATAATTTTGCACATCATTGCATCAGATGATCATAAGAAATGTGTCCTTCATAACATCACAGATCAAGTGAAGGTCCCCATGAGTCTCCCTTTAATCAGTTTTAATGACTTGAAGAAAGGAAATCCCTTTGAACTAGGGTTATCTGAAAAATGTTCAAGTGCAATTTTTAAAAAAATGACATATTTTCTTCTAACCTTTAACATTGTGGGAAATAATTTGCCATTAATATTTAGGTGATATCCCATATAAGCAGAGATGAAGGCTGCTTTATTTTGAATTTTCAGACATCATGCATATCTGGAGAGAGAGAGAGAGAGAGAGAGAGAGAGAGAGAGAGAGAGAGAGAGAGAGAGAGAGAATTTTTTTTATTTTTTAGTTTTCTTTGTTTGTATGTGGTGCTGAGGATCGAACCCTGGCCGCATTCATGCCAGGCTAGCGCACTACCGCTTGAGCCACATCCCCAGCCCACATATCTGGATCTTTAATGAATCGGAATCACATGTTAACAGCATATTCTGACCATCATAAAATCTTCTTGCTTACTCATACCCTGTTTTTATACCAAACTACAACTGAAAACTTACTTTCCTATAATCTTCCTGTCTCTACCTTTCTTCCATTCAAAACTCTAAAAGCTTTTTTAAAAAATTTACTTCATTTCATTTCCCAGGACTTCCCTTTTCCCTCTCCTCTTCCCTCCTCCACTTCCTCCCTGACTCTACTGCTCTCCCTTCTGTTTATTATCATAAAGAATCCCACTTTTATGTATAAGTATACTGTACCAATTAAAAATGGAGCTCTACAATCTTATTCTTCATCTCTCACAGCTTTTAAGAAAAGAGAAAGAGAATCATTTCCAGGATGATCTAAGTCATGCTTAAAAGTGGATGAGTACACTGTCGTGCTCACAAAGCCAAGGCAAAGTGCTCACTAGCAGCTTTTACTGCTTGGTCCACAGAGCAGATACATTTTGATTTCTGTGCACATTTAAAATATGTAAAGTCTAATGCAACTCTTGGGGCTCATGTGAAAAAAAAAATTGCAAGATCCATGCCATGTTTAGCATTTTCCTGTTTTAATCTAACGTAGTTAGAGATGAAATGAAAACTTATTCTAAGTGTGGAATCATCTTATGCTACAAATGATTTCTTTAAAATAATTTGAAATCTTGAAAATTCTAAAAACATGTCAGTTTATGGCAATTTAATGACATTAAGATAAGAGCAATTCATTAATCACTCAAGTCCATTTAGCAGAAAAAATTGATAAAGTGTTAATCTTTTATATCTTTATGCATTATTGCTGAGAGCCACAGCCAAGTCGGAATGGCCCCTGGCATTTTGCCAATAGTAGTGGTTGAGAGGCGAGCCATTAAGATAATGCTGAATTGATTCAATTGTATATTAGACCTTTACTGTCCGCCTTGGCCCATACTTTGGAGTTCTCGCGCTACTTTGGATTCCTGGAGAGTTCCCATTGGTTGGGGATTCCTGGAGAGTTCCCATTGGTTGGGGAAGTGCCGGAGGAGGGATTTCTGGTTGGTGGTTCCTGGAGGAGCCGCGTGCGTGGTGTTCGGGAGAGTTCCAGGGGAGTGTGTGTGGAGGGTGCTGGTGGGGTTCAGAAATAAAGTTTGTTCCTGCTTCAGTGGCTTGTGATTTGTGCCCAGCCAGACTGTGGCACATTATCTTAGATTTCTAACTTAAAATGACAAACAATGACAATGATTTGGGAAGTAAGGGCCATTTCCATGCCTACTTTCATTACAATCAAATCCCTTTTTTTATTTCTGATTTTCTAGACTCTGCTATCACAAATTTATGTATTAACTTATGTCATGTGGCCATAAGTTGTTGGAGAGACTGTGGATTTGGAGAGTTAGTCTAGATTTGGGTCCCTATTTAGGTTTGGTTGGTTTCTAGTGTTCTAGTGCTATAGATTTGGGCAAATTACTTTAACTAATTACTTCAATTTAGAAAAATACCTAACTTGCATGGGAGAGCTAAGGTTTTATATATATATATATATATATATATATATATATATATATTCTTGTTTATATATATATATATATTCTTGTTTATATATATATATATATATATTCTTGTTTATATATATATATATATTCTTGTTTATATATATATATATATATATATATATATATATATATATATTCTTGTTTATATATATATATATATATATTGTGTGTGTATGTATGGCTGTATATATTTGCTCTTGTTTAATGCAGAATATCTTCAAATAGTCATTTAATTTCTAAAATGTAAGGGCAAGCAAACTGAAGTAAAATATGTATTTAGGATAGCAAAATACTCTGTCTTATATTTTCCTAAGTGATTCCTTTTGTGTGTGTGTGTGTGTGTGTGTGTGTGTGGTGCTGGGGATTGAACCCAGGGCCTTAGGCATGCAAGGTTAAGTGATGATTTTTTTTTAATATATGACAGTGGAATACATTAGAATTCTTATTACATATATAGAACACAATTTTTCATATCTTTGTATATAAAGTATGTTCACACCAATTCATGTTTTTATACATGTACTTTTTTGCATTACAATTCTTATTACACATATATACCACAATTTTTCCTATCTCTGTTTATATATAAAGTAGGTTGACACCCAATTCGTGTCTTCATACATGTACTTTGGATAATGATGTCCATCACATTCCACCATCCTTGCTAATCCCCTGCCTCCTCCCTTTCCCTCCCTCCCCTCTTCCCTATCTAGAATTCATCCATTTGGGGAAGAATTTAAAAAGTGTTTTGTCATATGATATGTTTGCTTTTACAGAAATATAATTTTCTATTTTATTATCATTGTTTTTGAGTGAATAAAACTTAAAAATTACATTAACAAACTGTTAACCATTTTAAGGCATAAAATCAGTTAAGTCTGCTGTAAATTGTAAAATAAAAGCAAGTTTTCTAAATACACTATTTAGTAACTTCATATGTATCAGATGCATATATTGGAGCAGATTGTACTTTTAATTGTTTTCATGAAAGTAGAAAAATGATTTAAAACTGGGTAGAAAGGGATATTTTTGATATGATCATGAGGGAGAGGAGAATATTCTCAGTCCTATGTAAGCCTCTTATAAACCAGATCAATATAATACCTGGATTATTATTTTATTTCTACTCAGTCAGCTTTGACTCTAAATTAGTTGGTGGTTTATGGAAAATATAGCAAGAACATTTTAAAGTTCAAAGTAAAATTACAACTAAAGTTAGAATTTAAAAAAACACAGAGCTCTAGGAATATGAAATTAAGTCAGCAAAATCCTAGTTAAAGAATTGATTTTTAGGGTAAGAGGAATAGGGAAAGGTTGGTTGATGGGTATAAAGTTATAGTTAGAGGAGATTTTGTTGTGCTGTTGCACAGTAAGGTGGCTATCAATAATGATAATATACTTCACATTTCAAAAAACTAGTAAAAGGATTTTGAATGTGCTTAGCATAAAGAAATGACAGATGTTAGAGAAGATAGATTTTAATCTGAATTAAACATTGCACAATGTATACATGTATCAAAAATCATGTGGAACTCCATTAATATATACAATTTTCATGTTTTCAAAAGTGTCAGTTAAATACAGTTTATTTAAATGAAACATAAATGTATTTATAAAATATTATATGTTTCTATAGTTGGGAAAATAATTTAGCAAGAAGTGAACAGTACAAAAATGAAATTAAGAAAGTGATCCCATTTAGAATTTCATCAAAAAGAATAAAATATTTACAGTAAATTTAAACCAAGAAGTATAAAATTTATACTTGAAAAATTAGAAAGTATTGTTGAAAGACATTAAAGAGGACCTAAATAAGTGGAGGAACATTCCATGATCTGTACTTAAAGACAATATTGTTAAGATACAATACTACAAACCTATATATAGATTAAATGCAATCTCTGTCAAACTCTTGGATGATTTCTTTGCAGAAACTGACAATGTGATCCTTTAATTCAAATGGATGTCCATAGAACACAGAAATACTAGAACATTCTTGAAAAAGAACAATGTTGACATATTCACATTTCCCAATTTCAGAATTTACCACAGAACCACAATAACCAAGACAGTGTGGTGTTGACCTAAGAATAAATATATTTAGAGAAGTGCAACAGTGCTAGAGCCTAAATGCACAACCTTGAATTTACAATCAATTATTCAGTTATGTTTCGGCAAATGTGCATTCTGTTGCTAAAGAACAGTGTTTTCAACAAATGGCTAAATTGGGAGACCCAACATGGCAGCGGGCGGGGAGGCAGCGCCTTCAGTACCTCCTCAATAACGGGGTCATAGAGATGCATCAATACACTTAGATTCTACCTGCTGAGAAACTTCTAGCAAAATTCCGCTGAAGTGAGACAACCAGGAATTAGTAGGAGTATTGGAGGTGACAGTTTGCCCCAGACAAGTGAATCTCCGCCACATGGCGCGGAGGTCCAGACCCGCCAGCCGCCGCCGCCCACGCGGCCCAGCGACCAGCAGCCACCGCCTGCGTGGCTCAGTGACCAGCCTCCAAGGCGCGGCTCAGGAGGCGCGGCACAGGGACCCTATGAAGAGGTCTCTAACCAAGCCTTCATGAAATAGCAAATCGGGAACCGAAACCAACCGAGATTGGGTCAGACCAGAGACAGGCCAGTCCCACCCCTCCCTTCCGACACTCCGGCAAGGAGCCTGGGGCCTGCCATAGCAGAGAGGTGATGTCACCGGAGTTCCGCTGACGAGATTCCTTCCCAGCGGAATCCACTTTAGCAGGTGTGTGATTCCCACCTCCACCAGATACAAACAGCCGGGAAACCTCAAAAATCTCACCGTGGGCATGACTGTAGGGGCCGAGGGACTCCCGACCCCCAACTCCCCCGACCGCCAATGCAGTGGGCGTGATGGTAGGGGCGGAGGGAAGCAGAGGGCACTCCCGACCCCCAACTCCTCCTACCGCCAGCGGAGTGGACGGGACTGTAGGGGCCGAGGGAAACAGAGGGGATTCTCGATCCCCAACTCCCCTTACCACCAGCGGTGACACCTAAGGTCTTAGCCACCAGTTTCTGGGGGCGTGCCCACCAAAGGGGTCTGGAAAAATTAAACTGTTGGTTCCCAGATCACCGCTCCACAGCACTGGGGCTTAGATGAATGACAGAGAGAGTGCTTAGTCGTTCGGGAAATAGGGCATGTGGTGGGGCTGCAAGTGTAACCAAATCCTTGGGGAACAGCCTCCGGTGAGCAGGACCTGGCTGGCTGGCAGGAGGAAGGGGGGGAGGGGCCGGAGAAGTGAAAGGCTCTGGACTAACAGGATTGAGAGACTCTCAGGAGCCGCCTTACAGGGATTGCTGTCAGCATATAGAGGGCAGAAGCTCAGCTCAGAAGGCACAGCTCCGCCTACTGGAAGAGAAGAAAATGGATCTATAAGACTTCATTTTTTTTCTTTTTTCTTTTCTCCCCTTCTCCTTCTTTCTTTCTTTCTTTCTTTCTTTCTTTCTTTCTTTCCCTTTTCAAGTTTTATTGTTCTTTCCATTCTCCTCTAATCTATCTATCTCTCTCTCCTTCTTTCTTTTTAAGAGCACCTTCCTTTCCCTACCCCCCAACTTTCATCCCAAGCATTACGTCTTCCATTACGTGTAATTGTCTAAATGCAAATAGGTAAATGTTTTGAGGCTGTCTATAGGGCTCCTAAATACCTAGCTATTACCAAACACCCTGGTCCAATCGCCTGTTAATATCCCTCTTCAGTAGAGCAATATTCCAAAGTAGCCAAGACATACTAACCCTCAAACCATCATAGCACCTAACCTAAACATAAAGTCCTAAGACCAAACAACAAATCACTATATGCATACAGAATCCGGAAGCCTTTTATAAATTGAATGAATCAGCTTTAAAGTACAATAAAGCCCAACATTTCTAGGCATAGTCTCCCACCACAAAGGAGAGACCACAGAGATATACAAAACCAAAACAAATTTATAGGAGAAAACAGAAACACAGCAATTAAACAGAGTTGGAAAGTAATGTGAACAACATGAAAAAACAAGGGAAAAAAGGATTACAAACAATGCAGGACAACTTAAATCTACAGGAGAACCTAGAGGCATCAGAAAAATGGACAGAGAAAGAAGTCAAGGCATACCTGACTTAAATGGAATGGAATCTTAGAGAAGTCATGAGAGAGCAAGTCAAAACAATGAAAGAATACTTTGAAAACGAATTGCATAAGCAAATTCAAATTGCAAAGAAGGAACTCTACCAGGAGATAGAGATTAAAAAAAAAATCAAACAGTAATCCTAGAAATGCAGGAAACCATAAACCAAATTAAAAACTCAAACGAGAATATTACAAATAGACTAGATCAAATAGAAGTCAGAACATCAGATAATGAAGACAAAGTTAATCAACTCGAAAAGAATATAGTCAACGCAGAAAAGATGTTAAAAAATCACTAGCAATCCATGCAAGAGATATGGGATGTCATAAAAAATCCAAACTTGAGAGTCATTGGGATAGAAGAAGGTATAGAGGTTCAAACCAAAGGAATGAACAATCTGTTGAATGAAATAATCTTAGAAAACTTCCCAGATATGAAAGATGGAATGGATTGCCAAATCCTGGAAGCCTATAGGACCCCAAACATACAAAACCGAAATAGACCAACTCCAAGACACATAATTATGAAGATATCCAACATACAGAACAAGGAGAGAATATTAAAAGCTACGAGAGAAAGGAGGCAGATTACATTCAGGGGTAAACCAATTAGGTTAACGGCTGATTTTTCATCACAAACTTTGAAGGCGAGAAGATCCTGGAACAACGTATCTCAAACACTGAAAAATAATGGATTCCAACCAAGAATACTGTATCCAGTAAAATTAAGCTTCAGATTTGACAATGAAATTAAAATCTTTCACGATAAACAAAAGTTAAAATAATTTGCAGCCAAAAAACCAGCAATGCAAGGCATTTAGAGCAAAATACTACAAGAAGAGGAATTGAAAAATAGCACCCAAAACTAACAGTGGGAGGTATCTCAGTAAAGGGGGAGAAAAATAACCAAAGAGGAAAAACTAGCCAAATTAAAATAAATAAATAAATAAACATGACTGGAAGTACAAACCATATATCAATAGTAATCCTAAATATTAATGGCTTAAATTCACCAATCAAGAGACATAGACTAGTAACCTGGATTAAAAAAACAGATCCAACAATATGCTGCCTTCAGGAGACTCATATGAGAGGAAAAGACATACACAGGCTGAAGGTGAAAGGTTGGGAAAAATCATACCACTCACATGGTCCTCGGAAGCAAGCAGGAGTGGCCATACTCATATCAAATAAAATCAACTTCAAACCTAAGTTAATCAAAAGGGATAAAGAAGGACACTATATACTGTTAAAAGGAACCATTCACCAACAAGACATAACAATTATCAATATGTATGCACCAAACAATGGTGCTACAACGTTCATAAAACAAACTCTCCTCAAGTTAAGAGTCAAATAGACCACAACACAATAATTATGGGTGACTTCAACACACTGCTCTCTCCATTAGACAGATCCTCCAGACAAAAGCTGAATAAAGAAACTATAGAACTCAATAACACAATCAATAACCTAAACTTAATCGACATATATAGAATCTATCAACCATCATCAAGTGGATACACGTTCTTCTCAGCAGCACATGGGTCCTACTCAAAGATAGACCATATATTATACCATAGCGCAACTCTTAGTAAATATAAATCTGTGGAGATATTACCATGCATCTTATCTAATCATAATGGAATGAAACTGGAAATCAATGATAAAAGAAGGAAGGAAAAATCCTGCATCACCTGGAAAATAAACAATATGTTACTGAATGATCAATGGGTTACATAAGACATAAAAGAGGAAATCAAAAAATTCTTAGAGATAAATGACAATACAGACACAACATATCAGAATCTATGGGACACAATGAAAGCAGTTTTAAAAGGGAAATTCATTTCCTGGAGTTCATTCCTCAAAAAAATAAAAAAACAACAAAGAAATGAACTCACACTTCATCTCAAAACCCTAGAAAAGGAAGAGCAAAACAACAGCAAATGTAGTAGAAAACAAGAAATAATTAAAATCAGAGCAGAAATCAATGAAATTGAAAAAAAAAAATTGAAAAAATTGATAAAACCAAAAGTTGGTTCTTCAAAAAAATAAATAAAATTGACAGACCCTTAGCCATGCTAATGAAGAGGAGAGAGAACTCAAATTACTAACATACGGGATGAAAAAGGCAATATCACAACAGACACTACAGAAATACAGAAGATAATTAGAAAGTATTTTGAAACCCTATATTCCAATAAAATAGAAGATAGTGAAGATATCGATAAATTTTTTAAGTCTTACGATCTGCCCAGATTGAGTCAGGAAGACACACACAATTTAAACAGACCAATAACAAAGGAGGAAATAGAAAAAGCCATCAAAAGACTACCAACCAAGAAAAGCCCTGGACCGGAGGGGTATACAGCGGAGTTTTACAAAACCTTCAAAGAAGAACTAATACCAATACTTTTCAAGCTATTTCGAGAAATAGAAAAAAAAAGGAGCTCTTCCAAATTCATTCTATGAGGCCAACATCACTCTGATCCCGAAACCAGACAAAGACACTTCAAAGAAAGAAAACTACAGACCAATATCTCTAATGAACCTAGATACAAATATCCTCAATAAAATCCTGGCAAATCGAATACAAAAGCATATCAAAAAAATTGTGCACCATGATCAAGTAGGATTCATCAGTGGGATGCAAGGCTGGTTCAATATACGGAAATCAATAAATGTTATTCACCACATCAATAGGCTTAAAGATAAGAACCATATGATCATCTCAATAGATGCAGAAAAAGCATTTGACAAAGTACAGCATCCCTTTATGTTCAAAACACTAGAAAAACTAGGGATAACAGGAACTTACCTCAACATTGTAAAAGCTATATATGCTAAGCCTCAGGCTAGCATCATTCTAAAGGGAGAAAAACTAAAGGCATTCCCTCTAAAATCTGGAACAAGACAGGGATGCCCTCTCTCACCACTTCTGTTCAACATAGTTCTCGAAACACTGGCCAGAGCAATTAGACAGACGAAAGAAATTAAAGGCATCAAAATAGGAAAAGAAGAACTTAAATTATCACTATTTGCGGATGATATGATACTATATCTAACAGACCCAAAAGGGTCTACAAAGAAACTACTAGAGCTAATAAATGAATTCAGCAAAGTGGCAGGATATAAAATCAACACACATAAATCAAAGGCATTCCTGTATATCAGCAACAAAACTTCTGAAATGGAAATGAGGAAAACCACTCCATTCACAATATCCTCAAAAAAAAAAATAAATAAAATACTTGGGAATCAACCTAACAAAAGAGGTGAAAGTTTTATACAATGAAAACTAGAGAACCCTAAAGAGAGAGATAGAAGATCTTAGAAGATGGAAAAATGTACCCTGTTCATGGATAGGCAGAACCAACATCATCAAAATGGTGATATTACCCAAAGTTCTCTACAGGTTCAACGCAATACCAATCAAAATCCCAACGGCATTTCTTGTAGAAATAGATAAAGCTATCATGAAATTCATATGGAAAAACAAAAGACCCAGAATAGCAAAAGCAATTCTAAGCAGGAAGTGTGAATCTGGCTGTATAGCGATACCAGATTTCAAACTGAACTACAGAGCAATAGTAACAAAAACAGCATGGTACTGGTACCAAAACAGGCGGGTGGACCAATGGTACAGAATAGAGGACACAGAGACCAATCCACAAAATTACAACTTTCTTATATTTGATAAAGGCGCTAAAAGCATGCAATGGAGGAAGGATAGCATCTTCAACAAATGGTGCTGGGAAAACTGGAAATCCATATGCAACAAAATGAAACTGAACCCCTTTCTCTCACCATGCACAAAAGTTAACTCAAAATGGATCAAAGAGCTTGATATCAAATCAGAGACTCTGCATCTGATAGTAGAAAAAGTTGACTCCGATGTACATATTGTGGGGTCGGGCTCCAAATTCCTTAATAGGGCACCCATAGCCCAAGAGTTAATAACAAGAATAAACAAATGGGACTTACCTAAACTAAAAAGTTTTTTCTCAGCAAGAGAAACAATGAGAGAGGTAAATAGGGAGCCTACATCCTGGGAACAAATTTTTACTCCTCATACTTCAGATAGAGCCCTAATATCCAGAGTATACAAAGAACTCAAAAAATTAAACAATAAGATAACAAATAACCCTATCAACAAATGGGCCAAGGACCTGAACAGACACTTCTCAGAGGAGGACATACAATCAATCAACAAGTACATGAAAAAATGCTCACCATCTCTAGCAGTCAGAGAAATGCAAATCAAAACCACCCTAAGATACCATCTCACTCCAGTAAGATTGGCAGCCACTATGAAGTCAAACAACAATAAGTGCTGGCGAGGATGTGGGGAAAAGGGTACACTTGTACATTGCTGGTGGGACTGCAAATTGGTGAGGCCAATTTGGAAAGCAGTATGGAGATTCCTGGGAAACCTGGGAATGGATCCACCATTTGACCCAGCTATCGCCCTTCTCGGTCTATTCCCTGAGGACCTTAAAAGAGCGTACTATAGGGATACTGCCACATCAATGATCATAGTGGCACAATTCACAATAGCTAGACTGTGGAACCAACCTAGATGCCCTTCAATAGATGAATGGATAAAAAAAAAGTGTGGCATTTATACACAATGGAGTATTACGCAGCACTAAAAAACGACACAATCATGGAATTTGCAGGGAAATGGATGGCATTAGAGCAGATTATGCTAAGTGAAGCTAGCCAATCCCTAAAAAACAAATGCCAATGTCTTCTTTGATATTAGGAGAGAACTAAGAACAGAGCAGGGAGGAAGAGCATGAGGAAAAGATTAACATTAAACAGAGATGAGTGGTGGGAGGGAAAGGGAGAGAGAAGGGAAATTGCATCGAAATGAAAGGAGACCCTCATTGTTACACAAAATTACATATGAGAGGTTGTGAGGGGAATGGGGGAAAAATACTCGGGAGAGAATTGAATAACAGCAGATGGGGTAGAGAGGGAAGATGGGAGGGGAGGGGAGGGGGGATAGTAGGGGATAGGAAAGGTAGCAGAATACAACAGTCACTTATATGGCATTATGTAAAAATGTGGATGTGTAACCGATGTGATTCTGCAATTTGTATTTGGGGTAAAAATGGGAGTTCATAACCCACTTGAATCAAATGTATGAAAGATGATATGTCGTGAGCTTTGTAATGTTTTGAACAACCAATAAAAAAATGGCTAAATTGAGCTAATTAATATATAAAATAATTATCATATGTGTTAGTTCACATATTTTTGTGTGTGTGTGTGTGTGGTGACAACACTTAAAATCTATCCTCTTAGTGATTTCCAAGTATGCAGTATGATGTTTCTAAAAATAGTCTCCATTTTGCACAATAGGTACTTTGAATGCACCATTTCATATCATCCTTGCCTTAGCCCTCAGAGGTTGGTAGCAATATTCACATTTTTAGAGGATTAATAATTTACTTGAGATGGCACCCCCAGTACCAGAGTGGGATTCCAGTTGCCATTTTTCTTACCACAAATATCATGACTTTAATGATGACCCTGTATCATAGCTAGTAGTCAGATAGGTACTACTGGGGCTTGGAGATGTTGGAACGTTCTCCAAGAAGGAAGGATACTTTTAAATGGGTTAAGAATAAGCAAGAATTCTTTCCAGGTGGTGAGATGGCACACCATCCACAAGTGTGGGGAGAAGAGCGCATAGGGCTTGTAGAATGCAGTGAATGGTTTTGTTTTGCAGGAATCCAGGATGAGCTATATTCTTAGAATAGGGTTGGAGAATGAGATGTATATTATGATTACTTTGCTCTGTTTTCCATAAATAACTGAGCCATGTCTTCACAGAGTATCCACTTTTTCTTCTTCTTTATATAAGATCTAAAGATCTCCCTAAGTTCCTAGAAAATATTTTTAGATATCTCTTCAGAATGTGAGACAGATAAACATTTTAAAATGGGCTCATGGAGAAAAAACCTTAGTAAATAAAGACTTGTGAAAACAACAAGTTATTGCTGAGAGCCATTGCCAAGTAGGTATGATGCATGGCATGACCCAGGTCATTTGCAGTGACATTGCATGTATGCTTGAGTAAGGTGACCTTGCTCAAGGACCAGGGTGGATCCAGGTTTAGGGTGTATCCTGCTGGGATTAGGGAGTATCCTGCTCCTTGGGTTTAGGGTGGTTCCAGGTTTAAGGTGTACCCTGCTGGGAATAGGGCGTATCCTGCTACCTCAAGTGCCCGCCTGCTCCTTGAGTTCCCGTTGAGTTCTCGAGGGATTCAGAGAGTATTTGGGATTCAGAGCCTGGTGGAGTACGTGAATTTTGCCCAGAACGTGGATTTGCCCCAGAATGTGATTGCAGAGTGCCAGTGTGAGTTCGGGAATAAAGAATTGCTGTTTGAATCTACAAGGCTGTGAGTGGCTCATGATTTTGTGCCCAGCCAGACTGCGGCATTTGGTGGCCCGTACAGGGAACGTCTGAAACTTGGAGGTAAGTGAAATTACTCGCCCCTGAAGGAGAGCGAAAGAATGGGTGACCATTTCAAAAAACAATGTGTTCTTGTTTTGATTTATTTTGTTTTTGTTTCAAGCTGCCTATCCCTAGAAATTTCTCAGGCAAACTGGGAAAAATGGTTGGCTCAAAGTTTGAAGTTGTTCACCCCTGAGGAAGAGAAATTGTTAGAGAAAGGAGGCACCCCAGTAAGACCAAGAACAGTTAGGGCATATGTTGATACAATACAAAAATGTAGCACATGGCTTTTTAAAGACGAGTTGTTAAATATATCAATGGGACCATCATGGTATCCTGTAGAAGGATTTTTCTTCAACAAGAAAGAGATGTCTAGTTCTGTTTATTACATTTGTCTAAGATCTTGGTTTTTACATACATCTGATTAATTTACAAAGCTAAAGTGTTAAAATATCAATCACTAAATATAAAATCAAGTACTCTTTACTTATTAAGTTACATAAGGTAATATATTTAAAATTATGTGTGTTTTCATAAATTAGTAAATAGAAAAAAGGTTTAATATTGCTTTGGTCTGTGTCTTTGCTGAAACAAAGTTACTAAGTGTTAAGATTCTATCATGTGTAATTTATATACAAAGAGTATAAGAAGTTTCAGTTGGGTTTCAATTATAGTATTATAGTACCATAAAAAAAATGAAAGTATTTCATCTTATTAAAGTGGAGTAATTTGTCTAAATCAGAAATTTTATGAGAGTTGTTTCAGAATGTGAATTTATAGAAAGGGTTAATGGCTACAAAAGAGATATAAAAAGATTCAAAATGTGGAAATATATTTTAATATGGAAGGTTAAAAGAAAAAGAAATGTTTCTAGATGAGATAATCTCTGTGTGGTAAAGTAAAAAGTTGTAAAATGCCATTTAAAAAGATTTTGAGGAAACTAGACTTACTTTAAAAGCTTGAGAAAGGAAGAAAGAAGAAAAAGGTATTTGTACATGGCAGATTGAGACAAAGCTTCTTAATGGAGTTAAAAAAAAAGCCTTTGGTTGAAGGGCAGCCATGTAAACTAACATTGAAGCGATTTATTTTTTTTTTTTTTAATTTTTTTTTTTTTTTTAAAGAGAGAGTGAGAGAGAGAAAGAATTTTAATATTTATTTTTTAGTATTTGGCAGACACAACATCTTTGTTTGTATGTGGTGCTGAGGATTGAACCCGGGCCGCACGCATGCCAGGCGAGCGCGCTACCGCTTGAGCCACATCCCCAGCCCCAATTGAAGCGATTTAAACAAAATCTAAGCCTCGTTTAAAAGAGTAAAGCTGTAGGTGGTGAAAAAGTACATTTAAAAGTACAGTATAGATGATAATTGGAAGGCTTTAAAAGGTTAAATTGAAGGTAATCAAGATGCCTTCATGGCGGAAAAAGATTGCGTCATTTGAAGCCTAGTTAATCTTAAAAGCATTACTTAAAAAAAAAAAAAAAAAAAAAAAAGCCATGAAAATGGGAAGATAATAGGATAAAAGCAATTTGGAGAAAGAATATTAGAAATTTGAAGTGAAAAATCTTTGAAGACAGAAGTACAGGAAGGTGAAAAAAAATTAGAAAAGATGTAGGAAGATAAAAAAGATGTAGGAAGACAAGAATTTTAAACCCACAAAATAGGATAGACTCCTCCGCTTTGAACTGCTTGCAGAACTTGCCTGGACTATGAACTATCGTTTGGTGCAGCGAATTGTGGTAGTGCTGGCATATCTTTGCTGATGGTGTCACCAGTGATGCAATTTTTCCAAAGGAGCCGTCAATTGGCTTGGTGTCGTGGCATTTCTGTATCCTCCTCCCTTCTGCTAGTGATGATCTAAAATTTGGGGACCAACAGAGGTGAGGCAAAGAACCTCACCCCCCCACTGGCAACAAGGCCAAATTTGGGGGCCAACAGAGGTGAGGCAAGAACCTCACCCCCCCACTGGTGCATAGGCCTATCCACAAGTATGGCTGTATGCTGGACTGGTAGTCAGTGACGGGTATGATCCAATTGCAGTGGTATCAACCTAAGACAGGAGACTGACGCCTAGAGGTCAGTTTTTCCCATGACGGGTAAGAACCATATGTTGAATTGGACAACCTACCAGGCACGGTCCTTAAGCCACATTGCTTGTTGTTTAATTAATCAGAAGGGGGAAGATGCTGAGAGCCATTGCCAAGTAGGAATGACACATGGCAATTTCTTTGTCAGCCTACCCAATGTTGCTTAGAGGAAGGACTCTCCATTTTGACCCAGGTCATTTGCAGTGACATTGCATGTAAGGTGACCTTGCTCAAGGACCAGGGCGGATCCGGGTTTACAGCGGATCAGGGTTTAGGGCTCTCCTTGGGTTTAGGGCGGTTCCAGGTTTAAGGTGTACCCTGCTGGGAATAGGGCGTATCCTGCTGCCTCAGGCGCGCCCGCTCCTTGAGTTCCCCTTGAGTTCTCGCGGGATTCAGAGAGTATTTGGGATTTTGCCCAGAATGTGGATTTCCCCAGAACGTGATTGTAGAGTGCCGGTGTGAGTTCGGGAATAAAGAATTGCTGTTTGAATCTACAAGGCTGTGAGTGGCTCGTGATTTTGTGCCCAGCCGGACTGCGGCAAGTTATGTCAAGCTTGCTCCTTTCGTTAAAGACAGAACACAATGTATGCTTATAAGAGATTAGACATATTATTAATTAAAATGTCAACCACCTCAGGAACTTACACACTGTGCCTATACATGATTAATGGCTCAAAGTGTTTGACCAAAGAGAACATTCTGACCTGACCTCCAGGTACAGACTGATTGCTCTGGGAATTGGTTACCATGAAACTTTTTTTCAAGAAAGAAAACATTTTCCAAATGAGCAAAAATCTAACAATGACTCACCTGCTTAGGATTCCACCCAGTCCCTAAAACTATACACATAACCAGAGACTTCAAACCTGGGCATTCACTTTTCTTTTCTGAAAATCAAGGGGTCACCCACACTCCTGAGTGTGAATACTGAGCTGTCCTTACATAAATCTTTACCTATGGCTTGCTTGCTGATGCATCTGCAGTTCTTTCTGTGACAAATGTCAAGAACCTCTCTTTAGGATCTCCTTGGACCCCCTCCAGTGACAGATGCATCAATAATTCCATTACAGTGCTATTTTATTTCTTGAGATTGGAAACATAAATCCACTTAATATACAGCAGTGAAACTTTTTAACTGTTTTTCTTAAAAGGTACATAACTTATAAATAAAGTATCATTTGGCTCCCATAGCTGTTAACAATGAATTGATGAGTAAAAAGAAAAAAAGTATACAAAATAATAGACCATTGATAGAGTTTTCACTTTGTGTTTCAAGAGATGATATTGTAAACATGTTAACAAAGCTAAGAGAATAAGAGTAATTGCCTGAGAGTTCAAGCCAAGACAGAAAAATAAGAAGAAAACTCTGTACCTTATTATATATTCAATAGCTGAATCAAATTTTGTTACTGAGTTTAGGACTTATACAGTATTTTTGGCATGTCAGTTTAATTTTTTTCTTTTGCACAGTATAGCTCACATATGAAAATCCTATTTTATTTACATATAGAAACCATGGTTGGTTTTATTTTTCCTTATTAAATGGAAGATACTGTTATTGATCTCTGTTTCCTCAATTAAGATAAACTGTGCCTGTTTTAAGAAGGATGATTAAGTGTAGTTACCATTGTATTAACTTTGTGATGAAATCACATATAAGTGTATCCTATGCATTTATAGGATTTTCCTAGTCATCCAAGCCCAACCTAACATTTTGAATTCCTCTCCCTTTGAATCAAAGTCATTGACAAGTTCTATGTATATGTTTTCTTAGTAAGTTCCTGCTGTCATAACAAAAATACTATAAACTTCACAATTTAACAACAAAATCTTCTCACAGTTCTGGAGGCTGAGAAGCTCAAAGTCAAGTTTCCAGTAGATCAGGTGTTTGGTGAGGGCCTGTATTTTTTTGACTCCTCACATGACAGAGAAAATGATTGAAATAAGCTCTCTCACATGGCTTCTGATAGGGGCACTGATCTAATTTGTGAAATATCTTCCCTCGTAACCTAAGCACCTGCTAAAATTCCCATCTTTCAAACTCATCTCCTAGGGAATTAGATTTAAACATATAGATTTGGATGGGGCAAAAATATTCAGTCCATAGTACAGCTTTTCCCTCTGTTCCATATCTTGTGCTATCTGTGTACTGCAGATCCCCTTTCCCTCTGATATAGATCCCAGCAAAAGCTTTGATGTTCACCAGCTATGCCCGAACTTTCCTGTTTCCATGTAGACATCTCAATGTCCCTTTTGCCTAGAGCTTCTAGCTTGAGCCATATTGCCTTACATCCACCTTCTGTCTTCCAGGCTCTTCTGAATGACCATTGGTTCAAGAGATCTTCCTGGATGCATCTCTCAGTAACCATGTTTGCTAAATACAATATGCTCTCTTCTTTATATGCCATTATCAATGAATCCACCATCTTTAGTTTTTCTGAAGTCAGCTTCTGAGGAAAGCTTCTGAATCATTTTTGTGGTATTTTCTCCTCTAAGTTTTGTGTTTCTATTTCAGATAACACTGAGGATTTTCTCATATGGCTAATTTATTTACATACCCTTTAACCTCTTTGATTAGAATTTCCCAGAAGTAAGGGATAATGATGATGATTATAGACTCATAATTTGCATTCTCTTTGTTATTCAAATGTTCAAATGTGTTTTTTATGATGCAGTAGAATTATCTCTACTACTTCACACTGTTCTTAGGTATAAATAGAAGCTCAAATAATTCAAATTTTCTAGAAGACCTGTAGTCTTATTGGCATGTTGGAAATCATCTACATGTTTTATGTTAATATGAGCTTCACTTATGACCATTTCCCTAAATGGTACGTAAACAAAGAAGATTCAATTTGTACTTTTATTGATCACCTATTCAGTGTAAGATTATTTTCTTGGTACTGTATGGAATGGATAAAAGGACTGAGAATGTCTGGTTTCAAGGATATAACCACCGAATTGCAAAGAAAAGGCAAGAGTATAATGCATTACAGATAACACAAACTAATTAGAAGCACACACAATGTGCTGTGGAAATCAAAGTAAGGAGAATTCATATCCAATTAGAAGTTACAAGAAAGATTTCATGGAATAGTTGACATATCATTTCTGTACTTGTCATTACAGCATTGATATTCACCAACTATGCCCATACTTTCCTGTTTCCATGGTAGACATCTCAATGTCACTTTTGCCTGGAGCTTCTAGAAACTACTAGCTATCCACCTGAATATTCACAGGCATTTTTCTTTTCTAGTAATAGAATCCTGAATTTTGGTTGAACACACTGAAAGAAAGCTTGTATTTCCAAGACTCCTTTTATGTTGGGTTCAACATTTGTGAAATCTCTTCCCTCATAACCTAAGAACCTGCTAAAATTCCCACCTTTTAAACCCATCACCTAGGGGATTCAATTTAAATATATAGATGATGTGTGTAAATGGGGAGATGAGAGAGGTTAAACATATAGACATATGAGTCACTAAGGACTGGCCAATGAGATGCCAGCAAAACTACTATGTTATTTCAGTGAGTGTTAAATGTCACTGACTTGCATAGAGAAATCTCCTTTATCATTCTGCTTTGTCTGTCTTCTGGTCTGCAACCCAATGTTACTATGGTTTGAATGTGTCTATCAAATTTCATGCTAGAAACTTTGTCACCAAAGTAGCCATGTTGAGAGAAGTGGACTTTGAGGAGGCAATTGGATGAATGCTGTATTATGAAAAAGACTTTGTTATAAATGCGGCTCTTTCTGGATTGCTTGCTTCACCTCTGCATGTGATGCCATCTACTATTCTGTGATGTAGGAAGAAGGCCCTCACCAGTTGCCAGTACCACTCTCTTGGACTTCCCAGCTTCCAGCACCATAAGCTAAATAAACTTCAGGTCTTTATAAGTAACACAGTCTGTGATATTCAATTACAACAAGAGAAAACAGACTATAACAGACATAATGCTGGAGTTACACAGACATATTGGGTCATGAACGTGACTTGAAGATGCAAACCTTATTCTAATGTCATAGATCAGAAACATAGGACTTGGATTCTGATGAAAACATGGAATGGACTTCCTACCTCAGGATTATTTTCCACAAGAACAAAATAGCATCCTAATTTATTTAAGGCTATATTACTCAGGATTATTATAGTCTATACAGATAAAGCATCATGCTATACATGTCCTAGAGGGCTTCACTAAAAGGAAGCAGAGAACACAGTTACTGTAACAAAGGTAATGGTACTCTCCTGGGGGATTTTACAGTTTTGCCTTTATTCTCATTTTGTAATCTCTGCATAGCCTCTGGTAATATCCTGTTTTTTCCCTGTCTTTCCAGCCACACTTCAGCATCGAGAAGCAGTGGAGCTCAGTGATCAAAGATGTGCCTTCTGGGATGAGACTTCGTGGTTGAGATCCCAGCTTGGTTTCTTCTTCTAAGCTGTATGAGCAATTGTTTAACCTCTCTCATCTCCCCGTTTACAAAACAGGGAGTTCCAGCCATCTGGGACTTGAGCAAATAACAAGAAAAGGAGTGTTCAAAAGTTCTTGGTTCTGTATCAGTTCCTGATCACATTTCTCATAAAGCCTTGAGAGTAACTCCCATATTTCCAGTCTTTCTCTCCCATGGATTGTCCCTTTCCCAGGCCACTGCCCTGTACTGGGAGAGGAATGATCCACTCACAGATGTAAGAATGTAGTCCTTTTGAGCTGTGGTTTTCAATGTTTTATTGTTTTTACTATGATTCATAGCAATAAAGGCATCTGACATCATAATTAAATAAATATGTCCCTCTGCAGTTACATGTTGAAATAAAACTCATCATATTAAGTGATATGCATATCAATATTTTCTATTTCCACTCTATTCTATTAAAATATATTAATCATACCTCATTAAATTGATTTCATGGCAGATTTACAGCTTAAACCCCATAGTTTTTTGAAGGGTGCTTTTTAAAAACTTTTAAATAATGAAAATAAAAACAAATAGCCTGAAAATAACACAATAATTTCAAGTCATCCCCAAAATGTCAGTGTATTGTGCATTTATTTTACTTGGGGTGTTTAGGCTTTGAAGCTTCTTCCTATGAGAAAGTCTGTACTTCATATATCCTGGACACACAAGATCCACTTACACCTAAAATTTTCACTGTCTGCACATTTCTTTCTCTAGAAAAGTGAACAATGAGTACATCTTCAAGCCCTTGATATGGAGCTAGAATCCACTTGAGCAGCATAAATTAATTCTGGTCACATTGAGAATAGTAAGTAGTGTATACTCCCCATGGCCAAATGGCCCTGGGTTGCCAATGTCACATCAGTATCTAGTAGGAAGGACAATAGTACTTGCATCCAATGGCATTTAATGTTGGGTTTCAATGTTATCATTGCACTCAACCTCCCCTTTCATTCTTTTTTTTTTTTATTGGTTGTTCAAAACATTACAAAGCTCATGACATATCATCTTTCATACATTTGATTCAAGTGGGTTATGAACTCCCATTTTTGCCCCAAATATAAGTTGCAGAATCACATCGGTTACACATCCACATTTTTACATAATACCATATTAATGACTGTTGTATTCTGCTACCTTTCCTATCCCCTAGTGTCCCCCCTCCCCTTCCCTCTCATCTTCCCTCTCTACCCCATCTGCTGTTGTTTAATTTTCTCCCTTGTTTTTTTTCCCCTTTCCCCTCACAAACTCTTATATGTAATTTTGTGTAACAATGAGGGTCTCCTTCCATTTCCATACAGTTTCCCTTCTCTCTCCCTTTCTCTCCCCCCACTCATCTCTGTTTAATGTTAATCTTTTCCTCATGCTCGTCTTCCCTGTTCTGTTCTTAGTTGCTCTCTTTATATCAAAGAAGACATTTGGCATTTGTTTTTTAAGGATTGGCTAGCTTCACTTAGCATAATCTGCTCTAATGCCATCCACTTCCCTGCAAAATCCATGATTTTGTCTTTTTTTAGTGCTGCGTAATACTCCATTGTGTATAAATGCCACATTTTTTTAATCCATTCATCTATTGAAGGGCATCTAGGTTGATTCCAGAGTCTAGCTATTGTGAATTGTGCTGCTATGATCATTGATGTGGCAGTATCCCTATAGTATGCTCTTTTAAGGTCCTCAGGGAATAGACCGAGAAGGGCGATAGCTGGGTCAAATGGTGGATCCATTCCCAGGTTTCCCAGGAATCTCCATACTGCTTTCCAAATTGGCCGCACCAATTTGCAGTCCCACCAGCAATGTACAAGTGTACCTTTTTCCCCACATCCTCGCCAGCACTTATTGTTGTTTGACTTCATAATGGCCGCCAATCTTACTGGAGTGAGATGGTAACTTAGGGTGGTTTTGATTTGCATTTCTCTGGCTGCTAGAGATGGTGAGCATGTTTTCATGTACTTATTGATTGATTGTATGTCCTCCTCTGAGAAGTGTCTGTTCAGGTCCTTGGCCCATTTGTTGATAGGGTTATTTGTTATCTTATTGTTTAATTTTTTGAGTTCTTTGTATATTCTGGATATTAGGGCTCTATCTGAGGTGTGAGGAGTAAAAATTTGTTCCCAGCATGTAGGTTCCCTATTTACCTCTCTTATTGTTTCTCTTGCTGAGAAAAAACTTTTTAGTTTAAGTAAGTCCCAATTGTTTATTCTTGTATTTAACTCTTTGGCTATGGGCATCCTATTAAGGAATTTGGAGCCCGACCCCACAATATGTAGATCGGAGACAACTTTTTCTTCTATCAGGCGCAGAGTCTCTGATTTGATATCAAGCTCTTTGATCCATTTTGAATTAACTTTTGTGCATGGCGAGAGAAAGGGGTTCAGCTTTATTTTGTTGCATATGGATTTCCAGTTTTCCCAGCACCATTTGTTGAAGATGCTATCCTTTCTCCATTGCATGCTTTTAGCGCCTTTATCAAATATAAGAAAGTTGTAATTTTGTGGATTGGTCTCTGTGTCCTCTATTCTGTACCATTGGTGCACCCGCCTGTTTTGGTACCAGTACCATGATGTTTTTGTTACTATTGCTCTGTAGTACAGTTTGAAATCTAGTATCGCTATACCTCCCGATTCACACTTCCTGCTTAGAATTGCTTTTGCTATTCTGGGTCTTTTGTTTTTCCATATGAATTTCATGATTGCTTTCTCTATTTCTACAAGAAATGCCGTTGGGATTTTGATTGGCATTGCATTAAACCTATAGAGAACTTTGGGTAATATCGCCATTTTGATGATGTTGGTTCTGCCTATCCATGAACAGGGTACATTTTTCCATCTTCTAAGATCTTCTATCTCTCTCTTTAGGGTTCTGTAGTTTTCATTGTATAAATCTTTCACCTCTTTTGTTAGGTTGATTCCCAAGTATTTTATTTTTTTTGAGGACATTGTGAATGGAGTGGTTTTCCTCATTTCCATTTCAGAAGTTTTGTTGCTGATAAAGAGGAATGCCTTTGATTTATGCATGTTGATTTTATATCCTGCCACTTTGCTGAATTCATTTATTAGTTCCAGTAGTTTCTTTGTGGACCCTTTTGGGTCTTCTAGGTATAGGATCATGTCTTCCACAAATAGTGCTAATTTAAGTTCTTCTTTTCCTATTTTTATGCCTTTAATTTCTTTTGTCTGTCTATTTGCTCTGGCTAGTATTTCAAGGACTAAATTAAATAGAAGTGGTGAGAGAGGGCATCCCTGTCTTGTTCCAGATTTTAGAAGGAATGCCTTCAGTTTTTCTCCATTTAGAATGATGTTAGCCTGAGGCTTAGCATATATAGCTTTAACAATGTTGAGGTAAGTTCCTGTTATCCCTAATTTTTCTAGTGTTTTGAACATAAAGGGATGCTGTAATTTGTCAAATGCTTTTTCTGCATCTATTGAGACGATCATATGGTTCTTATTATTAAGCCTATTGATGTGGTGAATAACTTTATTGATTTCCGTATATTTAACCAGCCTTGCATCCCAGGGATGAATCCTACTTGATCATGGTGCACAATTTTTTTGATATGCTTTTGTATTCGATTTGCCAGGATTTTTTTGAGAATTTTTGCATTTATGTTCATTAGAGATATTGGTCTGTAGTTTTCTTTCTTTGAAGTGTCTTTGTCTGGTTTCGGAATCAGGGTGATGTTGGCCTCATAGAATGCATTTGGAAGAGCTCCTTCTTTTTCTATTTCTTGAAATAGCTTGAAAAGTATTGCTATTAATTCTTCTTTGAAGGTTTTATAAAACTCCGCTGTATACCCATCCAGTCCAGGGCTTTTCTTGGTTGGTAATCTTTTGATGGCTTCTTCTATTTCTTCCTTTGTTATTGGTCTGTTTAAATTGTGTGTGTCTTCCTGACTCAATCTGGGCAGATCATATGACTTAAGAAATTTATCAATATGTTCACTGTCTTCAATTTTATTAGAATATAGGGTTTCAAAATACTTTCTAATTATCTTCTGTATTTCCGTAGTGTCTGTTGTGATATTGCCTTTTTCATCCCATATGTTAGTAATTTGAGTTTTCTCTCTTCTTCTCTTCATTAACATGGCTAAGGTTCTGTCGATCTTATTTATTTTTTCAAAGAACCAACTTTTAGTTTTATCAATTTTTTCAATGGTTTTTTTTTTGTTTCAATTTCATTGATTTCCACTCTGATTTTAATTATTTCTTGTCTTCTGTTATATTTGCTGTTGTTTTGCTCTTCCTTTTCTAGGGTTTTGAGATGTAGTGTGAGTTCATTTATTTGTTGGTTTTTTCTTTTTTTGAGGATTGAACTCCAGGAAATGAATTTCCCTCTTAAAACTGCTTTCATTGTGTCCCATAGATTCTGGTATGTTGTGTCTGAGTTGTCGTTTATCTCTAAGATTTTTTTTATTTCCTCCTTTATGTCTTCTGTAACCCATTGATCATTCAGTAACATGTTGTTTATTTTCCATGTGATGCAGGATTTTTCCTTCCTTCTTTTCTCATTGATTTCCAGTTTCATTCCATTATGATCAGATATGGTGCATGGTATTATCTCCAAACCTTTATATTTACTAAGAGTTGCCCTATGGCATAATATATGATCTATCTTTGAGTAAGATCCATGTGCTGCTGAGAAGAACGTGTATCCACTTGATGATGGCTGATATTTTCTATATATGTCGGTTAAGTCTAGGTTATTGATTGTGTCATTGAGTTCTATAGTTTCTTTATTCAGCTTTTGTCTAGAGGATCTGTCTAATGGCGAGAGCGGTGTGTTGAAGTCACCCATAATTATTGTGTTGTGGTCTATTTGACTCTTGTACTTGAGGAGAGTTTGTTTTATGAACGTTGCCGCACCATTGTTTGGTGCATACAAATTGATAATTGTTATGTCTTGTTGGTGGATGGTTCCTTTTAACAGGATATAGTGTCCTTCTTTATGCCTTTTGATTAACTTAGGTTTGAAGTTGATTTTATTCGATATGAGTATGCCACTCCTGCTTGCTTCCGAGGGCCATGTGTGTGGTATAATTTTTCCCAACCTTTCACCTTCAGCCTGTGTATGTCTTTTCCTATCATATGAGTCTCCTGAAGGCAGCATATTGTTGGATTCGTTTTTTTGATCCAGGTTACTAGCTTGTGTCTCTTGATTGGTGAGTTTAGTCCATTAACATTTAAGGTTACAATTGAAATATGATTTGTACTTCCAGTCATGTTTACTTATTTATTTATTTTAGTTTGGCTAGTTTTTACTTTTTGGTTATTTTCCTCCCCCTTTACTGAGATACCTCCCACTGTTAGTTTTGGGCACAATTTTTCCATTCCTTTTCTTGTAGAATTTTGCCCAAAATGCTTTGCAGTGCTGGTTTTCTGGCTGCGAATTCTTTTAACTTTTGTTTATTGTGAAAGATTTTAATTTCATTGTTAAATCTGAAGCTTAATTTTGCTGGATACAGTATTCTTGGTTGGAATCAATTATTTTTCAGTGTTTGAAATACGTTGTTCCAGGATCTTCTCGCTTTCAAAGTCTGTGATGAAAAATCAGCCGTTAACCTAATTGGTTTACCCCTGAATATAATCTGCCTCCTTTCTCTCGTAGCTTTTAATATTCTGTCCTTGTTCTGTATGTTGGATCTCTTCATAATTATATGTCTTGGAGTTGGTCTATTACGGTTTTGGATGTTTGGGGTCCTGTAGGCTTCCAGGATTTTCAATCCATTCCATCTTTCATCTCTGGGAAATTTTCTAGGATTATTTCATTTAATAAGTTGTCCATTCCTTTGGTTTGAACCTCTGTGCCTTCTTCTATCCCAATGACTCTCAAATTTGGTTTTTTGATGAGGTCCCATATCTGTTGGATAGATTGCTCGTGAGATTTAAGCATCTTTTCTGTGTTGACTATATTCTTTTCAAGTTGATAAACTTTGTCTTCATTATCTGATGTTCTGACTTCTACTTGATCTAGTCTATTTGTAATATTCTCGTTAGCATTTTTAATCTGGTTTATGGTTTCTTGCATTTCTAAAATTACTGTTTGGTTTTTTTTTTAAGATCTCTATCTCCTGGTAAAGGTCGTTCTTTGCAGTTTGAATTTGTTTGTTTAGTTCATTTTCAAAATATACTTTCAATGCTTGGACTTGCTGTCTCATGTCTTCTCTAATATTCCATTCCATCTGAGTTAGGTATGCCTGGATTTCTTTCCCTGTCCATGTTTCTGATGCTTCTAGGTCCTCCTGTAGATTTAAGTTGTCCTGCATTATCTGTAATCCTTTTTTCCCTTGTTTTTTCATGTTGTTCACGTTACTTTCCAGCTCTGTTTGACTGCTTTGTAACTGCTTCCTCCTATACATTTGTTTTGGCTTTGTATATCTCTGTTGTCTCTCATTTGTGGTTGGAGTTTATGCCTAGAGATGTTGGGCTTTATTGTACTTTAGAGCTGGTTCATTCAATTTATAAAGGGCTTCTGGATTTTGTATGCATATAGTGATTTGTTGTTTGTTCTTAGGACTTTAGGTTAGGTGCTATGAAGGTATAAGGGTTAGTATGTCTTGGCTACTTTAGAAGCTTGCTCTACTGAAGGGGGATACTAACCGTCGATTGGATCAGGGTGTTGGTAGTAGCTAGGTATTTAGGAGCACTCTAGAGGGTCTCGAAACATTCACCTATTTGCATTTAGACAGTTATACGAAATGGAGGACGTAATGCTTGGGATGAAAGTTGGGGGGTAGGGAAAGAAAGGTGTTCTTGAAAATAAAGAAGGAGAGGGAGATAGATAGCATAGAGGAGAATGGAAAGAACAATAAAACTTGGAAGGGAAAAGAAAGAGGGAAAAAGGGAGAGAAAAAATAAAATAAAATAAGAAATAAAATTAGGTCTTAGAGATCCATTTTCTTCTCTTCCCGTAGGCAAAGCTGTGCCCTCCGGGCTGAGTTTTGCCCTCAATGTGTTGACAGCAATCCCTGTAAGGCTGCTCCTGGGAGTCTCTCAATCCTGTTGGTCCAGAGCCATTTCACTTCTACGGCCCCTCCTCCCCTTCCTCCAGCCAGCCAGCCAGGTCCTGCTCACCGGAGTCGGTTCCCCAAGGATCTGGTTACACTTTCAGCCCCACCGCGTGCCCTATTTCCCGAATGACTGAGCACTCTCTCTGTCATTCATCTAAGCCCCAGTGCTGTGGAGCTGTGGTCTGGGAGTCAATAGTTTAATTTTTCCGGACCCCTTCGGTGGGCACACCCTCGGAAGCTGGTGGCTAAGACCTTTGGTGTCGCCGCTGGTGGTAATGGGAGTTGGGGTTCGAGAAACCCCTCTGCTTCCCTCAGCCCCTACAATCACGACCACTCTGCTGGCGGTAGGAGGAGTTGGGGGTCTGGAGTGTCCTCTTTTTCCCTCCGCCCCTACCGTCACGCCCTCTCAGTTGGCCGTTGGGGGATTTGGGGGTGGGGAGTCTTCTCTGCTTCTCTTTGCCCCTACAGTCACGCCCACGTCACTGGCATTAGGGGGAGTTGGGGGTTGGGAGTCCCTTGGCCCCTATGGTCACGCCCACGGAGAGATTTTTGAAGTTTCCCGGTTGTTTGTATCTGATGTGGGTGGGAGTCACACACCTGCTAAAGTAGATTCCGCTGGGAAGGAATCTCATTGGCCGAGCTTTGGTGACTTCCCCTCTCTGCTATGGTGGGCCCCTGGCTCCTTGCCGGAGTGTCCGAAGGGAGGGGTGGAACTGGCTTGTCTCTGGTCTGACTCAATCTCTGGTTTTAGTTCCCAGTTCGCTATTTCATAAAGGCTTGGTTAGATTCCTTCACGTCACCTCCTGAGCCAGGCGGGGGCCGTTTGCTGGGCCGTGCGGGGACCCTTCTCACCGCGCCAGGCCGCCGGGGGCCGCTTGCAGAGCCGGGCAGGCGGAGGCCGTGGGACTGGACCTCTGCGCCGCGTGGTCAAGATTCACTCATCTGGGACAAACTGTCACCTCTAATAAACTTACTAATTCCCGGCAGGTCTCCTTTCAGCGGAATTTTGCTAGAAGTTCCTCAGTAGGTAGAATCTAGGTGTATTAATGGGTCTTTCTGATCCCGTTAATGTGGAGATACTGAAAGTGCTGCTTCCTCGCCGGCCGCCATGTTGGATCCCTCCCCCTTTCATTCTTGATTTTATTTTTGACTTAAATATTTGTTTTTTTTTTTTTTTTTTCTGTTTAAATCTGCCATGATGCAAACTATTTTCCCTTATTTGCAATCACTTGCAATCAATTTTCTCAAGGTTTGACTACATATTAGGGTTTTTATCTTTGTTTATATAAAAGAAGTCTATCATGGCAATTCCTTTCAAAATTTACATTGAAGGCCCAGTGAAGAGAAGGATGGGGAACCCTAAGAAGTGAAAGTTGGATTGGGGGATTGAGAACATGAATTGCTGGCAAGATAATAAGTAGAGGAAGATGTCAATGTCTTGGGGTTTTCCCACTTTCCTTCCTTTCTTAACCAGCCTCCTCATTACTTCCCTTCTACTGTCAAAAACCTTGTTTGGGGGACATAAAAGACTGATTCAATGGGGAAAAAACAGAAGGGAGCACTATTTATGTCATTGACAAAAACATCAAGTCATCGTGGCCGTTTCCTTCTACTTGCAAAATGCCAATCCTGGGTAGATATGAGCAGAGAATTATATATAAAACAAGAGTACATCTAATGCCTATGAGTAGGCATCAGAAGACCAAGGAAAAGAAGCATGTATTTTAACTCATTAATATCATCATCATTTTATTACTTGTCTACAGACTGAGATCAAATTTATTCGTTTCTAGTCAAAGAATTAATATCCAATATAATTTTCCTGTTTGATTTATTCAGATGGCACCTTAGTTTCTGCATAGTTTCTAATGACTAGGATTGGAACAAGGGGTCCTTAAAAACAAAGACAGAGGTTTGCTGGAGCAAACACTCATTAAGTTTTATTCTTGCTTTCCTCTTTGGAATATTATCTTTTGACAATTCAACCATCCCAAATGCCCAAGAGATTTCAGACTACATGTTTACTGAATAAATCCAGTGCAGAAATGTTGAAAACTGTCACTCAATGTGTCACCAGTTTACCAAACCTGCACTGAGTTAACACACATGAGTAAACAGCATGACTTCTTATGTCCGCTACCAAGCCAAGTGAGGACAATTGTGAAATATTTAATGAAATAAACATGAACTACAGTCTGCTAAACAAAAAACAAAAAGGAGGAGATGTAGCAAATAATTTCATTTGGACTCTAATTTTCTTAGCTGGTGGACATATAGAAACAATTAATGTAAATATTATTTTAATGTCAAAGCATCAATTTTGATCTTAAAACTTTTTGGAAGTCTGATATTAATAAGCATTGACATTATTAATTTCCACTTAAAAACAAAAACAGAGAAACTTTCCTTGGAAATTTTTCTTCATTGTATTATGACAGCAAGAAATTAATGTAGGTTCTAGATAACTATGCTTTCTCGTGTAGTAGGAATTTTAAACAATATGAGCAAATAAGTAAAAATATTGGTTTCAAATCTGGATATGACTAAGGCTGGGCTGCCTATACTTGTTGAAGTTGAGCTATAAGGGGCAGGATCTTCAATATGTCATCAACTTTATCCAAATAAGTGTTTATGTTTTAGAATTCTTACTGATGACTCAATAGTAACATCAGCTTTCAGAAGTTGAGAACAAGAAGGAAAATGCTTCTAATGTTTAAAAGAAGAAAGAGTTCTAATCTTTGATACAATTCCTTAAAAAGTTGAAGGCTTAATGCAGTTTAAAATATTATGAAGATGTTAATATTTTATTCACTTTATCATTCATTTCTAAGTGCTACTTTATTTAGAAATGGTAACTCCAGAATCTCAACATATTTGGAATAAAACATGGAAAATAAGATCAGTTTCTCCTTCCAGAAGGCCAGAGGTTAACTTTGGGAACAATTTCAGGTGATTGAGTTCCTGTGGCCAACCAGTCTCTCTGAATCTATTTTCCTTACTTGGAGTCCTGAGCCAGATGGTATGACCCTCATAGCTAGTGTGACTAACATTAACAAAGAAAGCAAGATTAGGTCATGTTTACTAGAAGATTACAATGTGCTAGATAATGATGTTCTTATCTATGTAATCTCATTTAATACCCATGGTAGCCCTTGGTAAAATAAACTATGAAGAGACTGTATCACTTTTCCACACCACAAGACCAGGGGAACTCTTGTGCAAGTGTCTGGCTTGCCTCTGCTATTCAGTATGAGAAAATTCAAAAAGCTCATTTCGAATATCACTTCTTCTAGAAAGATTTTTCTGGCTCTCCCAGGCAACTCAAGAACCTTTTCCATGTAATGCATTCAGTTGTTATTTATATTAAAAAAAAAAAAAATTAAGAAAAATCTTTTCCTTTTGCTGCTTAATATATTTTGTTTATTATATAAACTAGCATACTAGTTTCCCAAGTTCTCCTCCCTTTCCTGAGAGATGAGACTATGATATTTCATGTTGTCTCCCCAGATTCTATTGATACCTGGTTCAGAGTAGGTACTGAATATATACATTAAATGAATGAATTACATACTTAACATGCTTCTATAAAAATAGAATTCAGTATGTTGACCATTTATATAAATAAAATAAGACATGCCATCACTCAATACCAGCAAATTGGCTCTAGTAGAGAATTGGGTTGAGCGTTGATCTGAGGAAAGCTTTTACCTGGTCCAACTTGGCTAGTCCAAGCCCTACATAGATGAAATCTGGTATATTTCTCAGCTGCAGAACAACTGTGTTCCTCTTTTAAAGAGCTCTCAGATATAGGAAGACATGGAAGATTGAAATGCTTCTATGTCCACATCCTGATAGATATGGACATTTTTCTCATACAGAATAAACAATTTATCTGGAAATATCTCCACTTGCTGAGCAAGATGGTCTACCAATGTCAAGTAGCTCTTATTGATTTTCTTAGAAGTTTCCTGTTCTTGTTAAACTATCTTAAAAACTGATTTCCCCCAATATATAGTGAAATGCATCTTATTAAAGCATATAGTATTGCTGTTCCAGCTAAAATTGCCAGTTGGCACAGTGCACCTTAGGGCTGATAAAACAAAATAATAATGTTTAATTTGATTTCTTAATCATGAAATGTATGTATAAAAACAGTAATATTTAGGTGAGAAATTAAATTATATAGAACAAACATTATTTAATAGCACGGTAGTTCATGTCACTTTTAATGTATTTACAACAATCTAGAAAGGCAAAAGGGAAAAATGATAATATAATGTCAAACCTAAGGCTTTCATTGAATTGAGAAACTCATGTAATAAATAGCTAAACAGTATGACAAGCTAACAGATATTTTGCTCATTAATAATGTCTCTGATTTTTCAATTGTTTCTTCATATTTTACAAAGTACATTTTTACACATCCACTCCTTAAATCTCCACAACTTTGTCCTGTGGGAGTTTTATTCTTATTTACCAGAAAACAATACAGCAGCTCCATGAGTCTGGGTTCCTACTTTAGATATATGACTTTCTCACCATCAAAAAATAGAGGCAGTATAGCTGATAGAGCTTTGATATTCTTAAAAAACTTTAAAAAGTTAAAGAGAAGAATTTTTATAAAATGATATTTCAAGAAAGTGAAAATAGAAAAATAAATTTTACCACATATGCTAAGTAATTATATTACAAAAAAGGAAAGTCAATGTGGGTGTTTAAGAAAATAATGCTATTACATTTAATATTAAGAAATTTACCATATAACTTCCCAATATTATCTTATTAGATTTCCTATTTATCCAAATTTAAATTCCTAATTATAGTAGTCTCTTTATTCTAGAATAAGAGATAAATGATAATCTTATAGAATTTCACAATAAAGCAAGTGTTGATCTTTCTATAGATCAAGAATTGATCATCTATTGAAGGGCATCTAGGTTGGCTCCACAATTTAGCTATTATATATTGTGATGCTACAAACATTGATCTGACTGTGTCCCTATAGTATGCTGTTTTTAAGTCCTTTGGATATAGACTGAGGAGTAGAATAGCTGGGTCAAATGGTGGTTCCATTCCCAGTTTTTCAAGGATTCTCCATACTGCTTTCATTTGGCTACACTAATTTGCAGTCCCACCAGCAATGTATGAATGTACCTTTTCCCCCACATCCTTGCCAACACTTATTGTTGTTTGTATTCTTAATAGCTGGCATTCTGACTGGAGTGAGAAGAAATCTTAGAGTAGTTTTGATTTACATTTCTCTAATTGCTAGAGATGTTGAACACTTTTTTATACATTTGTTAATTGATTGTATATCTTCTTCTGGGAAGTGTCTATTCAGTTCCCTGGCCCATTTATTAATTGGATTGTTTTTTTTTTTTTTTTGGTGTTAAGTTTTTTGTGTTCTTTATATATCCTTGAGATAAGTACTCTGATGTGCATGTGGTAAAAATGTGCTCCCAAGCTGTAGGCTCTCTGAGAAGAAGCTTTTTGATTTGAATCCATACTGATTCTTGACTTTATTTCTTGCACCCATAGGAGTCTTGTTAAGGAAGTTGGGGCCTAATCCAAAGATGGTGGAATCAGATGGACATCATTACCCTAAGTATATGTATGAAGACATGAACGGTGTGAGTCTACTTTGTGTACAACCAGAGAAATGAAAACCTGTGCTCTATATGTATACTATGAATTGAAATGCATTCAGCTATCATGTATAACAAGTTAGAATAAATAAATAATTTTTTTAAAAAGAATTGATCAGCTTTTTGTTTCAAGACTTTGCTGAAGAGAAGAGTGTTAGGGACATTTGAAAGCAATTGAAAGGATTTTGAGAAGGGAAGATAGAACTATCTACTTTATAGCAATGAGAAAATCATTTGCATCAGGAATGCTTATTCTGATTAACATAGACTAATAATATTGTATTAAAACTTATGGCTGTAACCACTTAAAAACTGGAAAAATGTATGAAAAAAAATGGTTTTAAAGACACTGAGCATCTGGCAATGAAGAACAATGCTCCCTGAGACATATGGAAATAAGAGGTGAGCACTATAGCTGTCCCAGCTCACAGACTAGAGAAATTTTTGAAACACAACAGAGCAAGAAAACTAGGAGGAATCTGGCAGTTTCCCTGAATTAAGGAGTTCATAATCAAGAGAGCACAATGTGGCTAGAGGTTGCAAGATATCAGAGAGGAGAGAGCTACTTAGAGAAAATTCTAAACTGTAGAGAGTATTTCTTAAATCTATAGGTAAATTGAGATCAGTGCATGCATGTGAGCAAAGTGCCCATGGCTGAGAAGAATCAACCAATATGGTAAGGAAAGAGTATTTAAAGTTCCCACAGTGGTGGGAATGCTTACTATTTCAACACCTAGAGTGGAAACCCTCATCATTTGTAGAGTATAATGTAGTCATAAAGGCTTTACTCCAGTGTTAAAACACAATTGACCATATACTATTCACTACTCTGTTTCTGCCCAGCAAAGATTTAAAACAAATTTAAAAAGGTAAAATTGTATCCATATATTTTAACAGCATGTCAAAATTGGCAATACTTAAAGGAATTGAAATGTATACTACAGGGAAACTCCACCAAGGAAACCAGCAGCCACCATCTTGGAGAGCTGAAGTAACCACCACCACTCTCCGACAGATTGCAACAATAAAACAGGTGTGTGTTACTCAGCTCAGCTCCCATACAGCGGGGAATTCGCATAAAATCTTTCCTAGGCTTTCCGGGGGTGGGATTATCAGAGCAAGCCTGCATAAAGACGCGGGGAAAACTAGAGACACCTGACCTTCAACTCCCCCTCCCATTAGCGGCGAAAAGGAAACCTGTCTAGCCAGCGCTGGGGGAGGGGCAAGCGGAAAAAATCAAAACAATAGAGTGTTGGGGTTCCCAATAGACACCCTCCACACCCAACAAACGGCAGGCCCAGAGTACAGTTTGAACTGCCGAGAGGCATCACTCAGGGGAAATCTGGTCTAGCAGGAGAAACCAGGACTAGCAGGAGAAACCAGGGGACTAGAGGCCAGACCTTCGCAACTGGGCGGCTAGAGATCGACCGCCCGCCGGCGACAGCTGGCCCACTGCCCGCGTGACTGGGCGGCTGGAAACCGCCTGCCGGCCGGCGACCTACCACCCACCAGCTGCCTGCGCGACTTGGCGGCTGGAGACCGCCCGCCTGCCGGCGACCGACTGCACGACTGGGCGGCTAGAGATCGCCCGCCCGCCGGTGACAGCCCACCCGCTCGTGTGACTAGGCGGCTGGAGACCGCCTGCCCGCCAGCGACCGGGAGCTGAAACCAACCAGAGACAGTCCAGTCCCACCCCCCCACCATTCGGACATCCCGGCAAGGAGCCTGGGGCCAGCCATAGCAGAGAGGTGATGTCACTGGAGCTTGGCCATCGGAATTCCTTCCCAGCGGATTCCACTTTAGCAGGCATAGTCTACCAACACAAAGGAGAGACAACAGAGATATACAAAACCAAAACAAATCTATAGAAGAGAGCAGAAACATAGCAATCAAATAGAGCTGGAAAGTAACGTGAATATCATGAAAAAACAAGGGAAAAAGGAGTACAAACAATGCAGGACAACTTAATTCTACAGGAGGACCTAGAAGCATCAGAAACAGGGATAGGGAAAGAACTCAAGGCATATCTAACTCAGATGGAAAGGAATATTAGAGAAGACATGAGGCAGCAAGTCCAAGCAATAAAAGTATATTTTGAAAATGAATTAAACAACAAATTCAAATGGCAAAGAACGAGCTTTACCAGGAGATTGAGATCTTAAAAAAAAATCAAACAGTAATCCTAGAAATGCAGGAAACTATAAACCAAATTAAAAACTCAAACGAGAATATTACAAATAGACTAGATCAAGTAGAAGTCAGAACATCAGATAATGAAGACAAAGTTTATCAACTTGAAAAGAATATAGTCAACATGGAAAAGATGCTTAAATCCCACGAGCAATCTATTCAAGAGATATGGGATGTCATAAAAAAACCAAATTTGAGAGTCATCAGGATAGAAGAAGGCATAGAGATTCAAACCAAAGAAATGGACAACATATTAAATGAAATAATTCTAGAAAACTTCCCAGAGATGAAAGATGAAATGGATTGCCAAATCCTGGAAGCCTACAGGACCCCAAACATTCAAAACCATAATAGACCAACTCCAAGACATATAATTATGAAGAGAGCCAACATACAGAACAAGGAGAGAATATTAAAAGCTAGGAGAGAAAGGAGGCAGATTACATTCAGGGGTAAACCAATTAGATTAACGACTGATTTTTCATCACAGACTTTGAAAGCGAGAAGATCCTGGAACAACATATTTCAAACGCTGAAAAATAATGGATTCCAACCAAGAATACTGTACCCAGCAAAATTAAGCTTCAGATTTGACAATGAAATTAAAATCTTTCACAATAAACAAAAGTTAAAAGAATTTGCAGCCAGAAAACCAGCACTGCAAAGCATTTTGGGCAAAATTCTACAAGAAGAGGAATGGAAAAATAGTGCCCAAAACTAACAGTGGGAGGTATCTCAGTAAAGGGGGAGGAAAATAACCAAAAAGTAAAAACTAGCCAAACTAAAATAAATAAATAAGTAAACATGACTGGAAGTACAAATCATATTTCAATTGTAACCTTAAATGTTAATGGCCTAAACTCACCAATCAAGAGACATAGGCTAGTAACCTGGATCAAAAAAACAAATCCAACAATATGCTGCCTTCAGGAGACTCATATGATAGGAAAAGACATACACAGGCTGAAGGTAAAAGGTTGGGAAAAATCATACAACTTGCATGGCCCTCGGAAGCAAGCAGGAGTGGCTATACTCATATCGAATAAAATCAACTTCAAACCTAAGTTAATCAAAAGGGATAAAGAAGGACACTATATACTGTTAAAAGGAACCATCCACCAACAAGACATAACAATTATCAATTTATATGCACCAAACAATGGTGCGGCAACGTTCATAAAACAAACTCTCCTCAAGTTCAAGAGTCAAATAGACTACAACACAATAATTATGGGTGACTTCAACACAACACTCTTGCCATTAGACAGATCCTCTAGACAAAAACTGAATAAAGAAACTATAGAACTCAACAGCACAATAAATAACCTAGACTTAACCAACATATATAGAATATATCAACCATCATCAAGTGGATACACGTTCTTCTCAGCAGCACATGGATCCTACTCAAAGATAGACCATATATTATGTCATAGGGCAACTCTTAGTAAATATAAAGTTGTGGAGATAATACCATGCACCATATTTAATCATAATGCAATGTAACTGGAAATCAATGGTAAAAGAAGGAAGGAAAAATCCTACATCACATGGAAAATGAACAATATGATACTGAATGATCAATGGGTTACAGAAGACATAAAGGAGGAGATAAAAAAAAATTCTTAGAGACAAATGACAATACAGACACAACATACTGGAATCTATGGGACACAATGAAAGCAGTTTTAAGAGGGAAATTCATTTCTTGGAGTTCTTTCCTCAAAAAAAGAAAAAAAAACAAATAAATAAACTCACACTACACCTCAAAAACCTAGAAAAGGAAGAGCAAAACAACAGCAAATGTAGTAGAAGACAAGAAATAATTAAAATTAGAGCAGAAATCAATGAAATTGAAAAAAAAACATTGAAAAAAATTGATAAAACTAAAAGTTGGTTCTTTGAAAAAATAAATAAGATCGACAGGCCCTTAGCCATGCTAACAAAGAGAAGAAAAGAGAAAACTCAAATTACTAACATATGGGATGAAAAAGGCAATATCACAACAGACACTACAGAAATACAGAAGATAATTAGAAAGTATTTTGAAACCCTATATTCCAATAAAATAGAAGATAGTGAAGATATCGATAAATTTCTTAAGTCATACGATCTGCCCAGATTGAGTCAGGAAGATACACACAATTTAAAAAGACCAATAACAAAGGAAGAAATAGAAGAAGCCATCAAAAGACTACCAACCAAAAAAAGCCCTGGACTGGATGGGTATACAGCGGAGTTCTACAAAACCTTGAAAGAAGAATTAATAGCAATACTTTTCAAGCTATTTCAAGAAATAGAAAAAGAAGGAGCTCTTCCAAATTCATTCTATGAGGTCAACATCACCCTGATCCTGAAACCAGACAAAGACACTTCAAAGAAAGAAAACTACAGACCAATATCTCTAATGAACTTGGATGCAAAAATTCTCAATAAAATCCTGGCAAATCGAATACAAAAGCATATCAAAAAAATTGTGCACCATGATCAAGTAGGATTCATCCCTGGGATGCAAGGCTGGTTCAATATATGGAAATCAATAAATGCTATTCACCACATCAATAGACTTAAAGACAAGAACCATATGATCATCTCGATAGATGTAGAAAAAGCATTTGACAAAGTACAGCATCCCTTTATGTTCAAAACACTAGAAAAACTAGGGATAACAGGAACTTACCTCAACATTGTAAAAGCTATATATGCTAAACCTCAGGCTAGCATCATCCTAAATGGAGAAAAACTGAAGGCATTCCCTCTAAAATCTGGAACAAGACAGGGATGCCCTCTATCACCACTTCTATTCAATTTAGTTCTTGAAATACTAGCCAGAGCAATTAGATAGACAAAAGAAATTAAAGGCATAAAAATAGGAAAAGAATAACTTAAATTATCGCTATGATAATATATTTAACAGACCAACAAGGGTCTACAAAGAAACTGCTAGAGTTAATAAATGAATTCAGCAAAGTGGCAGGATATAAAATCAACATGAATAAATCAAAGGCATTCCTGTATATCAGCAACAAAACTTCTGAAATGGAAATGAGGAAAACCACTCCATTCACAATATCCTCAAAGAAAATAAGATACTTGGGAATCAACCTAACAAAAGAGGTGAAAGATTTATATAATGAAAACTACAGAATCCTAAAGAGAGAGATAGAAGAAGATCTTAGAAGATGGAAAAATGTACCCTGTTCATGGATAGGCAGAACTAACATCATCAAAATGGCGATATTACCCAAAGTTCTCTATAGGTTTAATGCAATGCCAATCAAAATCCCAATGGTATTTCTTGTAGAAATAGAGAAAGCAATCACGAAATTCATATGGAAAAACAAAAGACCCAGAATAGCAAAAGCAATTCTAAGCAGGAAGTGTGAATCGGGAGGTATAGCGATACCAGAGTTCAAACTGTACTACAAAGCAATAGTAACAAAAACAGCATGGTACTGGTACCAAAACAGGCAGGTGGACCAATGGTATAGAAGAGAGGACACAGAAACCAATCCACAAAATGCCAACTTTCTTATATTTGATAAAGGGGCCAAAAACATGAAATGGAGGAAGGATAGCATCTTCAACAAATGGTGCTGGGAAAATTGGAAATCCATATGCAACAAAATGAAACTGAATCCCTTTCTCTCACCATGCACACAAGTTAACTCAAAATGGATCAAGGAGCTAGATATCAAATCAGAGACACTGCGTCTGATAGAAGAAAAAGTTGGCTACGATCTACATACTGTGGGGTCGGGCTCCAAATTCCTTAATAGGATGCCCATAGCCCAAGAGGTAATAACAAGAATAAACAAATGGGACTTACTTAAACCAAAAAGTTTTTTCTCAGCAAGAGAAACAATAAGAGAGGTAAATAGAGAGCCTACATCCTGGGAACAAATTTTTACCCCTCACACCTCAGATAGAGCCCTAATATCCATAATATACAAAGAACTCAAAAAATTAAACAATAAGATAACAAATAACCCAATCAACAAATGGGCCAAGGACCTGAACAGACACTTCTCAGAGGAGGACATACAATCAATCAACAAGTACATGAAAAAATGCTCACCATCTCTAGCAGTCAGAGAAATGCAAATCAAAACCACTCTAAGATACCATCTCACTCCAGTAAGATTGGCAGCCACTATGAAGTCAAACAATAATAAGTGTTGGCGAGGATGTGGGGAAATGGGTACACTTGTACACTGCTGGTGGGACTGCAAATTGGTGAGGCCAATTTGGAAAGCAGTATGGAGATTCCTGGGAAAGCTGGGAATGGATCCACCATTTGACCCAGCTATCGCCCTCCTCGGACTATTCCCTGAGGATCTTAAAAGAGCTCACTATAGGGATACTGCCACATCAATGATCATAGCGGCACAATTCACAATAGCTAGACTGTGGAACCAACCTAGATGCCCTTCAATAGATGAATGGATAAAAACAATGTGGCATCTATACACAATGGAGTATTATGCAGCACTAAAAAATCATAGAATTTGCAGGGAAATGGATGGCATTAGAGCAGATTATGCTAAGCGAAGCTAGCCAATCCTTAAAAAACAAATGCCAAATGTCTTCTTTGATATAAAGAGAGCAACTAAGAACAGAACAGGGAGGAAGAGAATGAGGAAAAGATTAACATTAAACAAAGATGAGTGGGGGGAGAGAAAGGGAGAGAGAAGGGAAAGAATATGGAAATGGTAGGAGACCCTCAATGTTACACAAAATTACATATAAGAGGTTTTGAGGGGAAAGGGGGGGAACAAGGGAGAAAATTGAACAACAGCAGATGAGGTAGACAGCGAAGATGGGAGGGGAGGGGAGGGTGGATAGTCGGGGATAGGAAAGGTAGCAGAATACAACAGTCACTATATGCCATTATGTAAAAATGTGAGTGTGTAACCGATGTGATTCTGCAATTTGTATTTGGGGTAAAAATGGGAGTTCATAACCCAATTGAGTCAAATGTATGAAAGATGATATATCATGAGTTTTGTAATGTTTTGAACAACCAATAAAAAAATGAATAAATAAAAAGAAACAGTTAAAAAAAAGAAATGTATACTACACTAAGTAAAATTAACAATATCTATCATCTGATAAAAATTAGCAGGTATTTGAAGAAGAATATGATCCTTTTTGAGGACAGAAATCGATCCATTGAAATTTACACATAAAATGCATGTGAAGGGATTAATGAAGGACAGTTAAGTAGTAAAGCACAATTGTTTTTCATAGGTTCAAGAAACTAAAAGACAGACTGGGCATAAGTAAAAACATTGAATATACAAATGTCAGTATTTATGTTAATGTTATGTTAGTATTATTTAAAAGAAAATAATGTTATGAAGGTCATTTAATAATGACAAAAGTATGAATTCATAAAGACAGCATAATGATTCTCAATGTTTATGCATCTAATAACATTTAAAATACTTGAAGCAAAAATTGATAGAATTATGAGAAGTAGATAAATGAGCAAATATAGTTACATATCTCAACATCCTTTCTCAATAAGTTATTTAGAATATATTATTACATTAAAACATTTTATAGGGCAATTAGTAAAAAATCAGTAATGCTGTAGAAGATGTGAATTTTGCTACCAACCAAATTGATCCACCCTGATATTTATAGAACACTCCACTCAACAACAGAAAACACATTATTCTTGAGTGCCCTCGGAGCATTCATAGACCCATATTCTGATCCATAAAATGAGTCTTAATAAGTTTCAAATGATTTAAATCATAAAAAGTATGTTCTCTGACCACAATAGAATTAGATTAAAAATCAATAAGAGAAAAATACATGGAAAATCTGCAAATATTTAGAAACTAAACAACAACTTTTTAAACAAACCATGAATCAAAGAAGAAATAAAATGGGGATTCTAATGTATTTTGAGCAGAATGAACTTAAAAACACATTTCACAATTTTTAAGATGTAATTAAACAGACTTCACAGAATAGGAAGGAACGTGAGTCTTCTTTTAAAATACTAAACATAAACAAGACCATAGTAAAATACTAAACATAAATAAGACCAAAGTAAACCCAAACAAGCATAAAATAAAAGAAATAAAACAGCAGAGGGAAAATTAGTGAAAAAGAAAAAAAAAGAATCAATGACACTAAATATTGGTGTGTGGAGGAGAGTAATAACATGGACAAATCTTAGTTAAGACTTTTCAAGAAACAGATTGAAGATGCAAATTACCAATATCAACAAGGGGAAGTTACATCAATACAGATTCTATAGATATTAAAAAGGCTAATGGGTATATTCATTTCCTATTGTCATCATAAATTACCACAAATTTAGTAGCTTGAAAAAAACCTATATTTATTATCTTATAGTTCTAGAAGTCAGAAGTCAGAAATGAACTTTCCTATGCTAAAAGGAAGATATTGGTGGTACTGAATTCCATCTAGTTGCTCTAGAGGAGAATATGGGCATTTATCTTTTCCAGATTACTGAAGTTATTGAGTTTCTCAGTTCAGGGGCCCTCCCGCCATCTTCAAAACCAGCAGTGAACTATCCTAAGCCTCTTCTGACTCTGATTCTTTTGCATTCCTTTTTTACTTATAAGGGCCAGTATGATAAATTACATTGGGCCCACCTGGATAATACAGAATAATATTTCTATCTGAAAAATTTTTAACTTAATCATGTCTGTGAAGTCTCTTATGCTGTAAAAGGAAAAATATTTAAAGGTTCTGAGGATGGGAAGTGAGCATTTTTTGGTGGGCCATTATTCTGCCTACCACTATGCAGGTGGGTAATACTGTGGACAACACTATCCCAACAACTTAGAACATTTAGATGAAATGAACAAATTCAATTAAAATTACTAAAGCACATTGATAAAGAAATAGAAAATATAAATAACCTTATGTCTATCAAGACATTAAATATGTAGTTATAAAACCTCTTATAAATAAAACTCCAGGCTAAGATCATTTCCCTGATGAATTCTACCATTTAAAGAAAAAATATGCATAGTGATTGTACATAAACTCTTTCAGAAAATTTAAGATCAAAGAGTGGTTTCTAATTTATTCTATGAGGGAAGCATTCCCATATACAAAACCAGGAAAGACACTGCAAGGAAAGAAATAAAAGTGTAGACCATTATTCTTCAGAGAAAAAGCAAAAAAAAAAAAAAAATTCAAACAAAATATTAGCAAATAATTTCCGATAATATGTATAGAGAATAACCCGACCAAGTGAGGTACATCTAAGGAATGCAAGATTAGTTTTTATTAATGAATGTAACTCACAATATGCATTGACTAAAAAGAAATACCACCTAAATAGATGTCAAAAATCACCTGACATGAAAATCCAACATCACTTCCTGATAAAAACTCTGATCAAACTACATATAAATGAGAACTTCTTCAACTTGATGAAGGCTATCTATCTATCTATCTATCTAAAATTTATGGTTAATATTGTATTTAGTGGTGAAAGACTAAATGCTATACCCCAATGTCAGAAATGAGGCAAAGATATCCTCTCTTAACACCTCTGCTCAATATTGTACTGGAAGCTCTTGCTGACATAGTACAAAATGAAGCAAATGATAAAGGCATTCCAATTTGAAATGAAGAAGTAAATCTGTCTTATTTGCTATCAGCATGATAATCTGTATAGAAAATTTTGTGTATTATGCAAAAAACATTAATACCATTAACGCGTTAGTTTAGCAGTAGTTCTAGGATACAGGAGCAACATAGAGAAATTCATTCTGTTTCTGTGTTTTTTATATGGTAGAAATGCCAAATCCAATGTTGAATCTAACAATATGATTATATAATAGTATATCAATATTTATATAATAGTATATCAATTATAATTTATATAATAGTATATTAATCTAATAAAAGCTGGCCAAATATATGTACACTAAAAATTACAAAAATATTGACGCATATTTAAAGAGAATAAGAAAGAGCTATTGTGTTCCTGAATGGAAAGAGCAATATGGGCAAAATGTCAATTTTCCCCAAATTAATCTATGGATCCAAACATTTTTTTCTTTTTAAAATTCTAATGTGTTATATATGACAGCAGAATACATATATCTCTGGCTGTATACAAAGTATATTCACACCATTCATGTCTTCATACATGTACTTAGGGTAATGATATCTATCTCATTCCATTGTCTTTCCTGCCCCCATGCTCCCTCCATTCACCATATTTAGAGTTTGTCTAATCTTCCCTTGCTCCTCCTCCTGACCCTACTATGAATCCCTCTCTTATATCAGAGAAAACATTTGTATTTTTTTTTTTAGGATTGGCTAACTTCATTTAGCATTATATTCTCCATCTCCATCCATTTACCTGGAAATGCCATGATTTTATTCTTTTTTATTGCTGAGTAATAGCCAATTGGGCATATATATCACATTTTACTTATCCATTCATCTATTGAAGGGCATCTAAGTTGGTTCCACAGTTTAGCTCTTGTAAATTGTGCTGCAATAAACATTGATGTGGCTGTGTCTCTGTAGTATGCTGTTTTTAAGTTCTTTGGGTATAGACTGAGGAGTGGGATAGCTGGGTCAAATGGTGGTTCCATTCCCAGTTTTCCAAGGAATCTCCATATGCCTTCAATATTGGCTGCACCAATTTGCAGTCCCACAAGCAATGTATGAGTGTGCCTTTCCCCCCACATCCTCGCCAACACTTATTGTTTTTATGTATTCTTAACATCTGCCATTCTGACTGGAGTGAAATGAAATCTTAGAGTAGTTTTGATTTGCATTTCTCTAATTGCTAGAGATGTTAAATATTTTTTCATATATTTGTTGATTGATTGTATATCTTCTTCTGAGAAGTGTCTGTTCAGATCCTTGGCCCATTTATTGATTGGGTTGTTTGTTTTTAGGTGTTTAGCTTTTTGAGTTCTTTATATACCCTAGAGATTGTGCTCTATCTGATGTACAAGTGGTAAAAATTTAATCACAAACTGAAGGCTTTCTATTTACCTCACTTATGTTTCTTTTTCTGAGAAGAAGCTTTTCAGTTTGAATACATCCCATTTATTAATTCTTGATTTTAATTCTTGCACTATAGGAGTCTTATTAAGGAAGTAGGGGCCTAATCTGATATGATGGAGGTTTGGGCTTACTTTTTCTTCTACTAGATACAGGGTCTCTGGTTTAATTCCTAGGTCCTTGATCCACTTTGAGTTGAATTTTGTGCATGATAAGAGATAGGGGTTATTTTCATTTTGTTGCATATGGATTTCCAGTTTTCCCAGCACCATTGCTGAAGAGGCTATCTTTTCTCCAATGTATGTCTTTGGAGCCTTTGTCTAATATAATATAACTGTAATTATGTGGGTTACTCTCAGTGTCCTCTATTCTGTACCATTAGTCTACCAGTCTATTTTGGTGCCAATGCCATGCTGTTTTTGTTACTATTGCTCTGTAGTATAGTTTAAGGTCTGGTATAGTGATGCCACCTTCTGCACTCTTCCTGCTAAGAATTGCTTTAGCTATTCTGGGTCTCTTATTTTTCCACATGAATTTCATGACTGCTTTTTCTATTTCTATGAAGAATGTCATTGAGATTTTGATTGGAATTGCATTAAAACTGTATAATGCTTTTAGTAGTATGGTCATTTTGACAATATTAATTCTGCCTATCTAAGAACAAGGGAGATCTTTCCATAAAAATTTTTGTGATCATATTTTTTGTTTTACTAGTTTTATAAAAGTTTGCAAAATAATTCTAAAATTCAAATGGGAATGCAAAGATTATAAAAAGCAAAAAAAAAAATTGAAAAAGAAAATATTGACAGTGGAGAACTAATGATACCTTATTTCAAGACTTAGTATAAAGTTAGAGTAGCAAGGACATTGAAAGAGTTGTTTACAAGTAGACAGATCAACAGAACAAAATAGTGCAAAAATAGAACAACGCATGGGTGGATAATTGATTCTAAACAAAGTTGCAATGAAAATTTGGTATAGTTTAGAGCTTTTATACATATGGTGCTGGGACAATCAGATGCAAATTCAATCAACATGCAGAAAGTTATATCCATATATTGTACAATAAAATTACTCAAAATAAATCCTAATTACAAATGTTGATCAAAGACTGTTAGTCATCAAAAAGAAAACCTTTGTGACTTTAGCCTATTAATTAGGATATAAAAAAGCATGAACTATAAAAGAAAAAAGTGCTAAATAAACCTTATTAATGTTAGATATATGTATATAAATGTTATAGTGAAACTTATCAATTTGTATAATTAATGTGAATTATTAATTATAATTTTAAAACATTAAAATAAAGGGCTTTTATTTTTTGAAAGAGCTTAATTTTTTTAAAAAAATATGTTTTAGTTGTCAATGTATTTGCATTTTATTTATTTATATACAGTGCTGAGAATTGAACCCAGTGCCTCACACATGCCAGGTAAGTGCTCTACCACTGAACCAGAACCCCAGCCCTGAAAGACATTATTAAAGGAATAATTTTAAAAAGCCATAGAGTAGGAGAAAATGTTTGCAAATGATATATTATTGATAAAGTATTTTATTCAGTATATATGAAAATATTTCTCAAAACCCAAGAAGAAAACAAAAAGAAATTCCATGTAAAAACAGTCAATTTTAACAGACATTCACCAGGGAGTATATATGAGAAATACTTGAAAAACAGCTCAACATAATTACTCCCTGGAAAATTAAAATTAATTCCACAGTGAGATATCACTGCACAGATATCAGAATGTTTAAAATGAAAATTAAATCCACAGTGAAATATCACCACACAGATATCAGAATGTTTAAAATGAAGATGATTTAACCTACCAAGTGTCAGTGAAGCTGTGGAACATTATGAAACTCATTTATTGCTGGGGAAAAGAATAAAAATCTGAGCCCTTGACCCAGCCATTGTACTCCTAGGTATTTATCCAAGAGAATTGAAAACATGTCCTCAGTAAATATTTGTATCTCATGTCTATAGTAGCTTTATTGTAATAGGCAACAACTGGGAAGAAACTCAAAGGTCCATTCAAAGGTGAGTGATAAAAAAAAATTACAGATATTAATATTCATTAAATTCCCACTTAATAAAACATATCATCAACATACCACTTCGGCATAGAATCCTACATAGTTGAAGCTACACATACCTATGCTCATGAAAGGAACCTAGGCAAAAGAAGAGTCCATATTATATGATTAATTTACATGACATTTTAGAAAGTAAAGACTAATCTATTGTGACAGAAATCACTGTTAGGTTTTCCCTGGGAGAGAACAGGGCAGATGCGGCACTGAGTGGCAAGAAGGAGGGATTGCAAAGTGAGAAAACTTTGAGACATGATGGATATAGTCATTACTTATCTTGATTGGGGTAATTACTTCATAGATATATTCCTAAGTCAAAATATTAAATCGCACAATTTAAATATGTGTATTTTTTATAGTATAATACATACATATGTATGTGTATATTTATAGTTTGATACATAAAGGTATTTGATAGGACATTTGCAAGACTTTGTAGTAACCAAAAGAACACTTCAATTAATAATATTTTAATATTTATTACCTAATAATAATAAATATTATTATTATGCATACATTACATAAGGTCTTTCTGAATAATTTACCTTTTAATGAGACTTAAACAAGTAAACTAAAAGAATCCATATTCTATTAAGAATGACATAGTGTTAGATGCTTCTATATGTGTATATTTATGAATCTCTATTTTTAATCTAGTGAACAAGCCTAATTTTTTTCTGCAATATCTATGCAACCCAAATCTGCATCAAAGCTAAACAGTTTATCAGCTCATATTAGAGAATAATCTGGCCTTGCTAAAAATAAAAAAGAGTTGCCAAAGTAAGATAGTAAGTGAGTGGTTAACTTCAAAAATCATAGTATTAAAATATAAAGATGTAATTTTAATGTAATTTTATTTTCTATAATCTATCTTCCAAACCCTGTCGAATCAGGTCTTATAGCCCTCAAGCATCTTATCAAGTAATTCCAAGGTTATAAGGAAAAAAATTCATGAAGGCTTGTATTAAATCTCTTCCTCGTTCTACCTTCATAATGAATCTCAGTAAGCTATAACCCTGTTCTTTTAATTTGAGGTGAGAAAATATACCAAGAAAATATTGAGCAATTTAGGAAATTTCCATTTTGCTAAATGAAGCTCCTGCCTCTCATATCTTCTGCTCCATTTTCTAGTTTGATTCTTCAGGTGTCCTTCCTGCTTGATATTCAAATGTCAGGCTGATTCTTAAGCTGTGAGCAGAATTCTGTTCCTGTAGTTGAGTCTGCATCATCCCTACCTCAGTTGGCAGCACTGCCCAAATAATTTTCCCCCCATTTCTGTATTTAATAGAGTCTGATAGACACAAGGGAAGGATGGAGACACTGATGGCAATAGAAGATATTGCTAAAATAAAACTAACACATTAAAGAAATTCATAATAGTTCAGAAAATCATCTTTTAGTGAATTAAATTTTGTCATTTATCAAATTGGTCTTTGGCATATGACATTTTAGAAAGTAAAGACTGATCTAATGTGGTAAGTTAAGGGTCAAATAGGCATGACAGTCAGTGGAGAAGGACCAGCTGAGGAAGGAAGGAGTGGGACAGACCAAGTTACATGTGGCCAAAGGCACATCTAGTGAGGCAGCCTCTGAATGGGTTGCAGGAGTAATTTTCTCTCACTTATGGGCTGAGGGTACTTAAAACATCAGGCAATGCTGCTCAACAGTCTTCCAGTAGATGCTGTCTACTAAATAAGGCCAGATTGGGATCCTTGGTAATCTGTTGATCACATAGAATCAAAGAAATATAATGTCATTGAGGTAGATCCGCATTCTTCCCCTTCTACCTGAAACTCCAACTGGCCATTGAGGTTATGTGAGAACCTGATTACCATGCCAGATATCCTCGTCCTTTACTCTTTGTACTGAGACTGATGAAGAAAAAGGTGCCACTAGGTGAGACTTTCTGGGATAGTGAGAGAAGAGAATGAGGAGGATAATGTTCAAATTTGGGGAGAAGGGAAATTTTCAGGCAGACATTTTCCCAATATATTAGCTTGGACATTGTGTATCAACCAAAAAAACCCTTTTGTTTTTAGTGGAAGGTCAAAGTAGAATCACTGTAGAGAGATGAGAGCTATACCTTATAGCTGCCAATACTCCCTGATACCTATGGAACCAAAAGATATTGCCTAGTGGTTGTGGTTTTTGTATTTTTGATGTAACTGCTTGGATCCTATTAATTGTCATGTTGCTTCTCCAAATCCTGACAAAATCCTGCTATTCGAATAATCAGTGTCAGTGAGAGGTATAAAAGCTAGTATAATGAAGAATATCTATAGTTTAAATTCCTGAAGAGAATTACACTGTGTTAATTTTGTCCCAAGGAAGTGATAGGTTAAGTGAAAAGGCACTGAAGTGATATGTTAAGTGATATGGCACTGAAGGTACTCTTCAGTTTATAGGATTCTCTGCATTTGCTATTAACTTGGAAGTGTGTACTACACTGAACTATGTTAAGTACCTGGACTTTTCTAAAAGGGTCCACTCTGAGAAGAATATAAATTAGAATTCTTTAGTCTTTTTTATTGATTCTTCTTAATTATATATAACAGTAGAATTCATTTTGATAAAATACCTTGTTCTAATTAGGACCCTATTCTTGTGGGTGGGCATGATGATTAGGTATTTTCATATGTGTACATAGAGAAATTATGTTAGATTTATTCTACTGTCTTTCCTATTCATATCCCTCTCCCTTTCTTTTGTTCCCCTGTGTCTAATATACTGGACTTCTGTTCTTCCCCTCCCCAACCCTGTATTATCGTTTAGCTTCTACATATCAGCAAAAAACATTCAAAATTTGTTTGTTTGTTTGTTTGTTTTTTGGGGGGAATTGGCTTATTTTACTTAGCATGATAGTCTCCAGATCCATCCATTTACTGGCAAGTATCATAAGCTCATTCTTCTTGATGACTGAGCAAAAGTTCCATTGTATATATATACCACAATTTCTTTATCCATTAATCTGTTAATGGACATCAAGATTGGTTCCATAGTTTTGCTATAGTGAATTGAACTGGTATAAACATTGATATGGCTGTAACAATATAGTATGCTTATTTTAATTTATTTGCATATATGCCCTTTAGTGTTATGTCATGTGATCTTAGAAGCAAGAGGGAGGAAGAACTGGGTACACGGAATTGGAGATAAGTCATAGCAGGGGTTTGCCTTGAATCACCTTGGATAATTTGAATGTGAAGGCCAATGTGTACATCCATTGAGACCAGATGCCAGGTTGCTAGCAAATTGTGAGCAGGTATAAAAAACACTGTGATCTGCCTGGTCTAGATGAATAAGTTCTGTAGAGTAAGTCCTTATGTTAAGTGGGCATCACCAAACAACCCTGAAGTCCAGATTCTATATGCTTGATGTAGCCAAATGGTTCATCCACATTAGTTAGGACATAGAGTATAAGACATAAGCTTCCTGGGTGAAATTGCACTTCATTAGTTAACATTACCTGCATATTTATGTCAAACATGGTACTGAGTTGAAAGAGGTACTCATACGTTTAACTGTGGCCAAGGTGACAATAGCTAGGTTCACAGGTGCTTCCGACTCTCCAAGAAATTCCTTAGCTAGAAGTTCTTCCTGCATAGTATTGCTGGAAGGCATGTCCCTCATGCTTTTTAGAGAAGGGTGTCAGTTTCTGTTTTTATTCTGATTCTGTTTGTTTAACAGGATTAAAGGACCTGGTGTTGACTCTTTCTTAGAGATCCCACAGATATAATGGAATAGCAAGTTTTCTCCATCTGGCTTTGGATTTCTTTTACTGGCAAAAGAATGCATTGTTATATTTGTAGTGCTATTCATATTTCTACATTGAAAAGGGTCCATTGAGGCTTATCTGAACCTTTCTCAGTTTAGAAGCCAATTGTAAACAGTTGACAGGTATTTCCTGGTGGCAAATTGTAGACATTCCTTGTCTGAAACCTTTAGGTTTTCATTTGATATTATATTATGAAGCTCATGAACATAATTGATTCAATGATCCAAAATTTGTATGTGCTTCCTGTAGCAAATCAGGACACACCTTCTTAAAATAGTTGGAGAACAATGTCTCTTTGAAGCATGTAGCTTGAATTTTTAGTCCATGTTGCTATCATATCTCTTTTTTCTGAAAAGTTCTGTTTGTTTGATTTAGCTTTTGTTTTAAATTTGTTTTTATAATTTGCTTCACATGTAGGAAATAGTATTGCAAAAAGAAAAAAATATGGATTTAAATGTATATAGTTTTGTGTCAAATAAGATAAAATTTTGTTCTATATGCATGAAAGATTTTAATAATAGTATTAGAATACAGAATCAAAAGATTTATACTTGGTAACATGAATTAACTTGTAAAGACATAACTGGATTAAGTATTGTGTGTTTGATTCCAGATTAGTTCAATAAAACAATTCACACATTTTTTTAGTTTTCCAGTACATATAAAAGTTATATTCACACTATATTATAAAAAATTAAGTGTGCAAAATCTTCATGGCAAAAAATAACGTACATTTCTTAATTTAGAATAACTTATTATAACAAATGCTAAAAGTCATCTAATTCTTTAGTGTGTTACAGTCTTCTTTGCTGGTGAAGGATCTTGCCTCAATGTTGATGGCTGCTGCTAATTGCATTGGTGATTGATGAAGGTTGGGGTGACAATGGCAATTGCTTAAATTAAGACAAAAATGAAGTTTGTCACATTGATTGATTCCTCCTTTCATGAAAGATTTCTCTGTTGCATGCTATGGTGTTTGAAAGCAAAATTTACTCACAATAGAATGTTTTTCAAAATGAAGACGATCCTCTCAAGTGCTCCTGTTTTATCATCTAAAATTTGATATAGTATTCTAAATACTTTGTTGATATTTCAACAATGTCCCTGATATCTTCACCATGAGGAGATTCCATCTGAAGAAACCACTTTCTTTGCTCTTCCATAAGAAGCCTCTTCTCATTCACTTATGTTTTATCATGAGATTGTGCCGCAGTCTGGCTGGGCACAAAATCACGAGCCACTAAAGCAGGAACAAACTTTATTTTTGAAACTGCCGCCAATGCCCGTATGCTCCCAGGAAGATTGCCGATCGACCCATGCAGCGTTCTCCCGGACCCCAACAGGAAGTCCCTCCTCCGGAATTCCCTCCTACTGCACTTCCCCAACCAATGGGAACTCTCCAGGAGTCCCGTAGCAGGCCGAGTTGGACAGCAGGAGTCCAATATCGATTTGAATGCAGATCTTAACATAATCATACCATCTCAAAGGCTTGCTGGCATCACCTTTCAACCAAAAATGCCATGCATCATATTATTTGGCTGTGGCTCTTAGCATCTCCCCCCTTCTGTTTAATTAAGCAACAAGCAATGTAGCTAGGGACCGTGCCTGTTAGGTTTGTCCAATTCAACATATGGTTCTTACCCGTCATTGGATGAACTGACCTCCAGGCGTCAGCCTCCTGTCTTAGGTTGGTACCACTGCAATTGGATCATACCCGTCACTGACTACCGGTCCAGCATACAGCCATACTTGTGGATAGGCCTATGCACCAGTGGGGGGGTGAGGTTCTTTGCCTCACCTCTGTTGGCCCCCAAATTTGGCCTTGGTGCCGGTGGGGGGGTGAGGTTCTTTGCCTCACCTCTGTTGGCCCCCAAAATTAGACCATCACTAGTAGAAGGGAGGAGGATACAGAAATGCCACGACACCAAGCCAATTGACAGCTCCTTAGGAAGAATTGCATCACTGGTGACACATCAGTAAAGATACGCCAGCACTACCATAATTCGCTGCATCAACAGATAGATCACAATGCATACAAGTGATACATAGTCCAGGAAAGATCTGCAAGCAGTTCAAAGCGGAGGAATCTATCAATATGTCCATTTCCTCCCAAAATAAATCGACTCCTTGAATGAGCATTACTTGTTGAGTTATTATTCATTGATGCATCAGTTTATACAGTTTGTTGTGATAACTATCAAAGAAACTGTAGTTTGGTTTCATCTTTGTCTTCACCGGCACTGGGATGAAGATAGGAATTCTGACAATGATGGCTAAAAGAAAAATCATGTAACATTCCAACAGGCACTAAGAAAACAATTTTTTGAACAATTTACATTATCCTGAACAGAATTATTAAATATAATGAAAAGGAAAGGTGAAAGTAAACAAACAGATCTGTTAACCTGCTTATTTGTACACATATTAAAACAATCCTCAACAACTGTTTACCCAGTTTAAATTAAACCACTAAAATTACGTGAATAATAAAAAAATTTCAGATCCATTTATTCATGAGCGCTCCTCATATATGATATATGGACATACGCACATACAGACATACAACACAAAACAGAAGTGTGCACACGTAACATACAACACATAAGACAATAGTAAAGGCCTTGTAGCTTTACATAGGTGAAATCTCCATTGCAGTGTTTAAAAACTCCACAGTCAAAAAATAAAACTGATCAGAAAAACATTAACCTAGGTCTGTATGAGCTCAAAAATAAAATAGAACTTTATGTTGTGGGAAAAAGCAAATAATAAAATAGATATTGAAGAAAGCATCCTGGTTAATCACTGTCGCAGATGTAAGAATAGCCAAGCTGGAGCTCTGGATATCAGCTGTTATGGATTTGCGTCAAATCATCTTCTTTTTGGTCTGTAGAAATCACTTTGGTTAGTCTTTCTGGAATCCAAATCGGCTGCTGTTCTCCCTGTGGAAACACACAAACAGAACCCCGACTCCAGACAATCACTGGGTCAGGACCTTTCCATTGTCCTGTTAGAATATCCTTCCAAAGTACCTTAGGCTTATGTATTTTTTGGATACAAATGTCTTTCCGCAGCACTAAGCCCTGATGAATCCAAATTTAAAAAGTGTAGAGTAAAAAGGGTTATTTTAAGTTGACCTTTGGGGGATATATACCCCTTTCCAATTCCCTCCTTTTGTTTTAACAAGTACATTTTAATAGTTTGATGAGCTCTTTCAACTATGCCTTGTCCCTGTGGATTGTATGGAATTCCTGTTATGTGAGTAATGCCAAATGATGAGCAAAATTGTTTAAAAGAGGTAGAAGTATAACCAGGACCATTATCTGTTTTTAACTGTTTTGGAATGCCCATAGTGGCAAAATTTTGTAAGCAATGAGCTATAACATCTTTAATTTTTTCTCTGGAATGAAGGGAGCCCATCAAAAATCCGGAAGAAGTATCAACTGTAACATGCAAATATTTTAATTTTCCAAATTCTGGCAAGTGTGTGACGTCCATTTGCCAAATATGGTTAGGTATCATTCCTCTAGGATTGATTCCAAGATTAACTTGTGGTAAAAAGGTCACACAATTTTGACATTGTTTTATTATATGTCTGGCTTGTTCTTTAGTTATTTTAAAACGCTTTTGTAAAGTATTAGCATTGACATGGAACCTTTTATGAAAATTTATAGCTTCTTTTATTGTGGAGAAAATATGTATGTCATGTGTAGATTTATCTGCTAATTCATTGCCCAAACTAAGGGCTCCAGGCAATCCTGTATGTGCCCTGATATGTCCTATAAAGAATGGATCTTTTATGTCCCAGATTAGACTTTGTATAGTGGAAAACAAAGAGAAAACAGTAGAAGAAGGGGAAATCCTACCAACATCTTCAAGGGATACTATAGCATTAACTACATACTGACTATCAGAAAATAAATTAAATACAGAATCTTTAAACATCACAAAAGCTTGTAATACTGCATTAAGCTCTACCTTTTGAGCTGATTGTTTGGGTACTAAAAATGTAAAAGTTTGATCAGGGGTAACTACTGCTGCTGTACCATTATTTGACCCATC